>NW_027269334.1:0-1328392 GCF_023055355.1 Agelaius tricolor
AGTGTTCCCATCTCCCAGGAATTCCCTTCCATCAGCAGTGCAGGAGTGGGATGAGGAACATATCCACAATTGGGATACTTGTGGTATGAGTCTCCATCCCTCCCAGAGCCTTGCTGAGAGGTGGCAGAGTGCAGAAGGAGGAAGCCCTTAGGACAGGACTGCCTGCTCCCTCAGAGCCACAGTTATCAGCAGGATCTTGTTATCCCTGAGGATGCAGATAGGCAGGAAAATCCTGAAAGCAATGCTCTGAGTCCAGCCCATGCCTGTAAGGCAATCACAGAAAAATATGTCCCAGGAGTAAATATCCTGGCCAATTCCCATTCCTTGGCTGTCAGAGACTGAAATAGTCTAGTTTTTTACTTACAGATTTTCATGAAGAACTTTTATAACTGTATTACAAAACCTGTATTGATTACCACCACAACCTTAATAGCCCTTTGGAGTGAGGCCCTGGACCATATCTGATGAGGATAAATTAAGCTCAGGGTCTGGGGACATTGACAAAGCACAAGCTTAGCACTTTCAGGGAGGAGACAACAGCCCCAGGGTTTTCATCTGCTTGGCTTGCACAGAGGCTGGCATTGAAGGGTGGGGGAGGGAGGATCTGGGTGTCTGTTGGAAAACCTCTGGTGAGAGGCGTAGTGAATGTCCATCCTCCAATTTGCAGAGCAGCTCAGCTGTGGGGCCCTTCACCTGGGGAAAAGTTTATCCTCAGCAGAAGGGGGTGACTTTGCCCATCAAAGGCCCCCATCCCCAAAAGTGGTCCCCAGACCCAGCACCAGAACACTGCAGCATCATGTGACAGACCCTCAGTGTTGCAAGGGACAGTGTCAAACTGGCCCTTGCAAGGGAGACACGTGAGCATTCCCACCTGGCCCAAAAAAAAAAAAAAAAAAAAAAAAAAAAAAAAAAAAAATTATTTGACACTCACATCTAACCTCATTTGGTTTTCATCTTGTTTTTTGGTGTATTTTAAAACTTTCGTGTTCTTTCAGGTTTATACACAGAGACATAAGTGTCTTTGCTTTTTTGGGTTTAAACTGGATTGCAACAGTGGCTCTGAGAAAAATGCAGTTCCCAGAGGCAAATGTCCCTACGGGAAGTGTCCTGGAGCCCTTTTCGTTCAGCCTACAGTTCCCATGACGTTGTCTCTGTTCCAGTGGGGAACCCTCTGTGCTTTACAGCAGAAAAGATTCACATGAAAACAAGGAAATTCCTCCATCTGCAGGAAGCTCCCCCAAGATGGCCTCCAACTACCAGTGCAATAAATGAGTAATACAATGATTGACTCTCACAATTAACAGACAAATATCATGCATATAGGTTAAGAAAAGTTTTATAGATCTATAGATGTTTTACCCCCTTGTGTTGTTATCAAGGGACAGCTGGGGCTGGGACATTTGGGAGGGTCGCCTTGTCACTATGGCGACATCTGACCTCCAATCAGGATTTGAGGAAGTAAACTCCACCATTGGACAGCGAAGAAGAAGTTGATGGACAGAACTTGGGAGGGGCAAAAGGGTTAAAAGGCAAAACCTCCATTATGTGGACAAGCACCTGTTATAAATGATCAATCGAGAAGCCAAATTATCAAAAATGCGAAAAGATTTTATTTATCTTTTTCCGCGACCAAAATACGGTCCTCAAAATCACCACAGCCAAAGAGACAGCATCGAGCCCGGGATCGGCACTGGGTGAACCTGGATCCGACCTCTATCGCATCGGACCCTTCCCCGTTCACGAGAGCTGCTTCTTGCGGGGGATGTTTTATACAGTTTATTATGCCTGAGGCAGAGGAGTCCCAGTTTCTTTTGTAACTCTGCATATTCAAGACTGTTTCTTTCACTGTGCAGAGCTGGACAATCGCTGTTTCCTGGTTGATAGCCGGTGCTAATCGCGTCCGGGGGAAGTCGGGTATTCAGATGTATCTTTCTGGTGACTCCGGCTATCTTGATCAATGTTATCAACAGGGCAATGATCGTTCTTAGGCGTCTTCCGATTACTCAGGATAGCGGTGATCATCACGCTGGGCATGTCTATTTATAAGCTAACTGTGGATTGTTCTCCTGCTGCCTCCGGGAACCTCGGAATTCAAGTAGACGTCTGCCTTTGGGCTGCTTGTGGTCAGAGACTCGTTCGGATTTCACAATTTTTATAAAATACATTCTCTCTATAGCATGAATTATTCCATAACATATATTACACACTCAACCTCAATGGGGTGGGGAAAGTCCTTTGCTCCCGGCGCCATAATATTTTCTCTATTCAGTCTTCTGTTGTATTTTTTATAAGGTTTAATAAACCTTTCTAAATTTATGAAAAGTGAGTAGCTATCTCTCACACCAGGAATATGTTTACCGATCAAGATCAGATCTTCCTAGGAGCATTAGTGTTAAATAAACTAGGATTTGGAGCATTAGTGTTAAATAAACTAGGATTTACTCAGAGAACTATCAAATGTTCCCACGGTTTTGTATTTGACTGGGCTTCCTTTCTTCCCTGGCACTGGCACTCTGATGGGATTGGATGCAGGAGGGTATGACAGGCAGAGAGTTTGGTTGTTGCTAAGCAAGGCTTGTCCTCCACAAGGGCTCTGCAGGGTCTTAGAAGCCACTCAACATCCCATGCTCTGCCATCAAGGAGGTGACAAAGTCTAGAAGGGAACATGTCCAGGACAGCCAAATGGACTGCACAGAGGAGTATTCCAGACCACAGGATGTCCTGCTGAGTCTAACAACTGGAGAAGTTGGTCAGGAGAGGCTGGTCCCCAGTGGGATTGACTAGGCATCAGGTAGGGGATGCTGAGCACTTGTGTTGGGCATCACTGTTCTGTCCTAGGCTTTGGTCCTCTGGCTTCTTCTCCTTTGCCTTCCTCCTTCTTTTCTGGTTTCTGACAGATCCTTGTTGCCTGCTTCTTCCCCTCTCCCACTCCCCACTGCCACCAGCTCGCCCTGGGCAATGAGGGGCTTCCGAGCTTAGCGAGGGCAGCATGAACATGCAGCAGTTCAAGGATCCACTCCCTGCACACTTCCCGGGATAGGGCTGCCCTGGGCCTTGGCATTCTCTGCTCGGTCGGACCCTCCTGCCCCAGCTTCGCTCAGTTTGATTCAGGTTCCTCCCGTGAGGGACACTGTCCACACAGATCCTGTTTCTGATTCCTTGGATCCACAGCACTGTTTTTCCTGGATTTTAACCAGGGCTTCCCCTGTGTAAGGGGTTGGGGTATGCAGGGGGGAGTGTGTTGGGCTTTCCTTGGCCATTGTTAATGGTTTCAAGCCCCCAAGGGCTCTTGTGTCTTCCTTTTCCCCAGCAGTATCCCTCTGTCCGCTCCTTTCCGACATTTGCTGCGGTCACTTCACCCCCCTTGTCCCTGCCGCTCCTTCCTCTGCAGCGCGGGCCTCCTCAAGCTCTTTCTCTGCTCCAGCATGGAGGCTGAGCCCACTGGAGCATGTCCAACGATCCTAGAGTCCCTTTTGGCATCTCCACATCCCTGCACAGCTCCTTTGGATGCTGCCTTCCCCTGGGGAGGTGTCCTTGTCTATAACAATGTGTGAAATGAAAATATAGAGGTGATTGAAAAAATGGATGTTTTAATGGAAGCATTGCCCTTATAGTTCTCGTAGAGACCCCACAAAATATAGTTTTCTTTCAGGTTCTTGTGGCTTTGTTTTGGAAATATTCAATATAATTTGGAAATTATATTGAATATATACACCTTAATAAACGAGCCTAAGGCAAAGTGTTTATTTAGACTACGGTGGTTATTCTACAGTAACTTCTCCTGTGAGCAGTCATCCAAGTCTCTGACTCTGGCAAAAGACTGATGATAGTCCCAGAAGAAAGCGCTGATCTTCCCATTTGCAAGTGGAGATGTTTTTCCAGAATAATTTTTTCAGGTTATATTTTCTCCAGACAAGCAGTGCTTTGTTCTCTGGATCTCAGGAAACACTACCACAGCTGTAAATACCGACTGATTTGCAGTTAGGGGTTGCAAGCAGCAGTACCTAATGGCCCAGTAGGGCCGTAGAATTCCTACGGCCCCAGCAGGGGGGGCCATAGAATTCAAATCTCCACCAAGCTGATCCCCTATTGCACCTTTGGAACTGTAACCGTACTATGTAATAGTAACTATGTATAGTAACTAAAAACCGTAACTATGTAATAACAACACAACAAGGTCAGGAACAGACATCATAAAAAGCAAAACATGATACTAAAGATAACATAGCTAAAGGAGTATACGACTCATAATAAAAAATTCACAAGAGAAGCAAAGTGGTTTTGCCGTAAATAATGCTGCTTCAAGAAAATGTTGAAGAAAATATACAGTCGTTAGCAAGGTACTTCTAAAATCAGATTTCATCTTTGTTAAAAAAAACAAACCCAGGAAAACCTATGTACTTTCACGTACTACATGATCTCACATATAAAGAAACCAGGCTATCTTTACATTTCAGTGACATCTTCACAAAGGTAAGTACATTAAAATTTGAATTCTACCCTTTTCTTCTCAAGCAGTGCATTCCTTTGTCTTCAAGTACAAAAGTAACAAAATCAATACAGGTAACAGTGGCAGAATATGTTGTTACTGTCACAGGGACTCCCAGCTCAATTCACCAGCTCCTGTCCGTTGTTTTTTGTTGCCCAAAGAAGAGGAGTCACATTTTCTTTGTCTGGCATACCTTAAATGAGGAAAAAAAATTATTTATAATTTTTCAATATTCTCCAGTCTGGAGACAGTTGCATCCTAAAGAAAAAATACAGCTCAGGAGCATCACCCAGCTGTCATTTTCACATGCCCTCTGAATAGAGAGAAATTGGGAGAGAAGCAGAGAAAAGAATGATCAAAACAATTCTTATCTCATTTGCTGCTCCTGTGTTTGTGCCCATATGGAATGTGTTCTGGAGATTGTTTACCCAAGGTGATTGCTTGATTGGATTCTGGTGATGGTGTTTGATTCATTGACCAATTGGATCCACGTGTGTGTGTCAGGACTCTCAGGCAGAGAGTCACGGGTTTTCGAGTAGTTAGTCACAAGTATGATTAGTGTAGTATAGTATAGTATAGTGTAGTATAGTATAGTATCTCTCTTTATTGTAGTTGTGATGTAATATAGTATAGTTTTAACAAAGTGAGTGTTCAGCATTTCGAAGCCTTGAAGTCAGATGCCAATCATTTCCCAGACATTGGGGTCACCTGATTTTACTATACCCAGCAGTTCCTACTGGAGCAAGTGCCACATTGTATTCAATGGAAGCCTTGTAAAAAGAGTGGGACTATGGCCTAAGGAGTAGAATTTTCTACTTAAACAAACCTGCTTGAAATGCTATTTATAATAGCAGCTGTACATTATATTCCTTCTTCCACTACAGGGAGAAAATGAAACTACTAATATTTCCTTTGTAAAAATATCCAGCTTGGCTGACATTTGAGGACACTCCCATCTATTTCAATACTTTGCATACTCAAATACATACTTACTGTTTAGCCTTGGCAATATTACAGGTGCTGGGCTCTTCAGCAATGGGATATGGGCCTGGGAGACATTTATCTCTGTGGCTGCTGTGGCTGCTGTGGCTGCTGTGGCTGCTGTGGCTGCTGTGCATATGAGATCGATGAGGCCCACGGCAATGGCTTTTACACTGTCGGTTAACAAAACAATTATTAACCATTGTTATTTATTGTCTGCACACCACACACACCTCTCTCTTTACCAGAAGCACTCACTGTGCGTCTCAGGTTCTGTAAATACAAACGAAAATGTTAATTCAAAGCACAGTTAAAACCACCTGGCAAGAGACTAATCCTTTTACCTGTGGAGGACAGCAGGGATATCGTCAAGGTGCATCAGGACAAATTACAGAGGCGTTGAGCACCCTGCAGAACTGGTTGCCGACACAGCAGCCTCACCCACAACTTATGGCCTTGGGGCCTGCCAGGGGCCCGCAGCCGAGCTCTGCACCCCCAGTCCGGGCAGCGCCGGGTCCCAGCCCCGCTCCAGCCTTGGCACTGCCTGCGGGCTCCTCACTTACTTACCGCCGAGCCGCTGCCCGCCATCCCCGTGGCCCCCCAGCTTACTTCCCCGGCTTCCTGGGCACGGGGGCGGGGTGGGGCGGGGCCGGGCACACAGGGCCCGGGCGGGGCGAGACCGGGCAAGCCCCGGAGGACTGTCCCTGAGCTGCCCTGGCCTCTTGGGTGGGCAGATCGGCGACTCCGAGGCTTGCTCGGTTGTGCCTGAAATGGCTCCTTCCCTTTTACCGAGGCAACTACACGGAAAAACTACATCCTACTCTTCCTTAAGGGGGTCCGAGTGGTCTCCGTCCTCATCTGCCCTATGGGGGACAGGGGAACTTTCGCCCGCTCCCCCCTTTGGGGTGGCTTGGGGGGTGTCTGCCTCCTCCCCTTTTGGAGGAGGGATGGAGGGGGTCTGCGTTTGTCCTTAACTTTGGTCTCATCCTCCTCTTGCCTAGGGGGAGGGCTCAGGGGTTTCCCCGCTCCTTTCCCCTGTGGGGAACCGGGCCACCTCTGTCCAGCACTCCCCTGTGTGGTGGCTGGCGTTGTCGCTGCCCTCCTCTCCCATGGGGAGAGCCGGGGCTTTGCGCTTTGTTTGCATTTTCTTCACAGGTGACTCGTTCGGAGAGCATCCGTCAAAGCATCTGATGTGTTGTTAAGTTGCATTTCTGCCAATTTTATTTTGTTTGGTGCCCGGGGATATGCTTGAGGGGTCTCCATCCCTCGCGCCCCGGGGGATGCTCGGGAGTGACTCTCGGGAGAGGGTGGACAGAAGTGTCCCTGTCCCTCCCTCTCACCCTGGGAGTTTCTCCACCCTCCTCACCGGTGCCACGCCAGGGGTGGTCTCGGTCCCCCTCTGCTTTCGAGAGGCCCTCTATGTACGTCCCCCTCTGATATGGGGGGAGCCGGCGTTGTGTCTGTACCCCTCTGATGTAAGGGGACAGGGGATAGTCACTGTCCCCCTTCTGCTTTGGAGGGGGTGGTGCGGGCTCTCAGTCCCCCTCTGATTTGGGGGGCTGGTGCAGGCCCCGTCCTCCTCCAGTTAGAGGGGCCAGGGGTTGTCTCTGCCCCCCTACCGATTTGTAGGGGCCGGAGTGGGCTTTGTTCCCCTCTGATTTTGAGGAACCGGCCCTGACTCCATCCCCCTCTGATTTGGCAGAGCCAGCTCTTTGTCCGCTCTGATTTGCGCGGGACCGGTGCTGTCGCTGTCCTCGCAGCCCCCGGCCATTCTCCATCCTACTCAACTTAGCTGGGCCGAGGGTGGTCTCCATCCCCCTCCAGTTTAGGGGGACGGGGGTAGTCTCTGCCCCCCACCGATTTGGGGACACCAGCCCGGGCTCCACCCCCTTCCGATTTTGTGGGGGCCAGCTCTGTCTCCATCCCCCTACGATTTTGGGGGGCTGGCTCTGTCTACAGATGGTAGCAAACCGGAAAGACCTTAAATTAGCAAGCGAAAGACATAGCTCGATGTGGAGATGGGCCCTTTCCTGGGACTGTCCAGGATACACCCAAAGTGATGAATACTTGGTAAGTATCTACAATCAAGAGAGCCTGAGTTGTCAAGAACGTGCATCCCAATGCCAGGTTCCCATAACTAGACATCAGCATTCATCGCTTCCCAGAAATGTCTTTGTCTAGCCCAGCACAGAGAAAAGGAGACTGTAGCGGGTTTTATTGTAAAGTTGGTTATTTTTTATAAGTTAAGGTTATGGTTTGGCCCTCGGTTCCCCCCATGTTCTCCCTCATAATGGTTTGCTCCTCCCACCAGTTACCTGTCCATCATTGTAACCACCTCCCCTTTATTTCGACATTTTTCTATGTCAATCATCCCTTACTTAAGACATGATTTGTCCCCTGAGCCTTTTCCCTCCCCTGTGCCATTCTTATTGGTTCAGTTGTGTCCCTCGCTCCTCCCCTGGGCTTCGTTCATTGGTTCCCTCGTGTCTCCTCCCATCACGCCCTTCCCCTTTATAAGTGCCTCTCCAAGGGTTATTTCTCTGATGTGACAGTGGTCACAGGGGTTTTCAGGTGAGGGAAGAGACGAAAACGTTGACTCCATGTTCAGAAGGCTTGATTTATTATTTTATGATATACATTACACTAAAACTATACTAAAAAGAATAGAAGGAAAAGCTTCATCTCAGAAGGCTAGCTAAGCTAAGAATAGAATGGAAAAGAATGATAACAAAGGCAGCTGGCTCGGACAGAGAGAGACAGCCAGCTCTGCCGTGACTGGTCACTAAATCCAAACATCCACACGAGACCAATCATGGATCCACCTGTTGCGCTCCACAGCAGTAGATAACCATTGTTTCCATTTTGTTCCTGGAGCCTCTCAGCTTCTCAGGAAGAAAAAATCCTAAGAAAAGATTTTCATAAAAAGATATCTGCGACACTCTGACACCGTTACTGGCCCCGCCTGGATCAATAAAGCGCCTCGGCACCCATACGCGTGTCCGCATCTAACTCATCAACTTGTGGAGAACCCTCCACAATCTGCACATTGGCTTCCCACTGCTGAGTCTGAGGGTCCTTCCAAGTAATGACCGACTTGTGGGATCCTCCAGATGCGTCTGTAAAAACTGTCAGAGCTTTGAGTGGACAGCGACTTTGAACCTCTTTTGGAATAAAATTAAATTCAACACTAAACAATTTGTGGCCTGGATGGTCGATTGAAATTTGGCCAGTGTAGCTGTCTAGGGCGAACTGCAAATTCTCCTTAGACCGGAATAAATTTTCCACAGTGCCCAAAGATATCCTCCCTGTGGATGTTTGGATAGGGAGGTGAATGCACGCAAAATTGCACCCTGCCAACACACGCAGGCGAGCCCTAGCCCTCGTGATCAGCTGGGCCATCAGCTCTTGTGGCTTGGTGATGCTCTTGGACAGCTGGTGATCAAGGAACACCCACTCTATAATTAAGAGGGGGTCCTTTTGGTCCGTGTCCCATTGAAAAATCAACCCGTAAAGATGCGGTAGGATTATGAAGCTGAAAGGCAGATCCTCACAACACCGGTGGGCGTGTCGACTTGCAATAGTGGATTGGACCTTCTTGAGTGCTGCCCTGGCCTCTGGAGTCAGGGCCCTTGGGGAATCCAGGATCTCCCCCCACTTTAAGGAAGTTGAAGAGAGGGGATAGATCTCTTGTGGTGAGCCCTAACCAGGGCCTGATCCAGTTTAGGGATCCACAGAGTTGGTGCAGGTCTCTTAGGATTTTAGGGTTAGTGTGAATTAGGATTTTTTGGGGTGTAATGGTACGGTGGGTGATCTCAAGGCCCAGATACTTCCAAGGCAGCAGGCATTGGACTTTCTCTGTTTGCAACTCAAATCCTGCCACCAACAAGGCTGTAATAGTGTCCTCTAAGGCGCGTGCAAGCATGTCGTCGTCAGGGGCACAAATAAGGATATCATCCATGTAATGATATATTATGCATTTTTTCTCCCTTTCGCGCACAGGGTACAGAACCCTAACAACGTACCACTGGCAGATAGTAGGGCTGTTTTTCAGTCCCTGAGGAAGAACGCACCAGTGGTAGCGCTTCATGGGAGCTCCTCTGTTGATGGAGGGCACAGAGAAAGCAAACCGTGGTGCATCATCCGGGTGAAGGGGAATATGAAAGAAACAGTCTTTGATGTCAATAACTGCCAATTTCCAATTTCGTGGGAGCATAGATGGGGAAGGCATCCCTGGTTGGAGGGAACCCATGTCTTCAATGACATTATTGATTCTCCTCAGATCGTGGAGAAGATGCCACCTGTCACCTCCGTGCTTCCTGATAACAAAAATAGGAGAGTTCCAGAGGCTGTTGGTTTCTACTTTGTGGCCTTTGGCCAGTTCCTCTTCCAGAATCTGAGTGAGCGCCTTTAATTTTTGTTTGTTCAGCAGCCACTGCTCTTCCCGGACTGGTTTATCTGTAAGCCAATTCAGTTTTACGGTAGAGTGCTCCCCAGTGGCCGCACCTAAAAATGCTGAGGAGCAGGCAAGTCCAATTTCGCCCCCCCACTGTGACATGGCATCTCTCCCCCACAGGGTAAACTTGGAATTCAAAACGAATGGGCGTACAGACGCTAATTGCCCATTCGGCCCTGTAATTTGCACTATGCTCTTTGATCTGCGTGCCGATTGGAAACCTCCAACTCCCAGTACTGAGCTACTCATGTTTTGCAGCTCCCATTGTGACGGCCATTTGTGTGGAGGAATGACCGTCATGTCTGCTCCCGTGTCCATCATCCCCTGAAGCTGAATAGATTGGCCCCCGCTCTTAAGGCCACACCACATGAGGGGCTTTTCCTCTCCTAGCACCTCAGTGTAAAAGACAGAAAGGTCCAGGTCATCGCACATAAAATGTGGTATAGGAATAGCTTGCGTGATGATCTGGCCTTCCGGCAGTGAGGGGGGGGGCACAGCGCATCATGAGGGTGAAGCGCTCTGGGTTGAGTGTGAGGACTGCTGGAACGACTTCAACCCCCAAGGGAGTGTACTTAGTGTCCCCGACAATGAGATACTTGCAATCGAGGGATGGAATGCGCCTGTAGGTCTCCGCCTGTTGAATGTGTGGGAGAAGTCCAGGCTCTGCGCCAATCTCGTGCCAGTCCTGATTGGAATAAAAGATAGAGTGAGTTAGTCTGAGTCTGCATGGTTCAAGACCGTCCGATGTGGTTACTTGACAAAGGTTATTATGATTAGCTGACCCCCCCGCAAGACTACCCTATTTATATCATCGCGTGGGGCTTGGACGCGCTGCACATTCAGTTTTTTTTGACCGTGATGACTAGAAAGTTCGTCCCCTTGTCCTCATCTTGTATCTCCCCCTGCACTCGGGGGAGCCCTCCCAAGGAAAGGGCAGCGGTGAATCAGGTGATCGTGCCGGTCGCAGTGGAAGCAACAACACTGCTGCGAGATTGGCGTGCTTGGAGCGCATGGAGTAAAGCTGGGTCTTGCTGGGGCTGAGAAGGCTGTGGCCATCGCTCTTTCGGGTGGTGGATTGGCTCTAATGACATCTTCAATGACGAGCATGGCTTTCCGCGTGCACTCCTCGATAACTTGAGCGAGTGTGGGTGGAGGTGATGCGGGAAGAGCAAGGATGACCCTCCTGCAGGCGTCATTGGCATTGGTGGTTACAATGTCAAGAATGAGCTGCTCTTGTAGCTGAGGGCTGTCTACCCTTTTCTCAACTGCAGCTCTCACCCTGTCAACAAAATCTACGAAAGGTTCAGAGAGAATTTGTTTAATAGCAATATAAGGCACTGCAGGTTCTTTGGAAGGCATCCCAAAGAAAGTTTGTTTGGCCATAGCCCTCACCAAATCCAGGACTTCCCGGGGAATTATTGCTGCTTGCTTTTGTGCAAAACTCCACTCCCCCTCACCCATAAGGTGATCCATTGTATTTGGGTGGCCCTCAATATCTGCAGCACATTCCTCACTTTTCTGGATCTCTGGGAGGAGGTCCCCTGTTAATCTCCTCCAAGTCCTTTCCCATAATTGATATTCTGATGGAGGGAGCAGACAACTAAAGAGACATTTAATATCATCTGGGACTAATGTTCTTGAAAATGTTGTCTTTAAAATGCGCCGAAAAAATTCGCTTTTTGGGCCAAATTCTCATTTGGACTTGCAGAGATCCCGGATACTATCATAAGACAAAGGCTCATACTGCGGGTGTGTCCCATTTCTATTATAAGTAACCAGTGTGAGGAACAAAGGCTCTGCATTACTTAAAGCATCCTGCTTTCCATGCCCCCCACTCTGGCTGCTGCATCACTGTGGGAACCAGAAGGTGGGGCGTGGGAAACAGGAATTGAGGGGGCGGCACCCTGAGGGTGAGGGGCGGAACTCTGGGCGGAGGCCGTGTGGAGCAAGGGCGGAGCAGATGGCAATGCCGTGGGAGGAGCAGATGGTAAAGCCATGGGAGAAGGGGAGGGGTCAGGTGACGTGGGAGGAGGCGTTACGTAATCATACTTGGGAGGAGACAATTCAAACGCCGCAAAGGAAGAGGAGAGGGAAGAGGCGGGGTTAGGAGGCAGGGTGGGACGGAAGGGATTGTGGGAAGGAGAAGCTTCTGCCACGAGGTGGCAGCCATTTTGTGGCACGGGAATGGTCGCCACGTGGCGGTGGCCATTTTGCGATGACAAAGAGGGAGAAGAACACCCAGCCACGCGGTGGCAGCCATTTTGTAGCGCGGGAGCGGCTGCCACGAGGTGGTGGCCATCTTCTGGCATGTCTTGGGATCGTGCGAGGAAGGGGTTTTGGGCGCTAAAGAGACCTTGAACTTTTTCAGCCTCAGAAACTGGGAAAAAGGGATTGGAAGGGGGGTTAGGAGCAGGTTCCCCAACAGTGTGGCCACCACTGTCGGGGCAAGGGTACCGAGGGGACTGGGGGAAGCCAGGGAGACGGTAGCAGCCCTGCGTCTGCTCTGGACGGGTTGCTTCCCCCCCTCCACCTGATGGCGCTGGACCTGTCCTGTGGGCATCAGCCCTTGTGGAGTTATCTGTTCCTGGAGGCACCAACACCTCCGTGTGAGCATGCCGATTTTTGTCCAGCGGTGCTCCCGGGGGAGCGAGGGTGCACACCTTTCCTGCAGCGTGCAGATAAAGGGACGCATTCCTGGACTGGGGACTGCTCCTGCTGTTTTTTTTCCCAAAGTCAGTGGTCTGGTGAGTTTTCCCCTGGTGGCGTGTGGGCAGACCCTGCTGGGGTGTCCCGTAAGGCGATTGTTGATCCCAGGGGGAGGGGACATGCCGTGCACAGCGTGAGCAGTCTCTGCCGCAGCTTTTGGGACCCTTTTCTAAGTTTTAACTTTTCTGTTTCCAGCAATGAGTGGGTGGAAGTGTTCTGGGTTGGCAGCATGGGCATTAGGCTGTCGACTCAGCAGAAGGAGGTATATTTCCAAGTTATGGGATTTCTGCGGAAGGGGGGTGAACAGTTTTCTAAGGGTTTGCTTAAAAGCTTTGTCCGATGGATATTTTCTAAGTTCCTGCAATTGACCGCTAAATGGGTCAAAGATGAGCATTTCTGGAAGGCAGTAGGTTGAGAGCTAACCGAAAGTACCAAGAAAAGCGATTCTACTGTCAGGGAAGGGTATATGTGGCTGTTTCTTTTAATTATCGAAGTTGAAAAAATAATGCTCAGAATCACGAACAGGAAAGTAGAAAATGTCCTGCGGCAAGCTTGCCAGTTCTCCCTCAACCCACGTCCCTGCCTTCTTTCCCTACTCCCGCTTCCCCTACACCTGGTGGAGGGGGGGAAGCAACCCGTCCAGAGCAGACGCAGGGCTGCTACCGTCTCCCTGGCTTCCCCCAGTCCCCTCGGTACCCTTGCCCCGACAGTGGTGGCCACACTGTTGGGGAACCTGCTCCTAACCCCCCTTCCAATCCCTTTTTCCCAGTTTCTGAGGCTGAAAAAGTTCAAGGTCTCTTTAGCGCCCAAAACCCCTTCCTCGCACGATCCCAAGACATGCCAGAAGATGGCCACCACCTCGTGGCAGCCGCTCCCGCGCTACAAAATGGCTGCCACCGCGTGGCTGGGTGTTCTTCTCCCTCTTTGTCATCGCAAAATGGCCACCGCCACGTGGCGACCATTCCCGTGCCACAAAATGGCTGCCACCTCGTGGCAGAAGCTTCTCCTTCCCACAATCCCTTCCGTCCCACCCTGCCTCCTAACCCCGCCTCTTCCCTCTCCTCTTCCTTTGCGGCGTTTGAATTGTCTCCTCCCAAGTATGATTACGTAACGCCTCCTCCCACGTCACCTGACCCCTCCCCTTCTCCCATGGCTTTACCATCTGCTCCTCCCACGGCATTGCCATCTGCTCCGCCCTTGCTCCACACGGCCTCCGCCCAGAGTTCCGCCCCTCACCCTCAGGGTGCCGCCCCCTCAATTCCTGTTTCCCACGCCCCACCTTCTGGTTCCCACAGTGATGCAGCAGCCAGAGTGGGGGGCATGGAAAGCAGGATGCTTTAAGTAATGCAGAGCCTTTGTTCCTCACACTGGTTACTTATAATAGAAATGGGACACACCCGCAGTATGAGCCTTTGTCTTATGATAGTATCCGGGATCTCTGCAAGTCCAAATGAGAATTTGGCCCAAAAAGCGAATTTTTTCGGCGCATTTTAAAGACAACATTTTCAAGAACATTAGTCCCAGATGATATTAAATGTCTCTTTAGTTGTCTGCTCCCTCCATCAGAATATCAATTATGGGAAAGGACTTGGAGGAGATTAACAGGGGACCTCCTCCCAGAGATCCAGAAAAGTGAGGAATGTGCTGCAGATATTGAGGGCCACCCAAATACAATGGATCACCTTATGGGTGAGGGGGAGTGGAGTTTTGCACAAAAGCAAGCAGCAATAATTCCCCGGGAAGTCCTGGATTTGGTGAGGGCTATGGCCAAACAAACTTTCTTTGGGATGCCTTCCAAAGAACCTGCAGTGCCTTATATTGCTATTAAACAAATTCTCTCTGAACCTTTCGTAGATTTTGTTGACAGGGTGAGAGCTGCAGTTGAGAAAAGGGTAGACAGCCCTCAGCTACAAGAGCAGCTCATTCTTGACATTGTAACCACCAATGCCAATGACGCCTGCAGGAGGGTCATCCTTGCTCTTCCCGCATCACCTCCACCCACACTCGCTCAAGTTATCGAGGAGTGCACGCGGAAAGCCATGCTCGTCATTGAAGATGTCATTAGAGCCAATCCACCACCCGAAAGAGCGATGGCCACAGCCTTCTCAGCCCCAGCAAGACCCAGCTTTACTCCATGCGCTCCAAGCACGCCAATCTCGCAGCAGTGTTGTTGCTTCCACTGCGACCGGCACGATCACCTGATTCACCGCTGCCCTTTCCTTGGGAGGGCTCCCCCGAGTGCAGGGGGAGATACAAGATGAGGACAAGGGGACGAACTTTCTAGTCATCACGGTCAAAAAAAACTGAATGTGCAGCGCGTCCAAGCCCCACGCGATGATATAAATAGGGTAGTCTTGCGGGGGGGTCAGCTAATCATAATAACCTTTGTCAAGTAACCACATCGGACGGTCTTGAACCATGCAGACTCAGACTAACTCACTCTATCTTTTATTCCAATCAGGACTGGCACGAGATTGGCGCAGAGCCTGGACTTCTCCCACACATTCAACAGGCGGAGACCTACAGGCGCATTCCATCCCTCGATTGCAAGTATCTCATTGTCGGGGACACTAAGTACACTCCCTTGGGGGTTGAAGTCGTTCCAGCAGTCCTCACACTCAACCCAGAGCGCTTCACCCTCATGATGCGCTGTGCCCCCCCCCTCACTGCCGGAAGGCCAGATCATCACGCAAGCTATTCCTATACCACATTTTATGTGCGATGACCTGGACCTTTCTGTCTTTTACACTGAGGTGCTAGGAGAGGAAAAGCCCCTCATGTGGTGTGGCCTTAAGAGCGGGGGCCAATCTATTCAGCTTCAGGGGATGATGGACACGGGAGCAGACATGACGGTCATTCCTCCACACAAATGGCCGTCACAATGGGAGCTGCAAAACATGAGTAGCTCAGTACTGGGAGTTGGAGGTTTCCAATCGGCACGCAGATCAAAGAGCATAGTGCAAATTACAGGGCCGAATGGGCAATTAGCGTCTGTACGCCCATTCGTTTTGAATTCCAAGTTTACCCTGTGGGGGAGAGATGCCATGTCACAGTGGGGGGGCGAAATTGGACTTGCCTGCTCCTCAGCATTTTTAGGTGCGGCCACTGGGGAGCACTCTACCGTAAAACTGAATTGGCTTACAGATAAACCAGTCCGGGAAGAGCAGTGGCTGCTGAACAAACAAAAATTAAAGGCGCTCACTCAGATTCTGGAAGAGGAACTGGCCAAAGGCCACAAAGTAGAAACCAACAGCCTCTGGAACTCTCCTATTTTTGTTATCAGGAAGCACGGAGGTGACAGGTGGCATCTTCTCCACGATCTGAGGAGAATCAATAATGTCATTGAAGACATGGGTTCCCTCCAACCAGGGATGCCTTCCCCATCTATGCTCCCACGAAATTGGAAATTGGCAGTTATTGACATCAAAGACTGTTTCTTTCATATTCCCCTTCACCCGGATGATGCACCACGGTTTGCTTTCTCTGTGCCCTCCATCAACAGAGGAGCTCCCATGAAGCGCTACCACTGGTGCGTTCTTCCTCAGGGACTGAAAAACAGCCCTACTATCTGCCAGTGGTACGTTGTTAGGGTTCTGTACCCTGTGCGCGAAAGGGAGAAAAAATGCATAATATATCATTACATGGATGATATCCTTATTTGTGCCCCTGACGACGACATGCTTGCACGCGCCTTAGAGGACACTATTACAGCCTTGTTGGTGGCAGGATTTGAGTTGCAAACAGAGAAAGTCCAATGCCTGCTGCCTTGGAAGTATCTGGGCCTTGAGATCACCCACCGTACCATTACACCCCAAAAAATCCTAATTCACACTAACCCTAAAATCCTAAGAGACCTGCACCAACTCTGTGGATCCCTAAACTGGATCAGGCCCTGGTTAGGGCTCACCACAAGAGATCTATCCCCTCTCTTCAACTTCCTTAAAGTGGGGGGAGATCCTGGATTCCCCAAGGGCCCTGACTCCAGAGGCCAGGGCAGCACTCAAGAAGGTCCAATCCACTATTGCAAGTCGACACGCCCACCGGTGTTGTGAGGATCTGCCTTTCAGCTTCATAATCCTACCGCATCTTTACGGGTTGATTTTTCAATGGGACACGGACCAAAAGGACCCCCTCTTAATTATAGAGTGGGTGTTCCTTGATCACCAGCTGTCCAAGAGCATCACCAAGCCACAAGAGCTGATGGCCCAGCTGATCACGAGGGCTAGGGCTCGCCTGCGTGTGTTGGCAGGGTGCAATTTTGCGTGCATTCACCTCCCTATCCAAACATCCACAGGGAGGATATCTTTGGGCACTGTGGAAAATTTATTCCGGTCTAAGGAGAATTTGCAGTTCGCCCTAGACAGCTACACTGGCCAAATTTCAATCGACCATCCAGGCCACAAATTGTTTAGTGTTGAATTTAATTTTATTCCAAAAGAGGTTCAAAGTCGCTGTCCACTCAAAGCTCTGACAGTTTTTACAGACGCATCTGGAGGATCCCACAAGTCGGTCATTACTTGGAAGGACCCTCAGACTCAGCAGTGGGAAGCCAATGTGCAGATTGTGGAGGGTTCTCCACAAGTTGATGAGTTAGATGCGGACACGCGTATGGGTGCCGAGGCGCTTTATTGATCCAGGCGGGGCCAGTAACGGTGTCAGAGTGTCGCAGATATCTTTTTATGAAAATCTTTTCTTAGGATTTTTTCTTCCTGAGAAGCTGAGAGGCTCCAGGAACAAAATGGAAACAATGGTTATCTACTGCTGTGGAGCGCAACAGGTGGATCCATGATTGGTCTCGTGTGGATGTTTGGATTTAGTGACCAGTCACGGCAGAGCTGGCTGTCTCTCTCTGTCCGAGCCAGCTGCCTTTGTTATCATTCTTTTCCATTCTATTCTTAGCTTAGCTAGCCTTCTGAGATGAAGCTTTTCCTTCTATTCTTTTTAGTATAGTTTTAGTGTAATGTATATCATAAAATAATAAATCAAGCCTTCTGAACATGGAGTCAACGTTTTCGTCTCTTCCCTCACCTGAAAACCCCTGTGACCACTGTCACATCAGAGAAATAACCCTTGGAGAGGCACTTATAAAGGGGAAGGGCGTGATGGGAGGAGACACGAGGGAACCAATGAACGAAGCCCAGGGGAGGAGCGAGGGACACAACTGAACCAATAAGAATGGCACAGGGGAGGGAAAAGGCTCAGGGGACAAATCATGTCTTAAGTAAGGGATGATTGACATAGAAAAATGTCGAAATAAAGGGGAGGTGGTTACAATGATGGACAGGTAACTGGTGGGAGGAGCAAACCATTATGAGGGAGAACATGGGGGGAACCGAGGGCCAAACCATAACCTTAACTTATAAAAAATAACCAACTTTACAATAAAACCCGCTACAGTCTCCTTTTCTCTGTGCTGGGCTAGACAAAGACATTTCTGGGAAGCGATGAATGCTGATGTCTAGTTATGGGAACCTGGCATTGGGATGCACGTTCTTGACAACTCAGGCTCTCTTGATTGTAGATACTTACCAAGTATTCATCACTTTGGGTGTATCCTGGACAGTCCCAGGAAAGGGCCCATCTCCACATCGAGCTATGTCTTTCGCTTGCTAATTTAAGGTCTTTCCGGTTTGCTACCATCTGTAGACAGAGCCAGCCCCCCAAAATCGTAGGGGGATGGAGACAGAGCTGGCCCCCACAAAATCGGAAGGGGGTGGAGCCCGGGCTGGTGTCCCCAAATCGGTGGGGGGCAGAGACTACCCCCGTCCCCCTAAACTGGAGGGGGATGGAGACCACCCTCGGCCCAGCTAAGTTGAGTAGGATGGAGAATGGCCGGGGGCTGCGAGGACAGCGACAGCACCGGTCCCGCGCAAATCAGAGCGGACAAAGAGCTGGCTCTGCCAAATCAGAGGGGGATGGAGTCAGGGCCGGTTCCTCAAAATCAGAGGGGAACAAAGCCCACTCCGGCCCCTACAAATCGGTAGGGGGGCAGAGACAACCCCTGGCCCCTCTAACTGGAGGAGGACGGGGCCTGCACCAGCCCCCCAAATCAGAGGGGGACTGAGAGCCCGCACCACCCCCTCCAAAGCAGAAGGGGGACAGTGACTATCCCCTGTCCCCTTACATCAGAGGGGTACAGACACAACGCCGGCTCCCCCCATATCAGAGGGGGACGTACATAGAGGGCCTCTCGAAAGCAGAGGGGGACCGAGACCACCCCTGGCGTGGCACCGGTGAGGAGGGTGGAGAAACTCCCAGGGTGAGAGGGAGGGACAGGGACACTTCTGTCCACCCTCTCCCGAGAGTCACTCCCGAGCATCCCCCGGGGCGCGAGGGATGGAGACCCCTCAAGCATATCCCCGGGCACCAAACAAAATAAAATTGGCAGAAATGCAACTTAACAACACATCAGATGCTTTGACGGATGCTCTCCGAACGAGTCACCTGTGAAGAAAATGCAAACAAAGCGCAAAGCCCCGGCTCTCCCCATGGGAGAGGAGGGCAGCGACAACGCCAGCCACCACACAGGGGAGTGCTGGACAGAGGTGGCCCGGTTCCCCACAGGGGAAAGGAGCGGGGAAACCCCTGAGCCCTCCCCCTAGGCAAGAGGAGGATGAGACCAAAGTTAAGGACAAACGCAGACCCCCTCCATCCCTCCTCCAAAAGGGGAGGAGGCAGACACCCCCCAAGCCACCCCAAAGGGGGGAGCGGGCGAAAGTTCCCCTGTCCCCCATAGGGCAGATGAGGACGGAGACCACTCGGACCCCCTTAAGGAAGAGTAGGATGTAGTTTTTCCGTGTAGTTGCCTCGGTAAAAGGGAAGGAGCCATTTCAGGCACAACCGAGCAAGCCTCGGAGTCGCCGATCTGCCCACCCAAGAGGCCAGGGCAGCTCAGGGACAGTCCTCCGGGGCTTGCCCGGTCTCGCCCCGCCCGGGCCCTGTGTGCCCGGCCCCGCCCCACCCCGCCCCCGTGCCCAGGAAGCCGGGGAAGTAAGCTGGGGGGCCACGGGGATGGCGGGCAGCGGCTCGGCGGTAAGTAAGTGAGGAGCCCGCAGGCAGTGCCAAGGCTGGAGCGGGGCTGGGACCCGGCGCTGCCCGGACTGGGGGTGCAGAGCTCGGCTGCGGGCCCCTGGCAGGCCCCAAGGCCATAAGTTGTGGGTGAGGCTGCTGTGTCGGCAACCAGTTCTGCAGGGTGCTCAACGCCTCTGTAATTTGTCCTGATGCACCTTGACGATATCCCTGCTGTCCTCCACAGGTAAAAGGATTAGTCTCTTGCCAGGTGGTTTTAACTGTGCTTTGAATTAACATTTTCGTTTGTATTTACAGAACCTGAGACGCACAGTGAGTGCTTCTGGTAAAGAGAGAGGTGTGTGTGGTGTGCAGACAATAAATAACAATGGTTAATAATTGTTTTGTTAACCGACAGTGTAAAAGCCATTGCCGTGGGCCTCATCGATCTCATATGCACAGCAGCCACAGCAGCCACAGCAGCCACAGCAGCCACAGCAGCCACAGAGATAAATGTCTCCCAGGCCCATATCCCATTGCTGAAGAGCCCAGCACCTGTAATATTGCCAAGGCTAAACAGTAAGTATGTATTTGAGTATGCAAAGTATTGAAATAGATGGGAGTGTCCTCAAATGTCAGCCAAGCTGGATATTTTTACAAAGGAAATATTAGTAGTTTCATTTTCTCCCTGTAGTGGAAGAAGGAATATAATGTACAGCTGCTATTATAAATAGCATTTCAAGCAGGTTTGTTTAAGTAGAAAATTCTACTCCTTAGGCCATAGTCCCACTCTTTTTACAAGGCTTCCATTGAATACAATGTGGCACTTGCTCCAGTAGGAACTGCTGGGTATAGTAAAATCAGGTGACCCCAATGTCTGGGAAATGATTGGCATCTGACTTCAAGGCTTCGAAATGCTGAACACTCACTTTGTTAAAACTATACTATATTACATCACAACTACAATAAAGAGAGATACTATACTATACTACACTATACTATACTATACTACACTAATCATACTTGTGACTAACTACTCGAAAACCCGTGACTCTCTGCCTGAGAGTCCTGACACACACACGTGGATCCAATTGGTCAATGAATCAAACACCATCACCAGAATCCAATCAAGCAATCACCTTGGGTAAACAATCTCCAGAACACATTCCATATGGGCACAAACACAGGAGCAGCAAATGAGATAAGAATTGTTTTGATCATTCTTTTCTCTGCTTCTCTCCCAATTTCTCTCTATTCAGAGGGCATGTGAAAATGACAGCTGGGTGATGCTCCTGAGCTGTATTTTTTCTTTAGGATGCAACTGTCTCCAGACTGGAGAATATTGAAAAATTATAAATAATTTTTTTTCCTCATTTAAGGTATGCCAGACAAAGAAAATGTGACTCCTCTTCTTTGGGCAACAAAAAACAACGGACAGGAGCTGGTGAATTGAGCTGGGAGTCCCTGTGACAGTAACAACATATTCTGCCACTGTTACCTGTATTGATTTTGTTACTTTTGTACTTGAAGACAAAGGAATGCACTGCTTGAGAAGAAAAGGGTAGAATTCAAATTTTAATGTACTTACCTTTGTGAAGATGTCACTGAAATGTAAAGATAGCCTGGTTTCTTTATATGTGAGATCATGTAGTACGTGAAAGTACATAGGTTTTCCTGGGTTTGTTTTTTTTAACAAAGATGAAATCTGATTTTAGAAGTACCTTGCTAACGACTGTATATTTTCTTCAACATTTTCTTGAAGCAGCATTATTTACGGCAAAACCACTTTGCTTCTCTTGTGAATTTTTTATTATGAGTCGTATACTCCTTTAGCTATGTTATCTTTAGTATCATGTTTTGCTTTTTATGATGTCTGTTCCTGACCTTGTTGTGTTGTTATTACATAGTTACGGTTTTTAGTTACTATACATAGTTACTATTACATAGTACGGTTACAGTTCCAAAGGTGCAATAGGGGATCAGCTTGGTGGAGATTTGAATTCTATGGCCCCCCCTGCTGGGGCCGTAGGAATTCTACGGCCCTACTGGGCCATTAGGTACTGCTGCTTGCAACCCCTAACTGCAAATCAGTCGGTATTTACAGCTGTGGTAGTGTTTCCTGAGATCCAGAGAACAAAGCACTGCTTGTCTGGAGAAAATATAACCTGAAAAAATTATTCTGGAAAAACATCTCCACTTGCAAATGGGAAGATCAGCGCTTTCTTCTGGGACTATCATCAGTCTTTTGCCAGAGTCAGAGACTTGGATGACTGCTCACAGGAGAAGTTACTGTAGAATAACCACCGTAGTCTAAATAAACACTTTGCCTTAGGCTCGTTTATTAAGGTGTATATATTCAATATAATTTCCAAATTATATTGAATATTTCCAAAACAAAGCCACAAGAACCTGAAAGAAAACTATATTTTGTGGGGTCTCTACGAGAACTATAAGGGCAATGCTTCCATTAAAACATCCATTTTTTCAATCACCTCTATATTTTCATTTCACACATTGTTATAGACAAGGACACCTCCCCAGGGGAAGGCAGCATCCAAAGGAGCTGTGCAGGGATGTGGAGATGCCAAAAGGGACTCTAGGATCGTTGGACATGCTCCAGTGGGCTCAGCCTCCATGCTGGAGCAGAGAAAGAGCTTGAGGAGGCCCGCGCTGCAGAGGAAGGAGCGGCAGGGACAAGGGGGGTGAAGTGACCGCAGCAAATGTCGGAAAGGAGCGGACAGAGGGATACTGCTGGGGAAAAGGAAGACACAAGAGCCCTTGGGGGCTTGAAACCATTAACAATGGCCAAGGAAAGCCCAACACACTCCCCCCTGCATACCCCAACCCCTTACACAGGGGAAGCCCTGGTTAAAATCCAGGAAAAACAGTGCTGTGGATCCAAGGAATCAGAAACAGGATCTGTGTGGACAGTGTCCCTCACGGGAGGAACCTGAATCAAACTGAGCGAAGCTGGGGCAGGAGGGTCCGACCGAGCAGAGAATGCCAAGGCCC
Source organism: Agelaius tricolor (assembly GCF_023055355.1). NCBI lineage: Eukaryota > Metazoa > Chordata > Aves > Passeriformes > Icteridae > Agelaius > Agelaius tricolor. Next base: position 22,650 of record NW_027269334.1, read on the forward strand.
AGGGCAGCCCTATCCCGGGAAGTGTGCAGGGAGTGGATCCTTGAACTGCTGCATGTTCATGCTGCCCTCGCTAAGCTCGGAAGCCCCTCATTGCCCAGGGCGAGCTGGTGGCAGTGGGGAGTGGGAGAGGGGAAGAAGCAGGCAACAAGGATCTGTCAGAAACCAGAAAAGAAGGAGGAAGGCAAAGGAGAAGAAGCCAGAGGACCAAAGCCTAGGACAGAACAGTGATGCCCAACACAAGTGCTCAGCATCCCCTACCTGATGCCTAGTCAATCCCACTGGGGACCAGCCTCTCCTGACCAACTTCTCCAGTTGTTAGACTCAGCAGGACATCCTGTGGTCTGGAATACTCCTCTGTGCAGTCCATTTGGCTGTCCTGGACATGTTCCCTTCTAGACTTTGTCACCTCCTTGATGGCAGAGCATGGGATGTTGAGTGGCTTCTAAGACCCTGCAGAGCCCTTGTGGAGGACAAGCCTTGCTTAGCAACAACCAAACTCTCTGCCTGTCATACCCTCCTGCATCCAATCCCATCAGAGTGCCAGTGCCAGGGAAGAAAGGAAGCCCAGTCAAATACAAAACCGTGGGAACATTTGATAGTTCTCTGAGTAAATCCTAGTTTATTTAACACTAATGCTCCAAATCCTAGTTTATTTAACACTAATGCTCCTAGGAAGATCTGATCTTGATCGGTAAACATATTCCTGGTGTGAGAGATAGCTACTCACTTTTCATAAATTTAGAAAGGTTTATTAAACCTTATAAAAAATACAACAGAAGACTGAATAGAGAAAATATTATGGCGCCGGGAGCAAAGGACTTTCCCCACCCCATTGAGGTTGAGTGTGTAATATATGTTATGGAATAATTCATGCTATAGAGAGAATGTATTTTATAAAAATTGTGAAATCCGAACGAGTCTCTGACCACAAGCAGCCCAAAGGCAGACGTCTACTTGAATTCCGAGGTTCCCGGAGGCAGCAGGAGAACAATCCACAGTTAGCTTATAAATAGACATGCCCAGCGTGATGATCACCGCTATCCTGAGTAATCGGAAGACGCCTAAGAACGATCATTGCCCTGTTGATAACATTGATCAAGATAGCCGGAGTCACCAGAAAGATACATCTGAATACCCGACTTCCCCCGGACGCGATTAGCACCGGCTATCAACCAGGAAACAGCGATTGTCCAGCTCTGCACAGTGAAAGAAACAGTCTTGAATATGCAGAGTTACAAAAGAAACTGGGACTCCTCTGCCTCAGGCATAATAAACTGTATAAAACATCCCCCGCAAGAAGCAGCTCTCGTGAACGGGGAAGGGTCCGATGCGATAGAGGTCGGATCCAGGTTCACCCAGTGCCGATCCCGGGCTCGATGCTGTCTCTTTGGCTGTGGTGATTTTGAGGACCGTATTTTGGTCGCGGAAAAAGATAAATAAAATCTTTTCGCATTTTTGATAATTTGGCTTCTCGATTGATCATTTATAACAGGTGCTTGTCCACATAATGGAGGTTTTGCCTTTTAACCCTTTTGCCCCTCCCAAGTTCTGTCCATCAACTTCTTCTTCGCTGTCCAATGGTGGAGTTTACTTCCTCAAATCCTGATTGGAGGTCAGATGTCGCCATAGTGACAAGGCGACCCTCCCAAATGTCCCAGCCCCAGCTGTCCCTTGATAACAACACAAGGGGGTAAAACATCTATAGATCTATAAAACTTTTCTTAACCTATATGCATGATATTTGTCTGTTAATTGTGAGAGTCAATCATTGTATTACTCATTTATTGCACTGGTAGTTGGAGGCCATCTTGGGGGAGCTTCCTGCAGATGGAGGAATTTCCTTGTTTTCATGTGAATCTTTTCTGCTGTAAAGCACAGAGGGTTCCCCACTGGAACAGAGACAACGTCATGGGAACTGTAGGCTGAACGAAAAGGGCTCCAGGACACTTCCCGTAGGGACATTTGCCTCTGGGAACTGCATTTTTCTCAGAGCCACTGTTGCAATCCAGTTTAAACCCAAAAAAGCAAAGACACTTATGTCTCTGTGTATAAACCTGAAAGAACACGAAAGTTTTAAAATACACCAAAAAACAAGATGAAAACCAAATGAGGTTAGATGTGAGTGTCAAATAATTTTTTTTTTTTTTTTTTTTTTTTTTTTTTTTTTTGGGCCAGGTGGGAATGCTCACGTGTCTCCCTTGCAAGGGCCAGTTTGACACTGTCCCTTGCAACACTGAGGGTCTGTCACATGATGCTGCAGTGTTCTGGTGCTGGGTCTGGGGACCACTTTTGGGGATGGGGGCCTTTGATGGGCAAAGTCACCCCCTTCTGCTGAGGATAAACTTTTCCCCAGGTGAAGGGCCCCACAGCTGAGCTGCTCTGCAAATTGGAGGATGGACATTCACTACGCCTCTCACCAGAGGTTTTCCAACAGACACCCAGATCCTCCCTCCCCCACCCTTCAATGCCAGCCTCTGTGCAAGCCAAGCAGATGAAAACCCTGGGGCTGTTGTCTCCTCCCTGAAAGTGCTAAGCTTGTGCTTTGTCAATGTCCCCAGACCCTGAGCTTAATTTATCCTCATCAGATATGGTCCAGGGCCTCACTCCAAAGGGCTATTAAGGTTGTGGTGGTAATCAATACAGGTTTTGTAATACAGTTATAAAAGTTCTTCATGAAAATCTGTAAGTAAAAAACTAGACTATTTCAGTCTCTGACAGCCAAGGAATGGGAATTGGCCAGGATATTTACTCCTGGGACATATTTTTCTGTGATTGCCTTACAGGCATGGGCTGGACTCAGAGCATTGCTTTCAGGATTTTCCTGCCTATCTGCATCCTCAGGGATAACAAGATCCTGCTGATAACTGTGGCTCTGAGGGAGCAGGCAGTCCTGTCCTAAGGGCTTCCTCCTTCTGCACTCTGCCACCTCTCAGCAAGGCTCTGGGAGGGATGGAGACTCATACCACAAGTATCCCAATTGTGGATATGTTCCTCATCCCACTCCTGCACTGCTGATGGAAGGGAATTCCTGGGAGATGGGAACACTGGCCTTTGCTGCTGGACATTCTGCTGTAGCACCATTCTGAGCATCTTCTCCTATGACACCACAACAGCATCTGGGGAGCTGTGTACTGGGAACAGGCAGTTGCAGGACAATTGCTGCTGGGACACATCCCTCTGGAAACAGCTTTTTGGAAAGGTTTGGGCTCCCCTTTTCACATCCAGGCATTCCAGGCTAATCTGAATCCTCATGGATGAGGGCATTTTTCTCATACCCATGGCTCTGAGGGAGCAGGGAAGCCTGTCCAAAGGGCTTCCGCCTTCTGATGTCTGGCAGCTCTCACCGAGGCTCTGGGAGAGCTGAAGGTTTTGACGACATTTCCCAAGGCTGGAGATCTTCCTCATCCTGCACCTCAGCTGCTGATGCCAGGGAGTTCCCTGCACATGGGAACACCACCTTTTCTTCTGGAGGATCTTGTCCAGAAAAACACCAAGGGTCTTCTCCCATGGCAGCACCACAGCATCCTTCAAGCCATGGACTAGGAGGTGACAGCTCCTGGAAATTGCTGCTGTGTGTCTGGCTACACCTCCTGCAATGGCCTTGGCCTCCATTTTTGCTTTCTGGATTTTCCTGGTGAAGCTGCATGCTCAGGGATGAGCAGCTTCTGCTGATACCTGGGGGGAAGGAAAACCAAGAGAATTTGGAATAAAAGAACAAAGAAGGCCATTCAGTCTAGGCTGGAGGGATGTAGCCAAGTTTCTAATATGTAATAGGTAGGAGAAGTAAGGGCCTTTGGAGAAGAAATTGTTCTGCAAACTAAGGAAAATAAAGGTGATGTTGCTACTAGGGAATTGATCACGTATATTATTAGTTAGCAGAAAGCTGAAACTATTTTATACTATTGGCTCTCCAGGCTCCAGCTATTCTAACCTGAGAGAGAAATTATTATAAAAGCTGGATCCACTCTCAAGAAAGCCTTCCAGTCCTATTTTTGCAATTCCCTTCAGTGTGCACAAAAGCACGGTGCTCTGCTGCTTCATTCTTCACCTTCTGTGATCTGCACAGGACTGAAGCTGAGAGAGGTTATTCAGCTTTGTGCCTTTTCAGCATCTCTGCTACATGTATGCGCTGTGACATCTCTAGGGATCTTTTCCCTTTGCGAGGCTGTAATGTGCCCACTGGTATTCGAGCTGGGCAGAAGCGGGCAGAGAGCACAGCGATCTGACAGCTGTTTGCAGGTTGCCTAGGAAAGAGGAGTGCCCCGTGAATGCGCAGCAAATACAAATTTCAGGGGCAAGCTCCAGGCAAGTGTGCTGTTCCGGCACAGTTTTTCCTTGTGAGACATAGTAGAAAAGCTTTTCGCTAAGATGCAGACCACAAGAGACGCAGAATAGGGGGCTCTGGAACTCTCCAAAGGTAAGCGCCAGTCCTGAGCGTCTTTCGGCAGAAGCCGCGCTCCGGAGCGCACCGCGACCGGCACAATGTTCTGTGCACAAAGAAGCCGATTCTTCGCCTCCGGGAGACGGAGAGCGCGGCAGCTTCCAAGAGGTGAAGAACGGCGCCACAAAGCACCGGGCTTGTGTGCGCAGCGTTCCGACTGCTAGAGAATGGTGTTTTGCCACTCGCCTGCCTGTTGAAGTCACGTTAGCATTCGTATGGAAGGAGTTCATGGACAACTTTCCTGTGCTTCTACCTCGTCCTCCTGCAGCCCTCCATGGAAATTCTTGCACTTCCCTTTAGGTTCCGAGGTCCAGAGAACTCAATGGCAGCTGCAGAAGACAAAGGTAGTAGAAAGTGCACCCAGTGAGTTTGATGTGGTTTACATGGCGCAATGGGAAGGTGCAGCCCATGATTGGCTTTTACTTCTACAGCCTATTGCTATGGGAGCAGCTGCTGAAAGATGTCAGGAGAGTTGTGAGAGTGAAAAATGGGATGGCACATCTAGCTGAGAAGGGGAGTGACAAGCAGCAGAGTGCTTTGCGTTCTTCCACAGCTGTTTGGAGAAAAAACGCTTTGCGTTCCCCAGAAACCTGCCACAATGAACCTTAAAGAAAGTGCTAATGTCCACATTTAGAGATGAGCTCCCACAGCTGCACATTATATTTTCAAGAAGCAAGAGCATAGGCAGCTGACTGTGCTTGTGAATGAGCAGCTGGTGGATTTTTTTGCAATTCCCTTCACTGTGCACAAAAGCCCGGTGCTCTGCTGCTTCACTCTTCGCCTTCTGTGATCTGCACAGAACTGAAGCTGAGTGCGGATATTCATCTTTGCTGCTTTTCAGTATCTGCTACATGTATACACTGTGACATCTCTTGGGATCTTTTGGCTTTTTTCAAACAGCAATAAAATCATAAGTTGCCTCCAGTAGTTCTGATGCAGCTCCATGTAGTGCTCCCCACATCACTTCCCTGTCTCTCAGGAGCTGCTGTGTACAGGGTGACAGATTAGGGAATTCTGCCAACAACAAGGTTTTCTTACCTCTGATTTTGTCTTGCTGACCATTTTCCTGTCTTCTGAGGAGCTTGAGCATGAGGGCAGAGGGGAAGTTGATGCTGATCTGCCTGGGAGAGTCACTGCTGCTCCTTTCACCATGGTAAGGAGGAGAAATTTGTATGCACTGGGGATGGTAAGGTTTGTAGTATTTTCCTAGGGGCAGTGGAGAGTTTTCTTGCAAAAACTCTGTGGTCAAGGGGAGCAGAGGAGGCAATTGCCTTTTTGGTAGATCCCTGCAATTCCTTGCTTGGCAAAGGTAGGATCATGGGTCCCTCAGCAAGTGCAGGATTCTGTCAGTGCTGAAATAAGAACTCAGAGAAAGCAGCTGCCCCTGTGGGATGGAGGACAACCCCTCCCTCCCTAATTTACTGCATCCATCACAGGATCACAATGGTCAGACCTTAATTACTGTCTGGTGGGGTCTTCTCCTTGTTTCCAGTATATTCATTCCTGTCTTACACGCTTCCACTCCCCACATCTCATGTTCCTTCATCATTTTGAAATCTTCACACACTACTGGAGCAAGGTTTGCCATCTGGAAAGGCTGCTAGGACTGTGTGTCCATGGGAGCATCTGGAGTAAGAGGCTGCCTGGTGGCCCAAGACCCCCCGTCCCAGCGACCTTCATCTCAGAGTAGAGGGGGACGTTGCTCCCAGCAGCCCTGTACAGGGGTAGCTGGGAGCCCTTGGCTTGGAGAGCTGAAAGTGGGGCCAGGATGGAGGCAGCAGGTGAGCTGGGCACTAATCTTTTGGCTTTGCTTTCAGTACTAAAACATCGGGTAAGCTTGGGAAGGAGAGTTAAACACAACATAACAAGTGCTTAAGTGCTGATCATCCCACTGGACTGCTGCAGAACAAGGCACCAATGCCAAAACTTCCTCACAGTTTTCCTTCAGCTGCTGGTGGCATAATCAGGGAGCATCATAGAAAGGCTGAGGTGCTGCTCCCACTGAGTTTGTGCCAGACCAGCAATCTCAGCTGAGTTTATAGCACGATAAATCACAGCTTCTTCAAAGCATCTCACCTCCCACCCTTTTTGTGCAGTTTTGCTTCCCAGAGGTGCATCCTGCATGGTTCTCCTGTGCTGGGAAATGAGAGTATCCAGCTACAAAGGTTCATTAGCAGAAACACCTTCTACCATTAAAAATGCGCCGTTGAGTGGGATAGGGCTCTGTGCCCTGGGGAGAGCACTGCCACGCAGTCAGGCATGTGGTTTTACAAAAATTGGAGCTACAATTTGAAGCAGTTTAGGTTTTTACCACTCAACTGCAGTGTCCCCTTTACAGCATTTGTCCTTTGGAGCTGGATAGAAATAGACTCTCCCCCCCTCTGGTCCGCAGCTATTCTTTTGTGTTGGCAGCGGCTCTGATTATGCACCAATTAACCTTAATTAAAACAATTCTTGTGTAACTGCACATGCAGACAATGCAGCTGAACAAATGGCCTGACAATTTTTTTTTTTTTAAGGCATAAACCCACATCAAATCCTTAATTGGAAAGTCAGATTGTAAATTGCTGCAGATTTTTAGCCCTTTGTTCTTAAAATGATTGTACAGGAGTAGTGGCCAAATACCCTGAATGCTCCCAAAGCCTTGGTTGAATTAAGTTTCTTAGCTGCTGAGGCCAAAAGATGTTACTTGTTTAGGAAAAGGGGATGATGGAGCATCCTTAACTGTAACATTTGTCAGGCTGCTCTAGAGGGTACCAGAATGGCAGGCCCAGGTAGAGATACAAAGTTCCCCTTCTGGAGGATGGGTGATTTTGTGCAAATTGCTGGATTATTTGATGATTCCTGCTGTCATCTGCCTTGCTGGTTGTCCAGAAAATGCTCTCTAAATCTGGGACTGTCCATTGTGTTATGCCATGGACTGCAGCTTGCACCCTGTAAGCAGTAATGCAGCCAACGGATAATGCTTGCACACACGGCTGCTCCAGGTTTCTTCCCAAAATGCCACACAAGCTTTCTGCAATTCGGGATCCAATTTTTATTATTCCTATTTTTAGGGAGCTGCTGCAAACAGCAGCAGCTGTTTCTACCTTAATTTCTCTGAGCCAAATAATTCTCTGGGACTACTGGTGTGTGGGCAGAATTCTTGCCAAAGGGATTTCATATCTCCACTTTGGCCCTTTTACAAAGTTTGACATAGAGGAAGTAAGTTGGACTATGAAAAATTCCAGGCTCTGCATCACTAATTTGTTCTCCAGTGAGAAAAAAACATCCCCAAAGACCTTTAGACAGTGCAGCAAGGGGAAAAATTAAGAACTAGCACTGAATTCAGAATTTCCAGCTGTTTGTAAAATGTGTTTAGTTGGGGGGTGCGGGAAGACAGCATTTCAAATCCTTTAATACATATGGACTTTCTGGTGGTTCAGCTTTGTGCTGCTGAATGCTTCCCTTTCTGTAAATAATCAAACAGGCTCTAGGCATAGAACTTTGTGGGAAAATATTCTGCCTTGTGAATACAGCAAATAAAAGCAGAGCTAATTAAGCACGTAATTAATGCCCACATCAATTAGTTACTAGCACATTCCCTTGGTCGCTGGCACTGGCTTGAGGTGGGCAGGGGTATTTGCGGGATCCCTGTGCCCGGGGATTTACGGGAGCCCCGTGCCGGTGCAAGGTGTCTGCTGTGAGGAACTATGTGGGAGGCAACATGAATAGGGTGGTGGGATGACTCTGACATGGTGGTTGGGAGCTGAGGGTGGGATGCAGGGTGGCAGATGCTGAAGCAGCTCAAGCCAGGGATGGGGACAAAGATCACCCATCAACTCATGGTTCCATTTACAGAGGGATCCATCACTTACTGAAGCAAATGGAAACGCTTCTCTAGAATAGAATGGTTTGGGATTTGGCCCAGAGTAAATCCAGTAAAAGGATGTAGCTCTTGATTAAAACACATTCCCAGGAGAAGGGACAGGAGCTGCCCCACTTTCTCCTTGCAGTCCAGGTTCAGCCCTGCAGCCCCCTGAGATGCCCAGCAGATATGGGGGGACTCGAGAGTCTTTGATGAGACTTTGTGGGAATGTTGAACATTTCACAGCAGGCATGGAAGCAAGCTGACTGCACAGTGGAGAAAACAAGCAGGGCTTCGCCTGTCTGGGGGCAGAACTCAGGATAAGTGGCCTGGTGTGATGAAGAGAGAAAGAGGAATGAAAAACCTTTCACAAATGAGGTAACAAAAAAGGTGTGTTGGCAGCTGGACATCCCTGGCATATGCAGGAGGGCCCAGGGGAGGTCCTGTGAGCTGCCCCGGCTCTCCATCTCCCTCACATTCCCAGAAAGCCTGCACAGACACAGCAAGACCTTGAAAAGAATCCAAAGGCATCCAACTCCTTTTCATTAAGGAGAACAGGATGAACACCTGGATGGATCCCAGGGAGGGCACAGGGGTGGCATCAGAAGGAAGAGCAGGCTCTGGGCTCCACAGCCAGATGAAGGTGCTTCTGGACAGCAAAGGTTGGGTGGGAAGCCACAGACAGCAGGCTACAAAATGACAAATGCTGAGCTATTCCAGATATTTTTATTTTTAAATTAAATAGAAAATAAAAATTGTCCTCACCTCTTGCAAGATCTGGGGCCATGAGGTTAAAGAGCACATTTGATCACTCCCACCTGTTTGAAAGCAAGAGCCTGCAGGCATCTCCTGAGAGCAGAGCTCACTGTTCTGAATGCACTAAGCTCACCTTTGCTGCACCAAGCCCAGGAATTGCCTGCTCACCAGGACTTAGATCCAGGCTGTCTTCTACAGCCAATGCGGTGCCCTCTTCTGCTTGGAAAGCACCTCCTTTTGTTAGCGTTCAAAAACACATAATCACATAAGCGATTATATGCGGTCCTTTTTATTTAAGAGCTCTGGGAATCGGGGTAGTTTCCACCCAAATCTGATTCCGACCATACATTCGAGGTGAACGTGTTTTATACTCTATCGTTATATAACTTTCATGTTAATTATTAAACTTATATTGTTCTATTGTATACACAGATTTCAGCTAAACATAGCCCCCTTTAAATTTCCAACACAGTTTCTCACGATTCTTCTTGTGGTTATATAATAATTATATTTAATTACTAAACAATCATCACATCTAACAATTATACCTTTTATCATTATCATTATTGACTGTTGTTACCGCATATCCGGCATATCTGGTTCCATTTTCCATGAAGCTGCTCCTATCTGTAAACAGCTCCCACTCTGGCTGCTCTAGTGGGATGTTGTAGAGAGCTTTTTTGGATAATTAGTTAGCTGAGAAAAGCCACTTCGATGTGATACCGTTGGATAAAGATAGGGGAAACAAGCTGGGGATTGTGAAACCAGTGTCCAATCACTGACAAAGGTCATAGTGACCTTCGCTGAAACGGGAAGATGGGGGAGAAAATCGCTTGCCAGAAAATGTAGATATCCTAGGTAGAGAAGCTAGAAGAATGCAAACATAGAAACAAAATAATCATTAGAGCATAGAAGTAGGTGTGGTTGATCTAAGTGTGCTTTAACCAATAATGAGCTCAGCTTTTGCAATATGTATAAGCTTCATTAACACCAATATAAATATGTGTGAGCTTTCAATAAACTTTGGGATTTGCCATTCACGCATATTGTGTGAGGCATTTCTTCCGCCGTTCACGACAGGATGTCTTTCAGGTCTTCTCTTGCTGAATAGGTGTACTCTATTACCTCTACAAAGTCATGCTCTAATGGGCCTTCTTCAGTTGTGGTACCTAGGAACAAAGCTGGATTCAAAAGGTTAGTTGTTTTTAATGTGACATCATCCTGCTCAGTCAGGACTACCTGGAATTTCATCATCCTGCTTGGGGTTAGCCAATGGCCCCCCTTCTGTTCTAAGACAGTGGTTACCATGTGTGGTACATAGACATCTATGTGTCTTCCCATAGTAAGCTTCTTGTATCAGCATCACAGTAGCTGCGACTGCCCGCAGACATGAAGGCCACCCAGCACTTATGTTGTCAAGTTGTTTGGAAAAGTAGCCCACCGGCCTTTTCCAGCTTCCCAGACGGTGGTTGGGTCAGGACTCCGAGTGCTAGGCGCAGCCTTTCATGTACAAACAGCTGAAAATCTTTAGACAGATCAGGTAATCCTAATGCTGGAGTAGTTGACAGTGCTTCCTTTAATTTAGGAAGGCTTCTTTCTGTGGCTTGCCCCAGGTGAATGGCTGCGTCTTCTGAGCTTCATACAGGGGTTTCGCAATCAGTCCATAGTCCATGATCCACAGGCGACACCATCCTGCCATCCCGAGGAAGACTCGCAGCTCATGTAAATTCTGGGGCTCTGGAATAGCACAAATAGCTTGGATACGGTTAGTACCTAGTTTTCGTTGCCCTTGTGAAATTTCACATCCCAGGTGGATCACAGTCTGTTGGGCAATTTGTGCCTTTCCTCTGGATACTTTATAACCTCCCATTCCCAGTGAATTTAAAATCTCAATGGTTGCCTTTATACAAGTTGCCTTTTCTTCTGTAGCTATTAGTATATCATCAACATAATGCAACAACAGGTATTGGTCTCTCAGTATTTGCCCATTTTCGGTCCAAATCTCCAGCTCCTTTGCCAGTTGGTTTCTGAATAGGGTCGGTGAGTTCTTCTATCGTGTCTAGGTGAGCTGGGTCTTTCTCCCATTCCCTGGGTTTTCCCACTCACAGGCAAAGAGTTTCCTACTTTCTTTGTCAAGGGGGATGCAGAAAAAGGCATCTTTTAAATCAATTACATTAAACCACTTATATTTCTCTTTTACGGATGTTAGAAATGTGTAAGGATTTGTTACCACTGAATAAATGTCCTTTGTTATCTTATTTATTGCTCTCAAATCCTGCACTAATCTATATTCACCATTTGGCTTCTTTACTGGAAATATTGGTGTATTAAATTCTGATTCACATTCTTCTAAAATTCGGTATTTCAAGAATTTCTCAATAATCTTTGCTATTCCTTGCCGTGCTTCTGGTTTTATGGGATACTGTTTGACTTGTAGAGCCCTCGCCCCTTCCTTTAATTCTACATGCACTGGTTGTGCCAATTTAGATTTCCCTGGTATATCTGTCTCCCATACAGAGGGAATCACTGCATCTTCCACCTCCCTAGGGATAGAGGGAACAGGTTTTTCTTTGATCATTAATATCTGTCCCGTCTTTGATTCAGGTATTTTCATTATAAGCTCTCCATTTTCAGAGGTTATTACCGCATCAAGTTTCACTAGCAAATCTCTCCCTAAAAGCGGAATTGGACACTCAAGCACGTATAGGAATTCACGTGTTATAACTTTGTTCCCAAAACACAAATCTAGGGGTTGCAAGAATGGCCGTTTTTCCTCTTTCCCTGTAGCGCCGACTACTGTTGCTTCCTTGTCCCCAGTTTGTCCTTGCAAATCATTCAATACCGAGTAAGTAGCTCCTGTATCTATTAGAAATTTGACCTCTTTATGTCCTAATTGCATATTTATCACGGGTTCCTTAACTTGTTCTACCGGTTCTATGTCTAGTCAGCTGGTATACTCCCCCAGGACCATCTCCTTGGTTACCTGCTGGAACTGATTGTCCTGGTGAAACTGGTTATTCAAGCTTGGACAATCTCGCTTCCGCTTCCAATGCCCCTCCCACTTGCAATATGCACATTGATTTAGGCTTAACCTTTGCGTGACTGGTCTCCTATTTTGACTATTCCTGCTATGACCCCTGAAATTTGGGTTCCTTTTTCCTTGTATTACTGCCAACAGATTCTGCTGCTGCCATTTACTAGCTTCTCTTTCGCGATTGTTATATACCTTCCAAGCAACTTCAAGTAGCTTATCCAAATTCCTTAGTTCTTCCCCTTCTAATTTTTGCAATTTTCTACGAATGTTGTCCTGTGATTGGTCCAAGAATATGAGAGCGAGCTGAACCTTTGCTTGTTCTGTGTCCATTTGGAGATCTGTATATTTTCTTGCTACCTCCTTAAGCCTCTCCAAAAACGCAGCGGGAGCTTCCTTCTTTTCCTGCCGAACTTCATATAGTTTAGACCAATTTATAGTTTTGGGCACAGCATTCTGAACTCCTATTTGGATCCACTCTTGATATTTCCGTAGTCTCCCCATATCGCAAAATAAATTAGGGTCCCAATTTGGATCCTCAATTGGGAAATTCTCATCTAAATTCCCTGTTACGAATCCGTTTCTGATGTCCTCTCTTACCCTTTCTTTGGCTGCCTTAGGTACCATCTCTTTCTCAGTAGAATCCATCAAAGTATCTAATATTACTTGTATGTCATCCCAGTCAGGATTTTGAGTTTTTATAACCATTTTTACTACTCATGCCATTTTATCAGGATTTTCTCTATAAGTTCCGTCTGATTGTTTCCAAATAACTAAATCTGCAGGAGAGAAAGGCACTTTTATAAATACTGGCCCTTCCACTCCTACACTTTGTCACAAGGGGGCAATTACAGTCCGTTTTTGTCTGCCTATGTCTTTTCTATCCATAACTGGGGCAAGGTTAGACTGACTCCTGGTTCTGTGGGCTACCGGGGTCATTGATTTTCTCTCTCTCTCCTTTCTACCACAGTTAGGTTTTGCTCATCTTCCAAGGAAGAGGGATCAGGTGATGATGGGAGGGGAGGATAAAGAGGGAAAGGTGTACTAGACGAGACAGGTTCAGGATTAGGTGGGGTAGGAGCAGGCAGTGGGATAGGGACAGATGGAACAGGTGGGATAGGGTTAGGTTCTCTTGTTCCTATTGGAGCTACCTGTAAATCAATATGTATAATTTTCCCTACTCAGGCTTTCTTTCAACGCCAAGTGTTCTAAACAACGTTCCTCACAAACCCCACACTTATTGCTTGCAGATGTTTTAACCATCATTAATCCACATTCATCCTGCCATTCTGGCAGGATGTAAATAGAAAAACAAATCAACATACGGAACCTCATCCCATTTTCCTTCTTGTTTACAAAATGACATTACCTGCGAAATAGTGTTATATTGCAAAGTACCGTATTTTGGCCATTTTTCACCATTCTCCAAGGCATATTCTGGCCACCATGTATTACAATAATCAATCAACTTAGCTTTATGTAATTCTTCCCCAAAATTACCCTGTTTCCAATGTGCTAATAAGCACCCCAAAGGAGAACTTTGAGGGATAGAGGTGTTGCCGCCCAAAATCCCTTTAAGTTTCTCCATTCCAAATATACCACAAATTGCCGAACCCGCAACGCTTTCACGATTGTCTTATGGAACGGCGCCTAGGCTTGTGCCAGCAGGAATTCCTTTAGCCCAACCAAGCATAGCTTTCGCTGCGTCTTATTGGCAGGCACCCAAACCAAAGTAAAAAGCACCTTATCTTTCTCCCGGGGACGTTGCGAGCGGCAGAAGCGGTCGCGGTCGATTGAGCTCCCCGAGAATCCCTCGGTGCTGGCTGGAGCGTGGTTGAGTCGTGAAACTCGCTTCAGCAGCACCCACAGGGTCCCATCTGGGTCGCCAAAATGTTAGCGTTCAAAAACACATAATCACATAAGCGATTATATGCGGTCCTTTTTATTTAAGAGCTCTGGGAATCGGGGTAGTTTCCACCCAAATCTGATTCCGACCATACATTCGAGGTGAACGTGTTTTATACTCTATCGTTATATAACTTTCATGTTAATTATTAAACTTATATTGTTCTATTGTATACACAGATTTCAGCTAAACATAGCCCCCTTTAAATTTCCAACACAGTTTCTCACGATTCTTCTTGTGGTTATATAATAATTATATTTAATTACTAAACAATCATCACATCTAACAAGTATGTCTTTTATTATACTGCTTACGCAGGTGCAGTGATCTGAGAAAACACAAAGCCTAATATTTTCAAAGACTATTTTTAACATTTTCCAGGGCTCCACTATCACTTTGGCTCTGGTAGTAACTCATCCTCCTTCTTGGAGCTGGGCCAACGGGCAGCCACAAACAGGAGTAGCCCCAGGAAGGAGGAGGAGGAGGCCTGTGATGAAGTTGTTGGACCATTCCCCTGTCTGGCTTCAGACATTTGTTGTTTCATTTGTTGTTTCACACCTTGCTCACAGGCTAGGAAAGCTGATGGTTTCTGCTAGGACATGGTGTGAGCACTGGAGACAAGTTGCACTACAGCTATGCATCTAAATGAATTTTTCCCCCCCCTCAGTGAAGGATTTTTCTATGACAAACTCTTGGGTACTAATAGACCATCTGGTAGCAGTGGAAGGAGTAGCAGAGCAACTTCCAGTAGCTCTGGACGAATTCAGTTCTATTAAAATTAAATAATCACAGGAGCTTGTTCACAAATTTTTCTCAACTGAAGCTCAGAAGACACAAAGAAGAGACTTCCCAGAAACTTCCTTCAACCACAGATCCCAAGAGAAGAGGATACAGCTCTGCAGTGACAAGATCCATGCATCTGCATAGAATTTAAATGGAGTCAAGTTCATTGCAAATCAACTTGTCAGGCAAGTCCCCCAGTATTTCCTTCCCTCCCACAGCACAGTGTCCACACTGTCATTAATGCAGGCAGCTCTACACTTCCCACCTCCTGCTGAAGTGATTAAAGAAGTACTAAACATGCCAGCATGGATATGTCACCCTCACCCTGTGCCTCCTGCTGCCCTCCAAAAAATTCCTGGTTCCTTCAGCAGAATTCTATGAATGAGCAGAGAAGAAGAGCCCGGGCAAGGTACTGACAGACTCTTCGGTGTTGAGTCCCAGACCAGGGATCTGCAGACCACAACTACCAGCTGAAGGAAACACCTGAGGAGCAAATGTGTCGTCCCCCTCCCCCTTCCCCCCCCCCCCCCCCCCCCCCCCCACCACCAGAGGTACCTGCTCTTCACAGGCAGGTGGCAGCAATGCTCCTCTACCTATGCCGAGATCTGAAATTCTCCGGTTCTGGAACAGGTATTTTGGGTCACCTTGAGGAAGGTATTTAATCTCCCCGTGTTTCCATTCCCCAAGTGAAAGACAGAAATAGAAGCACCGCCTTCCTTCCAACAGAGTAAGTGTATTAGAGATTGAGAGGTGATGGCAGTCCTGGAAGGGCCTCAAAGGAAGAGATTCATTTGAATGCATTTGTTGTGCATTATTCACTCAGCCCAGAGTTTTAATCTTCTTTTCTTCTCCATCATTGTAACCTAAATTTCCTTGAGCTGTCTCACCAGAACTCAGTCCCAGTTGAATCCCTGCCTTGTTTGAGTGATTTCTCCAATTTCTCCATTAGCAGATGATGAGGTTTATGCTAGCCCACATCCCTCCTCTCAGTCTATCCCAGGAGACCTGCAAAAGCTCCCTCCGCAGGGAGCATCAGTGGTTTATCTGGGAGCTTGTGCAACTTCTCGCGATAATCCCTCTTCTGTTTTTCCAGTCTAGTGATGTGTGGTTTCCAGCCTTTTCCAGACCTCCTGCGCTGCCTCGTGCTGGGGGGGTCAGAGGCAACTTTTCCACCAAAGCATCAGCAGCATGCGACTCCTCTTGGCTCCCTCGGAACATTTTGGTCTGGGCAGAGGTGCCTGGACACCCCTTGTTCATGCAGGTGGGAGGCCTGTGTTTCACAGAGGTGCAGCTGGCAAGCTGGGCAAGCAGCATCACAGAATCAGAGAATGGGTTGGATTTGGTTTGGAGTGACCTAAAAAAATCATCCAGTTTCAACCCTCACGGACAAGGACACCGTCCCCTACACCAGGTCACCCAGAACTTCATCCAGCCTGACCTCAAACAATTCCAAGGGTGGAACATCCAAAATTTCAGTGCTACGTTTAGATTCTTCTTGGTTTGTTAACTTCCATTGGAAATTATATTCCACTCATTATTCAAGTGTAGATCAAAAATGACATTTCCTGACTATTAAAAATACAGAAAGTCACTGCTGTATTAATAAAGAAGACCAAATAAAAGTCATTACTTTGAAAATATTCACTCTACAAATTTAAGGAGATGCTGTCAGGTTTGGGAAATGTCAAATATGACTCTTATTCTTCTGCATTTTTCTGCAAATTTCCAGCAACTCTGTGTGTCCTTGTCTTGATAAAAAGCACTAACATAGGTTGCCTAGAGATGCTGTGCCTGGATGGAGCTCTGAGCAACCTGGTCTAGTGGAAGGAGTCCCTGCCCATGGCAGGGTGTTGGAACTAGATTATCTTTAAGGTCCCTTCCAACCCAAACTTTTCCATGATTCTATGAGAATGTCCCAGGTAGCCTTCCAAGAGAAGCAGATGGTAACTAATAATAGAATGGGACGTTTCACCACAGGAACATTAAGTTTCTTTCACTTTGGAAGTCTTCTGGGTGGGGTCTACTCCAGTAACAGAGCACAATCCTTGTAATTTAATCAAAGCTGCAAAGACACTCTAGAGGAACATGCACACATCTCCTAAAAAACTCAGCAATAAAAAAATGCACCTTGACGCACATAGACAGCCCTTGTTTGAGGAGGTCTCCATCCTCATGAAAATAAATCTACCAGGTGTCAAATTAAAGGGATTTTTTTAAAAGCATTTATGGGCACATTACATGATCTGTGCCATGCTGTGAGAAGGGATAGCAAAGAGGTTATTTGTAAAATGAGGAGGTATTTGTAAATACCGGGGAGTCAATTGTCACCCCAGCTTTTGGTGACAAACTCCTGTTTGTGTCAGCCACTGAACAGGGATATTGAAGTCTAACTCCAGTCAAGGATTAAATGTCAAGTCCACTTAGCCTTGTGAGACGGCTGTATCTGGAGGTTTTGGGACAATTCAGACAGCAGTGAGGTAGATTTAAATAAATTAAAGAACTTTTTGGCATTTCCAACAAGAAGGAGTATTTTCAGCTTTCAGTACAGGATGAGGCGGATTGGAAATATTTGCAGATATTATATTAAAGCACACATGAATCACCTTTTTGTGAGGCAGATACAAAGACACAAGACTTGTTCCATCTCTAACTTAGGACATAGCTAAAAATAATAGAGATTTTAAACATATTTTTGAAGAACTTTCTAAAACTAATGGCAGTTGAAAGGCAGATGAAGTAGCTATTTTATCTGGCAAGCTTCCATGCTAAATTTCCTGCTGATGCTGGCTCAGACAGATGGAGATTTGCGAGGAGGGGGGGGAGAACAAAGTGCCATAGTGCTTTATTGGATGAGCCCTGAAAGGTTTCTGCAAGCTTCTATTGCAAGGTTTATGAACCTTGTGCTTCTTAACTTCAGTTTTGCTCAGTGTTTTAACCCTGCTTTATCTCCTGTGGTCCAGATGACACATTTTACATCTTTAGAAAATTCAGTGGGATGCTCTTCAAACAGCATGTGACTTTGCACTAGCGAGGACAGAAACTCAATGGTTTTACCTCAGTAGATAGAAGTTTTTCAATGTCGCTATAGAAAGTGCTTTTCTGTGAAATGTCTACTTTGGTTAGATCATGCACGAGTGCTGGCTCATGCTTCCGTAAGATGAGGAGTAAGAATAACTCTTGAATGTTTCATCATTTGTCTCTGCACTAGTCAGAAATAGTAATTTGAGCTCCAAACTGCAGACATTTAGCAAAGGAGTTGGACACTCAAAGGATAAAAATAGAAAAAAAAAGCTTTTGAAGGTTTTTTCCTTCCTAGTGCTGGTATGTAGACAAGTTGCCTAAAAGGGATGTAACTGGAATAATCTATTGAGGGGCATATTTGCGTTGTGCTGCTGAAGCAATTCTTGATTTGCAGTGCATTTAAAACTATAGTGTTTTCTTTATTTACCCTTTTTTTTTTCCCTTCAGAGAAGAACTGAAAGCTCCATGTCACCCAAGATCTCTGGTAAAGTGTCATACAGAAGACAGCTGTGGTCCTCATCCACCTCAGGCTTGATGTGCACCAGCATCTTCCCATCTCTCTCAGGACCTGAGCACTGCCCTAGAAAAGCTGTGAAGGGGAAAGTGTCAGCAAAGGTGCTTCATTTCTGGATTCTTCATTTCTCTTTTGCCTTTATCTTTTGTAGTGTCCACAGCTAGTTGCCTTGCCCTCTTTCATGCAATTGGCCATCTCATGAAAGACCCTAAAAAATTCAAACACGGTATTCATTGAATCATTGAATCATGGAATGGTTTAGGTTGGAAGGGACCATAAAAATCATCTTGTTCCAATCCCCTGCCATGGACAGGAACACCTTCCACTAGACCATGTTGCTCAGAGCCCCGTTCAGCCTGGTCTTGAACACTTGCGGGGATGGGGCAGCCACAGCTTCTCTGGGCAACACCTGTGCCACAGTTGTTTCTGTAACCAGTGTGCGCTAATATTTTGCTTCCACCTTTCCCAAATACTAAGGGATCTGGGCTTGAGTCACATTATTTTGGGAGTGGGAAATGAAATGCCCACATTTCTCTATGTTCCAGCCTAGCACTTGAAAAATGAAAAAAATTAGTTTTCCCCCTGTACTGAGGAATTCAGTTGTTCTGTGCTTTGTTGTTGTTGTTGTTGTTGTTGTTGTTGTTGTTTTGGTTTTTTTGTTTATTTTTTTAGGGTGATGGATGGAAATCATATCCTGCTGTTCACCCAACTCTGAAGGTCATGGAGATATTTTACAGCTCCAAAAAAAATGAAAGGTTACAATTTTTAAAACTACCATTTCTCCAAATTCCCAGCCAGTTCCTTGGTTCCTTTCTCTGGGGCATTCCTCCACCAAGAGGAGGGGAGAGAGACCATCCATAAGCAAACAAAGGCCTTTTCCCAGTAGCTCAGATGCCAACTCTCCCTCGGGATACAATCGCAAGAAAGACTTCCAGTTCTATTACGATTATGGACTGGGAATCATTCCTACCTTACAGATGCCCACAAATCTGAGGGTGCAGGCAGTCCTGTCCAAAGGCTTCCTCCCTCTCCAGTCCCACAGCTCTCACCGAGGCTCTGGCAATGATGGACACTCTTACCACAAGGATCCCAAGAGTGGAGATCTTCCTCTTCCTGCTCCTGCACTGCCTAATGCAGAAACTGAGCTGGACATGGGAACGCTGCTGCCTTTGCAGTTTGAGGATCTTGTCCAGCACCACACCAAGGCTCTTCCCTGATGGCACAACTGCATTTTCCTCAGAGCCACGGACTGGGAATTCCTAGCTCCAGGATATTTGCTCCTGACACACATTCTTCTGCATTTGCCTTTCTACTATGGGCTGGAGTCATAGCTTTGCTTTCAGGCTTTGCCTGCTGTCACAGTTTGACGCTGGTGCAATACCAGTGCCTCTATGAAAATATATGCTCTCTGGTGTTTGCTGTGAGACGTGACCAGGAATAGAGCAAAGCAGGCTCCAAATTAGGAATGAAGAAGAAAAACTTTATTAACCTACAACAATATATAAAAAGAAACACACACAGAACTCAGAATGAAAACCTTCTAAAAACATTCCTCCTCCCCCCACCAAATTTCCAAATTTACATCTACCTCTCAAATCATCAACTCTCAGTCCATCACCACCCTTTAGATAATCAATTCTCAGTTCATCAAGGAGAGAGGAGTCCCTCTTGTGCCATAGGCTTCCCCTGGAAACACAGTTGAAACCTCTTGTGTTTCCATGTCACATGTGGCGCCACCCAGAGATCATTTGCCATGGTGACATCTTCTTTCCATGCCCAGTGCTCTCACCACTGCACATGGACCAGAGCTGCTTCTAGGGTTCCCCTTTTAAGGATGCTTTGCCCAGTTCCAAAAAAAAAAAAAAGCACAGTCTCTCACTTTTGGGACACCTGTCTCCCCCAAATTCACCCCCTAGGGCCGAAGGGTCTTGAGAACAGAGATCTTCTTCTTCCCCGAAGACGGAGAGCACTACCATCACCCTCCTCACCCGTCGTCTTTGTTCACGCACTCCTTCACATAACATCACTGCACTCTCTTGGCTGCAAGCCATTGCCTCCCCTTAAATGCAGTCTCTGTGTCACAGGTAAAAAAATAGTTCTGTCCAGGGCTATACAAGAAAAGTCCAGCCAAAAGCCACTTCATCACCTCCGCCCACCCAAGATTCTTCTCAACTTCTCTCGTGGCCCATTTCCTCTTATCTCATCTCTATCTCTCTTCTCATTCAACTCCAGGAAGATCAGCATTTGAAAGTTTCTATCGTCTAAGAAAAGGGTTAAAAATCTCAAGCTCTGCCTGTCCAGAACTCCCACACTGCCCTGCCAGGCACCTCCTCACTGCAACCCCCTTTCTCCGCCTCAGCCGGCCGTGCTATTAAATTTCAAAGTAGTACAGGCACAGCCACCATCTCTCTCTCTCTCTTAAGGAGAAGAGAGAGTAAATGCCCAATGTCTCCCAAAGTTCCTCCATTCTTCCATCTTGCAGAGGCTTTCACCTCTTTTCTCTGCCCAAGGACCCAGCCTACCTCACCCAGCTGCATGGCTTCCCATCCCCCGCCCAGCCCGCAGCTGGGTGAGAGAAGTCTGACCTCTTTCACCACCAGAACCTAAGAGAAAGTTTTCTGGAGAGTTCTCTGCTTTTAACCCCCAGTGTTCTCAGAAGCGTATCCATGTCCTCAGTGGCCACGCCAAGTGCCAATATTCAAATCTGAGCACTTACGAGTTGGACTACAGCATCCCAAAAAAATCACTTCCTCTCAAACCAAGACACTTGTCCATCTGCAATCTCCGGGATGAGGGTGTTTGTCTCAGGCCTCTAGCTCTGAGGGAGCTGGGACACCTGTCCAAAGGGCTTCCTCCCTCTGCAGTCTTACAGCCCTCACCAAGGCTCTGGCAGGGCTGAAGGCTCTTGAAGACATTTCCCAAGGCTTGAGATCTTCCTCATCCTGCTCCTCTACTGCTGATGCAAGGGAGTTCCCTGCACGTGGGAACACCACCTTTTCTTCTGGAGGATCTTGTCCAGTAAAACACCAGTGGTCTCCTCCAGTGGCAGCATCTCAGCATCCTTCAAGCCATGGACTAGGAGGTGACAGCTCCTGGAAATTGCTGCTGTGTGTCTGGCTGATAGAAGCACCTTCTGCAACATGCTTGGCCCCAATATTTGCTTCCTGGGTATTTCTGGCCAAGCGGCATGCTCAGGGATGAGCAGCTTCTGCTGATACCTGGGGGGAAGGAAAACCAAGAGAACTTGGAATAAGAGAACAAAGAAGGCCATTCAGTCTAGGCTGGAGAGATGTAGCCAAATTTCTAATATGTAATAGGTAGGAGAAGTAAGGGCCTTTGGAGAAGAAATTGTTCGGCACGCACTTGTCTTAGGAAAAAAGCTGATGTGGCTAGGAGGGAATTGATCATGTATATTATGTTAGTAGAAAGCTGAACGTTTATACTACTGGCTCTCCAGGCTCAAGCTATTCTAACCAGAGGGCAAAATTATTACAACAGCTGGATACACTCTCAAGAAAGACTTCCAGTTCTATTAAGACTGGGGACTGGGAATCATTCCTACCTTACAGATGCTCATGGGTCTGAGGGTGCAGGCAGTCCTGTCCAAAGGCTTCCTCCCTCTCCAGTCCCACAGCTCTCACCGAGGCTCTGGCAATGATGGACACTCTTACCACAAGGATCCCAAGAGTGGAGATCTTCCAGTTCCTACTCCTGCACTGCCATCGTCAGTGAATTTCCTGGACATGGGAATACCTGCCTTTGGTGCTAGACAGTCGTGTACCACCATGCTTTGTGGTTTTACCTATGGCACCATCAGACCATATATGGAGGTTTTGTCTTGGAACTTTCTAGAAAGGTAGCATTTGCAACATGTACTTATTAGGTACTTTTTGGGGTTTTTTTAGTTTATTTTTGCTAGGAGTATGCAACATGTATTTTACAGTTCTATTAACCGCAAAATATTTGTACATTTTTAATGGAAAGCATATGAAATTTCTTCTGGATAGCAGAAGTGAAAAATTACTTTTTCATTATTTTTCCAATAGCCATAAAGTAGACCCCTATCTGTCACTAAAAAAAAAAGCAAGCTTTTGATTTGGCACACACATTTGGACTTCTTTATTCTGTATGAAGGAAAGTAGAAAAAATATGTTATTACAGTTTTATCTATAACTGGCCATCACTTTTAACCTTGTGTAAAGACTCTGCATTGTTGAAGAGAACCAAGTGAGGCAGTGCAGCTCTAAGTTAACACACAGTCAGAACCTCAGAATGGTAATTAAAAGCAGAAAATACTTTGGATGCCACCACAAGGCAACAGCACATTCTTCTATTATTATTCCCACTGTCAGAATAAAACTGGAACTGAGCAATCCCATTCCATTACAACCACCCTTATGCTGCAAAGATGGAGCCCTAATCTCAGAAATGCCAGAGGTGGCAGAGGTTTTCCACATGTGAAGGAAGGCATCCTCCCTTCCCAGAGGTATTGGAAATTCCTCTGTCCCCACTCCATTCCATCTGTAAATTGAACACTGACAATCCAGAAACGTTATACACTACAACACTGAGATGTATTTTGTTCCTTAGGTAGATCTAAAGCAATCTGGAAGTAGCTCAGCCTCTTATGCCCTCTTCAAGTGAGCATTTGTAACTTTTCTTCCTACAATAATCCAACCAAACTACTTTGCTAACTGCTCCAAGCAATGACCAGAAGATTTTGATGTATTTTCCCATTATGTTTTATTTAAGCTGAGCTAAATAAGTGCCGCTTTGCAAATACTGACACTTTGATATTTGAAATTCCCACCATACTACAGAGCTTGGATAGGTGATCTTCAAACTTCATAGGTGATATTGACCAGAGAGTATCAATAACCACAGATATTGACCAGAGTGTCAATAGGAAATACCAGGATAAAGGTAATCCAATATACAGCCCAAAAAATCCTCTGCCATGCATACAACAAAGTGACCCAGGCACGAAGCAAGCTGGTGGTCCTTCAGATTCCCATTTTCAAGGGTGACATTAGTGGGACACTGCTTGGAGCACTGCTTGCACACTGCTTATGTTAGTATGAAGCCTACAGAACAGACTAAAATGGGTTTTTTATTGGTCTTGACGGGGCAATTTCTTCCACAAAATATCGAAGACTTCTCAGGGAACAGAAGGGACCACACTGTTCTGTGCAAGGCTACCATGATTTAAGAGTCCAGATTATCTTGCAATATTGAAATAACCTTGGAATTAACAGCAAAAGGGCAGTGCAATTACCAAGGCTAGGTAAGAAAAGGATGTGTGTAGATCCAGCTCCGAAACAAAGTCCAGCTACAAGATACATTTGTTTTCTAGGTTTGCAGAGAGCCTTTTTCTCCTGCCAAGACCATACTCTCCAGGACGA
This sequence comes from Agelaius tricolor, assembly GCF_023055355.1. Taxonomy (NCBI): domain Eukaryota; kingdom Metazoa; phylum Chordata; class Aves; order Passeriformes; family Icteridae; genus Agelaius; species Agelaius tricolor. The sequence goes on from NW_027269334.1 coordinate 46,351, forward strand.
CTGCAACAAGACCAAAACACACACCACCAACACAACTCCTCCAAACCTGCCATGAAGATCAGTGCATTCAGCTGCTTCTCCAAAACACTTTTCAATTTACACAGTTTTCTACCTACTCTAAAAACTAACCATACATTTATGTGCCATAATTTAAAAAAAAAGTCTCTTAGCTTGAACATAACTACCAAGCTTGTTACAAGCTGCATAGTTAATATTATGATCCCTCTTTCTTTTTATTTGTTTCACCTTGGAAAACAGAATTCCAAGGAGCTCTTGAAATTAACCTTTTACAAGAGCTCCTTTTGTATCCTTTAATCACTCTGAAAGATAACCATGTAACAATAAAAGAAATAGATGAAGCAAAATTAGCAATATTTTATTTGTCCCAAAACTAAGAATTTATAACCTTCACTTTTTACAAACATGATTTTACACAAGTGATAGGGAATTAAGTTTTCCATCCACACTAAAGAAGTGGATGCGGCCATACCCATGGCTGCAGTACCCCCAAGGATGTAACTGCTCTGCCAGGGGTTTATCCATGGCCATGGCTCTGAGGTGCTCCAGCACAACCCCATCCCAGGCATTGATGTTTCAAGGAGTATCTGCTGAGCATAGCCTTATCCACAGCCACAGAGGCTTCAGGTTTATCCTTGGGCCACAATCCCTTCTTGGGCATGGACATAAGCATAGCCACAGATGCTCTGAGAGATTCCTGTTCTGCCATGGGCTCATTCCCAGCCACTGATGCCTGAAGGTGGCCTGTTTCCATGTGGGCTCATCCACAGGTCACAGTTCCCTCGACTTGAGCTCACACTGGAGTTCCAGCTCCTGGCCACCTGTCAGCCCAGATGTGTCACCACGGCTGTCATTCATGTGCCGAGGCACAGCACAGCAAGAGGAGAAGGACTACAGCGAGCAGCAAAATCAAAATGAAATCCCTAACGAGCCCCATGGCAAGAACAGGAGCCTGACAACTCAACAGCACCAACAGCTAGAAATCCAATCGTGCGCATTCCAGCCAAAGCTGCTCTTACCTCAAACCCTTCAAGCTCCATGACAGGCACCAAGAAGGACTGTCGTGGTTTAACCCCAGCTGGCAACTCAGCCCCACAGAGCTGCTTGCTCACTCCCCCACAGTGGGATAGGGGAGGGAATCAGGAAAAGGATAAAACTCATGGCTTGAGTAAATGCGGTTTAATAGGTAAAGGAAAAACAATGGATGCACACAGCAAAATAACGAATCTATTCCCCACCTGCCACCTGCAGGCAGATGTTCAGCGATCTCCAGGAAAGCAGGGCTCCATCACATGTAATGGTGACTTGGAAAGACAAATACCATCGCTCCTGACATCCCCCACTTCCTTCTTCCTCCAGCTTTATGTGCTGAACATGATGCCACAGAGCCTGAGATATTCCTTGGGTCATGTGGGGTAAGCAGTGTCCCTACCTAACTCCTTGTGCTCCCCCAGCACTCTCCCTGGTGGGTGTGGTGAGATGCAGAAAAGGCCTTGATGCTGTGTAAACACATCTCAGCAATAGTGAAAACATCCCTATAATAGCAACACTGTCTCAGCTCCAATCAAAAAGGATGCTCATAGCAGCTACTATGAAAAAAAATAACTCTACCCCAGGCCAACCAGCTCAGCTCAGTAGCTTCACAAAGACTGGTTTCCATATCAAACTAAAACTCAGCTGGCCACAGTCATTGTCCATATTGTCAGGTGTTGAAAATGGCACTAATTTGTAGCAGTTTTTACAAACTTTTGTTTAGGGTTCTGGAGTTCAGCATTTCCACCCAATCTCTTGACAAGCAACCAACAATCAAACTTCCTTTGCAGGTCTATCTATGACAGGCTGCCAGGGCCATGAGCAGGCCTAGCTCCATGTGCCAGGAGCTAGGCAAATATATTCTGTCATTCAATTTATATGTTCTAATTTTATTTAACAATTTTAATCTCTGATACCTAGTATTCTCTCACTACTAAAATTCACATACCAGTCTTTGGCACCAGCAGGGAAAAAGTAGCCTTTAATCAATGCAAACATGGCCACTGCATATCCCAAGATATTGGCACACCACAGGAGAGAAATCTAGTTGTCAAAAATGAGGGCAGGTGAGAAGAAATGGAAGCAAGAAGCATTTGCAAACCAAAGCACATGGGTAATGATCGAGGCCTTAAGTCCATTGATTTCGTATTTATTCACAACACTTAAAATATGAAGAAAAAATGGAGTGCTACTGACCCTTCATTAATACAGCTTTTAATTAATATGGGTATGCACAGAATACACAGAAGCTCCATCAAGTGCTCATGAAATGAATTCTCTCTCCTCATCCTCCCAGTTAAATACCCTGAGGCACTTTTCCAAATGTTCCATTAGACTCTGCTGTACCCATCAGGCTTTATTAGGTTGAGTTTTTCTCCTCACAAAACTGAATTTAGTCTTTTTCTCACAAACCCTAGTAACAACAGTAACATGTTAGTAACAACTATGGTACCCTTTCTAATGGTTCACATCATACATTTTGTTCAAGTCCCTTGGGTTAATGGAGCTTGAGCAGGTAAAACTATCTTGTCAAATACCAGCAATAATCCACTGACAATTTTAAGTGCCAAAACTATCAACCAGTACTTTTCCATTGATAGTGTGGTGTCTACAAGATCAACAGTTTTACTAATTATAAGAGATAGAAATAGTAACTTATTCTAGAAGATTATATAGATCACTTTCTGTGGGAACTCAGCACATCCCTCTGGATGTCCAGAGTTGCCGAAAACCCTCTCGGGGGGCTCGGAGACCCTGGCATGTTGCCCGGAACACCTGGTGGCTTGACTTTGATCCTTCCAGCGAATTGCCACCTGTGTATGAGGACATGAGAGCCACACGGGTTTGAATGGTGCAAGAATGATGTATTTACAGGGTGGAAATATAGATTTTGGGGTTTTTTGGTATAGGGGTTATGGAGACAAGATGGAGGAATCAGGGCGTGTCTCATCCTTCTTTCTTCTTCCTGTTCTCCATTTTCTGCTGTGATGTTGGCACTTGGGGATTGGTTTAGAGTAGAAGTGCACTGTCTAACATAGGTGATAGGTATTGGGACTTAAAAGTAAATATGATATACGTAGTTTGTAGTATATAAAGATGACACCGCCTCGGGGGTGGGTCAGAGTGCCTTGCTGTGAAGACCTCAGCTGGGCAGAAAGAAAATTTTGTAGATAAGAAATAATAAACAACCTGAAGACCGAAAAGTGAAGAGTCCAGACTCATTCTTTGGAGCGCGGGCTGCCTCAGAACCATCCCACGCGTCTCGGGACAGAGACAGACACCTGACCTGAGACCTGGCGTCCCTGGGTGGGCACCTCCCAGGCACCGAGTGGGCAGCTCCCGAGCTGGACTTGCTCTGATAAGCCTCCTTGAGAAGCAGCCAGAACAGCCTGAAGAAGCAGCAGCCACTCTCAAGACCATCGCACTCCACTTCTGCCGAAGAGATTCGTAGCAGACCAGTCCGGAGCGGAGCCAGAAAGCATGCCTGGATCCACTCTCCTGTGACCTGCTGGCCGGTGACCAGGAGCCTTCAGACTGCCCTGACGACTCAAAATTTAGTGAGAAGGTCAAAATCAAGAACATGGGGGGCACATATTCCCAAGAACAGTTAGGGATTTTGTCCACCTTACAGGGCGTGGCAGAGGCACATCCCATGGCAATTTCAAAGAAAGAGCTTAAAGATCTCTTGTTATGGGTATGCTGTAATTATCCATACTCAGAGACGCGTCTGTTGTTTGAGGTGGGTTTTGGCAGGAAATTAATAGGCATCTTTATCTCTTAGCTACTAGAAAGGATGAAACGGCCTTGAAACTCTTATCACCTGCATGGGTGATGTTGGAGGCAACCTCAGCGAAATCTAGGAGGCTTGCCAGACAACAGCTTGTTAGAAATCCCACAGGGGCGGAGGGGGGGGAGCAAAGGCCGAAACGGAGGTTGGCTCTAGTCCCAGTTGTCCCGGGGGAGACAGCTCCCGAGGAAGGGGAGCAGGAGGAAATTTCTTCACCTCCAATTCCACCAGCCCCAAAGTCCAAGGGACCCCTAAAATGCCCAGAAACCCCAGAGAATGCAGGGGCTTCGGGCTCCGACTCAGACACCATCTCAATCCCGGAAGAGCTCAGGGTTGAGACTTCCCCGAGCAAGATCGAGGGGTCAGACCGCGCCACTGTTGCGCGTCCTCCCAATTCGCAGGAGCCAAAGGGATGTGGGAGAGGGGAAACAGCAGAGTCGGGAAGCGGGGTCGAAGCGGGACCAGAGGGGGAGGGGGAAGCGCTCTCTCACGGTAGGCGCGGTCGCGCGGCAGCGGTGCTAGCTAGCGGGGGGGGGCATGGAGGCGGTGGGAGACATGGGATCTGGCGCGGTTTCTGCGGGCGTGGCACCGGTGGCGGCAGTGATTTCGAGCTGCATGATGCCAGAAGTGCGCGGGGGGCAAGACTCGCGAGACATCCAGGGAGGGCTTTCAGACCGAGGCCACAGCGTCAGACGCGGGGGATAAACCTGGCGGGGCAGCTGCAGAGCCCCAGCCGGCACCCAAAGGGAGACGCAGGAGGCGCGCGGTGATGACGCCGTACCCGGAAGTCGGGACGCGAATGTCTGCTCGAATTGCGGCACGGGCACAGGCACAAGCCGGGAAGGAATTGCACGCGCCGGTGGAGGATGTGGATACAGCGTCGGAGGAGGAGGAGAGGGAATCAGAGACGGATCAAACTAGGGAGGAGACATCGGAGGTGGAACGGAACGGAGACAGTGACGTCAGTCTAGCGGAGACAGGAGGCGTTCCCGAGGGCGCGCGTGCGGGGAAGGTGCGGGCGGAGCGCGGTTGGAGGCAGGTCTGATCCCCTGTGACGACGAGGGCGAGGAAGGGGCGTGCTCGGGGTTCAACATCCCAGGGCTCCACCCCCTCTCCAATTCCAGTCCCTTCAATCCCAGTCCCTATGATCCAAAACTGTCCTATCCCGGGGAGACGTTCACGTATCCAATCTCCATTGCTAGCTCAGTCAAAAATCGCACAGTCTCAGTCTCACTCAAAATCGCGAGTGCTGCAGTCAGCCGAGCAGGAGCCGATTGAGTTTGTGACACCATCACGGTCGCCCAGGCAAATGACAGCGCCACCTTATGGTGGGATGATCACAGTGCAGGACATGCCAGACCTGTTCAGCCAAGCCACAACACCATCTGGTGGCAGGACTGCAACAATGCAGCGATTTTTTCCAACAACATATAAGAAGTAAGCCACATCGAGAAGAACAACACCACAACAAATGGATTATCCTTCAACTTCGGAATTTCGTGAAGCTCAAGACACTTCAGATGAAGCACAACCACAAGAAGACATTATAAGAATCATTGCATTGGAGGGAATTCCAGCATGGTTGTTTTCGGCAGCAGAAGCAGCAAATAGTTTTCTGCATTCTTTTGATACATTCTTTTGAGCCAAGAGGGCACAACCACGAGAATTTCAAGTTCCTTTTTCGGATTTAGGAGTGAGGCCAAAGACCTCAAGGCAAAGAATGTGGACCTCGGAGACACCAATGACCTCCACAACTCCACTGTGCATGCAAATACCAATGGAGTTTCTTTCCAGAGGGGGAAGAAGGAGAGCCAGTGAAAACAATGGATTGGAAAAACATTTAAAAAGCGTTGTCAAAAGAAAAGGATTTATTGCAAGGTTCAAGAGATCTCACAATGCCAATGAATCTCTCTCAGAATCTCTCTCAGGCATAGGGGGAGTTTCTCTGTGTCTGCAGATATGATGCACAGGGTCAGAATCCAAGGTGGGACAGGATGGGTCACGATGTGATCAAAGATTTAGCAAAGGCCATCAAAGACAATGGGCTGAATTCACCATATTTTAAGCAGCTCTTGAAGGGGACTTTCAATATGTATGATTTTACACCATATGACATCCGATGCCTTGTGTCAATGATTCTCACCGACATGCAAAATCTCATCTGGGACAGAAGATGGAGAAGGTATCTCACAGACTTGAGGAATGGTTACCAAGGTGGGCCAAAAGTGAATCTCACAGTGGCACAGTTAGCAGGGGATCCTCCAGATGACAATCCAGCAGAGCAAGCAGTGCGACTCCCCAGACGAGTGTTGAATGACATCAAGGAAGCAGCGCGAAGAGCGATTCTACAGATTGCTGCAGCAGGAGTTCCAGACGTTCCATTCTCAAGCATCAGACAAGGTCCCACAGAACCATATTCATCATTCATAGATCAACTCACACAAGCTGTGGATCGACAAGTGACTGATGAGGTGGTGAAGAGACCTCTCATGGAAAGTCTAGCCTTCGGCAATGCCAACCCGGATTGTCAGCGGGTCATCAGTGCAATCCCTGGATGGCCGTCCTTGGCAGAGTTAATGGAGGCATGCAGCAAAGTGGGAACACCTCAGCACGTTGCATCGATCGTGAGGGAGGAGCTGCGAGGAGAATGGGAAGAACAGATGAGAGGACACTCGGAAAAACTTTGAAGACAAAGTGCTGGAGAAAATGCTTCAACAGCAGAATGAAAAGATGGACAAAGTTCTCACAATCATTCAGAAGAAGAACAACTCATCGGGAGGACAATGCTACAAGTGTGGGGCGTTTGGACACATGAAGAAGAACTGCCCACAAGCATGTGCACAAGCGAATGCACAAGTGCATGCACCAAAGATGGAAAGGCCACTCTGTCCACAATGCGGGAGAGGAAGACATTCTGTGAAAGAATGTTATTCTCAGACGGATGTGGAAGGAAATCTCTTGCCGTGTCTGGGAAATGCCAAAAAGAGTGCGCAGAATCATCAGCGCACGTTGACACAAGTGAGGGCGATGACACAAGAGCAGACAGGACAGTAATCGGAGAACGTCAAGCAGATGCCCTCAGCAAAGTCCTCAGTGGACTCCCCAGTGATCCAGAATTCCTTCCATCAGGAGCGCAGTGCGCATTGGCAGCTTCCAAATTAATATGCTTCTTGGATGGAAATCATGCAGTGATACCAACAGGTGTCAATAGGGCTTCACCCAAGAGACAAGATTTCCTAATGATAGGTCAAGACAGAAGTAGTATCCTTGGACTTATCATCTATCCTTCAGATGTTTCAGCAGACAAGAATGAAGAGTTGACAGTTTTGGCCAGAGCTCTTCGTCCACCATTGATTGTGGCAGAAAATATTCCGGTAGCAAGAGCTTTCACCTTGCCACCACATGCCATGGAACAGGTCATGCCAGTGTTTGATGAAGAAGGGTTTCCTTTGAAGGAACATGTTGAAAAACATGGATGAAACATATAGGCCGAGATCGACCCACTCTCACTTGTCAGTTGACTTGTGGAGACAGAACAATAATTGTCAGAGGAATGCTCAACACAGGGGCAGACATAACAGTCAATATCTTACATCTTTTGGCCCCGTGATTGGAGCTTGATTGCGTCCTTGGGATCTCTCTCAGGCATAGGGGGAGTTTCTCTGTGTCTGCAGAGTGAGAATTCCATCGTTGTCACAGGACCAGGAAACAAGACAGTGATCATTCGTCCCTTTGTTGTGCAGAAGCCGATCACAGTAAGGGGGAGAGATCTTTTGGCACAATGGGGTACGAAGATCGAGGTGAATTTTTAGTGGGGGTCACTGCGGCACTCGCCGCACTGAAGTTGACCTGGAAAACGGATGATCCAGTTTGGGTGGATCAGTGGCCCCTTGAGCAAAAAAAGTTGAGTGCATTGAAAAACCTGGTCCAAGAACAATTGCAGAAGGGACACATCAAGCCAACAGACAGCCCTTGGAACTCTCCAGTGTTCGTCTTCAAAAAGAAAGTATCAGGCACATGGAGGCTGTTGCATGACCTCAGGAAGATCAACGAAGTCCTCGAAGACATGGGACCACTTCAATTGGGACTTCCTTCAGTCTTAATGATTCCCAGAGATTGGCCGCTTGTGTTCATTGACCTCAAGGATTGTTTTTTCAGTATTCCACTCCATCCAGATGATGCTTCAAGACTTGCCTTCTCTGTTCCAAGTATCAACAAGGAAACGCCTCTGCAGCGGTACCATTGGGTGGTTCTTCCTCAGGGACTCAAGAACTTGCCAACAATCTGCCAATGGTACGTGGCGCAAGCTTTGTCGCCAGTGCAAAAGAAATTTCCAAAGGTGAAAATTATTCATTACATGGACGATTTGCTCATTGTGGCACCAACACAACAGGAGCTGCAAGAAGCTCGGGACTGTGTGATTGCAGAAGTGCAGAAGGCAGGTTTGGAAATCAGTGTTTCAAAGATTCAGGAGGTCACACCTTGGATATATCTAGGGTAGAAGATCTCAGAGAAGACATTAAAACCTCAGAAGATGGAGGTCAGCACTAAAGTCAGCAATTTGCATGATTTACAACAACTCCTAGGAGAAATCAACTGGATGAGACCGATTTTGGGAATCACGAACAGTGACATTCCACTGTTGCTCGATCTTCTGAGAGGGGACACAGACATCAAATCTCCCAGGACACTCACGCGAGAAGCAAGGAAGGAACTGGAAAAAGTTACAGATGCCATTCAGAAAAGGCAGGCACACCGATTTGTTGAATCGTTGCCCTTCAAGTTAGCAGTGCTGGGAGAGAAAACACAATTCCATGGTTTCATCTTTCAAAGGGATTCGTCTCAGAGAGACTCCCTATTAATCATAGAGTGGATTTTTTTACCATACAGGCCTCCAAAGACAATTCTCACAGATCTGGAGATGGCAGCACAGATCATCATAAAAGCGAGGACAAGGTTGCTGACAATGGCAGGAAGGGAATTCTTAACCATCCATTTACCACTGAAAAAAGATTATTTCGATTGGGCAATGCAAAAATCGAAAGACTTGCTAATTGCATTGTTAGGCTTTCCGGGAATTTGCACAATTCATTTCCCACAGCACAAAGTGTTGCAATCACAAATATGCTACAGAGCAAAGCCAAGAATAAGTGAAGAACCACTGGATGGGATCACAGTGTTCACTGATGGTTCAGGGAAAACACACAAGTCAGTGATCACTTTGATGAACTCAACAACAGGGGAATGGGACTCAAATGTGAAGACAGTTCAAGGCTCTTCACAAATTGTGGAATTGGCAGCAGTTGTCAGAGCATTTCAGTTGTTCAAACAACCTCTCAATCTGGTCACAGATTCCGCATATGTTGCAGGTGTGGTCAAATGATTGGAAGGTTCTCTTTTGAAAGAGGCCAGCAATGAAGTTTTATATTCATACCTGGCAAGCATGAAAACATTGCTAGAAAGCAGGGAACATGAATATTTTATCACTCACATCAGAGCACACACATCACTTCCAGGATTCTAGCAGAAGGGAATGCTCAGGCAGACAGGTTGACAATGCCCATTTCACAAACCCTTATGGACATTTTTGAGCAGGCAAGATTAAGCCACGCATTTTTTCATCAGAATGCACAGATGCTGATGGAATCCTTTCGTTTCACAAAGAGTCAGGTGAGGGAAATCATTAGTGCTCGTCCAGACTGTCAGCTTGTGCAGCCACCTGCTTCCACAGGAGCAGTCAATCCGTGGGGACTGCAAAGTCTTCAACTGTGGCAAGCTGATGTCACAAAATATCCATCATTTGGCAAGCTCAAAAATGTTCATGTTTCAGTTGACACATTTTTGGGAGCAGTCTTTGCTTCAGCACATACAGGGGAAACAGCAGAACACGCTTGTTGACATTTTCTGCAATCATTTGCATCATTAGGTGTGCCTCAAGAAATAAAAACAGACAATGGCCCAACATATACAGGCAGGGTGCTTGACAAATTTCTGAAAAAGTGGGGTGTCAGACACACATTTGGTATTCCATACTCTCCCACAGGTCAAACAATCATTGAAAGAACACATCATATCCTGAAATCCCTTTTGGACAGACAGAAAAGGGGGGAGCCAGAGGCAACACCTCACATGAAATTGAACAAAGTGTTGTATGTGTTGAATTTTCTTAACAGTTCATTTTCAGAGCCCAATCTGCCAATCTTGAGACATTTTTCAAACAGCTCTCAGGCAAAACTGAGGGAGAATCCTTTGGTTTTGATCAGAAGCCCAGAAACAGGACAAATAGAGGGTCCCTTCAAACTAATCACGTGGGGCAAGGGTTTCACTTGTGTTTCCACAGAACAAGGTCTGAAGTGGGTGTCAGCGCAACACGTGACGCCATATTGGACACAAGAGCAAGAGAGCACTGATCCCGCAAGCAGAGAAACAGGCATGCAGATGGAAGAAGAGGCTCAAGCTGCAGACAACGACTCGGAAGAAAAATAAAAGAACAAGGACTTTGAGGGTTTTCCTTTGGGGTTTGAGTGACAAAAGTGGCAATTCTTTTCAACAAGAGTGAAGTCATGAGCTTCATAATGCTCATGTGCCTCATCTCTTCATCTGTTGCTTTAAGCAACAAGACAAATTTACCTATTGATCAACCAAAACAAAATGTTTGGGAGGCTTTAGACCAGGCAGCAAATTTAGATAGTATTTGCCTGACACCCTCAAGACCAGGGAGACCATTCTCGACATGCATGGTTGGATTGCCAGTGGACGAATGGCCAACTCCAGGACACTCTCCAGTCGAGATTTTGCAGGTCATTAAAGATCCTGTGAATGAGTGGTGTTCTTGGACACATCTCCTTCCTGTGGCTTCTACTGAACCTCAGGAATTGGAAATTTTTGGGTCCATGACAATGGAACTATGCATGAAATTTGAAATCCCGGATGTGACAAAAACAAATAAGACCTTGATGTCACTCCGAATCATGCTTTTTATAGAAATGCATCGGCTTGGTGCAAATACACCAAGGCGACAACCAGAGGATCGCTCCAAGTTCCAGTGTAATTGCCACGAGGATTCTTTTTCATTTGTGGGAACAGAATTTGGCATGGCATCCCTGCAAATGTCAAAGGCGGTCCATGCAGCACTGGGAGGACATCAATGTTGTCACCAGATTCAAAATTATTGAGAGAACAAAAACATAAAGAGATAATTGAAACATTATAGTGCGGATTGTGATGATGGAGTGTACACTTGGGACGAGGCACGGAGAATTGCAACAGCAATTTTCTCACCTCAGACAGCGTTGGGGGTGGCCTTGACTCAACTGGACCACATGGGTTGCTGGTTGAGCAAACATGCTCAATCCATCTCTCTTGCACTGAGCGACATGTTGAAAGACATAGACAGTGTAAGACGAGCAACTCTTCAAAACAGAGTGGCAATTGATTATCTGCTGCTTGCACATGGACGTGGGTGTGAAGAATACGAAGGAATGTGCTGCATGAATCTCTCAGATCACTCGAGGTCAATTCACAAAAATATTCAAAAGATAAAAGACAGTATAAAGAAACTTGGTGAAATCACGGGGTCTTGGATTGATGGTTTGGTTGGATTTTTTGATCTTTCTCCTTTGTGGAAAGAACTTTTAAGAATAGGGTTTTATGTTTTAATAGTGCTCTTAGTCCTTGTGCTCATCGTGCCATGCATCTTTTTGTGTGTGCGGCAACTCATGAGTTGAGTTGCAAAAGAGGTGTTTTTGGTGCAAACAGAAGGGGGAAATGTGGGAACTCAGCACATCCCTCTGGATGTCCAGAGTTGCCGAAAACCCTCTCGGGGGGCTCGGAGACCCTGGCATGTTGCCCGGAACAGCTGGTGGCTTGACTTTGATCCTTCCAGCGAACTGCCACCTGTGTATGAGGACATGAGAGCCACACGGGTTTGAATGGTGCAAGAATGATGTATTTACAGGGTGGAAATATAGATTTTGGGGTTTTTTGGTATAGGGGTTATGGAGACAAGATGAAGGAATCAGGGCGTGTCTCGTCCTTCTTCTTTCTTCTTCTTGTTCTCCATTTTCTGCTGTGATGTTGGCACTTGGGGATTGGTTTAGAGTAGAAGTGCACTGTCTAACATAGGCGATAGGTATTGGGACTTAAAAGTAAATATGATATACGTAGTTTGTAGTATATAAAGATGACACCGCCTTGGGGGCGGTCAGAGTGCTTGTGGCTGCCTTGCTGTGAAGACCTCAGCTGGGCAGAAAGAAAATTTTGTAGATAAGAAATAATAAACAACCTGAAGACCGAAAAGTGAAGAGTCCAGACTCATTCTTCGGAGCACGGGCTGCCTCAGAACCATCCCACGCGTCTCGGGACAGAGACAGACAGCTGACCCGAGAACTTTCTATTTTTGTTTCAAAACTTTCTATTCTATTTCTATTTTGTTTCATCACTTTCTATTTTGTTTCAACTGAACCAGTGAGGAAGGTGAGAGCATACATGTCCGTGTTCCTCTGGCTACACAATGGTTATTTGTGACTGCGGTCACAAGGGTTTTCAGGATGAAGAAGAGACGAGAATGTTGACTCCATGATCAGAAGGCTTGATTTATTATTTTATGATATGTGTTACATTAGACTATACTAAAAAGCAATAGAAAGGAAAAGGTTTCTTGAGAAGCTAGCTAAGCTAAGAATAGAAAAGAATGAATAACAAAGATCTGTGTCTCAGACAGAGCAAGAGCCAGCTCTGGTCAAGAAATCCAAACACCCACAGGAGACCAATCACGGGTCTACCTGTTGCATTCCACAGCAGCAGATAACCATTGTTTACTTTGGTTGCTGAAACTGCAACTTCTCACAAGGAAAAATCCTAAGAAAGGATTTTTCATGAAAGATGTCTGCGACAGTTATTGAAGACTCTAAGAACAGACATATTATAATTTCAGAAGATTGCTCAGTGTGCATTGTATTCCAAGGAAGACCTTCCCAGCAGGGGTGTCATCCTATTTCGGTGGGAGACAGGACAGTTGGTAACTAGATTCAGCTCCTTGTCCTTTTATTTTGATCTATTTCTTGTGTGTTAATTTAAAACAAATGTGTATCATTGTTATATAGTTGCTTTTTTTAAAAAAACCTCATTAAGGATTATGTCACACAAGGAATATTTGTGTATATTCCTGTAGTAAACCCCATAAGTTTGGGAAAAGCACCATGGAGAATATGAACAATAGGAATGCTGAAACAGCAAAAGAAAATTCCTGTTTCCCTGTCCTCCGCCCTTAACCTATCTCTGTAACCCTATAAGGCAATGTCATGTTAACCCCTTACCATTGGTCAAGCTTGGATCCTTTCCAACCCTATAAAAGAAGCATACTGTACCCCATTAGTGAGGAAGAAGAAGAGCAGAGACCCTTCACGGACCTCCCCAAATAAAGCCATCTCCATGGAACAGCCTGCGCCTTCTCCTTCTCCTCTCTCTCTGTCTGCTGCAGCCTCAAGCCCGGGGCACCACTACCTAGCAAGCAACGCTGAAATCCTGAGAGCTTGCTAATCACTATAGAGCTGATAATCACCATGCTCGCTAGATGGTAGCCCCGCAGCGTTGGCATGAGCCAGCGAGCTTCGGGCACCCGGTGCCTACTCAGGGACTGAGCTCCTGAGCCCTATTGCTCTGCTTTATGATAAGGCCAATCAGAGGCTTTATTATATTCCCTACATACTTATTTCCAAAGTACATAAGCTTCATTTGGATTCCAAAATGCCTTGGAAAGTGAGGAACACCAAAGAGTAATTGCCAGTGCAACATTCCACCATTCTTTGTGCAAAAGGATTCATACAACAGCTGTGTGAGAAACCAGACACTGCATCCAGATCATAACTCAATAATGTACCTGGAAAGTGACCGAAAGGGAATAAATGCCAGCAGCTCCATAGGTCAGCATGGGAGTCCTGTTCCAGATGTTCCTCATGTGTACTTGCTTATTCCGCGTCAGCAAGTACACATGGGGATCAGTCAGAGAGCACTGGTACTGGGCACAGGACACGAGACCACGCTGCAAGGGGCACTCATTAGGGGCCACTCACCGGGGCTCAGTCTCTCGCACGGGGTCAGTCCCTTCCTCACTGGGGGTCAGTCCCTCCCTTGCCGGGGGTCGGCTATTCCCTCGTTGGATGCCGGCCGCTCCCTCGTCGGGGGTTGTTCCTTCTGTCGCTAGGGGTCCCTCCCTCGCTGGAGCCCACTCCCTGGGGCCGCTCCAGCCACTACTGCTCCGACTCTGCCGCACCAACGGCCGCACCAACGGCCCCTCAGCCTGTACCGGCCCCTCCGAGCCCTGCCCGCTCAACGGCCCCAGCCAATCCCTGCCCCCCCCGTTCCATGTCTCCCCATTGGTGACCAAGCAGTGTGTGGGGCACAGGCTCTGCCCCTTGTCCTGGTACTCGTGCTCAGGGTTCAGCTGGAACTGGGGCAGCGGCGGCTATGCGGTCCTGCGCGCAGCGGCTGTTACTCCATGCTTGTGCTGAGAGCTCTGCCAGGAACGCAGGGGCAGAAGGCGCTTTGGCCACCGGGCATGGGGGATCACTAAACGAGGACTAGTTCGGGACTTAGGCTTCCCCCACCATGCTCTTCCCATTGCCCTTGAGATGCTACAGTATCATTTTGCAAGTTTTGGCGTTTTCTTTCTTCAGCAAATTTTTTCTCTTGATGGGCTGCCATGATGTGCTGTAGGAAAGAAAACATGAGTCCTATTACTCCAGCTGTTTCTCAGTAATTCTTATGCCTCTGCAAGACAATCACAAATAAAAGTTATTAAAATCTATTATATAGCCTTCAGACCACATGAAATTTGGGGGTGCAGGAAGCAAAAAACCTTTACCAATTCCTTATAAACTTACATTCAGCAAAACATAATCAAAACACTCATATCAAAGGAATCCATTGAAGTTCTTGCTATCTGGAAATTTGTATTAAGATGCATAGATAATATATGGCTTAATACTTACACTGACAGACAAAAGGAAAAATAAACAAGCCTCACCACATTATCATAAACCTCTGAAAATAAATTTCTGTAACTTAACTGTCTTTCTGAATTTGAGAAATCACTATTGCTGTAACATTACTTGTAGTTGACCTGTCAATTTTTTGCCAAGATGTCCTTGCTCTATATATGTCATTTACACCATAGAAAACAATCTATAATCCTACCTAAGTCAAAAATCAGTGGGAATGGAGAATTACTTACTCAGCAACACCTAATTCTCTCTGTGGAACATGCTCTGTAGCTTTCTTTTGGTCTGATCAAACACTTCTTATGGTAAAGATCATCATCCTATAATTGGAACTGTGGAGTGACTCCCCTGCTCGATGTGCCTCATCAATGCAAACCTGATCCATTACCTGGACATTGACTGAGCCTGGCCATACCCTCTGCATCCAGGACCTCCCTGGGCAACCTGTTCCAACACCTGACCACCCCAACAGTGAAAACCAAATTTATCATATGCAATCTGAATGTCCACTCTCTCATCTGAAGGCACTTCTTCCAGTAGCCCTGTATGCTTCTTTTCAGAAGCGATGTGACGAGAAGGTGGCTCGTTGCTCCCCTCTGCCAACATGGCTAGCTCCCTTCCAGGTGCGGTCCCACACGGGATAAGGAAAGGAAAGCACCCATCCATGGCACCGAGACCACAAAGCGAAGGGCACTCATTAGGGGCCACTCACCAGGGTTCAGTCCCTCACACAGAGTCAGTCAATCTGTTGCCAGGGATTGGTGCCTCTCTCGCTGGGGGTCCATCCCTTGCCAGGGGTTGGTCCCTCCCTCACCGGAGCCCGCTCCCCGGGACCGCTCTGGCTGCTGCTGCTCCGACTCTGCTGCACCAACTCTGAGCCCTGCCCCGCTCAACGGCCCCAGCCAATCCCCACCTGCCTCGCCCATTCCACGGCTCCCCATTGGTGGCCGAGCAGGGCGTGGGGCACAGGCTCCGCCCCTTGTCCCAGTACTCGTGCTCAGGCTTCGGCTGGAAGTGGGGCAGTCACCCTTACTCCATGGCTGCGTTGAGAGCTCCACCAGGAACGCAGGGGCAGAAGGCGCTTCGGCTGTCCGGCACGGGGGATCACTAAATAAACCCAAACGTTCTGGAAGAGTGGGCACCAGTGTGCAAGGAAATAGTTTAATCCTGCACTTGGGTCACAAAATCCCCCTGCAGTGCTTTGGGCTGGTACTTTAGGCAGCCAAAGAGCTCTTTAGGGCGACTGGGCCGACTTGTTACCAAAGCGGCCAAAGAGTGCCTCAGTCAGACTGGGCCCCCTGGGGTTGTACTAAACTCTGCACATTCCTCTGACCATTCTGTGCAATTTCCAGTGGCCCCACAGAAAAAGACCTAGGGGTGCTGGCCAAGAGCTGCCGAACACAAGCCCAGGTGTGCCCAGGTGGCCAAGAAGGACAATGGCATCCTGGCCTGTGTCAGTAATAGTGTGGCCACACGGCCAGGGCAGTAACTGCCCCTCTGTTCTGGGCACTGCTGAGGCCCTGCCTTGAATCTTGGGGTCAGGTTTGGGTTCCTCACTACAAGGATTCAGTAAATATATGTCTGTTTTTCTTATCTTTCTTGTCTTTCTGGTTTTCTCTTCTTCTCTCTCACGGATTGTAACACCGAATGAGTTTAAAGGTTTTCTATGTTGAATGGGCTAAGTCTATGCTGTGATAAGTGATGTTAGGTTGTGTTTACTCTTTTGACAATGCTCTTTAATTTTCTGTAACTTGCCAGTAAACTTTTGTGTGCTTTTTACCTCTTGAGAATATCTGCTTGAGATTTTCTCCTTTGTGTCTACCCAGAGCAAAATAATCTTGGCTAAATCCTGGAATTCAGTGATTGGGGTGTAACACTGCCTGCTTCCCTTCTGCCAGCACATCGGGGCAGTTGGTTGCGTAGTTGCTGCCGGAACTTTTGTGCATTCGGCTTCAGGACTTTGCTATGCTGCCATTGGGCGATGCAATCGAATCTGCTTGCTTACCTGGCCTCCCTGGTGCTTGGGAATGCAGAGCCGGCATGTGGTGTGCCACCTGGAGCCTGGGCAGTCTCCGCTGTCACCTGAGTGCCCGGGGGAATTGCTAGCTTTTGCTCCCTTTTGTCCGAGGCACCACTACTGAGTGTGAAGGTCTGAGCATGCACGGCAGCGCCAGCTGTCAGCCCCTGTGACCCAGGCCCCGTCCCCTGCCGGCTGCGAGTGATCCCGGTCCCGCCCCTTCAGACCACGAGTGGCCCTGGCCCCGGCCCCTGTACCTGCAGCCACCAGCACCCCCTGCCAGGGTTGGTCATCATTGTACCAAAGGGCAAACAGCGCCCAGCGAGGGGAAACTCCTGTCTTTGTTTTGTTGCTTGTTCTGTTCTCTTCTGTACATATTTTATACTTAACAACTGTTACTCCTATTTCTGCATTTTTGCTTGGGATATCCATAATTTTTGAAGTTATAATGATTTGTAGGGAGGGGTCCTTTTCCATTCTAGGAAGATTTCCACCTTCCTTAGCAGACATCTTTCCTTTTAAAACAAGACAGTTTGTTAAAAAAACGAAACCTGAGAAAATTTCATTATTTCATGTTCTACATGATTTCATATATAAAAAACCAGGCTATCTTTACATTTCAGTGACATCTTCACAAAGGTAATGCATTAAAATTTGAATTCTACCCTTTTCTTCTCAAGCATTCCTGTGTCTTCAAGTACAAAAGCAACATAGTCATTATAGGTAACAGTGGCAGGGTACGTTGTTACTGTCACAGGGACTGCCAGCTCAATTCACCAGCTCCAATCTGTTGTTTATTGCTGCCCAGTGAAGAAGAGTCACATTTTCTTTGTCTGGTTGTCCAACATCATGTCTTGCTTCTACTAGTTCTTTGCATCGCTCTGGCATTCCATACCTTACATGAGACAAAACAAATTTACCTATCATTTTGTTAAATATCTTTCAGTCCGGAGACAGTTGCATCCTAAGGAAAAAAATACAGTTCAGGAAGCAATGATGACAATTCAAAACTGGGAATGTGCATGATGAACAGAAAAATGTACTGGGTGGGAAGAAATATAAAATCTGATAGCAAGTTTACCCTGAACAGAGAGCTGATCATACAGGACTTAGCACAGGCAAATGATGATAGAGTCTGCCTACAATATGATAGGGCTGTCTGTTTTGCAACAAACAAAGATGGAATAGATCCTGAGGGAAAAATGAGAGAGATTACTCAGGAGCTGAAAAGGAGGGAGTCAGAACTGAGAAAGAAAAGGGTGGAACAGGAAAGACTGAAAACTTTGGGTGAGCAGTATGAACAACTTGAGAAACAATACGCTGATGGGGAACTACCTTCCCCAGACCAAAACTTACTCATTCCTGCATTGATTTAATGCAGGAAATTGCCACGGAATTGGGATTGTCAAACTGTTGGATTTGCAGGGAGCTGAAATCTGCAGAGAAGTGGCCTTGGAAGGGTGAAGGTTTGGCTCCGGAACAGCTTTTGAAATGGGACAACCCAAGGGTCTAAAAATTGGCACGGAGACCTGAGGCATAGGTGTTGGATCAATGAGTGATTGGGACGATCTGCATCAGTTGAGAAGGGAAAGAATATACTGAAAAGGTGGGATACATGCTGTGTATAACCACTGTAATGGTAAATTCAAACAGCAAGAGCAAAGTCTGGCAACCAGAACCTCCTACGGGGTACTGGAGTCAGAAGGACGAAACAAATTGTGATTGGAATGGTCAAATAGGACCTTGCTGGGTCAAGAGCCCCCTTACCAATCCTTGGCAGGACTGAGAGAATATTGGGGAGAGCCAGGGAAAACTAGTATCAGATGGAAAGCCCCAGATGGAATTTATTTGATTTGTGGAAAGAAAGCATACAGTGAGTTACCTCCAAGATGGAAAGGATCATGCCCAAAGTGCATGATCCAGCCAGTTTTCTTCACTCTCCCCCAAACAAAAAGTAACCTACTAGGGGCTCCTCTGTATGAGACCCTGAAGAGGGAGCAAAGAAGCTTGAAGAAAATGATACCTGTCGTAAGTGGAAGGCAAACGTGGGGGGAGGAGGAGTGGCTGGCAGCAAGGATAATTGATTATTATGGGCCGGCCACATGAGCTCAGGATGGAAGCTATGGATATAGGACACCAATCTATCTACTGAACTGCTTGATCAGGCTGCAGGCAGTGGTGGAAATTGTGTCGAATCACACCTCAGAGGCCCTGGTTGTTGAGTCAGCAGCACACTCAGGTACGAGCTTTTGTGTACCAGAATTGAATAGCTTTGGACTATTTGATGGCCGAAGAAGGGGGGGTGTATGGAAAATTCAATTAATCGGAATGTTGTATTGAAATTGATGATTATGGGGAAACCATAAGAGGATTGGCAGCCGAAATTAAGAAAGTGGCCCATATCCCAGTTCAGAAATGGAATTTCATCTTGCAGTCATCTTGGTGGGACAGATTATTTGATGGGGCCTGGTGGAACAAAATAATTTTTTTTGTGCTGTGTTCAGTAGCAGGAGTCCTATTCCTCCCGTGTCTAATACCTTGTTTTATTAGACTGATACACTCTGTGGGACAGGGTATGCAGATAGCTGTAGTGCCCGTGGACCTGGAGTTGGCTTCTGGAAACAACATGTCCAAGATCATGAGCCTGGGAGAAGGGAAGTGTGCAAGCAATGCTGCCGAGGTCTTGGAAAAATTTGGGAAACAGGTCAAAACAAATGGGAATAATTATAATGGTTATCAGGGAATCCCACAAGGAGAGCATGGCATGAGAATTTAATAAAGCCTTCTCTTTGTAGGAGACCCTTAAAGGTGGAGGGTAGATGTAGGAAGTAAATAGATAATAGTAATTTGGGATGTAGAGGGAGCATGAATTAATGTGTTGATATTAAAGGGGAGGGATTGTAATACATGTTAGAAATAATTAATGCTATAAAAGAATGTATTTTATAAAGATTGTGAAATCCAAACGAGTCTCTGACCACAAGCAGCCTGAGAGGCGGATGTCTATTCAAACTCCGAAATTCCTGAAGGTGGCCAGATAACGATCGGAATTTAGCTTATGAATAGACATGCCCAGTGTGATGCTCACCATTATCCCGAGTCATCAGAAGACACCTAAGAGCGAGTCATCAGAAGACACCTAAGAGCGATCATCGCCCTGTGGATAACATCAATCAAGATAGCTGAAGTCACAGAAAGATACATGTGAATATGCGACTTCAGGATTCGACCAACGACCAACGCTATCAACCAGGAAACGGCGATTGTCCAGCTCTGCACAGTGAAAGAACCAACTATGCAGAGTTACAAAAGAAACTGGGACTCCTCTGCCTCGGGCATAATAAACTGTATAAAACATCCCCGCTAGAAGCAGCTCTCATGAACAAGGGGGGATTCGATGCGATAGAGGTTGGATCCAGGTTCACCCAGTGCTGATCCCAGGCTCGATGCTGTCTCTTTGGCTGTGGTGGTTTTGAGGACTGTATTTTGGTTGTGGAAAAAGATAAATAAATCTTTTCGCAATTTTGATAATTTGGCTTTTGATTGATCATTTATATACATCATAACAATGATAAAAACAAATTTTATAAACATCTTACTCCCACCCCTCCCTTCTTCCCTGGCTCAGCTTCACTCCTGATCTTCTCCAGCTCTTTGGCTGCAGCAGTATAGGGAGATGATGAGAGAGGGTTGTTGTCAGTCCCTCACACATTGTCTCTGCCACTCCTCTCTCCTCAGGGGAAGGATTCCTCACACTCTTCCCTGCTCCAGTGCAGGGTCCCTGACAAGGGAGACAGTCCTCCAGAAACTTCTCCAGTGTGAGTCCTTCCCAATGGCTGCAGTTCTACACAAACTGTTCAAGAGTGGGTCCCTTCCACAGGGTCAGACCTTCAGGAACAGGCTGCTCCAGAGTGGGTCCCTCACAAGCTCACAGTCTTGAACAAACCTGCCCCAATGTGGGCTTCCCACAGGTCAAGCATCCTGTGGGCATGCCCCTGCTCCAGTGTGGGCTCCTCCATGAGTTGCAGGTGGATCTTTGCACTCTGGTGTGTTGTATTGTGTTCTTACATGTTTTAGTTGCATTAAGTTGTACTTTGGTTTATCCCAGTTTCCTCCCTGTTATAATGGTTCTGCCCCTGCTGCCTCCTCCCTTCTTGTTAATGTCAATCTCCTACTTCCTCTCCCGTTCCCCAAAAGCGGCTGAATCCTTCCCTTAACCCCTCCCTGGTGTCCTGTCCTTCACTTGACAGCTCATCCTCTCCTTCTAGAAACTTCTACCAAGGGCATTGAGTGATAGGTTCAGGCATTGGAGCCCCTCCCTCAGGTGGCTCTTATTGGTCCCCCTACCTGCCTGTTTCCCTGATCCCCCACGCCCTCCTGTATCCCAATTGACGGACAAACCCCTCCCTGGTTTATCCCCCCTTTATAACACCCTGCAGACCCCATTTTGGGCGTCCTCAGTTGGCTCGAACTCTTGGGTTAGGGAGCTCGTTTGAGCTCTGGAATAAACCTGGACTTTGCCCCCAACTGGAATCCACTCTCCTTCTACCTACGTCGTGCTGCTGTCTTGTCCGAAAGGTGAAAGCCTTAGCCACTCTCCTGACCTCCTGAGGAACAGGAGAGTGTCCCTTGCTGATCGCTGTGCCAGAGCAAGCTGGGGTGACTCTGAGCACACACTTGGAGAGGCACTGCAACAGCCATGCACTTGGAGAGGCACTGCAACAGCCATGCCCTCCATGGGCTGCAGGGGAGCCTCAGCTGTGGGAGCACTTCCTGCCCCACCTTCTGCCCTGACCTGGATGTCTGCAGGACTTTTCCTCTCACATGTTCTCAGCCCTCCCTCCAGCTGCAATTGATGTTGCACAGCAACATTTTTCCCCTTCTAAATGCATCATCCCGCCATCCCTGATAGGCTCAGCCTTAGCCAGTGATGGGTCCATCCTGAAGCTGTCTGAAATTGACTGTGTTGGATATGGGAGAAGTTTCATCAGCTCCCACAGAAGCCACTGCTGCAGTCTCACTGCTACCAAAACCTGGCCATGCAAACCCAGTGCAATCCATCATAAAAGCACCAGTTTTCTTTGGCAAATTGGGTGCCCTGGGTGAGTGCTATCAGTGAGCTGAGTGTCTGCTCATGCTGTCTAAAGAGTGTGTCTCCCTTGAGCTGGATGCACACTTCTGCACCCCTGATGCACCCCTGATAGCACTGGAAATAAAAGACAGCTGCAGAAGAACAAGGTCTCTGAGAAAGAGAGACACTTAATCAATCAAAATAAATACAGATGCTGAGACCTATGTTGTTTTTGGTATCTGACAGCGCTGCTGTTGTGTAGGCTTATCTGACACAATGACAGTTGAGTGACATGAAGAGACTGTAAAGATCTCTGGCTGAACATATGGATTTCATCAGGTTAATGTGACTTCTCATTTCATGTCTTAACTCCTTTTCTCTTTTTTTTTTTTTTTTTTCAAGTACCATTGCTGGGCTATGAATTAATGACAGATGTACTTGGTTTTGCAGATTCTGACTATTATTTGGCTTTTTTTTATAGCTCCTTGAGGCATCAGGGTCAGGACTGTTCTTTCACTTAAAAATGAGTTTAAGGAATACTATCTCACCCACATTGTAAGCAATTCTAAAAAGAAATAAATTTGTGCTCAAATTAGAATTTCTATGATTTTTTTTCAGAAAATGAGAGTATGTTAGTGTTTCATATGTTTCAGCAGGCAGCACCCTAGCTATTTACAATCATCGTGGTTTTAATTTTCCATTTTTAAGATTAGTATTTGAATAAATTGACTCTGATTACCAGTGGCAGGGAGACTGAGATGGTTTTGCAGAAACAAGGATACTTGACGCAGAAAAATTTTATCTCACATCTTGATCATTTAGCAGCGTTTTGTTTCTCACATCTCCTTGTTCTTTCCCCCCCTCCCCCCTTTTTGCTGACAAGGGAGTTCATCCAATCTTCAGCATGACTCTGTTGGGCTTGCCCTGGCATTTGCATTTCAGAGCTACTTATCCCTTGCAAGGAGAAGGTTTTTCCTGGGTACCTTTCCAAGGAAACTCATGCTGAAGCTATTCTGGGAGCAACTGGCACTTTTAAACTTTGGGCTGTGTCAGGCCTTGCCTGTTAGCATCCACCAGGCAAATCACCAGGCAAATCACCACCAGCAAATC
This sequence comes from Agelaius tricolor, assembly GCF_023055355.1. Lineage (NCBI taxonomy): Eukaryota > Metazoa > Chordata > Aves > Passeriformes > Icteridae > Agelaius > Agelaius tricolor. The sequence goes on from NW_027269334.1 coordinate 69,387, forward strand.
ACCACTGATGTAGTTGTGTTGGTTTCACTTCCAGAGCTTTTACAAGTGATTATCACTCATCTTCATCACTTGTTATGTGGTGGGGTAGGGGTGGGTGTGGGACACTGTTATTAAAAGTAGAGATAGATCTGTCACTGAAATTTCATTACTTGTCCAGTTTCTTTCAGTTAATACTGAAGCTTGGTCTTTTTTAACAAATGCTAAAAGTAATGTTTGTCTTTGTTTAATGTACATATTTTACTTTACATAAGCACAAGCCTAATGTTTATTTCTGCTGTATTGGCTTAGATTATTTTTCTAATATTCCCAGAAGTATGAAGATTATTTTTCTAATATTCACAGAAGTATAAAGAATAGTCTTCTAATTATCAGATTAAAAAGCTCAAAACTCACTTTTATGCTCCAATATGTTTCTTTCCATACTATTTGGTGGCATAAAATTTTATTTTGTCTTCTGTATAGCTATAAACTAAGCAGGAGAAGATAGTACAGTACATGATGCTACTAATTCCCATTAAAAAAAAAGAAAATATATCTATTTTATTGTTGCTCCCAAGGCAATTTTAGGAGTCTCCTTGTAAAAGCAAGGTCCCGTATGTATCTCCACAAATCTGGAAGTCATGTACTAGACACTTGTGCCAAGTGAGCAGAACTGGCATTCTCCAGCCTTGCAGCTGAAAACATTATCTGACTGCTGCAAGCATGGTTTTATTTCAATCACTGCACTGAGGCTGTGCAGAGGAAGTGTGAGTTACTCTGGAGTACAAGATGGGTTTTTTGAGACTTACTCTTCAGTGGTATTTCACCTAGTTTGAAGGTCAGGCAAGTCCTGAATGTCAAGGTTCACTCAGCAGAAATCCTGTTTTTTCTCCTGCTCCCACCTTCTGTGCGGTTCCTCTTCCAGGGCTTCTTTCCAACTTTAGGTTGTTCCCAAACTAGGAGAAGTGCCATGGTGCTCATCCTTCTGGCAATGCCTCACTGGGTGAGAATTTTTGGGTCAGCAGCATACTCTATTGCTCCTGCCCCCAAACTGCATCAGGATCCTCTTTGTGTATTTTTCCAGCCCCTCTACAGCTCAGAGACTGTGGTCACATGAAAATGTTCTCTCAGCTTTTCAGTGGTCTTAGGTCAACACCTTATAGGCCTACAGAGACATCAGGAAGCCGCTTTCCTCCAGGACAAGAGCACTGAGGAACATCTGGAGACACCTCAGGGATCTAGCCAGCATCTGGCTCTGTGCTCAACATTGAAGTCAAGATTTGATTCTGATCCATCTTCTGAGCATCTTTTGAGCTGCCAGAAAGTCCTACACCTGGCACATGCCATGTCCTTTCTCAGCCCTGGACTCAAAAGGCACCTCTGGAGAAAGGCTGTAGAGCCCCTGTGCCTCTGGGGAACTCCAGAAGCAAAGAAGAGGTCCTACAGTGAGGGATAAAAGTCTAATGAGATCTGACACCAGCACTAGTGCGTTAGTCAGCCACCTGTGATGTAATCTGGTGCAGGAGAAGAGAGAGAACAACATATGCCTTATAGAACACCTTTACTTGTATGTCAGCTTTTCGCAGCTTGCATGGAGCCTGTATGCTGTCCAAGAGTCTCCTGCCAGTCCCTGAGCAATTCATGCTTCTTAACCATCTTCACCTTTCCTGTTTCTCTGAGGGCTTTTCTACGTGCTTTGTGGGGCTTTTCTGTTATTATCATTTTGTGGGCATTTTGTCATTCCCTCTTTCTTCTTATCCTCCTCACACACAAATCCTGTAAAGAAGCTGGTCGTGTCTGTCTTCTTCCACGCTTCAGGTGCGAAGCTCAAATCAGGAAAGTAAAAAAGTTCAGCAGCCTACTGAGATGTCTGAGAGCTTTCTTTCTGGAACACCCTCTGGAGTTTATTGTGGGATATCACCTGGGTGATACAACAGATATAGATGATGACAAGCACCATCTTTGCATAGAATGTCCCTGCTAAGAAAGGAACAGACCAGATAAACTGAAATTACTGATTTAAATACTAAAAAAAAAAAAAAAAAAAAAGAGAGACAGCACCCTTTAGATCCCCTGCTAAAATAATTTTTTAACTCTTCAAATCTTCATTGTTGGCCTAAACATTACAAAACCAGTTACTTGTCATTGCTTGGTGCTGCTTAGTGATGGCATGCATCAAATCCATTCCTGGTAATCATACAACAGGCAATACACCCAGTTCATGTGACACTACTCTCTTGCTATTCCTGTTCTTTAGGCTGAGAGTTATTGTTGAAAAAAACGTACAATCTCCTGAATATAATTTTAGATATGAGGAACAACTTCTCTCACCACCCATCAACGATATCAAATTAATTGTGATCGCTCAAGCTTTTAACCTCTGATAATACAGGGGTTTGCCTGATCACTGTCATTTAATGTGACCTAGCTACTAAGCCATGTAGTGTGAAAACCTCCTGTTTCTGTTTGGGGCTCTTTTTTGGGTTCTTGGATGGTTTCCAAAGCAGACATACCCTGAAACACTGCCTTCCATTCATCCTCTTGCTTTCACAGAACAAGCCGCAGCCACCATGCAGGGCTGTTCTGATGTGCTTGGTGTTTTGCAAACACAGACCCATCAAGGGGAAAGGTGTCTTTGTTTCTTCAACTGAGGTATCTTGCTACATCCAGGCTTATCAGAGCTCACTGCAAAAAGTAGCAGAGCCAGGTTACTGATGATCTGTCAGGGCTGGGACTGCATTAACCAGAGTCAGGGAGTTGTTACACCCTGTTCATCTCTCCTTAGCATTTCCTGGATGCACCTTCAGGGCCTCGGGATGAAGAAAGCAGTTCACCGGTGAATCCCTTGTCTACACAACAAAGCAAAATGGAAAATAAATCTCCCCAAACCCAACTGCACAATGCCACTATAAATTTTCATAGATTTCAAAGGAGCTCTGCTCCAGCACTTCCCAAAACCACTTTGGATGAACTATGCAGCAGCAGTATCATCACCTCAGTGTTCTGCTGAAAGAATTTGACTATCATTAAAAGGTGTTCAAGAAAAGAAAAAGAACACAAGGGAATACTCGTATAGTTGCTTTGCACCTTATTAAAGTGAGTGTTGGATGTTACTATTCTGCTTCGGTAGCATTTTGTGCTGCTGTAATTGAGTGTGACAAGTAGAGGGCAGCAAAGAATCCTTTTGAGAGGAAAAATAAAAGGAGAGAGAAAATGTGCCAAAGCAATGTAGGCAATAAACTGAAACCAGAGTACAGAGCAAGGCATAGGTAATTGGGTGCATCTTAGAACTGCTATGTAAGTGTGTCAGACCACGCAGTGCAATGCTGCAGGAAGATCTAAGTTTTCACAGAGCTCATTAGTGGATTAAATCTCACATTTGCACAGCTTCGAAAATGGAAAACAGCATATAGGGCTTTTTTCACAGCATCTAACTTTAGATCCTCAAGGACAATCTTATTAGGCTGCATCCAGAGCAGTGATTTTCAATTTTTTTTTTGTTGCAGTCCTTAACAATCTCTTACTGCAGGTGAAAAATCCTGTACGCTGAATTCAAATACACTGTGAAAAGGTTTGCTGCTCTGAGGTACACCTTGCAGCACACTTAGAGGTACCCGTGTAATACAGGAAAAGATTATTGCTTTATGGTTGAGGAAAAATGGAAAAGTTGTCCCAGTGTGCCTTTTAGGACTGAAGGGATATGCTGTGTCAGACCCTGGATGAACCTCCCTCTTTTCAGGGACTGCAGAAGGGCTCTGTGAAGACCGGTTTGCTCTGGCTGAAACTGCCCATTGGAGGAGGAGGAAGCTTAGCTGTATTAATTACTGTCCTAATCATTCACTCTAATCACAATGTGCACTTCACAGAAATTTAATACACACACACAACCCCCATATGACCCCCATCCTTCTCTGTTCCTGAGAATGAACAACATGCTCAAAAATTATCTCAGTGCAAATTCTTATTCATCTAATTAATACTGCCAGAGATGAAGGTTATCCTACTCTGTTTTTCTCATTTGTTTGTTCTCTTTCATCTGGTCTTACTCAGATCAGACATGGAACACCACAAACACTTGCATGAGCTGTTCCCTTGACTCGTCATTTTTTTACAACACATTTTAAGCACCTCTGAACTCTCTCTGAAATATGTGTAATTAAGGTGACCTTGCTGTTTCCTCAGTGTTCTGTAAATGACAAATGTATTTTCTTACAAAGTCAGTGTGTGTTAAGAGGCATCAGGAGTGGCTGAAGGGAAATTTGGAGACGAGATCAAGGTGGCTGTAGATGAAGGCCAGGACTCCAACTTGTTTTACTGCTTTTCTCTTTAGGCACATCTGACAATCTCATGTGTGAATCCTGGTGACAATGCCATGCACCCCAGCTGAAGAAACTCTCTAAACAAGGAGTGAAAGGGATGAATGATCAGAGTGGTTCAAGAGGATTGAGAAAATCAGATAAAGAGGAAAAGTGTTTATTCAAAAGTTGTCTACGAATAGCTTTGGTGATTATGCGTGGGGTTTTAATTTTTGCACAATTTGTAACTTCATGATGTATTGCATGATTTCAGTGTCTTCTTACAATACTAAGAAATAACTTTTCTTCACAAGATTAATAGATACAGTAGCTAATTTGTACCAGGTGAAATATCCTCCCCTCAAACACTTGAACATTTATGCTGTAGTAATACAAGTAACACCCAGTCAAATTTACTTAAGAAATCTCAGTTCTCATTAATAGACAAGTGTCCATAATACTTTAAAAACCTTCAAATGTTTTATTTCATAATAAAGTAGACTACTGGCAGCACTATTACTCTAATGTTGTTATTGTTAGTAGTGAAAAATCACTAAATAATACTTTTTGTTTCTAATGCCATGTTCTGGTTGACACTTCGTATTTCAAAGTGCAATTTAAAAATGGTAAATTCCCCAAAGCAATTTTCTTCAATGACATTTTCTGAGCTCTGCTAAACAAAACCAAAGGAAAACTGATTCCACAAACTGATTTTCATTTGTCATTAAAAAAAACACAACAAACAAATTTCAAAACTTAACCAAAAAATAGAAATGCAAATTTCAACCAGTTCTACTAATGAATTTCTGCAGCAGGCTCTATTTTATTTTATAGCTAAATTATATAATAAAACCATATTCTATTGAAAGAGACCTTAAAGCTCATCTTGTTTCACCCCCTGCCATGGGCAGGGACACCTTCCACTATCCCAGGTTGCTCCAAACCCCATTCAACCTGGCATTGGACATTTCCAGGGATGGGGCAGCCACAGCTTCTCTGGGCAAAAGAAGCTGACAAGATGGGATCCCTTCTGGCTTTTTTCTAAAAGAAGGGCTCCAATAACTTTATCATTTGGAAAATGATACAGAGCTGGTACAGCTACAGAGTTGGTATAAATTGCTTTAAATATCTGAAAATTTTATCACCTCCTCCCTCTCTACGGAGGAAATTGAAACAGCTGGGAGTGCTAAGAGAATAACAGAGCTGGGTACAGAGAGCAGGCATCATGACTTCCAAGTCTTTGTGTTCCTTGGTCCAGTGGTTAAAGTACAGGTAGTAAAACTAAAGGGACCATGAGGAGGCTTTTATTTAAACATAATAGCTCAAGAAATGAATAGGAACCATATTCCAATTTAGAGAAGGTGCTTTAGAGTTAAATTAATTCAGGAGCGATGCACATGAAATCTTTTCTCTTTAAAAAGATTTGTGTTTAAGTTATTGAGCTTTTAGAGCTCATGTCGTAGTACTAATAACCCCTACTGGGATCCAGGGCTGTAGTGGTAAAATTAAACTGTGTTCAACACAGTGCTATGAAACCATTTGTTAGATGAACAAGGGAAAAAAAACCCAAAACTAAATCAAGCAGACATTAATCTGGCATTTAAAGCAGGTCAGACAAAGCAATGCATTTTATTTTTATATTTTATTCATGCTACTTCCTTCCCCTCTCTTCATCTCTGTTTAGAATATACAAATGATTGAGTCACACAAATTTTGCTTCCAGGCAATCTAACTCACAGCAACAAATAGAATAATTAGGGAAAAAGCCATTAAAATATTAATCTAGAGAAGGAAAGTGTCCTTCTTAGAGAATCCAGAATAATGGGGCTCCAAGGGCAGAAGATACCCCAGTCCAAAGTATTAAATTAGGCTCTGAGAATGTGATGGAGTTTGTGGTAGCTGGAAGTTGCCAAAATGTATGGCCAAACATCATCCTTCAAGTGGTATGTTTAATTTGCTCTGCTTCCCTTGAACTCACAGCGAGATTTCAAAAGCTTCTTTATTTGGGGACTGTTCTTTATTTGGGACATCTTGTGCCCAATGATGGTTTTTCATGCCTCTTTTCAAAAAATTTTTTAATTGATTGATGTATTTTTCCTCGATACATTTAATAATGAGTTTGAAGCAGTTTTTATAAGCTGTCTCCTTTTTCAAGCTGCCAAATCTACCACTAGGCAGAGATTTCAAAGTCCTAGTTCTAAAAGTCATGTTCAAGATTTAGCTTTTGTTAATATTTCCACTGAAGTCATAAAACAATTTTTACCTATCTTTCCTTAGGGCCCTGCTGGGATGTGCATGTCCACAAAGATATACTGTCTCCTGGGCAAATTCCTTGTAATTCAGAAAGAATGATATAAACAAGATATTTCACACTTTTTGCAAAAAGCTGAAAATCTGCTTGCTTGGATATATGCACAGACTTGCTTCTTACAAGATCGAAGGAGTCTTACTTATTTATAGCAACATCTGTTTTCAAAAAGAATGTGGACCTTGATCCAACAGACCTTTACATCCTCATATTTTAAACTGTACCCAGGTGTACAGTTTTAGCTAATACAGCGGTAAGGGTTAACAGTTTTTATATGTCAGAAAAAGTGCATGTCAGAAAAATGTCTGCAAGTCTTCATGTTTATTTTTACATCATTCCGGAAGTTCTGTGGCTTTAGTGAATACAACTCAGAATACAAACTTTCAGTGACTATATTCACACATTGAGAGTATTTTTAGGACTTTCCTCTGCTTTAAATGATCTGTAGCTTAAAAAAAATGTTTCTGGAAAGCTAGAGCAACATATTTGAAAAATGGTAGGCAGATGAAGAAGAAAAAATTTCTGGAAATAAACAGCTACAGAAATTCCTAGTCTCTCAGGATTCCTGTAAAAGCAGATTGATTTGTCCTCCTGCCATATTTATGAGGCTGACAGATTTTAATATATTCATTTTCTATTGGGAGAAGCTGAGGCTTGAATAAAGCAAAGTGAAGAGATCATAGTTAATGTACAACAGTCAAAAATAAACAACTGGGTACTTTGCCTCGTCATTCACTATGTAAAAGGTTCTTCTGTGCTCAAGAATGATCAAAGCTTTGCGTATTAGTAAGACCATATATATTAGGATCAGTTCATTATGTCAGCACACAAACCTCCAAGAGTATATTTTCATCACAGCGTGAAGTCAGTGTCACTTTGCAATACCAAACACTGGCAGCACATCACCTGAGAAAGAAATGCTCCATCCCCTATCAGAAGTGCTGCATTGGAAAGAGCAGAAGGCTTGAGAGGTACATCTTCCCCAGGAAACCGATTCTGGCAGAATCCTTACTAAACAGAGTTAATGCTGCACCACCTGATGCACAATTACAAGTCAGTGTTGTGTACTCACAAAAAAAAGCATTTTTGCTTTTCTGTACAACAATGAATAATGCTGATTTATGCAGAAGGTTTTAGATTTTTTTTCAAATGTCTTGGAACTTTGCAGTGATTAATAGACAGCATATATTTTCACTGCAGTTTAAAGTTGTGGCAAGAGTGCTCTTTCTTTTTCCTCAGAAACCCCAGGAGTTTTATGTTATTTTTTTCTTCCTTTCCTCCCTGGATTGCAATATTTCACATATGTCCCCTGAACTTTCACAGTTTTACTGAAGCAATGTGTCCTAGGTTACAATGTAAAGATGTATTCTATTCCTATCCTCAAGAGCTGTTGAAACCAGGAGGGGCATAATTTTTTTCTTATCTCCTGCCCATCAATGCCTTTCCATGACTCAGAGATAACTCCCTCGAGGAGCCATTTCTGTTTAATGGACCCACCACATGTTTCATAGAATGATATCAACCCATTGTGAGATGCTCCGCCTAGGGGGGAGGAGCTAAGCATTCCCACCTAGATATAATCTGGGATTTGGGACAGAACAAGAAGTCTTTTCACTGGATTCCCAGAGGGACAGCTGTCTTTTCTACTGGATCTTCAGAGAAACAATGCACCCTTTTCTACAGGATCACTGCTCCAACAGAACCACATCTGCGACTCCAGGAGGACTGCAGTCACCAATTCAACTGGACTGCTACCAACACCTTGACCAACAGGGTGTCAGGTGGCATTCTGACTTTGTCAGTGGTTTTTCTTTTGTATTATTGCATGTATTTTGGTTTTCTTTTCCCTTTTTCTAATAAATTGTATTTCTGACTTGGAGTCTCTTACTGCTTTTGCATTCAAACTAGAACACAATGGTAATAGTAAGTGTTTAGCAGTGGGATTGTTTTTTGCATGTAAATTCAATCTTGAAAATAGTATGAATGAAGACAAATTTCATACTAAGCATCTTAACAACCTCTCTCTCAGTTACCCATGTCTTCAATTGTCAGCATGATACTAATTCTCTACTCCTCCATATTAACATTTCAAAATGCTAGGATAATCTTTTAGTAAAGTAGATGAATTTTTTTTTAAAATCTAGAGCTGTTTTTATTGATTGATTTTTGTTTGTTTTATTCATTTCTGTTTTTCTCAGGAGTTCAATTGGTCCATTTTTTAAATTTTTTTTTTTATTTTTCCCCGTTCCCTTCAGGAAAATCTTATTAACATTCATAAAAGAAACAATAACATGCCAGAGAAGCCATATGAAATTCTGCTGAAGAAAATGTCATGCTAGAAATAGAGTGAATAATGATGACTGGAGGTTTCAAAGCCAGATGACTGGTATGGATGAGGATTGCAAGGAGTTCAGGAAAAGATGCCAAGTAAATCTCCCCCCCTCAAGCTGGAAACCTGTCATCCTGCCTCCATAAGGATTTTCCTTCCCTTCCCTTCTCTTCTGCCTAAAGTTGATGAACATTCAAACAATGCTTTTTAAACAATTTTGCAGTCCAATAAATGACAGACATTTGCACTTGTCCTGAAGACTCAGAGCCTGCTGCTACAAGAAGGGTTTTAGTGACACCTGTGAGGTTGCTCAACACCCATTTTTCTTTTCTTTGCTGCCTTCAGATCCAAACTGCTCTAAACAGGGAGGCTGAATCATGCAATGCATTTTCCATCTGAAGGGAAAGGGGGAAGGAATTGTTTTCTCCAGCTTCTTTCAAAGCTGGATGATAAATAAATCTCCCTTTTACATCAGACCTCATAATTTCAGCAAGGAGAGCACTTAGCTTCCTGCATTGCAGGTTTCAAGGGGGGCAGTTTCTAAACCATGTATTGCTAAGCTTAGCTTAGATGTTGTTTGATAAACAAGTGGATAGATATGGGATGGTCTGTCCATGTCAGATAATCCAGAAATCCACCAGGCATCCCTGGTGCTGCCTAACATCTTCTGTGGATCTCTTCAACCTTTCCCCCCATTAAATCTTTTAATTAAACTAAGCCTTCGCCTTTCCTACTCCACACACAAACAGTGTTTCCTGGAGGTTTTGGTGATTTTTTTTTCCTCCAAGCATCCTCTTGGACATGATGGAATAATTCAGCTCCAGCACTGTCTCCCCTCCCAAAATTTGGACATATATTCATCTTTATTATGAAATCTGATCTTTTTACTCGAGTTAATTCAGAAGCAGGAAAAGTAATCCTCCAAAAAGCCCAGATTGCTGAAATTGCCTCTGCTGTCTAGAATACATTATATAAGGACTTCTAAACTCAAAAAGAGCAAGAAACAACAAATCTTCTCAACGTTTAATTTCAAATATATTTTTTCTTTATAATTTTTAATCACATGAGTTGTGAAGTCAGTAGATTATGGCTTTGTTGGTTTTATTGCTTTCTATACTTGTTATTTGTAATTTTGGAAAGTTGATTTCCTCTCTCTGCCCTTCTTTATAATGTTAGAAAAGCAAATTTACCATTCTCTCTAGCTTTCTTTCTTTTTCACACAAACAAATATTTCTCATGTGAGAAAAATGAGCATTCTCAAAATCACACACAAAGTGACCAATCACAAAATCACACAAGCACCTTGGAGTTCCTTTTTGTTTTATTTTTCTTTGAATTTTTTTTTCTTTTACATTTTTAAGAGCTAAAACTCAATCCAGACTTACCTACTCAGAAACCTTCTGAGAGCCATGCTTGCAGAGTAAAAATTGTAGAGCCTGACAATCACCACAATTATCAGTGAAGGTGTTTCCACTAGAAGAGTGAAACATCCTGACTGCCCAAAAAGCACTTGCTAAGAGACTATTTATGCATAGAGGAGGCTGATGCATTTCTCTCTTTATGCCTTATGAAAATGGCTTTATGGAAGTACTTTGCTGTACTGCCCACAAGGTTGGACTGGATGCGCCATCCTATCAGCTTCTGTTGGCATAATATTTCAACACAGGGCAGTCAAAACGAGGGCTTAAGCAACAAAGCTCATCACTGATCTGATCACATCACTGGAAGCTGAAGAGGTGGAAGGATTTAGTAGACAATGGAATTGGTGAAAATACACACACACACACACACACACACGACCTTCTGAGGTATTTTGGGCTCAGTGCTCTGTTACTTTATGTGTGCACATGGCCTGAGATGGAAATGAACGATATAATCTCATTCTTCAATAAATTGTTGTTGTTTATAAATGCAGTATTGGCTACCCCAGCTCATGCCATGCTGTAGTAACTAAGTACAGCAGCATAGAAGAGAATTAAGCAGCCTGTTTGAAGTGGACTATCACTGTAAGTTATCAGTGAGATTTTCTGAAGGCAAAATATTGATCTGTTGATATGATAAAAACATTCCTACCAGACTAAAAGAAAATAGATCCTGGGTCACATATGAGAAATAAATATCTAGCTATTATCTCTTTGTATTCAGAAGGTTGTGTCTGTGTTTAAATGTTTTTATACATATATTATTTTTTAAACAGTCTTGCTGTTACATGGTAGTTGAAAGAACAAAACAAAACCATCCAGTCATCTTTCAACATCTTAGTCCAACTGCCCAGATTACCACAGGTACTTGAGCTCTCTGATCTTTGTCTCAGTTGCATTTGGTGTCTTCTTTTTGTTGTGGTTCTCATTTTTATTTTTGCCAGTTCACAATCACAGCCCTTTGAAAGAGGAATAGCTAAAATAGCTGAGGGTTCTTTTGAATTCTGAAAAAATGAAAACTGAAAAACCTTTGATCTTGATTTTTTCTGACAACTCATTTCTGCTCTCCTGCATAATTAGTAATTTAAGGTTCCTTTTTATTAAACTGTGGCTAGCTTAGTTCAGCTATGTTTACTGTGATCTGAATATCTTCCTTCAGTGGAAACAATGCTTGAAGGAAGCTCATCAGGGCAATTTAGGCTGCCTGAAAATTTGATTCCTTAGGTTGAATCATTTGCTATTACAGGGTTCTATTTTGTTAAGTTCTCCACACAGCCTGAGGATGTTGGGAAGTGCAGCTTTCATAAAATACACACATTTTTTCACTCATTTAGATTAATTTTTAACAGAAGGATGGTGATCTGCTCAAACATGTTCCTGTCTTTCTTCCTGATGAATTAAGATTGAGCAAATGCTGGGAACAGAGGTCTTCAGAGGCAAAGGAATTCTATAAATCTTCTTGAGAAGGCTACCCCCCAGGTCCTGCCTTTCCTAAAAGCCTACCAGCCCTATGCACAAAGATATTGGGCCTGCTTGCTGCGCAGCTGACATTCCATTGGGAAACTATTGCCCTGTACTATTTAAACAGGATCATCCTAATTCTTGCTGAGTTGACTTCTGACTTTACAATATTATAGCTTAAGGTTATTTTCCATGTTGTTTTTTCTCTTGATTCTCTTTTTCTCTCATTGTTGCTGCCTCAATTTCACTTCAGTCTTTTCTTACATTGCACAAGATGTAAAAAAAACTGAGAAAAAAAATCTTCTTTCAGAGCTTGCTGCAATCACACAGCCTAGAAGGTGGGCAGTGGCTAGGGATAGGTGAACTCCTGTACAGTAGATCATGGCACAGTCATTTGTTCTGGAACTTTTTAAGTGTTTTGAAGCCCAAAATTTAATAATTAATTGATAATATTTACCAGCCATTTGGTGTTTAAGTCTGCCTCTAACAGTCTACTAAGACTCTGCCACACTGTGAATCTCTTGCTGAAATGCTGAAACTCCCTACTCATGCAAAGACAGTTTATAGCAAGGATTGTATCAGAAAGAAATCTCAGTAAGGAATTGAAAATACCTAAAGGAAGGGCCTGTGCTATCCAACTGCAAAAAAGACAAAATATCTGCACTTGTATAAAGTTAATACTACCAAATGACATGTAGAAATAACAATCTGAATATTTTAGATTATTATTATGATGATACAATATTCTGTAGTAATTTTATTAATAAACTGATTTTGTGCTTTTTTAAGAGGAGTTGCCAAGGTGTCTGCATTTTCTCCAGTATTCTTGAGGAATATCTGGAATATCATAGACCAGACGTCAGTAGTGAATAATGGATAGCATGGTCTCATATTAAAAAGTTGAGTGCCTTCATAAAATGTAGTGTGCATTTCTGACTTTCTGCAAAATACTACTTGGTATTCTCTCATGGTACTATTTCTCTAATTGTATTCCAGGATGGGAAAATCCAATACAAATGAAAAAGTCTTCTAAATGCATACTCAGAAGTGGGTTTTGCCCTGATTTCTGTAAGGTTTTGGAAGCTCAGTTTCATTTCTTAAACACAGGAAATACTGGGATGTTGTCAGCTCGCATTTCTGTCCTGATTTCCAGATTGAACAGTTTGGATCAAAAGAATAAAAAAATTGCCATAGCAGAAAACTGCTCACAGGTGTAGATTTACAGATTTAGAGATCAGCCAATCAGGAAATAACCAATCTACCTTTCGATTCCCATTAAAAAGTTGAAAGATTACAGTACAAGCATTGTAAGGTCTATTGTTAAAAAAAGCAACATTAAGGCTTGTGTGACAAGAAGCCTATTTGTGTCTGGCATTGATCACTTAATGCAGAGTGGCTTGGCATTCTGAGATGTGAGGCACTTCAGACATGCACAGACTGTTATTTGTTTAGGCATAATTTGACCTGAAAACATAAGATATTTAACTAATTATTTGCAGCACTATGACATTCCACTTCTGGTTACTCAGTACACAGTGTTACGACTTAATTGGTGAAAAGAAGCAATGAATTTCAAATCACAGAATTTTGGAATTGTTTTGGTTGGAAACTTGATGATCTGTAAAGATCATCAAGTCCAATCCTTAGCCCAGCACTGCGAAGTCCACCACTAATGCATGTCCTCAAGTGCCACATCTACATTTTTTTTAACACTTCAGGGATGGTGACTCCACCACAGCCCTGGGCAGCCTGTGCCAATGCTCAATACCCATTTCAGTGAGGAAATTTTCCCTATTATCCAATCTAAACCTCCCCTGGTGCAACTTGAGGCTGTTTCCTCTGGCCTGTCTCTTGTTCCCTGGGAGCAGAGCCCGACGACCCCTTCTGTGCACACTTGCACTTGTGGGATCCTTTTTTTAAAAAATCAACATTTGTCTTTTTTTTTTTTTATTTTTATTTGGACTCAACAACTTGCCACCTTCTCTTTCTCCTCAGGTATTAGGTTCACATGAGGAAGCTGTAAGTGGGTTAAATTACTGTTATTTAAGAAATCAACCTGCCCAAAGACTCTTTGGCAGCTTTCCATGCATAGCTATGATTTTCCTTCATCATAAACACCAGGTTTGATACAACTTGATCAGGCTGACAGATGACAAGATCTGTTAATTACATCTTCTTACTTTTAAATATTAATTGCATTAATTCTAGGCTTAATTTTTAAATTTTCTTCTCAGAGTCCCTAATCTTCACCCGTACCTTGGCTGAAGGCTAACACATCATTGGGAAAAAAGTGAAACGGGTAAATGCAAATTCCTTGTATTAAGAAAATAAATGCAACACTATTTAATTAATTCCTTCCCTCTCACAAGGAAAAACAAATAAATATTTATCAGTAGCAAAATGATTTTTAAAACATGTTTGTAATATGTGGCAATTAATATTCTGTTTGGAGTTTGACCCTTTTATGACTCTTCAATATATGTTACTCAATTAATCAGAATTTTAGTATTTGTCTAATAGATGGTTCAAAAATCATGAACATCTTCCATTATGTTTCAGTTTCCTTCACTTGGTCCGTATTATAAAATAATGGAATAATTTAGTCTGGGGCATCTAAAAACTGCAGAAGATATACCCTCTCCAACCACATTGGAGAAAAGGTTAAAGGGCAAGCTGACTTGCTAAATCAGAAATATAAGAAGTGGGTATTGGAAGCCACAGAGATAACAGGTGTCTCTTTAACATTTTTTTGCTAAACAAGCATCATGTAGAAAAGATTTCAATTCAACTGCTCAGATTGTTGAAGCTGGGCAGCCATGAGTAGGAGTGAGTGGTAGGTAAAAATAATTTTAATAGAGACATGATTTTCTGCATAGAATAAACTTAATAGTTATTGCATTTGACTTTTTTTTTATCAGCCTCAAAGAAACAGAAATCTCATAGGTCAAGCCACTACTTTGTAAAGATACAGGTATAAATTTCTGGGGGAAAAGCCAAGGTTAATTACTTTTGCATGTTTTCTGTTATATTTCTTTTCCCCTCTGGATGCTTAATGGATAAATGATTGCTTTGCTCAGAGTGCCTCACCAAGATTGAATTGCTTGCATTGGCAAGAATTCAAAGAGAAACTGACATCTGGGAAGGAGCTAAGGAAAGCTTATCTTTTAATTAAATTAAATAAAAAACAACAACAAAAAATAGATGCTCCAGAGTGAGTTTTGAGGACCTATAGCATATTTCCCAGTGTATGAAACCACTTGCAGTCCTCTTTAGAGGAAACAGCAGATGTTTTGACTCAGTGCTCTTCTCATGCAGTTCATCCTTGTCCATCTCATTCCAAAAAACCATGTAACAGTTTTTTCCTACAGACTCCCACAAGACTTCAGACAGATTATTATCGCTTCTCGAGCTGAAGCCTCCACATTCTCCGTAGCCCTTGACACATTTGAGAGCTTCATTGCTACCTTCATTTCCTGGGTTCAAAGGGAAGCCTCCTCAGGTTGGCGCAATTCCCTGTTGTTTCTTCATTTCCTCAATCGAATTATGCTCTCAGCATTTTTTTTCACCTAGAGATTTCTGAGAAGCTGTCATGAACCGATTCTGACACGCGAGCAGTTTAATGTCCTAATTGGTTCTTAGTTGGGAACTGTTCTTCTAGACTGCCTGCTTTTTGGAAATTTCCCAAAGAAATTTCACTAAGTTTGCAGATTTGTATATCTCCTATACAATGTCTCTTGGAAGAGTTTCTGAAGGAACTGTTGCTTATCAAGCTCTCTATTTGTTGTCCTGAAAGATAATAATTACAATCGTTCTTTCTCATTTGGGCTTCCCAAAAACTTTTCTTCTGGTTAGTTTTCAAAGTGCAAGATCACAATCCTTGAACAAAGCCATCCCTCACTGACTATTCTTTTAAGTCACGTCTTTGTCTACTTGTTCCTCATTTTGGTGTCAGTCACCATCAGTTCAGGTATGGCCTTTTTAGTCTTGACAGAGGCCTAGCCAGCCTGTCAAGGCAGATGTTTATGTTAAAGAATATGCCTGTGATGCAGGCAACCAAAACTCTCTTTACTTGGAAACATCCCAGCAACCATCAGTCACTTTCTGCAGACAGCTGGGGCCTCCTCCGGTAGAACCACTTCCTGTGGTTTCTTTCCTTGCAAGTTTCCTCCTGCTACACTTCCAGTGAATGAAATCTGAAACTCCTTTGCTGGAATCACAGAATCACTGAGATTGGAAAAGATCTTTAAGATCACCAAGTCCAGCTGTAAAAGAAGCTGTAGGTTGTTTTTCCCTGTAAATGCAAAAAATTAAATTGAAACAGAGCTTCCACTCTCCTGTTGAGTGCTCCAGACCTTTGGGACAGCACCTGGGTATTGCAGAAGGCAGAAGCTTTTCTTCCATCTGTATGAATGATGAAGGCAAAGTTCTCTACATCCCACACATTTCTGTGGGATGAATCACCTGCTCAGCTCTGTATGACCCTACTCCAATCCATAGGTGTAATGTAGAGAGCAGGTAACACAGACCTTGTGTCCTGGTTGGATATTTGTGGTCTGCCTGGGTCTTAGAGCCCTATGTCCTGTGTCACATGAAGGTGACTGGCACATGTACTGTAAGGACACCTGGCAGAATGAGGTGAAATGAGGCTTTGGAGATTCCACCTAGCCTTAGATTGTGCCCAGATGTGCCAACAGGCACTGGTAGGTCTCATGTGGAAGTGGCAGGCACCTGTAGCCTATAAACTCTCCAAGCAAGGAGCTAGAAGTGGGGGAGCTGCAGTTGTTGGTGCAGTACTTAATCCCTTTGTGTGGGGTGTTCTGCTGATAGCCCTCATACTGATTCACTCATCAGCGAGCAATTTACCCAATCTCTCCCGGGCTGGCTTTTTCCCAGTACTAATAAATGGAAGGAAATAATGAAATAAACACAACCTTGTAAAATTAATTAATGCTCATACATGCTGCAAGTGTAATAAGAGACTATAAAAATGTCTCATCTTGATGATTCTGATGCTGAGTTGAAAAGATCAGAGGGTGTACCTTCTATTGCCAAAGAGAGAAAATGAATATTGGTGTTAAAAGCAGGTATTCTAGGCTGACTAGGCATGCTGCAAATCTCGTTTTTTCCCTAACGCTTATAAGACAAGTTGCATAATTAACATAATATGCCTATTTTATAACTCTGTTTCTGTGCATTCTTCCTGACCATTTTAATCGCAGACGTAAATTCTGCTGTAAGCTGAAGAGGGTAAGGAGGTGTAATAACCTTGGAGGGCACCCGAGGGACCACTCACCCTGCCCCTTCACCATAGATTTAGGAGCTTTTGCGGCTCCCCCACCCTCCCCTGGATCCCTGCGGGGCTCCAGCGCAGCCCGACCACGCTTCCCGCACTCCCGGCCGCCGGCTCACGCCGGCGCAGGCGGAGCGGGGAAGGACGAGGGTGGGGAAGGGGTTCTGGGAGGCGCCGAGGAGGAGCCGCCACCGCCGCCGCTCGCTCCGGCCCCAGCGAGCCCGGAGGCGGTGGAGGAGCCCCAGCAGCACGGTAAGGAGGGGAGCCCTCCGGGAGGAAGAAGGGAAGGGAGAGAGGGAGCCTTTTCTCGCCTGCCTTGCTGGTTCCTGCAGGGATGGCGCGGCGTGTCCGCACCCCCTGCGGCACGGCCGCGGCCGGGAGCGGCCGGGCCGCCGAATACGCCTGTGCCCCACAGCTGAGGGGCGACGCCGGCAGCGGCCGCGGAGGAAGGGGCGGCCTGAGGCGGGGGTTCACGGGCACACGCGGAGCCGAGCGCTGCCGGGGGGGGGGGCGGGGCCCGCTCTCCCGCCCTGGCGGTGCCTGGCGGCTTCTGCTGCAGAGCCCACGGCGCTGAGCCAGGCGGCCCCAGTCCGCACCCGGGCGGGCGCGCATCCTCCCCGGGTCCGGCTCCGAGCAGCGGGGCAGGCGCTGCTCCTGCCCGCCTCCCTCCCTCGGCCGGATACACACTATCACACCTGGAGCGCCACGAGAGGTTTATTAATTTTATTTGGGTGGGTTTTATATGGTTTTTTCCCCGTGGGTTTTTGCCTTTTTTTTTTTCATTGTTTTTTTGGGGTTTTTTTGCTAGCTTGCTTTTTCTCTTTTCCTCCGCCTCTTCTTTGCCGGGAGTTGCCTGCGTGCTGGGGAAGGTGGGGGGCAGCGATTTGGAAACAGGAATTGGTCGGAAAAGCGGCACTTGAGGGTAACAACCCGCTGGGGCACGGCGGAGGGAAGAAAAGAAAAAAAACCCAAAACACCCAAGAAGGCAGAAGATGGTGTGGGGGCGAGGGCGAGGAGGAGGCGACGCTCGAGAGGGAGGATGCCCGGGAGGCGGCGGGGCCGGGCCGGCTGCAGCGGCTGCCGCGAGGCTGGGAGGCTCCGGCGGGGTCGTGCGGGGCAGGTACCGCGGCCGGGAAGCCGGGAGCGGCGTGGTCGAGCCCCTGGCATCGGGCGGTACCCCGGGGGCGACGGCGGCCCCAGCCCCGCTGGTGCTTCGGCTCTTCCTTGGGTGAGTTGATGCCGGGGTGAGACTCTGTGAATGAGGAGAGGATGTGGCGAACGGCTCCCGCCCTGCCTCGCCGCAGGGTTGGCTGCGGGTGAGGGGAAATCGTCAGTGCGATACGGTTCAAAATAAAGATCTAATCTAATTTTTGGGGGAGGATTGCCTTTTTGTTTTCCTGCTCTTAGGCCCATACGTTGTTTCTGGCTTTTTTTTTTTCAATGGAAGTGTGGTGTTAGATAGCGATAGAGTTTTATTCATATGAGGAAAGAGCCTTAGTGATGTTTTCTGTCTCTTGATTGGGAAATGACTGGATATCCCTGCTACCCCCTTCCCGCAGGGCACCACAAACATAAATTTTGTTACAGGATCCTGTGAGGATATCTTCGGTTCTCTGGGAACTAGAGACATGTGACCTTGTCTTGTCTTATACAGTCCTTTACAGTAATGTTACTCAGAACAATTTGTTTTTTCGTGTTTGCCTTGGAGCCTTTTAAGGGCATAGCTAGAGAAACAAATAACTAATGACAGACCATTATCTTGTTGGGGGGGAACTAGTAAAACTATATTGGAGTTCATCCAGAAATATTGCATTATAAATTCAGTCAAAAGGCTAGTTTTGCATCTTTATTTAGACTGAAAGTTTGCTATCTCTGAAGGTCATTTTTAGGCTAGAAAAATGTGTTCCAAAATCCATATCAGCTCTAATCCTGGTTCATTTGAATTTGTATTAAAACAAGTGTACGATTGAACTATTAGATGATCCCAGAAACATAACAAAATGCAAGGCCTTTCAGAAGCTTTTAATACCGAAGCTCACATTGTTTTGGCTTGTCAGTTTAGAGTGTAACTTTCTGTGCATGCTGACATTCTGGGAACCTTCATCCCCACTTGTTAAGAAGCTGGTGGCGCAGAGATCTGCTATTGGAGTTTATTTTGATTTGCACTGCTGTATCAAAAGCATCATAGTTTCCTGCTTAGCTGTAATGTTCTTGACTAGAAAAATCCAAGTTCTGTTTATTACTGAGTTAGGGACTCGTCTTCTCTTTGAAGGAACCACATAGTTTAAAAATTGATAGTTGCTTTAGTTAAGTTGTAAAATGCCTGTTGCAATGTAGTGCTTTAACCTCTAGATCTATTGTGTTGTTCTGACAACTAGTTTCTGCGTAACTATAGTGTTTTAAAACATGTTGTTTGTGTTTTGGGGTGTTTTTCTAAGTTAAAGTCACCATAAATTTCAGTACATAGGTGATGAGAACTGGGGATGAGAAAATTGAGGGGAGTAGGGATGCATTCACTCAAAGGTATCTGAATTAAACATGAAGGAATAGCAGATTTAGGCCAGCCTTCTACTATATTTGGAGTATGTTTGAGGATGGATCTGATATTGTAACAAAGCTGCAAATCTTCAGTTCTTCCAATTCAGGATTCAAGTTTAATCCCTGTCAAGGCTTGTTTAAATTAGTGGTGGGGAAATGTAGTTTTAAAACATCTTGAAGACCATGTGAGAAAAGGCTGAGTAAATAGAACCCAAAGCATGTCAGCTGGGGAAAAAATATCTAGAGATCAGCTACTATGAAAGTAATAGGAAATGGCCCGTTAACAGAGGCACAAAGTTTGTGGCTCTGTTACAGGAAGCAGCTTTGACTGATAAGCTTCTTGTACCTTCCCCAAAGTCAGTTCAGATCTGACAAACCTGAATCTTGGGGAAGTGGGTGACTTGGGAAGGTGTGGGAGGGCTGACAGGGAGAGAAACATGGATGATGACAGGGCAGAAGGATTGTGTCAGGGACTGTTAGCAGTTTGACCAAAGGCACAGAAACTGTCATTTGGCTACATGGTGCAGTGGAGAACACAAACAAGTGGCCATTGTCTTCAGAAATCTTCTGGATACTGATGATTTTGAGTCCTGTGACAGAGTGTAGATCCTTGCTCCAGAGGAGCAGCCTGCAGAATTAGACTGTCATTGGAAAAAAGCTTCCCCCCCCCCCGCCCCGCCATACATTTCACATAGAAAGCTCCTAGATTTTGCCATTTTTTTCCCCAAAGCAAATTACTTTGACTTATAGAAGATCATGTGAGCAACTCAGTGGGGTGGAGAAAACTGTGTTGATGAGTACCAATTCATCTGAGGACCGTTGCTTATTTTAGTATGTTTTTTGGTTTTGCTATGTTTGGAAGAAAATATTGGGAATAACGGCTGCAGGGGATAATATTAGCATTGTCCTATAATAATTTTTCATAGTCCTTTAATTATTTTGCATTATCACTATGAAAAATTATAGCATTGTTTCCCTAAGGGTTGAGTCCACAAAGGAGGCTTAAGAAATAGAAGTTTGAATATTATCCAGCGAGATTAAAATTATCTAAATTATTAGCAGTGGGTCATGGAAAGAGTCAGACATCACCAGATGTGTCTGGAAATAAGGATAGTCCGAAAGACGTTGACTTCCCTGGCTCAGACAGCTATTTCACAAAGGCAGTCGTAGTTTGGGAGCTCTTCACCTGGCCTGTGTGGAGCTGCGCTGGCAACTCCCCAAAACCTTGCTCCCTAAATGTGAGCTCCTACCTGACCAGGGGGTCTGCCTGCCTGCCTCACCTCTGGCTACTCATTCCGGACCTCCTGCTTGGGATGGGACTATTACTTCTGGCCAAATGCAAATCTGCTCTTGTTGTTGCTCTTGGCCTGGTTTTGAGTTGAGGAATTCCTGGGTGTGACTCAATGCCTGGCTAAAACACTGCGAGGAATCAGTGGAGATCGAGGAATCGGTGGAGATCGTGCACTTGGGGGAAGAGTGCGCTGCTCCTTGCAGCAGGGGACGTTTGGCATCACGAGCTTGCTTGGTGCTGTACTGATGCTTCTGCATGGCCTCTGGATTTAATTTGACTCCTATCTGGCCAGTCTGGAGAGGGAGGAGAGGTGCCTGCCTGTCTCCAGTCACTTGTGTAGACATACCCTTCAAGGGTCTGATGAACAGAGTCAAAGAGGAAACGATATCCTTCAAGATAAGACTACAGCAGATGCTTTTTCTTTTATTACAGTTCTTTTCCATTCTGTTTTTGAATGGTAAGCCTATGTTTCCCATTTTTAATGCCAGCTGAGGCAGACGTTTTGTCTGTGGTGTTTTTTGTATTTTTTTAATTCTTATTTTCATAGTGCTTTAAGGCTTTCTTTAGCTGTCTTTGAGTGACGTAGTGTTAAAATTACAGCAAACTAGGTCTTTATATAGTGAAATAATAATAGTAGGTATGTAATTAATGTTCTGTTGATAATTACTAAAAACTGGAAACCCTTTCACCCTCAAATCTGTTACTATATTTATTGTTAAAGCATGAGGCATATTGAAGGTTTGGCAAAAATACCTGTAATTCAGTTATAATCGTGTTCTGTTCTAAGCTAATATTAGCTGTGTTTTGCAGGAGTTGCTTGAATCTGTTTCTCTTTGTGTGTACCCCTGCTTAGGGAGTTTCAAGTGGCTGGAAATCGCATGGGGTTCTGTTCTTCCACTCATGCTCACAGGAAAAGGTATCTTGTGCCTCAAAAATATGCTGTTGTGTTTGACTCCAAAGTTTTCTCCTTCCCAATTAATTTTTCTCCTTCCACAGTGTGATTGTGGTGCAACTGTGCCCATAAATTTATGATTATAATAGGTTTTCCTCTTACCTCAATTAATTTTTAACCCTCTATACCAATATCCATCTTCCATATCTGCTTTGAGTAGCAGATTGTGGGGTTAACAGAAAAAATATAAAACTTGATGACTGATGGATGCATTCAAGAATGGCAAGACTGGTCACAAACCTGGATGCTTACAATATAATTTCTAAAGCCATCTTTTGGCCATGCCTTTGTCCAAGCCCAGATCCATGTTTTATTGTGTCCAAAGGTAAGAAGCAATTTTACCATGGGGTGCTCTCTGTAAACAAATACAAAGTTTTGATTCCAGTTTTGAATGGCTTATGTTTACCTTTGTAGCAGACTCAGTTTTCAGTACTGTTCTGCAGTGCTGTATAAAATTGGGACTGGCTGGACTGGCAGCTTCTTTTTTTGGTTTGTTTGTTTGTTTTCTGTTTTACATTCCTGAAAGAAGCCATAAACTTAATTGTTTGAAGGAAAGAATTGTTCCCTGATTTAATGTAAAGAAGGGAGATTTATTTTGCTGTAGATGGTTCAAAAAGGCCTTTTCTTATTTTGGGGCTGCTGAATATAATTGCACTATTGTGTTACAGCCCTCTCTAGAATATTCCTTAAGAATGGAAATGTTAATTGACTGCAATTTTGTTAACAGTGGGATAGATAAACAACAAGAAAAAAGTTCTTACAAAGCTATGCAGTTGCATTGTTTTAAGAAATGTAAAGCAAGAATAAGTCTTATGTTGATATTGAGCCAATAACTCCTCTTTCTGAGGAAAATCTGAAAAATGGATATGCTGTGTAGGAAAAGTACTAGGCCTTTCAGGAGTGCAGTTCCTACCCTACACTTTAGTAAATGCTAAAAGAGAGATTCTTTATTTACCCACAAAATATGTGGGCATTAATAGAGCAGAGCAGTGTTCTAAAAGGTTCTTTGGAATGAGTGTACTCTGGAGTTAATGGCTGAAATGGTTACAGGCGGTTTTGATAGTAGCCAGAGGTGGCACCATGTAATGATTCATTGGCAGAATAAGAAATGGTCTGAGTCATCATTTTAGGTGTGATAAGATGTTTAGCGTTGATAGCTCAGAGGAGAGTTACTGTTGACTGGAGCTGGTGCTGTGCTCCAGCTGAGGCAGTGTGCCCAAAAGGACACCATGACATTCGTGCTGTCTCTTTGTCTTTAGTGGGTTCTTGTTCCCTGAGCATAAATAGCAGTAACTTGGAGAAGGTTGCACCTGTAGCAATATTGCTTTGGCCAAACACATGACACTCATTGGAAATCTATTTTTCTGTCACTGCTATTATTTACACATGAAATAATGTTTTTTTCCCCACTTTTTCTGTTTTGAGGTGTAATGTGAATAGCTGTGCTTCTGTGAGGTTTGCTCCCATTGCCATATCGCTCTGTGACGTGAAGTCATTCACCATTTGTCTGGCTGTGTGGGGTTGCAGCATCTAAGATGCCTTCGCACTAGGGCCTTCAGAAACAGGTGCTGGTGCTTTAAGCAGGGCTCTGGTCTGTGGGTGGGTGTGTATGCTGGGGTTCAGCACTGGAGCGTGCTCTCTTAGGTACCATCCTCTGGCGTGGTCAGAAGCAAAATGGTCATGGTCTGTGGTGAGTGACTGCCAAACCCAGGAGCTCTGCCTACTCTGGTCCTGGCTGAGACCAGTAAACACGGGGGTGAATTTGTGTCTCTTGTCCGGTGGGCACCTGGCTGCTCAGCCTAGAGCAGCGGCTTGTGTTTAGCTGAGCTTCTGCAGAGGGGCAAAAGCAGTTTGGAAGTAGGATGAAGAGCATGAGTGAATTTTGCCTGTCCTTTCCTGCCTTTGTGGCAACCAGCAAGATCAGCTGCTGGTTTTCTGGAGTAAGAAAAGGAAAGAAAAGGAAAGGAACCACTTCTTCTGCCAGTACCCTGTGGAGCTTCTGAGATGGTGGAGCCAGGGACTGCTGCAAATCCTTTCAAAACCATCTGCTTTTACCATCTGTCTCTGCTTATTGACTAACATGTGGTCTTATTGGGCCTTAGTTTTAAAAATCTTTCTCTGTAAGGACAGAAATGAATAGGTTTCTTCTCCAGTCCCATGCTTGAGCTGTGGGTATGTAATGGAAGAGTTTCAGAAGTGCTCTGTTGTGAGGGAGAGTGTGGAGGGGAGAGAGATAAAAGGAGTTGCCTCCCTGACCTAAAGCACTTTCTGATGTAGTACATGCTCACAGAGCTCTTTTATTTTTGGTATCTGTTGGTCTGAAATGCATGGCATGACTGTTTAAACCTAATTTTAAGGACAATTTTGAGGGTGAAATTTTGTTACAGAAGGAGCCCTTAGCAAAACTGTTGCATATACTGACATCAGCTTATTCATTGCTTCTAGCTTTAAGTCAAGGAGAACATCACAGTCCAGGACTGCTTTTAGATTGCCTTTGGCTGTTGAAGTAAATGTCATTGCTGTAAAGGACTCAACTCCTTTGTTGGACAAAAAATTTTTGAAGAGCCTAAGGCTATTGCTCTCCAGGCCATTAGTAAGACACCCAAACTCATATGAAATGTATTCACATTTCTAAATTGAATGTGACAGAATTACACCCTTAGTTAACCTTCAGCTCGTATAACTGCATCCTTGCTGCTCTACTTACCACCCTGCAGACTGCAAAGAAACAACCTGCTTGCTTTTGTGATAAAAGATCTGTTTATGCAGCCTCGGAGCTCTGGTAGCCATGCAGTGTGGGCAGTAGATTCTTCCTTTATTCCTGTGAGAGCAGCTGGAACTTCTCAACCTAGCTCTTTACATCCCCTGTGATCCTTTCTCCAGTAATGTACATTATTGCTTTGATGTGATTCTGCTTCTACTTCCCTGTAGAGCCCTGTTGCAGGAAGAAGTGAAATCCCAGGTCAAAATATTACAGACATCGAATGACACTGGTTTCTACCAGTGACTTCCTTGGGGTCCTCATTGCTGCTATCTTCATTAGACACTCCAGAGCAGTACATTTCTAGTATGTAACAAAATGTCAGTGATCCCCTCTGCATTTCTTTGTGCCTTTCTTTGCATCTGAAATAAAGTTGATGGCACTTGCAGAGATGAGAGGGCAAGGAGCTCAGGGGGTACCAGGGTGCTTATGCCATGCTCTGTTGTGTGTAGCAAAATAACCATTGAATCTTGCACCTAGGGGCAGTACTCAGACCTGCCAGTTCAGTGGAAAAGCTTTGTGGTTCTGCAGATAACCAGTAACATTTGCCATAGCAGTGTCTAGCTATGGTTTTAATTTTTCTTTATTCTTACATTATTCTTACATTTATGTTCAGTGGCTACTGCCTTGGCCTATGCATCCTCAGAGCAGCCAGTGGGTTTCTGCTGTACTTGAATTTAAGGTTTCAGGGTACCCTAAACAACACAGTGATTTGATAGGAAATGTTGGATCCTTGATTCATTTCTCAGTTAATGTTTTTTCATTTCCCATTTCCTAATATGTGTCCTTTCCCAGGCATTTTGGTTTGTTCCTTCGCCTAGTTCTGCTGCCACTTCACTAAGCTGAGAGAGCTCAGGCTGTGACCACAAAGCCTCATTTCCTGCCGGAGGTGTATCCCTTCACCTTTGTTTTGGCCTATTCCTGACCCCTCATTCCTATGTAGTGTCAGGCAGACTGCTAGCTGTGTATTAATCTCTTTGACTAAGAGTAGAATGGCACTCATCTCCACCATGTTCTAAAGCTAGCTGTAGTCACTCTAAAATCAGTGCCTTACAGGCACCTGTCTCAAATCTGGGAATTGTGCTGTTTGCTACAGGGTCCAAATCAGCTGATTTGTGGAGAAGTATCAGTTCTGGCAGTGGAATGTTTCATAAATGTGGCCTTAGGTGTTTCAGCCCAGCATTTTTTTCTGCTGGATGTTTGTATTGGCCCATATACAGCTGAGATTGTGTTTCTGCCATTGGGAGTGCTGAATTTTCCACCAAGGGGAAAGCCTATTGCTTTGGCTGGGTGAGGGTTTTTCAAGAACTGACTTTTCAAGGCATTGCTTACAGCTGATAAACTTACCCACAAAGAATTCCCAGCAAGCAGATCAGGGAGAAGGTGGAGCTGTGTGCTTCCAAGATGATGTGATGACACCCCACCCATATTTTAAAGATGAGATCTCTGGACTCTGCCAACACAGTAATGCTGTTGAACCAACCACATATGCAAAACTTAACTGTGATCTGACAGCAAGTCAATCACAGCCTACAGAGGCATTAGTTCCTCATACTATTCCACTTGGACAGGGGATATGTGTATTAATTCTCAGGTTCCTCTTGGAAACTTTTGCCTGTCAGTGCTACATTTACAGCACCATGGGTTTTCAAGTAATGAATATTTGTGTTTTAATAGTCACCCCTCTGCTGGTGAATCATCAGCAGGCTGAAGTTGCATTAATACTGAAGGCATTTGTCACATCTCTGGAAGGCCAGAATTCCCCCAGCCCAGGATGCTGATGTACACAGGAGGACAGGTTGCTTTGCTCTTGACATTCAATATGATTTTGAACTTCCAGTCTTAAAGGTTATAGGTTGGCATATCTATCTGTTGGTATATAATGTTAAAAATTAGATAAGCACATTAAAAAAAGAAAAAATAATACACAATGCCAGAGATTCCATTGCTGACCATAGATTGCATCCTTGAAGATGGGGAAGTTCTTGCCTTCTGAAGTGACATAATCTGTATTTATCAAAACCCAATTTCTCTGCTTGTCACTAACATTTAATTTCCCTGGCAGCTTAGGTAAGTCTTGTTCTGGGAGATGAGGTAAGGTGATCTGGAGCCCTTCATAGGAACTTGTTTCTGATCTGAGGTTCATGTGTTCAAAATGTTAAAACAGTCACAGTCTTTCATTAAATGACAGGGTGCTTTCAAAGAGAGTAGTTCTCTTAGTTTCTGCATACACCTACACTGAGTGTGACTAATGTGATTGTGACTGTGAGCCCTTAAATAACAAATGGAATTCTAGAAGTAGGTCTCATAGCAGTCCTAGATACAGAGCAGGAAACTTGTACTTTGTCTCCTGGGTAAGAAGAGTAAGCTAAATTTATTACATCTGATTGTTGGAATTAATTAAGGCAGTAGGATTTGGTTTTGTGAAATGTATGCAAGTCCTCATATGGATTTTTACTCTAAACATATAATTTTCAGTGTTTTGACTATATTATCACTCTAGAGTAGCATTGGCAGCATTTGGTGCTTTGCTCCATGCAGCTCTGTAAAAATATCACCCAGTACTACTGACTCATTTATAAAATAAAGTAGGCACTTCCTCGCTCTTATTTTTTCTTTTTTATTTCTGTTTTTTAGACTTCAAAAATCCTACCTGCTGTGTGCAACCTTATGTCCTTTCCATGCAAAGTGTAGTGCCCAAAATATTCTGTCAAAGATGCTTTTTATCTAAAGTGCTCGTAATTGCTAGTAGCAGCTTTTTTTAAATCATTTACAGATTTTCACTGGAGTGTCCCGTCAGTAGATGGGTTTTTACTCTGTACAGTGCTGTGCAAAAATCTTAGCAAACAAGAAAGTTCCACTTGCACTAATAGAGGCATTGCATCTATTTGATAATTGATTTGAAAGTTCAGGAGGATTAAGGCTGGGAAAATACAGTAAGGATTATTAATTCCATGATGAAAAGGTCATATTTCATTGCCTTAGCTTTTTAAAATGCCATGTTTTTCATACTTTATGGAAATTTACCTTCATTCCTTTAAAGCGCAAATTCTGATCTGAGTGTACTCTTAGGGTAAAATATATCAATTTTCTCTTTTTGCTGTCCTCCTATTCATAAGTTGTAAGCTACAACTGTAGAACTCTTTTTTGGTTTGTGGGTGGTTTTTTTGTTTGTGGTTTTTTTGTTGTTGGTGAGGTTTTTTAGTTTTGGGATTTTTTGAGTGTTTCTTCATTGATTAAATAACTTCTTTAATGCAAATAAATATCTGGTGTATTGTTAGCAGGGAAACATACCTTCTGATGTTTTAGCATAAACATGAAAGTTCTACTAATATTTCTCCACCAGGACTGTATACTACAAGAACAAGATATGCTGGGCCACAGGTAGTGTGGTCTCTATCCTCTTGAGAATATTTTCTGCCAGAAAACATTGATTTTAGTGATCCTATTAAATTTGCACTTAGTGTTTACTCTCACACTCATTGGAGGTGTGCATTTTCTTCATAAGAGTGTGGCATTAGTACCAGAAAGCAAAGGGAACATAGCAAAGCACACAAGTGATAATAAGTGGTACAAAGTATGTGAAAATTAGGTAAACATGGTAGATTTGAAATCAGATACAGAGGTCTGCTAGCATGACATAGGCTGAATGAAGAGGAGCAAAGCAGTCTTTTGCACTTGTTTCCCACTTCACTGTTAGAAAGAACATGAGATTAACTCTGCTTTGCCCTGTGTGACACATCTGCAGTGCTGTGTCCAGCTCTGGGCTCCTCAGGTCAGCAGAGACATGGAGCTCCTGAAGCGGGGTCAGTGGAGGCTGTGGAGATGACTTAGGGCCTGGAGCATCTCTGGCAGGGAAAGGCTGAGGGAGCTGGGCCTGTCCAGCCTGGAGAGGAGCCCCAGCTGAGAGGGGCCCTCAGCCCTGGGTGTCCCTGCCTGCAGGGAGGGCTCTGAGCAGGGCCCAGGCTCTGCTCCAGGGGCCCAGCAATGGCACCAGAGGAACGGGCAGGGACTGAGCCCAGGAGGTTCCACCTGGGCAGGAGGCAGAACTTCTGTCCTGGACAGCGACCGAGCACTGAACAGATTGTCCAGAGAGGGTGTGGAGTCTCCTCACTGGGGATATTCCAGACCCCTCTCTACACAATCCTGTCCCCTGTGCTCTGGGATGGCCCTGCTGGAGCAGGGAAGCGTGACCAGCTGCCCCACTGTGGTCCCTTCCCAGCCTGAGCCATCCTGCTATTCTGTAGCAGAGTGTATGTGTTGTCTAAGTGGAGTAGGGAGTAGTGTTCAAAAACTGCATGTGATGGAAACAGCTTCCCTTCTGAGTACTGAGAATTGGCATCTGCACAGAGGGCTTTTCTGAAGACCTCTGGAAATGCTGCCATTAGACAGCATTTGGGTCCTCCTGTTTCTCAACTCAGAATCAAGTAGTGACAAGTCTGCAGCAGATTGCAGGTCCCTGGTAAAGGCAGAGGATAGGGTAGGTAGCACTCTTGCACTGAGCATTCAGGGAGTCAGCCTGGCAGGTCTGTCAAGGCAGCAGTGAGATTCTTTAATGTCAGTGAAGGAGAGTCTCACTGGGTCTCACCCCTGTAGTAACCACATCCTAGCAGAATCCATGTAGAATCTAGTAATTTTAGTCCTGTTAAGTAAGTTTAATGTCATGTGTCAGAAAGGCGAGTTACTCTTTTTCTTCATTCCTTCAGTTACTTTGAAGGGAAGTAACTGGATTGAAAGTTTTCTTTGTGCTGTGCATATTTCTTGGCTCTCTGTTCTTCTACCTCTATCAGTATTTTGAGGCTAGTGCTCTGAATATTTGGGTTCTCTTCTCTTATATGTCACTGGCTAGTTGTGAGAAGCACTTTTTGGTAGATAGCTGCTCATGGAGCTTGAGGGCAGAGCCCTCTCCAGTTTTATAAGGGTGGGGTGGGGATAAATGCTGTGTCCTCAGAGCCCAAGCAGTGTGGGATTGAGTGCATGGGCAAGAGGTGGCCTGTCTTGCAATTTGTCCCACCAGCCAAGAGTCATGATAGGTTCTTGTTCCAAACACAGTTTTGTACAAAAGCAAAGCTTGCCTAGAACTTAAATAAGCAGTGCAGCACAGGAAACAGAATATTTTACTACTCAGAACTATGTTTAAAAACTGACTATGTTCAGATCTATCAGGCTGGATGGGATTTATGCTAGGATGCTGAAAGACATAGGTGATGCAATTGCAATTCTGCAGTTGCAGTTCTCCATGAAAATATATCAGAAAGGTTCCTGAAAACTAGGGAAAGGCATTATTTATTATATCCATCTTTTTAAGGAGAGAAAGAAGGATAATTTAGGGCTAATTAGCCTTCTGCAATCCCTAGAAATGTTATATATCATGTCTCCAGGGAATTTGTTTTCAAATATGAGAAGAGTGAGAAGATAATCAAGAATAGTTGAACCAGGGGCAAGAAGTATTTGATGAACCCAAATGCCTTTTGTGAATAAATGACCAAATATGTAGATGTGGGCATATTGGTGGGTAAATTCTTTGCTGTGAGGATGGTGAGTCACTGGCACAGGTTGCCCAGAGAAGTTGTGAATGCCCAGTCCAGGGATGGAACTTTTAGCAACCTGATCTAGTGTCTCTACACATGGCAGAGGAGTGGGAACTGGCTGGTCTTTAAGGACCTTCCAACCCAAACCATCCTGTGACTCTCTGACTCCAGTTTTTGTTATCATCTCTCACTGAGGAAGTATATGGATTGTTAGATTAATTGAAAATTGTGTGGATATTGGAGTTCAAAGTGTAGTCTTCCATGGCTCAGTGTCTCACTGAAGACAAATAACAAGTGGCCTGTGAGGGATTGGGCCAGTTATGTCACCTCTCTGTTAATTACTTTGATGGTGGGATGGAATACACTCAGAGAAAAGTTATAGATCACAATTAATTGGCATGAGAGAGAGTTTAGTGCATGAAGTGGTAGAAAAGCAATTCAGCTGGGTCTTAGGAAGCCTAAGATTTGGCTAACAGAAAGCTCTTGAAGTGCAGATCAACTCCTTGTAGCGATGTAGCCTGGGAGGCAGCTGGCTGAAGAGAACATTTGTAGGAATGCTATTGGATGTAATGATTGCTGCCAGGTCAGAAATGAGCTAGTGGTGCATTTTCATTGCAAATAAGACAGACAGCATGGTGGTCTCCATGACCAGCAGATCTGGGGAAGTAATTGTTCTTCTCAGCATTGCTGAGTACTCTGGTTCTTCAGTCAGTTCTGAGGTTCCTCAAATGCAAAGCACGATGTTTAGAAAATGGAGAGAGGATTACCAAGGTGATTCTGAGCCATGGGAACCATGGGTAATGAGGAGAGATTAGGGTCCTTGGGCTGTTTCACTTTGCCCAAAAGAAGAGGCCATCTTATAGAAGCCTGTAGCTTCTTAAAGACAAGTTCTAATTACTATGGAAATGAACTCTTGTTTGAGGCAGATCGTTAAAACAAGGAACAGCTGTCACAAATTGCAGCTCAGGCTGACCATTAGGAGAAGTGCAGACTTCAGACTGGTCATTAGGAAAATGTTTTTCACCACTGAGTAGCACAAGAGTTTTAACATGCCACCCAGAGAGGTGGTGGAGTCTTTCCTTGGGTGTTTTTGAGACTCAGCTGGACTAGGCTGTGGCAGACCTCATCTAGTACTGATGAGAGTCCTTCTTCAAGTGGAGAATCAAACTGCTGATCTGCAAAGAATTGCACTGGGGTTTTTTGTGTTTTTCTGTGATTCTGCCCAGGACATCAGGGATGAGCAATACAGAGGAAGAATTTTGTACGGCTGTGACATTCCTGTGTCCACGAGGGTGAATCTGAAATGGTGGACAGTGGAAGTCCTTCTGTAAGATTTTCTCCTTACTGTCAGCTTGAAATATATCCATGTACTAGGAGTCCTTAACTCTGTGTGAGATGTGTGTTTATATTGCCTAGCCATTTTCAAATTTTCTGCTCTTTTGACACACCTTGGGAATAAACACCACAATGTTCACATGACCATTTGAAGCCAGGTAATTTTTATTTCATCAGAATTATTTAATTTGAATTACTTATTGAACATAACGTGTACTGTAGTTATTGCTTCTCTCTTTGTAGGTGTTTTAGAAATTGTAGAAATGTATAGAAATCTGTTTTTGAAACTTAATTTGTCAAAAGTAAGAGAGAAAGAGACATGAGAAAATCAGCTGTCAGAATCATAATAGATCTGTTTTCACAGATCAGTGTTGATGATGGTTTTCAATTGAGTTGATCCTTGTTTTAAATCTGACTGTGATTGATTGCGAATGCTGCAAGATTTAATTGAAGAGGCCAGCTCATGGAAAGGTGAAAAAGTAGTCAGCTAAAAGCCAGGATAATTGGAAGCATGATTTTATCAGTAATCCAGGGTAGGAGCAGAAGACAGACAGAATGGGGTCAACCTTTGACAAGCTAGAAAGAAACACCCAAAGTCCTGATTCCCCAAACCCACAGGCCAAGTCCTATTGCCAGAAACCCGTGGGTGGGAATTCCCTCCCTTGAGGCTGGCCAGGAAAAGGTGTTGCAAGGGTATGTTGGTCATCCTTCGTGTTTTATCTGACTCTCAGATACTGATTCCAGCTGCATCAGGGTAGGAACATGCAAATGTGCCTGTATTCACTTCAGGGCCAATTCCAGTTCCAAACCAGTTTTATTTATTTCTCTTGCTGCCTGAGCCAAGAAACCCTGCATACCTAGGTCAAGCCAGTTTAAGGAGGACTGGATCTCATTTAGGCTGCTTGGGATTATGTAGAGAACAGGGGGAAAGCACCCAGCCAACCCCTAAATATTTTGTTTTCTGAATCAATTTATGAGAAGTTGGCTTAGGAAAGCCTGGATTTAAAATCTTGACTTTAATTGACATATACTGAATGAAAGTACTAAACTGAACGCAGTCTTAGTTGATGTCTGGTCATCATTTCCTTATTCAGTATATTTCTGTGAAATGCTCGCCCAGACTATGTCTATGTGATGAAAATTGGTATTACTCTTGATTTACTGCACTCTTCTGTGCTGAAAGGCTTTGCTATAAAAACAATGCAATGTAGAAATGATGCTCTGAGTAGATATAGATTTTCTTCTTATGGTTGGTATTGCTATAGCAACATTTCCCTCTATCCTTCCAAGCCATGACTGTAATTACAAAAGTTGCCATTGATCTTATATGTAGTAAATTCTATCTGTATTTAGCAATGAACTACTAATGTCAAATGAAATAAAAAATTGCTTTTCCTATTCATCCCCTACCAAGCCTCAATTTTCATTTCAACAAAATAATTCTATTTTTAAGAATTCAGATTTTCAGTAAGTTGTTTTTGGATGTGAACACAGTTTTTCTGTTTCTAGATTTAATATGTTTATTGTGCTTATTTTTTGTGTTTATTTTAATATGTTTAATTACTGTAGCTTAATTTAAGCATCAGTGTTCACTGTGGTTCTTTTACTGGAAAGGTTCTTGTTAGGAATGTCTCTGCCTCTGCTGGATATATTGGGGGGTTAATTATGACCTAGTATAGATTTCAGAGGAGGTATGCAAAAAAAGGGAAATTTACATGTGGAATATCTTGAAAATACATTTCAAAGAGAAAATGTTCTGGCAAACATTTATTGTGTAAGTTACATTATTCATGTCTTAGGAATATGTGCATGTTCATTTTTGTTTTCAGTCCAGAAGCAGGAGCAGCAGTCAGAAGTAAGGGTATGCTCAAAGGGTATCTGAGAAGACAGGATGGGAAGGTCAGTACCTGTCTTCTTGGGTATCCTTCCTGAAAGTGAACTGTGTGACTGCAGCCAGCAAATCTCATTGTTGAACTACTTGCATAAACCCACAAGCACATAGGAATTAGAATATACAAACCTGATTCTGGTTAAACCCCATAGGTTATGCAAGAGCATTTATGAAATGAACTTAAGAACTACAGAGTGACAGTAACTAAGGTAAGAGTGCAATCAATCACGTGTAATCGCATTTTGCTCAAGAAGCTGAGGGGTCATTGTTATGAAAACAAAAGCGTAAATCAGTTTTAGTTTCTTGGATAGGATCTGCTCTTTCTTCTCTGAGCAGTCCAGCTGGGAATTCTGAGCTGAGTTTGCAGTCACATAGCTTTGAAATAAATTGTAGTGTTACCTGGATTTCTTGGTTCTGTTTGTCATGTAGTAAGTGGCTTGTTAATTTTAAATTCCACTTTGTGCTTAGACTTTAGACTGGATTTTATTTGAGAGATTCAAGGCTCTTCAGGTGTGATATAAATACAGTTTATTGAAGGGCCTTTGTTTCCATAGAATAGGTGAGAAGTGGTTTTGTACCAAAGTCATGGTGTTAACATGATCCTACCATTTCTCTTTATTTTTCAGGGAGTTCTGAGAGCAGGCTCATCTCTACCTCAGGTTGTAACTTAGTTGCCTCTCTCCTGAAACTGCACCTGCAGAAGAGCCCTGCTAATACCTCTCTTTGGGTGCTTGGTGCCCTAAACCAAAAGGAACAAAGACGTTGTTACGCCATAAAAATATGTAGGGTAGAGGTAAAATCACTTGTGTCACTGGAGAGGAGGAGTGAAGCATATGGCTAAAGCTTTATTGTCAGGGAGCATCACATTACACAGATGATATTTTGAACCCAAACATGTTTAAAACAAAGCTGTTGATGTGTGGCTAGTGTCATCACGGTGTGGCCACCTGAGAGTTATTGGAAACACACCAGTGCCTCTAAATCTTGTAGTTAAGCTGGTTACAAGCTACTTAACCCAAGAGTCAGCATGAACTTTATACATATGACAAGCATACAGTCTGTTCTGATTTTGGAATGCTGTTCCTAATGGAAATTTTATATGAACACTAACTAGTGTGAGACTACAAAGTATAACATGGCATTTGTAGGTAAAACTTTTTATGTGTGAATGTGGGTCCCAAAGGTTGTGAGCCACTTCTGACACAGGCTTGTTGAGTCTCATGCTTCACGTGTGAGACTCAGTTAATTGGCCTCTCTTCTCTAAAATTCTGTCTTTGTGGATGATTTCTCTCTGGCTCCAGGCTACTGCTGATGGTGAATTGGTAGAGTTGGAGAGGCAGTGTTATGTGGGACTGTGCTGCAAGCCAGGTTTTGCATCCCAGCCAAACCTACCTGTAACATATTGGGTATGGAATGCTCACTTTCTTCATGACCTGAAAGCTTAACATGTGCCCTCAAAACCTTGATCTATCACTTTTTTCCACTGTGCTAGTGCAGAGTCTGTCTTTTGTGTTCGTGTTGGAATAACTTGGATGGTGTAATTTAATATTTTGGTGTTGTTTTTAGATGATGATGATTATTATTATTGATTTGATTTGCAATGGAATTCCAGCAGAATGAGTGATTTGCATTGGTTATGGTCACCGAAGACTTTTGATTTACTTTTTTCATGGTTAAAAAAAGGTGTTTAACTAAACTAGAATTGCAGAGAACTTGGTAACCAGCAGAAATCTTTTTCTGTGCTTCAGTGTGGGATAACTTAGGGGAACAAAAAAGTGTCAAGGTTTGTTCTGATTTTGTACTAGGCAATACATTATTTGTAACCTTAGTATCATGACTATAGCAACTTTCTTTTTA
Source organism: Agelaius tricolor (assembly GCF_023055355.1). NCBI lineage: Eukaryota > Metazoa > Chordata > Aves > Passeriformes > Icteridae > Agelaius > Agelaius tricolor. The sequence goes on from NW_027269334.1 coordinate 104,626, forward strand.
AGGCCTTAGCTGGTACTTTAAAAGGTAGGGCTCTATATGTAAGTTTTGCTCTGTTTGCCGCACTTCTTTGTCATGAATTCTGACCTTCTGTCAAGTGGTTTGTTTTCGTAACTGCTAAGCAACTGCAAAAACCCAAACCACAAGGCATTACCAGAGCAGCAGTCTGCTTTTCTGTGGCCTCCTGCTGTGGGATGGAGTCAGTCTGCCTGCTGCAAGTGCTACAAACTGCAGAAACATAGTTTGACCAAGTTTGAAGGCAAAACTTTCTTTGGTTTTCTGTGTTATACTGTCTTAGTAAATCTCCTAATTGTGAAGGCATTCAGCATGATTTTATGAGCCAGAATAATTCAAAGGCTCACTGTCCTACATGGTAGTTACTTGGGTAGATCTAATTCCTCAAAACTGCCTTGTGTGTCCTCCAAATGCCAGAGGGTATTAGTTCCTTTCTGCTGCAGACTGAAAGGGAAATGCATTATCATGCTAAATGTAAGTTTATTAAATAACTCAAGTAAGTGGTTTTCATTCAGGTATGAGGCTTGTCAACTGTATTAGTTTAGAGTTTTTTTTAAGTTGTTAAAAATGCTTCATTTTCTTGCTAAAAAGTCTTATAAAATGCAGTGTAAATACAACTGTGCAGTGAAATGTCACTTTTCTTTTTAAATTTGCATGCTGTAAACTTAGTTATGTTCAATGAAGCCTATAAACTGAGCAGATGAGTTGGGAGTGGGTAACCTTGGGACCCTTCCTCTGTGCCTGACTCAGACACTTTGATTTAGCTTCAGGGATGATTCTCCTTAGATTCTGTTATCCTCAAATGGCACTAGTTTTACCAAGCTTGGCTATTCAGGAAACATAAATAATGTCCTCAAAAACCATGAGAAAACACTAAATAAGAAAATAATTGGACAAATGAGCAAATTTGCATTCCTGAGCTTTAGTCTTCTCACTGCAGTAATTGAGTCTAGAAGAGCAAAATTCACATGTTATCAAGGAGTCCAGGAGCTGGCTGTTCAAAAATATTTACTGCAAGTATTGTTCTGGTATTGTTAAGAATGGTAGTACTGTAATAGGGGCATAGTCTGTAAAAGATTTTAGCTACAGCTAAAACCAATATATGATGTGTTGGATGATGCCTGCTGGTTCTTCTAGATTCATCTTTCTCCATACATAAGCTGTCAGTTCAATTTGCTTATGAGCAGGGCAGTGTTTCTTTTACTTAGTTGAAGGAAGAAGCCACTAAAATCACATAGGGGTTTACTTATTGCAAAATTTGTTGTGCTATGGGTACAAAACTTGCCAGAAAATGTAACAGTTTTAATCTTCTCTGTTCTTCTTGATGCAAAATACAATCACAGCTCACCCAAAAAAATCATGACAAGGTCTGACTGAACTCTGTAGATTTCAGTTTGATCTTTCTGGTTTGTTTGGTTGAGGAACATTTAAGCACCTTGTTTTGTTTGGGCACAGTGTGCTTTGTGTCCATGGTTTTCTGCTCAAAGCTTTTACCAGAATATCAAATTTTGGTGATATGTAGTCAAGTGCTCTTTTGCTCCCTAGACTTTGGGTGCTTGTATTTTAGAAGTAAAAAGGGGTGACAAGAGAACCAACTGGTTCATGCATGAACAAGAATTTTAATTTATCAGTCATCTTACAACCCCTTGTTTTCCTCTGTTTTAATTTTGAGCTTGTCTTTTGATATTGCTGAAGATGGAAAGGGAAGTAAAACAAGTTTTTCCCCACAACTGCATTGTGCAGTTTTATTACACCATTTAGCTGCTGGTGATTTAATCTTAGTTAATGTTAGAGCTCCTGGAATTATGTCTCAATGCAGTCATGGTGAACTTAAATTAGGATCTAGCAGTCCTAGACATAAGCATCTCCTAAGAGGTTTGTTTTGTTGATTTTTGTTCTCTTGAGTAGGGAATGTTTATTGTCTCTGTTGCAAGGACTTCCACATTTAATATGTAGCATTTTGATTTACAAAGCAATTCACTTGCATTTTAATTTTCATTAAAAGTATCATAGAATGTAATGGTTTTTAGTTGCAAATTTGGATGGGCATGTAGTGCTGTGATCTTTCTTTTGACTATTTGCCACAGGCCAAGTGAAATTAAATATTTTGGAACATCTTAATTTTGCTGTCTGACAAGTTTCCTCTAAGTGAAAGCAGATGGGTGTTCATCAGCAGGAAGGGAAAGGAAATGTGGCATGCATAACAACAACAACAATCCAATGAGTGTCCTTCTCATGCAGACTTGTGCAGGTACTTACAGTCTGCATCTGATAGTGAAGTGCAAAGATCTGAAGTTCACTTAAGGTGTGACTTACCATAAGAGTTAAAGACTGTTATATTGTTATATTTCTTAATATTTTGCATTTAAGCATCTTGGGCTTTTGAATATTTTGTGTCTTCTGTGATTCATATTCAGCTAAAGTCCTTTTATCTAAACAGGTACAGATAGTCCTAAATCTCTTTGAAATGGTAACATTTTAGATTATTATCATTTGTGTTGAGTTGAAAAAAGTGCTTCAGATGCTATCCTGAACAGGAAAACTTTACAAATTCATGACTTTAATGAAGTCAGCCTGTCTTATTTTTTACTATGTTAGCATGCATTATGTCCTTGTAATTCTCTTATGAGCTCATTCATTATAAAACTCTTAACAGTGATTTTTCAGATGAGGCCAATAAAACCCATTTCTAATTTATGAAATGTAGTAAAGCAAGCAGAGTATATTCCAAAAATTATTGTTATAAAATTTCTCTGTAAATGTTTTCAAGAGGTTTCCTAACAACAGACTAATTTCTGTAATGTTTTTTAAATAACCTGTTTATGCTCATAGAAAGCTTAAAAAATACGATTTTTTTTCATGAATTTCTAGCATGAATTCTAGATGTAAGAAATTTGGATTTACTGTTTCTTTTAAAATAAATGAGTTCAGAAAATTGTACTTGAAGTGAAAAGCCATCCTGACAGTTAAGGAGCATTTACAGCAGCTGTGTATAACATCACCTGTCTTACCTGATTATTGCAGTCTGCCCAGAAATAACTAAAGGACATGCACTCCTAGGAGAAAGAAGGTATGGCCAAGCTGTCTAAGGGATGCTGCAGTTTTGGTGCAGCAGCTGTGGGAATTCAGTACTACTCAAAACATAGACCACTGAGGGCTTTATCCCCATATGAATTGCCTTATTTCTTCATCTTCTACTTGTGTGAGCTTTTATTAGTGCTGAGCTTACAACTTCATGATGTACTTGGAAGATTCCTTGCACTTCATGCCCCAAAGCCTTCACCAGCATTCCTGAGAGAAGCTTGCTCCTGCTTACCCTTTTGCTTCTGAGGGGGATTTTCTAGTGGAAACAGAGTTATTTAACCTGATGATGAGGTTTTTCTGGTATGGTTTGGTTTTACTCTAAGAAATGGCATGTTGTTATGTAGGTATGGCCTACAGCATACTTGAATTACTTTACCAGACTTGATTTGGTAGTTGGGAGATTTGAAAGACTTCTCAAAAAAACATTCATTTAGATGGTGTATAAATGCATTATTTCTTTTCCTCTAATTGTGGTCAACAGTGTGCTTAAATAAAACCACAAAACAAAACTGGTGTTTCTCACCAGGAGGGGTGATACACATTGTACCCTAAAGTACAGAAAACAGTGTCATTAATTACAAAATTATGTCTCTTGGGAAGTCTCTGGTGAAGCATTGAATCTCCTCTCTTGATTTGTCCCTGCATTAAGCGCTGCTCAATTGTCCTTGCTAATTTACAATTAAATCTAGTTTTGGATGTGGTTGGCTTCTTGATTTGTTTATAGGGTTTTTTTCGCCTTGCTAAGCAGTACATTAAACTAAAGCCTCTTTTATCCCAGTCATGCTAAATATACTTCCGTGTGATCTGAGTCAAACAAATACTTGACAGCCAAGAGGAATTTCTGCTTCATGCTTGTGGAGCTGCTAAACTTCAGGTGCTACAGACTACATCCTAGAATGGTGTTAAAAGAAGCCAGCTTACACTGAGCATTTCCCTCCGAGGCAAAAGTTCACGCTGTGAGAAGATGGCTTCCAGTTGTGCCCTAAAAATCCTGCCAGAGCACAAGTGGCTCTTCTCCTAAGCCACTGCAGATCTTTGCACTATTTCTGGATACTGCTCTGAGATGAGAGGAACTGGGTGGGTCAAGAGCATCAGTTGTGCTCCTGTTGGGTAGTATCTTCCGTGGCTGGGTGCTAGAAGCTAAGCCTCCACCCAGAGTGGTTGGCAGGAAGCAGAGCAGCTTGTGAGGAGCTGCCTATGCTAAAAAGTGATTCTTTTGAGGTTTGGCTGGGGATGCAGCTCCTGGAGGGCAGTACTGCTGATATGGCAAATACCGAACTGCTATTCTAAGCTGAACAGCTGATAAAAATGGGGGATGAGAGTGCAGCACTCTGCAAAATCCATGTGCTTAACTCTCAAAGCTGTTTTTGAGAAGATAAGGAAACAGAGACTGAAGATGCCACTTCCACTAAGCTGTATGTCTGTATCTTTTAGAATTATAGCTTCACTAGACTGTAAAAGGCCCACAAGACCTGATAGATATGCATTTGAAAATTGAAAGGGCAGCACCATCTCCATAATTTCTAACTGTCTTTGGAGCCGAGCACTTCCGGTATAATTTCTTTGATTCATGATAACAACTAAAACCTAATACCATCATGGAAAATAGTCATCTCTCTAACAGGCTTTCTTTCAGACAACTCAAAAGTTTTTTAAAGCTCCTGTTCAAAATTCATTTCACAAGTCAGGCTCAGAATAGAGATGGAAAAGTTAGGAATTCTTAGTTTGCTAATTCTGAGTGGAACTGTGTAGAAGGAAAAATGTCTTAGGAAAGCCAGTTTTCAAACTGGCTGGAGAGTTTGTTAACTTGGTTTGTCATGCTGTATTTCTGACTTTCTGCTCTGAACTGTTTCTGAATTTATGAACATTGGGCAATTTTTTTGTCATGCATTTAATTTGACCAAGACCTGCTCCCCCTAAGTGCCAGGCAGAATCAAAACAACCACATTGCCACTGTTATTCAAAATTGTGCCTTTGAAACTCTTTTGGCACTTGGCCAGACACCCAAGCCTGTGTTTTACAGCTTCAGCCAATCAATTTACGTATATGGCAGAAGGGGATATTATAATCAGATGTAGTTGGAAAAATTCCAATAAAACAACTTTTGCAAATGTTGTGCTCTGTCACATTTCTGTCTGCTTCTGAAGGATCTGCAGTGCCCAAACACTGCTGCTCTATGGGCAGCACCTGGCCCAGGACAATAAGGTGTTTGACATGGAGAGGGAAAGGGATAAAACTCTGGGAGCCTCAGCTCATGGGAGGCTGTGACCTCAGCCCTCAAGGCTCTCTGGAGCACAGAGCTGTGAGGGTCATTCCTGATGGTATTTGGCCTGTGCATTAAAGATATTTGTGGTTTTTTCATGGGAAGGGCATGGTGTCAAAACCTGAAATTACAGCTTTTGGCATAATTTAAGATTGTTTTTGTTGTCCTTTTTCAAATATTTAAAAGGATTGTGCAGGTTGTTTTGCTTCTGGAGCTGTGTTAGTCTACTGGAAGGACAGTGCAGCCAAGAGCTGCTGGGTGTTTCTTGCATCTTGCTGTGAATATGCAGTAGCATCTTTGAATACCAATACTGATAAAAATAGTAATTCCAAATAATTAAGGAAGTCTTTAGGAATTACTGACTATCCACCAACAGGAGCACAGTAGTGCTGCAAACTTGAATAGAGAATATGGGGTCCCCAACACAGGAAGGATATGGACCTGTTGGTGCTAGTCCATAGGAGGGACCACAGTGACTGGAGGGATAGGGCAGCTCTGCTGTGAGGAAAGGCTGAGGGAATTGGGATTGTTCAGCCTGGAGAAGGGAAGGCTTTGAGGTGCCCTCATTGGGGCCTTCCAGTGCCTGAAGGAAGCCTATAGGAGAGATGGAGAGAGACTCTTGACAAGGGCCTGGAGTGACAGGACAAGGGGGAATGGCTTCATGCTGGCGGAGAGCAGGCTTAGATTGGATATCAGGAAGAACTTCTTCCCTGTCAGAGTGCTGAGGCCCTGTCTCAGGTTGCCCTGAGAAGCTGTGGCTGCCCCGTCCCTGGCAGTGTCCAAGACCAGGCTGGATGGGGCTCTGAGCAACCTGGGCTAGTGGAAGGTGTCCCTGCCCATGGCAGGGGACTGACTGAGATGGGCTTTATGGTCTCTTCCAACCCAAACCATTCTGTGAGTTTATGACCATACGTATGTGCCCTCCATATAAGATAAGCACCTCTTTCCTGATTCGTCTAACATCTGTAACAGGATGGAAGGTGAGATTTTTTAACATCCCTGCCAGGGCACTAACTGGTTTTTAACTCCAAAGATATTTGGCTCAGTTTAACAGTTGTTAAAATTAATGATCTTTGGAATTAGTGATAAATGTACCTCTTAACCACAGTACAATCATGACTCTCTGTTCAGGCTGACTTACTACTTTTGTCTTCTTTGATGCATATTGCTTTGTCTCTCTTTTTTAAAATCCTGATAAAACTTTAATTGTCCCATTATCCTCCCACATGTTCTGCCCTCTAGCAGATCTCAGGGATGGAAATGTACTTGCTGCAAAGTCAAAGGTGAATAAACTAGAAAAGGTATAAACACCTTTTTTCATTTGGGTTTGTTCTGTATTTTTTGTATGTCATGTGTTTCCTGAAACATTTTATTTACTTACTAAGGAATTATCTTGTTTGTACTGATAAGCATAAGGAAAGATGAACAAGAATTTTACCATCTTTTACCATCTTTTGAAGAATTTTCACCACAGAAAGGAAAAGGAAAGAAGAGAAGGAATATTTTTTCTTTTTTTCTTCTTTTTTTTTTTACCAAGCATTATGCGGTAATAACTGCCTTTACTTGTAGCAGACATAGTATTTTACTTTTCTGGTGGAGAACAATCGTTCTTGATGTGTATGCAGCATCCCAACATGACAGGTTCAAAGAGAAGTACACCCATTCTGACAATAGGAACACCACAGGAACTTCATCTTGGGTCTCAGTGGTACTAATGCATCAGGGTTGTTGTGACCTCTCTCTCAGAGAGCCTAAAAAAATGACAGTGTTTATATTTTATGGTAGCTATTTCTTTGGCTTTCTGGGAGTTTTTCTTTTGTCTTGAACTCTGTTTGATTTTATATTTTTCCTTAAGCTGTGTATCTACCAATATAGGAGAGAGTATTTTCTTTTTTTATTTATTGATAAATGCTGACATGAAAGCCTCAAGTGGTGAGGCTAGGTTTAGATAAAGTATGTAGGAGTGGTAACATGAGAGCAGTCTTGAATTACAGCATCAAACCTAAGGGCAAAGACATGGAAAATTCAGATAAGTACCAAGACTTGTCATCTACTCAATTTACTGACTATTTTATGTGTTTCATGCTGCCCCAACTAGGATGGCATGAAAAACAGCAGAAGGTACCAGCATGTGTAAAATCTTCAGCCTGGGACCTGATGTTACTCTCCCTGCCTTCCAGTCTCATACGATATGGTGCACAGTATGAACCCCTTCCTTTCCCAAGCAGTAAATTGGTAGAATTGGCATAAGCAGTGTTTCTGAACCTTTTTTGATTGGTGGAAATTAAAATATCTTTGTGGACATTCCAGTATATTACCTGTATTACAATATATCTCTCTCTGTCTCTTCAACCTGCAGATTTTGGCAGTGATTTATAGACCCCCACAGGAGTCTCTCAAGTCACAATCAGGGACTTGGATCAGTGGCAGGAAACCAGAAGAGAGATGTCCAGAAAGAATAGTGTTTGTTGCCTGCTAATTTGATAGTGTCAGGCTGAGAACAACTTTACTTTTTGTAAACCATGCAAAGAGTGATTTCCAGCAGAGAAAACTGAGCAGCTGCTCCTTTCCTGGCTCTTCTTGCTTCAAAGCCACTGATTTGCAGGTCAGATGCTACTAACTGGAGTTTTATTGTCATTCGTGTGCAGTATGTACACCTAACAAATCCATGAGCTGGATGGAGATGGTAAGAATTTAACTGTTTCCATCACCTGTCCACCTGCGGGAAGGGAAAAGGAGTGAGGGCTTTTTAAACTTCGGAGATAAACTAAGTTACTTTTCAACAGGAGCTGGAAGGACGGAAGCGGAAAAGCAGGCGGACAGGGATAGCTGGAGGCCTTTGCTCAATGCTGTTTAAAGATGTTTCACAGAAATACCGTGGAAGAGTAGGAAGCTTAATTAGAAGTTTTTAACAAGTCATAAATCTTTCTTAAAAATAACTCTTAATGTGGCTTCCTGGAAGAATTTCAAGGTATCTGATAAATAGAAGGAATTCTGCTGTGATTGGCTTTTTATGTAATGCCTCATTTTCCATAAATGAGATCTACAGAAAATTTTTCCTTTGCTTCCACCTCAACTCCAGTATCCTAAAATAAGCAGAAGATGGTATATTATAGATTGCTAGCTTATGCCTCTTTTTAAATTTTTTAATAGCAAATATTGAAACAGATTTTTCATTTCCATGTATGTTTTCCTATCAGCAAAAGATTACAAATGCATGCATGATATTTAGAGGTACGCTTTTTTTTTTCCCCCACATAGCTTATTATAGAAGTTCATGTGATACTGTGTCCCACGGGGTGTGTCAGATAGGTAGACATCATTAATTACAAAACTGCTATACATAAATTATTGTTCCTGCTGTAATGTTTTAAGTAGAACTAATTGGAATATATTTTCTTCCAGATATGCATATATGCATACTTTCACTGTCAAAACTTCCTTTCAGGTACTGCTTTAAACAGTTGGGCTTTTTTTGGTCAAGAACTGTTTCATTGCTTTATGTTGATGCAGACTTAAATAATGAGTTCTGGGCTTATGGCTGCAATTTAGTGATGTGAATTGGAAAACAGGGTTTCTGTAGCTTTCTCAACCAAGTAGGTAAACTTTCTGAAATAGATTAATAGATTAGAATGAAAACCACTGTTTTGCTGATAAAAACCAGGTTGTTGTTTTCTGCCAGCCATGATGTGACCTCCTTGTTTTTTAGATTTTTATGGGTTCTTAGCCTGAGACCTGCACCTTTTCACCCTGGAAGGGATAGTTTCACTCCTATAAATGTACCTATAAAGAAACTGCAGTCTTAAATCACACAAAGGAAATTACCTGGTTCACAGTTATCTCAATTTATTAGGCACAGAAGCCCAAATGCCTGCAGAACACCAAACTGCAGAAATACCAAGGGGAACTTCTTAAATCACTGAAAAATATAGTAGCAACAAGGTTGGAGCTGTATGTTCTGTTTCTTCCAAGAAAGACCATTTTTTTTCTGACCTGTCCCTACTGTAGGATGAGATGCAGAAAAATGGGAATTACTAACTTTTACAAATTAAAGGTCCTCATTTAGAAAAAGCACATTTATGTTTAATGAACACTGTGCACTTAGTTGACATTTTTCCTGTTGTTTTATTTGTCCTTTTTTCTTAAAATAGCAGTAGATATGTGTTAGTATAAAAACCTCTGCCTGCCGACTTTTTTTCTTCTTCCTCTCCAATCTGATCAATCTAGTAGTAAGACTGTAATTAAAAATTAAGTTTGTTGGAGCTGTAAGGTGGGAAGGGCTATGCATCTTGTATCAGATGCCTGTAATATATTCTTCCACCCTTTTTTCCCTCTTGAGGTCAGGCAACAGCAATAACAAAGTGATAAACACTTCATCTCATCATCCTCCGCCATTCCGTAAGAATCACTGGTTGCTACACATGGTTTTAATGCTCTTGCTTTATCAGCTGCTGTCATCACAGCCATTGTATTGGCCTCAAAATGGTAATCTGCAGCTTTGATGTACTGGTTGCTTACATTTTTCATTCCACAGTGCCTTCCTTTTGCCAAGTGAATTCTGCAGTACAGAGGCGTGCTAGAGTAGGTGAGGGTAACAGCTGTTCCTTGAGGCAAAAGCCTCAAGGCAGCTCCTGAATGGAAACTACAATCCTTGTGTGATGCAGGGGTTTCTTATCCTGCTTTTCCATGAAGAGAGAAAGTGATCTAGATATAGCTGTCAGAAAGAAACTGCTCATCCTTGCATACCAGCAAGGCAAGGATGTCTTCACTGGGCAGTGCACTATAAACTACATTAAAAAGATGATAATGCATGGACTCAGCCCACCTTGGGATTGCTTGGAAAAAAAAATTGCCTTTCTGTCTATCCACATCCTGTGGGTGCAGCAGCACGCACCCATGATAAGGCGAAGTTCCTAACATAATTTGGTGCGCCTGTGAAACACTGGAGGATGTAACAAAGACTGCGAGATATGTGCAGACCAGACAAGTTACATGAACTGCAGGTGAGCTCTGGAGTATTCTCTGTGCCTCTCTGGGGCTTTTGAGGGCAGTGTCACAATCATTCCCTTGCTCATGTAATGTGAAGGGTTCAGCCAGGTCTGTGTCAAAGGTGTGATGCCATGGAGAAGCAATGCAGCCAGGGAACCTGCTTCCAGCAGCCCCTTCTTCCTGTGGCCTCCTGGGGAAATGCTGCTCTTGTTACCAAATATAGGTTGCGGAATCCTGTAATGCCAAGTGAGGAGAACACTGTTGGGAGAACTGTTGTATTATTCTGAGGGTCTCATTAGCCAGCCATCTGCTTTGCTCAGCAGATACTTCCCAGATACTGGATATGGAATCAAAGAATCATAGAACGGTTTTGGTTGGAAAAGACCTTAAAGATCATCTTGTTCCAGTCTCCTGCCATGGGCGGGGACACCTTCCACTAGGCCAGGTTCTCCAGGCCCCACCAACCTGGCCTTGAACGTTTCCAGGGATGGGGCAGCCTCAGCTTCTCTTCCAGGGCCTCATCACCCTCACAGGGAAGAATATTTTCTTGCTGTCTAATCTAAACCTATTTTCTGTCATTTTGAAGCCATTCCCCCTTGTCCTGTCACTCCAGGCCCTTGCAGTAGTCTCTCTCCATCTTTCCTGCCATCTCCTTCAGATACCAGGAGGCTCCACTGAGGTCACCTCAAAGCCTTCTCTTCTCCAGGCTGAACAACCCCAATTCTCCTAGCCTTTTCTTGTAGGAGGCTAAGAGAATTTGAAGAATGTAACTATTGGGAACAGATAGTTCATCTTTCAACAGTTCTGTCAGTAAAAGATACATGAAAAATGAGTTTCTTCTGTGGCGTGTGCAGTCATGGGCTGCAGTGTAAAAGGCAAAATCAGTGTCTGTAGATAGGTACCTGTAACACTTCATCTTGTTCAAGTGGAGGGGAGTCTTGTCCTTCTATTCTCTGGTTGTTTATGTCCAACAGGAAGTGTCACTGAGGCTGTGTTAATGATACTTAAGAATAATATTCTTGGAATCAAGAGCATTTTAAAAATTATTATTAAAATGGTTGCATCTTTGGAGTCTCTGCGGTCTTATACTAACGTTGAAGGCACATATGTGATATAAGATAAAATAGCACAAGCAGTTGTATAGTTTCTAAATTTTCCATTGTTTAACAAAATGTTTCATTAATACAGGACATACAGAAAGGGAGAGGCCTGCTCTTGATAGCATTTTGTAAATATTGCCGATAATAGTGCATTTATTAAGTGTCCTCCACCTTGCTACACCACAACACATGCACTGGCAGGTAAGAAAAGCCTAGAGATAAACAGAGAGGCTGCATTCCTTTGTGGATTGGGAGGGAGAAGCTAGAACCTGAGCAGTTAGTTCACATTTTGTTTTTTCACACCCATCTGGTGAGGAGGAGGGGAGCACATTGCAACTCAGATGTGGATGGCTGGAAACATTTCTATCCCTTATTCTGGGCCAGCTTCCCCAGTTCTGCTCCTGAATTTTGTCTGCAGTGGAGGTGGGGGCTGGGCAGAACAAAAAGAAGCTCCTTCTAAAAGTTCTCTTTTTCTTGCCTGAGCAGGGACTAGTTGCTTTTCTGCAGTATTTTGAAACATGAAACAGACCATCTCTGGGCAGATTACACAGGGGAAGGTGCAGTTGAGTTGTTGGATAAAATTTATTTGCCATTAGAATTCAGTGCTATCTGAAAAATCAGAGAGGAAAAATTACAGGCCTGTGAATTTGAGGAGGAAAACTGTTCTGGTTAAACTGTCCAGGTTGTCAGCCCACCTCTCCCCAAGTGATAAACCAAAGTGATAATATTTAAAGCAAAGCTGTTTCACTTTCTAAATTTTGAAATAAAAAGTTATGGTTCTCTATCTTTTTGAAAGTCTGCTCATCACCTGGAAGTACTAAACCTATGACATATCTCTTCATTTTACAGAGGCAGCAGTGACAATTCAGTTGCTTGTCTGTCCTGGATTTGCAAGTGGAATTGTGACTAAGATTTTCTCTGGTATGCCTCTCAATTTCTGCTCGAGGAGCAGATACCAAGTCTTGTAGGAGCATTACATCTTGGGCTGTCTTCCTTCCACACCAGGACAATGCTGTGGGTGCTCTAGTAAATACATCACCCAGGTTTTGCATTAAATCAAGACTGTAGACCTGACTCTTCCCAGCAGGTAATAAGGAGCATCATGTCCTAGTCTTTGGTCAGTTCTGGAAAAATTCTCCTCGCTTTAGGAGAACTTCCTGTATTGCCAGCCCAGCTGCTTTTGCAACAGTCGTAAGCCTCAGGGCTGGAAACACGTTTGTCAGCCAGCTGGGAATTGGAGCATATGTCTCACTTCTTGCACCTCAGTGATGTTTCATTACAGAGTGCATCACAGATGCCTTCCTGTCCTACACCCTTTTTTCTTGCAAAACTTCATGTCTCTCTCACATTTGCTTGGGATTCCTCCTGCTCTCTTGTCAGGAGAGCACTGGTTCCTGTTAAAGGAATCAAACTAGGAAGAAGGTCCTAGGTCAGTTTTGGTGAAGTATCAGTTTGCAGTGGGTACAAAGCACTTCAATCTCTGTAGCCAAAATCAGATTATATCCATCTAGATTAGATGCAATAGCTGAGGTATCTGATTCCAGGTGGATCAAGCTGGGGACAGCTCAGGATGAGGGCTGACCAGTAATGACAAGCTTTACTGCCTCTTGCCACCATGCTGTTGATAAGACAGTAGACATTATCTTAGGCTTAACACACTAACTTCTCACACTGCTGCCAACTGGAATTCAGCCTTTAGCATAGGAAAACTCCTCCTAAATGTATATTCCAGAAATGAAACAAGCCTTCTACCTTGCATTTTGTTATGAGAAAACCACCAAAATTCTAATATATTTATCTAAAAATATCATGTCTTTGAGAAAGGCAATTACATGTTTTTCAAAACCCTTTATGTATCAGCATTGAGTAAAACTCAGTTGTTTGGCAATTTCTAATAATGCTATGGATTTGATCTTTTCTTCTGGTTGCATTTCCCCTAACCAAGCTGCATTTGTTCTCCTTGGGAGAATCTTAGGTTGCTGTCTCATTGTCATAGTACCCATTGGAAGGACTTCTAGTAGGCAGTATTTACTCTTCTAGTCACACACTCTTCCTCATCAGAACATTGATTCAAACTTGTTGAGACAAAGCAAAAAGAAGTTTTGTTACTTAAACTTTCTCTGAATTGCTGACAAAATATGTTCTGACAATGGAAAGAGGAGGAACCATCCCCCTCCCCCGCTTATTGTCTTGACAAATTCCTGGCAGAATCTGACAAGTTTTGGGGTGGTTTTTCTTGTGTGTATTAATGGTTTTTTTAAGTTGTCTTTATAAAACTCTGCTCTTTGGTGTTGCTGGTGAATAGGGCAAGCTGACAATCAACAGGTAGGCACAGGAAATGGCCAAGGCATGAATTCTGATTTGGACCCTTCATACTGTAACAGCTTCATCTAGTCAAAATATGGTTGACTAATTAAAAATTAAAGAGTCTTCCTGGTGAGGAAGAGGAATTGTCTTCATGTTGCAAAGACCCATTTCCCTGAATGTAAAATGGTCAAAATAGGAAGATATTGCCCACAGCTCTAAGTCTTCTGCAGCCCTCAATGTTGCACATACTTGTATTTGTGTTCTGTCTTTCAAATCACATCTGTTTGCTTGCCACTTGGGGTTCTTCTTCACGCAGATCCAAAATGCCAGCATTCAAATCCACTGCTCTGCTTGGCTTGAGGAAAGCAGCAGGATGAGTTTGCTCCAAGCCTGTTGCTTTTGCTGGTGCTGTCTTTCCCTTATGCAAGGAGATTACTGTTAGATAGAGATGTTAAAAAAAAGTGAGCTAAGGGGTCAGGTAAGGGCACGTCTGTGAGGCACCTTAGTCTGGCAGCACAGCAGCATGATGTGAGCTGAGAGCTTCAAAGGGACATCCAGAGTGTCAGCTGGCACGTGAGTTAAAGGAGTAAAGTTAATTAATTGAGGAGCAGTGCTGTCTGGAGGGGATTTTAGCACTCCTGGTGTTGGAAGCAGATTGATCCCAGCTAGACCAGGTTATCCTTACAGTTGTCTGCTGCTTCAGGGTGATTTCAGGATGCTTTCCCCTTGGCTGGTGGTTTGGATGCTACAGATGAAAGGATTTGGTAAACACATCTCTATCTGTTATGCTTTGATGCGTGTATCATGTCTTTAGAGTACTGACAATACTGGGATTGCCTGCGGGCATTTTTGTTTTGTGGTGGAAAGAAGAGATTTTTTGGTGGTTGGTTTGTTGTTTTCTTACACTGGTGTTTTGGTTTATTATTAGTTAAAAACAAAGGATCTCATTTTAGTGTGTGACAGAAGAGCATTGTGTGAAGAGTACTGTTAAGAATGGTAGTTGCAGAATCATGTGTGCTTGTTGCATTTATTGTTTTGAAAACAAACATGCCCCTCCTCTCTAGCTGCAATCTGCTGATTCAGTTGAAGAAGCAAGGTCAGCTTTCATCTCTCTTTTTTCCTTTCTTCCTGTCATCTAGAAATATTTTAGAATATTCATTATTCACTGCCAGAGAGCTTTGTGCTTTCCTTCTTAGCTCTGCAGTTACCCAGGACTTCTGGATGCTTCCTGCTACTTCTGCTTCATACCCCACCATGTTTTGAGCTGAAGCAGGTAAAAAAGGCCTAATAGTTGGGAGAGAAGGAGGAAGGTTACAGGTATGCAGTCAGAGGAGGCAGGGCTGCCAGCAGCAACGGGACAGATTTTATTCATTTGTATTTGTGTGAAAGATTTTAAAAGTGGCCAGTGACACAATGGTCAACACGATGGTCCCTCCCATGCGGTGACTTGGGACATGCCTTACCCTGCTCTGGGAGGGATCACAGAGATTCATGGCAGAGAGTGGCAGTAATTCAGTCACTTTTGGTGACATCAGATTTCTGAAGAGTGCAGCTGGTGCTCGGCAAAACAAGTGCTTCCTCTGACAGGAACAGTCAAAGATGTGCATAGAGGGAAGGCCCCTGGACGAATCGGGGAGATGAGGGTGTTACCTTGTTCTCTTGATGAAGAGAAGGGGGTAACACCTTCCGTGACACATAAGATGTCTTGGGCAACAAAGACTTCAAGTCATCTCCCAATTAGATGACTGTTGTAATTGAAAATAGGCATATCCATGCTTTTTTTTTCCAGGCTGTTGTGATAAAATGAGGCAGTGTCTCTGATGGTGACAGGATGGTCAAGTTGCTTGGAGTTAGGGCCTGGATTCTCTCTTCTGTTGGAAGGAGCAATCCTTCACCAATGTCTGCATCGGAGCCAGGATTTTTTGGGTTTTGTGTCTTTTGCCATCTGGGACTGGGAAAGAAAGCATTGCTAATATTTGCAGTTATAGTTGAGAATGAATAGCTGTAAGATAAGAACTACTTTCCATCATGAACTTCCTTGTCATTTGCAGCTTTGGTGGCAGGTGACGGATGGCAACGTAGCTGTTAGGGCAGCAAGATAGATGAGCAAATTTGGAAAGCTGCCCTGCCTGAGCAGATGTTCCTTCGCATAAACAAGTTTGGAAAGCTCCTCTGAATGGAGAGTACATCAGATCACCATTTTAATAGTTCTGACTTTTATATCAGAGAAATCAATATATTTTGAGAATGGAAAACGTCATAAAGTTACTTTTACTGTTCTAATTTAATCAATGAGAAATACAAAAAGCACCCAGCTATGAAATAATTAAAAGTGATAGGCAAGTCATAGGTTTTTATCCTAATTCTATCCTTTTCTAGACACAGCAAGAAGATTATTTAATGAAGTAATAAGTATTTTACTTTGTAGTGATGTTTGGAGTAGAAAAGTTCAATGACAAAATTGAGACTATATGCCCAGATGATATTGAAATGGTAAATATTGCACCGTTATGAAACAAGTAAATTTTTAACCTTTCCAGCATTTGAAGTATTTCTTTAAAAGCTGACTTTTTTTGTATGTCTGAAAGTAGTTGTAAAAGCAGTACCTCACTGACTTAAACATGCTGCTTTCACCCAAACCTTTGCAGTGAATTCTGACTCCAGCTCTCATCCCCTGAGTCCCAGGGGTGTCTGTGTGTGGGTGTAACCTCTGCTCATGTCAGTGTGTATTGCTGTCTTTGAATGTGCTTGCTAAACGCCTGGCCTGTGGAGGAGCTCCTTTGTTTTCTTAGGAATTACAATAGAACTTTGTAATTTCTGTTGTTGCCTTTGGTAGATTCGAAGCTTGAGAACAGAGGAGCAAGGTCCAATGGGTTTACTTAAGGATTAAATATTTACATTGTATCAGGATTTTCAAAGAGCTCCCTACTTAACTGTTCTCATATAAAACCATAAACGAGCCGGACCTTAAAGCAAAAATGTTTCCTTAACAGTGCCAAAAGATTAAAACCAGTATTTCTAGTATATGTTTGGTGACAGAGAAAAAGCTTGGTTTCTCAGTGCAAGTGAAGACAGTCTGAGGCTTGTACAGGTTCTGCCAGTGGTTATCCAGCAAATTCTGTTTCTAACTAGATGCCTTTCTGACTTGTGAATTAGAAGAACTGTAAGTCCAGGCTTGGATTAGTTGGACTGATTGAATCAGAAGTGTTCCTAGACCTGTAGCTTAGCTCTTGGAGGAGTTTAGTGCTTCCAGAGCAGCTTCACTGGCAGTAAATGTCAGACATTTAAGTCTAATTAATCTAGTTTCCAGGTGAATGCTATTAACCACTTGTTTCCTGTCTGTTATGTGTTTCCCCAGCATGTATCCTGTGTTCCTCACCCTTCCATGCTTCCTGCTCCCTCTCTGGACTTAATGCAGTATCAGTGCTTAATTCTGCACAGCAAACTTTCCTTCCAACACTCAGCCAGATTCATCCCATCATCCGTCACTAAAGAGAGAGGCAGCCTAAGAACAGATTTGATGCTGAGTGAGCGATTTGAAGGAAACATCACTCTGATGTCAGTATGCTTTAATATTATTTTTAAGATATACAGATTTTTAATTTGCCACTCTTAAGTTAGATGCAATCTCTTTGTGTTCAAGCTCTCTGGGGGTACCAAGAGCCTCTTTGGGTAGGAGGAGATGCAGGTAAGGCTTTTTTTAAGATGGCTTGATTCTGTCTGTGGCATGTTAACCATAATAGGTGAGGAAATCCTGTTTCAGATGATGATGAAGTGTAGGTTTCACTTTAACAGTGATTTCTGTTGTTACCTGTCTAAACTAACTGGGGTTTTGGGGAAAGAAAGGACAAACCAGTTCACACAGTATGCAGCTGCACTGGCAATTTTGGCTCTTCCAGTTTTGGATTTGGAAGAAAGAAGTTATGTGAGTCTCAGCCTCTACAGCTACAGAATTGTCGTAAGTAATAGTGGAAAGTCATGAGTCATGCTATCACCCTGTTCTGTTTTCCTGCCTCCAGAGTGATCTAACATGCTTAGAAGCTGGATGCTTAATGATATCCTTTGAGGTTATTAACTTTGCAGGACAGGGTCTTTAACTGGTTATACTGGTACAATTAGAAAATCAGTATTTCAAGTGCACAGAAAATACCTTTTCTTTTCTGAAGACTCTTCAGAGGTCAGTGCCTTTACTTGTCCTCCCTTAACCCACAAGCTGCTTTTAGTCCTCAGCAAGCTCTGGCTGAACTCATAGTCACCCTCTCCTTTCCTCTCCTCTTGCCATGTGACCTTCAGCACACTCTGTTCACAGCTCCCTGGAGGACACAGCTGGTGTGTTAAACTGCTCCATCTGCTTCTTACTTCAGATTTTTTCCTCCTTCAGTTTTCTCTGGAATCCCTCCTTAGAACCTTAGAATAGTAGAATATCCAGAGTTGGAAGGGACCCACAAAGACCATCCAGTCCAACTCCTGGCTCTGCACAGACACCCCCAACAATCCCACCCTATGCCTGAGAGCATTGTCCAAATGCTTCTGGAGCTCTGGCAGCCTTGGGGCTGTCACCATTCCCTGAGGAGCCTGTTCAGTGCCCACCACCCTCTAGGGGAAGAAACTTCTCCTGATGTCCAGCCTAAACCTCCCTGAGACAGCTCCAGCCTGCAGGATGCAGTCTGATTTTGTCAATTGCCATAACAACTTCACTCAGCAATTTCTCAGCATCTTCAGTGACTTCCAACAGCTGTTTTCAGTTTCTTTATTTGAGCAGCTAAGAACAAGGTTTTTATCATAACTGGGCAACAGCTAAAATTGTTAGAAGTTTTTTGCTTTACAGTGTTCCTATTACGTCAGAGGGAATGCACCCAAATCCAGGTGCATCCACATTCCAGCCTGAATTACTAGTCACTGAATGAACACTATAGAAGAATGAAATTCACCAGAGCAGATCTTTTCTGCTCCTTTTTTCCCCTATGTGACTTCTGTCTCCTTTGATCAAATACCTTACTCTTTTGTTAGATTAAGAAATCTAAATTAAATACAGCACTATTTCTCCACCTTACAATGATGCAGTGAGCTGGAAACTGCTATGTATGGCTTAGATTAGAAAAGAATAATATGGCAGAGAAGTTGGTAAAAATCATAAAGCTTTTTTGGATTTGACTTTGTGGAAGGTTGTCCAGAAGGAATGCAATGACTAGAAATATAGTTCAGTTGTTGTTGGGTCTAGTCTACCAGAGGCCATTCTTGAACCAAAAGCCCTATCATGAAGTTAAATTAATTATTACAGTGCATATTGCAATAAATACTAACAGCTGTCCTGCACCTTTAACAGTTCTGAAAGTAGATGGACATACCTTCCCTTATTCATTAACTTTTATGTGGGAAAGTCAGAGGGTGAAAGTCAAAAGCTGCAGGGTGATGTGAAATAACTCACTTAGCAGCAAACATGCATTTCATACATTTTAAAGTAAATTATTCAAATCTATCATAGCTATTCAGGCAGTTATATTATGGTACCATTTCTCTGCCGTATTCTACAGAGAATCCAAGAATTCTAAGTTTTAGCCATGCAGGTTTCCCACTTTACAGGGCTTTTAAATGTTACATCTTTTCTGGTTTGACTTAATGAAGAAAAGTAGAAAAGGCCAGGTCAGGTGGATGACCCAGGAAGCAACATTACATTGAAAGTCCTTTACAGCTGCTTCTGGGAATGCTCTAGGGAAGCAGCAGATCCTCTATATTTCTTTAAAAAAATGAATTTCAGAGCTAAGGGAAAAAGCACTCAAGGGAGAAGGAAAGAGATCTGCAGAAAAGGAGAAAAAGAGCAGCACAAGCATCATGGAAAGACAGAGAGTGATGAAGACAAGTAATAAATATTTCACAAAATAAAGACAAAATTTATTTATCTTTTGGTGGTCAGGAAAATATTTTTCCTTAAAGAACTTCTTGAGACATCCTCCCAAAAAACAACGTCCTGACCAATACCTTTTTCCTTTTGTTTTATTCACACACCAGAACATTTTCAATTAAACATTTTCTTTTATTTATATGATATCTGAAACACTCTTTCATCTCTAATAATTTCTCTGCTCTAGGTGCTGATTTATTTCTTACTTTTTTAGTCTTTTCATTCTTTGGCCCTTTTTGGGGCTAGTGTCAGTAACAATAAAGTGATACTATGTAGTCACTCTGCTCTTGCATCTAAGACTTCAAAGTTAAGGGCCAAATGCTTCTTGCTCTTCATGTTTTCAGTGGGCAGAAGGAGGGGTGTCCAACAAGGAAAGTCAGAGTCTCTTTCCGTTGGTTTTTTTTGCCTTTTTTTTTTTTTTTTTTTTTTTAATTTGGGCTGTCCACATTACTGACCTTGAGTGACAGCAGCAGCCAGCAGGAAGAGCACTTGGCTGTGCATGGAACAGAGCCGCTGTTTGTCCCAGCTTCCCACAGAAACCTTCATGGAAATATCACTGGAAAAATCATAATAGTAAGATTATGTTTGGGGTTTTCGTTCTGGTAAAAGAACATTTCCGAAAGGTGTAAAAATCTGCTCCCAGGGTAAAAGGAGTTGAATAAGCCAGCTTACAGGCTGTGGCTTCCAGAAAGCAGAGACAAAGCCTTTTTTTGTGAATCAGTCTCCCTGCTTGGACACTCCCTGGTTTTAGTCATTCTGTAGCTATTTGGAGGCTTTCCCAATGTGGGAAAGATAAAAATATTTGGTTTTGGTTGTCATTAAGCAGACAGCGTTCCCTCAATGAAAAGAAATTGTTTCCTGGGGAGCAGGTTGAGGCAGGAGACTTGAGACATGTCAGGAGAGCCTTTCTGGCCAAAATAATTATTGGGCTCCATGGTAATCTATTGTTCAAAACCACAAATTGTTATACTCAGAATCCAGGTGTTTGATTAGTATACACACACAAAAAAAACCCCAAAAAACTATAGAGAAGTTGCATAACTCTGTGAAACTCAGTGGTTTTGTAAGTATTTTTGTTTCTTTCTGAATAGAGTTCTTTCTTTAGCTTGGAAAAATTAGCTACATGGAAAAATTATCTGTATTTATGTCTGTCTATAATGTCTAAGTTGTTTTTGCCTAAGCTACAGGATTGTTTGTATTGAGTTTTATTTTTCTGTCATCTTCATTAGTGCTAATGGCTCTTTTTAAGGCCTGTATTTGGAAATTCTTGTCAGAATTCAGCAAAGCTGAATGCCAGTGCAGAAAAGTAACTAAACCTCAGCTCCTCTCTCCCCTGTGTTTTTCTTCTTCCTTGTTTTTTTGAAGAAAAATGTGCTATAAAATGTGGTTACAATTGGATAATACAAAACACAGAATTACAGAAATACAGAATTGTTCATCTTCCACCTCTGGAAGTTTCTTTCTCCTTGCCCATCCTGAAGATGGTCTTGACATATGCCTTTTACTGTCCTTGGGTGTTCTCTCAGTCTCCAGTAGGAATGCTCTGGCATTCCTAAAATACCAGATTGTTTACTTCCAATGACATCAGCAAATTCATTCAGGTCCCTTGGATGCTTCACAACCAATTCAATCTTCCTGTACAGGGTAACACTTTTCTCTATCAGATTCCTCTATGAGACACATACACCTGAGAAATCTAGAGTGCAGACTTACAAATTTATATTTTCTACACAGATTTAGCAGAAATCAAGATAATATCTTCTACTAAAGTTACAGTTTCTATCCAAATACCTGTGAATGGACATCAGGATTTAGGTAATTTAGCAGCAAAAAAAACCTCTAACTGATGGAACCCTGGTTTTCTCACATCCCATGTGTCAGTGTTTGGCATTTTTGCAAATAATGACTTATTCCCTTCTAAGTGGGCAAAACCAGCTGTTACTTCATCAGATTTTTTCAAGGGTTTAATTATACTGGAGTATAGGATGTGATTTGCCACAGTGCATAAACAAAGGGAAGGAGAAGGCAAAATGGAGAAAAAACAAAGTAGTGATAATTAGAAAAAGAAGACCTATTTCAAATACTTTTACATACTGTATAAAAATATACCATTTAAAATGTCGTATTTTAAATATAGAGATTTCCATGTGGAGTTGATCTAAAGCAGCTTGAAAAATGGAGAGTCTCATTTGACCTTCAAGTTGCAGGAAACCAGAAGTGGTTTTAAAAAGCTTGTGAAGGTTTGGTTGATTTGGTTTGGTTTTTTTTACTTCCAAGTTAAAGACTTCTGCCTTAATCTCTTTGTGGTTCTGACTACTTTTCCTTCTGTGATTGTGCAGTGCCAGAAGAGTGCAGTGCCTGGAGCATGTCCTGCCCTAAGATTCTCCTGCCTGTGTAACTGGTGATGTCCCACTCTGACAGAATGGGTTTTATGAGCAGCCTAAGACAATTTTTACTTGCTGCACAGGCAGTCCAAAGAAATAAAGGATTCACAGAAGGTAATAAAATAAAGCCCACCTTTGTGGCATGATGGTGAGGAGCAGGGAGGGCTGAGAAAAAAGCAGATGCTGCTCTGTGGTGAGTCAGGAGAAGCCCCCAAGCTGCTGAAATATGAAATGGAGATGAACCCAATATAGTTTCATGTGTTTAGGCAAAGGCATTGTGATGCTTCCCTGTGAGGGAGGACTGTAATTCTGTGCCTCATCTCGCTCTGATAAAGTCAGCAAATCTGTGAGAGTTTTTAAAGAACAGCTTGAACAAAAAGATTTGACTGGGAAAGATAAATGAGAAACAGTTTAATAGTAGAAGACATAACAAACTCTGATTGAGAAGAAATGAGGAGGAGGAATAACCAGAGCAGATTTAAAACTTGGTGTTTCCTTCCATCAGGGAATTCTCCCTAACTTCAGCATTTATCTTTATGTTGGATAGGGATAAAAAAAAAATTCTAATTTCTGTGCTGGAATGGAGGGTTATGACAAAACTTGTTTTTCAAAAGGATGGTGTGGGGTTTTTTTTAAGGACCAATTTTGACATTTTGTCTTCCCCCACCACTTTGAATGAGTCCTGGGAATGGCAATTCAGAGATCTCTACATTGATCGCTGTTGAGCTGGGGTCACTGACCAAGCATTTTGCCCTCATGAGTGATACTGATGCACCTCCTGTTTTGCATCCAGAGAGCACTGGCAGAGTGGAGGAACAGCACATGCCAGGATTTTGCATGAGGGTGTCTCTGTTGGGAGATACAGACTGTCAAGAGGCACAGCTGATTGTGATAATGGATTGTAGGTTGTGACAAAGGGGGAATGTTGTCATGTCGTGTGTAAGAAAAGGAGGAAGGTGATGTGTTGTCTAAGGAAAACTATGACATGTGTGCTGTTCTTTGTAGAAAAGGGAAAGTAAAATACATTTTTTCTGGAAGCTTTTTGAGATGACAAGAGGTTCTGTAATGAGAGAGAAAGGCAGGACATTTATGCAACCCTTTATAAAGTTCATGTTTAATTCATCTTTGCCATGAAGATCTTCAGATAAGCAGGTGTGCTTCATCCATTGGCTGTGCAACAGCCATCAGCTGTTATTCTGCAACAAATACTTCTGTGAAAGGGGTATTTATTCATGTGAAATAGGATTTAATTGGGATGCTCTTTATGTAATTTTTCAGGGAGAAAAGGCCTCCATAGGAGCTCACACAAATTTCTCTCTTCATTGAGAGTCTCTAAAACACCTGCCCTAGTAGTCACAATAATGGGGGGGAAAAAACCCAATTAGCTCATTTGAGGTGTCGTGCTACAAAAATAATCAAACTATTACTTGATTAGTTTTTAGCCTGTGGGCTAAAGTGACTTCTGCAAGGGAAATGGAAGTTTTCAGTGGGTAGGGAATAATGAAGTGCAGGAAGCTCAGGGCTGGTCCCTCAATCCGCAGCTGTGTTTGGGTGGTCCAGCATTCCAGCAGATCTTGGAAGCCTCTTTGGAAACAAGGGCCCTTTGCTGGGTCTTGGAATGAGGAGGTTCCCTGCACTGATGCGAGCAGAGAAGAGACACAGGGTAGAGAAGATCTTTCTTTTCAAGGGGTTTCATGCCCTTCTCTTCCACCTTCCTCCCTACAACAACGCCCTGGGAGTCAAGGGAGGCTGGTTTCAGTAAGAAGTTAAAAGCTGCTCAGTCTTTTTGCTTAGGATTTTGGCTTAAGGTCCTTACAGTAACAGCAGCAAGCTCTTCTTGTGTATCATGACTGGGTCAATATTGTCCTTTGTTAGTGGGAGGGCAAGCTGCATGAGTAAAACATACATTTTTTCACTTGGACTTTACAATGCTTTTCAAGAAAATATGTTGGATACAGCTGAGATAAGTATATTCTCTGTGGGGAGAGAAAGGAATTTTTATTTTTATCCTTATTTCTTATGCTTTCTTGCTGAACTGAATGATTTTGCTCTAAGATAGGGCACAGGAAAGATTTACAGCCTGAGATCTGTTTGCTCTGATATGTGGAGAAGAACATGAAAGCATCATATTAGGCTATTTCAGTGAAACCAAAGTAAAATAAACTCTGGAGTAAAGGGGCTGTTTTTCCTAGGCATTAGGAAAGGAGTGTCAAATTGTCTTAAGAGATTATATTGTGTGCACAGTAGTTCTGCTCTCACAGGCTGAAACCTGAGCTATGCTGGAGTTGTTCTGTGATAAAGTCACTTACCTTTCAATTCAGCTGAAATTGAAAAATGCTAAACCTATTGTGGAAAGAACAGGGTATGTCTTCTAGAAATAGCTGTCAAAGAAAAAGCACACCTGGCCTATAGTGTGAACTTGTCCATAGATGTTGCAATTCTTTTTGTGTGTTTTGTGGTGCATCATAATTACATGGTGTGCCCTGATTGCATGTGTCCTTAGAGCTGTTTTATTTCGTAATAACAAATGGCTTCTCTACTGCAAACCTCCCAGTACCTCCCTCACGGCAAAGAGAAAGGAGGGGCTAGCTGATCCCCACGCTATGCAATAATGTTCCCATGTTACCTGAGAGTTTGGCTAACTTTCTGGATTAAATTAACTGCTTGCAGATAAAGTTTGGTGACACCTGATTTTTTCAGGTGAGTCATGTTTCTAAATCCTTGTCCTGTAATTGATAGTAGACCTCCTCTTCAATGTTGGACTGGGATTTTCCCTTTTAAGTGATCCTTGGTCTTCACTTCTCCACTACCAGATGTGACCCTCTAACATTTAGGCTGATGGTAGCTATCAGGAATTTCTTTTATTGCTTCTTACTTTGTGGCCATAGAGGATCTATTCCTACCATAAGTTTCCCAGTTCAGAAGATGAAACTGCAGGTTGGACTTCATGGTCTCTTCCATACCAAACAAAGTTATGATTCTAGAAATAAGAGGAAAGAAGAGAAAGTATTGAAAGGAGAATTAACAGAGTACTGGCAAAACATCCACAAGGAGATGAAGAGATAGTCTGAAATTGTTTGAGGCATCATGCAAATCCTGGGGAAAGTTGCTGTAACTGTTATAATGGTCAAATAGTAACAGTGGAGTACTTGCTGAAAAATGATGCATGAAAAAAGATGCATGTATGAAACACTGCTGGAAGGCCAGTGTTTCTCTGTTGGAAAGTTTTGGCAGTGATACAGGACCAGGGAATTCTTGCTGTTTCCTGTCCCTGCCTCTCATCCCACTGCTGCTTCACACCACCCTCAGCAGTGCTGACACAGCTCTTTCCCAAGCCACATCATAAACCAGTCCAGTGTATTTGTTTAATTCACAACATGATCCCACAAGATTTCTTCCTGCACATGCAAAGGGATGAGAAAAACATGGCCTGAGTTGCTAAAGGTAAGAATTTCTAGAAAACCTTAAAGCTACTGCCAAACCTCTGTGTTTAAGCATTGTGCATTTTGGGTTTCATAAAAGAGAACAGCAGAGGACTGGGATGAGTTTCCCCTGTGAATACACTGCATTGATTGTCTTAGGCTTGTTGTCAGACCTAAAAAGTATTGAAATTAAGGCTTATGAATGTACACATTTAATAAATTAATTGGCCCAGGCTCTGTCTCCGAGTTAAACTACAGGTAGTCTAAATCTGGAAGAATCAGCCTGCTATAAGAAAATTTCTTCTGTAGTGTAAAGATGATCTAAGAATTTCCTTGTCACCTGTGGGCATTGCTGCTTGGTATGGTGATTAGAGCTGCTTTTATGGAGTGTTTGGCACCTGGCAAGCCTGACGTCCCACAGCTAGCTGGGAAGCTTGGCAGTGCAAAGGTGTCTGTCTTGTACTCTTCAGTTCATAATTTGACTTCTCGGTCATAGGTAATAGTTTTCATCTTCTGTCACTGTTTCTAAGATTATCTACTTGTTCTGTGAAATACTTACATTAAGTTCTTTCTGTCCTAAACACTGTGACTTTCTAACCTGAATTTGAATGCTGAAGTTTACTGAAGGGCTTGAAAATCTACAAAAACGCCTGATTCAATTTGTAAGAAATGGATCATCCAGATTCCTTAGACTCAATCTCCTTATATTCTTTGAATATAAAGAGATGGGGTACACAGGATCACTCTATTGCATTTACTCTTCAGCCCTTCAGTTTGTATGTCTTGACAGCAGCCATTTTATCCTGTGTTTCTAGGAGATTGCAGCTAGATCAATAATTCCTGAGTAAGTATCATCTAAACAAGATTTTTTTTTCCCAGCACAAATCACCTACCATCTCCTTCCTGTATCTGTGCTTAACCTTCCTTCTGTCAAAAGGCTCACGCTGCATTCCCAGACATTATTTCTTTCCCTTCTGGTCATTAAGGACTGTCTTGCAGGGCATCTCTGCCATTCAGTTGTTAAAATCCAGGTTGTGTGTTCAGTCGTGGCAAAAGCTTCGATGGATATGGTGGCAATCTCCCTGGCTTCCAGTGCAATCTCCCTGGCTTCCAGTGCAAATTCAGGCCACCCTGGTGCACTGTTTACTGTGGCTTCAAACACCTTTCAGATAAAACAGGTATACTTGGGTTCTACTGTCTCTCTGACTGCCACCTTTTTTCTATTCTCATCCTGCTGGAAAGGGGTCAAGAAAGAGAATTGGCAACAATTTTAACAGAGGATCTCTGTACACTGTGAGTACTCAGCCAGGAAAAATTTTCAGGAAGCCAAATAGGCTGAGTTTCAGGCTGTTTTTTTTTACTAGGGGGGAGGGGGGGAAATATGTTGTTCCTAAAATAGCATCTTGTGCTGCAGGGATTTCAAGAACTAAAATTTTGAGCAGAGTGAAACACCTCTCCTGCTTTGTTTTTTCTTTGCTCTCATGACAACAGAGAAGTTGTTTTATGCTATTAAACTGTAGAAAAAATATTGTTGCTACCATGTACTAACACCTACTACTTTCCTAAGAGGTGTAGTTGAGTGAGAGCCCTAATCTGTGTTCAGATTTTAGTTAATGTCTCTGTATTGCACCACTAATCCTGCCTTGAAGACGACTCTGTCAAGGTCAGTGTATGTTTTGGCTATTAATAACAAAACTTGTTCTTTCTTGTGGCAAGCCTAGTGGGGTTACATGCTACTTTTTACGTCCTTGCCCAAATGAGCTGTGTATTTTGGCAGCAACTTTCCAGCCTGGCAATCTGTGTGTACCTCATGTCAGCCCTTCCTAATAAGACTCTTATCTGGACCTAAGATTAGCAGGAAGAAATCCAAGATGAGGGATAGCCAACAGATGTCACAAGGCTTGGAGAATGCAGACAATAATTCAGTTGGTGACACCAGCATGAGCCTTTTGGCTGCTATTCAGAGAAGCAGGGATTTATAAAAGTTTAGGTTGCTATACCAAGTCATCTAATGTTTATTTTCACAGCATTTCCAGAGTTTGGGCTGAGGACAAACTGATCCTGTGATTGCAGAGGCCCAGGGAGCTGAGACCTTGCTTAAGATGCAGATCTTTTGTATTTTGGTTGGCACAAATTAATTAAGAGAGGGAGATGTGGCTTGTTCTGAATATCAAAGTTTAAAATACAAAGAACAGAGAGGTTTAAGATAGAATGTGTCTGCTTTGCTCGTCTTCTTGTGATGGAGCTAGTGCTTCAGAACGAGTATTATTTGCTTGATATTTCTATCTTCAGACTGTGGGTTTTGTCTCCAAGATCATGAGGTCATACGAAAGTTAAAGAGATCATAATTTCTTGGAAAAATAAAAAATTACTTAAAAAAATTATGTAGTGAGTTATTTTTTCTCAAATGATACGGGTAAATTGTTCCCTTTAGATTGGTCCTAAGTACCTTCACTGCAACACATAGTAATTTTCTGTCCCTGCAAGAATGGAAAGGGCTTAAAAAAGAGAATAATCAGGAGGTATATTTATTTTGGTACCTCTCTGTGGTCCATGAAGTTATGCTAATATACCAACTTTGTGTGGTCCAGTGAGTTTTCGGGGCATGCACATACTAGTCCCTCCAGAGGCACTACCACCAGATAAACTGCAGGGATTAACATTGGATTGTTCCATGGGATTGGGCTTCCCGAGGCCTCTGAAGTCAGTACGCATACCTCATTTTCAAGTTAAAAATTATCTCAAAATTTAAACTGAGTCGACTTTACTAGGACCATGTGGGATTCCCTAGAAATAAGAAGGATTTATTTATTTTATTTATTCTTTATTTTATAGACCAGGCTAGGATGAGATTGAAGGGTGGGGGAGTCAGTGTGTTGTGGTTCTGATTCTAGTAGTGTCAGAATTGTCTTCAACAAAACAGGGGATACAGGGAATTACTGGAGAGCTGGTCATATGTGCTGATTCCCAGCTTGCTGTAGAATAAGCCAGCTAGCAGTGTGCAATATTACTAGTGTAAAATTCCCTGTGGACTTCCTGGAATTAAATAGGCTATTGTCACACTTCTTCCCCACTCCTGAAGGGTTTGGTCCTGCTCTGGACAGAACAACTTTGCCAGGTGCCATCAAATGCTCAAAGCCTGAAAGATAGAGAAATGTGGGGAAAACAAACAAACAAAAAAAGCTTTTTGTTTGTATTTAGCCTAAGGTTTGAGTCAATGATGAGGGAAAAGGCAAAGCTGTGCTCTTTCCATTGATAATGTTCTCTTTCAGGTAAATTAAAAAAAACCCAACATGCAGGTATCTTAAATCTTTGGGTTTGAAAGTATATGTCTATATATATGCTCTGCTATGAAATTAATAGTATAGGTTCTCACATTCATCTGGTCATCCTTTTAAGACTCTTCTTAGTGGGAAATATTTCAATCATTTTTGTCTTTTAGCTCTAAGACAAGAGTAGGGTTCTAGACTGTACTTCTTAATGAAACCCCAATATAAAACTACTCAGACTGCTGAGCTGGGCTTCCTATTGGAAATAAAAATAATTACAGTTACTTAGTTCAGTTTAAATTTGTGTCTGAACACAGCAGGTAATTTTTTCCATTCTGTTAGTCTGACATCTGGGGTGTGAAATGTCCTTTTAGCTTACTGTTACAGGACTTCTTAGTGCAGTCACCTGCAGCTGTCTTGCTTTCTTTCAGCTTGTATTATTCAGCCAGTTATTAATTATTTTACATTTGTTTTGAAGCTTAATACAAACAAAAATACACATTTATAGTGATAGATCTGCACTGGAGTACAAAGCAATGTGCCTTTTCTATTTACATCTTCCACTGGACATAGCTGTGGGAAAAAAAGATGTAAAAATAGAAAGGTTATGTCTTAGATAATTGTTTTTAAATCCATGGTCATTAGGAGGGTCATCATTTTGACCACGTTCCTGTACATTCT
This sequence comes from Agelaius tricolor, assembly GCF_023055355.1. NCBI lineage: Eukaryota > Metazoa > Chordata > Aves > Passeriformes > Icteridae > Agelaius > Agelaius tricolor. Next base: position 134,039 of record NW_027269334.1, read on the forward strand.
CCTCAGTTTCTTCTTTTGTTGGTTTCTGCAGGGATTTTTTTAGGTTTTCTTATGAAAGCATAGAAATTCCGTTTCAATTGATTTCATTAAGACTTTGGAGCGTTGTGCTTGGATATTTACCTGACAGGAGCGCTGGATGGAGTGAGTAGAAAAAGTCTTAGGAAGGCAGTCTCTCCATCATTCCATGGCCTGAATTTACGTACTAGATAATGATCAGTGATATTGGTTTACTTGTATCAATATTGCTGTTGACTCTAAATCTTGAGTGGACTGTTCTTTATGTCATGACAGTGCCTTTGTGAAGAACGTGGTTGCTGTAATCACATAAGTATTTGCACTGCTGCTGTCAATCACCACTGCATTTCCATTTGTTACAGAAATGTAGGCGTTTTTAGGCACCCAGTCCTTTTTGGGGCCATTATGGGATAGTTTTCCATGAGTGCTGGAATGTGGAAATTGCTGGGGAGGTAGCAATCCTGCAGCTGCTGTCCTTCAGAGCAGCTGTGCTAGTTGGACTTTTCCAAAAATGGGGCTTGACAAAAAAAAACCACCGAAACACCTCAGCCACTGGTCACCCTCAAATTGTATGTGAGTATTCTTAAACTGGCTCAGCCACAGAATCATTTAGGTTGAAAAAGACCCTAAAGATCACTGGAGAGAGAGAGACTAGACGGTATTGGTGGCTGCAGAGCTCAATGTGTCTCTGCAGTGTGTGAGTGGGCAATGACCCCACCTGTGTGCTGGACTGAGCCCCCAGTGTGGGCAGCAGGGGCAGGGGAGGGGGATTCTGTCCCTCTGCCCTGCTCAGGTGAGACCCCCCCTGAAGAGCTGCCTCCGGCCCTGAGCCTAGCGAAGGACAGGGGGCTGCTGTAGCCAGTGCACAACTGGTACCAAGATGATCAGAAGGATAGAGCAGCTCTGCTGTAAGGAAAGGCTGAGAGAATTGTGATGGTTCAGCCTGGAGAAGAGAAGGCTCTAGAGTGACCTTAAAGCTGCTTTTCAGTACATGAAGGGAGCCTATAAGAAGCCTGGAGGGGGACTTTTCATGTGGGTGGAGAGTGACAAAGGGAAATGGCCTTAGGCTGACAGAGAGTAGGTTAAGATGGGATATTGGCAAGAAATTGTTCCCTATGAGGGTGGTTGAGGTCCTGGTGCAGGTTGACCAGAAAAGCTGGCTGCCGCATCCCTGGAAGTGTCCAAGGCCAGGTTGGGTGGAACTCTGAACAACCTGTGATAATGGAAGGTGTCCCTGCCCATGGCAGAGGGTTGGAATGACATAGTCTGTAAGGTCCCTTCCAACCCAAGCCATTCTGTGATTCTGTGCTTCTAACACTGCCAAGTCCACCGCTTAACTTTGTCCTCAAGTGCCACCTCTACACATCTTTAAATACCTCCAGACTTGGTGACTCTACCACTTCCCCGGAAAACCTATTGCAGTGCTTGATAATCATTTCAGGGGAAAAAAAAAATCACAAATGTCATAAATGCTGGTGCCATTATTTTTGATGGGGGACAAAGACGAATAGTGGAAAGGACAGAAAATCTTTGTTAATATGTTAGCTGCTGGATGCTAATAAGAAGTTATCAATGGAGATGTCTAAAATAAAACTAATTTGCCAGACAAGCCTGTTATCACACAGACCTAACTCCTGACCTCACTGACACCTCCCTTGTGCAGTACTGGGGTGCAGAGTGATTGGTGTACAGTGGGTATGGCAGGGGTTTTGATCTAGGGTTTTGGGACAGGACTGCTGGTTGTAGAGATCCTAGGAGAAATAACAAGAAGAAAATGGCTGTGAAGTGTGAATTGGGGAAATGATAAGGGGGAAAGGATTGCCTGCAGGAAAGCTCTGGTGTAGGACGTCTGCCTTTAATTATGCTGAGTCAAAGCAAAAACCCCCTTCTAGTTCTGATCTATGCTTTGATCCTATAATCTGCTCAATGGCTTTGCAACAACTAGCTTTAAAAAAAAAAGGGAGAGTGGGTGCATATGCTGGACTGTGTGATGCAGAAAGGAGCCTGCAGAAGCTGTGCCTTTGAAGTCTCTGGTAGCTGCTGTTCTTACCAGGTGGATAATTAAATAGGATTGAGGCAGAATACATTGATATTGGGGCTACTGAAAAATATTTGTTCTTTTAAATCCTACATGACACAAGTAGGTATGTCCTCAACACCATTGCCTTGTCTCAGCTCTAAAATGTTTGCAGGCCTGTTTTCCTTAATTTTGGAGAAAAAACATAGTGAGACTGAGTGAGACTAAACAGGTTTCACTAAAAAATCAAGAGGCTCCTCCTGCATTGTGTTCCATCAATGGCCTTTCTGTTTTCTTCATTTTTTTCTCTATTTCTTCATGGTGGTCAAACACTTTGCACTACTTGGGAGGGTCAGAACAGAACATCTGTGAAGCTGTGTAGGTAATGCTTAGGCTGGAAGTTTCAGCTTTTGCCCACATCTATCCTGGGGGCAGGTCTTTTACCCAGCAGCCACAATTCCCAGAGGTTTCCATGTCTGTCTGCCTGTCATGTGGCATTCAGCAGTTTGCAGGATCCAGCTGTGCATGCTGCTTGTTGTCTCCAGCTCTTAATTATGCTGTCACACTTCTGTATCTCTTTAGATTTGACTGCTATAAATTAAAATGGATTGCGAAACTGGTGTGGTTTTTCAAGGCATGAAGGGTTTCTGGAAGCAATGAGTTTCTCCTTGCGTGTTGCTACTTGGGGATGCTGTTATGGATTTAAATTGCTACTGTTGGCAAACAAAAAATGATTTAAAATATATTAGCTGGAGAAAAGTGATTTAACCTTCAGGCTTCTAACAACAATGTTTATATTTGGTGTAAATTGCTTGAAGCAAAATCTCTTTTGCAAAGAGGATTATCATCAGGAGTTCAGTCTGGCTGAAAATGTGCCCATCTTTGAATTGCAGGGTTTTATTTCTTTATGCTACTATTAGCTTCTTTAGTGCTTGCACAAAGGGTGGATTATGACCTTCCTTTTAATTCTCTAGCTAAATGAGGGGAGTTTTTTCTTTGTTGTTGGTGTTAGGTGACGTTAAATAACTGTGGAAATTCAACAAACTGTAAGGAACTTTTAATTTTTCTGTAGAAAGGCCATTTTATCATCCTCTTTGCTTCATTTTCTGCCACCAGTAAAATCTCCCTGACTTCATAGGCTACACAAATCCTTCTGTGCCTAAAGACCTTTGGAAATGCATTATGTAACTTCAGTGCCTCCTTGCTGGTACTTTCTCCTTGTTTGTGTCAGCAATGCTGTTGTCTCAAATGGTGTGCAGTGTTGAACTACAGCCATTTTCTGCTCTGATTTGCTGTTGCTTCTTACTGAAAATGCAGGAAATATTTTAAATCCAAAGGCTCAAATCTAAGTTAATTCACATTAATCCTTGTTGAAACATTGGTCATTGCACTGGAACTTCTCTGGTCGTGAGTTTGGCCCAGAAAATTAAATCAAAGGAGCAGAGTGACTTTCTCCTGCTGTTACTGAGGAGCCAGGAGTTAAGTCAGTATGATGTAAAACAAGTCACTATTTCAGCTATTTCTAGCATGCATGGTGTGTATTTATTTTATGGTGATTAAACAAGCAATAAATGCTTTCAGGCAAAAAACACATATTGGAAATAATTGCTTTTATGTATTACAATTACTTGCCTACTTTGGAGAGTCTCTGTAATACATCCTGGGACAAAATGTAAAAGAGAAAATAATTCTATGAAGATGTATTGTTCATAATCCCCAGTGTTCAGTCCATTTAAAACTCATAAAATAATTAATAGACTGAGGAAGTAAATTGATGAGACAGAAATAGTCTGTGACCACTTTATATTGCTTTTTCTGACCTCAGCTATACAAGTTCTCTGAAGCAACAGGAATTTTTCTTTCTTTGTGTGTTCCAGGTTGATCATAACTCTTCTAGAATCCTGATTAAAGAAAACTGTCTTATGTATGATTGGATATTTTCACCCAAGATGAAAAATTTATTTTCAGAAAGTGGCCAAAATTTATTTCGTCTTAAAGGACTCTTGCTGACTGTAGCTTTTTTCCAAAACCTACTGCTTGTCATTAAGTGTAATTTTGGTTGAAGCCGGTTCATTACATTGAATATGATGTCTGAAAGACTCATCTGAAGAAGCTGATCCTCTTCTTTATGGAAATTACATCCCTGCATAAAATTGTGCAAGAAAAAGCTCATCAAAACTAGCCTCAGTACAAGGAGATGTCAGAGAGACCATTTTCGAACCTGGATGTACATTTATAGGCATATGGTCCTTTGCTCTTGCACAAAACTAATTTTTTTTTTCATTTTATGTAGTTGAGTTGAAAAGACAAATATCTCAACAGATAAGCTTCTGAATTGGCTGCTGTCCTGTTTGAACAGGACAGTGATCCAAACCATGCTAAAATATTCACCTCTTCCAGTCCACCTCCATTTCTCATCCTCCCTTTTGCTGTTCCTCCTTGACCCCCTGCAGCCATGGGGCTGCTGTGGGCAGTGGCAGTGGCAGAATTCAGTGAGCTTCAGGTCCACATTTCCCTTCCCACCCCTCTGGGTCTGGTAGCAGCTGACTCTGCATCACACCATTGCAATCTGGATGCAGATTTGGCATCACCAAAATACATGACAGATGAGGACACAGAGTAGTTGTTCTATTAAATATCAGCTCAGTTGTGCCTGCTCTTGGTGGGGAAAATTCTCCTGTGCTATTCAGCTGAGGATATGAGGGTTGTCTTTTGCAGGAGGGAGCTATTCGTTTGGTAGGATTAGGATTCTCACCTTTCCTTTTGCTTGTCCTTTGGCACAAGATCGTGGCTTTGTTTGTAACACAGCACTGTAGCTCGTCCTTTCTGTTTGATCCAGAGGAGACCGTGAGAGGCAACAGTACCCTCAGAACAGCTTGTGTACTTCTGTCTGCAGAGGTGCTCAGTGGGATTCCTGGCTCGTGGGTTTTTCCTGCTCTGGCTGGAGATGAGTCAGCATCAGAGAGATTTGTGCTGCTGCAAAGATGCTGTGCTCAGTAATTCGGGTGGCATCAGAGATTACTTTCCTGCTCCAATTAGTGCCTAAAGCGTCTGAGTTGCCTGTATATACTCACTTGAATTGGGTTGCAGGAAGCTCTTGCATGGGCTTTTCTCCACAGTTCAGTGGCTTTCTCACCTCCAGGCAGATTTGGAAGAGCCAGGAACCTCAGCCTATGAAATAGTCTTTATCCTTCTTTACCTCACTAAGGGTCGTGTCTCTGCAACTTCTGACCATAGTTCAAGTAGTTCTACCAGTAACCTAATGCCTTGTAGTTTAATTGACTGGAAACTCATCAGTTCTCAGTATTGGCTATTTATTCCCTTAGATGAAAGGCCAAGTATAAACTTCTGTAGGAAACAATTTGAGTGTAAAAAGCCAAAAAGGCATGCATGTAGTTCTCCCTGGTTTGAAGTAGACCTCCAAAGGGTCAGGTTAGCAGGCATTACTTGGGTCACACCCTTTGACCTCAGAAATCCTCTCATTCCTTAAAATCTCCATATATTTTTCAGTACTTTCTTTACAAAGGCCAAGCAAAATCAATAAAAACAGAAAACAATCAATCACACTCTTAAAAATATTAAAAAATCCAAAATAGTTGTACAAAATAAAAAATTCAAGATTAAGTTGAAAGGAAAATATCTCAGCAATCCTGAATATAAACTGGAATCTGCCTTTGAACATGGAATGTAATAAAAGCCTCTTTAAATTTGCTTGACCAGTGGAGATTCTGGGATCTGTCTGAACATACCAAATTGCAGCATTCTGGCTTTTGTGTCATGATCTCAAAACATGAATTTGTTTGTGTGCATTAGACAAATCCACATACTTTCTTTCCTGATAATTAATATGGCATCAGATGGGTACAAGATTTTTATAATTTCTTCTGAAGCTCACTTAGGAAATAGAAAAATAAATGTACTGCAAAGAAACATGAATCTGCTCCCATAACAGGCAAACACCATCTCATTCTTTGTGGCTTTTTATTGTGGATGAGGCTGAGTAACTGGATCCAGCTCTGAAATTTGCCCTACTAACTCTAGGCTGCCTAACTTGGACTGCTTTATTATGGAAAATAGAAAGGATGGGATTTTTCTTCCCTTTTCTTTTAACCCTAGGAGGATAAGCCAGTAATCAATAGTAACAGCAGATTACCTTGAAAGTTTGTTTTTTCAGTGGCTATGTTTGGTACTTCCATTTTCATCATACAAGAATAGCTTGGGAGATGAAATTTTTGGGTTTTTTTGGACTCAGACACTCAAAATGATCTCAGACTAGATGGAGAAGAACTGTCAGTTATGTGCATGTAGTCCTTGTCAGAAATGCTTAGTGAAACATGTCTGCATGGTTAATTACAGGGACACAGTTAATTACAGGGACAAAGTAGTGTGATTTATTTACTTTACTATTCTAGCAGGCATTGAACATCTGGCCACAACAAATGAAGCGTTTTTTAGATAACTGAAGCAGGGAACCCAAATGAAACAACATAATAAATTGATGTCCACACATCAATTTATGTGGAAGCTGTGGAAGCTTTTCACAGTTATTTTGTGCAGTAGTCTACAACTCTTAAGGCAAAGCAGCAGTACTTAGTGATGCAGGCTGGAAATGCTCTCTACTTCTGAAGTGTGGGAAGGAGAATAACTCCTCTGGTAATCTCCAAGTTTATGGTGTTAAGTACTCTATAATTGTACCATTGTTTGTGCAGATATGATCCTCTGGATACAAATTCAAAGCAAGTATCCATCCAGTGGCTGCAAGTGGTCCTTATATTTTTTTGTTTCCTGTTGTTCACTGGGATTGGTATGGCCTCTAGTGACTAAGGACTTCTCTCCTTCATTTTTCTACATTGGAGGGCATGTGTCATGCCAAGTTTCTGAGATCTTTTGCCTTCATCTGGCTGAACTACAACCTTCTTCTGGCCGTACACACTTTTCACATGCTCCCTGGCTCTGCAAGTTCCTGTCTTCCAGTATGAGTCAGTTTTCTGAATTGGAATGAGACGTGACATTTTGTTATCAATAAGTTAATTATCCAATCGTTTTAACCTGTTGATTTAACTTCCTGAGTGGCCAGCTCTTTAATAAGAACAGGTTTTTAATAGGCCTAGATGAGCCTTCTGTAGTCATCTAAGGTACAATCTTGACGACATCTGAAAGTAGGCTAATAACCAAATTCACTGAGCCAGAATACCCACAGCTATTAGTTTGTAAAATAGTGTCCCTGAGAGGTTATTCTGCTTGACCCACTTTCTAAACTGGATTCTACACCTGATGTTTTGTCATGGATAAAGAAATTTGGGGATTTTCATTTGTTTGATGCTGAATGCTGTGGTCCCAGGCAGCAATGGGAAAGAAAAGTAGTATTTTGTTAGGCTTGACTCCCTAGTTTGTGTCTCTGAAGTTTCTGCTGGAGGAGTTTTTCTGAGATACTTTGAAGATCATTGTTCTGGTTCTTGAATACGTGAAAGGCAGCATTCTACTATTCTTGTTTCTTTTTGTTTCAAATTCAGTAGGCTTTTTTCAAAACATTTACTGGTATTTTTCATGAGCCTTTTCCTTGCAGTGTGTATTTTGTGCTTGCTGTGGTCTGCCCCACTTCAAAGATGGTTGTTTTGCTTCTGTTAGGCTAATAGGGGAAGAAGGGCTTTTCTAAGAGGATTCAGTCCAGCTTTGTTTGCATTTAATCAACTTAAGAGTTTGAATCAGGGTGACTGGGAATATTCAGGCCTGAAACTATTTCATCTAATTAAAATACTTAACTAGGACACATCATGTGGGAACCTGGTCCATGTCAGTGAATCTCCAAAGGGAAGCCTATCGTGTCTACACTCCTTAGAGTGAACTGGGATGAATTCTGGCCATAACAGCTTGTGAAGGGTTGTAACCTATTGTAGTCGTGCAGAGCAGTGTCACTGCACTGTCTTATGTGAAGAAGAGCTTTCTTCATGGTGTTATTCCAAGTGAAGGCAACAGGAAAAGTCTGAGCATGTTGATGAGTGATGGCTGACAAGGAATGCCGTAGGCACAGTGGAATTGAAGTGGAAAACACAGCAGGGTTTGTGAGGAAATTTCTTTCTCCTTTGTCTTGTAGGAATAGCTGCATATCTTCATGGCTGCCATTCCACAGTAGCAGATAAACGTTCTTCAGCACTGCAGTGAGCATCTCCTTCTGGGAACCTTGGACAGCATGAGCTGTGTTTGACCTCTGTGTGCAGCTGTGGTGTCACATAGAGGATAAGGCTGAGCTTGATTTTTTTAAGCTTCTCAGATTTTTGTAGCGTATTTTCGCAATAAAGCCTTTTTTAAAAAAATCATTTTTAAAATTGGCATTGACTGAACCAATTTGAGTTTACCTAGGTGACTAAAAAGGTTATCCCAAAAGCCTTTAAAACTTTATTTCTGCATTTTCTCAGGTACCTGCTGCAGGAAGGGACAGAACAAGAAAGCACCATGTCTTCAGTCTCAGCTTATTACAATGGGAAGACCGTACTTATCACAGGAGCTACAGGTTTCATGGGCAAAGTACTGGTGGAAAAACTTTTGCGCTCCAGCCCTGAAGTGAAAGCAGTTTATATTCTTGTCAGGCCGAAGGCTGGACAGTCAATGCAAGAGAGAGTGGCCAACATGTTGAAATGTAAGGTAAGTTCATATGCTTTATTCTGGAATCTAATCTGAAATCCGTTTAGCTGGGTGAAGCAGAGGGCTTCTGTTTTACTCAGTTCATGAGGAGCAAAATGCTGACTTCTGCTGTAACAGCTGTGTATTTTTCCTGTGTCTAAAACAAACAGCAAAAAGAATTGTTCATGAACAAACCTGTATATGTCTGATTTTGATGGCTGCCGCAGCATTTTACACTGTAATGATGTAATCTTTTAAATTCCCGTTTTGCATGACCTCCACCTGTGTGTCTTGATCCTGTTTAGTTTGCCAGTGAAAAAATCTATAGTGACAAGAAGGGTGTCAAAGCCCTTTGCTGTATTAAATGTAAACATTTGTAAGGAGACACTGACTTGGCCTGAGGCTCTCAAGATCCTATGGATCTTAAGCCAGTGGTGAGGTTGTGAACTTGCTCAGACTCCTCCAGCTATGATAAATGCCAGAGTTCAAGCTCATGCCTAATGCTAGTGAGAATTTGTACATAGCTGATGTGAAATGAGAGGAAGGGACAGATCTGGCCCTAGCAGGCAAGGAATTACTAGGAATTAATCTGAGAATTGTCAACATGCCTTTATGGAGTATTGGTCTAAAAGTTTGAGCAAGACTCGACTGGAAGAATCCTTCTCCTTCTGCAGAAGTTAGAGGTAAAATAGTTGACTTTGAGACAAGTAGGTCTGGCAGAAAACATGTTTTTTTCCTTTTGGTGTTTTGAGGCATTAAGCTAGGAAAATCTTACATATGTCCAAGAACAGAGGTAGTTTGGTTTTGGTGTGTTTTTAACTGAGGGTAGATTGTTTTCATATTCAGGAAAATTTGTGAGTAATATAAAAGGAGACAGTCACATTAGTTGCTTTCTGCAAGTCTGTCATAGAATGATTTAGGTTGGAAAAGATCCTCAAGGTCGTTAAGTCCAACCTGTAACCTCACACTGCCAAGTCCACCCCCAGCTTTCATCAGAGTGGATAATGTGAAACAATCCCAAGTGTGGTGTGGTTTTCCCTTTTGTGTTTTAAAACACTTGAGGAAATGATAAACCTAGGTATTTATCAAGACTTCTGTAAGTTCTGTTTGCATTTTATGTATAAATGCTGCTGGCTTATCTTTTCAGTTGAGCAGCACAACTTGGAGGTATTATTAGCTCTAGATGGGGTTCCCTAGTAACTGTTTTATTGTTATAGCTGTATTAGATGTACCCATTTTTCTTCCTAGGATGTTTCAGCAGTTTTAGACTTGCCAACAGCAAACAGGACATGATGACCTCTGCTTGAACCTTTGGCAGCCTGCTCCAGTGTGTTTCAAATGAAGAGAAGGAGAAGGCAGAGCTCTAAGTTAGGCTGCTGCAGCCTTGGGAAGAAAAAAAACTTACACAAGTTCATCCAGGTCCTCTTAAGGAAGAAGGTGTCTTTCTGATGCTGATCATTTTAAAATTACTCAAAAATCCTTGCCTAAGGCAGAAAACCTACTCCTCAAAGGTGTTTGTCATGTACAAATGTTGACACCCTTGGAGATTTTTTTTCTAAAAATGAAACTGTTAATTCCACTAGATGTTAATTTAATGACAGACAAGGATGGCAGGAAACATTATTCTTAACATTTTTGCAGACTTCTTCTAGTTGATCACAATCTAGAGACTGCCTTTTCATTTACTGTTCTGGTTTGCATGCTCCAGTTTGGGAAATCCCTGAGGTATATAACAAATCAAAATGCAGCAAAACTTTGTTCCAAATCTTCAGATAACATTCGCATTTGAAATTTCTGATCACTATCTCTGATGAGATATATTGGAGTAAGCACAGGAAGCTGCAGAGTAAAATAATTTCTCTTATTTATGTACCTTTATAATTTCTAAACTCTAGTGAATAATTACTCTTTTTCCCCACAAACTACTGATTTAATGCAGAATAGTATTTGTATCTGGGTTTAGGAGAATATACTTTATTTCTTCTTTCATATCCTACCCTGTGTAATCTTCTACTGTCCCATGACACATTCACTTTGCAAGTAACTCCTTCTTTTGCATCTAGCTTTGACCTAGTGTTGGCCTCTGGATTTTCTTGTTTGCACATCCAGAAAGTAAGTATTCCAGGAACCAAAGGAACAGAGAAATGCAAGTTGTCAACTTCTAAATATTCGAAGCAAAGAGATAAAATGAGTATTTGGGCTGAAGTAAGATCAGAGTGAAGCAGTTTGGTTAAAATTAGTTGGATAATGTTTAGGTTCTTCAGGAAAGGTCCTCTGGGGACTCATGATTTTTGGTAGTATTTAGAAATATTTTGAAAGAACTTGCCTAGAATTTTGATCCCTTTTCAAATATCTCTGTGAAATTTGTGTGGCTTTTATCATTATATCTACAGGGGTTTGAATACTGAAGTGTCACATTTGTGTCCTGTCTTCTTCACAGTGTGTACGTGTGAATCTGCTGAAAGATGACTCCTGCTAAATAGAAGAGAAGCTGTGGGTTACAAAAGGGTGATACAGTATGATCAGGCAAAATAACTTAGTTTGTGCTTTTCAACAGTTGGTTACTTGGAATTTTTCAACTTCTGAATCCAACATGGAAAGTAAAATACAGAAAATAGTTTATAGGCATCAGTCAGAATTCTTTGCATTCTGTAGCTAAATAGGCATTGAAATTTAATATAAGGCTGCTTTCCTTAGTAAATTAGTTTTACATGCAGGTGCATTAGTGCATTAATATTCAATATATAATGAACAGATACTCAGTTATCTCAGCATCAAATCCAAAACAAGCATGGTGACCTTGCCTGTTTATGAAAGGAGATGTTCTATTTCCCAGCGGCAAGTCCCTAAGGGAATCAAGCTATTATCCTGTCCTTAATGAAATGCCACGTCTGCCTTGCACAGAGCACAGCTGTTCCACAAAAAGCCCCAGATTTTAGTATGGGCTGCTGCCTGGATGCGGCCAAAGATGTGGATCATGAGGCAAAACTTGACAGGGCTATATAATTGTTAGTTGATGGAAGAGATGTCTTTATCGGAGGTAGAGAATTGCTTCAAGGAGCATTTTTGCTGTCTGATCCCTCTGTGCACAGAAATAGGCAGGAGTGCTTGAAGGGGCTGTCTTGGATTCCCTGGAGAGCAGTTACTGCGCTAATGCTGAGTCACTGATTGTAGCTTTCCTGTTGACCCTGGGAGAGCAGAACATTTTCCATGCCCTGCATGCAGTGAACTAAGTCTGCTTGCTGCTGCCAGGCTCTTTCTCAGATATATATATATATATATATATGTTCAGTATTCCTAATTAGAAAGATCAGACAAAGTGGGGAGTGGAAAAGGCTCTTATTAATGTCTCTGATAATTCAGAGAGAAAACGGGGAGGCTGTGAATGAGGCTGCTGAAAATGGGGAATTGGGTGTGACTGTAAAATGCTGCTGCTTTTTTCTGTTGTCCAACCACAGTTAACCCCTCTAGTTAAAGTGGATGCTACAGACAGACCTTCTTTTCCCTGCAAAGCTTTGCCTGGAGCTGCACACTGGGATGGGCAATGCTGTCAGACACTTTTGTCTCTTCAGTATTTCCTCATTAAATGTGCTGTGTTTATCAGTAAATATCCAGCAAGACCCTGTAAATTTCAGCTAATCATTCGAGGTTTATCTTTCCCTCCTATGACTTTGCCCCCTCACTCATCACCATAAGCAGTAAAGGCTCTCCATGCCAAACCAGTGCAGTGTCACTCCATCTGGAACAGCATCCCTGAAATCTGGTGTGACCACTATAGAGGGGCTTGTACTTGGATCAGGGTTAATGAAGTTTTTAGGTTGATGGAACATGGTGGTGTTAGGTCATATGCTGGACTCAGTGATCTCAGAGATCTTTTCCAACCTAACTGATTCTCTGATTCTGTACGTGCCCTATCCCTTGAAGTGTTCAAGGCCAGAACTAAAATAATATTTTTTTTATCTTTGAGTGTTTGAAGAACAAATGAGTTAGAGAATCATAGAGCCATCGAATCAGTTATCTTGGCAAAAAAACTCCTATGATCAGTCCAGCTGTTAACCCAGAACTTCCAAGTCCACCACTAAACCATGTTCTTAAGCATCACATCTTCATATCTTTTAAATACCTCCAGGAATGGTGATTCAACCACTCCCAGCCTGTTTCAGTGCTTGATAACCCTTTGGTGAAAAAATTTTTCCTGATATCCAATTTAACCCTTCCCTGATACAACTCGAGACCATTGCCTTTCATGCTATCACTTGTTACCTGGGAGAAGAGACTGGCCACTACTTTGTTAAAACCTCCTTTCAGGTAGTTGTAGAGAGCCATGAGAGAAGCCCTGATCCTTCTTTTTTCCAGGCTAAACTACCCCAGCTCTCTAAGCCACTCCTCCTAAGACTTGTGCTCTAGACCCTTCCCAAAGGCATCTCTGACTGCAAGAAGCTGTCTCCCTTATATTACATAACTTCTCCTTGTACTCCTGCATGACTCTCTCCCTGAAACATCAGTCTCTGATCACTTAGAGATGCAGTTCTGTGGTGTTATCAGCATGGTTCTGCTGATCTGGCCCCTTAAAAGCAGAACTTGCAGTACTGGAAGCTCTAGGAAGGATTATGACCTAATGGTGTACATTGTCTTTTATTTAAAGAAACAATGCTGCTGAAACCCAGGGAAGCCTTGGGGATGCCATTTGTCTCCAGGTCACAAGCTCTGCCAGATGGTACAGAATTCAAACCTGTTTTATTGCTGTCAAGGAGAGGTCGCAGTGTAATGCTCCATCTTTGCAAACTGTCTTCAGTCCTTCTGTTCTTGCGGGTAGTCACAGTAGTAAAGTCAATTCTTTTAAAATAGAATGCAGTTTTCAGTTTCCTCCAGTTGTACAAAGGTACGCAGTAAATCACCAAGAAATTATGAATGTTTAAATGACATACAATTCTAAATGAGAAACAAGAGCACAGTACGATATGAAACTAGAAATTTGGTGGATTACTCTGAAATTAGTAATTCATTGAAAGCAAAAATGCTTCTCAGTTTATTTCAAGTGTGATCATCATTCTGTGAAGAAAAATGTTTTGGTGTCAAAACCTGACACATCAGTTTCCTCATCTTCCCCTGTAAATAGAAACCCAGCATGAATCAGGGATGTCCAACAGCAACCAGGGGCCACCTGCCTGGCAGCAGCTGCCAGCTCAGCAGAGTCTTGATCCTTGCAATGTATGTGTGCCTTGTATGAAGGGTAAAACAAGATCTTTTTGTACACCTCAGCTTTCTCTGTGCCTACTTGCTCAGCTGCACCAGCAAAGGGGTTAATGGTTTCTGTCTTCATTTCATTCTATACACATACCCACCACCTGCAGAGCAATCTGTAAAAGCTGCCCCTCACTTTTGTCTTTACTTCTTGGTTTCATGCAACTTTTTTGTGGCTGGCATAATGATAAATCAATCAGATTTCAGAAGGGTTTTTTTGTTTGTCTGGGTTTTTTCCCCTTAAAATCACTTTGTGATGTCAAGTAGATGGTGATCTAAACAGCAACACCTGAGAATACAGAGCCTCAAATAGAAGCATTCCAGAAAAATCCCTATAGCCAACTGTATGCTAACGTATGTGCTGCTCATGCAATAAAGTTTAAAAAAAGCTGAAAACAAAGGAGAATTTTCTCAGTTTCGCATAAGATATCTGACAAGAGACATGCACATGTTTAAATATTAATATTCAGTTATTCTTCTAAATCTGTAAAGATACTGTGGTTAACAGTATGCTGCTGTGTGACAACTCTTATGGTCAGAGACCTCATTTTGTCCAAGGAATGTTACGGACAAGCTTTTTTGCAGCCAGCACAAAAGCATTGTGCTCTGCAGCCCAATTAACACATACACATTTATATAGACACAAATGCACACATATGCATCAGGGCACTCTTTCAAGCTAGCCATTTTTGTTTTCTTTAGTGGTGGGTATCCCAAGGGATTTGTGTGTTAGTGAAGATTCTGCAGTGAAGATTCCACCAGCTGATAAATGACAAAATAAAAGTTCAGCCCTTGAAGCAAATGAGCATGCAGTATCTTGAGAATGATGCAATTAAAAAGAAAATCAACAATAAGATTTCCTCCTGCCAGTAACAGCGTAGAGGTTGCGGTTAAGCTGCATTTGCTGCCATCTGTAAAATGAAATGCATTTTAGGTGCTCCATAAGCAGCGATATTTTGAGACACTTACAGCCTGTAACTTCACAATATTTTTTCTTCAATGTACAAGGGTGTCATACAGAAGAAAGAGGGACTCTCATAAGGAAGTTAGCAAACTAAGATTGCAGTTGAGTCACAGCTTTAAAGGATCTTCATAACATTGCTTGAATTTGCATTTCTGCCTGAGTACTTTCTGGTTTGCAGCCAAGGCCCAGTTCCTGGAATCAGTGGAATTTCTCTTGGTAACTTCATTTAGCCTTGGTTGAATATCTCCTGAAAGGTAGATTTCGAAGAGGCAATGGGCCCACATAAGTAGATACAAGCCGTCCTTTTAATTCTGTGCCATTCTGGTGATTTTCTTTTTGTTCTGGATAATTACATGTATGAGTTTGATTTCCCTGCCAGTATTTCAACTTCAGATGATAGCAACTTAAACACAGGGAAAAGTGTTTGGTACTGAGATGAAAATTCAGTTCATCACTCTTCTAAATCTGGGAAACTGATACCATCTGATTCTAGCCTTGGAACATAAGCAAGCTAGACAATTTCTGGATTTGCAAGCTACTAAACCCAAGAAGTAATTGTTTTATTGGTAGTGCTGACCATCCACCTTTATTGATACTGCTCTCATCCACCTCTTTTCCCATGTGGCTGCATCTAAACTCAGCCTTGTGTGTTAAGTTGGAGATGGAAATAGTATCCTAATGTTAGAATTTTTTTCATATGACTAAAGGGAAGCTTTAGATTCTCTAATGCACAAAATTTACTTTTATGCCAGTCAGAGATCTCTCCATCTGGAAAGTTTAATCTTTCCAGGTCTCCTTGCCAGAAGAAAACTTCTAGCATCACCACCATTCCTGTCTACATATCCTAAAGGAAAAAGTCAAGGAAGCGGGGGAGTGTGCTGACAGGCATGGAGGAGTTCAGCTTGGCATTTTCAAAGAGGAAGGGAAAAGAGCAAAGAGCGTTGAAGAGAAAAGCTCTTCTATGCAGGCTTGAGAGTTTTACATCAGTAGCAGAAATAAGAGCCATTTCCCAGCAGCTTTTGCTGGCAGCAAGGCCATGGAGCAACATCATTATAGAGGTCCTGTTGGGCATCCTTTTAAAGCTGCCGATTTCTCCTGGATCCTGGTTTTGCTCAGGCACACAGGAGAGCTGAGCTTTTAGGCAGCTGCACAGCATGCCTTGTGTTCACAGTTTTGCCAAGTGACCCGTTCACCAGCAAGGCCTTCAGCAAACATGTTTTTAAACAATGTTTGTCATTTTGCTGGAGCCTGGGACTTGGCTCTTGATGTGTGCAAGTTGGCACTATTCCTTTTTGGACTATTGCACTTCAGAACTGCTGTGGACACCAACGGATCTGCTCATGTACCACAGCTCATCTGTGGGCGTGGGTTCTCTGCTTGGAATAGGGGCTGAATGAGGACATCTGACCTCAGACACCCTCTGAGGGCCTGAAAACCATAGCTTAGAACACAGGCTCATCTCTTTCTGCAAACCTTTCTCTGGTTTTCTGGAGAAACCCAGTTTCTCCATGGCTGGGTTGGCCATGGAGCCATCAGTCAGCACCCAAAGAGCAAGAATTGGCTATTTGGTCATTGGTTTACATACACAATGTAAAGTTAACTCAAATGAACTTAAATTTTATCCTTTGTGTCTGATTTTATTCCATTCTATCCTCAGCTGTTTCTTCCATTTTTTTCTTAAAGAAAGCTATTCTGTTTTCCTAAATTGAATTCTGGCCTTCCTTACCAGTATTTTTTTCTTCTGTAGCAGCAAACCGTGACTGAATAATGAAACCTAAGGACCAGTTTTGTCAGAAGACCCTGTGTAGTGGGTTGAGTGAGACACCCTGAAAAGAAAGAAATAAATTTTGTTGTCAACAAAACACAGCAGTTTAAGAAGAAATCCTAAACATAGTGGGGCAGAATCTTTAAACTTCTGTTTTTACTTCCCTTTCAAAACCTGATCCCTGGCTAGTACACGGATAAACAAAAGTTGTTGAAATACTGGGGAGAAGTGGGGGAAGTACTGTAATCCTTTGGGCCTCTGAGAGAGCTCTTGCTTGGGACACAGGGGTGCATCTTGAAACTCAAAATCCAGAGCTTTTGATCTTCTGGGTGTCCCACAATTGATCCTAAAATCTATCTTCAAGAGGATCACACAGCTTAAAAGTTGTCTGGAGGTCACCCTTGACTGCAGTTTACTCTGACAAATCCAACCTGCTGTTTTTATTACATTTACCAGAGCCATAAGAACTGCCAAATATATTAGGGAGATTGTTTAAAAAAACGGTGAGGTTCTGACTCGCGTCATAATATTGCATACATAAATCAAAACATCTGAATTGCGCCAAGGAAACCAAGCCTGAAAATTGGGCTTTGGTAATTTTCTGGGGGCATGTATTAGGCCTTTTGTTTTCTTTTAAGGGAGCTGGGAGTGAGAGTATTATCAGTGTTGTAAATTAATTTTGCTTCTTGAAACAAAACAGCTCTTCCATTCGTAGTTAAACGTGAATGATGGTCTGACTGTCAACAGCACAAACTGACTGCAGCACAAACTGACTGCAGACTCCCAGAATGAGCTGGTCTGACTCTGCAGAGGGAAAGCCTATTAATTCTGGGATCAGGTATGATTCACTGCTGCACTCTGGACTGTGGAGGTGGTTGTCCAGAGCCTGCTGTTCTGGCCTCAGCTATATTTGATTTTGAGTTGGTGAAGGGAAAGGGTTGCTAGTCTAGCTAAATGTTTTTAAAATCAAGGCACGCTTTATTCACTCTGTTGAAAATTATCACTAGACTGGTTTTTGACCCTATATATGCTCAGTTACTATAAGCTTTCACTTAATTTCTTTGAAGAAGGTTGGTGTGTCTTCAGTGGTGCATCATTCTTGTGCTTATCCTAAATTCAAGGAGATTGTGTTGAAGTGGGTGCCACTGAAGAGTTAACAGAAACTTGCCTTATGTTATTACAATCTGAATTGAATGAGTTTTGCCAAGTGTTGTGACTTATTATTTATATGATTTAGATGAGAGAGAAAACTTAGAGTGATCTCCTCATACATGAAGCTTTGGGATAGTCAGTGTCTGATTGCATCAAGATTTAAAAGCAGGGACTGAGAGTGGGATGTCTGGATGGGACTTCTGGGCACTGCTGCAGTAGAAATAGCAAATATGAATAAAAAAAACCAAGCACTGACTTGTGGCTTGTTTAAAAACCAAACAAACCTTTGATACTGTGTGTGTACTTTTGATCTCCATTATTTTGTGTCTTCTTCTCATCTTTCTTGTCTATTCTGCAAGTTGTCTCCTTGTGTTGCCATCTCATCCTAAAAGTGGGATTTCATAGCTTAGTTTAGGAACAAGGGTTTCTTATTTTGGTTTTGTATCTGCCAAACACTAAAATGTGTTTTCAAGCCTTCAGTCTACTGCTGAGCTCAGCAAAACAGGAGCCTGGATTTGGCTCCCAAGCTGGGCATTACTGGGATTACAGTAATGTAATTTGTACAGTTGTGTATAATACTATGAGTACTTCATCTGTATAATTAAATGTTTACAATGAACAGTCAGTACCTTCCTAGTTGGGAGGGGAAAAGAATGTCTCCCATATGGTTTTTTGGCGAAGAAAACATGGGTAAGGACAAGCAAAATGGACGTTTTTCTTGAATTACCTTGACTGCTTTAATTACCTTGACTGCTTTGGTAGAGCTCTAACCCCAGGGCCCTAAAAAGAGGGTAAAGAAATCCCGAAACCCCAAAATACTCTTCCAAAGTAACAATTTACTTTTTCAACTACTTCAGTTTTTTATTTTTATAATTGCAGAACTATAACTAAATTTTTACTAAGTTACAGTAAAAATTTCTAGTCAGTGGCCAGTTTTTTCCATGACATTGAAAATTTCCCCTTTGGATGAAGCAAGAATAAGTTATTTGGATTCTCTTTGTTTTGAAAAATCTTGAAAAATTAGGGTGTCCAGATAGCTTTGTACTTGTCTGAAGTTTATGGTAATATTTTATTTATTGAAGATGTATCAAAATCTGCTAAGACACACGCACACACTGTAAGTATGGGTAATTACACCTCCACTAAAAGTTTCATGATACTTTCTGTAACAGCTCTCAGTCTGACCTCTTTAAACCTTTTTTAGAAGTACCTCACTCATTATTCAAGATGTTCAGGTATAAAGCAGGCTGTGAGAATGCAACAATAGGGATGCAGGAGGGTAAGAAAAGGGCTTATCATTCTGATAAGCTCACGTTTCAGAAGACCAGGTGAGTACAACTATGCCGCTTCTAGCATTGTATGTGTGCCCACACCCAAGGAATGAAGCACCTGAAGTATACACCCACAGGTAATTTCAGCACTGGGAAGGGCATTTCCATACAAAGTGTGACAAAATTCTCAGTGGTGGAGGAGGGAAATACAATTTAATGGCTAGATTTCTTCTTGGGGAGGTTGCTTGCAGAAAGGCAGTAACCTGTTCAGAAAGCTGATGTGCTCCTTACTGTGCTGTATCCATGCCTAGAGGCATGCTGTCTCCCTGATGGTTGACTCCCAGTTGGATGTGGGCAGTTCCCAAGCTGCTGCCCTTGCTTTGATCTCCAGGAAGCTGACTTGACGAGAACTCTGTGTGTGCGTATGTTTTGCAGCCAGTTTCTTTGCCAGGGGCTAAAGAGAGCATGAAGATTCCATTTATTTCAGAAGCCTTCAGTATTTCTACATTCTAGAAAACACTAATGGCTGAAAAAAAGGGCAAATGCTTCACCTTTTGTCAGAAGGGGAAAGAGGGTCAATTCAGGCAGCTGCAGACCAGGCAGTTTCACTCCTGTGCCTGAAAGAGGAAATCATGGTGTGCATTTTCTTCACACCTTTCTGGGTACATGAAGGAAAAGGAGGTGACTTGAAGGTCAGCATGGATTTGGAAAAGAGGTGACCTAATTGCAGCCTTCCAGTACCTGAAGGGAGCCTGCAAGAAAGATGGAGAGACTCTATTGATAAGGGCCTGGAGTGACAGGACAGGGGGGAATGGTTTCAAACTGAAACAGAATAGATTTAGGTTGGATATTGGAAAGAAATTCTTCCCTTTTAGGGTAGTGAGGACCCAGCACAGGAAGTTTAGAGAAGCTATGGTTGCCCATGGATCCCTGATCTTTAAAGTCACTTCCAACCTAGACCCTTCCATGATTTTATGACTTACCCTTGGTACACTTAGCAGGACCAGTCAGGTCCTGGGATAAAATGACTGAATCTGTGGATGAAGGGAAAGCCATGGGCATCATTTACCTGGGCAATGGCAAAGCTTTCAGCATTGTCTCCATCAGATTGCTAGCATGCAGATAAGGATGTTACAGTCAAGGTGGGGAAAAGAAACCTGACTGGACATTCAGACTGCAAGGGTTTAATGGTTCATACTTTGCCTGGAGGTCACTTATAAGCAGAATTCCCTAAGAATTTGTCTGGGCATTTACCCTGTTTAGTACCTTAAAAAAGGGGAAAAATCTCCAGGTTGTAGTGCATTCTTTATGCTACAGGCTCTGCTGGTAACTGGCAGTGCTGTTAGAAGTCATATCTAACTTAGGAAGCTAGAGAAGGGAAACAGGATCTGGGTCTCTGAACTCCTGAGTGCTGGTAGCTTTCCCAGTGTATTTATATATCCCTTGGCTTTTACTGTTCTGCCTCTGCTGGGCTGTGTTCATTACAAGGAAGTTGTGCTGGATAGAATCAGTTGCAGAAGAAATGCACTGGTATGTAATTTGTCAAAATAAAATGTAATGTTAATTTTACTGGGAGGATCCAGATTTTAGAGAATGTGATGATTGCTTATTTGGAATAAGAACAAGGGATGACTGAACAACTGTTGTAAGACCAAACATTTTTGTGCTGGAGGCTCAAAGATGTGGCTAAACTGAAGCCTTGCTTATGTCTGTCATAAAAATTAACCAAAATCAAGCACCAGCAATCCCGAGGCATCACTCCTTGCTGCTGTTTATAGTGGTGGTATACATTTAACTTCATCCAATTGTGTGATACCCATCCATCTGCACAAAATGGACTCTATGAAAAGCTCTGGAATAGGTGCTTTTGAGATCTATGACTCTGTTTTTCATGTACCATTCCAGCACTGATTTGTGGTCTGTGCTGCGTCAAACAAGAGTTGATACAGTTTCCTCTGTGCTCATCTGTTTATTGCAAAGAAGATTACTTTGATTTTCTGCTTAGTCATTATCCATCAATTTTTTCCATTTACCAGTGTCTGCTTTGGTCACACATCATTCCTTGGTCCCTCTCAGATGTGTCCTCTGATGTTGTGGTGTTGTGAGGGTCCCCAGGATGAGGAGAGAGGTGATAATTGACTCCAAGTTCTCAGAAGGATGATTTATTATATTATGATATTATATTATATTAAAAGAAAATTATATACTAAAACTATACTAAAGAAAGAGAGAGAAGACAGCAGAAGGCTAAAACAAGAATGAATAATAAAAACCTGTGACTGACCAGAGTCCCAACACAGCTGGACTGGGATTGGTCGTTAATTAAAAACAATACACATGCTGGGTAAACAGTTCTTTAAGTCGGATTCCAGGCAATCAGATAATTATTGTTTACATTTCTTTTCTGAGGCTTCTCAGTTTCTCAGGAGAAAAATCCTGCCAAAGGGATTTTTCAGAAAATATCATGGTGACACTCTGAGGACAGGTTTTACTGCTTTCCTTTGGTTTAGATGAAATCCCCAGATCACCAAATAGCAAATTCTGTGTTCCCTATCCATGTTAACTCCATGGACACATCAGGATTGCTACCTCTGGGCAGTTTACTCCAGATAAATGTTAGGCCCCGATTAGAACTGGTCAAAAGCAGTTTATGGTGGGTAGGAAAGGCATGGAGAGCAAAGCAGTTATTTGTATCCTTTCTTAGTAAGCTTGGAGCTGCAAAGAGTGGTGTTCCCAGCCTGCTTGGAGGCAAGAACCATTCTCCAGTTAACTTCATCTTTTCGTAGCGCTGGTGAGTACTCTCTCGGGCTGACATTCCTTTGCCTCACCCGTGTGCTTCTCCCTGGGGGCCTGTGCTCTCACAGGACTGAAAAGCAATAAAAAATGTCAGAGGGCACATGGAACCTACTACAAGAGAAGATTTTTCCACAAGCCTGTTACCCAAGTTTTCTACTATTCATCCCAATGAATCTTGCCCTTCTTACACAAAATTTGTTATTGTCCAGTTACAGAGAGATAATATTCCCAAGCCTAAACATGTGCTTTTGTTTTGTTGTTTTTTTTAAAGCATAGATCAGGGTTTGAGTTAGTGCCAAAATTTTGATGTTAATTTGACCCTCAAATGGCAGCTCTCAGGAGAGAAGCACTTGGTTAAAGAAGATATATTGCCTCCTAAAGGGCTTTAAAATAGCTAATGTTCTTCTTCCACTTGTGTGGCCTTGGGTAAGTCACTTGAAATCTATGTGTCTCTTTCTTCCTGTGAAAAATTATGTGGCTCTTCTTTATAAAGAACTTACTGATGAAAGAGACTATGTAATAGGTATTAATGGAATATTTGATTAAAAAACCTGTTTGAAATCCAAAATACATGTCTGGAGACCTTTAGTTACCCTTCTCTCCCTTATGCCTAATATCTAATCTGGAGGTTGAGGGACATTTAATCAGTGTCATTCCTTGGTCACTTGATACAACTTTGAGACCATCCTTTTTGGGTTTGCTTTTCGTGTGCACCCATGGAAGCAGTGAGTTCCTTGGAGTGCAGGTGCTCTCTAGGAAAGCAGTCAGCTTTCTGTGGTTGTCTGCAGATTGTTCAGGTACTAATAGATGTTCAAATCCCTGGTATCAGCAGAACATGAAACCAGAGTGGTGATAGACACCTGTGCTAAAAATAAATAAACCCAAAGTAAGATAAGCTCAGTGTCCAGGAAAGGCAACTTTCAGTGAAAGTAATTTAGCACTAAAGAAGGAAAGAGTATTTTACTAAATAATAGCTAGATTTTTAAATTAATTATTTATGATGTTTAGTCAATGAAATGAGGCTTTAAGCTGTACTCAACATTTGTATGGCTAAAAATACATATTTTAACATATATATATAAGGTAATGTTGTAAATTAAACAATTAAGCTACTCTCTTCCTTCTATAAATGACGATGAGACCTGACTTGGGTGGATGTAATTTGCTGAATTAATCTTTCTTCAAAACATTTTATGTAGCTCTTGTCAGATGGTGGCTCAAATCAAATTCATCTTTGCTTTGCTCCTGTGTGATACTTCTTGTGCCCCTGGATAATTTCTCTGCCTACACCTGCTTTTGTTCTCCCATCCTCTGACAGGAGCTGCATTTAATTAACTCATCAGTCCTTTTCCCTTGTTTTCATTAGTTTTTATTCTGCCAGCAAGGATAGATGGATTCCAGCTCCAAAGGCACAGTAAAGCCCATGAACTGGGAAGGTGCCAGGACTTCTGAGCTGCAGCAGTGAAAAGACAAAGTGGCAAGGAATGACACTTCTGTTCTGAAAAGATCAGTGTTTTGTTAAAAGAGATGAGATTTTCTCTGAGGCCAGCAGCACACCTCCAGGGAGTCAGTTCAGCAGGTCACTTTAGGAACTGAAGGAAAATGTTGTATAAGGTGAGAGGGAAGAGAAGTGCTGTCTTTAACCTGAAACCAGCAATTCCCTTTCTCAGTCCTTCCCAGGAGAGAGTCTTTCGTGTGGAAGGCAAGGCATGCATTTACTCGCTCTCTCCTCCACTGCAATTTGGCAATTCAAGTGACAGAAGCGAAGGTGACAGCTACCCAAAGGTGCACTTGGTCCTGGTCTTGGAATGCCTGGCACAGGCTACAGTCCAGCTTCTGCCTGTCTGTGTCCTGCACTTGGGATGGGGCTCCTACTTCATTGCTGTTATTTGGCGGATGTCATGGATTTGATGTGAGGTGATACCTTCATAATAGATGTGTTAGCTGGTTCAGTTTAATCTGATTAAACTCTCCCAGTCACCTACTTAGGTAAGGTAGATGGGAGGAGTCGGAGTCAGAAAGATTAGGAGACATCTGCATGATTGTGAAAAGGCTGGAGGCAGAGGAAAGAATTTGAGGAGCATCACCCCTAACTCCCACATAAACATACTCCATGAAATCAGGGTCCATACTGTGGGAGGGGAAGAAGGGTTGCCACAACATGATCCAGTCTTTCCTCATTCCCACTTCTTGGACAGGTCTTAACCTCTTGGTATTGTATCAAGAGAGTGGGAGGAAGTGGGTTTCACAGGTTCACTTGTCCTCCAGAGTCAATCCTTGAGCAATGGATATTGCCTTATAATAATAGTGAACAAAGTTACGAGTTCGTGTGTTGTCTCTCTCGGGACTCATGTCACCCAGCTTGTTACAGTAGTTTCTTTCCTAATAGAAGAAACTGGTTGTAGGCGTAATTCTGCCGTGGTGTGTGGGAGGAAGATCTTGCGGAACAGATGGTTCTTGGTGAACAGACTCTAGTGACTAAGACTGACTCTCAAAAAAGAATTAATATATCAGGCTGATTTGCTGATGAACAGAAATAGGAAAAATGACCATAATACAAGCACAAAAATGAATGATGAAGAGGGCTGCCTGTTCTATGCTTGACAGCGGTATTTCTCCATGATAAAGAAATTGCTTTTTAAAAGCTCCCTTATGGAAGGGATTCTCTAAGCTGTTTTGTTTTCAAATCTTAATGTATTTGTAATTGAGCACAGGAGGGAGAAAACCAGACACTCAAAACTCAGAATGAAAAAAAAAAGAATTCTGCACTAGGAGAAACTTTGCATCCACACATTTGTGGCTGCCTGCTTGAAGGTGGAAACCATTGAAGATGGAAGACCCATCAATATGTACAGTTGGACAGATTCTTCAGTAAACCTCATTTCAGTCTGCTGATGTTGATAAATACACACTTATCCCTTAAAGGTCATGGTTTGAAAAATATCACTTTCATGACCAATACAAACAATGTCTGAGTGTGTGGATTAAAGTCTCTCCCCGTGAAACAGGTTTTCCTCTTCAAAAGAAGTACCCAGGACTGTGGGCTACTGCTCAGTCTTGAGTAATCTCTTAAGAACTCCTTGTCGGCCATTTGATATGCTGATGTTTCATTTTCAGGGTGTTTAACAATCCCACCAGCTAGGAGTTAGCATCTCAAATTTATCAGCATGACATCTTAAAGTAGTGCAATGGAGTGGCCCTTTCTTATATGGCAATATTTTTTCAGGACTTCTTTGGTTGCTACATTGATTGAAATGCAGTTTTAGGTCTGTTAGACCTGCAGACCCAGCGCAGCTCAGAGGAAATTATTTAGAAGTCCATATCTATGGCAAACTTTTCAGTTTAGGGCTGACTCCAGTGTAGGAGAGAGTTCCCCACCTCTTATGTTAACCAGTAGTCCTGAATATCCTGCTGCTGCTACTAAAAATGTAGCAGACAAGACAGAGTTTCACTTGGGTTTAATAGAAGTAGTGCTAAGCAGTCTGAGACTTAAATTCTCCTTCCCTTTGGCATTACAGTAAAAATGCCCATTTTTAAAATAAATGACTGTACATGCTCTAAACTATTCTTAGCTACAATAACTGATATCAAACTACAGGGCTAAGGGCTATCGTTAAGTACAAAACAGCCAGCAATAATGTTTCAGAAATTGAATCTGTCCTGGTAAAATCATACCTAAACTGGCAAGGTCTTTTGAGCAGCATGCAAGGAAATACAGATTTCCATGGCTGCAATGCTGAACATAGATTGGCATTCTTCTGGAATTGGGCTTTAATCTTGGAGATGATCTCCTGAGCTGCTGTTTTTATGGTGGCACATCACTGATCTTCATACCCTATGGGATACAGATGGCTCCAGCATTGTCAGTGTTGTATATTAGTTGTTATTTTTCTTGGTTCAGAGAGTGATGATCAGATATTATTATATTAATTGAGCCTTTTCAAGAGATGGTTTTAGGCATGTGGGAGGGAAGGAAACACAGTGTTTTGGAGAGTTATCTCTTCCAGTGTAAAAGGGAAGAAGATATTCTTGGTTTAGTACATTTTTACTCTCTCTGAATTAGACAAAATTGCAATGCTCTGAGTGATGACTTGGGCAAATGATGTGGAGATAATAGCTGGGCTATTATCCCCGAAGAGTAGATGCCAAAACTGAATGCCTTTCATTTGAAAGGGGTGAGTTGCCATAAAATGTTCTACATAAGGAAAATGGCATGGAATAGGATTTTCCTTGTACTTTTGTCATAGTTCTGCTGACCTGGTGACTCAAAACCAATTTGCTGTGAAAATGAGTCTGAACTAGCCTATCTGTGCAGTTAGAGCACTCAGTTTGTGAGATACTTGGCCGTTAACTCAGATAGTGCTGGAGAATACAAAACACACATTCAACACTGAGGTGCATGCCACTTCAGAGGTCATTTTCTGCAGCTGCAGCACAGCAGTATTTCTCCTTTCTTGCTTGGGCACCCCATACAGCTGCTCAGGAGATACCGACTTGGTGGGTGTACAAAGGGTCCCAGAGAGATGGAAATTCAGTGGTATGGCAACACCAAAAATGGGTTCTGCAAAAGAAAAGTACAAAGGAGGGTGGAGGGCCAGTGGAGTACAAGAGTCGCCCCATCACAATTATAACTTCAGCAGTGAAGGTGTGTTTGTGCTGTCATGGTTCTGTCAGGGATGACACCACAAAACAATTCCAGAATTTCTCTTCAATCAAAACACACCAGTGGGCTTGTAATTTTCCTGTACAAGTGTGAGAAGCAGAAATGTCATGAGCTGAGCACAAAAATTTTGAGAATACCGAGATTAGCATTTTTTCATTCTGTTACAAGTGCTTTGGAATTACAGGTGTGATTTGGTGGGAGGATGAAGACTGAGATTGGCTGGGTGTGAGGCTGAGCATCCATCTGGAGGTGGGTTGAAGGCTGTTCCTGTTGATTGAAGGATAGAGCTGGTCTTTCAGGCTGGTGAGCCAAAGCAGGTAGCCATAGGTTAATTTATGAGCCTGGCTCTGCTCTGCTCAGGGTCCAGGCTTAAGACATAACCTGAATTAAGAGATTATGATGATGTTAAATTAACCAGTACACTGTGAAGAGACCAATACAGCAATTAAATGATAGCTAAGCTAGAAGCACACACAACTATAAAGCTACTAAATACCATTACAATTATTATGAATCACATCCAACTTCTGCTGAGTTATAACTCTATCTCCCTAACCACTTCAAGTCTACCGCGTCTTTCTCACTGTCTCACACCAGCTCTTTTCAGATGAAGACATGATGGCAACTCCAGCAGGTTATCCAATAGGGGTCTTTTCGACATCACTGTGGACTTGGATTCATCACCATTTGTAAGTGTCCACATTCCAGAAAAAAAAAAAAAGAGCAAAAGAGCTCTGTCCTCTTTTATCTTCTACCTGATTTTATATCTTCCACATTTTCTATTTTTGGATGTTTGGTTTTTGGACCACACTTGCACATCACTTTCTCTATCCAGACTCCTTTCAGACAGTGTATCCCCAGTTACTTTTTCTCCTAGTTGGTCCCATTACTGCTGTATTCATACTCAAGTTTGGTGGGTTTTTTCAGTGCTGTTCCTCAGGCCGTCTTGATTTGTATAGTTTTACTTACATGGTTGCCTGGATACAGGTGACTTCGAAGACTTTGCACCACAAAACTAGCCCTGCCAGCATCCAGTTCATGCTGGCATCATATTGTTGACCATATTCACTCACTAAGACAATTTTATTTTATTCTTGACTCTTCTACTCAGTTCTAATTAAACACAAGCCATTTCTCCTCTTGTGCATAGCCTGCATAACACAGCACCAGAGTAGCCCATTTGTCACACTCTCGTTTTGTGCTCCTGCAGCTTGTTGTCCTTGAGCTGTTTCACTGGCTTTCCTCATTCTCAAGAGAAGTATTTCTTGGTGCTCCATCAGGACCTTCTGCATACACCTTATCACACTGTGGTAGCTGTACTGTATGCCCTAGAGATCCTAACTTTACAACCATGTAGTTTGGAGCAGATCTTTAAATATTGGGTTGGTTTTTTTCCCCCCAGGAATCTGGAAAACCAATAGGCTGCCCCTAACGACTGTAGCAAGACAGGTAGAGAAATTACCTGTACTTGCCTCAGTTAAATACATATTTAGGATATATAGGATAGCCTCATGCAAGTAGTATTTGCAAACATTGTGTATTTCTTACTTGTGTGGGCTGAGAGGTGCATTTCAGTACCTCAGGATGGTTGGTTGGGGTATGTTCTGTTTGTTTCTCCTCTACTCCTTCTGCCACATTTTTTTCAATAGTAGATTAAAACTTTAAAAGTATTTATAATCTTATGGGACCACAGCCAAGGATACAGGCTCATTATTGGTAATCCCTGCTCAGATGGGGAGGCTTTTGTGTACAAAAAGCTTTTTGTTGTTCATAGAATCATAGAATTCCCCGAGTTGGAAAGGGCCCACAAGGATCATCAAATCCAACTTCTGGCCCTGCACAGTTTAACCTGATTGGAAACCTTGCTCTTTCTGGTGACACATGGTCAAGTGATTTGCTACACCTGAAGCATAATTAGCCCAAGTATTCACTTTTCTGCCTTGAATGGGCTGGGTAACATAAAATTAGTTGGTGCAACCTAGAGCTGGAAGCTAAAGGCAGAGAGCATGAATTCCAGTTCAGCTTACATGGATTATCCTCTTTGGTCTCCGTTGGAAGCAGTATGAGTTGAAAATATACTTACAGAGAAAAGTAACTTTTCTCCTGATAGATGTATTGAAAAATGCATGTAAGTGTGAAAGATGTCTTGAGCCACAAATCCTGGGCTCAGAAAGCTTTAATATTCTGGCTTTAGCTGGAAGAATTAGTAGAATGCCAGAGTTGACAAGTTAGGCTTGTTGATTCCCCTTCAGTATTCTCTGAGGTGCCAAAGCAAGCTAAAACCTGAGCCTGGCTGAAGGACACTTGATACGGCTTTCTTGATCCTGTTTAAAACATGTGTGTGTTTCTTTCCATACTAAAATAATTGGATTTCTCGATTAAAAAAAACAAAAACAAAAACCAAAAATAAAAAACCAACACAAAAAACCCAACAAAACACAGATAAAAGTCCTACCTGACTGCTGACAAAACTCATCTTTCCCAGCCTTAAAGAGGAGCAGTCTTGCCAGGTGTGTGAAACATCATCTGACTTAACTTTTACCATCAGGCCTGTCAGAACATTCTAGGGGGGTGCAATTGCAATAGCAGGAGAGGGAGAAATACTTCAGACAGTGTAGCTGAGCCATCTGTGGCAACACTCTGATCTTTGTACGGGGAAGTGAGTGACATCTGCTTCTGGTAGACGTGTTACTATTACAGACTGAGGGGAAATGGCCCTCCTGACAACAGGTATCTTTGTTGTGAAACAAGACAACACCTCCTGCTTGATGAAACCCAAGCAACTGGAAAAGGGAGTCTGCATGCCAAAAGGCTGCTACAGACTTCCTGGGACAACTCTGCCTTTTCCTTACATCCAGATAATTTGACAAAATTCAGTGGAATTGGTTTTTTTAATAGCTTTGTTTTGTTTTGTTTTTACCCATGGCCAGGAATTGGTGAATTTTAAGAATGTTCATTATGGGCAGAACTAATTGATCCAAGCATTGTTAAAAAAAAAAAGTCCATATTTTGAATAACATGCAAAGAGGTTGGATTCAGAGAAAAGGCTTGAGCTGTGATTCTAGAGGGGCTTCTGCAACCATATCCAAAAGGTTTCTATGGATTCTTCTGAGAACTGGCCATAATTAGAGGCATTGGTTACAGTTTGTCTCCAGTAGCAGGGGTACTTGCAGAGCCAGATTGTGCTGTAAGTAGCAGACTCTATTTGGACAGATGGTTCTATCTTCTTAAAGAAGTTTTAATTTCTCTAAGCTGAAGGCTCCTTGGATGGAAATCAAGGATTACTTGTTACCGCCTTACTACCTTGCTTGCTTGGAATAGTGACACTACAGAAAATCGGTTTACAATGATTAAGACATCCTTTCTTAGATGTTTTCTTAGAATATCAACTGTTTTCTTCTTCACTGGGTTAGTTTCTTGTTCACAAGGCCTCTCACTTCTAGTAGTGTCCCTGCTCTTCCTATCAGTTTTCTAAATTGCATTAAATTCTGATAAACTCTCAGGGATTTTCCCATTTGTTTTCTCACTCTGTGTGCTGCCTGTAGCCTTACTGTTGGAATATGGTCCTACTTAAGGGACAGGAAGGAAAAAAGGCAGGTATTTCACAGGCTGGCATACCCCAACTTAAAGCTTTACTTTAAAGCACCATTCAAAAAATTATGTTGTCATGATGAAGATAACAAAAATATATGTGGGATGACATATCTGACAAAATATTTGTGTCAGATGTGAGCACAAAAGAAAAATGCTGAAATGAGAAATTGTCCTAGGTAAATCACAAAATCATTGAATGGTTTAGGTTGAAAGGGACCATAAAAATCATCCAGTTCCACTCCCTTTCATGGACCTTCCACTATACCAGCTTGCTCCAAGCTCTATCCAACCTGTGCCTCACCACCCTCACAGGGAGAAATTTCCAAGAAAATCCCATCTGAACCTGTTGATGAAAACAAGAGGTTGCTGAGGTCAAGGTCCAACGCAGCACCTCTCTTCATTGGCTCCTTTATCACCTAGAGAAGGAAGTTCTCATCAACGCATTCCAGGAACCTCCTGCAAAACTTCCATCTTTAATTGTACTGTTTGACACATCCATAAATTCAATATCCTTAGCATGAATTTCAGTCACTGGGACCAGCTGGCAGGAAGTGGCTCGCACTCATGCCAGAAAGCTTTCTTACCTTCCAAGAAAGGTAGGCCACAGGTAGGATATCTGTTGGGAAAAAATGGCCACAGGTACGATATCTGTTGGGAAAAAATGTGGTTCCAGGGTAACTCCTCACTTGTGACCAGTGACTTGTTCTTTTTTCTGGTAATCTTATAGCACAGTTCATTCGAGAAGAGTGAGTGAACTATTATTCTGCTGTACTCATTTCCCAGATGTTCAGCTCTCTACACTTGAGTGTCCTCTCACTGCAATGTTTGAAGAATTTCTGTTTTATTTGAGTAGCTTTAAATATTTGATGCATTTTTCTTGATTTGTTCAGCTTCTGCTGTGTGTGGTATTAAAGGATTTTTAACTCCCTTTACCCTTTTAATTAATGGTGTGTGCCCACATTACCCCTGATTCTCTTAATGGTCATGTTCTGTGCTTTCTGGGAGGACAGGGTGAGGAAGTGCAGGACACCCACCCTAGGATGCCATTTCTTTGGAGGAGCTCTTCGGAGGCGCCCAAGTTGAGAAGTTTGCATCTCAAGATTTGCTTAGGAGCTGAATGACCCAGATGTTTTGTCCTTGAAGCAAAATTTGGAATTGCATCCCAGCACTGTGTTTTATACAGTGCTGCCTCCTCTGTGTCTGTGTGATAGCCATTATGTTCTCAAATTATAAAGTAGATATTGGTAATTTCTTTAAATATCTTCCCAAGTCTTTCTTGCATCTCTTTCTTTCAAGCATCTCCAAAAAGTAGGAGTCTGTGTTTGGCACAACCCTTAGTCCTGTCTGGTTATCCTCAGGAATTCAGCAAACTCTCCTGAAGTTCCTGGGTGTCCAAGCAAATCTGGCAGTGAAACATTGAAGATCTGTGATTAAAGGCAGTGGGTATGGAAAAGCACATAAAGATCCTGTGTCTGGATAACTTTATACTTATTGATATTTCCAGGTCCATACAGTGATTCTCACAGCCAATCAAAGGTAATCAATTCTGCAAAGCAGGAACTGAGCAAGGGCACAGGGATCTGACTCCAGTTGGGACTGCTGACATGTATAATGGTCTGGGTTCTCGTGGTCTATCCAACCCCAGCTGCCGTAAGTGTCCCGAGTAGCGAAGTACCGCTAAGCACAACCTGTCCAGGTGTCTCAGGCAGGCTCCCCGCAGGCAAACTTAGCAAGCAGCTCAGCTCTTTAAGTGAGATCACTCTTTGGTGAGTTCAGCTCATTAGTGATTTCAGCTCTTTACTTGCTAAGTGCCTTGGTGGAGGCAGGGATGAGAGAGGAGAAGAACTGTGTGAGGTTCCACACGTGTCTTTATTGGCAGCCTCTGCGAAGGGTGACAGTGACAGCTCTTCTGCCGAACTGGGCAGAGGCAGGGGTTTATATGGGGTATATGGGTTTTGGGAAACAGTCCGATAGTAAGGGTCGAGGTAAATATGACCTATGGTCTTACAGAAAGATAATGAGGGTCCGAGGTGGAAAAGGGGTCTCTTGGTCCAGTCATCATGACTAGGCATTTCTTATCTTAGGCAACTGACTGCCTAAAATAAGAGGAGACCTTGCAGGCCCTGTGGCTGCTACAGACATGCTTTGGCAATTGACTCCTGTTTACCCATGGCCTCATTGGGGCATAGTTATGGAGAAGGGTGAGAAGGAAAGTAGTCCTAGGAAATGAGTGGGAAGAAACATTTTCAGTGGTTCCTATAGGAAAAGCTCCAAGTGTTGCTATTCTCCTTCCCTGCACTTACATTCTTCCCTGTCAAACACCAGTGCTGATCTCAAAGTACCACCCAGGGGCACCAGGAATATCTGTGATAAACATCAGAAAACCCCTTGTTCTATCCATGATTTGTCCACTCACATATAACATGGCGCTAGAGACCACGGAAAGCTTTTACATGTCTCTCAAATCCTTCATGCTTCTGTCCACAGTGCCTGACTTGGAAAGTGTTCCAGATTCACTGCTGTGTAATTCAAGTATTCTTGCTCGAAAACAGCAGGCTTGGTCAGCAGCCAATTTTCAAGGAAGCTGGCTGTTCAAAACCACATCTCAAATAGCTGGATATACATATTAGTCTTATCTGACCTTTACTGAAACTTTCTGTCCCTCTCTTTGTTTCTGTAGTCTTCATCATTTAAGTAATCAGCTGTTTTGTTTACTAAGTGTTGGTGGTGGGTTCTGTATTTCCACTACATTAGCTCTACTCAGGGGAAAGTAATAGCTCTGAAGCATAAGCCATTAGTTTTTCTGTAATGAGGAACGCTCTGCTGCCTGCTTTCCCACTGATGAGATGAGTTATGCTTTATTTGCCATGAGAAGAACTGTACTTCAAAATAATTTTCTGAAGAGGAAATGAGACAGAGTGCAAAAAAGGGGGGAAGAAAAGGCTCTGTCCCAGTTAAAGCTCCCTGATCTACATTTTCACACATTACTTGACGGAATAATCCTGGTTTTTATTGCTGGAAATTACCAGGCTAAAGATTAATTGCTTGCTAATTACTTTGAAGCTGCCCAGTTACATCTCAAATTTGCTACAATGGCAATTCTAAAATAGTTGTGTACCTTCCTTCTGTAAATATATTGGAGGATTTTATCAATGGCAAACACAAGTCTGATAAACCCTTTTAGCAGGACAAAACTACAGACATCAGGTGTTTTTTTAAGAGTTGTTTGCATGACTTTGGTGCCTTCAGTAGTTTAAATTTGTGACGATCACTTGTATATTTGTGTTGCTGATTGAAATCACCGAGGTATGGATGCACATCCTTGGGGGGTGTTATTTTGTGTATTTATATATAGGCTGCTCCCCTGTATTTGTACACCAATGCTCTTTTCAGAAGAGGGATTTCAAACACCCTGGGTTTAAAATTGCTCTACAGTGAACACCTTTTTCTTTTAAGAAATTCTTGCCCTGATATTTAATCCCTTGGCCTGTGTCTCTATTAGGATAAATTATATATTTCCTTCACAAGGAGCAATTCTTGCCTATATTCTCCTGAATCAGGCTAAGCAATCCCTTTCATTTCTTTATATGAGAGGTGAAAGCTTTTGGTGCTTTTTTTTTTTTGCTTTTTTTTTAATTTAGCTCTCTCAACTTTAATGTGCTCATTGGTTCGCCATTTATGAGTTCTATTTTGTGGAAGTTCTCTGGATTTTCTCCACTTTAAAGGTTGTCGTACAGTAATGCCGTGAAATATTCATGTTGTAATGTAAATTACCAATCTTCCTAGAGAAGCCTGACTTCCTGGCACCTATTAAACACACCCGAGGAAAAAAGGTTTCCTATCTTGGCCACACTTAAAAACTTGACACTTTCTGGGTCAGTCACCAATCACCAGTCACCATTGCCCACCAGTGCAGTGGGGTAGACGGAGATGCAGGAGTACTGTCCAAAGAAAGGACTACCCAGGCCTTTGAGAAGGCTTTGACAAGACTAAACTCATGCAAGTTCTTTTTTTAAAGTGGATCACGGCTTAGGCACTCTACTTTTCATTACTTTGAATTTACTTCACTGAAAATGCCTCCTGAGAAAGATTCAAAGCCTTTGGCATTTTGCACAGTGGTTCCTTTATTTTTCAGCTGTGCTGTTCCACAGATGTGCAATTCACCCTTTTTTGAGGTTTTTGGATCTTTGTGGCATGGAAAAAATTCTGATTGAAGGATTTGTAGGCAGAAACCCCTCTGAATTATTACATCCTTTAAGGTAAGAGCAGGGAACACCAAGAGCTGCAAAAATCCTTTAGAAAGGGAAATCTGAGCTTAGGAGGGCAGGAATAGGGAAAGTGTCCATCAGACACACTCAGCAAGAATGTTGGGAGAAATTCCAGATGTCCTGTTTTCACGTTTTTGACAATGTATAGTGAAATTACAGAGATTTGATTAGTATTATAAATGGGAATTGCCTGATTATAAAATGAGAAATAAGAAAGTTTGCCCTCTGTTGAGGGGCAGCACAGCCCATGCTGAACTTACATCTATTTTGAGGTTAAAATGGGAATAGCAGCATTAGGATGCTCAAAAAGACACTGAAATCAGGGTAATGTTATTACTGATTTCCCTGAATTTCATTAATGTTGGACAGCTTGACAGTCAAAGGCCTTTACTTTTTCACTGATTTTGTAGCAATTCCTGTATCCCTTCAGAAGTGCTGCTGACCTGGCTAGTTTTTACATTCTAAAAAGTTTTGGCTTCTAAAAAGAAAAGACAGAGCAATCCTTAGGCCTCACACACTTACTGGGGATTTATTATTTATGCTCTTGGTGAGTTCATCAGGATTTAGAGATGCAATTACTATTTACCTTCAGACTAAGCATCATGTTTATATTAAGTACTCCTTGAAGTGCAGGAAGCAGTATAAAATAAGCTGCATTTATTTTGCCTTTAAATCTTGCCTCATTTCCCTGTAAAGCACTGACAAGTCTGAACCCTCCAGCTTCCATAAAAGAAGCAGCAGACAACTTCGATTAAAAAGCTACTCCTGTTATCTGATTTAATGGTGACAATATACCAAATGTTCCTGTGGTGCAGAAGGTTTCCAAAGCAGTGCGCTGACTTGTGTGCTTGCATTTGGAAATTGCCTTCATCTTTCAGAGGAATGCAGTGAATCATTGGAGGGGATGACAAGCTGCAGGAGCTGAGTGGCACATGGTAGCAGCAGGCACAGAGGCTGAAGGGGATATTATCTGCAGTGGGAATATCAGGATGAGATGTAGGAAGAATTTAGCTGTCCAAGGCTGGTACTGCAGAAATACTATTCTTACTTTATATGCCATGACGGAAATAGACAAAGGGCTGATTCATTCCTTCTCTGCCTTTGCATTATTTATGCCAAACAAGTAGAAAATAACTCTCATTTTGTGGCATTTTGCACTCTCTGCAACAGAAGAAATGCAAATGATTATTTCTTAGAGTTCCACAAGACTCTCAGAAGCTTTGGTCCCACGTCTCTCTTTAGCTTTGGTCTCAAATGAGAAACCTTTTCATTTGTGTCCCATTAGGGTTTGCTGTCATCTCTCAGGAGATAATGCATGTTTGGAGAGCCAGTGTAGCATCTTGTTAGAAAAAAAGCTTTTTGCAGACATTAGGGCTGTCAGTGCCTGGGAATTCAGTTCCTACAGTCCAGCTAGCTCTCACCAATACCTTTGCGCATTAATAACTCTCTCTAGAGATCTATTTTCTGGCCTAGCCACACTGATGAAAGATGTGTGCACTCAGGTGCAGTGAGAACAGTGAAATGGCGTTGTCTTGTCCTAACTTGGGCTAAAGTTTCATGTTTATGAAGGATATGCAGCTGTGTGGCAATTTAAAATGAGTGTAGAGTATGGTACATAATGGAGAAGGCTAATGATTCTTTTATCGCCTCTTTATCCCTAAAAACCTCAAGGTTTATCTAGATTTGCTTGTCAGATAAGCAGAAAGATGATAATCCCTTAGTCAAAAAGAAAAAGTACTGCTATTAGGATAAATTTAGTCTTTCTTGCGTCTCTTATTATGTTTAATTTGTGTCGCACAATTTCTGCTTGTACATAAGCACTGGGCACATCAAAGGCAGAAGAAACTCTAAGAAAACAAGAGGCCATGGTAGTAAAGATATTTCCAAACTCAGTGTTACTGGTGTGTAGGCTACAGAAGAGGGGAAACACACCAAAAACACAGAGCTACTGAAAAGTCAGCTGGTCCATTCTCCTTCTCCAATGTTCAGTTGTTCCCTGCCTTTCCTGGCACTGCTTATCTAGACAGGTTTTAAAGGTGTCCAAAGGTGGTGTGATTCATCCTTTGTATCCCTCAGTAAACTCTCTCAATATTAGGTGTTCCTGACAGTAGAGTTGTTACCTTGGAGGTGTGATTATCCTTTGGAATCTAGATAATACCTCTTCAGATCCCACAGCTATTCTATTCTATTTTCTATTAATTATTTCTACCTTTCATGATGTCACTTTGCTCCACAACCCCTCTAAAAAAAAAAAATAAAAAAAAATAAAAGAAAAATGAAAAGAAAAAGGGAAGGATGGTTGTATTGCACTGAATAGTTATTTAGTTATTTGCACTGGGTGTTTGGTAATTTGCACTGTTTACATTATTTGTATCCTATCATCACATGGTCTTCCCCTTTCCTCCCCTAAGTGTCAGTGTTGGTGGTCTCTTCCTGGTTTGCCCCTCCCATCACCCCTCCTCACTTGTATCCCATTGGCCGTAGCTCCCTTCCTCTGCCCCCTTTCCTCCTACCTCCGGAGAAGGCCACCCCCTCTTTTCCACGTGGACCACGTGGTGTCTTATATTAATATAATAGGACTTCGTTCCCAAGAGGAGAAGAGCGCCTTTTATCTTTTGCCTTTTGTAAGATTGTGAGTTTTGTCCTATGTAAGATCGCGAGGGCTAGGGTCTATAGCTAGCTGTTTTGGACCTGAACAGCCCACTAGGCACGAATTCTTACAAAGGATCTTGTTAACAGTTTCTATTAATTCAGTTGAAATGGCTCAAATATAATATTGCAGAAATGTATCTTGGAGAGACCTATGGATCATACTTGTAGGAAGAAAAGGGCTGGAAGATGTCTTTAGAGGCCAACCAGCTCCACACATGTTCAGTTATGAAAAACTGCTGGTGGCACTCAGCAGCTTCAGCACTGGGGATTATTGGGATGCCCCATCCTTCCATCCCAAAAGCAGGTCCCCACTGGACTTCTCTGACATGAACAAAGAGTGACAGTAGACAAGGAGCAGCAAAGGAAGAGGAGGAGGAGGAGGAGCAACACTGTCCAGTTCCCCTCCTCTCTGCAAGTCGTTTGTAGAACCATCTAGCCTGAGTAAAGCTGCACAGGCTTTCCCACTCCATACTCTGCCCTCTTGCTCTTTAGCTCCTGTTTTGGTCCTACAGCCAGCCCTCAAGGTGAAGTAGCAGATGGTTGCAGGAGATGTGGATACAGAGGAATTTTGGTGGCTCTCTGAGGAAATGAGTGGTGGCAGAGAAGATTCATTAATCTCTTCAGAGCAATGCTTTACGACCTATATTTTTGTTCTGTTTCCCTTAGGAGGGAACAAGTGAATGGACTATTTTACCATCTCACCTGTGTCATTCCCCAGACAGGAATTCTCTTTTGTGCCAGTTGCACTGATTGATGTGATCAGACTGGCTGTTAATCAAAGCGATCTCAGCAGCCTAATTTGGTACCTGATCTCTCTCTGTTTGTGCTTCAAGGTCTTTGACAGGGTCCGAGAAGATTGCCCTAATTTCCACGAGAAGATTAAGCCTATTAATGCTGAACTCACTCAGCCCAAGCTGGCCATCAGTGCTGAAGACGAGGAGGAG
The DNA here is from genome assembly GCF_023055355.1 of Agelaius tricolor. NCBI lineage: Eukaryota > Metazoa > Chordata > Aves > Passeriformes > Icteridae > Agelaius > Agelaius tricolor. The sequence goes on from NW_027269334.1 coordinate 172,005, forward strand.
CTTCTGACCCGGGTCAATGTCGTCTTCCACTGTGCAGCCACAGTTCGCTTTGACGAACCCCTCAAGTACGTCCTGCTTTTCTGTGTTTGCTGAGCGGGATCAGAGTGCACCATGGCACTGCCCAGAGCATCCCTTGCATGGCTGCAGTGCTGATTCTCCTTTCCATGTTTGTGCTCCCCGTGGTTCTGTGCTGAACATGGAAGGAGCGTGCTCTGAAAATGCCGTGTGTGTGTGTGTGTGTGTGTGTGTGTGTGCGTGCACGCATGTCAAAAGAGTGTTGTCTTGGTGCAGTCCCAGGGGAACAAAAGGAAGAACTGCAGGATTAGGTTGTAAGACTGTAAGGAAGTTAAGTACAACCTAAAACTGGGGTGAGGAAAAGTGTGGTTGAGGTCGTTAGGGAGATGTTTTGGCAGAGCTGCAGACAGAAACTGTGTTGTGTCTGTCTCTAAAGCTGGTGTTGTTAATGGCCTTTCTTTGTCACTGAGTAGCTGGAGAGGGAAATGAGCTGTGGTTTGAGAAAACAGCCCATCACAACCTTTTAAATACCCAGCTCCCACTGTAATTAACTGTTTACAATGAGTGCTCGGTTTCTGAAGGAGTTCCCTTGGGAGTGCCTGTCCAGGGAGGCTTTTCCATTAAGAAAAAACAGCAGAAATAAGCCACTGAAACAAGATTAGATGTGTAAATGCTTCTGCGCAGATTATCCATTTCAGCAAACTGAGGTAGATGATCTGCATTGCCAGATCCTCATAGTCTTTTGAAAAAACACTAAAGCTGTCATAGTAGAAAACACAATTCGTAATATCAATCTTTATTTGCTCATAGGCTAAAGAGATGTCCACTGTGTCCACCATAATTATTTGCTTTTTAGAACAACTAATTAGAGAAACACCAGAAAGAAAGCAGCTCTTGATGTGATCTTGAGCCAATATGTAAGTAGCCACAAATGTTGTTAAATCAATGCACAAATGAGCACACTTTAAAAATAAGTTCCAGTGACATGAAACATCAAAGGGAAACCACATTTTAAATATGGAGGATAGCTAGAAAGAAGCTAAAAGTTTAAAAGGTCATCAGCTTACAGGCAATGGAAAAACTAAAGACTGATTGTATGTGATCTGTCAAAATCTCTCTAATCTCTCAAGGAAAATTATGATTAGAAGGCAAAATATGAGAAGTTATTCAACTCAAATTATTTCTGACTCAATAATAAAATATATCAGATGGATAAAAGTTTTAGCAAGTTAAATGTGAAAGCACAAGATTGCTGCTTAGTTACGAATTTTAAGCAAAAACTTGGTGATGACAGAAATAAAAATATTTTTTCAACAGGGCAGAAGCTCAAAGATTACAACAGAATATGTAAAGCCAATAGATAGGGGGGCAAAAGCATTGCTGTGTAGATACTGGAGAAACAGCAGTGGAGACACTAAATGAATAATTGACATCAACATGCAGTAAATTTAGAAAATTCTCCAGATGGAACTCTTGAGGGCAGAAATCAGAAATTGTGTTATATTGAAATATTAATAGATGCTGGTTTAATAGAAGTAGAAAAAAAAATGATAAAGCAAACAACAAACTGCCAGTGTTAGAGATATTCCCTTTGAAGGCTGTAATATATGGTAGGGATAATTCATGCTATTAATGTATGGCATAAAATACTGTAAAATCCAAAAACTATGTATCTGACCATCCCAGCCGGGAGCTGCTGTCTATTCAGATTACAGTGAGTTCCCAGACACAAGTTAAGATAACGAGCAATGCCTTAACGTAAGAATAGAAGCTTCCAGGGCGATGATCACCGGTATCCCGAGTCGTTGGGAGCCACCCAAGAGCGATTATTGCCCTGCCGATTGCATCTATCAAGACAGTCAGCAGCGCCAAACTGATACATCTGAATACATGGCTTCCCCAGAGCCCATTGACGCTGACTACACACCTGGAACTGGCTTTTGTCCAGCTCTGCACATGGAAAGAAACAGTGATGCATGTGAAGAGACACAAAGGAAATTTGGTCATCTTTGCTTCAGGCACAATAAACTGTATAAAACCTCGCTGCAAGAAGCAGAATTCGTGAACGGGGGAGACTCTGACAGTCGAGGGGTCGGGTCCAGGTTCACCCAGCGCCGATCCCGGGCTCGATGCTGTCTCTTTGGCTGTGGGGGTCTCGGAGACCAAAATTCGGTCATGCAGACAAATTATTGATAAATTTTTGATAATTTTGGCTCACGATTTGATCATTTATAACAATCTGGTGACAACCTAAAGTCATTTGAATTTGGGGTTTGGGACCCCTTCGCACCCAGAAGGTGCCCCGCTGATTTCAGTTGTCTGAACGGGATTGGAGTCCGTGAGACCAATCAAAAATTACCAAACCGAAACCGGGGCCACAGCCAAAGAGGGATAAAAACAGGCCCAGCTCTCAGAAACTCAGCAAGATCCAGGGGATCTCTGAGCCTGAGGTGCTTTTTCCACTCGGAAATTGATGTGCATGAAGAATCCACGCAGGAAAGGAACCGTGAGTATTGCTTGGTTGAGTGGGGTGTGACCAAGCCTGTGTGTGAGACGTGACTCTGTCACGAAGTGAGTGTGGACCCCACAATCCCATTTCCACCATCCCGCGAGGGATGTGGTCGGTCAAGGGGGAAGCGGACACTTTTTCTTAACACGTGGGACCCGGGACTCGTAGGGAGTTCAAGGGGGGAAATAGGTCACGGTCGGGTCAGAAAGGAGAAAAAGACAGTCTTGGAAAATTCCAGGAGCCTGTCTGCCTTCTGATCTGGAGAAAACAGGTAATAAAACTGGAGATCAGTCGAAAAGTCAGCAGAATGGTTCTCCGTTTGACTGAGTAAGACTGGCGGCGTTTCGCAAGCTCAGGAAATCAACATTGGACAAGCATTCGGGACTCGCAACGAGTGTCCCAGCCAGACGAGACAAGGTGAGAAAATTCGCAGGTGGGATTTTTGGAAATATGGTGTTGGGAAAGAGCAGGTTCCGGAGAAAACCCCAGGAAAAATTTCCCCAGGGTCCCGAGAAAGTTCTGCCAGAAATCCTAAGGGATAGTCCGTTGGGGTGGATGCTAGAGCATTCGAACGACAGTCCCAGGAGAGCGGGCAGGTCCAAGGAGAAAATGATACATTTTTGTATGGAAAAATGGGGAGGGAAGGAGATCAAAAAATATGTGGTTTGGCTGGTGTTTGGCACGTTTGAGGCATGGACTTGCAAGTCTTTGTACGATCACGTATTTGATCGCCACCCACAGGATTTTGAGGAAATTGAGTATGCCGAAATGTGGAGGTACACTTGTACAAGTTTATACCTGGTACGAGCACACCTCCGCGCGGTGAACAGGGGAAAGAAATTGGAACCCTTGGACAATCTTCCACCTCCCTACCTTGTTCCTCGGCCCCAGCCTGGACCAGCTCAGGCACCGCCAGTGCCTGCGTTGCCTCTCAGGGCGGCGATCCTGCTGGGTCAGGTCTCGGCGCTGCTGCTCCCATGTGAGCAGCCGCTGCCACCGACCCTTCCCAAAACTGAAGAAAAACAGGTAACCGTCCCCAAAGTCAGCTCTCCCTTGGCACATTGAACAAGATGGCGAATGAGGAGGGCAACCACGGGAGACAGTGAGGATGAGGAAGAAAAGCCTGGCTTCTTCCCTTTATGGGAGGTGCGGACGGCTCCTGGAGTTATCGGCTTTGTACACATGCCAGTCGATACCAGTGACATGAGAGTGTTCAAGAAGGAGATGGGAATGTTGATGGATGATCCTTTGGGAGTGGCAGAAAGGCTAGATGAATTTCTAGGGACCAGCACCTACACCTATGAGGATCTCCAAGCGATCATGAGGTTGCTGTTCAACAATGAGGAAAGGGACATGATCAGACTAGCCGCGATCAAAGATAGGGAAAGGAGAAACCCCAATGGGGAAAGCAGGGATGAGAGATGGCCAAACCAGAAACTGTCCTGGAATGCCCAGATGGAGGAGGGGAGGCAGAAAATTATAAATTTAAGAAATACGATAATTCAGGGTATCAGGGAAGCGGTACCCAAGGGACAGAACATGAGTAAGGTACTCAGGGAGTGCCAGGGAAAAGATGAAACGCCCACAGAGTGGTTGGAGAGGCTCCAAAAGGGCCTGAGAATGTATTCGGGGATGGATCCTGATTCTCCAATCGGGGCAGTTTTGCTGAAAACTCAGTTTGTGGCAAAATCCTGGGAGGACATTTGGAAAAAGCTAGAAAAGATAGATGGTTGACAGGAAAAGGGCTTGCAGGAGCTGCTTCAGTAAGCCCATAAAGTCTACGTGAGGCAAGACAAAGAGAAAGAGAAGATCCAAGCTAAGGTATTGGTAGCTGCAGTAAGGGAAGCACAAAAACAGGAGCAGGTCAGAGACATGGCGAAGAAGGTGCCAGTGAAGAAGCAGAACCCTTCCCAAGGAAAAGGATCAAACGATCAGAAGAGAGATTTCGAGTGCTATTACTGCAAGCAAAAGGGACACATCCGAAGAAATTGTCCCAACAAAGCCAAGGACCAGGCAATGTTTCAAGAAGATGAGGGGTGTCAGGGGCTTTTCAGTTTGGGGTCTGGAACACCGAGGTAGCCCTTGATAAAATTAAAAGTAGGACCCCACAGGCAGGAGATGTGGTTTATGGTAGACTTGGGGGCAAAACGGACAGCGGTGCAGCAGCTGCTGCAAGGGTGCTCTCTGAGCGACGATTCAATGATGGCAATCGGGGCAAAAGGGGAACCCTGTGAGGTTCCAATCATAAAAGATGTAGAAACAGAAACGGAAAACAAAAGACATACAGGAAATATATTATTGATACAGGACGCAGATTTTAATTTACTGAGGCAGGACATGATGGTAACCCTAGAAATCGGCTTGGCAGTGGAGAATTCCCGGCTCAGGGTGAGAATATATAAACCCACCATCCAGGACGAGGAGAAAATAGACCCAAAGGTATGGTATGTCCAAGTAACATAAGCTGGGAGGTTGGACATAGAGCCGATTCGTGTCGAAATTGAGAGACCAGAAGACCCTATTCGGGTCAAACAATATCCCATCTCCATGGAGGGGAGGAGGGGATTGAAACCGGTGATTGACGAATTGATAAAGAAAGGAACGTTGGAGCCATGCATGTCCCAGCACACACCCCAATTTTGGCTGTGAAAAAGATGGACGGTAGCTTTAGGCTGGTGCAAGATTTAAGGGCTGTGAATCAGAGAACTAAGACTTTGTTCCCCACGGTCTCGAATCCTTCCACTTTGTTGAATAACATTTCTCCTGAGGACATGTGGTACAGCGTGATTGACTTGAAGGATGCTTTTTGGACCTGTCCTTTAGCAGAAGGCCAGAGATTATTTTGAGTTTCAGTGGGAAGATCCAGAGATGAACAGAAAGCAGCTCAGGTGGATGTCGTTGCCTCAGGGTTTCGTGGATTCCCCAAATTTATTTGGGCAAGCACTTGAGCAGGTTTTGAGTCATTTTGTACCAACGGAGGGGACAAAATTGCTACAATACTTAGACAATTTGTTGGTTGCAGGTCCAAGGGAGGAGGTTGTAAAGGTGAGCACCATTGAGCTTTTGAACTTTCTAGGGGAAAAGGGATTGAAGGTGTCAAAGTCGAAATTGCAATTCACAGAGCCCGAGGTCAGGTACTTGGGACATTGGTTAACCAAGGGAAAAAAGAAATTGGATCCAGAAAGGGTGGCAGGGATTATTGCCTTACCACCCCCGCAAACAAAAAGGGAGGTCAGACAGTTTTTGGGGTAGTTGGGATATTGCTGGCAGTGGATTGAAGGGTACAGCGAAAAGGTGAAGTTTCTATATGAGAAACTCTCCACAGACCGAATCAAATGGATGAAAAAAGATGAAGAAGAATTCAGGGGAGTCAAGGAAGCACTCACAGCGGCACTAGTCTGAGCCTCCCTCATGTGAAGAAACCCTTTCAGTTGTTCATGGACGTGAGCAATCACACAGCACACGAGGTGCTGACACAGGACTGGGCAGGGGTCAGGAAACCAGCAGGTTACTTATCGAGGCTTTTGGACCCGGTCCGCAGAGGCTGGCCCACCTGCCTGCAGGCAATTGTCGCTGTAGCATTGCTGGTGGAGGAAGCTAAGAAGGTAACCTTCAGCACACCATTGGTAGTATTTGCACTGCACAATGTGCGGGGCATACTGCAGCAAAAGGCAGATAAATGGCTCACTGATGCTAGATTACTGAGGTATGAGGCCATTTTGATTCACTCACAGGATTTGGAATTGCGGACAATGACCGTGTAGAACCCTGCACAGTTTTTGTTTGGGGAAGCTTCAGGGGAGCTGGTTCACGATTGCGTGGAGGTGGTTGAATTACAAACAAAGATCAGAGAGGATTTAGAAGAGGAAGAGCTGGATAAAGGAGAAAAATGGTTTGTAAATGGGTCAAGCAGGGGGATTGATGGAAAAAGGAGATCAGGATATGCAGTCGTGGATGGACGAACGGGAAAAGTGATTGAAACAGGGCCCCTGAGCGTGAGTTGGTCGGCACAGGCTTGCGAACTGTATGCAGTTCTGAGAGCCTTGATGGGACTGAAAGGGAAAAAGGGAACAATTTTTACAGATTCCAGGTATGCCTTTGGAGTGGTTCACACCTTTGGAAAATCTGTGTAGAAAGGGGGTTGATCAACACCGGGGGAAGGGACTGATGCATGGGGAATTGATCCAGCAAATCTAGAAGCTCTAAGGGGGCCGGAGGAAATTGCGGTGGTCCACATGAAGGGACACCAGGCAGGGATTCAGTTCTGAACCAGGGGAAATGATTTGGCGGACCAGGAAGCCAAGACCGCGGCACTGATGACAGTAAGTACCCTGGAGATCGAAGGGATCGAGGTCCTAGATGACCCTCCTCAGCCCTCCCAAAAAGAGATCGAATGCTATGAGAAGACTGGGGGGAAATTGGAAGAAAGTAAGTGGAAATTACCTGATAGGAGAGAACTAGTTTCTAAGGGTTTTGCCAGGAGGATTTTGCGGAAACTGCACCAGCAAACACATTGTGGGGCATAGGCAGAACATTTTTTGAAATTTTTTGGGTGCAAGGGAATTTACGAATTGGCCAAACAGGAGGTACAAGGATGCCTGATTTGTCAGAAAATTAACAAAACAAGGGCAAGACAAGCCATCCTGGGGAGTCGCCCCATTGCGTACCAACCATTTGAAAGAATACAAGTTGATTTCAAGAAGTTGCCAAAGGTGGGGAGATTCAAGTTTGTGCTTGTGATCATGGACAAACTGACTTATTGGGTGGAGGCTTTTCCCAGCCCACGAGCAACAGCTCAGACGGTGTCCAGAAAATTACTGGAGGAAATTGTACCCTGATACGGGGTGGTGAATTACATTGATTCGGACCAAGGGACACATTTTACATCAGAGATTATTAAGCAGATGGCTGATGTGCTAGGTGTTTGGTGGTGGGAATACCACACTCTGTGGCATCCCCAGAGCTCAGGACAGGTGGAAAGGATGAATCAGACCTTGAAAGCGCAGTTACCTAAATTAATTTTAGAAACTCGGGTGTCTTGGTTGAAATGCCTACCTTTAGCATTCCTTAATATCAGGACGATGCCTCATTCAGAGACAGGGCTCTCACCATTTGAAATGCTATGTGGGATGCCATATAGACATGGGATGCCGGTAGGACACCCCAGGCTTGAGGACTGCCAGATTCAACCATATCTGGTTGCAATCAACAAAAATTTGCAGGAACTTAGGAAACAAGGGATATTATCTCAGAGTGCTCCTCTGGAATTCACTATCCACAAAATTCAGCCAGGTGACAGAGTGCTTGTGAAAGTGTGGAAAGACGTACCCCTCTCTCCTCACTGGGAAGGTCCCTTTCTTATGCTCCTGACAACAGACACGGCCATTCAGATGGCGGAGAAAGGCTGGACACACGTGTCTAGGGTGAAGAAAGTCGAACATCAGGAGGAAGTGCCCGAGTGGAGGGTTACTTCTTCCCCAGGTCACTTGAAACTCAAACTCCAACGTCCTTGTAAATGACCAACAGCGAGTGGATAAATTGTATACTGTCTGACTGTGTATGCTATCCATTTGTACATTTCAAGTGTGAATATTGTCGGGGGTGTTTGGTGTACACTGTAGAAGGGGACAGAGGCCAAAAGGGTTGTGCACTCGGTGTCTGGAGGAGGAGCTTGAGCTGACTGACTGAATGCTAACCCTAGCCACAAGTCTAGGAATCATTGAATTAGATTCACAGGAGTGGTTTCAGATTTTTCAAAACAGGGTGCGTAGAAAACTTAGATCTAAGGCAGAGGTTCTGGATGTGGAGTGCCAGAAATCAAATAAGGTACCGTGCTCTGATGCCGTCAGAATTTCCCGGTGGGGCGCCTTCAAAAGGAGGCATAGGTCAGAGAATCTGTTCCCTGAAGAATACTCCTGCTGCCGTGAAGATGGTCTTCCTCGCTGCTGGTGGCACCCCAGGGGGCGGAGGCAAAGGCAGAGGAGTACGCCTGGTAGGAATCCTGATTGGCCTGAGCCTAGCCATGTGCAGGACACAGAGTCTGCACATTGAGGTCCCAATGAGAGGCAGAAATGACAGCTCCGCAGATGTGTGGAAGTTGACTCAGGTGGTCCCAGTTGAGCAAGGGGACAGGAAACCCTCAGCATACCAAGTCCCGGAGGAATGCATCAAGGAGCCTGGCAGGGACTGTTGGAAAAATGACATGAGGGTCAAATTATGTAAATTGGACAAAGGGATTTAGTGTATTGATCCCGAGGCAGGGTCAAGGAACAGGCAGTCAGACGAGCACAAGCATCAGATACGGAGACCGAGTGCAGAAATAATGTCAATCCCCGTTTGCAACCAATGCAATCAAACCATCTGGGTTGGGGGAAAAACAGAATCGATTTTTGTCGCGTATCACCAGGTGAATCCATTGTGTTATGACAATGCGAGGCTGGGGATATGCACAATGAATGGGAAAATTTATTGGATGGGACGAAATGTTAAATTTGATAGCAAATTTACCTTGAGCAGGGAACCAGTCATACTGGATTTGGCACGGGTGAATGATGATAGGGTGTGCCTACAATATGACAGGGTTGTCTGTTTGACAAAAAATAAAGATGGTGAGGATCCTGAGGGAAGAATGAGGGAGATCACTCAGGAATTGAGGAGAAGAGAGTCAGAACTGAGGAGAAAGTGAATTGAACAAGAGAGATTGAAAACTCTGGGAGAACAGTAAGAATTACTTGAGAAACAATACACTGATGGGGAATTACCTTCCCCGGACAGGAACCTATTTATTGATTTGATGCAAGAAATTGCAACGGAACTGGGATTGTCAAATTTCTGGATTTGCGGGGGTCTGAAGTCAGCAGAGAAATGGCCATGGAAAGGGGAAGGTTTGGCTCCAGAACAGCTTCTGAAATGGGACAATCCAAGAGTCTCAAAATGGCTCAGAGGCCTGAGGGATGGATTTTGGACCAGAGGGTGATTGGGACCGTTTGCATCAGTCGGGAAGGAAATAAATATACCGAAATAGTGGGATACAGTCTGTGTGTGACTAGCCTGATGGTAAATTCAAACAATAAGGGCAGGGTCTGGCAACCAGAACCCCCTGTGGGGTACTGGAGCCGGAAGAATGAGACCAATTGTGAATGGAACAGAAAAATAGGACTTTGCTGGGTCAAAAATCCTGGAGCCAACCCTTGCCAATCCTTGGAGGGCCTGAGAGAATACTGGGGAGACCCAGAGAGAACGAACATTAGATGGAAAGCCCCGAATGGAATTTATTGGATTTGTGGGGAAAAGACATACAGTGAGTTACCCCCAAGGTGGAAGGGATCATGCACTCTGGGCATGATCCGGCCAGTCTTTTTACTCTCCCTTGAATGAAAAGTAACCTACTAGGGGCTCCTCTGTATGGGACCCTGAGGAGGGAGAGGAGAAGCTTGAAGAAGATGATACCTATAATAAGTGGCAAACCAACCTGGGGAGAGGAAGAGTGGTCAGCTGTGAGAATAATTGATTATTATGGACCAGCCACGTGGGCTCAAGATGGAAGCTACGAGTATAGGACTCCTGTTTATTTACTGAACTGGCTGATTTGGCTGCAGGCAGTGGTGGAAATTGTATCAAACCACACCTCAGAGGCCCTGGATTTACTTTGTCGGCAGCACACCCAGGTACGGGCATTTGTGTACCAAAATCGAATAGCTTTAGACTATTTGCTGGCCAAAGAAGGGGAAGTGTGTGGAAAGTTCAATGGATCAGAATGTTGTATTGAGATTGACGATTATGGGGAGACCATAAGAGGATTGGCAGCCAAGATCAAGAAAGTGGCCCATGTCCCAGTTCAAAAATGGAATTTGATTTTGCAATCTTCGTGGTGGGACAGATTGTTTGATGGGGCCTGGTGGAACAAAATAATGTTCTTTGTGCTGTGTTCAGTAGCCAGAATCCTATTCCTGCCATGTCTAATTCCTTGTTTTATTAGACTGATCCACTCCAGGGGATGCAGATAGCAATAGTGCCCGTGGACCCGGAGCTGGCTTCCGGAAGCAACACATTTAAGATCATGAGCCTGGGAGAGAAGAAGTATGCCAGCAATGCTGCCGAAGTATTGGCGAAATTTGAGAAACGAGTGAAAGCGAGTATAAACAATACTGAGTGTCAGGGTATTCCACAAGGGGAGCACAGGATAATTTAATAAAGGTTGCTCTCTTTGTGAAAGACCCTTAATGGTGGCAGGTAGAAGTAGAAATAAATAGAATTTAGCAATTTGGGTTATAAAGGGAGCATGAATTAAATTAGTGATATAAAAGGGGGGGGATTGTAATATATGGTAGGGATAATTCATGCTATTAATGTATGGCATAAAATACTGTAAAATCCAAAAACTATGTATCTGACCATCCCAGCCGGGAGCTGCTGTCTATTCAGATTACAGTGAGTTCCCAGACACAAGATAACGAGCAACGCCTTAACGTAAGAATAGAAGCTTCCAGGGCGATGATCACCGGTATCCCGAGTCGTTGGGAGCCACCCAAGAGCGATTATCGCCCTGCCGATTGCATCTATCAAGACAGTCAGCAGCGCCAAACTGATACATCTGAATACATGGCTTCCCCAGAGCCCATTGACGCTGACTACACACCTGGAACTGGCTTTTGTCCAGCTCTGCACATGGAAAGAAACAGTGATGCATGTGAAGAGACACAAAGGAAATTTGGTCATCTTTGCTTCGGGCACAATAAACTGTATAAAACCTCGCTGCAAGAAGCAGAATTCGTGAACGGGGGAGACTCTGACAGTCGAGGGGTCGGGTCCAGGTTCACCCAGCGCCGATCCCGGGCTCGACACTGTCTCTTTGGCTGTGGTGGTCTCAGAGACAGAAATTCGGTCGCGCAGACAAATTAATAAATCTTTGCTAAATTTTTGATAATTTTTGCTCACTACTTGATCATTTATAACAAAGGCTAAAGAACTCTGAGCAACTCAGCAAAAATCCGTGCCAGGCCCATATTATGAGCACAGTTCTGTTCATCACTTCTCAGAAGGGATGCAGTCAAACAGAAATGTGCATGGAAAAGTAAATTTTATCTGAAAGGTAGCTCACGTAGAAGTATTCATCCTGATAGAAGGGCAGGAGAAAATAGAAATCTACAGAAAATGCTTCACTTTAATAGCAGTGTGTGAAAAGTATTTCTAGCTTTAGATACAGTGATCCAAATATTGATTGTACTCTTCAGCTGATGTTTGTATTCCTTTGGACTATTTATATTTTCTCTTTGAAAGCTTCTACTCCTGGGCTGAGCAGATTACATATGCCTAAGTCTTCTCCCTCCTGTGCAGGAGAGTGTCGCTATTCCAATACAAAGCATGCAACAGAGTCTGCTGGTTGAGATGTGTTACAGATTGTCTCTAGGACAATTTCTAGCAATGCTGAGTGCTTAAAGGCCACCATTGCTAACCAGGACATTCTTATGCTTATCACTTCTCATCTCCATTCCTTGGGAACTTAAGCTGTTATCTCCAGTGGTGTCTTCTTTGATTATGAGTAGCTTCAAACCAAATGAGAGTAGGTTTAGATTAGATATTAGGAGGAAATGCCGTACTGTTAGGGTCCTGAGGCTATGGCAAAGGTTTTCCAGAGCAGCTGAGGCTGCCCCATCCCTGGAAGTGTTCCAGGCCAGGTGGGAGGGGGCTCTGAACAACCTATAGTGGAGAGCATCCCTGCCCATGGCAAGGGAGTGGGACTGGATGATCTTTAAGGTCCCTTCCAAGCCAGGCCATTCTGTGATGCTATGAATCTGTTTTTCTGGGCCCAGTGACCCTTTCCTGCTTTCTGAAACCATGGGTTCTTCTGGTGTAGCAGCAGTCCCTCCAGAGAACACTGAATGTGTACCATAGGAGCCACAGTGCCTCAGGGCTTAGAAATACATGTTCCAGGGAAGGGTGATCAACCTGTCCCATTTAGAGATGTTAGTGAAGTCTTAATTGTGACCCTTCAAATCGAGTAAAAATATTTGAGAGACATTCAGTGTCCAGAACAGCAAATCCAACAGCGTTGCTTTCAAAGCTGGTTTCACACTTACATTTCAGTGACACTTTCTGCTCCACTGTGCCCCCTGCTCTCCCTGACTTTCCTTTCTGTGGTGAGGTTTGGAAAAAGGTCAGCCTTTATAGGTTTTTCCCAGTGAAATGCCTTTTGCTTATTTCCACTGCATTCCTTAGACATGCCCTGCAGCTGAACGTGATGGGCACGCAGCGGCTCCTCGAGCTGGCCCGGCAGATGCGGAACCTCGAGGCCTTCATCCACATCTCCACTGCCTATGCAAACTGCGTCCGGAAATGCATCGAGGAGATCATCTACCCACCCCCAGCTGAACCCCAGAAGCTCTTTGATTTAGTAGAGTAAGTAGGAACCATATTGTCCCTTCCCTTTATCCTGCGGCAGACTTGGGAGCTGTTCCCAGAATCGCGTGGGATTTCTTTCAGAGGTGCTGTTACTGCTGTTTCTTTGTGGTTTTTTAAGACTCTGATTTCATGAGAGTCCAGTATTAATTTCTGCAGGAGTGTATTTTCTGCCAGGAATGGAGTTGCTGCTTTCTGTAACACTCAGCTCTTCTGCTGCCTTTGAAAGAACTCATTTTTTTCCATACACCTTTTTTCTTTTATCTTTTCAGCTTCCCAACATTGTTTCCACTTCTTTCAGAAATCCTGTGGTATTTAACTGGAGTTATATGGGGATGAGTAAGAAACAGGCTTTTTTACACAGTTCAGTGTGAATCATTTAGGTTGGAAAAGACCTCTAAGATCACCAAGTCCAAGCTTTGACTGATCACCACCTTGTCAAATAAACCAGAGCACAGAGTGCCGCCCTTTGCTGGGTTTTGAACACTTACAGAATTGGTGACTCCACCACATCCTTGGGCAGCCCCTTCAAATGCCTGGCCACCTTTTCAGTGAAGAAAATCTTCCTGATTTCACCTGAACCTCTCCTGGCACAGCACAAGGCAATGTCCTCTCAACCCAGACAGGAATACAGGGCTTTGATGAAACACCCAAAAAAGCTTGGTTATCTGAATTTACCAAAATAAAGAATAATTAGAATAACAAAATCAGCTGATAAAGGTCCTAGAAGACATTCTCATTAAAAGAATTTTCCCACAACTGTTAATGTGTTTTCATTAATTTTCTAGTGGGTGATATAAACAACTGATCTGTGATCTATTAACACAAAGAGCTGGTATAAAATCTTTATTCTTCTTGATTTAGGGTAATGGAAGATGAAATTAATTAATGCCCACTAAGAGAACCACTGATTGGTTTTTTTAAATAAAATAAGTTTGTCTTAAGAAATAATTTAACTGTCTAAGCACTACTTCAAAAAAGTTAGTACAAACTACTTTATCTATTTCAATTTCTCTAGTAGCCCATATTCTTGGATATGTTTACTTCCAGCTAGTAGTCATCAATCATTTATCTTTTATTCAGTAAGTGGAATATGATAAAAAACTTGAGAAATGCCTTAGTGCATTAGAGCAGTGGGCTCCCTGGTCCAGTATCTAGCCCTCAAGAATGTCACTGAGAGATGTTATTGAGGGTAACTACACCAGCCTGGATACTCCTTTCTGTTCCCCTCACAGAAACCTGAAGACTCAGCCTTTTTACTGTCTCATGTGCTGATGGATCTGTCTTGGTGCTGATGTTAGTTGTCCTTCCTCTCTACCTGTTCTTTAACTCTACCTTTAACTCTACTCCCTCCCTGAGGTATGGGAGTCAGACAGAACTTCATGCAGTACTCCAGTTGCAGTCACTCAGTTTTATTTAACCAGCTTCAAAATTACACCACTGGTCTCATTCCCAGTACCTCATGATAGCCAGCGTATCATTGATTTTTTTTTTTTTTTTTTTTTTTTTTTTTTTTTTTTTTTTTTTTTTTTTTTTGCCTGCTGCTTGCTACTCACTGACATGGAGGTTTCAGAGCTGTGATTCAAGAGCTTTTGCTGAGCTACAGTTACCAGTTCTTAAGCTCAACAACCTCTAACACCAGTTCTGGTAGACTGCTTTTCCCTAAAAGTGAAGCTGCTCTGTCCTCTTTTTGCCCACTGACTCAGTTTTATGTCCTTTGGTGTTCATCACTGTCAAGACTCCATTTCACTGTCCCAAAAAGCTTACCATCACTTGCAACTCTGAAAACAATTAGTGTTGATGGCTCAGTTTTAAAAAAAGGTCTGATTGCCAGTCAGAAGTGTGGAGAAGGGCTTGGCTACCTCAGAGGTTGTTACTTCAGCTGCTTTATATAAAGCACTAAGAATTTATGTATCATAGCTTGAAAATGCAGCAGAGAGGATGATGTTTGAGATGCACCTTTAATATTTGCCATGTAAGTGAAAGAAATAGTGCGTGGATATCAGGCTACAGAAGGTTTCAGAGAGAGAGGGGAGTGACAGGTATCAGAATTTTACCTTTGAAGGGGAGGGAGGGAAAGCAGACAAAGAAATATATACTGGCTTCAAAAATGGGGAGAAATACAGATTATGTTTTGCATCAGCCAGCTGTGGATGATTCCCTTCACAACCAACTCTTGTCTTAAGGTGCTGTTCTTGCAAGTGCTTTAAGAGGCATAATCAAAGAACTGGATGCAATAACAGATCCATTTAACAGTGCTTTTGGCCATGCACTTGATATATGCTTATGATTACTTATTCACTTGAAATCTCAAGGAGGATTCCCAGCTGTTTCTTTTTCTGCTCTTATCCTCCTGTTACATCTTGCTGTTTCAGTATTTTGATATTTAACCTGCAAGTAAACCTTGAGGCTTAAGCTGTGTAAAGCAAAAGTCACACTTCTAAGTGCTGCCAGGCCAATAGGAGAAACATATAATCTGCTGCATCAAGCATGGTTTGCCTTAATCTAAAGCTGAAGGAAATCAGCTTTGAAGGGTGTACTGAGGTAAGGAACACAGCACACAGCAAAGTCATGGCTGAAGGTGTGGGTTGGTTATTGCAGAAAATACAGATCCATCATTGCTTACAAGAAAGAGTCTTACTAATGCAAAGCCATTAACACAGAAAGTTTTGCTTTCCTGTGGCAGAGTAATTTGGTGCATATAATGGAGAAGTTATTAATTGTTTAATTTGCTTTGTTCGCTTGGAAGGGCCAGATGCAGCAGTGAGCAGAAGCAGTAGCTTTTGTGAGTTAGCATTCCAGAATCTTCCAAGTAGGTCACAGAGCAGTTGTTGCTGAAGTGTCATCTCTGCCTCCCTGATGGGAATGTTGGTCAATCAAATCACCTAGCAGGCTGGTGCCCTTGGGACAGGTCCTCAAGTAATACAGAGACCTCTCTGGAAGGATGAAGGATGAAGGGGAAATACCTCTGCTTGTACTTCTACACCTGTCTTTGCTTTGTGAGAATGCAAACCTGCAACCCTCTATTATGAAAATTTAAAAAAAAAAGAGAAGGGGAAAAAGACTTGCACACAGCTTAACCTGAGTTCCTAAATTAACTTAGTCTTCCTCCAGGCTCTACAGAAATAGGCATCTCTTCTTGGTAGATCCACAGATTTAAACAATAGCAGTTTACTGAGACCCTGAGGTTGAGTGGCTGCCTAAGTGGCTTTACAAATTATGTCAATATTATGTGCTGCTTGTAACTTCTGTGTAGTTAATATCTTATGCTTAAATGCTTTCTTCTGCCTTGTTTCTGCTGCACGGGACCAGGCTTGCAAAGGAAGGTGTTTGTGCCTCCCTAGGGCTTTTTTATTTAAAGAAAAAATTCCAATATACTACAAATTGTCAGATTTTTAATGCAATCCAAAACTGAGAGATTTGGTGCATCCAGCCCTCCCCTGTGAATCAGTGCTTTCTCATACAACTTCCCATCTGTGCCCAATGAGAGTCATCTGAAAAGTGCTGTGCCACCTGAGCCACCATGTCTTTGAAAGGTTGACAGGATCAAGCAATTTTTCAGTTGTGACAGTCGGCATCATATTTCTCTCGCCTTGACCTCTGCCTTTTTCTGAAACTCAAGATAAGGAGGGTTGAACTGAGGATCTGCAGGAAGCAGTATCCTTGCAGTGCCCCTGGGAAGAGTGCACGCCTTCAGACTGAACTGTAAGTCCGTTGACTTAATTACAAATTGGATTATAGGAGCTAATCTTTGATTCTCTGGTGTAACACCAGGCTACTGGGACCCTGTCAGGGACTGGCAGCAAGGGCTCTGAAAGCACAGCCAGTTCTTGTCTTTTGCACCCAGATGCTGGCAGGACCTGTGAGGTGCTGGTGCTGTGCCAGGGAAGAGCCTTTGGATGTTAGGCCCATCATGCAGCTTTATCGTGGTAAGGGCTGCTTTTTAAAAGCTATCTGCATAACTGCTTCTGATGGATTAGGTGCTTGAATACCTTCAAAAAATAAAAACCAACTTGTCAGAGTACTTCTGGGTTTTTTTGGTGATTTGGTTTTGGTTGGTTTTTTTTAAGCACCAGCTGTTTCCTGTGTGAACAAACACATGGTAAGCCTGCTAGGAGGAACATATAACCCTGCAAATGATGGAAATCCACTGTTGGAATAATATCCCTGTAGGACATTTTTCCAGCTTTTGAGACCTTTGTGTTGTTACGTGACTTGCTAATTCAAGGTTACCTGTAATATCCTGAAACATATTTGGGAGTATACATGGACTGTGTTGGCTGAGGATGAGAACTGCCTAGTGGGATTCCTGTCTGGGACAGCTCCATCAGGTTGTAGACCATGGCAATATTTATGTTACAGATTGCAGTGAAGCATTACCCATGCAAGAGATTGCTCTGAAGTGAGTTTGTAGAGGTACCTGAATTGCAGCAGGGCATTGTAGCATGAAGCTCACCAGGGTTTATTTTGCACCTTGAAGACAAAAGTGACTTTCTCCCACAGAGCAGTTTTAAATCCAAACCTTAAATATCTTTGACTGGCTTATCCACTGTTTCAAGTGAGGATTCCTGTCTCACTGGTCTGTTTTGCCTGAATCTTTTTCTCTCCCTGCACGGTGGATGATAATGTTCTCCTTGTTTCCTGTAGGTGGTTGGATGAATCCATCATTCAAGACATCACACCCAAACTGCTTGGGGAGTGGCCCAACACTTACACCTACACCAAAGCCTTGTCAGAGTACCTGATTCAGCAAGAGAAAGGAAACTTGAACATTGCTATCATCAGGCCATCCATCGTGGGAGCCAGCTGGCATGAGCCTTTCCCAGTAAGCATGAATACACAATTCCCTACCGAGAGCCTTTGGATGCAGCTGGAACTGTGGTCCTGTCAAGAATCTGTCTCTCCTTGTAGCAGTGTCTTGAGAAACAGATGTCCACAGTGCATAGGGAGATGTGCGGAAGAGGTAGAGATCCTGTGCTGGAGTAGAACAGCAAGCCTTCTTCAGCGCCTTAGAACTCCTCTGAAAAGACCACATTTAAGCAATAATAACAAGAGCTGGGATAGTTATAATGCAGAATGCTGGGCTTGCAATTGATTGTCCGTTCAGGCGCACCAGGGGAGTTTCTGTGCTCAAAATGTAGGATCTGATGGTCAGTTGTACTCCTGGTGCATTGTGGTTGAAGTACAAATGTCAGGGAATCAGTAATTAAATGCAGCTGTACTTTGGAATGAGATAATTCATTAAGCTAAATATACCAATAGGAATAACGTGCCCTAACATTGCAGCCAAATTGGAAAGGCAGCACAGAGTCACCTTTGGCTTTCATGTAGCCTGAAGTGTGCCAGAGATGGCTGTGATACAGCCAAGGCTCTGGGCCAAGCTCCCCATCTTGCAAAGACAAAGAGCTCTGTTTGGTGTTACAGCCTGTTCCAGGTCAAACAGCTCATCACTGCTCTGAACTCCAGCTCCCACAAGTGGCAGCTTCCCTGACCTGAAGTAGGATGGGATTCAAAAGGAGTGTTGCGGTTTTGTTTTGGGGTTTTATTCTTCCCTGCTTTAGAAATTAGCTGGAGAGACCAAATCACCCTTGGTGACAGCTGCATGTTTTCTGTCAAGGGTAAATATTAGTCCAGCTGTTTTCAGCAAGTTTATTCCTGAGGCCAGGGAATAGGAAAGAAGTGATTTCTAAGAACAAACCTAGATTCTGTTGATGGTGAGTAAATTGCATACAATGTATCCCCTGCTACTGGTTGGCATCCTGTCAGCGGTCCCAGATGGGCTGGCATCCATCTAAACTGGTGTCTCCTTCCTATTTTGTCTACACCACACCACTGTCATCATTTAGAAGTCTGTGTAAGCAATACATCATTGAAAGGAACACCAATCATTCTTCTTTTCCACAGGGTTGGATTGACAACTTCAACGGGACCAGTGGAATATTTATTGCGGTACGTCTGGTTACTATTTAAGCTCCCCTTAAAGCAGAGTTTGAGTTACTAAAATAGCAATTCTGATAATTCTGATGTTACTCTACAGCCCCACTTAGAAACTGTGTGCAGTAAAGGGCCACAGGAATCTTCTGAGTCTGGGAGAAAGATGTTACCTGCTTGCCACACATCTGTCAGCTGGTAGGACCCAGAGGATGATCTTTTTGTGTGAAGCTCAAAAAAGGACATTGAGAGAGTATTCATGATGCTGGTTTGCTAAAATGCGAATTGCAGTTCCTAAAAGCTCTAAAAAAACTAAAGGTTTGGACACATTTGGCCAGATTTTCAAAGAAAAGGCAAAAGATGTATCCTTGAAATGAGGGTAATTCATGGGTGTCACAGCTTGAATCTTTTAACACAAATTTATTTTCCAGGCCAGGTTACCACACTGTCAACACAAGCAGCAGTATATATCATTCCATTTGTCTCTGTTTGTATTGTTTCCATATCTACTGCTATAACTTGTCATACTTCCACAATACCAAAGATTCTGGCTCCCACTTGCCACTGCTTTGTACAGGATTTTTCCCTCTACAGACTACACCTAAATAATATGTATGATTGATTCAGACTCTGCCAGTCACATGGATAATTCACTATATTTTTTCCTAACTTGATAAAATATTGCTGTAAGATGAAAATTATCATTACAATTAGTACATGAAAGGAGTAAAGTTGCATACCTTTTCTCTTGCCTTGTAATTTTTTTTCTGAACTAAAATCACTGCCTTAGGCCTCTCTGTCAATCCATAATGCCGTATAGCGCTGGGCAGATATTTATGTTCATGTATGTCCAACTTCATTGCTTTGTCAAAACTAGGTTCTAATCAGCCTGGTGCAGTGTATGAAAGGATTAGTGGTCTGCAGTCATCAGAGAGCAGAATAAAATCCAAATATGATCTCGTTAAAAAAGTTCATTTATATCTGAAGTAGAGTATAAATAGAAACTTTCAGTTATGGAGTGCACAGGACAAATAATGCTTTCATGTGAACTCCATCTATACATTTCAGAGGCATTCAATTTTTGTACACATATTATTGACTTCTAATCATGTCACAGTTTCTTTAAAAATAAATTTTTATATTCCTTGGTGACAACTCAAGAAGCTTGTACTGCATCTCTGCTCTAGTCCCAGGATCTTGTACTGTTTCTTGATAACATCATAAAAGAATGTTATGATGTTATCAAGATCAAGGAATGCTTTGCAATTCCTTAATTTTGCAGATACACTTTATACGTTTTCATGTGTAAGTTCTATCTTTTGTAATGACATGAATTTTATATTGGACTTTTTTTTGTTTTGGTTTTGTCTGTCACACCATTTATCCAGAACTGGTTTGCAAGAAACCTTGGGCCAGGTTTTGTATGCAGATGTAGCCTGTATCTTTAGATCCAAGTTAGCTTCATGGAGAGTAAAGATTATGAGATTCTAGGGTCACTATGGGAAATGGCTTCTTTTTTTATATAAAAAGATTAGACTTGCACTGAGATTTGAAAAAGAGGTGGTATTTTTTGGTCCAGGTTTGAAGCTCTGAGATTTTTCAGTATAGTAGAAGAGACCATGAAATTTTTGTCATCTATACTGAGCTCTTGGGTGATGAAATATGGTCTGTAACTACATTGAGAGTTGGCCAACAAAAAGACAAAAAACAATGACAAGGATGCAGGGTGTAGAGACAAACTTGTTTGGAATGTTTTCCAGAAGGTAAAAGTGTTTATTATTAGGGACCCAAAGGACTTTTTTCTTCTGAAGGGGGGGAATTAATAATTTTGCAGCTTTCGAAAAGAGGAGAGTGTGAATACATCCACTAAGTACATGAGTTAATGTTCTTGAATATGGGGAGTTGTTTGAAAATGAACCCTTAAACATCTGAGTGATGCATCAGTTTGATTACCTGAAAGTTGTGTCAGTACAACCAGCTCTCCTGGCCAAATGTATTTTAAACTGTGATTATTAGATGAGTAGCTTTATTTGCTTTAATTAAGTGTTGAAAAAATCAAAAGGGAAGTGGTTTTGGTGGTTTGGTTTTGTGCATTTGAAATGTCCCTCCATACCAAAATACTCACTTTCAACTTCTAACCAAGCTCATCCTACAGGGAGAACATCCCTTAGATTCAGGTTTGGTTCAGATGATCTTTGATGTCATTTGGGCAGAATCTGGACTCCAAATCTTGCAAAGACTTTTTTCCTCGGTTGCAGTGTTTGAGTCTGATCATTTAATTCCCTAAATAGACACATTTCTTTTAAATATTCATTAAATATGGGAGTCCAAGTTGGTTTTGATAATGTAATTATGTTTCTTTCTCCTACAGTTGCTCCAGCTGCTGTGGGGAGCTGTGTTTGTTGATTGAGGAACAAAATTAAATTAAGTACATTTCCGCTGGAGAGTAATTAACTCCTTTTGTCTTGCTGTTCCCTATTACATGCAGAGACCTTCCTCCCTGCAAAGTAGTGAAGCTGTAGGGCACAACAGTTTAATTTGTGATCTGGACGGTGACTGTCCAAAGCACCTCAGCTGAGAGGCTGTCCAGAAACATCAGACTCTGGCCAGGAAATTATTTTGGAGGCTTCACTTTGCAGTAGCTTTTATTTCACTGAAGAGAAAAATGTCAGTATCTATAAATAGAAACCAAGCCATACCTGATGGAAGTACCACTCAACCATTTTTGATGTAAAAAGTAACCTAAAAAACTTAAATCTCAAGCCTTTGTTACATGCAAAACATAGGAAATCTCAAAACCATTCGTGTGTGTATGACCATCACATGCTGCTCTGACCACATTTTGCTGCAGATCCATCAAACATCCTCATTTGGAGGACCTCAGAAAGGTTTTTAGTGTGAAAATGTGATAGTTTATCACACAGTAGTCTCTAGTGAGCATATGTTCATAGTAGTGGAAAATTCAAAGCTGTGCTTGGTTGCCTCCTTTGTTTCCTTCTGCCATTTTTTCCTCCCTTGAAAAAACCCAGTAGTAAGAACACAAAGAAAATCATAGTGATGTTGCAAATTAAAGCTTTAGTGTCTGAGCCTAACCATATTTCAGCTTAGGGCAGCAGAATTCAATGTGTGACACAAGTTTGAGGAGGATGAAGTGAGCCGTGTAGGGAATCTTGCACTGTTTGTGTCAGAGTCTGTGATCCCTCTGACTAATGCACCAAGGATGAGATGGGACTACTCAGAAGTCCTAGTTCCTGAAAATTAAATCAGTCAAAAGTGTTATTCCCTTACTTGCAAGCTGTGAAATGCAACAAACACATCTGATTGCAGACAGGGAAAGGTGGAGGAGAACAGCCTCCAAAAGACCCCAAAAGATAAACACCTTCCAGAGAGGGATAAAGTGTCCCTTAAAATTCACCAATGACCACTAGACAGTGGTATGTGCTTTACAAGTTAATAGCAATCTTAAATGCTTATTTAATGACTTTTTTTTTTCTTCTCAGATTTAAGGCAAGGGGTTTTCCACAACTAGGCACTTCCTGTTTAGTTGCTGTAGAAAAATTTAATCTCTTTTATAATGAAATTCGAGTTTCAGATTGTATGAAAATAATTTAAGAAAAGCTGTAACATTTCCTTTGCCCTACCTTTTAAATATTGATGGATCTGTAGCAAATGTTCATTTGCTCCTTCATTCAGTCCTTCTCTCTGTTTTTGCACAGATCTAAATTACAAGAGCTTTTATCCTTCCTTACTTCATCAGCACTTTTATCCTCTCAGCTTTTTCCCTTGTTCCTCAGCTTAACTGCATTGTTTCCCACATAAGAAAGAACTTGATTGCAACCATGACTCTGCCATGTTTGGTTTCTTCTCTTATGTGCTCTGTTGAGCCCTCATCTGTGACACACCAAGTAAAGTTCTGTCACCCCATTTCACCCCCACCTTTCTGTATTTTGCCTTGTCCTCTCTGATCCAGTCTGCTATGCTGTTGCCATATCTCTCCTGTGGAACCTCCAAAGCCTCATTGGTCATAATGGAAGCCCCCTGATAAGCATTCAGGTTAAATGTACATATTTTGGGGAGCCTGATCCCCTGAAAAATGCACTTTCTACTGAAGGAAGGTGAAAATTTTTTGTTCTTGCCTCTTTCCTCTTTTTGGTTGTCAGTGCTTTGTATTTGCACTGATTCCTTTTACTGAGTTTTGGTGGGTGATGTGCTCTTCAATGCAGGGGCCATCCTTTGTATCTTTGTGCTTAACAGACAGCTTTGGAAAAGAGGAGAGTGTGAATACATCCAAAGGAAAGGTAGTCAACTTTTCAAAAATCCTACAGGTGTCATTTCCAAAGTGACTGTAGTCTCTGAGGTATATTCAGAACTCTGTCTTCCTGTGTCATTTAAGAAAATGTAACTTTCAGGCATGCACTGTACAACTTTACCGCCGCAAATTCAGATAGGTTTCTCTCCTTGGGTTTTTTCTTTCATATTGAGATAAATTAAGAGTCCCAGCTTTTCTTGTACACAGCACAGACATCATCATGTTTCTAGGCGTCCTCTGGAAATCTAGGACAGCAGGATCCATGGGAGATCCATCTTTGTGGTCACAGAAACCAAATAATCTGCAACAGAAAAACCTTGCTACAGTGCTGGCCTGTGCCCAGTGCATGC
Organism: Agelaius tricolor; assembly: GCF_023055355.1. Classification (NCBI taxonomy): domain Eukaryota; kingdom Metazoa; phylum Chordata; class Aves; order Passeriformes; family Icteridae; genus Agelaius; species Agelaius tricolor. Next base: position 195,517 of record NW_027269334.1, read on the forward strand.
TGCTGGAGTCCTGCCAGTTAAATCTCAGCCCAGCCTGAAGTGGGTGACTGTTTCCCTGTCTCCCTGTCCCACAGGCAGGCAAAGGGATCCTGCGGACTGTCATCGCCAACAATGAAGCAGTGGCAGATATGATTCCCGTCGACGTTGCCATCAACCTGACTCTCGCAGCTGGGTGGTACACGGCCGTGCACAGGTGGGACGGCATCCCTCTTCGTAGCATTCCTTTTGGCCACACACCTGGAACATTTGCTCCCTGCACCAGCACTTTACAGGGAACTGGGAACTGATTAAAAATCAGTGCAAGAGGCTGGTTGATTGATTTTCTGGTTGGTGTTTCCTCCCTGTGGGTGGGCAAGGACTGAGAGCATAGGAGATGCAATAAAGGTAGGGTTTAGAGTTAGGAAATCTCTACAGCTACGGGTAAGGCCTGTTTCTTGCCTCTTAGAAGTCACTATTCTGAAGGCCAAGAGTTTTGCAGCAGTGGTTTTTGAGTCTCCTTTTCATTGAGCTGCTTCTCAAGTGTCTTCTGGAGTTTTCTTGGTAAAAAAAGCTCTATTTGTTTTCCTTGGGAAACACTGCACAATGGAAATACGTTATAGGCTTATACGTTATACGATTTAAAAAAATCTCCCTTCTTTGCATTGTTGAGAAGAGTATGTAGAAATGGTATTAAGGATTTAAGGTCTTTTCCTGTAAACCTTTGGCCTGGCCTTTAATCATTAGGTAGGACTACAGAGAATAAACTACATGAATTATTCTGGAGGTTTATGCAACTCTGAGAAATCAAACCCAGGCAAATAAAAGGCAGAAGTGTTTTCCTTTGAAAGACAGAGTAAGCCCTCTGAGCTGAGAGTAGAGCTACATCCAGTAAGTTAAATAAGGATCCTAAAAGGACCTTGAAGAGCAGCTCACCAGCTTTCCCCTCAAAGCATTATTAAGATAGCCACCAAATTAAAACTCTGCAGTTTTCAAGTATAGAATAAGAAAAATTATTTCATCACTTGACACTTTTGGCAAAGCATACTTAGATCAAGAAGACTGTTTGATTAATTCTTGATTTATGTTGAAAGAAGAAATAAAACAAGTGTGATCCATGTTTAGTTCCACATCAGAAAATGCAAGCTTTGTTTGGTATTAAACTGGGAATTTACTTGAAATTGATTGTTTTTGTAATCCCATCTCTAAAAAATAGAGTTTCTTCACATCTCAAAATAATACCTCTTTCTGTTTTCCAGACCAAAAAACCTGTTGGTGTACAACTGTACAACAGGAGGAATCAACCCTTTCTTCTGGGGAGAAATGGGTAAGGTCTTAATTAAATGGAGAGCATCAATAGTGTTCCTAACACTTAGAAGAATTGGTTTCCACAGTTTAGGTGGCATTTGGAGTCTGCCATTCAAACTGTATTTTGAGTGAGGGTCCTGTGATGTAAAGGGTACTTCCAGACCAAACCATTCTAGGATTCTGTGATACTATGGAAGTGAAGTGGTCTTTCTTGTCCATAAGAAAATTCTGAACAGAATTAAGAGGTGTGCACTTCAGGAGGAAAACATTGAGATGACTGGTGGGCTTCAAAAACAGTTTGTATTTTGATCATGAGTTTTGTGGGAAAAAAAATCAAATTATTTTGATGGCTGACTTTTCTTCAAGTGGATGTACTTCCAAGGCAGGGGTGAAAGAAAGGGAGACACATCCTGATACCCTTGAAGAGAAAAACTCATGCTGAAGCCAAGCAACAGAATTTGTCTCAGCTGTGTACTGTGAAATACTGTGTACAGGTAGTACATTCATGGACAGATGTACTGGGCCTGGTTTACTTTCTGTTACCCCTGCATTTATATCTTTGTGCTTTAAATACAGGAGGCTGGCTATTCCATCTCTCATACTTAGTTTTGCTTTTCCCCTTGCTTTATTTACATGGCAAACTAAGTCAGCAGAGAATGAGACCATAATTGCATTTACAGAATAAATGTCTTAACCATTATTTGATCACGTGGCCTAGCAGGGAAGAGGTTTCAGTAATTGGCTGAGTTCTGAGGACATCATATCCAGCTCCTGGTTGCTTGTTTTTTTTTTTTCCCCTCTTTCAATGAGAGATGAAATGTTGTGGTTAGTGAAGATCTTTTGTGGCTTTTTCACAGGAGTGAATGCAAAGCTCTTCACAGGCTGCTACTTCAGCAAAAGACACCATAGCACCACTTTCTGAGGTTTGCTTTTAACCCTTTTTCAGTGTAAATTTGCTGATGAAAACAGCAAAGTATTTAGTGCATGGTCATTGATTTTATTCTATTCCTCTGCTTGTAACTGTGGAATTGGCCATGAAGTCATCTGGGTGCAGCAGTGGCAGCTTCCATGAGCAGCTGAGCTGTGTGGTGGAACTGAAGGCAAAATTTTCTCCTTGGGTGACACTATGAAGCTCTTTCTTCCCCATGTTGTAGCCACAGTTTTCCTGTGAGAGAGCACCATGCTGCAGAGAATTAGGATGGAGTATTAAAGTGCAAAATTTTGCCTTTAAAGATGTTGCATGGCTGAAGAAATGAGTTTGGGAAAGATTTACTGCATCACTATGTTATGACTGCAGGTATCCAGTCTGAATCCTTATTCAGACTCCTACCAATTTCTTTTTAGGAAATACACATAATTCTGTTCAAGGAGTCAGGGTGTGTGACTGGTCATCAGGATGGAGGGTTCTGAGTGTCTGGAAGCTGCTGAGAAACCAGGGAAGGGAATGGGAGTCACCTGGTCTGCGACTGAGCGTTTTAGTGCAAAGCAAACATGGGTTTTGCAGAGGTATGGGCCTGGGCTATCTGGTTAGGCCAGGTGACACCAGGACCTGCTGTAGGAGTGACAGGTGTACACAAGGTAGTAGGGATTTTTCAAGGGGAGAGGCTGGATTAGGCTTAGGATACCAAGGGTTCGGAACAGAAGTGTCGGAGATGGTGATGCTTTGAGTACACTTTGAGTGATGAGCTGCGAGGGAGTGAGGGGGCGAGGGAGGGAGGAAACATCCATTGCAAGACAGTTCATTCTAAAGTTCCTCAGACACAGATAAAAACTCCTAGTGTTAAAAGGGGCCTTAACTGATTTATTTCTTTTCCAAATAATGCTATGCCTTGAGGTTTTTCTTTTTCCTTACTTTCTCAGTATTTTGCCTACTTATACAAAGATGTGGTCAAACGACTAAATTTTTATCTGATGAAGCATATTCTGCTTTGCTGTAATGTGAATCTGGTTAGTCTGTACTTGGTGAAATACATTTTACAGTTTCTCCTCAAAACTAAACCATAAAACAGTCTGGAGATGATGTTCAGTGTGGCAAAAAATTAAATTCAGTTTATTCTTGTTAGTCTACCCGGGTAAGACCTGTGTCCAGTTCTCCCCCTGCAGAACCTGCCTTTGAGTTGTAGGATTTGCTGCTGTGTTTTTTTGTTGAGGCTGGAGGGAAGGACCCCCCCACCCACTAAGTCTTTGCAGTAGCTCCTAGAGGTGACAGATTTCTAGTTTGGGGTTCTTAGTAGAAGTACAGCAAAAGTCACTACTTGAAGTTCAGTGATGAGCCGAGCACAGACACTGGAGAGTCCTATCTGAATGTTACAATTGGTATCTGCTTATCTGAGGATGATCTGGATGTTTCTTGTGACTTGCAAATTCTCATCTGATTTTCTATTTGTAACATACGCGAAGAGACTAAACTGATAATATGAGCACAGACTGATGTCGTTAACTCTCAAATAAATGTTTTAGAAAGTGAAGAAAGCCCACATATTCTTCTTTCTGGAGCTTGCTGGTGCTCAGGAGTAAGAGCGCCATCTGTTTATCAGTCCCTAGGATGATAGTCTTGCACTCAGTTACTGCAGTTCTATTAAGCCTCTGCAATATGCAAATGTCCTAGATGTGCACATCCAGATACCAGTTTGTGGCACTGTACCATTGCCAGAGCTCAGAATCAGACCCAGCATATTTTGTGCCTTAACATGCAGAGGGAAGGGAAGATTCCCACCCTATCATTTGTTTTTGGGTTAAGAATGCAAGACAGTTTGCTGCCTTAGAGCATCCAGAGGTCTTTTGAAAACAGGCAGACATTTGATGTTGTGGGTCAGATGTGGTTTTGAATGGACATAATGAAGTATTTTTAAAGCTATCACCCTGTATAAGCAACAGACTAACTCAAACATCAGCCCATTGGAAAATCTGACTGAAAATTAGAAATGTCATTTTTCTTTTTGGGTAGCAGATCAAAGTTTGCTTTCAGTGATCTAATGAAATGTTAGTACTTACCAATTTCTTTTACATCTGCTGCAGGTGAAAGCAGAACTGCAGCTTCTTGAAGCTCTTAAAGCTGCCTGCTTTTCCTCCTTTATGCTTAGGTGCTTTGACAAGGAGGTTTTTGTCTGCCAGTGTTAAGTGTGGAGCAGGATTGGGTTTCAAATACGCAATAGATGGAATTGTCAGTTTTCATAGCAGAAGGGACAACCTGGTCCAAGCTCTGTTGACACAATTCAGAGAGCTGTGGGCTGGAGGTGCGAAGCACAGCACCTTGGGCTGTGCTGCACTGTGCTTCCAGCCCATCTGGAAGTGAGTGATTGCCAGTGAAAAATGCCTGTTCCTTGCAGGGCAGTACGTCATGTCCACATTCAAAAGGAACCCCCTGGAGCAGGCTTTCCGAACACCCAACGCTCACATGACCTCCAGCTACTTGATTAACCAGTACTGGATCACTGTCAGCCACAAGGCACCCGCCATCCTGTACGACCTGTACATGAGACTCACAGGGAGAAAGCCCAGGTAAGGAATGGTGCCCTCAGCCTCCTGTATACCCGCCACTCCAGTGGAGAGCAGAGCTTGAACCAGTGATGAGAACTGGAGTCCTTGAGCTTCTTCCTGTCTCCTTCTCTTGAGGAAAATGAGGAAATGCATGGCTGTAGTTAAACACAGCCTAGGGTTCGCACCCTTCCCACCACCTGGAGAACAGCACATCTTTTGAACTCAGCTTTACAGACTTCAGAGGTTCCCAAGGCAGACAAGGGCTGGTAGTCTTGTCTTCTCTATATCTACATCTCTACCACTTCAGCTTTCCAATGGGATCACCCCTATCTGGCATATGGACTTGAGCCTGGCAAGGTTTAGAACATATCAGCTAATACATTTTTTTCCCCCATAAATCAGATCCCTAAGTAGCTGTTTCCAGCACTGGTCTGAAATCTAGGAAGCAATTGTTTCTGAGTATGATTAAATTCTAATTGTATTTAGGAGGGCAGTTCACCATTATGGGTGGTGTTTGAGCCCTGGAAGTGGTAGGGCTTGGAAGGAACAGCAATATCTATGTCCCATGTGGAAGGAATCCTCTTGTAAGTGATGCTACTCCAGACATTGTCCTCCTTTACTACCCTGACACCACATAGGAGGATTTGTTGTGCAGTGTGAGAACAGGATGCCAGCGCTGTGTTGATGTCAGCTGCTCTGATTTATCCCTGACATTCTGCTTTGGAGGCAGATTGGTCCGTAAAAAGACTTACGCTTATCCTGGCAGAAAGAATTACCGTAGAAATAGAGGTAAACTGAAAATTAGGCTGGAATCTCCAATCTTTGTTGAAAGGGGCAGCAGTAAGATCTTGGCACTGCCATTGCAATTGACATTTCTTTTCATGAAGCTGACTGGCATAATTAACCAGTGGACACTGCCTGCAAAAAATGCTGTAGTTAAATGTCAGACAAAACTCAGCATCATCTTCTGAACTTTAAGATTTGCAGCCTCAGCAAAGATGGCTCCCCAATGAAGTTGGGAGTTTTCCAAGTCTTCTTTTTTTTTAATATAGTTCTCCTTTTCTTTTTATCCACTACTTCAGCTCATCCAGGTATTGCTGCAATGTGGTAGAAAGCACAGTGGCAGCTCATAGTTTCTTCTTTTCCTAGATACCTGAATATCAGACCTTTATGGTCTAAGGGCAGTAAACTACATGAAGTAAAAAAGAAGCCTTTTTAGGTGTAAGCTCATTTCACATAAATTTCCAGATATCAAACAAAACTGCCCTAAGTGGTTTTCTGTGAGTGCTGCACATCTGTCTATGACTTAGAGCATAATGTGGTTTTATACCCTTAGTAGTCCCTTGGGGCAATCCTGTCTCACCTGAGGATCTCCTCATGCAAGGCTCTGTATGGGAGTAAATAAAGAAATAATCGCTGTAAACAGTTTATTAGAAGACAAAAAGCATGTCTGAACTGTGGCCACAGTGAGAGCTAATACTCAATTTATTCCTCTCAGTTCTTCCATAGTGGAGAATGAGATTTCCTGTAAGAAACCTTTGCCATATTTCTACTCAGTTGATGTTTTGCAGAAGACCTTTCCTTCATACAAATTATTAGTCAATGTTTTGAATGTGGTCACATCAACTGAGCTCAGACAGTTGACATGAAATGCAGTTTTCGCACACACCTCTTCAGATCATAGAATCACAGACTGGTTTGGGTTGGAAGGAAGCTTTAAGATCACCCAGTTCCACCCCTGCCATGTACAGGGACACCTTCCACTATCCCAGATTGCCCAGAGCCCCATCCAGCCTGGTCTTGAACACTTCCAGGGATGGGGCGGCCACAGCTTCTCTGGGCAACCTTTGCCAGGGCCACTCCACTCTCACAGGGAAGCTTTTCTCCCACATATTAAAGAGTTGGTTCTCTTACCCTTTTTTTTTTCTGTCATTTTCCATTAGTCCTAAGCACTTTAAAGATTTCGGGGAGTCAGCTTGTGGATCTTTCCAATCTAGCTGCATTTCTTCCTCCCAAGTTCCTAAAATGTATTAAAATATTCACAAAGCTTGGCCCCATGGTGTTTGCCATGCACAAGAGGATTATTCTGAAATAATTTTAAAGCAGCTCAGTTAAACTGTATTCAGTCAAGGTGCACATAATTATTCAGAATGAAGGTTCCTTTAATGTGATTGTCTGCTTTGCTTCTAAAATGAAAGCCACTTTACAAAGGAGTGCTTGTCTAAGGTTTTATAGTGCTCTTTCCAGTTGCTTTGGGAGAGCTGCACACTTCTGCTCTAAACTGATGGACTCATTGTGTCTTGCTGTGCTGTGCTGAGTGCTTATCACGGTGGCAGTCACATGCGCAAAGGGAGAGGCCAGCCTAGTGCCATTCTCCCACAGACTGCCACCTTTTATTTGTCACAGCAGCTGTGTTACCCCCTGGGCAGCTCAATATTTTGCATGAAAACAGCTTTTTTTTCCACAAAAATCTGCCTTTTAATGCTTTCTCCTGCCCTTACCCAGTCTGAGAGGACATGGTGTCCTCTCAGAATTGACCGAGCCCTGTACATCCCACTTTAAAACAACTGCCAGTGGCCTTTTTTACTCATGACCACTGGGACAACTAAAATAATCCTGCAGGGTAGGACAGCATTACTGTCATCCACTTTTGTATAAAAAATTAGTAAGATAAGGCCAAGACACAACAGAGGACCTAAACCTATATTTCCCAAGTCCTTAAGCAGTTATGCCTCTGAAGCAAGACAGCAGAGACATGGAGCTGTTGGAGGGGGTCCAGAGGACGGCCATAAAGATGGTCAGAGGGCTGGAGCACCTCTCCAATGAGGACAGGCTGGGAGAGCCAGGACTGTTGAGGCTGGAGAAGAAAAGGCACATGGGAGACCTGGTAACAGTTTTTCAGTACTTTAGGCAGACTGGTGGGAAAGAAGAGGAAGGACTCTTATCATGGAGTGTAATCATAGGATAGGGAGGAATGGTTTCAAACTGAAAAAAAAGTACATTTAGATTATATAGGAGGAAATTCTCCCCTGTGAGTGTGGTGAGGCCCTGGCACAGGTTACCCAGAGAAGCTGTTGCTGCCCCATCACTGGAAGTGTTCCAGGCCAGGTTGGATGGGGCTTGGAGCAACCTGGGATAGTGGAAGGTGTCCCTGCCCATGGCAGGGGTTGGAACTGAGATGATCTTTAAGGTCCCTTCCAACCCAAACTACTCTGTGATTCTTTGGTTCTGTCTGAAAACTGAAGTTGAGCAAATGACTGCTGAGCTCAGTGTCCATATTGCAGATGTGGTCACCAAATACTGGCGCTAATGCCAAAAATCAGAGCCTTGCTTCAATACACAACTCAGGCTTGGGAGCAGAAGAAAATTCCTGTGGCAGAAAGAAAAGTACCCACCTTGAGAACAGCAACACTGTACCTTTGTGGTGCAGACTTCATACCAGCTCAGATGGGCTCTTCCCTCCATAGCAGTGGAACACGAGGTAGACACAGCTTCCAACCCTTGCTTAGGTCAGAGCAATGATGTGGACATCAGTGGCAATGCTGTTGGCTCCCACATTGGAGCCAACAATAAAAGCTGGGTAGCTCTACGCTCGAGCTCAGCTGGAGCAGTTGGGATTTGCTGGGCAAGTTCTCAGCCTAGTGAGTAGCAGGGCAGTGCTCAGGAGGAATTGGAATGTTTATTCACCTGGATTGGTGGAAACACAAACCAGCAGCTTCTACATAAGGTCAGACTTCCTGCTCATCTCTGATCCCTTTGTTTCAGAATGATGAAGATTATCAATCGGCTGCACAAGTCTATGACACTCCTGCAGTATTTCTCCACCCAGTCCTGGAACTGGTCTTCAGATAATATGAATATGTTAATGAGTCACCTTAACACAGAAGACAGAAAGGTAAATGTGTCTTGAATATGGGTTGCTAATCTCAGATTCTTTCATCTGCAGCAATTATTTTTGGTGTATTGTGGAGCATTTAAATGATATCTGGATGATTGGAATTGTTTTTAATCCGAAATTATTTATTTTAGGAGCTTTCCATTTATTACAGGAGAATGTCTTCAGGTCACTGGCAACCCAACCTATTCTATGAAAACTTCTTCCTCTCTACAAAGCCTTTCTTTGCTCTAAGAGACAGCTGCCTGAGAATTTGCTAACAATTTGTCCAATATGAGCACCCAAAATGAACTGGGGTAGTTGGCTGCAATGAGATTTTGTTTATGCCAAACACCAAAGTGATCTATTTCTTGGATTTCTGTTGATCTAGCTGCCAAAAGAGAGTGCAGCACAGATGAGAGTAACACCAGTGCAGAGGCACCTGTTGACTCAATGTCCAGTTAATTTATTTACATATAATTTTAGTGACATGTTAAAACTGCATGGAGGTTTTCATTTGAATCTGTTTGCCTGTGTGGAATGCCATTTTTCTTCCATGATTCTGTGTCTGTGTGTGTGTGTGTGTGTGTGTGTGTGTCTGTGTGTGTACAAGTTGCTACCTGACTTTATTTTTTACCAGTTAGCACTCCATTTCTGCTTGCTTTGCTGATTCCCAGCTGGGTGGGACATTAATCAGCAGCTGTGAAATACAGTCTGTCAGTGCTTGGAGCTCAGTGGCTTTGAGAATTTCAGAGAGAGGGCCTTGTCAGGAACAGAAATCAATGAAGAATTGATGCTTCAAGTGAACTTGTTTTGAACTCTGGTGTTCAGCTTTCATTGTTTGTCTTTAAATCCCAGTTATACAACTTTGATGTTCGCCAGCTGCACTGGTCAGAGTACATTGAGAGCTACTGCATAGGTGCTAAGAAGTACTTGCTAAATGAGGACATGGCTGGAATTCCAGCAGCAAAGCAACATCTACGCAAGTAAGTCACACCCAGGGACAAGAGAAGAGGACGAGCTCCTGGATAACTTTGGGGAAAATAAGTCTAACTACATTGCAAAAGTATTATTATTATTATTATTATTATTATTATTATTTTTATTTTTATTTTTATTTTTATTTTTATTTTTATTTTTAAAATTGAGATGAATAACTTATTTCTTATTACAGCAGTTTGTCAGTATTTACAAACATAGAATAAGGGGATAGTTGGCCATAGCGGGGAATCCTAAACAAGTTCATTATTCATGGATCATTTTTAGGAAATTAAAGGGACCTCAGGAATGGACTACTGACTGCCTTAGACTGTGGACTGTGATGCAGTGTGATAAAGTGATAAAGTTTACCTTAAAAGGGCTCTTAGAAAAATGAACCAAGTTTTGAGGTCTTTAGGTGTCTTTTTTCCCTTGGTCAAGCACTGGGAAAATGAGAATTAGAGAACTGCAGAAACTTTTGCTTGACAGAAAGAAAACAGGATCATTACAATCTGAAAAATTCAGTAATACCACTGAAATTGATGCTGTAAACTAACCCACTCCCCCCGAAAAATAAAATATCCCAGTGCTGCAGTATTGCAACAGTGAAGACCATTTATGATCATTGTATAATTTCACAACTCTAAAGACGGGGTTTCACCTAAATAAGAGAACCTTGCTTGTCAACTCCTGTGAGTTTCTCTAGGCTGCCCCAATTACTGCAAAGTGAGAGATAACAAATATATGAAACCAAAGTAGAAAGTATTGGACACAGACTGTCCTAAAGAAAAACCCCTCCATATGACTTCACTCTGGTTTGAAATGAGAGAAGAACAAGAGTGAATTCCAGTACAGCTATTCCACCTACACCATGAACTATTCACTGTGCTCCAGCTTCAGCACAGTCCTTGGCAAGACCAAGGACTCCAGCAGAGCGTCTCCACTAAAACAGGAGTAGCAAAAAGCCCAAGGGCCACTTGTAAATAGGGTTTATTCCTGCATAACCTGTAGGAAATGCAGGGGGCTGGTGAGCTTCTTGTTGTTTGTGTGTTTCTTGATAAGATGCCTCTTTCCCAGGCTGAGGAACATCCGATACGCATTCAACACCACCCTCCTCGTGATCATCTGGCGCATCTTCATCGCAAGGTCGCAGATGGCTCGAAACATCTGGTACTTTGTGGTGAGCCTCTGCTACAAGTTCCTGTCCTACTTCAGGGCATCCAGCACCCTCAGGCACTGAAGCCATCCATCAGCAGCCAGCCTCTTCCAGAAGGACCTCCATCTCCTCTAATCAGCAACTGTGGGCATCGAGGTCTGAAAGTAGCAGAAAAATCCACTCCCTCCAACAGCAGCTGGCACTTATTGTACACTGTTACATGCTTACCTTTTTAATTTTAACTAATGCTTTAATATATGGTCTTTCTTCCATAGGACCAGGCCAATTTTTAAAGCCATAACTGAAGCTTTAGGAACAGGTGAAGCTGGGACCCCCCCATCTAAAGTCTGATATGCAAGAGTAAGGATTAACCAAAGTCATTGTCCTCCCATGTACTACTCCTTAGGCTATCTTAATCCCATCTTCTTCCTCAAAAGAGGCAAATTTAGACCTTGGAAGACAAGGATGCCACCAGAGAAGACCCAGCTGAGGAAATGAACCTGTAAGAGGTCTTCCTAAAGCAGCTATTTGTTCATTCTCATTCAGTGAAATGGTACCTTACTTAAAAAACAAGATTACACCTTCTCACTTTTTCAAGACTTAGAAGGGGGAAACATCAGTCACATGAGGCCAGTGAACACACAGAACAGTTTTCAGATCTTGTATTGCTGCTGAGGACTGATGCTTTCAAGCCATACCCGAAGACACACATAAAATTCATGCACACCTGTGTTAACTCTGCTCACTCACAAGCTGCTTTCTTACAAAGAGGTCTTCTTTTCTCCCTGTGGTTAAGGTTTCAGTCTGTTAAAAAATTCCTGGTCTTGCATTTATCACATTTGCTTGGGACATTTTGGAGGTCTTGAAAAATGCTGTATTAACCCTGAGAATGAAGAGAAGACTTCATAAAAATCAGAAGAAGAATACAGAAACCTGTCATTATTTTTGAAGTATGGGTCTTTTTTTCCCCTGCAGGAAATCTCTCTCCCTGTAGCTCAAAACCAGCTTGATACTGGGCTTTCATTACAGCTAAATCACTTTGCAGTTGATCATTTCCAGTGGCAAAGAAAGTGTAAAGACACACATGAAGGAAACACCATTGGGCCTGTTCTGCTGCCGTTCCTGTCAGGAGGCATTAAAAAGTCTGAAATTTGTTTTTCTTGAGAATAGTTAAATGTTGGATTTAATGATCTTAAAGGTCTTTTCTGACCTAAGCAGCTCTGTGATTCTTTGACTTCTCTGTAAGAACAGTCATGCAACTGTGAAGGTAATGCACTATGTCCTGCAGTTTAGAATTTTCAGAATTTGATTTTTCAGAGTTTTAGAATTAAATTGCAGTTTAGAAAGGAAGCCAAGGACCTTCCCAATGCTCATGGCTGTTGGAGATCCTTGTTTCTTATAGTGAATTGTAAATTCCTGTGGGGGCAGAGAGAGCCTTCTCGAAAGTAGTGGGTGCAACAACAGCAACAAATTTACTGCATTGTCAGATTTTCAGAGTCAAATCTTACACCAAAATATTATTTATTCAGATAACACTGAATAAGCACTTTTAAGATGATCAGTCTTCACTGCAGCACCCAGTTTCTCTAATCTGTGTCATGCCAGCTGTCTGAAAAAGTAATGCTATACAAAAAACACAACAAAATAACACAGTTGCTCTTTTGTGAGCTGAGATGAGCAGAGAATTTACAAAGCTGGAATTCCTCAGAAATTATACTTGGTTTTGGTACTGAAGGTAGGAGCAAATTATGACAGTGCATTTATATCTGAGCACTTCAGGCTGGTTCAGAAATCTTTCTAGAGGTTCAAGGAATTAATCTTGCCCCCATGCCTCAGAGGTCTGATTCCAGGCAATTGCCAAAGGGTGCCTGCAGCTTGACCAGAAATGTGGTGTCCAGGATGGCAGGGCTCTGGCGTTGCCTGCCACAGACCTCTGTGTTTGTCACACACTGTTTTTGATCTGTGCTTAAATAGGTCAAGCACCCAGTTTACAAAGATGCAAATTTCTGAAGCTCTTGCCTTGGAAATGTGCTTCCTGTAGTGAAACTGGTTGTTGGGGGTGTGTTTTCCAGCTTCAGGGCTGTGCAAGGTGTCACCATCTGGGAAACCTGGAGCTGTGTCTTGGGGGGCTGGGGACCAACGTTCCCTGTCCAGCGCTGCCACAGCAATGTTTTGGGGAAGGTTGTGGCACTGTACTTTGCTACCTTAGTGGGGCTGAGACAGGTTGCTGCAGAGATTCCTCCAGGAAGAGTGCATTCCCTCAGTTACATCATCTGGTCATCAGACAGCTTGCAGTCCTCATAGGAAAGGCTAAAACAAAAGCAAACCATAACTGTTGATCACTTTGAAACAAACTTCCACTCAAACATCAGGAGATAATTTCAACATTTATCCTGAAAGTCTTTTTAAGTGCCTGCCTTATGGACAAAGAGAAGCAACACTGAAGGGGATCATAAACCTTGGGTTGTGCACATGATAGACAAAAGCTTGGGTCTCAGAAAAGTCAAAGGTGCAGAGCTGCTACAACAACATCAGCTCTCCTGAGAGTAAAGTGCCCCACCTTTTCTTCCCCTTCCCTACTCATGCCAGGAATTCCTCACAATATGCCTGTAGGCATTCACAGTTTTGTGCACTGGCTGTATTGTCCCCACAAGTCTGAGGTTTATTTTTTGCTCCCCTGAGAATATCCAGACCTGGTTGTCTGAACACACAAAAAAGTGCTGCATTCAGAACAGTGGTGGTGTGACATTTTAAGGCTCTTCAGCATTTTGCTGAAGAAAACAGCTGCAGAAAAGCTACTCAGCCTCAGAAAAACAGCAGGAGTTGTTTGGATTGGAAAAACAGAGCTGTTGCAGATGGTGTCTGCTCTTCTGGAGACCTTTCGTAGCCCACACAGCAGTGCCAGCAGCTGGCTCCAGAGCTCTGGCCTTTCCTCGAGCAGATCAAGCTGTTAGTTTGTTTTAACACACACGTAACATGAAGGGGAACTTGAATCTTTAATCCATTTTTTTGTGGCCTGAGATGTTTCCAGCTGATTGTCTGACGCACAGACATATTTCAGAAAGCCTCAGTGCAGGGGATTGATGTGTGGCAGTGACCCTTGAGTGCCAGTTGTAACTGTCATCATAGGGAGCTGGGCATAAGAACTTGTTTTCACCTCAAACAGTGGCTGATGTTCAATGGTTTACTTTGTGCTCCTCAGTGGATTTGTTTGTGCTCTGAAGAAACCCAAGCCTTGGGGAAGATATCTGAAAGAAAACACTGAATATCATTTCACCATCAGCAACAGGCAGAAGCTTGCAGTTAACAAGTATCTTTTTTTAAATTAAATGGTGATAACAAAACAAACAAACCAAAACAAATCCCGACACTTAATCTGTGTTTTAACTGCCTTTTGAACAACAACCAAAGCTGTTTATCATCAGAATGTCTGTTACTAAAAAAATTAGATTTCTTACCCCTCCACCCTCCTCTGTTCTATGTTAAGAAACAATTTTTCCACAGTAGGGAGGGAGAGGTAACATACCCTCTGATAAATTACAGGTTTTTGGCCCATTACCCACCTCCTGCAGAAATGTGTTCTTTTACATTTTCTAAGGAAACATGAGTACATCTGCCTGTGCATACAGCTGCATCTTCCAGCACCAGACAACATGGTAAAAGCAGTGGAGCTCATCCAGAAGTGCGAGGCTGTGCTTTTTTGGAGTGCCCTGTTCCACTTCAGTTTACCACAAAGCGATTAAAATATACCCTCGTTTCCAGTGTAAAGGGAACCTAACCTGTAGCTGTTAATCAAGTCATTATCATGAATAAGCAACTGTGAAAAGAGGGAGGGGGGCATCCTTTTGTTTGTAAATAAGCTACAGCTTCATGGTTGAAAGCATGCTGTTGTTCTTCCAGCATTGACTACCGCTGAAAGCAAGGATGAACATTCAGTAAAACTTTAGTACAATTGGATCCCTTATTCTAGCAGAGAGCAAATAATATTCCCCAGAAGGTAAGTGGTGAACACCCATTACATGATGCTAAATAGGTATGAAGGTGGTACAGATTTACTTAAATAGAATTAAAATCCAGAAAATGAAGCGTATTTGGGGAATAATTAAAGATGTACTATTCCACTTTTCTCTATTGCTTAAAAGCCAGCTATGAATTGTTTTTTCAGATGAGTATGAAGCCACTTAGAAAAGGTTTCTTGTCCTTACATGATCTTGGCTGACCCCAGTTTATAGTAAAATATGTACTCTCCCACCGTCCAGAGTTTCTACAGTTCTATCTGCTATTTCTATCCTCTTGTTAGCTACGGGACAACTTCCTGTTATAAATCTTAATTACAGAGTTTCTAATGTTAAGGTGTAACCTTTTGAGCTCTCAAATCAGATAAAATGGTCAAACCACAAATTGTGTGAACCTCAGCCGTAAAATTGTTAATATAATGTTTATGTTATTTGAAACATTTAATAAAACAAAATATTTTAAAGCTATGGTCATTTTGCATTGCTTGGTTTGCTAGAGGAGGTGGTTACTTGCTGGCCATTGCAGTTGAGTAGAGGCTGCCTCTCCAGCACATCTGCCCACATCTGCAGCACAGCTGTCGGTGGAACGGCAGCCCCACCTACAGGAGGGAAACACACATTTTAAAGGCTGCGGTAGTGAGACTTTAACCCTGATAGAGAAGACTGAAAGGTCCTACTGTGATGAGTGTCCTATGGAAACTCAGAGGGACAGCAAAGAAAAATTGGGAGTAACCCAGCCAATTTCCCCAAACAACATCCCATTTTTACCTGAGTATATTACTGCAAATTTTTAGTTTAAGTATAGAGACCTCACCTCATAATGTTAGTTTTCTGTCAAGCAAGAGTAGATAATATCTAGTAACTATCTCACACTTCCTTGCAATATAGCAAACTTCAATGAGTGGAAAAGACACAGCATTATCATGACCCTTTGCTTAATGAAAATTATTTCCAATCCTGAAATCCAGGGCATATATCAAAGATACCACTTTCATTTTGTTAGCAAATCTTTCCTTAAAATATAATTTTCCATTTTTTATATGTAAATGTGATCTTTATGGAGAAAAAAAAATCCATTAAGATGCATCAATGAATGAAAGCCATCAGCAGGAAAGTTCGAATTCTTTACAAGGAACAGATTTTAACGTCAACTTGCATTCTTCAGTATTTAAAGCTTTTCTTCTGACATTCTAAATTGCCCAGTATTATCAAGGCAAATAATAAATAAATGAGGAAAATTGCATTAATTTTCATATTTTAAGGGAAGCAGAAATGGGGGGGGGGGGGAAGAAAATTGTGTAAAGTAGGATAAATCCTTAGCTGATATTACCACAGGTCACACAGAATAAGCACCAGGTCTCAAGGGAAGGCATCCCAGCCAATTTTCCCCATCTCCCTCAGTTAATGACAACTGGCGTTCATTAAGAACTGAGCCCACAGGTCCCAGTTCCTAACTCCCAGTATTATTTGGCTGTGAAATGTGCTGTGGATAAATTGGATTTCTGGACTCACACCCTACCTATGGAATGGATACCACAGCAGTGGAAGCTGAATTAACCCAGAACCCATCCAGAGCCAGGAGAGGGCCACACACTCATCTACTTCTCTTGCCACAGTTGCCTTGATGATACAAATTCCTACAGCTGCCTGCACTGCAGTCTCAGGGGTGACTTGCTCCTTCCAGGGAAGCAGCAAGTAACACCCAGCCCCAAATGAAAAAGACACAACAGAAGTGCGCAGCAAAAGAAATGCATCTTCTGTAAAAGAAGACTAGGCAAGATGGGATCAAGACAATAGCTCTGGAGCTGCCAATGTGATCCATCTTTTCCCAGTCTTCCCTGAACAAGGTATGGAGAGAGCTTTGCAGAGGGCCTTCAAACAGGAATTCCCACCTCATCTTGTGCCCTGAGTTTGTATTTCTGATTCAGTTCTCACTGCAACCAACTGGGATTCACAACCCCTCCACAGAATACAAACCCTTGAGGACCACTGGCTTAATGAAACATAATTCATTGGATTAAACCTATAAAAACTGGCCAGAGAAATCAGGGCTGGTGAAAATGCCAGCAAAAATGTTTGTAGAAAGAGGTTGTAAGTGTATTTGGATCAGTAAATGGGCAAGATCTGAGGCACACAAAGACTTATATTTTGCTACTGATAACACAGGTCCTCTGCCACTGACATTTGTCACCAAGTATTTGCTGTGCAAGACACTGAAGAGCCCCCAAAATTCAGGCCACTGGCAGTGCCTCTGGCAGTTAGGTTTTTTGACCAGAAAGTAATAGATTTATAGCATGGCAGAATCTTGCAGAGAGAGGCAGGTGAATTTAAATGTATCTTTCTCTTTGCCTCTTTGCCTCTTTCAATGCCTTTTAGAAATGGAGGCATTGTGGAACTTGAGGAATTAATGAAAAATTTAAAGCTACAGACAGTAAAAAACACAACTGTAACTGCAGAGTAATAAATAAAACTGGCTGCTTGAAAGTGTGAACAGCATTAAGGTAATGACTGTGTTTATGCAACACTGACTTTAAGGGAAAATTGTGTCCTTTCTTCACAATGCATGATTATTGATCATTTTAGCACATTTTGTTACTCCCCCCCAGCTGAGGCTGATGTGACAGTTGGTCTGGGGAAAAAGAAATGTCAGCTGCCCATGGAAAGTTTGCTACCACTTAACACCTCTGGGAAAGCTTTATTGATAAATAAAAGGCTGCCAGGAAGGATATGCCAAAAAAATAAACTAAGATTGAGTCAGCAAGTGCAAATTCAGCAGTGAGCAGACTAATGAGGTAAATCAGCTTGAAAAGGCAAGTGAGGCACAAGTTTGGTACTCTGCAGTCAAAGCTGGGAGAGAGGATGTGGGTTTAGGCATCCAATAGATGACAGTCCCAGTGGTGGGATAAAAGCAACAGTTACATTATTTTATTCATTCTTTAATCTTTGGCATTAGGATGAGATTAATATTTCCAGAAAAAAAATGAAATTGTTTTCCTAGTCTTCATTTTCATAATTACTGGCAATATAGAATGTGAAACCAAGCAAAGGAATTAGCTAGAATTATTACGCAGTAAATTCCAACTAGTGTCTATTAGTATTTCTTCTAATTAAGATACTGTTTAGCCTTAGAAAGCAAAAAATCAATCAATGAGCAATACAAAATGGTAAATATATTTTGGTATGTAAACCAAGAATTTATCTGCTGAGAAGGTTTTGTTTACAGTTTGCTCTAGTACAGCATTTGGCATTTTATTTGGAAGTGCTGTGTCCTGTGATGAATATGGATTTGAAACATAGATAAGTTTAACTTATTTCCTGGGAGGTCTTTTCCAACATCAGTGATCCTGTGATAACTGTGAAATACAAGGATTTTACCTTATTAGAAGTGAGACAAAATACTGAGAGAAAAGATCCCAGGCAACATCCACTACCCCAGGACACAAAAAGCAAGTAAAAATCTTGTTCCTCACTTCTCCTGAAGAGATGGTGAGAACTGGATACCCACCACAAAAGAAAGGACTGTATTTCCACAAATCGGGTGTCTGCAGACTCAGAGAACCAGCAGTAAGATCCTAATGCAGGAAAATCCCCTGGAGAACAGCTTGTGGGAAGATGGACACTTAAATGTCCTTTAAGGAACTGCTAAAGAAATGTATTGTCTCCAACTAGAGAAAGGAAAAAAAAAGGTTAAGAGAGTAAATTTGACAAGCCACAAATTTCCCTACTGGTTGGAAATTATGAACAGGAATGGCACAGGAGGTGACAAGTAGGTCAGATTACATAAAACAATGTATTAAAATAAATAAATAAATCACAGCCAAACAACTTAGTTACTGGAACACAGAACAGTCCAAAAACATTCTATAAGATTATTGACTGGAAGACAACAGAAAAAAAAAAAAAAAAAACAACAATAAAAAAATCTGTGTCTTTGCTAGAAAGATTAGTAAAAGATTAGTATAATTTATGTAATAAAAATAAGATCAGCATCAAAAGGGTAAGAACTCAGAGCAGACAGAGAAGAGGTTACAGAGTACTTAATTTAGATTTTTTACTGTCACCTATAGGCTAGAGCAAGCTGAGGTAGGCTGGTAGATATCCTGGAGAGCTCAGGAAAGATGGACAAAATTGCACAAGACAAAGGACATACAAGAGGACAAGAATGTGGGAATTATTTTTAGTGAGCCTGACTTCAGTAAAAGAACAATACTCAGCAGTCACACAGCAGTTAAAAAGGAAGAGAATAATAGTGTGGAATTCCAAAGGCAAATTATGTCACATCAAATTTTCTCTTACAATAGAGTGAGAGGTATTGTTAAAAGCTGAAGAGTTGGAGATGGCATACAGTCTGTGCTTTAAGAGGTTTTTATCTCACATGATCATTGTCACAAATAAGTTGAGGCAAGAACACTGCAAAATTAATGGAAAACCTGACAGAAAATCACAATACTTACTTGCAATTCAGTGTTAACCTAGGAAATTATATTATGTGTAACCCCAGATGAGAGGATTCAACAGATTCATTAAGGATCTGAATACTGGGATAGAGAGTAGGCTCTTTAAAACCTTGATGTCAGGGTGGGAAGGCTGTGAACAGTGCAGGGGACAGGGCTAGTTAGAATATTAAATTGAAACCCAAGGCTCCTACTTAAGTTAGTGAAAATTATGTCTTTCAAATTAAAAATACTTGCATGGACATCTAACATGGACTTGTCTAATTTGAGATACAGTCTTGAAAGAAATTTATATGAATGATTATTATTAGTTTCCCAAACTCAAGAATTTTAAATTATAAAATTATAAAATGCCATAGCTATGTGTTCTAACCTACTCATGCATTATAACAAGCTCTTTATTACTTGCACACTATTTTTGCATGAAGACCCACTGCTTTCTTTAGTGAACTTGAGGGACGAGTGAGAAAACTCTTCACCATCTTTTTTGCACCTTTATTACCTGGTGGTCTTACAAGCTGTCATGCCACACAGTTCAAGCTCTGCTGAGCCAAGAAAATAATTCATTTCTTAATTCATTTTTCTATGACAGTCATCACTTCGGTGTCTATAGGCCAGATTCATTTAGATAGTGGGAATATTCTTTCACCACCTTCCAATATGGTGAATCCAGGCTTCCATTTTTCCTTGCAGGGAAGAACAGACCTTGCCGGAGTGTGATTTATTAGGATGCTGCATAAAGGTCTTTTCACAACCAACAGCATCTAATGCAACAAGCTCATTCACATCTATATCATGGACTCTGAAGGCCAGGGAAAATAATCCTGTTTATTGCAAAATACTGGCTGGTACTGTGGATGGGATACCTCTATCCTCCAAAGCACACAACTGCAGAAAGGGAAAAGCTCAACCTGCTCAATGAGCAGCACCTGAAACTGCCCTAAAACAAGGTCACATTGTTGAATCACAGAATATCCCGAGTTGGGAGGGACCCGCAAGGATCATGGAATCCGGCTCTTCCCAAACCAAAATTAATCCTGACAAATAAGGGGAAATGGTCTGAAAACCAGAAGTCAAACAAAAGAATCACCTTCGTTTAGAGCAGAACCAAGGAGTGGCTACTACTGAAAGCACATGGGACTTAAACCTGTGCCCTTTGCTGCAGGATATCACTGTCAAAGAGCTGCTCCATGGCCCTGGTGTGTGTGAGCAGAGAGCTCTGAAAGGAGCAGCCATGATCCCACAGGGCAGAAAAGGGCACAGCAAAGGACGGCTTCTGAAACTGGGAAATATGGACTGTGAGTCCCTCCACAATCCTTTAAACAACTTTATTAACAACTGTAGTGAGCCAAAAGGACACAGCTGGAACGCCAGCACTGGCCCAGAGGTCTTATCTTAGGAGTTTCTTATCTCTAACAGTCCCTAGGATCTGTTAATAACCCAGATATTTAATGTTCCCTTAACAAATTTAGAGCACCTGTCCTATGAGAAAACATTGAGAGAATTGGGATTGTTCAGCCTGGAGGAGTGAACCTATGGAGTGACCTCATTGTGACGTTCCAGGACCTAAAGGGAGACTGCAGGAAAGATGTAGAGAGATTTTGGACAAGGACCTGGAGTGACAGGACAAGGGGGAATGGCTTCACACTTACAGAGAGCAGGTTTAGGTTGGATATTGGTAAGAAATTCTTCCCTGTAAGGGCAGTGAGGTCCTGGCACAGGTTGCAACCACACAAAAGGGAGGGGAAGATTGAAGGGAGAACAGAAAAACAAAACCAAACTGGAATAATGAAATTACATGTCAAAAGAACTGTAAACCTCAACAGAACTTCTTCCCACCTGTCTTGGTTTGAAAAGACAGGTGTCAGCTAAGGAAGGCAGGAGCCTCTCTTGAAATGGAAAATGTAAACCCCCTCCCTCCAGTATTTTTGAAATTAGGGGGCTTTTCAGGCAAAGAGATGGGAGTAGGAATTACAGTTCTTTATTAGGAAAATAAAAAATGCAGTAATACAAAATAACACTGACAGAGTCAGAATATGACCTGACACCCTGTTTCGTCAGGATGCTGGTAGCAGTCTGATTAAATGGTGACTGCAGTCCTCCTAGAGTGACAGGTGTGGTTCTGTTGCAGCAGTGATCCTGTAGAAGAGTGTAGTTTTACTCTGAAGGCCCAGTGGTGGTGTAGATGGGCCTGGTCTTCCTCTGGGAATCCAGGGCAAAAGAAAGCTGCTCCTCTGGGAATCCAGTGGGAAAATGCTGCCTGTGGTGTTTCAAGTCTCAGATTCTATCCAGGTAGGAATGCTTGGCTCCTCCCACTGGGTGGAGTATCTCACAGTGGGATGATGTGATTTTATCAGTCATGCAGTGAGACTGGATGGCCCATTAACAGATGATAACTGCCCCACCTGGAGAGCAACACAACACACACCCTTGATCACATCTTCTATTGCAACCTAAGACACCCCCATATTTAATAACCCCTCCTCATTTGCATGAGCCAATCACTACACCTTATTCCTAACACTACACAATCAGATTGTACAGAGAGGGTGTAGAGTCTCCCACACTGGGGGTGTTCCAGAACCATCCGGATGCAATCCTGTGTGTTCTGGGATGACACCACTTCAGCAGAGGGGTAGGACGATGACCATTCCGTGACTCACCTTGCCAAGCTGCACCTCCTGCCAGCTCAGCCCTCTGGTGCCCAGCGGGGCCACGGAGCCCCGCGGACGCTCCGTGCGGGGGAACTCAGCAAGCCAACGTGGCCGGAGCGCCAGGTTGGAACCGCGCGGGGCAGCGGAGGAAGAGCTCCCGCCGCATTTCCAGGGGCTTGCGATGCCGAACGGCGAACCCGAGGAGCGCCCGGTGCTCCCGCGGGCTGAGGGGAGCGGCACTGACACCCGGGCCAGGTCTCAGCCCCGGGCAGGAGCGCTGGGCTGTGCCGGGAAGAGCCGGCGGCACCGGGGAGCAGCGGGGCCGGGGCGAGGCGAGGGCCCAGCAGAGCAGACCTGGGGCTTGGGAGAGGGCGGAGCGGCGCAGCGGGAGGGGACAAGCGCCCGCGGGCCGGGATTTAAAGCATGGCAGGAAACACGAGGTGAGGTGGATGAGAAGGCCCTGTAGCTTGAGGGTTGGCTGGTGCTCTCCAGGGAGACCGAGCTTGGAGAAAGGTGCTCCTTATCACGCTGGTTTCTGGATGAAGCTCACGGCTCACCCAGCTTCATGTCTTTGTGCAGGGCTGCCCTCGCTGTCCCGGGGGGCTCGGTGGCTTGGGCACGTTTGCAGCTCCTAGGCCGGGCAGTGCCAAAGTGTACAGCGCTGTACCAGCGTCTGCCCCTCCCCTTCTGCTCCCATCTGCTGGGAAAGGTTCTATGCTCCTTGTCCTCTCCTCTTCTAGATAGAGCCAGCGATGGAGTCCATATTTTCAATTTTCCAGAGCCCCGGGAGGAGTGATACTGCAGAATATCCAGGTGAGGTGTAAACTCTTGCTAGTTAAATCCTGCAGGGAAGCATGGTGCCAGCATTCCATCCCCGGGATGCCGTGCCAGGCTGAGGCAAGGCTGCAGTGGCATTCTGGGTTTCTTTCAGCTGCGGTTTTCCAGCATCTCCTCTAAAATAGGACAGTAGAGCTCATTAGGAGTGATGGGCAGCCAGCACACTACCCTTTTCCAGAGTTTCTCACAGGTGAGGTGGATCTAAGGGAGTTGTGGAGCTGAATCCAAAGTGTGTAAGTGCCTAGCTCTGGGTGTGTGTGAGAATGGAAGGTTCTGTGGTTCCCCGTCACTGTCAGGGACCTGCAAGGCTCTTGGGGAACAATCAGCCTTGTAGTTGTAGCATCAGGAATGAGTGCTCCTGCCAGAGAGAACTTTCTTCATCCCTCTGGGAAAAAGCTCTTCTTGGGTGTAATTCCTTGATATAAGAGAGAGAACTCCCTCTCTCAGCAAGTTTGCTTATATTATTACTGCTGTTAACATGTTGGTGGCCCTGTCCATGTAAACAGAGCATTTTGCCTCTTCAAGGACACATTACATAAGAATTTTATTCCTTTGTATCATAGAAATTGCCCTGCAGAGTTTTATCTTGAATGTAGAAAGCCTGGTTTGGTTTTGTTAGTGGACTAAACAAACTTTTTTTGTGTTAAATGTGTGAGTACACATTTAATGCTATATTCAGAGATGCTAATTGCTAAAGCCTCTGCTTGAATTAATAGTAAACACCTGAAGTTGCTTGCAAAAATCAACTTTGGCTAACTGTCTATTAGGTGATCCTTATAATTGTGTTAGGGCTGAACAGCTGTACATCTAACATCTACCGATCTGGATAAGATACCTAGAGCTTACTGTGGGGTGTATGATGGTGCATATACCCTTGTGAAATAAACAGGTTGCATTCTTTAGGAAAGAAAGGGACATGTTTGAATGTTTCTGGTGTGTTTCTTCAGAATGCAATTTATTTGGCTTGTCATTGCAAGGAAAGTAAATGTTGTGTTAGATCTTGCTATGAAAAGAGATTGTAATAGTTATTGGGAATAACTCCCAATAGTAATTGAGAATTAGCTGTTTTGGTTTTTTTTTAATCAATAAAGAGCCCTTTGACTTCTGATGCATAAATATACAGTATCTTTATAGTACTTAAAACTGTTGCTGTGATAGAGAAGAAAACCTGGCGTGCCAACCTACAAAAGACATAATTTAACTGTTTTCTGGTAAATATGAACTAGCACAAGTGAGAACCTAAATCTCCCTGTTGGCCTTGCCTATTGAAGGTTGCATGGGCTCTTTTGTGCTGAAAGATCCCCACCCAAATGCCCAGCTTTGAAACAGTGTGTTAATGATAATTTAGCAGGCTGGAAAGCTTTTGAGCTAAGTCTGCGGGAACAAATAGCTAAAAGTAGATATTTAGGATGGGTGAGCTGCTTCAGTATGTTCCTTTCCTTCCTTCATCTTGGCAGTCTTTGTTTTGACATTCTCTGAAGGGGAGAAGTACAAGGAAATGGGGAGAGGAAGAGAAGAGGAACATTTCTTACCTTTCTCTTCTCTTTGCCACTTTTCTCCATCTCCTTGTCTCAGTCTTTAGAATTTCTGTTCCTCTTTGGGAAAAGGGAATCTGGTGTAAGCTGAAGGTAGGCCTGAGAAATTGAGTTATTTTCCAAGAAGCAGCCTATCTGCCTCAGGGAAAGAGGAGTGTTAAGATGGGTCTCCTACTCCATCAGGGGACTGTGTTTTGGGAGACAATGAGGAGGAGAGAAGCTTCCCTGAAGACCTTAAGCAAGAGGAGCTGCCTCAGGTACGTGAAGCCCAGAGCCCAGAGAGGGGGGCAGCCTGTGATGTTTCTCCTCATGAACAAAGAGACTCCAGAAAGCTCATCCTTGATGCTGATGGCAAGACACTGCACTGTGAAGAGAAACCCTTCAAGTGTCCAGAATGTGGGAAGGGCTTCAAGGGGCACTGCAGGCTCCTGACCCACCTGCAAATCCACACAAGAGAAAAGGTGTTTGTGTGTGTAGAATGTGGGAAGAGCTTCAGCAGGAAGGCCAACCTGGTGATTCACCAGAGAGTCCATACAGGGGAGAGGCCTTACAAGTGCAAGGAATGTGAGAAAACCTTCAGCCGTGCCTCGAGTCTCCTTGCTCACCACAAAACCCATCTGAAAAAGAAAATCTTTTCCTGCACTATGTGCAGAAAGAACTTCAGTGGGAACACAGCTCTGCAGCAGCATCAAAGAGTCCACACAGATGAGAAGCCCTGTAGGCATTCAGAGCATGGAAATAGCTTCAGTGTGAGCTCAAACTTCATCAGATACCAACATCTGAGAGAGAGACCCAGTGAACACACAGCAGGTAAATGAATTGTCTTTATTTCAAGTTACACAAAATTTTCAGGGGATACATAAAATACTCTGCTCTCTGTTTCTTCCTAAACAGTTCTCCCTCTTTGTTCTGAATATGAGTGTTGGGGGTTTGTTGATTTGGTTTTGTTACTTTTTTTTTCCCATCTCTAATATTTATCTCTGCCATCTGAGGAAGTTACTTGAAAAAGCTGAAGTTGAAATTTAGGTGTTACCATAAAGATTGCTTGGCACCTTAGAGTCCCCAAAGCTCTCAGATCCTACTAATAATAAAGATCTCACTAACTCCAGCTTCATAATGTTGCCTGATGTCTAGCCTTAGATCTTCAGAAGATCTAAGCTCAGCCACCAAAATGCTAAACTTAGGGAGATGTAAGGAATTTTGACTTGCAAAAGGCTGTAAGCAGTGCCTTGGTCATCTCTAGCAGCCAAATTTTGTTATATGTGGATATTGAATCCTAGTTTCTTGTTGTCTACAGTGGGAAGCCTCTGGAATATTCTTAGCACATCACAGGCTGACAGACAGTGGATTGTTTCAAGTAGGGAGTTTTCTGGATTTTGCAATATTTTGTGTTCTAGTAGTGACCTGAAACTCAGGGATAAAAACTGGCATTGTGGGGTGTTTTTTCCTGTTGTTGTACCTTTATTTGTGAAGTCCCTTTATCCTTGGTCAAAAATATTTTAGGTTTTCATCTTGGGTCTTGCCTAGACACACACAGAATTGTCGTGGGTGTCGGCATGAGAAGCAGGTGAGTTGTGTGTGAGGTTTTTCTTCGGTTTTTGTGGTTGGTTTGTTTGGAGTTGTTTTACTTGGTTTTGTTTGTTTCTTCTGAAAAAAAAAAAACAAACCAACCCTGAGCCTTTCACCTTAACAATGGGAATAATGAAGTTATGTCACGGTTTGATGCTGGTGCAATGCCAGTGCCCCCATGAAAATATATTCTCCCTGGTGTCTACTGTGAGATGTGACCAGGAATAGAGCAAAGCAGGCTCCAACTTAGGAATAAAGAAGAAAAAACTTTATTAACCTACAACTATATATAAAAAGAAACACACACAGAACTCAGAATTAAAACCTTCCACAAACATTCCTCCTCCCCCCACCAAATTTCCAATACATGCACCCCTCAGATCATCAACTCTCAGTCCATCACCACCCTTTAGATAATCAATTCTCAGTTCATCAAGGAGAGAGGAGTCCCTCTTGTGCCATAGGCTTCCCCTGGAAACACAGTTGAAACCTCTTGTGTTTCCATGTCACACATGGCACTGCCCAGAGATCATTTGCCACGGTGACATCTTCCTTCCATGCCCAGTGCTCTCACCACTGCACATGGACCAGAGCTGCTTCTAGGGTTCCCCTTTTAAGGATGCTTTGCCCAGTTCCAAAAAAAAAAGCACAGTCTCTCACTTTTGGGACACCAGTCCCCCTCAAATTCACCCCCTAGGGCCAAGGGGTCTCAAGAACAGAGATCTTCTTCTTCCCTGAAGATGGAGGGCACCACCACCCTCCTCACCCTTTGTCTCTGTTCACTCACTCCTTCACATAACATCACTGCACTCTCTTGGCTCCAAGCCATTGCCTCCCCCTAAATCCAGTCTCTGTGTCACAGGAAAAATGGTTCTGTCCTTGGCTATACAAGAAAAGTCCAGCCAAAGGCCATTCCATCATCCCTCCCACCTAAGATTCTTCTCAACTTCTCTTGTGGCCCATTTCCTCTTATCTCATCTTTATCTCTCTTCTCATTCAATTCCAGGAGGATCCTCATTTGTAAGGTTTCCATCATCCAAGAAAAGAGTTAAAAATCTCAGGCCCTGCGGGGCACCTTCTTGCTGCAAACCCCTCCCCCCCTTCTCCTCCTTGGCCGGCTGTGCTATCAAATTTCAAGCTCTCTCTCTCTCTCTCTCTCTCCCCCTCCCTCCCTGCGGCGGAGGGGGCTGCCTGATGCCTCTCCAATGTTCCTCTACCCTTCCATCCTGCGGGGGGCCTTCACCTCCCCTCTCTGCCCAAAGCCCGGCCTACCTCACCCGGCCACATGGCCTCCTCTCCTCCGCCCAGCCCGCAGCCGGGCAGGGGAGCTCTGACCTCTTTCACCAAGAGAACCCAAGAGAGCTTCCCCCTGGGAGTTCTCTGCTTTTAACCTCCTGTGTTCTCAGAGGCGTATCCATGTCCTCAGTGGCCACACCAGGTGCCAATATTCAAATCTGAGCACCTATTGGTTTGACCACAGCATCCCAAAAAACTCACTTTCTTTTCGAACCAGGACAAGTTATAATCAGGTTTGTACTAGAATGGCAAAACTGAATTCTTAACATAGAGTTTGAGGCCTCTCAGTCCATAGATACAGAGGAGTGGCCTAAGAACCCTAAGCATGGAATCTTACACTCCTAAACCTTGGGTTTTCTTCAGATGCATTTATAATTCTTGAAGAAAAGTCTCATTTTTGCCCTTTCAGTTGGACACTGAGTAGTATCAGATTAGTCTAACACTATCTGCTTCTAAAGAAACCATGCAAATACAAACATTTTTTTAACTAAATCTGAATTTCCCCTTTCCTTAGCAGATCCCTTGCTTCAGCTTTGCTTCCTCCTTCCCCTGTGCCCCCACCTCAAAAAAAAACCCAAACAAAACAAACAACCCTGTATCTGCCTAATCTTTGGTTTTGGACCACCTGTGACTTGAATGAAGTTTGAATTTTAAGATGTGGATGAGAGGAAGGGTTGTTGCTGAGCTGCCATGTTTGGAATGCAGACCTTGCAACTTTTCACTTACAGTGTCTTCCTTTTAGATGCAAATCAACCTGAATTTACATCTCTGCATCAGAAAGAAGAGCATAGATGTGGTGCAGAGGAAAGTGAGATGGATCACTGGAATCTTGTTTCTGAAGAGTGTAAGTAGAAAAACACTTTTGAACTGCCTGTGTTCTTACTTAGCAGGCATTAACATTCCTTTCTATTTGTACAGTAAAGAAAATGAGGGAGAACATGGATATGCTTCTCCTGAATCAGCGAAGTCAGCTGCAGGTGCTTCAGGAAATTCAGAAGCAACTGAATATACTGCTCGCAGGCAATGCTCTCCTGAATTCCAATGTTTATAGCGTAGGACTCCTGCTAGGACAGCAGGCGGCTGCTGCAGCATCTATTTCTTGCCCTCTTCTTAATCCCAGCAGTCTCCTCTCCTGTGAAGGTGCCAGTGCCTTGTCCTTTTCATCTGTCTCTGGAGCTCTGCCTTCACCTCAGCTCCCAGCTCAAAACCCTGTGGCTTCTGCAGCTTTCTCAGCAATGTGCTGTGAACGTGTCCAGTGTAAACATCTGTGACTCTTCTGAACCGTTCTGTCACTCGGTGCAGGTGACCTCTGGGCTGTGGTGTTGCAGTTGTTGTACCTGTGAAGGTGCTGACTGTACACTCAGATGCATCAACAAGCAGCAGTTGATCAAATCCCTGCCCTGGAGCCTGCAGGGATTTTGGCCAGGAATGACCTTTGTTGTGGCAGCTCAAGAGATTGTTATCACTGGGATGCACTGAAGTGCAACATTCATATACAAGATAATTCATCAAACTTGAGTGTATTTTTTACCTGGTATGTCTTTCAGCAATGTACTTGGGCAATTGTACCTCTCCTAATGAGTTGAAACTAATGATAAAGTCCTCAGGGATGATTTAAGTATCTCCTGTTAAGTATGATTTATATAGAGGGAAGCAAGATGCTTATGTAAAGATGTTCAGTTTAACAGCACCCCTGTTCCAAACATCTGATTGCAAAAGCTTCCTTCCTTTAGGAAGTCTTTATATTAGGTGTCCTTGACTTAGCCGATTCTCAGGCCAGCACTACTGCTCAAAATAGAAAAAAGTACTTTCTGCTTTTTGTGTAAAACAAACAACCCCCCCACCATCACCCAAAAAAACTCTAACTGAAAACACAAACAAAAAAGCCCTGAACAAAATACCACCTTTCAGGTCTACCTTTCTTACCAAGAGTTCATGAGGAAAAGCCAAATTGGTTTATTGGTTTAACTTGTTCTTTAGTTCAAAAGTAAACTCAGTTGAGCCTGGGTTTACTTTGTCATATTGTATTTGGATTTTTATGTGGTTTTGGCTGTTATGTATTAATTAGCGTAGGAGTGGGGTAAATAATGAAGACTGAGAGGCTCAGGTGCATCATTCTTTGAAAACAGCAGAGGAAACAGTTTTTTTTCTTTTCTTCTTTTTTTCCCCTGTAGGACTCTGACATTGGGTCTGTCAGGGTTGGAAAGTGCAGAGTTTTAAGACATGTTTGTCTGGTCTACCTTGTTCCATCAGTGACAGACTTGGGGCAGTCTCAGAACCTTTAAGCTTCAAAGGTGTAAAAAAAAAGCTCCTTTACCCTTGAACTGGGATAAAAAAACTTGCGCTTGTACCTTTGCCAGAAAGTCTTATCTCTTGAACTGATGCTGTGTTTGTGCATGATTGGTTTTGTGGTTTGTAGTTGTATTTTTTATGTTACCTTGTTAAAAGGATGCACTCCTAGTAATTAATAAAATAAGGTTTAAATTTTAGGGATGGGAAACACTAGTTCTCTTAACAAGTCGTCTTCTTGTTGGCAGAATGTCACATTCTGTCCCAAAGCTAAAACTGTGGGGCCAGGTCTGTCACTTCTGCTGTGTGACTACAGACTGTGAAAATCACACCTTTGTTTCTACTGTGTGGGATTCTGGATTAGTCTTACTTCATCAGGATATTAATTTAAACCAAATGAAGAAGTCTTAAAGGACATCCCTTCAATGTGATCTTGTGTTGGTATCTTTGAGCTGTAATTTCCATCAGTTGAGCATTTCAGTATCCTGGAAACTCAGGGGTACTGTTCATAACTTTTTTTGATGTTTAGTGTCATTCTGCATAAAGAAGAATTCCCTCATGAAATCTATGGTTGAAGTTTGTACTTCAGTTGGGTTTATGGTGTTCATTATTTAAATGTTCCACTCCTGTTAGAAATGAATCTTTGGTGAATTTTTGTCCTTCCTAAAATACTATATAGATGTGGCCCCTGGGAATCTAAGGCCAGCCAGAGCTGTTGGTCCTGGCAGCTTTTGTCTGGGTTTTCCTTTTCTCTGCTGATCACAAATCTGGAGATATCCTGGTTCCATTTTCTTCTCTTTGAATAATAATAATAATAATAACAATGGAATGGTACAAGTATAAGAAATAATGATCTGAAAATACAGGAAATTGAAGGTATTTTTTTAAGAAGCAGCTGGAATTCCAGATCTGTAAAACTGGCACTAATTTGCCCAATTTTGCTTTTAACCTGTCAGTCTTCAGAAGCATTTTCTTCTCATCAGAGAAAAATAAAATAACTCATGAAGTTGTTACTAAGCTGATAGCAGGAGAGAATTTTGAAAAAAATTGCCAATTAAAGTGCATCTGAAGAAATTATGCACTCAGGCAGGTAATTGAGGTGTTTCTGTTGTGAGTGGAAGTTTCTGAAGCTGTTAGCTGTGTGGAGGTCAACAGCTAGAATAATTTAAAAAGAACATATAACCCCATATTACACCTTAATCACACAATTTATTATGGCAAGATAACTCTGGAAAAAGAGACAGCCAGTGTGAAATATTAATCCTGGATGACATTTAGGAGGTCTTAACGTGGATCCATAAATTTAAAGATTGATGTGGCTGGTGGCCTAGCAGTCCTTAAAGGTTTTTAGCCTTGTTAATCTGGATTGGATCCTGATTTCTTAATCCTGTAAAACAAGGATAATTATTTCAGCTAAGTTACATTGTGGTTTTTGTGATGTGGTTGCATATAAGACATTAATTAGTTAGATTCTAAAAGTTACAAAGGTCTTCAGTGCAGAATTTTTAGGGCTGAAAATGATCATTCATTAGTGGTGATGGGGAAGACACCTCCACTCTGCATCAGTTTTGGGATTTTCTGGTACTCTACTGGGAAAAAGCAAAGTTTTGCCTGAATCCACAGCTGTTGAAAGGAGTTAGGTTCTCAACACATGCAAAGTGAGATTCAAACACAAATGAGATTAAATGTTGGGGTCCACAGCAATTATTCACATATATTTTTTCTTCATGAAGGAGAAAAGGAAGGGAGAAAATAGAAAAGTAGAAAATGCCAAGGATAAATAAGCATGTGATGATGCACTTATCTAGGCTAATGCCAATATTTAAAAATATAACTCCAGTGACAATTGCAATTCCAACTCATGCTAACCATTTTCTCTGGCCTGTAAGCCCTAAAGGCTTTAGCAGGGTAGTAACCCATGATCCAGGTTCTAATCCATTAAACCAGGCTGTTGGTTGCATAGACTGAAATAATTCTCCAGCTTGATCACTTAGTTCATCTTAGCTCATGCCTCCTCTGTGGAGGATAGTGCACTATGGAGGGTAATGCAACACTCAGTTCCAGATAAACTCAGCATATTCCCAGCTATATTCCCTTTTCAGTTTAAAAAATTCAGTATCTGTATATGGGGTACCTTTTGTGGTAATTTGAGGTGCTTCATCTTTCAAATCCTCATTCAGTTTTAATAAACAGGTCCTTGTGTAACAAGCACTTTGTCAAGTTAGTTGTGCAGGGATTCCAACTCAGACTGGATACGTTGCTGTTTCTTTAGGCAGCCTTGGTTCTAATTCATCATTGTCTTCTCTTGTTAATCTCTCTGAAAAATTGAGCCGAATCATAAAACTTGAAACACCAGCAAGGGAAGGAGCTGCACATTTGCCCTTCACTTACACAGAGCTTAAACAGAGAACAGAGACACGGCTGTGTTGCAGCTTGTCTTCCTTGATGAGGATCCTATGGCAGGATTGAGATGATCTTTGAGGTCCCTTCCAACCCAGGCCAAAGTGGTTGCTTTTACGTCTCAGCAGAGCTATTGGGAATGTGCCCAAGATCTCAATGGCATGGTCACCAGAGGATAACAAATTCATCAGCTTGAATATTATATACAGTTCTTTCTTTCCTTAACAAGCAGGAGTTATGGCCAAACTTTTTCCTCTCAAATTCAGTAGTTCAGTCTAATTTTAGCAGCAATATGTGAAAAACCCAGCAGGTGGGGATCTACAACTGTGTTTTATTTATACAACAGCAGCTTCTTAGGGACCTTGAACTGGGCAGAGGCAGCTGCACTTAAATATTGTACAAATACAAAGTGCAATGGTCTTTCCTATCACAAACAATTTTCAGTCTAGAGCAGCATTAATGCAATTCCCTCAAATGGGAAGCACTTTCATAGAGAATGAACTCTAGCATGATTTATTGCATGGTTTTGCCTTTTTGTCATTGAATATGGCCCAAATTTCAGCTTTCCAAAATCTCCAGGAAAAAAGAGAGCCCACCATATTCCCAAGGAAATGAAGGAATTACACAAAGCATGGTTACACATAGTATGGCTATTGAAATGAATGCTTCCTGAAAAATTGGGATGAACAAACAATTAGAAAAGCATCAAAGGGGTCTAAGACTGGGATTAAAGCTTAATTTACCAAGTTTATTTTTACTCCATGCATTTTGATTTGGGTAGTACATTGTAGATGCATTTTGGCAGGCTCCCTGGTTTTGAGGATTTTCTTGTTTTTCAAGGAAGGATAATGAAGTGAATTTTTCAGAGGCAAGAGGATTTAATTTTCTGTGATGGTAGACTACACTTACAGGAATGGAGAATCTATCATGGGAAGCAAAGACACAGGAAAAGACTTCAAAAGCAATGGTGAGTATCAGCACAACAAAACCTCCAGTGGTGCTGCTGGGATGCCCACAGGAGCAAAAACCAGGGAACGCTGCACAAACCCAAAGAAACTCAAAATATTCGCCCTATATTTGTCTTCCAGGAAAACTTGTACAGTAGTCACAGCTTAGCTGCTGGGTTTGAAGAAAGAACTAAACCCAAGAAGTTCCTTGGCATGTTTGAAAGCAAGAAATCAAACTATCATAGGCATCCTCTCTGCCCACCCTCCCTCTGAAAGCCCCATGTTATTTAATGTGCTGGTACCCCTCCAAATTCTATTGAAACCTTAATAAATACCGTGGATATTTTGCATCATACAGCAGACACAGGAATTAAATCCACACACAGGTGCTTTAAATCAATAGCACTTAATTAGTTACTTCAAAGTCAAAAATAGCCCTTCCCCAATAAGTCTAGTCAATAAAGTTTGATTTGGCAGAAATCGAATAAGAACAGCAGATAGAAGATAACTTGGGTTTAGAGACTAATTATACTTGAAAGCAGAGATTACCCATTTTAAATGGAAGCCATTTAAATGTTGTCAGAGGATTGAAAGAGTAACAATTTCATCTTAAGCCCATGTAGAAAAAATTTGGTTCCATTGCAAAACAGGTTGAAAGGACTGATTTTATATACTCCAAATCTGCCACCAAGGAAACTGCATTGCACTCTAATGCAGGCAGACATCCGTTGCAGTCTTGTCAGGGCTAGCTGGCAGAATAAAACCCACCGAAGCCATGGGATAAGTCCAAAATGCCCCACCTGAAAAGACAGAGGGTTCTTAAAACATTGGCAAATTCTGAAAAGTCAGGTAAGATTTACCCTGTGCTATACCTGAAGGGAGCCTACATGAAAGGTGGAAACTATTTATATTGAAAGACTCCAGTAAGGTCTCTCCAGAGCCTTCTCTTTTTTCTGGAGGTGGAATAAAGAATTGTGAGGGCCCAATCAGAGACAGTTGTGATATAAAGAGATGCCAGGGAGTGTCAGGTGAGACAACAGAAAAATGTGGCAGTGCAAAGGAGCTTCTGAAGGCTGCATAGCAGAGGAGGGGCTGCAGGACAGCCCTGTACTGGGCACTGGTGAAATCACACCTCAAATCCTGTGTCCAGTCCTGAGCCCTTCACTGTGAGATAGACATTGAGGGGCTGGAGCATGTCCAGGGAAGGGAACCGAGATGGGGAAGGGTCTGGAGCACAAATCTGATGAAGAGTGGCTGAGGGAGCTGGGGGAGCTCAGCCTGGAGAAAAGGAGGCTCAGAGGGGCCTTCTGGCTCTGCTCAGGCTCTAACAGGAGGGAGCAGATGGGTGGAGGTTGGTCTCTGCTCCTGGGTAACAAAGGACAAAACTAGAGGAAATGGCCTCAAGCTGCACCAGGGGAGGTTCAGGTTAGACATCAGGAAGGATTTCTTCACTGAAAGGGTGATGAGGCACTAGAACAGGCTGCCCAGGGAGGAGGTGTAGTCAACTGGAGGTGTTTAAGGAAAGCCTGGTCTCCAGCAAGATGGGCTGGGGAGCTCTGTGGGGACTTTCTCATGAGGGCAGCTTCTCCTCCAAGCTGTGACAGGAATATGTCCCTTCTGCAGGAGACTTGGTCCCAGAAAGGATTCAGAGGAACAGGGATGCTGCAGGGCAGCAGCAACCCAAAGGTGAGACCTGCTTGAGTGACAGCTCTGCCCTCACCCACTGGGGAAGAAACCTTTCAGATGCTGCCACTTCAGGAAGGGCTTCTATCACAACTTCTCCTTATGTGACACCAGAGGGGCAAGGGTGCTGGCAGCATCCCTGGGTGTGGTCTGGGGGTGAGCCAAGGTGCAGCTCCTGGTCCAGGTCTAAGGTACAAGGTGGGGGTACAAGGGTGTAACCTCACCAGATCGCCTGGATTCCAGACAGCTGGACATGGTGATGGCCTTAGCTCACTCTATGCTTTTCAGTCCCAGCATGGACTGGAATTGTGCAGGAGGTTGCAGGGGGTAGTTCTGCATCCCAAAGCCCCGCCATCCTCTTTCCCTGGTACCAGAATCAGATGCCATTTGCCACATGGCCAAGGTGCAGGTGTTTCCTCACCCTTCCTCGTGATAGGTGTCTGCCCCTTCACATCAACCCTCAGGGCATTTCTTTTCCTTTCCCCATGCTTTGTGAAGCACTGTGTATACTTAGCAATGCTCTATAAATTAAAAGGATTGACATGGATTTATTTCTAAGATCTTTATTCATTTATTTTGAACTATGCCAGATGGAAGTGGCCTTAGGGTTCACAGCTGTTCCCTAGCAGCTAGGATGGGATTGCTCACCAGTCTAAGCACATAACTGGAGTTCCTTTCCACAGCCACTGTTAGTTTTGCCCCTTCAGTGTCACTTGGCTGAAATAATTAATTTCCCCTGGCCTGTTTGCACTTTACTTTCTGTGGCTATGTAGCTTGAGAGGAGAATCTGAGACCCTTGCTGCTGCAGAACTTAGAGGGTATGTTCTTATTCTTCCTGGGACTTAATCCCTTTGTGGGCAGCATAAACTCACAAGACAAATTCAGAACATATTGGGGATGTGCAACAAGGAAAGAACCAGAAGGTTCACTTTGACAGCAGTCACCTCACTGGCAGCCAGCTCACTACCAGCCAGGTCCTCCCTCTGGACCAGTGGGAGGCTACTGGAAAAAGCCAATTAGCTACTCTGATTCCAGCAGAGCATCCCTAGCACACTCCATGCCAGACCTGTGGTCACCAGCTGGTGCCCAAATGCTCCTGCCAGCTGTGGGATGTAGAATACTGCAAATTTCTGTTGTGCTAAGAATGCTCAGATCTTGCAGTGGGACTGTGGCACTTGAGAAATACCTGAGAGAGACAAATGGATGAATGACGTCTCTGAAATAAAATCTGTCACCCTGGTGTTGTTATCCCGACTCTCTCCCTCTCTCTCTCCCTTCCCTTCTTTTTATCATTCCCTTCCCTCCCCTTTCTTTCTTGCTTGCTTGCTTGCTTTATTTTTCTTTCTCCCCAGAGTGAGTTTCCCATCAGTTTCTCAGCCCAAGAATCTGGAGTTGAGGGACATTCTTGGAATTGGTCTTAATTTTCTCACATTTCTGAAAAAATCTGAAAAGCCAGAGGAGGGCACTCAGTGCTCACCTTTCCTTTATAAGGGAAAGTGGTTTATCTTTTTTTCTCTGCAGCGACACACCATCTTGCTGGTAGAAGAACCTCAGTGCCACTTGGGTTCTATGGGATTCAGTTTTCCAGTCTGCTGCTAGGAAAAAAAATACATGTAATAGTGATGACTGAAATACAGCTTTTTACACATTTTTTGCTTCATTGTGACTGGAAAAACAGATTTCTTTTGATCTTGGA
Organism: Agelaius tricolor; assembly: GCF_023055355.1. Lineage (NCBI taxonomy): Eukaryota > Metazoa > Chordata > Aves > Passeriformes > Icteridae > Agelaius > Agelaius tricolor. The sequence continues at coordinate 231,665 of NW_027269334.1, forward strand.
CAAGAGGTGTGGGTTTGTGTGTCCAGTAAATATTTAGAAGTATTTTATGCCTGTACTCTAAAACAGTTTTTGAGATATATCAAACAAAAGTGTCCCTGCATGCACAGGAGACTTTTTCTTCAGGCTCTGGTATGACGTGCTTTCCTTCAGCAACACTGGTTTGAATAGCCAGAGACACACCAGGAGCCCCCATCTCTGGAAAAAAAAAGGAACTAAAGGAAATTTCAGAAGATTTAGCAAAGGGAGGCCAGAAGAGGCAACAGACCCAAAGTCAAGGTGCCCTGAAACATTTTGCCATTGCAGTGGTGAATGGTTGAACCAGGCCATCACATGAGGGGAAAGGAGAGCAGATGAACAACTAGGAAGACTGGAGGAGGGATGGACTTCCTGAAGCTGATGGGAAAATGTAATTTGGGGGTGATAACAGCTGCATGGAAGAAGGGTCACAACTTTCCAGATCCCCCATTGATCCCTCATACCTGGACTTGCTTCTTTTTGCTTTCCAGAGCTCTTACAGTTGCCCTGCTGTTGATGTGTTGCCTTGTGACATTTTCTGCTCTGTCTCTCCCTCCAGCTGACCTTCCCCACAATGCTGCTGAACTCTGCCTGCCTGAGTTGAGTGGCTGACATGTTTCTACTTTCCCATCTTCAAGCACAGAACCACAGAAGGAAACTTCTCTGTGTCCGTCCCTGTTCTGTCAGTGTCTCCCCTCACAAAAAGGCTGCCTTGTCCTGCTTTCCCCAGAGCACCTCTAAGCACACAGAACGTGCCCCTGCTTTTACAGATGGCAGAGCTTTTGACAGGCCTGTATGTATCCTTCCATGTCCCTTTTCCCAGCCTTAGCAGATCTTTTCCAGTACAAGGACTGGGAAGTTTCTTCCCACAGCTTTGCACCTGGCTGTTGTGCTTAAGAAGGTGCCTCTTTGCTGTTCAATTGCTTTCTTGTCTTGCCTGAGTTCTTTAACAGATTTCTCCTGATGCCTTCAGGCAGAAATACCAAACAAAACAGGAAAAACAGAGTTTACATATAGTACACATTAGAGGGATTTCAGGCATCTTCTCAATTCTTTGGACATATGATCAAGCCTTTATGTGAACGTAGGGTGAAACAGAAACCACAAGATGCTTTACTGAAAAAAAAAAGTATTTTAACAATTATTGGGAAAAGGGAAGCAGCAATGGAATGCAGGGATCAAGGGGTTGAAACAGAACATTTTTCCTGTGTCTAGAGAAGGAAGAATTAAGATCAGTGAACACAGCTCCTCATATTTTTAGAGAGTGAAAGAAGATGGTTAAAACATTATGGTATTTGGTCTGGACCCTTGAATCCAAGTTCCCTGGCATGGTCAGCCTTGATGTTACCTGTCAGGGCTGTCCTGAGGACAGGTGTTGCTGTGAAAGCACTCAGGGTTTGCCTCAGGGCAGCCACATCTTGCCCTAAGCTTCAGGCACTTGAAAAAAAAATTAGCCTTTCCTTTGGCTAATTTGGGATGCAGCTGCCAATGTGATTGTAGGTTTCTCCTCCATCTTTCACCTTGTTTTGACTATAGCCATGAATGCATGTGGAGAGAAAGTGAATTCCTTTCTCTAGAAATGTAACCTGAGAAGATCCTGAAACTCCTCAGGCTCTGAGTCTCTGAATTCACCACCTTCGCCATCAGTGCTCAAGTCAGTCACCTCCCAGCAGGAATATTCCTGGGGGGAGCAGAGGTGAAGTGCCAAGCTGGAAGCAGGAGGGAAAGGAAAAGGAAATAAATGACTGGTACTTAAAAATACTCAACACAGGAGGCATGAACCATGAACTGAAGAGAGATGCCAGAAGGAAATGAGACATGGCTTGGAATATAAGAGAAAATTACTAATTACAGATGCTTCCTCCAAGTCTGTCATTAGGTGACAGTAATGTCACTGCTGGTGTGATCGTGAATATTAGTGCTTGTGCATCACAGCAGCGGCATTGTTTCTCTAGAGCAGAGAAGAGGAATACATCCTCTTCTGGAATGCATCCACAAATTGTTACTTCACTCTGTACCATGAAGCTGTCTGTGAAGAAGGCTCTTTTATTCCCTTTCTTGGTGATGACACAGCACCCATATTTGCAGTACCCTTAAAAATCCACATAGCTTTCTCCCTAACCCACAGAATAAAGAACATCCATCAGTGGAATGGCACACACTGCCACTAACTTTTGTTCGAAAAGCATCATGTGAAGGAAGGACTGCTAAAGAAAAGACTGTGTGAAGATGTTCTGTGCTGCCATCTGGGCACCGTGAGGTTTGCTCTTGTGTCCCTTATAAACATGGGCAAAAGATTCCTGCCTCCTCATTCCCCAGGCTCCTTCACTGGCTGAAAGGTTCATATTCCTTGTATTAAATAGGTATCTCTGAGGCTGGGCTTTCATGACATCTGAAATGGCAAGCAGCTCTTGCTGATTTGTGACTGGAGATTATCCTGGATGGGTAAAGCTCTTGCCATCGCCAGCCACGCCACTGGGTTATTTTTAATTTGGATTGCTTCCTGATCCAGTGTTCAGCACAGCTCCACAAACAGCAAGGCTGGCACAAGTAAGGGAAAATTGCAGTCTTGGGTGGGTGGTAACGAACATCTCAGGATTCTTCAAGTTGGTAATGCCACCATACAATCTATGCCATCAAACAGGAGCCTGGGGGGAGCAGCAGGGAGTTAAGAGAAAGCAGAACAAAGGCATTAAACAGAAATGTGCCCTTTTTTGCACACTAGGAGTATCCTCAGAAGAGGTTTGATTTAGGCATCTTTTCCAAGTGGACGTCACACAGCTGGGATCTGTGCGCATCTCTTACTAAGTACCTCTGAGGAGTGGAGCTGCCAGGTTTGTACTACTCTGCTCATCCCATTGGAGCTCTGGTTCCACCTTCTTTTCTTCCAAAAGCCTCATCTCCTCTTCTGTGTGTACTTGTGGTCACTTCCTCCTGAGCTCTGCTTGTGGTGTCAGTGCAGCTCTGTGTGCAGCTGCAGAGGGATGCAGATTGAAATTTCATTGGCTGAAAAGTAATGGTTTCCCAGTCTACCCTTGGTTATTTTTGGCTGGATCAGTTCCTGATCCACTTCACTATATGGACACACAAACAGCTGTGTCAGTGTTACAGAAGGAAAATGTTTGAGGGAAGCAGAGGAGAGGCTTAGCTGAGTTTAATCATCACTGATACCAAGTGGGAAACCACAATCATGAATGATTGTTCTAATGCCTGGCAGCAGTTATTTAAACTTCTCTACAGCTCCCTGTCTGCTTATGTAAGAAACAAAGCCTAGGGAACTTCCCAACTCTGTGCCACAGAAAGGAAATGGCCCTTTGCCTGATACAGCTGCCCTTTTCTGCATGAATCAAGGCAAGCTGAATGCAGGGAGCCTGAACAAGTCTGCTGGCAGGCAACGCAGCCAGGGTTCCTCACAGCTTCCTTGCCTGTTGTAGTTTAGCCAGCCTGTACATTTAAAGGTCAAGTCCTGCAGAGACCAAAATTTGCCAGGACACCAGCCATAAGCAGCTACCCAGAAGTGTGCAAAATGTGTTTATAGTGGTCAAAAACCATGCCTGAGACACATGCTAAATACTGGCCACTACCAATGGACAGTGATTCTGACACAAAGATGGAAAGTATAATTAAAAATTTAGTGATTTATTCAGAAGCAAAAAAATTTATTTAGTCAGTTAAAATCACTTACTGAGGCATATGACATGCTCCTTGGTGCCTGACCAACTGCTGTTGTGGGCAGGGAATCGTGGGGATGTTGTTCCATGAAGACTTTCTTCCATCCTAAGGCAGAAGTACAGAAAGGATTCACAGAATAGAATGGTTTGGGTTGGAAGGAACTTTTAAAAGTCATCTGGTTCCAACCTCCCTGCCATGGACAGGACACCTTCCACTAGCCCAGGTTGCTCAGAGCCCCATCTAACCTGGCCTTGAACAGTTCCAGGGATGCGGCAGCCACAGCTTCTCTGGGCAACCTGTGCCAGGGCCTCACAACCTTCACAGGGAAGAATTTCTTCCTAATATCCAACCTAAACTCCTCTCTGTCAATGTGAAGCCATTTCCCCTTGTCCTGTCACTCCAGGCCCTTTTAAATAGTCTCCCTCCATGTTCTCCATAGGCTCCCTTCAGATGCTGGAAGGCTGCAATGAGGTCGAACAAAACTACTCAGAATCTTTTACGTTGGAAAGCACCTTTAAAGTCATTAAGTCCAACCACAAACCATCTTACTTTGCATGGTTCATTTGTGTGTTTTCCTTTCTTTATGATGATCATGACTGCAGCAGCACTCTGAAAATGTGGACAAAACCACCGCTTATTTTGGGGTTATCCTAGGAATTTCTACAAAGCTGTGCAAATACTGGCACCTTTTTTATCTCAGAATTGCATCCAGGGATGACAAGCAGCAATTTCATTTAGGAAATTTTTAAAAGCCTTTTAATCTTTCCGGTAATATACCTACAGGTTTTTTTACATAAGCAAGAAGAAATACAAGGAAAGGTGTAAGCCCAAGGACGTGTTTTCCATGGATGATGCACATCCATCATGGCAACCTCCCTCCTGCACAGTCACCTGAAGTTTCACAACTCTGGTTCAGACTAAATACCAATGACCTGATTCATTCTTCCACTGAATTTCAGTATTAATAATTGTAAAAAGCACATTTAGTGTCATGACTCAGTAGGCAAAGTATCTCCTGCTCCTCCTGGCTGAAGTTTGCAGCAGCCCACACCCACCTCCATAAATGGCCCCATGGCTCCATAACCAGGCTCCTGACACTAATTTTCCCAAGGATTAATGTCTGAGGGACTTGCAGGGGAGTTCGTCATGAGTACCTGCAACAGAGAAAGCGCCCCCATTTATGTTATGCTTTAAAATAGCATCCCATACCTCCCAAAACTGAAGTAATCACAGACACATCGCAAATTCCCAATGTACAAGCTGCTGACTTTTTGGAGAAGGGCATTAAGACAAATACCAAGTGATCTGTGAGAAGGCACAAAGGAAAACAAAGGTTTATTAATACACCTTGATGTACAGCAGTTGACTGGAAATGTTCAGGGGGCTTGGAATTTAAAAAAAACAGAATCCCTCACATTACAACCACTTTTGTAGCTCTGAGATCAAAATCATGGAAAATAAGATGAGAGACCGTGTTTTTATCAAATCTTTAATTCCTGGGAGTCCCAAGTGGCCAGCATTACATAAAACTTCTATGAAAAATGAATTCTATTCCATGAATAACTTGCATGTATTACATAAAATATTTACTGAAGACAAATGCCATTCCATGAAAGCTTGGATGCTGTTTACTTTCAATAACAGCATGTTCATCTACTGTAAATTAACTTCTGCCCAATGAAATTACTTTTATCCCTCAGTCTATCACCCTTCTCATACATAAAGTTTATGAACACATTTCTATTTTAAAATACAAGTTTCATAAGAGCCTATACATGAAAAAGGACACTGACTGGAGCTCATTAGTTGCTCTTGACAAAGGCTCAGAGGAAGGGGAAAGCAAATACAACAGAGAGAATAAATTATCTGTGATGAAGAATCTTTAAACCTGGCCTAGGGTTGGGAGACAACCACAGGAACATTAATTAGAGCTCAAGTCTACATCCCACTGAGTTAATCTTTACATTAGAGGAACGTCCCTTAAGTGACGTCCCATCTGCAGGTATTTCTTAGCTATATTGAAGGGTTAGAGTTGTCTCAGCAACTTTAAAAAGCTGGATCACTGGATGTAAGAAAAAAATTATTTATTCTACCACTTTCCACACACAGGCCCTTTTCTGTAAAGCTGCTTATCCTGGTATTGTATAATATCTAATATAATGACATTGGATAGTGTGTGCAATAAATTAATCTGCCTTTTTCATATACAGTTAGCAAAACTACAGCTATACATATACAAATTCCGTTTTCCTCTAACTGAACCAACAAGCTTTTTAGACAAACCACACAATCTGCATTTCCTGACTGTGTTGGTTCAGATTCTGACTTGCTCACCTTTTCCCCTCTGGGCTTCTGTCTTCTCTGGTCTTACGACTTCACTGTTTCTATTCCACACATCCCTTCCAGAAGACAAACTGCAAAATCACAGGAGTGAAACTGCTGATTTTTTGAAACCACAGTTCTCAGAGAAAGATATATTATCAGCCCATCCTCGTCCTGAGCAAAGATTAACTGAGTATTTAAAAAATGGTAAAATATTATAATTAAACAAATTGAGAATAGATCATCAAACAAAATAAGGAAAGCCCCTTTGTCAAATACTGGAGCAGCCTTTCTAGGGCATGATTCACCTATTCCTAAGGTAGACACCTGAAACAGGTCAGATGAATCACCACCTAATAGTGTCCATTTCTCCCAAGAAGTTTCAAAATCAAAGATAGTTCAGATCTCTTTGATTTTAATACATATTTTCAGATTTGGGGATGAATTTCATGGTGTAGTTTTGACAGGCTTGGGGATGGTTTTTTCCTCTAGTTTTTGAAGGAAATACAGCTTTTTTTATCCCACTGTCAGCTGCCCATTAGGAACCAACTGTCTTATTTCAATCAAATACAAGCATGTAAAGGAATCAGAGATGAGGAGGTTCCTATATCCAGGAATCAATGTTCCTCTAAACAGGGATCAATGCTCCTATAGCCAGGGATCAGTGGCTAGGTGCAGCAGAGAATTCTTACTGGCATCCCCATGGGAGGATCAGCAGGGAGAACCTGCCTTAAGTCCATGCTCTTAAGTAATTTAAGTGGTATCTTGTCCAGGCAGTTTGTGCTCTTTAGACTGGAAGGATTACATTATATATATATAAGATAATGATTTCACTAAATAGCTGATACAAGGAGGCTACATAACTCCAACTGATCCTGGAAGCTGGTGCTCCTAAAATGAAGGAGATATTTTACACCTGTTCTTTCAGCCCTTCCTCCTCAGGAGGCTGCTGAAATGCTCACACTCCTTAGAAGATGGGAACCTCCTTCCCCTAGGAGAGTATCTAAAGCAGATTACCAAAAATCAGTCAGAAATTAATTAACTTCTCCTATGAGGACAGACCTAAATAGTTGGGGTTGTTCAGCCTGGAGAAGGCTCCAGGGAGACCTTATGTGGCCTTTCAATATGCACAGGAGACAAGATGGAGACAATTGACAAGGGCCAGGAATGACAGGATGACTGGGAATGGCTTCACACTGACAGAGGCTAGGTTTAGATTAAGTATGAGAAAGAAATTCTTTACTGTGAGGGTGGTGAGGGCAGAAGGCACAGAAGCTGTGGCTGCCCCATCTCTGGAACTGTTCAAAGCTAGGTTAGATGGGGCTCTGAGCAACCTGGGCTAGTGGAAGGTGTCCCTGCCCATGACAGGAGGTTGGAATGAGATGAGCCTTTAATGCCCCTTCCAACCCAAACCATTCTCTGATGCTGTGATCTGGGAGCCCATGAGGAGAGAGCTGATGACATTCCCAAATCTGGGAATTGAGAACAAAGCCCTGAAGCCCCACAGGGACTCTGGTTTCCTGGCAGGACTGGGATGCACAAGGAGTGAGCTGCACATACTGGTTCCTGTGCTTGACAGGGCCTGGGGGCCTGGCACCTGCTCCCAGCACCTGGCCCACCAGGGCCCCCTACACCCACTCAGGAATCCTGGCCAACCCCACTGCAGGAAGCCACTGGGAACAGGGAAGGGGGTGGAGCACAACACGGCCAGGGAGAAGCAAGAAGCCACCACTGGCACAGGACAGGGAACAGCTAACAGCCAGTCTGGTGCAGGCTGGGTGTGGGAACACATCTGCAGCGATAAGAGGTTTACAAAAACTACCTCTTGGAAGAAAGCAGGGAACTGGGTTTATTGAGTCTAGAGGAGAAGGCTGGAAATAGGGCAAGACATGACAGTGCAGTTGCAGTACACGAGAGGTTGCTGTTAAGGGAGACAGTGATTACACTGCTGGAAGGACAGAGGTAAGATCTAACCAATTTAATTTCCAGGAAAGAAAAGAAGACAGGAGAAAAGAACAAGAGCAGATGTTGCAAAAACTTTCTCTGCATAAGCCAGAGCTGGAAAATATTAAATGGGAGGTTGTGAAACCCCCCTGCACCAGAAGTTAACCAGACATCACCATGCTCTCTCAGTAGAGGATGGACTGCTGAGCTATTCCCCAAGCTGGCCTTTGGAAAGCAAAAATCCATCTACCCTTTTTAAAAATAAACTAAAAACCACCCATGCATGTCACATGGATCATTAAACACATGGGTGATGAGTAAAAAGTTTTGCATTTGGATAACAAAGCCACTGTAGATTTTCAAATCCTGATTTCAATGCAGGCATTCAAATTCAAAACATTATTTGGATAGAAAACTTTGATCTTTCCTCTCAAAGAAACCTGCAGTCGTTGAGCAGGTAAATGCTGCCAAGACCTTTTAGTGCTATTTCTGTCCCATGGCACCTCCTTCCTGCAATCAGCCTTTTTCCTCTGTTATATTCTGCTCCCATGTAGAGAAGCAGCAGCCATTTTATATTCTGTGGAGCACTTTTACTCCTGTTGAAATGTCTGTGGGCTGGGCCAGTGTCACATCAGGATCACAGAGTCATCTCTCCACCATTTGATGATATAGGGCCATAAGATACCTCAGGCACTGGAAGAAAACCTAGACTATATGGTTCTTTTGGGATCCACTGCAGAGAATACTCCCAAGACAGAGAGGCATTCTGACCTTCCCAGTCCATCAGGAGTAATTAAGGCCACTAGGACTCCATTGTAAAGGAGTACCTAAAGGACATAGAATTAGGGGTTTTTTGAGTTGATGAATGGGTATCTAAGCTAGGCAGAAACAATCTAGGCAGATTCCCATAGGGCATATATTTGGAAAGGGTTTTGATGGGAATTCTGACCTGACTCAGAATCAGCTGGTTGACCCCGGAGAAAAGCTTGACCTGTTTGCTCCAGTGAGAAGACCTGGGCCCAGGATTCATCCCATCCTTACTCAGCATCAGTGACAGCACCTCAGCAGGAAACCAGCTCCTGAATGAAATGTGCTCACTGTGAGACCTGCCAGGAAAGCATTCCAGCACCAGAGGTGGGATAAAGGCACAGATATTCAAGCCACTGTGGGGACTCCTGCAGGGAGTATGAGGCACAACCCCCAAATCACAGAGAACAATGTGAAAATGCTCCAGGACACAGGGGTAGCAGGGGTTGGATGTGAGCACCCTACTAAGATGATGGGCCTCATGGTTTTTCTGAGAATCACTAACAAGGGAGGGGGAGGTCCTAGGAATGGAAGATTAACCATCTACTTATGGTTGTGACTAGGTACCTTTTAAACAATCTTTTGGTCTTTGTTTCTTCATTCTCTGATTCCTTGGGGACTTCAACTCATGTGTCTCAGGAGGTGTGAAAATGTCAGAAGAGTCTGTGACAATGCATGTTGACCACAGGACAAGAATGTGGCCTCTACCACAGCCACTTTATCCCCTGAACCTCCACAGTAATGCAGCAAGTTTTTTGCTGAGGCAGAAACCCCACTCTTTTTATAGGGTCATTCTGCTTTTATGTTTTATTCGTAGGATTATTCTTGTGCTGTTCTTAAGTAAATGCAAAGAAAACTGAAAATATCACACAGTGTGAATCACAAAAAACGCCCTTTTTGTGTTTTAAGGACAAAAGTTCAATTCATTAAAAATGTGCCTTTGCTCACAGGAAACAATCCTGCTTCAGTCCGCCCTTCCAACAACAGCATCAGAACTCCAAACAAACAATGCTTCCCCACCCTGTACATGACTGTATTTCTGTGCAAACTCACATCCATCATTATAACCCCTCCTATGGAAAGGTTGCTTTTTTGAGAACTGAGGGGTGTGAGGGGCACAGGGAATCCTCTCTCAGTATACAACAGGCCAGCATCATGGAGGTGATTCAGGAATATGTGCTCATTTTTCTATTATGAGATTGGTTATCTAATGACAGGACTCATGTTATGTAAGTTTAGGACCTCCAGGAAAGCCACCATGTCTGGCTAAAATCCCAGAGATTTTATTTTTTAAAAAAAGTTGAAACTACAATAAAATGGTGGACATTTCTTGAACATTCTGACAGAAAGCCTTAACAGTAATCCAATGACCAAAGCAAAAACTACCTGAGGGACAAAAAGGGAAGTTGCTCTCTAAACCTGCTGGTGTGACAACAACCAACATAGAAGAGCAGGCACAGCAAACAGAATGGTGTTTGGGCTCACGTTCTTTCACCTGGATGCAGCCAGGAATCAGCATCAGGAACAGCTTCCCATGAGGGGGCACTACACTACAGGCTTGGAGATCTCCACCTCCAGGACTTGTACAAAGACACTGAACAGAGAGGGAAGCACATTTCAGCTTTGTTTATCCTCCTCTGCAAAAACTAAGATGATGAAGAATTACTGTGTTCATCCTGTTAAAAAGCTACACTACTATGTGTAATTCTGTCCACCAAGACAACCGGAACAAAAAATCCCAAACACAAATCTGGAATGCAAGGAGAATTTGGGATTTCTGAACTTTTAAGGGCTTGATTTCACAGTTACTGAAGAGGACCTTAATACAAACTAAGGACTTCTGTGTGCGATTTTTTAATGAACAAGGGATCCTCTTTATTGGCAAATGGGACCGATTAATTTGTGGGCTGGATTTTGTGTCTAGCCAACAAGAGGAAGGAAAGTGAAGGGCTGGCCTGAGTCATTACTACTGACCTACACCACAAGCAACAACACTTAAATGGACATTATATGAGGACCTCAGCTAGGAAGAAGTGACTTCCTGGCACTGTGGTTTCTGAGTGCAGGGGGATGGGCAGGATGGGGTTGGGGCAGAGGCAGCTGTTCTGAGCATGGGGCAAAGCTGCTGAGTGTCATCCTCCCACCTGGCTGCACTCACTCAGGCGCTGCAGCTGCCTGCATGGGGAAAGGCCTGCACATGTGCAGCTCCAACACAGCCACATCTTCCTTTCAGCTGAAACCAGAGGAATATTTGGCAAGCCCCTTGAAGGCAGCATGCTGCTTTCATTTCTGCTCTCCATGCTCAGTTTTGTAGAGGTCCCAACTATTTCAGCATGTCTGGACTAGAATAAGAGTACCTGTAGTGGTGTGACTTTGTCCAAATTCCACCTTTCCTTTACAGTAATTTATTTCTAGATTCATACCTGGAGCAGAAAAGCCTGAAGAAATGACCACAGGGTGAGTGGCCTACCTGAATGTGAAAGAAACAGAAAACCACAATGAAGTGTTCTAGATGTTGTGGTAGTGAGTGGATTGGTTTGTTCAGACTAATTTCTACAGAAGCCCTTGAGTGTCACCTCCCCCCCACCCCTGCCCCAGCCCAACTGAAGTTATTGCCATCAACACCCATATATAATAGTACAGAGGAAGACTCTGATGAAGTTCTTGCTTTAGCATTTCCAAATGGAGTAGAAGTATTTTAAGAGTCCCAGTAATGTTCTCCAGGACTTCTCTAAGGGGAAAAGCAGACAACGCTCAATTTCCTGGATCCTCTCTCTTTAGGCTTTTTCTCACTGCTAAGGAAGGAAGGGAAACATCAGTGTGTGAGGTGCAGGTAAGGCTAAGACCCCAATCCAGCAATTACCTGCACAGGGGTGTGTGAAGTACCATGGGCTGGGCAACAATTTACTGCAGCATGAGGGCTCTGCTTCAGATTTGCAAAGGGATTTAGCTGCAACAGAAGAATCACAGAAGGATTCAGGAAAAAAATCCAGCTTTTTGCAGAGTTCAGAATCCCACAATACAGAAATGGAATGCACTGCAAGAAACCAAGAACTGCCTCCCAAAGGCTCTCTGGGAGCTGCAACTGGGGATTTCAGTCTGGGAAAGGCACCTGCCAGGAACAGGCAACTTGGGGTATCCTTTGCATGGAGCATCTCAGGGCACAAAAAGGATAAGCCCAAAAATTTCCTTGGAATTGTAACTGAGCTTGGAATTGCCTATATTGGCTGCTGTAAAAGAACACCTGTTTGGAAATGTTTGCATAACCAGTTCTCATTAAGGTTTTCCAAAATTTGTGTGTGGATATATCAATGTTGTGATCCTGGATAACCAAAAATTAAAACTTTGGATGATGGAGAAAAGGCAAAGCCCACTAAAAGCTTTCTTATCTTCCTCTTTGTCTGACTACTCATTCCCTCAGGACACATTTTTTTTTGGAGGCATCTTAATAGTATGAAGCACTGAGGTTTTTCAACCTGCTTTTATTTTTTTGGATCCTTGTTTACAGGTATTGCCTTGTGTTTCCTGGGTATCTTTTGTGAGTCCTCCTCAGGTAGCCCATGGACCTCCTGATATATGTGGACTCCAGGCCAGAAATTACTGCAGTAATTCTCTTCAGTAAATGACCTTCAGTGTAAAGTACCAAAAATACCCTCATTAATGTTCTTGCTCATAAACCACCCTTTCCCTGCACTATATATTTTCAAAAAAAACCGCTTTAAATTCAAGTCTGTGTTATTTACCTACACGGACACTTCCATATAAATCTCCGTCTATTAATCAGGTGGGAGGGAATAGGGCTTAAGAAGCCAGAATGTGATGTTATACTGCATTACATATATCAAATGCAATTTTTGCAAGTTTGGCTGAGGGAAATCCTCCTAAAAATGTAAGAGCTTACTACTCTCCCACTGAGAATTCCATCACTGAGTTGCCAAATGCTACTGGTGAGCAGGAAACAGGGTGCTTTAACCACAGTATGTATCATTAAAGGCTGGTAACTGCTCCAGAGACTATAACCCTTTTAGCATAGCTCCTTTTTTTCCCAAATATTTATTCAAAAGAGCTTCTTGCTTGTGAAAGGAATCCATATTTTATTAATCCCAAATAAAAGGACTTTAATGGAATTGGACTAACTTTTAAGCTATTCCCTTCTGTCTTTTGAAAAATAGCATACAAGCAAATAGATGTGAAGTTTTAAGTCATGTTTTGCTGCAGTTGTTCATGTGAAATCTTGAGCAGGACATACATTGTGGGAATTTCTTTCTTCAGTTTGTAGCTATGCTTTGAGTAGTACTTTGTCTTCCTTTCTGCCCAGCTGACGTTTTTTACATCCTTGGGAAAACTGAAGTAACATCTGAGGTGATCTTGACTGCTTTTGCTGTTTGAGACTGGCCATTCCTACCCTCAATTCCATCCAAATCAGTGAAGGTCAACAAAACCAACATTTGCATGTGTGCAGCCCACACTGTTCTGAAGCTGTGGCATGAGCAGTCATTTTCTTTGATATCAGTCTGGACTGCAGCTGTAAACTGAGCTGGGAAAGCACATCAGCCTCCCCCAGACTGACATCAACAAGTTCAGAACCACCTCATCCCTTTCAGAACAGGCAGGAGCTTATAATCAAGTGAACTGTTGGACAGTGTCAGGCTACAGGATATGTGCAAATAAAAACATCCTTTTACCACCTTTCATGGCTGACAGGCAGGGACTCTCCAGACCATCCCTTCCTCTCATGCCCCTAAGAGTAGCCTTTGTCTCAAGTCAGTCTGCAGCCTTGTCCATTTGTTTAAATTTTCCTGGCAGACCCTATTAAAAAAGGGAAATTTAGCTGTATGGGACAATGGCCTGACATGCACATCAGGCCAGGCACTGCAATTACTTTGGAAAAAATTTGTACAACACATGAAACGGGCCATTCACACTTAATCCATCCAATGTACACCCTCACTGTAATTGGTACATAATTCATCATGACAAAAAACTATCCCTTCATGCTTCATATGCAGGTATCCATTTGTACAAACAATTCTTGCTGCTTTTTGTATGGAAAAAAAAAACCCAAAGCAACAAACCAAACCTGGATGAAGTTGAGTAATGATTATAAAGATATATAATTTTGGTGGATTATTTTGCTCCTGGTTTTACTCCATAAGAACAGACACAGCATCATATCTAGGTCACTTGTTGGCTGCAGGCTATTTGGAATTCCCAGGAGAGGGCACTTGAGAAGGAAATGGGGGAAGCCCATTTAGGTCTGTTCTTGTCTTGGGATGTTCACGTTCTTTGTCAATATGGGTTTTGAGCTTTGTCATTAACTCAGATTATGGCAGCAATGTAGATTTATAACTAGTTTCACACAGAAAAGCATTTCTATCCATATTACCCAAAAGAATTTCCCAGTTCTGTATTTTCCTAAACTTTTCTGTCGCAGCTGCCTGGACATCTTGAACAAATTTCAGGAAACATCCCAGAAATCAGTATTTGTCTGTGTGAAGCCCATAGTTTTTTGAACACTTGGGATAAATGATGCCTCTCCCAGACAACAGCAGCAGTTCACCCTTGTAACTGCATCCACAACTGGCACTGAAGTGGATTCTCAGACTAAGACAGACCCAAGCTCACTCCCACAAATGAAGAACTTCCTGTAAACAAACCAAGAAATAAAAGCTAAAAATAGTCCTCCTCCCTAGCTGCTGTCATGTGGGGAAATCAGAGCATGAGATACACCTCAATCTGAAGCAGGGAAGATCCAACCCATATTTCTGAGGGATGGTTTGCACACTTAGAACAACCTAATACCCCATTGCATTCTTTCTACCCTACCAGACTGAATCCAAAGGTATGGCTGTAGGGATAAAGAACCTCTGTCAATGACACAGCTGTGTTCAAGATTAAAGAAAAAACCAAACCTATTGTGCAACTGTGACACTTTTTCCTCTCTTACTTCAGCACCTGCTGTAGCTCAAGAAGGTGCTGGCACCCACAAAAGCAGTAAGAGCACTCCGGTACCAAAGCTGAGCTGAGGCCAGGGGAGAGTCTGCACTTCTCTCAGCCCGCTGCAGTGAAAATGCAGTACTGGAGACTGTAAACAAGAGGCAGGAAAGGAGATGACTGGATTTCAGAAGGGCCACTACCGCTGGATGTTCACAGCGAACCTTGGAGGAAATGAAGGAAACGGCCAGGACTGACTCACAGGGGATGGGTGTTTTACTTGCTGCTTGTGTAAACTTACTGTGCTGCAGTTTCCAAGCTCTCTGTTCTGCTCCCTTCCATTATTACCAAGGTTCTTCATGCCATATGCACAGGTTTGCATCTGCTTGGAGTAAGGTACAGCTGCTGAACACGCCTAGGGAAGCAAACTGGGTTTCCAAGGAGGGTTCAAGCAGATGATTTTAGTTTTAAGAATATGTCAGCAGCTGAACCAAGTTACTGTTCTCTCCTGCTGCTTGCCTGGATTTTGGCATGCCCAGCTGTGTGCTCTGCACGTAGAACTAAACCCAGAATAGTGTCTGGGCAGAGCAGAAAGGATGTGACAGCACAGGACTTGAGTAGGACAGGATGTTTACAAGGAGGATGTCAGAGTGGGAGGTTAATATCCCAACTGCCCTTCAGCCCGACATAGCACAAGGCATTGCAGGAAGCAGGAGCACTTCAGGGTACAGGGCCCTGCTCTTGATGCTGCTGGGCCTCTTTGCAGGGAAGGGACACACCAGAGATACATGTATATGTATACACACCAAGGAGGTATGTCCTTGAAGGGAAAGGGGCATACTCAGCTGCTGCAGGCCAGAGTTTGGGGGGGCTAAGAGATCGTGCAGCCCAATCCACATGGGATACTCACAGCAATGGTACAAGCCCTCCCCTGCTCACACTCTGCTGGGTTCCAGATGTGTTCAGGCACTCAAACTCTGTGCAGCAGGCAGAGAAAGCAAGGTATCTCAAGACATGATTCTCAAAATCAAACAGAAAACTGCCTCTGCAGCTGCTGGAGGTGCCAAGGACAGGGGGAGAAGTTAAGCCCACGTCAGACAATAAGTTGCCCTTTTCTGGATAGAAGAGGAGCAGTTTTCCAGTCAGGATGACCAACTCCAACCTGCTGCCAGCTGCTAGGAACTTAGAAAATGCAGTGAGAAGATGCACTAGCTATTGTGGCCCTGATTTTTTTAGATTTTCTAAACCTTCTGATGTTTACATTCTTGTAACAAACTTTCTCACATGCTTTCTGTAAATAGCTTATTGTTTTACATTCTTTTATGGAAGAAGAGAAATTTAATGGACTGTTGGTTTGTCCAGTGTCATTGGAGAGGTGGCACTTTCACCCTCCAATCCACTGTCACTTTTAGAGATCTATAAATGTTAGAGTCAGAAAATAAACTTCCCTTTTTTTCTTTTTTTTCACCTTGAGAGCAGCGGTGCGTGCGTGTCATGTTGTTTCGTGTCCTATAGTGACAAGCTATTTATATAATCTCCCAAAAGTCTGACAAGAAACTAAGAGAGACATGATCCAGAGTCAGCTCCTGGAAACTTGAAGCATCCCTTTCCTTGCATCTGACTTTAAATGCAGTGATGTGGAATGGGAATCTCAGCTGCAGGAGCTGATCCACTCTGCTGAAAAAAGGCACCCACACAAACGAATGAAAGGAGTAATTGAATCAGAAGGCAGCAGCAGGCACGAGGATGATTCTGTGGCTGGCTGGGGAGAATTCTCAGTGTGCTTCCACTTCTGAGTGGAGTTTTCCTGCCTGGGAGACTCCACATGGGTCTTGCAGGCAAGGGAGGGTTCAGGACTGCCTAGGTGTGGGCTGCAGGGTTGCTCTGGTGGTTGAGCAAGCTCCCTCTTTCTCCTTTGCTGAAATCTTCAGAGCACATCCTGAAGGAAACACACCTGTAAGCCTCAGGAAATGATCAGGAGAAAAAAAGCAGACTTAGCAAAGAGACAACTCTGGATATCAACTTAAGAGACAAAATATATAATATAGGTAATGCCTTCCTCAGCCACCTGTCTAAGATAATTCTTTGCACATTTTGTGATTTTGGTAAGCAAAGACCTATATAATACACCATGGCAAAGTGTACCCTCACATAAATCCTGTATCCCTTTAAGCACCTCTGTACCTACAAGAGACATAAAGCCCAGGAATTGTAGCTGTGGACTCAGCTTCTTAATGCAGCCTACAGACTTTTTCTACCCATGGCCTGGTCAATTTCTTCTGAATTCAGGTGTTTCATTAATTTTCATTTATTTTATGATCTTGGATGTGATCCTGCCTGGGATTGTGTAATCCTAATAAAGCCTAGGACAACCCAAAATTTTTCCTTGAACCCTCAGCTGCCTGCTGGGAGGAAACACAAAGGGCTCACACATGTGAAGTTAAGAAGTGGGAAAACAAGAGACTCAGATAATGAAGGAAGTTTAAAAATTAGAAAGCATCTCCGAGTCTTAGGCTGGGCTGGTGGATCAGCTGCACTCCAGAGGCAAAGCAAACAAGTGCTGTGTCCAAACCTGAGAGGGACAGAGTTATTGCAGAATCCCAGAAGGTCTGGAACTGCAAAGGACCCACAAGGATCATCCAGCCCAACTCCTGGCCCTGCACAGGACACCGCAGCAATCCCACCCTGTGCCCAAGAGCGTTGTCCAAACGCTCCTGGAGCTCTGTCAGGCTGGGTTCTGTGACCACTACCTGAGGGAGCATGTTCAGTTCCCAACCACCTTCTGGGTGAAGAACATTTCCCAAAATCCACCCTAACCCTCCCCTGACACAGCTCCAGCCGTTCCCTGAGTCCTGTCGCTGGTCAGAGCAGAGTTGAGGGCCAGCCCCTCCTACTTGCGAGGAAGCTGCAGAATTGCTGTGAGCTCTGACCTCAGTCTCCTCCAGGCTGAACAAGCCGAGCGACTTCAGCCGCTCGTCGTATGGCTTTCCCTCTAGGACCTGCACCCATATACTCACTACTGAATTAAAAGAAAGAAAAAAAAAAAAAAAAAAAAAGGAAAATACCTTCCGCTCGGACGTGTCAGGGCCTGTGGCCGGCCGGAGCCAGGAGCGGGGCCAGAGCCGCCGTGTCCGCCGCAGCCCCTCAGCCGCCCTGCCCTGCCCTGCCCCGCCGCGGTGCCGTCGGAGCGCGGCCGCCGGTCCCGCACGCCAATCAGGGCGGCCCGCCTGCCTTCCTGTAGGTGTGCCCGGCTCACCTGGAGCCGCGCTCGGCACTCATGACATACCTGCGGCCCCGCGCAGGGCGGCGGCGAGGCGGCGGCCGAGGGGGGCCGAGGGCGGTCGCCGCTGGCCCCGGCCCCACGATGTGAGCCCAGCGCAGGTAAGGGCGGCCGCCGGGGGCGGCGTTGGCGTGTTCCCGGGATCGCCGCTGCCGCATTCCCGGGAGAGGCGCGGGCCTGGCGCCGGATCCCTGCGGAGCCTGGGCCAGGACGGACGGAAGGGCGGCTGCCCCGCGGGACTGGGGCGGGGGCGACAGGCGGGCTCCGGGAGCGCGGGGCGGGTGGGGGGACGGGACGGGAGCAGGGGGAGAAGGAAGGGGAGGGAGGTCGGCCGACCCACCATTTTAGGACCCGAGGGAGACGGGAGGAGGGATCTCCGGGGAAGGCGAGCGTCGCTCCTCCCGCGGCGGGCCCGGTGCGGGTGCGCGGTGCGGGCGCCATCGGGGCGCGGAGCCCCTCGGCGTCCTGGGCGCCGCGGGAGCTCCCCGAGGGGACGGCGAAGGAGGCTCCGACTCGCCCAGCCCAGGGCCGCGTGCTTGGCGGGGGCTCTGCGCCCCGACGGCAACGCCCGTCCCGCCCGCCGCCCCCCGTTCCCCCGCCCGCTGCTGGCAGCAGGGAGGGCCCGGAGCGCAGGCCCGATCCCAGGCTCGGCTGCCAAGCAGCAGCAGGAGCCTCTTCCCGCAGAAATGGTGCCTCCCACGCAGGAGCGAGATCCCACGGTGTTCGCCGGGTTTTCAGCTTCCGCCCGGAGCTGCGGCCCGGGAGTCGCGGGGGTGCTGTGCTTGAACTCTGGACACCTCCTTGTTTTCCTCCTTGCCTCGTGACTCTTATGGCCTGTCACGGAGGGAAGGCAGAGGAACGAAAGGCGAGATCTTTGCCTGCTGCTTGCTTCCTGCCTCCTTCCTGCAGCCCCGGCCACCGCAGCAGCTCCGATGGCAACCCCAGCGCCCCAACCAACCTGCCGGGGGAGGGATTCGGAGGTCCCACGGCTCTCACCTGGCCCATCATCCTCCCAGCACCCATGTTTATCGTTGCTTGATGCTTCGTTTATTCCCAGATATTGGCTAAGACTGCGTCAAACCTGGTAGGAGTTATGGGGTCAGAGATCTGAGCTCAGCTCATCGGTGTTGACTTGCTGCAGACTTTGCCAGAGCGCTGCTGGATATTGATGCCCGTGTTGGCTTCTCCTGGAGCTGAGTGCCTGTTCCTCCTGGACCTAGCCCCATGTGTAATGTGTTGTTGGAAGTTTTGTGACCTGATTCCTTGGTGTTTTGGAGTTTCTCATAACCTAAATGACTTTGAGATGGCTTGGATAAGGGCTTAAAGGGTTGCACTGGAGGGAGGTGGCTTGGTTTGGAGGAATAATGTGTGGGTGACCCAGATTTCAGAACTGTACCTGAATTGGGTGAGGAGGAGGCATCCATAATCAGACTTGAAGTTGTAAGAAATCTGAGTTCTTCTTAGTTTTTGTTCATGTTGGGAAGAGCTCAGCTGGCTTCTGTGTAGAACCTTGTTTTGCCGGTTGGTGGTTGAGGGTGGCATTTGTCCTGTCCTGCCTGTACAGCAGCCTCGTGGTCTGGGTAAATCTCAGTGGGATTACACGGTCCAGTTGCTTGTGACAGCAGGTGACTGGGCTTGAGGTTGATGCTCGTGCTCTCTGAAATAGTGGGACACAAATACTTCCTCTGGGAACTTCTTGTGCATCCTGGTAGATTTTAGATGGTAAGTCTGTTCTTCAGGCTTTTTTTTTTTTTTTCATTCTGTTAACTTTAGATGGATGTTCTTGTGCTTGGTCTGCTGAATCTTATCATTTCTTATGGTACACTTATTTCATGTGCTTTCTACTAGGAAAGAGCCAAATTATGCTATAGCTTTTTGATGATTTTTTATTTCCTTTTTTTTTTCCTTTTTAATGTAATCTGCTTTAGAGTCCTGTTTAAAATGGGGTGTTTTATTTAATTAGTTTGTATTCATATTACATTCACTCTCCATAGTTATCCCAGGCAAAATTTAAGGAACAGCCCACAAGGGATTTCCAATTCTTAATTGGAATCACTTTTTTTTCCAAGGATGTTTGATTCTAATTATTTACTTTGCTTTCTTTCATCTGGTATCTTTCCAGTTGATGTTGTTTGCTTAGTTACTGTTTGGCTAAATTATCCACAGCTAGTTTATTTCAGTAGTCATGCCTGGGAAGTTTTGCAATTCCTTGCTGCTTTGCAGCCTCTCACTGAGCTCCTGTTGAATCTTTTACTGAAGTACTCAGAAGTGACTTCAGTGCAAATGCAGTTGTGCTCTATTGTTTTGACAGTTGGGCTCTACAGAGAGTATATTTCCCTCTTTCCTGAGGTAATCACACAGTTGATGTTCAGAGTATCAGCCAGTTGAAGACAGATACCTTCACCTGACCCCTGGCAGGTATTTACATTCCCAGCTGGTTATCACTGCATCGAATCAAAAATTCTACTAGAAAAGTACCCAGTCTTCATTTCAAGATATCAGGTGATAGGCTGCAGTGGTTTCCTGGATAAATTATTCCAATGGCTGATTACCCTCGCTAATTTCTTATCTCCATCTGTCTGGCCTGGCTCCTAACCACAAAGTCTTGCTACAAGTTTTCATGTCAGGTTGACATGAAAGCCTGTTGCTGCCAGGATGACACATTCCAGCTAAAAGATGGTCTGTTGTACTGCAAGGCCATGGCTGTTAGCTGTGCTGAACTCTTCCTTCTGGGAAGAGGCAGCTGTGGAGCTGGAGTCTGGGTGATCAGCATGGTTTAGAGCAGTGATGGAGGGTGCCTGGCCTGGTGTCTCTGTGCAGGCAGGGCTTCCTGGGAACTGTGATTGAATAACTCTGTTGCTTGGAGCTGGGCTTCACATGATGAGCAGCCCAGCACAACAGGATGCTGCTGAAGGAACGATCCAGTTCTCATCCAGTCCTGACTGCAGGCTCCTGCCGCTTCCCTGGGATCAGCTCTGGTGACCAAGTGATCAGTCCAGTCACTGCTCCAACTGAATATTAACCTCCCTCCCTAAAGAAAAAAAGTATAGAAGTTGGATTAGCCTGCCTTGTGGCCAGAGAGATTGCTGAAGAAGTGTAGCGTGACACTGCACATGAGAAATGTGGTGAGGGACCACCTCTTCCAACAGCAGAATTAGATGCCAGAGGGAATCACACATTTAGTTCCTACATTTCTGTGCTTGGATAAACAGGCTGTGGTTGCACAAATCCTCTCAGCTGGCAGTGCTGTTGAAAGAAGCCGTCGTGCCTTCCTGTTGTCATCTCTACTGGTTCTTTGGTGCGGTTTGTTGTGGGACCATACATGCACCTCTACCACCAGGAGAGAAAGGACAGAGGATAGAACTCCTTTTGGCAAGGTGAAGAGTTCGTGAAACTAGGAGTTGTCACAAGCATGCCTTACCTTTAAATCTTCATAGAAGGCAGTGTATCTTTTTGCCTTCCCTCTGCAGCTGATGTATGAGAGCAGCTGCCCTGATTTACTCAGTAATGCGGATTAACTCTGTTGTGTGGCTTGGGAGAACTGGGTTTACCCAGGACTGGGTTTAGGTCAGCTGCTTTTATGTCTTTGGTCAAGAAGTGTGTGTTGAAATTTGTTGTGTGGGAAAGAGCATTTAGTGTAAGAAGAAGGTCTGAGCCTTGGCTGTGACACACTGCTTCCTATGAAGGGTTCAGTGGTGCAGAAAAGTTCTAAGTTAATGCATTCATGCATTCTAGATGTGAGTTCTCAGTGCTGAGCAATGTGGGGTGCCCTTTTGGGAAAGCTTCATTAATCTTGTCTTTTCCATTAACAAGTGACTCCAGCTTTCTTGCCCTTTGAGTAGAATTGGTTTACTGAGACAAAATCCATTCCCCATCTATTATTTTAGACACCATTCCTTCAAGTCCTGTGCAGAACACTGCAGATGAGGAACAGAGCCTGTGGTGGGGACTTGTTTTGACCTCATGTTGGGGGGGTTGGATTAAAAGCAAGGTGAAGTCAGAAGAAGAAATTCTCATTAATTAGTACA
Organism: Agelaius tricolor; assembly: GCF_023055355.1. Lineage (NCBI taxonomy): Eukaryota > Metazoa > Chordata > Aves > Passeriformes > Icteridae > Agelaius > Agelaius tricolor. Next base: position 253,667 of record NW_027269334.1, read on the forward strand.
AGTTCAGTGCAAGGTCAGGGAGAGGGCTATTGGTTTTGATAGTGGGAAAAATTTAGAAGAGGGGAGGTGATTACCATGACATGTGTACAAATGTACATAGATAAACAGACACACATATATAAATGTATACAAAATAGAGGGTGTTCTGATGCTAGGAGAGGTTGAGGAGGAGTGGCTGAAGAAACTGTAATTGGATAGCACACAAGGAGGGAACCGAGATGGGAGGAAGCACAGGAACCTGCTGCTGGGAGAATACTGCATTAAAGCAGAGATGGCCATAAATTCCCTTCCTGAAAACATATCCTTTTTGCAGTGTCACAGAGAAGTGTGTGACATTTGGACTCCAAACCACCTTTTTGTGATCTCAGATTGAACACCCAGCTGCAGGCAGGGGCTCAGTGTGTGAGATTGACTGTGCATGGCCTTGCTGGTGCTCAGAGTCATTAAGCACTGGGGTTCCTAATGCTGATCATATACAGAAATTCCCATATCTCCACCAGTGGGATCCACTAGCTGGGTGATCCCTTCCATGGGCAGAGCAGAGCTGTGCACTGGTGAGCAGACCCAGCCTTGCATAGGGTGTGACTGGAGGAGGTGAGGGGAGGGAAAACTCCTGCTTCATCACCAAATCCAGCAGTAGAGTTTATGAATCCAAAATACACTCCTCTGGAGGCAGGGGAGGGGATTAGGATCCTGGTCATGTTAGGGCATGATTTGTTCAGGTTGCAGAAGCCCAGGGATAATCAGGGGACAGAGTGTGGGTTACAAGGAGACTTGTAACTAGTTGGACATGATCCCTGTTCACATCTGCCACAAAGTGGCTGCCATGGCTACACTTTCATATTCACTGGATAAAAGAAATAGGTGCACAAAGCAGTCTTAAGCTAACACAAAGGCCACTGCTGGGAGGACTAGAAGAAGATGCTTTGCCTGTGATCTTGCTGGGCAGCTGCAAAAAATCAGGATGTGTAAGCTATATGGTATGTGTGCTTTACACTCACCTTTACAGGTGTAATGATCTAAAATGCCTACAAAGATTGTTTGATTAGCTTAAATCTTACTTGGGCCCTTAAATCTTCACTACAGATTGCTGTCTGATATGAGGGGCTCATGGAAACTTGGAAAGAGTAGATGGGAAGATTATAGCTTTCACAGGAAAAAGATACCATACCAGTGCCTATAGCAAAGCTCTGATGCTGTAGCATCAGATGTCTTTAGTGGGTCTGGGCTCCAGGCTAAATCCTTGGATTAAGCCTGAGTTTAGATGCAGAAGTTTTGCTGTAGGTATTCCATAGTGCAGGCATCCAAGGGTAACTCTAGACTGAAATGTAATCCATCTGCAACATTTGAGTCAGTCTTCTTTCTGAGGTGCTCCAAGATCACAGTCTGGTTTTACAGGTGAGGGCTGCCAGGCTGCTGGTGAAGTTGTGAAGGTGCAGTGTGTCTATTTCCATTCTGTTGCTGGATTTAGGGGAGAAAGGGTGTTCTGAGTATGCTGCCAGCTCTTCAGGACGGGAATAGTGCACAGTATTTAGAACAGTGAGGATTCAGTCCTGATGGTTGGTATGGCTCATGGCTCAAGTAACTCTTCTCATTGTTTGTTCTCTTTTTCTGTGACTTACTTTGCACATGAAGATATTTCAGGCTTGAGTCTGGCTACAATAAAGTTGGTAGATCTTAGAGTGCTTTGAGAATGCTGCACTTTTCTTTCCTTTCTCTACTCCTCCCCACAAGACTGTACAATATCCTGAGTTGGAAGGCACCCACAAGGATCACTGAAGTCCAACTCTGAGGTAAGGTGTTTTCTCCTGGAAAGGCACGTCCCAGGTACAGGTAAGGAGAATTTCAGGATGGGCAAGGCGGGGAGCACTGGCAAGGCTGCAGTACAGTACACAACCTGGTTGTGACTCTGTGCTGTGACAAACCGTGGGGCAGAGAGAGGATGCTGTGGGGAGACAGGCAAAGGGAAGTGGGACCATCCCATATTTTTACAACAAATTACAGGTTGTGGCATGCTTTCTGAAATGTGCAAATGATTGAGGGAGATGGGTTTACCCCTCCAAGTCACACAGTAATTTCTTAATAGCAACTGGTGATGTGTATAGGGATTACATGACTGTATGTCACTCTCTTCTCATCCCTGAGCACAGCTGGGAAGAGGGAATATTCTATCAGGGCATGCGGGGAAGGCTGAAAGGGAGGCTGTAGGGTGTGTTCCTGTAGGCACAGGGTGAACACTGCTTGTTTTGGTGCCATCTGGGAAGGCAGTCATCCTCTCGCATCACTCCTGCCGTTCACCTTGTCTTCTGCCCCTGCATAATGAATAAACTGAGCCGTTTCATTTCGGAGAGGGCAGAGAGAGGAAGATGAGCAATTTGGAGGTATGCTGGAGCAATGAAATGTGCTTTATCCTGGAAGAGCAAGGCCAGGCATGCAAGTTATGTCATTCTGTCACAAGACAGGGTCAGGGCTGTGAAAAGCAGCTAAAAATTGTGTCTCTGCATCTAGAAGAATCATGACAGCTGAATTGCCCAGTGGGTGTTATCCAGATGAACGACAGACACTTCTTCCTTTGTTCTCTACCAGTGTCATTTTTGCCTATCTAGTTGCTGAGTGGGTGATAACAGTGATATCAGACATGAAAATAAGCATCTGAGTATAAAAGGGGAAAGATGAATTGATTCTGACTCTGATAGTCATAGCAGATGACTTTAGAAGAGACCAGAACAAGAAAAGGTGAGATGTGCTGCATTGTGTATGCAGTGCTAAGTGGCATGATCAGAAATCTCATGTTCAGCAAGGCAGTATGGAAGCAAATCTGCCCTGAAATGTACCATAACTGCATTTTACTAGAATGTCGCCTTTGAAAGCTTAATTTAAAAGGTGGCATTGTAAAAGGTTTTGTTGTGTTGATAAAAAGAGTGAACAAAGTGCACTGAAAGGTGAAAAAAAGGTATTAACTGATGTGGGAGACAAATACAGAAGTGTCAGGCAAAGCACATGCAAAAACACCAGCTTGGTTTTAAACTATGGTTTGGTAGAGAAATACAGTTTTGTGTTTAATGGGAGCAAGAAATAACTAATGCTCTCTGTCCTAAGTTCATAAAATTGATGGAAGTGGAGAAGGGGTCTATCTAATAGACATATCTATTAGATATGTCTATTAGAATGTGAATATCTGACATGTGTGAGATTATGGGAGTGGGGATTTCATTGACTGGGCAGTGAGACTCCTCCAGTACAAGTGCAATACATAATGAGCCAAAACAACTAAGTATGTACACTACATGGTGGGAAAAATCTTTATTATTTGTAGTAAACAACTTTGCATCACAAAAGGAAAATATCTTAGTAATGTGTTTTGTTATCTGGAAGAACTTGGAGGCAAAAAAGACATGGAAAGAAAGAACAGAGTGAGCAGCTGATGTATTCTTGTTGGGGAAAGGATTGCTTAAATAAGACTTTGCTTATGGTTGCAATCAGATATGGGGTTTATAACAGGCCTTTGCATATTCAGTACACTGAGCAGCCACTCCCTGCCTAATCCTCAGAGTATGGCTGGGAGGCAGGAGGGTTTACAATTACCCCAACTGCACAGATGACCCTCAGACAGGCAGAAACTGCTGCAAAGAGCTAGAATACAGAATTGGAAATTCTGCTGGATGGGGCCATTCTTGGTTGCCCTAAAAATATGCCAAAACCAGTTACAATCCAAGTCTTCTGTAGAGACTCTTATTGAATGACTGCAGTGGGGCACTGTAGGAAGGAGAGCCCCTGGTATCCTAATGTGTGTTCCCCTTTCAGCCTGGATTATGTTACTGGTGATAACAGCTATCCTTTATGGGCCCCACTGGCTTGAAATTTCTAGTGACTGCACCCATGTTTAACTGCTCATAAGCCCTAGCCGTGAGGAGAGGCAAGACTTAAAACAGCAGTGTGCATCTTTGCCACCTTCTGTTAGGACAAGTGCAGGAATAGCCAAAAGTTTGGAATGTTCAGGTATTCCCCATGTTTGCATCAAAACCAGCAATGCTGCTTGTCCTGCTGTGGGGATACTGTAACTGCACCTTCACTGGCACAAGTGGAAGAGGTGAGGTGCTTGCTTCAGTAATGGGCCGCAAAGATTTGTGCTGAAAGCTGGGTTCCTCAGGTGCATCAGTCTGGCAGAGGTTAGACCAAATTTTCTGTACAGGAACGTGTTTGGGGAGAGGACTCCAAGAAGGAGAGCTCTGGCTCTTCGCTCTTTCTTGGGCATGATCTGCTGACAATCCCACCCTCTTCCCCCTTCAGGCTTTCTATTGCTCTTAGCTTTCCCAAACCACAGTGGTCACACCACATCATATTCTTTGCTGTTACGTCCAGTGATTATTTTTTTTTAAGCAGAGCAAACCATTTTGCCCCATCCCAGGTCCAATGAACTCCTTTAGGTGACTGAAGGAACTCTGCTGCATCTCATTGACCTTGGCAGAGATGGGACATTTATGTGTTTATTTATGCCCTGCTGATCAAAGCATGTTGCAGGTAATGGGAAGGCGAAGGAGCCAAGTCTCTGATTTCATTTGCCTGGTGCTTATAGTTTCCCGGGGGAAGTCTCTCATGGACGGGAAGGTATGCACCAGTCCAATTAGAATATGCCATGCATGCCTGTATAGGCCGGGGGACGAGAGGACTTGGCATTTCTCAGACAGAGCTCTCGTTTTGTCACCATGTCATAGAAAAGGTGAAGGAAATTTTATCGGCTCGACTTTACAGTTATTCACAGGCCACTGTTAAGTTGCCTCATCCTCTGATTTCTCATTGCCACACTGAATTCAGGAGCTTGGGGTGAATTTGAGGCACACAGACCTTATTTTACTCCTAAGCATTGCCATCTGATAAGGTGGGACCTGGGAGGGGAAAGAGAAGTGGTGTTACATGCCACAGGGCTGAGCAAAAGGAAGCCGTAGGCCAGTCAAGAAGAGAGAGAGTTGATGTCTTCAAAGACTCCCAAAGGGTAATCTTAGGATCCTGATTGCTCAGCTAATATCTGAAGATCATGATGCCAGCAAGGAGTGCAGTGTTAGATAATCTGGAAGGGTGGTGGTGGGAAAGGGGCTGTGCCCCCTCATTCATATGCAGAAAAATGAAAATAGAGGGGAGGAAGGATAAAATTATCTCTAGTTTTCCTTATGCATTGAAACTTGTTTAATTATCAAAATGGGAAAAATATTTTAATTAATGCATCAAAGAAATGTTAGTAATATTTCTGAGCTGGTATAAAATTAAAATTAATGCTTTAAATTAATCCACACTTGGAGGTGTACTGCTCTACCTTTTTCTTTTTTTTTTTTAATTTTTATAATATGCTGTGTTAATGACGGTATTAGGAACTAATGCTAAATCTTAACTACAACATCTATGGGCTATAATTACTACCATAAACCTTGAAATAAGGTAGTACTAATTGGTAAAGCTGCATATAAAAAGTATTTTCTAAGACTGATGTATATCAATAACAGCATTTAAACCCCTGATTTATACAACTTTTCACAGCCTGATCTGAAAGACAAGGTCACAAGAGTGTCTTTCCCTTCCCTTCCGATTATTTTCCTGCTAAACTTTGCAGGTGATTTGAGATTTCCAGGGCTTTTTCTGAGGATCTCCTACATGTTGTTACTTATTTTCAGAATTGGTCACAAGGGCTGTCTCCTAATTCACTTCTTTTCCATGCAACATCCCCTCAGAGCCAGCCCTTTCCTATGGGAAGAAGGCTGGCTGTGGGTTCACCGGAGTGGCACAGTCAGTGGCAATAAGGAGACAAGGAAACATACAACCATAAAAACAAGCACTCATTTGGAAATGGTTGTGGATCCAATTAGAATATCCTGCTTCCCCTGGTGCCTGCCTCTCACCTGGGAGGGCAGCAGACATATTCCTAGCAGAGGGCCAGGACTGAGTGTGTAAAACCCCCCTGCTCTGCTGCTGCTGGTGTGTGTAGGCTGCCAAGGGAGCACCTGGCTCTGTGTGTGGAGTGCTTGGCAGTCACACACGGAGAGACACCTACGCTGGAGTGGCAGGGACTGGTCTGTGGATCCTGGGTGTGGTTTAACCAGAACATAGGGCTAAGTCCAGGTTTCTGCTTTCCTCCTTCTGCTTTGCTGCCCAGTCCTGTGTTCTTGTCCTCTTGTGCAGCTTGTACAGCTGCTTTGGGGTCCCAGCACATGGAGGACATGGGCCTGCTGGATGGAGGACTTCTGCTATGAAGACATGCTGAGGGAGTTGGGATTGTTCAGCCTGGAGAAGAGAAGGCTTTGGGGTGACCTCATTGTGGCCTTCCAGTGCCTGAAGGGAGCCTATAGGAGAGATGGAGAGAGATTCTTGATAAGGGCCTGGAGTGACAGGACAAGGTGGGATGGCTTCTAACTGGCAGTAGGTTTACTTGGGGTATTAGGAAGAAATTCTTCCCTGTGAGGGTGGTTATGCCCTGGCACAGACTGCCCAGAGAAGCTGTGGCTGCCCCATCCCTGGCAGTGTTTCAGGCCAGGTTGGATGGGGCTGGAAGGGGGACGGTGTCCCTGCCCATGGCAGAGGGTGGGAATGAGATGGGCTTTAAAGACTCTTCCTACCCAAACCACTCTCTGATTCCATATATAACTACTGCAGGGAGCTGATAAAATTTACCTTTACTACTTATCTTTTCTCCTGTGTCATACCTTTATGGCTGCTCACATCACTCTGCTCCAGGGTTGTTGTTTTTTTTGGCTCGACAGCTCCCTGGGATGGCTCATACATGGTCATGTGTGCACTGGCACGAGGGAGATGTTGGTAGAAACTTGGATGCGTAGTAAATTGGTCTGTTCTGGATTTCAGGTGTTCTGGATTTTCAGGGTTCCATGTCAGGTCTTAATGGAGATTTATTAAGATCCAAGTGGTGTTGGATAGTTTGTACAGTCAGCAGCAGAAGGAATTGAAGAAACTCTTCCTTTTTTTCATTTTTTTTTAAGGAATGGAGTATAAACAAATGAACTTTGCAGGATATCTGCAAATACCTAAATTGGGCCTGACAAATTTGATTATTCATCTTTGTTAACCCAGTTATATCACAGTGTATTTCACTGCCCTTTTTTTAGTTTCTGTTAGCTCGTGTAACTCACTGCATCAGGCCTAAATAGGCTACATTGTTATGAGTCCCAACCTTTGAAAAATAGAGATCAGGCAGAGAGGGAATGGGGAGTCCTTAGTTACAAATTAAGGTTTAGGATTAAGAAATTAAGATGAACCCAGACAGTGAGATTTAATTGTTGAGTCATACTTAATTTTTCTGGCCTTTTCCATACCCATTAAAGGCTATACATCCATTTTTTTCTTAATTGTAAGCCAAAACCCTCACCTAATCATATGATTCTAGGAAGTGGGACTGTATGAGAAACAGAAAATGTTGTGATGTGCACAATAAAGATTTGTATGGCCAACTGGCACAGTTGGCCACACAAGTCTTAGACCGTGAGGAACAACGAGTTTTCCATGTGTTTGCATTAGTACCTTCCTATTCAGCACCCACACAATTCCTGTGGCTTTGGGTGTGTGAAGCTATTTTACCACGAGGGAGAGGGGTCCCCGCTGTTGCTTTCCCACGTTTACATTTCTTATAACATTTTATTTATATTTAATACTTTTTGCTTCCAATACCAAACTTGTCTTGTGGTAGCTTCTTCAATCTAAAGACACCTGTTAAATTTCCAAGAAAAAAATGGTTTGTTCCCTGAGAAGCTGGGTTAGAGGAGGGTTGTACCAAAACCTGTTTTTCCCACATACATCCCTACATCTCTTTTGGATGGATGTTTTTTTCTTTCTTTAGCTACAGTTTTCAGTACAAAACTCCATCAATGCTACAGTATTGCCAAGTATTTTTGTGATTTGATCGTGATACAAATCTCATAACTTTTTAAAATAAATCTCATTGCTGGAGTCATAAGGTAATTAAAACTGATATGGGGAGTTAAGGCTGAAAACATGCATTCTGAGGGCACAACACAAGGATAAATGTGTGGTTTTGTTGTTGTGGTTGTTATCTCATGGGACTCTGAATCCAACAATTTTTTATTTTTCTCTCCAATTGATGGTACAGTATTGAAGCCAGAAAATGACAGTTTTCTGCTGTTGTTATGGCTGATGATAGTGTACTATCACTTCCATGGAAAGTGCAGTTTTATGGGTATTTTAGCATTTTTTTTAGTTGCATAGGATGTGCTTTACCTATTGATACAAAAGCAGGATTTTGCCAGTATATTTATGGCTGGGTATATATCAATGTTTAGCTTGTCAGTCATCCCACACTACTAAAATGTTCCAGCTTTATTTTCTGTGGGACTCTGACAGCTACCAGAAATTTGACAATTTTCCAGATGGAACTTGATCTGGCTGTGAAAGAGGTTATATCACCTGTTTGCATCAGACAGGATAACTTTGAAGGGCCTCTCTGCAGGGCAGGACAGTTTGTCCCAGTTCACTTTGCTCAATATTGTTCATTCTTATCTGCCTGTAGCTTAACTGTGCTCAGAACAGGTACAGGTTACACAAATGGCTCCAGTGTGAAGACTGGGCAAGGCCAAGCTTTCAAGTGTGTTTCCAGGTCCTTTGATGTCTTAAGGGCATTTGCATCTGTCAGAATGGTTTGCTGCAAATATGAGCCTTCTTTAATCTGAGACTCAAAAACAACAGTGTGGGATTCTGGCTCACACATCCATAGTGTAGTAAGAGACTCTGAGATTTCTGCCTCTAACTGGAGAATCTGTCCCATGAAAGTCTTGAATCATCTTGCTCAAAGAGGAACTGAGAACTCTTGGGGTTCAGGGCAGACATGCCATTTAGGAATGTGTACAGCATGCTGCTAGCAGCCACCTCTGCATAAAATGTCATGGGGAAAGTAATTTGGGAATTCTTGCCTCCTTTTATGCTCCAGATGTTTCTATCACTTGTGTCTCCATCCCCAGAGTTTGTGGAGAGACCTGAACAGAGCAACTTGCAGTGACTCAATACATTACTTCCACTGTGGGAATTCTGCTGTTCACCAAGTAGTGTCAATTATCTTTCTACTGAGCTCTAGTAGTGAGAATCACACACTATTCTTGTTTACTCTCATATTAGAAAACTGCAGAATATCGAGGCTTACCCATTACTTTTATGAATATAAACTTAACCTCTGCTTAGAGTGAACTGGGTTTTTTGCTTTACAGGTGACCCCATTTTACCTTAAGAATGAATCACTTTTATTGCATCTCTGGGAAGTGCAATGTACAATCCAAGCCACATTCTTCACTTGCTGTTTGCCAAATGTTCAGTAGCAATTTCCAAGATGAAATAGATGAAATTGTGTTCAACCCAAAATTATGTTTCTCTGACACTTTTTTTTTTGTTAGCATTAAGTATTTTAATTTACTTAAATAGCAACCAATGTAAGAAAAGTATGGAAAAGTATCCTTTTTTTTCCCCCTCAGTTAGTGAGTCATTAGATAATTAATAGGCTCAGTGTATCTTGAGTGTGCCTATGACGAGTGAAAGCTGCGGCTGGGTGTGTTGAAACTCCCTGCACTGGTGTGACTGGGAGGTCTCACCTGTGTTTCTCAAGCTTCAGTAGCAGCTCAGATGCATTTTCCAGGAGATCAGGTGCTTTTGGCAGCTGTGTTTTGTTCTCCCCTGCCTAAGACACCTGAGGCAACTCCTGGTTCCCAGAACATTACCAGCACTGTGTAGCACAGCAGTAGACTCTACATTATTTTGCTATTTTAGATCATCTTACTTTCCTTTTAAGTCTTTTCCTTCAGCAAGCTCCTTCTACTCTCTATGCCCTCAAGCTGACTCCACATGACATTTTTTCCCTCCTTCCTTCTTATCTCTAGCACCCTGTGTTATCTCTTCCTGAGCTCAAGAGTTTTGACCCCCCTCCTTCACCTCCCTTGATGGGTTGTACAGTGATAGAGCAGCCCAGGCTGGTGTGTGAAGATTGGTGACTGTTTCTTTGCAGGGGAATATGTGCAGTGGGAATCTCTCACATGGACATGCAGCTGAGGAAGCCAGCCTAAGCATGGCAGGACTAGCTGAGGAAATACAAAAATTGAGGCTTGTGGCAGGGCAGGCTTTGTGTTCAGTTTCCTGCGTGTCTCACCAAACTGAAGTCCAGTGTGTGGCTTCCTGGGAGAGATGGTGCTGTCCTGCACACTGAGCTCTGGATTTTGAAGGAGAAAGGCTGGCTCTGTGCTGATTCAAATCATAGAATGATAAGGAGTTGGAAGTGACCTTAAAGATCACCTGGTCCCAAACCCATCTGCTGTGGGCAGGGACTCTTTCCAATATCCCACGTTGCTCAGAGTCCCATCCAACCTGTCCTGGAACACTGCCAGGGATGGGGCAGCCACAATCTCTCTGGGCAACCTGTTCCAGAATCTCACCACCCTGACAGGAAAGAATTCCTTCCTAATATCTAACCTAAATTTCCCCTCTTTCAGCTTCTTGTAAAGTGTACCTGAACTGTGTGACCAAGATGATTAAACCAAACTGAGATAGCAGGAAAAGGCTCAGGGCAGCCTTGTTGTTTTTTGGGTGGGTGTTAGAGCCAAACACAAAACTCTTTCCTGCCTGAGCTGCAGTCCTTAAAGCCAGCTTTGGCATTTCTACACCACGTTGTGGCTGCACTAGCAAGGATAAACCCTGGGGACTACTTGGGAAACCCTTTGTTTCAATGAGAAAAAGAGTGTCCTCACCCATGCCGCTCAAACATTGTCGTGAACGCCTTTCTCCTCTCACTGCCAGAAGCTCATGGCTGCAGCTGGGCCGGAGCAGCTCCATCCCCACGTCACAGGGCAGGACTTTCTCTGCTGGGAGCATGTTCGCAGCAGTCTGGGCATGTGGGCTGCTCCATGGCCCGTGGCAGCGGAGGCAGGATGGGGAGTGGGGCCGAGGGCGGCCGGGCGGCACCTGGCACCATGTGGGGAGGGCCAAGGTGGCAGGCAGAAAGCTCAATTTCTCCCCACTTTTGGAGGAGGAAGATCTTGTGGCTCCACTTGTGTGTAGCCTTGTTCCTGGCTAGCCAAAGGGCTTGTCTGTGCTTGATAGTACTTGTTATTGCTCCTTTCTTGTTTGTTGGAGGAGGGGGGGAGGGAAAGTGAGGTACTTTCTATTTAAAACCAGAAGTGTTTGTCATCTCTGTTCAGGTGAATTAACCCACAGTGGAAGGAAGTATGACATTTACGTTGCCTTTTGCAATCTGGGAAAGCTGTGGATGGATCGTGCCCTTATACTTTCACTGCTGTCCTTTTCTTGCTCACCAGGCCACCTCCTTCACCATTCTCCTCTCAGATTTTGTGCCTGTGACTGCAGCAGGACCAAGCATTGCCCTTCTGTTTTTGTGCTGGCATGTGGCCAACTGCTCCCTCTCACTGTTCCAGCTTGGAGGAGTTCTGTGCTCCCAGAATCACCTAAAAGCTGAGTGCATGGGAGCTGAAGTCTGGTGTTTCTAGGCCCTCTCTAGAGAAGAGCCTGAGTGTCTTTATCTCAACAGGGAACATCGGTTTACCTTGTTTCACAGACAGAGCATATGACGAGTGATGGCCAGCTGATCATCTGATGCAGTGAGAGATGTGAAAGATCAGTAAGCCCCCAAAGGGGAAACAGTGAATTATCTTTGAGAGTTTGTATATCCTGCCTAGTGGCAGAGGCTAGATAGGTCCTGTGTGCTGCTCTGTCACATTATTGGCTCTGCTGAAAATGCTAATTGAACGTTTGCTATGGGTAGCTGAGCTCCTGGGGGTCTCCTGGGCCCTCTTCTGATGGAGCAGACCTGCATTGGGAGTTTAACATGACTATGCTCCACAGGCACTCTCTTCTGGGTAATTACTGGGCTCTTGTACATAGCTGCTCTGCATATGAAGACTACAGGTGCTGCCAGTCTTGTTTTATTATTTCCCCTTCCATCTCCATGAAATCTTTATTGCAGACATGTGTCTTCTACTATGGTGTACCCAGCCTTTGACCAGGAAGTTAACAGTTTCCCTGGTGAAATGCATGTCCTCCCCTTGTGTCTCTGCAGAAAGTTTACCTGCTCCTTCTCCTGCCTCACTTCTCAAAGCTCCTCTTGCTCTCCCTGAGGTGCGCAAGACACCTGGCAGTACTAAGATAAGACAAATCTCACTTGGCAGCTTCCAGTGTTGATGTGCTGTGCACCTCCCTGTACCCTGCCTCCCAGTATCATCATGGAACTGCTCCAAATGCGGAGTTAAACTTGTCCTTTCGCCTGTCCAAATCCCTTGCAACAGAGCCATGGAGATGGAAACTAGCGTTTTGAGCTTAATAAGAGGAAATTCAGGGCTGTGTATATCTATGAAACAGCACAGTGAGCAGGAGTTCTTCCCCTGACAAAGTGTGGGCTTGAGCTTGAGCACTTTACTATTCAGATCTTTATGAGCCATCCTACATTTAGTAATAGTAAACCTTCCTTAGCCAGCAGCTTATGTCTCCCTAAATAGTCTCTCTGCTCTTGGGGAGCCTGTTTTCGAAGACTGTCTGTATTAGGTGTGAGAAGTAGTACTTTTCTAGGCTTGGAGCTGAGTAGACTCAGGTGGGGTAGCCAGGAGAGCCAAGAGCAGTGTAGTACAAGAGGGATCTGATGTGGAACCTTTGAAAAGACAGTTTAGCAGTATCCAGGTAGTTTAGTAGCAGCTGTCAGCAGCTGGAAACTCCGTAGGAATTCCCTGAATGGACATACCTCTTTGAAACAAACAGGTTGTTAAAATCACAGCTATTACAACTACTCGGTGCTTGGGAGGAACAATCCAAATTTCTGAAAAACCCTGGTTTTGGCCTGGTTTTGTAAGAAAGACTGTATTTTCACTATAAACAAAAATTAAAGATTACATGAGAAAAAACACACAGGAAGTAGTTAGCTGATGAGTTAACTCAATTAGCTAACTCAATTCTTTTCCTAATGTTTTTTTGAATTGAGGTTGTTCAGCCTGGAGAAGGGAAGGCGCCAGGGAGACCTCATTTCAGCCTTCCAGCTACATGTAAAAAGTAGCTGTCCCTATTTCTAAACACCAAGGGGTGTTTAGAAATAGTGAGAGCTACTTTTTACATGGGCGGGTAGTCACAGGACAAGGGGGTTATGTTTTAAACCAAAAGAGGAGAGATTTAGATATGATACTGGGAAGAAATCCTTTAATATGAGGGTGGAAGGCACTGGTACAAGTTGCCCAGAGAAGCTGTGGCTGCTCCATCCCTGGAAATGTTCAAGGCCATGTTTTGCTCAGGAGCTTTGAGCGACCTTGGATAGTGGAAGGTGCCCATGCCGGGGGTTGGATCTGGGTGACCTTTGATGCCCCTTCCAACCCAAACCATTCTGTGATGACAATACAATTCTGTGATGAAGGTGTATAAAATGCTTCAGTTCTAATTCCAGAGCATGCACTCCTTGCCTTCAGAGCAGGTGTTTTGTTTCACTTGATGTAAGGGAAAACAGAAGCTAAACCAACTTTCAGGCCAGGCGTGCCCTGGCCGTGGAGCTAACTGGGACAATTAGTTCAGATGTAATTATGCCCTTACTGCTTTTACTTTCTGTGTGGGATCAGAGGTTGGTACTTGTGACTACAGAGCCACTCTAGCACAAGGAAATCACCGTAGAAGAAAAGAGAGGCAGCCACAGCAGTTTGTCTCTTTCTCAGGTTTTTTCCAGGTAAGGATTGTGGGTCATGGTAGAAGACAGAGAGGTAAAAGTGGTGAATCGTATTTTTCTGTCCTTTTCACAGACATACCCCAAATGTGCATTCCCTAGTGCTTTGTCATGTCTGAACTTCAAATTCAATAGTTGATGGGAAATTCCACTATATCCTTTGGGAAACTGTCCAGCAATCCTGAGATGGGTTTTTTCTTTTCCTTTTCCCCTCCCTAAAAGAGTAGACTAAATGATGATGTAGTTTCTCTCTAGTCTATAGATTAGTCCACACACACCAGAGCTACTCCTCTCAACCCATGTGGTTTACAGCTTTCAAATATCTTGTGTCTTGTGTCATATACTAGTTACCTGTTAATCTAATTTGTATTTCCTATGTTTTGTTAATTAATTTCTATGATCATTTGCAATGAATTTCAGACCTACACAGAGATCTGCAAAGAGAGCCATCAGCTCCAAAGCACAGGCAAAATCAGAGAGAACTTTTAAACTCGGCTAGAAGAGGCCAGTAGTATTTGTCCACCTTGCCCCATGAAAATCAATGGAGATTTTTGAAAATTTTCTTGTTCTCTGGATGCCTTCTGGTACCCCCTTTTGAGTGTGAGATAACCAGCCATGGCCACCACTTTCCATAAGTTGCCCTGTGGCTATTGCATGGAGCTCAGCATCTCTGCTCTTCGACCAGTCACTTTCTGCATTTGCATGTGAAACTAAAAAGACACCCCACTAAAAAGTGGGGTTATTTTGGTATTACTCTCATCTTCAAGCTTACATGTGGTGTTTGCCTATTCTCAGTCTTTGTGTTTGTTTCCCAGCTCTTATCACCCACTAGGTATGTGGTGTGTGTTTTGGTTTTTATCAGCTGCAGTAGAAGCAGTGAATTAGATCCATGTATCATTGTGAAGTAGTAACAGAAAAATTCATTTTTCTTCAGCAGGATGTGTCACTAATGGAGTCTGAAGAAACCAGTGAGGGAGGTACCACTCCCCCAGGAGCCAGCAGGATCACTGGGGAAGCCTGGGATTCTTCAGCCGTGGAAGGAGAGTATCATGCCACTCATATAGCAGCCAAAATGAGCACCAGCCCATCTAACTCTGCAAAGGGACCAGAGCTCAGCACACCCAAGGACTTCCTTGCTGCTCCAGGGAAAGCAGCAGAGATGCTGGGCAGACCCTCTAACTCTATGCAGAAAGTGCCAGCAGGACTGGAACAAGGCCAAAGGGATACAGAGCCCCAAAAGGGACTCTCAGAACTGGAAGGAGAAATGCTTATAGAGGAGGGTGGACTGGATTATTCTCTGAAACTTAGGCAATTGGAACTGGTTGACCTGGAAAGCAACCAGGGCCCTTCCTCTCACAGCAGAGTCCAGGATGAGCCAGCCCCTGGCAGCCCAGTCCTGCAGGCTGTGAAGCTCAGCACTGAGTTTCCTCAGTGCCAAGCAGGACGGGCTTTTCATGGCTCAGACCCTCAGGCCCAGGATACGAAATCCCCTTTGGCTGATGTCATTGCCTCTCAGAGGGACACACCTAAGTGCTTTTTAGTGTGTAAAACTGTTTCAGAAGGACATTATAAGGCTGAACCCTTTCTGGGTAATATCTTGAAGGACTCTTTGCAGGAGGTTGATGCTGGTGCAGAGCAGGAGCAAAGCACCAAAAAGTTGGCACCAGCACCTGATGAGCAGCTTACCTCAGAGGGAGCAGTAGAAGACACAGCTAAACCTTACACTTCTGAAGATGTTCAGGAAAGCTTAAGAGCACCCCAGGGTTTGGAAAAGAATACAGAATCTTCCTCTTCCCATCAGCTGACTTCCACCTTAACATGTGACAGCCAAATGAGTT
Organism: Agelaius tricolor; assembly: GCF_023055355.1. Taxonomy (NCBI): domain Eukaryota; kingdom Metazoa; phylum Chordata; class Aves; order Passeriformes; family Icteridae; genus Agelaius; species Agelaius tricolor. The sequence continues at coordinate 269,204 of NW_027269334.1, forward strand.
CACTACAAGCAGAAGGAAACAACTCATCTGGTGAAACAGGGAATACCATGATGGTCAAAGACCAGGGAATGGTTCCTAAAAAGAACTCATCTGATTCCAAATGCTTTCATCTAGAAGATGATCACAGAAAAACTGAGGGCAGACCTGCCCCTTCAACAAAGAGTGCTTTCCAAGGAAAGAGTACTTCTAAAAGGACAGAGGAAGTGAATGCTTCATGGCATAAGGAGCCAGCTTGGAAGGAGGCAGTGTCTGAACTTCAACAAGAAGAGGAGGAGGAAGAGTGCAAAGAGCAGAATTTGCTGGAAGAAGGCAAACCTTTGGAACTCAAAGATCAGAAAAACAAGGAACAAAATGAGCAGGAACAACTGCAAAGGGAAGAGCTCAGACTGGGGGAAGAGCTGAAACTAGAGGCTTTATCATCAGCTTTTGGGTCAGAGATACCTTCTGTTCCCAGGCGTAATGTGGATGTGTGTGGTTTGGAGTATGCTTCCTTGTCTGAGCAAACAGGATCAGTACTTCTTCCTAGGGAACCTGTCTCTGTGGATCAGCATCCTGGTGAGAATGTGCTGCTGAAAGCGCATGTCACAGAAGCAGGTTCTGGATGTCAGCCACCTGCTGTCGGCCCTCTGTCCTCAAATAATCAGAACCCAGGGGGGGAAACTCCACACATGTGCCATGTTTCTGACCAAGCAGAAGACCTGGAGGACTCTGGCCGCTTTTCCATCGGTGGTCAGGATATTGGAGAAGCTCACTGGGATGATAAGACACGACTGGGCAGGGAGAATGAGCACAGTGATGATCATGGAAAAGCTGTCCAGAGGTTTGATAAAAGAGATGCATCACTCTGTGGAGGGGTGACAACACCTTTTAGCGCAGAGAACCCAGAGGCTCTTGTTCCAGCATACCCTTCCTCTGGTACCAGTAACTTGGAGCCACCTGATCACCTAGATCTTCATCGTATAACAGGAAAAGCTGAGCTTTGGGACTTCATTCCAGCTTCCCCCTCAGAGATCACCTCAGCTGTGTCAGCATCTGTTCCAGAGCAGGATGGTGGCAGAATAGCCTCTCTGACCTCTGAGCACTGTCCTGGCACCAGCCTGAACAAGCTGCCAGACTCTGCAGGGAAACCACCCAAACAAGCTGCTCCTGCACAGGAGTGGAACCCAACACCAGCAGAAACTGCTGTTGTAAGGACAGATGCAAGGGAGGCCAAGACTTCTCATGAACTCCTTACTTCTGAGGAAAGCTTTCATGAGGACCTTAGTGGCCCATCTTCTTTCTCTGTAATGTACACTAGCTCCCTTCCTCCACAAGGGGGTTTTCCTGGAGATAGGAGGTCTATGGCTAGTATTGCAGGACCTCTGGAAGTATCCCAAACACCAGGAAGGACTTCCACTCCCCTGATCCACCCAGAGACAATTCAGCAAATCTCTCCCCAAAAAAGTGCCATTATACAAGGAAAAGAAATAGCAGCAGATGTGGATTGTAAAGCACAAGTGCCTTTATTTGATGAGCCTGACTGCAGTTTATACCAAAAAGAGCCTGGATCCAGAATTTCCAGTGTCCTGAGCACCCTAACTTGGCCCTCCGAAGATGATACGGTCCTTGCTGTGAACCAGCAGGGACAACCTCTGTACCCTGTGTCCCACTCAAGCCTACCTCTGGTGTCTGAGCCTGATGCCAAGCTTCCTCATCCTCCTTCCCATGTCCAAGGGCCCAGTCAAGCTCAAGCCCCTGCACTCCACGCAAATCACCTTGTTTCACCTCCAGTCCCTGAAGGTCACCAGCTGCTGGCTCCTGAACTGCACTCCAGGCTCACCCTCAGCTGTGGGATGGATGATGGTAAGCTGGGAGCCATTCACCCTGCTCCAAGCCGTCCTCTCCAGACTGCCACCTCTGCATTTGATACCAACTCCGTGGCCTCTGCTTCTGATGGAGAAAGTCTAGCAGAGAGAGATGACTTTGTTCCAGTGAGTGGAGTGTGGGATCTTGGTGACTCAGGTCCCCATGATACAGAGACTTCTGATGACTCAGGGGTCAGTTTGCTGACCAAAAGCTTTTTGGCTCTTGGAAACGAAATGTTGGTTGGCTGCTCTGACAATAGCCCTGAAACAGCAGATCACGACATGGATATAGAGAGTGGAAAATCCTCACCTGACCACCCTTCTTGGCCCTCGTTGGAAGGCCTGATAACATCCCCAGACTCCAAAAGCAGAGAGTCTGCACAGCTCCTTCCAATGCTTGCATTCACCAATCCTATTCACTTCCTCCGGCTCAGCCCTCCATCACTGCTGACCACCAGAACAACCTGCCAGGACAAGGAGCTGCAATGGGAGCAGCCCACAGGTAGCTTCGGTGGGGACACAAAGAACATCCAGGCTTCACTGGCAGTCACAGAGAAAACAGAAGGTGAGAGGAGAGTCAGGCAAGGGCTGGAAGGAGGAGAACACCAGCCAAAGGAAGAAAAGGTCAAACATGCACCCTTGGAAAAATCATCTAGCTGGCCAGACAAAAAAACTATTGGGGTAGCTATGCAGGACCTAGCAGGCAATCAAGAAAACGCAATTAAAAGCCGAGTAAAAACCAAGGACTGGCACCGTCAGGGCCTGAAGAGGATGTCAGTACCACCAGACATCTTGCAGCGTGAGTCCTCTCTTCCATTTCCCTTCCTTCTTCCTCCCTCCAACTTAGAACAGTTATCAAGAAGTAGGATTAAATTAAATAAACAATATGATGGAGAGGCATGACAGTAGAGAGCTTAGCATGGCTCTTGTGCCCTTCTGGTGATATTTCTTGCTCCAGCCCTACAGCCCTCTCCTATCCTGCCCCAAGCTTCCCTTTTCAGCTGTCCCCTCTTTCCTCTCTGCTGTCCTCTGTATCCTGCTTGTTCCCTTGAGTGATGCATCCTTGAGGAATGCACTCTGGCGCTCAGTCTCCCCATGCCACACTAATACCTGCTACAATAAACTTATTTCATGGATTCCTGAGGCAATAAAGAAGATCCATGCACACACCCTCAGTAGCCCATATTTCTTATCAGTTGTTTATTTGCTGCCTCCCCTTATTTTGCAACTGGCACTTTTAGGTTCCCACTTGACCTTTTAAAAAAGATTATATTCCTGTGAGCGCAGGATTTAAGAGTACAGATAAGAAGGGAAATTTGTCAAACCCAAGGTCTCAGCTTGCACAGAAGTCAAATCACTGATGTCACAAGTGGAAAACATGCATCTTCTGTACTACAGCTCATTCAGCAGTACTTGCTATCAGGATGTATATATGTTCTTTACTATACCTTACATTACTTCTTTTAATAATTACTTCTTTTTAGCTCTTGCTTTAGTCTATTTTTGAAGCTCTGAAACATGCTGTATTTTTGGCACAGGGGAAAAGGAGGGGGGTATGGAAGGGTGTAAAAGGTTTGGAAGAACTTGAATCTCAAGATTTGTTAATGTGTTTGACCTGTAATTTCTTGATTCCAAATTTTAAAATATTCAAGGCAATAGTACTGTCTTTCCCCTTATCCATAACTGCAGCTCAGTCTTTGGACTTTCTTCCTTTTTCTGCTTCCAGTTATTTCAGATTTAGAATTTCTTCACACCTTATTTGATTAAATCCCTCACAAATCAAAAGGACTTCTCCAGTTTTACACTTTGGCTCCACTGATCTGATGCCTGGCCTTAGGAGCTGAAAGTGTTAGGACAGCACCAAACAAGGCACACAGGCAATTCTTTACTTGCATAACTGGAGAGAGAAGCTCTTAGAGTTACTGTTGCTGCCTAAAATATCAGCCTTTTTCTTTATGTGAAAAGTAAATGTGGCTAACAGATGTAAAGTGTAAGTAATGTCAAGAATTATTAAAACTAGAATGTTTCTGACCCAGAAATAAATGCCACAAGGGCACCTGTACTCCAATTCAACACTGCGACTTAGGTGGGGCATAGGTAAGTGGTATCTGTGCGTCATTTGGATTGTAGATTAAGTCTAAAAATTGACTGATGTGTTTACTTTCCAATTGCCTTCTATGCAGAGGTTTCTTCTGTTCCTTCAGAGGAGGAAGCTCACAAGGCACACAGGGAACCACCAGTCATCTCAGAAACAGTTATAATGAGGTGAGTCTCTCAAAGATTCTTAGAATTTGCCCCAATCCCTGTGAAGCACAGAAGCCTCCGTTGTTTCTGAGTTACCAAAGATGATGATAAGGAGTGGAAAACTTTAATTAAATGCCATAGGCCTATGTTTCAGTCTATGCTCTCTTGAAGAGAGTCCTACTGCAACAGAGGTATTTCTGTGCCTTCAGGACAGCCATTCCATTAAGCCAAACTTTTCCCTTTGTGTCAAGTAAAGCTTGTGGAGCTTGAGCTTGTTGGAAAATAAGAGGTCCCTGTTGTGACAGAGCAGTTTCTAAGGTTTGGATAAGCCTTCTCTGGTGCTGTGCCCTTTGTTCACTCTGTGTTTTGAAACCCTTATTCCTTGGCAGAGAGAAGAAATCTGCAGACACAACAGAGAACTTCAAGCGCCGGCACTCCAAACTAATCAACTCCTGTAAGTACCTCCTGCCTGGGGTGCTGTGGCAGTCCCCTCTCCACCAGCATCTTTCACCCTTGCAGTGAGCACAAAGGAGAGGGACTTCTGCCACGTGGTGGTTGTGAGGATGTAGTGTTAGAGAGCAGGGAAGGCAGTACACTCTGGAATCCTGCAGTACACTCAGGCAGCTGAGGAGCTTTGCCTGAATTTGGCTGTCCCAGTCTGGGGCAGAGTTTTGTCCAAGTTGAAGCAGAGGGTGAGTTGCTACTACAGAAAAGAAAAATGTATGTGTTTTTCTCCACAGCAAGATTACTGTATCAGGAGTACAGTGATGTGGCTCTGAACAAGGCCATCCAAAGCCAGAAGAGAGTGGATTATCCAGAGGATATAGAGTCAAGTTTCCCAAGTTCCCCGAGGCTACGGAGGAAAGTGCTGTCTCCCCAGGACTCATATTTGCAACGTCTGTCAGTCTCATCTAATGCATCCCTCTGGCAGGACATCCCCATGATACGGGGCAGCAGAATACTGCTTAACATGTCCCGTGAGGAACAGAGGCTGCAAGAGGTATGGGGCAGATGTGGCAAAGTAAATGGGTGGTCTTGTAGTCAAGAAAGAGTCTCTGGAAGGAGGGTTAAAGCAGAGAGCAAAATCTGTGATGTGGGAATGCAGGTAGTTGAGGCAGAGGTCACTTCTACTCCTGGAAGCAGCATGGGGTATGAAGTAGAGCAATGCTGAAGTGCTGAATTTTAGAGAAAAGCAGCACTGAAGGACAGACTGTGCACTGTATAAATAACTCCAAGTAAACAGACATGGGGAAAAGTGAGAACATGATAAGGAGTTTTGAGTATGCTCAATGCAAAAGGGTGTGTAAAAGTAGAAGACTTGCAGCATTCTCCCATACATAAGCTTGTGAGAAATGCTAATAAAACCACAGTAAATTCTATTTTCTGTAGTAGAATATGAGTTTAGCAAATTGACCTGTGTGAGTTTAGCAAATTTACCTATGTGAGCTGCAGGGCTGAGAGGAGACTGGGAGATGTGTGGATTCAGCACAATGGTACCCAGAGAAACTGGGTAAAGAAAATGAGAGGATCTGAGAAGTGGACAGGAGGACTCAGAGAAAGAGGTGAAAACAACAGCATGGGAAAAGGTTTGTGGTATGGATGCTGGACTTTATAGGAGCTTGTGAAAGTGGTGTTGAGGGGAAATAAAAAGTAAAATGAGAGCAAGTAGCTATTTTTAAGTCATAACACAAGTCTGTTTCTTAAAGAAAGTCTGTAAGTGCATACTTGCCCTTCCTTTCTAAAGCCTCTCTTCTCTAATTACACACTCCTTGCAAGATGTGCTGGGAGGTTTTCCTGCTTTGCCACGTTTCCTCTCTGTAAGATTCCTCACAGACTTGCGCAGTGTACTGATGCTGTGCTCCCTTGTTTTCTCTCCCAAGGCCAAGTTTGAGCTGATAATATCTGAGGCTTCCTACCTGCGCAGTTTGAATGTGGCAGTGGATCACTTCCAGCGCTCGGCAGAGCTCCAGGCGATGCTAACCAACCAGGAGCGCCAGTGGCTCTTCTCCCGGCTCTCCGATGTGCGTGATGTCAGTGCCAGGTGAGACGTGGCCCTTTGCTTCCAGGTCTAACAGGCACATGGTGCTTCCATCAGGAATGTTTCTCACTCCTCTTCTGCACTGTTCAATGGAGATACAGCACCTAGTGATGACACACCAACACTGCCTGGAAAGGAATATTCACCTTTTTAGGTGAATTCTGGTGTTAAATCCCAGGTATTATAGCTCAGTTGTGCACAGAGCTCACTGCAGGGGATCAAAATGGTAATGTAGCCTTGTGCTACTGCTTTCAACTACAATTAAACTTGACTAACTAGACCTCAACCCAAACCAGCTCCTGCCAAATACAAGACAAAAGGGGCAGCTGCATTAGCCCTGATGAAAAGCGGGGTAAAAAAGGAAAAACAGTAAGTTACAACCATCACTTGGCAGAAACTAATGTGAATCAATAGAGCGTAATTCATGAAATGTGGACATGACCCCACATGCAAGGAATCCTGTATGTTGTAGGATTTTGTTTTGCTTTTCCTCCTGCAAGGCTTGACTACATAAGTTACTAAGCTGGTAAGGTTTGCTGCTACCTTTTCCATTTCTACTAGCAAGATTATTCTGGTGAGGTCTTAGTTTTCAGCTGTTTCCTGACCATGCCTGTAGAAGCATGACCTCTCAAGAATAGAGGTCTTTTGCCTCTGCTTTTTCCTTGCTGATACAAAGCCCTATCATTATCCTCAAAGCCCTATTGTCATTATCCAGACATTACACTCTCCCTAGAACTAAAGAGCTGTTTTGTGCTTGTGTGGGCTGTCAGGGTTTTAGAAGACTAAATGACACTGATATTTCCCTCTCCTTTCTTGGCACCACATCCATGTGCTGCAGTTTCCTCTTTGACTTGGAGGAAAAATTTGAAGAGGACATATTCACCTTCCGTGTGTGTGACGTGGCTCTGAAGCATGCCCCTGACTTCCGCCGGGTGTATCTGCCATATGTGACAAACCAGACATATCAGGAGCAAACCTTCCAGAGACTACTGTAAGTTTTTCTCATTTGCTGCACCCTTCTCCCCCTTACTTCCATGAATAGCTTCCTACTCTTTCAAACTATGGGCAATACTGCAGGAAAAGGCTGTTGAGTAGTGCTCTTGCTACACCCCCCGGAAGAACCTTCCTCAGTTCAATGGCATTTGGGACAGCAGGACAGAGCTCCTGCAGGCTTCTGTCCCATAGCATTGGGGAGAAAAATAATATGTAATATCTGATCTTGTTGCAGGCTGTTCTCTGTCTGCCCTCTACTGAAGAGAGCAAAAATGACCATCCTGGATAATGGTTTTCAGTCTTGATCACTGAGAACCAGAGTGCAAATCACCACTGTCCCCATGAAAGGAGCACTGCTGATAGAGGGAGTTGAAATGTAGATGTTACTTCTGGCTTTTACTCCAGAGAGCTGTGGAAAGAGGATAGAGATAACAACAGCTGTACTGTCATCCTGTAGCTGTTAGAAACCCGTAGTTGCTCTTCAGTAGCAGAGTGGTGAAGTTTCTTGACATTTCTTGGCCCAGGGACAAAACCTGACTGTCGGGAGTACTCCAGCATTCCCTGATACTAGGAAGGTTATTTATTTACTCTGATGCCTGGATGTCTTTTTTTTCTTTGCCACTCCCACAGAAATGGAAATGCAGGGTTCCAGCAAGTCCTGGAGAGACTGGAAAGTGATCCAGTGTGCCAGCGCCTCTCGCTTAAATCCTTCCTCATCCTCCCCTTCCAGCGCATCACTCGACTCAAACTCCTCCTACAGGTAACTGTGGTGATTCTCTGCCTTCCCTCAAGTTTCCCTCAAGCTGTGTTTGGAAGCAGCTGAGAGAGTTGGGAAAGGGGCTCAGCCTGGAGAAAAGGAGGCTCAGGGGGGACCTTGTGTCTCTGCACAACTCCCTGACAGGAGGGTGCAGCTGGCAGGAGGTTAGGCTCTGCTCCCAGGGAACAAGTGACAGGGCAAGACGAAAAGGCCTCAAGCTGTATTAGGGAAGGTTCAGGTTGGACATCAGGAGGAATTTCTTCCCAGAAAGAGTTGGGAGGTGTTGGGTTGGGGGCTGCCCGGGGACATGATGCAGTCCCCATCCCTGGAGGTGTTCAGGAAATGATGGATGTGGCACTGTTTGAGGCATTGCTATTTGTGAATCATTTAGGGCTTTGTTGTGACACTACTTTAATTGTACCCCAAGAAAGAGTTAATGGAGTCTTCTCAGAACATGCTGATTTCCATTTTATTGAACTTTCTGGCTTCCTGCTAGGAAAACAAAGCAAGGGTTCCTTGGCTGCCCTCTGGAAGGCAGTCTGTGTCTATGCTTTGCCTGCAAATTTGACTAATAAAGAGCCATCCAGACAGGGAACCAGCCAGTCCCTAAAGAATTAATTTTGAGTTCTTTCTATGAATTTCTTCTTTTTGATTTTTTGAGCTTCTTTTTACCAGGAGAAAAGGACAAGTCTATTCTGTTCATACGTCCATTTGTGGTTTAGCTAGTGGTTGCTTCCTATGCCATATAACTTCTATGTGATAATTAATACAATTTAGATTTACAGGAATCACTGGTCAGTATGACTTAACAGTGACATTCTGCATCTCAATTTTTTGGCTTTCTTGTCTCCACATGTCATCAGCTACTTCTGCTTTATTATTTATTGTACTCTTCAGTGGTGGTAATGACCACCTTTCCCTGTTTGCATCGTGAAAATCATCTTTTCTCACACAGAATATCCTGAAAAGAACTCGGCCTGGGTCTGTGGAGGAAGTGCAAGCAACGCAGGCCTATGATGCACTTGAAAAGGTAAAGGTGCCTACCCTTTCTGCAGCCTTACCTTTGTCTCTAATTAGTCAACTCCCACCCTTGTCCCTGCAAGAAAATCTTGCTTTAAAAAACCCCACAGCATTACTCTATTGCATCCCTTCCTCTTATCCTGTTTATTATAGAGGCAAGGTTTAAAGTTTTCTAGGACAAATGGTTATCTAAAATTTGTACAACTTCATAAGGTGGATTGTTCTGTCTAGTAATGATTTGACCTTCCAAAGGAGAGCCACCAGGATGGTGAAGGGCTTGGAGGTGAAGACAAAAGGAGTGGCTGATGTCTGTTCAGCTGGAGGAGACGGAGACCAGATCTCACAGCAGTTTTGCAGCTTCCTCATAAGGGGAAGAGGAGGGGCAGGCCCTGATCTCTGCTCTGTGTGACCAAGGACAGGACGCGAGGGAATGGCTGGAGCTGTGTCAGGGGAGGGTTAGGTTGGATATCGGGCAAAGGTTTCTCCCCCACAGAGTCATGGGGCACTGAACAGGGTCCCCCAGGGAATGGTCACGGCCCCAAGGCTGCCAGAGCTCCAAGAACATTTGGACAATGCTCTCAGGCACAGGGTGGGATTATTGGAGTGTTCGTGCAGGGCCAGGAGTTGGACTCAATGATCCTTGTGTGCCCCTTCTAACTGAGAATATTCTCTGATTGTAATATATACTTTTTTTGCAGGAGGATGCCTAAGGAATTGTCACTTATGCTGACACCTAAGGGGCTCCTGGGAGTAGTACTGATCCCACCATGCAGTTCTGCTCTCACTGCTTATCTGTTTTCCTCTGCAGCTCATCAAGGATTGCAATGAGAATGTCCAGCGCATGAAGAGCACTGAAGAGCTGATCTACCTCAGCCAGAAGATTGAATTTGAGTGTAAGGTGAGCTCACCCATTCCCTGGGCCTTGCTCTAGTCTAATGTATTTTCTGTCTTTCCCCACAAAACCACTTTTTGTTCTCCTCTCAGAGAACCCAGAGCTGTTGAACCAGAAGCTCTTCATCAGTGCTTCCCTTGACCAATCATTCATGTCAGCCTTCTCATGAAGGTGCCTGCCATGACTTACACCTCTCCAGCTGGAGAACTGAAAGCACAATTCCTCAAGAGAAAGGCAAAAATGCAAATCCAAAACTCACAGGGACCCTTCTTCTTGTGCATAAATATTTATTTTTGTCTTGCAGATATTCCCACTCATCTCACAGTCAAGGAGACTTGTGAAATGTGGTGAGTTGACAGCACTGGACTTCAACAACCTGAGTCCAAAATGGAAAGTCACGACCCGGCCCATCTACCTGCATCTTTTCAATGACCGTCTGCTCCTGTCTCGGCCCAAGGAGTGAGTGCTTCAACACAATTCTTGCTGCCCCTTCTAAAATACCTGTCTCTTTCGGGGTCTGTGCTTTGGTGACAGAGTCCTTTCCCTCTGCCTGCCAGCAAGTGGCAGTCTTTGTCAAGTCACTCTCCTGTCCCGACTTGATGTAAGTATCATGAAAGTATGTGGAAATTGATAGTCCCAGCGCTTAATTACATACTGTAATACAATAACATATCTTGTGGTCCCTAGCACAACATTTTGATTCTGCCTTTGCATCTCTACAATGTGAAACACTTGAACAATAACCATTTATTCTAGTTTTACTTGGTAAATAATTTCTTCCTAAAGCACAGTATGAGGACTAGTGAATGTGCAAATCACTGGTTTGTCAAGAGAGTTGTTGGTTAGTTGTGTTGGGGTTTTGAGGGTGGTGAGTTTGTTTTTAAGCTGTAAGCTACCAAAAAAATTCTGACAGGTCAGAGGTTAGTATTTCTACCCTTTTCATTAAATCTTTTCTCTCTCTTCTTTGGTCTTCTGAGACTTCTAACAAGAGCACTGCTTAGGATGTGTGAAGCAGATGAAGACTCATTAAAAGCTTTTTGCTTTCCTGCAGACTATGTGACTCACTATGTAACCCTCATAACCTTAAAACTCTCACCTTGTTTTGTTCCTCCTGTTGACCTGCAGGGGTGGACGTTTCGTTGTGTTTGACCATGCTGCTTTCTCGTATGTGCGCGGGGAGAAGTGTGAGATGAAACTCCACGGGGCAAACAAGAATCTGTTCCGTCTCTTTCTGCTTCAGAATAACCAGGGGAAAAGAGTAGAGTTCTTGTTTCGGACAGAGACACAGTAAGAGCTCAAGTTTACCTGTGGTATATCCCATTACCATGGCCAGACACCTCCTGGTAGCCTGATGATTGTCCCTCAGCTATTCAAATGCTGAAATAGCAAATTCAGCTGCTAAGCAGAAGTCTTGAAAAGCATCCTCTTGCTATAACTATTTCCTTGTGAAACACCTTCCCCTCTCTCATCATAGTTGCTCATACAATACTACCACATTATGTCATACCATCAGCCTCCAAAAATGGGAATTTTTGCCTTTTCCTACCTCCTTTCTCAGCTTCCCTTTGTGTGAGCAAACACCCCTCCACTCCACGTTATTTCAGTCACCAGACTGTCATCCCTCACACTGAATGCTGATACCTATTCTGTGCTGTATTCCAGCAGTGAGAAGCTGAGGTGGATCTCTGCTTTGGCTCCTCCGCGGGGAGAATTGGACCTCCTGGAATGCCCTGGTGAGACTGCTCTGCTGCTACAGCATTGGGGGTGGACTGGCTTGCAGGAGTCACAGGCACTGTTAGGTGGGATACCCCAGAAGGATTCCAAGCCAGAATACTTGGGGTTTTGTAGATAAAGAACATACTTATGGGCTTTCCCTCAGTGCTGGGTGCTGCCAGTTATTGTACATGTTTTAACGCTTCATTTTAGATGAAGACCTGCAGTGTTCCTTCTAGTTCTCAACTTTTTATTTGGGCAGCTCCTAATTCTCCACCTCCTCTGGAGCTGATGTCCACAGGTTTACTGTTGCTTTCCGATATATCAATGTGATCTTTCCTCCCCTTCAGATGCACCACAAGTTCAGTGCATAAAGACTTACAAGGCTCGGGAAAATGATGAGCTGGCTTTGGAGAAGGCAGATATCATCATGGTTATGCAGTACAGCAATGATGGTGAGCAGAATGAACAGTGCCTGTCTTAAACTGTAGGACTGAGAGTGCAGAGGGATTCTTCATCTTCTTTAGTGTGCTTTATTTGGAAGCCGAAAGAGGATCTTTTCCTTTGCTCTTAGGGTCTTTTTGGAGGGGGCTTTTTTATGAAAAAAACATGTGACTTTTGCCTCATGTTGTGCTTTTCCCCACACCACAGGGTGGATAGAAGGAGTAAAACTCTCAGACCGGGAGAGAGGCTGGTTCCCCTCGGAACACGTGGAAAACATCTCCAGCAAACACATGCGGCAGAAGAACCTGAAGGAGGAGCAACGGGTGAAGAATGCCAAGCAGCAGGTCTTCTGCAAGAAATAAGGCTCTGTTTGGACCTGTACAGTCTCCCTGCCATGGGGAAACCATGGCTTTTCTATCGTGCCTCAGAAGAAATGCCTCTGTGAAGAGCATAATACAAAGCACTTTGACAGGACCAGGTGCTTTTTGCCAAAGAAAGTGGGAATTCAATCAGGAAAAACTTCCTCTCTGTCAGCAGGACTATGGCAGCAAGAGGAGGGATAAAGGTTGCATGTATTGCTTGCTTTGTGGTAGTAGGGAGGGACTTAAATCAGATAGAGGTCTGGGGTCTGGACTTCTGAAAACATATTCCTGGTTTTGCCACTGACAAGTTGTGGGACTTTATGAAAGTCACTTCAGAGTTCTGCCTCAGTTTTGCCATGTGCAAAATGGGGGTAAACTTACCTACCTCACTGCATGTTGTGAGGCTAAATTCACTAGTATTAGCAGCCTGAGAGCTTCAAGTTCCTGAGAAGGAAGGTGCTAAGTGCAAAGCACAACAGAGCTGAAGAGAATATTCCGTTTGAATATCCTCTGGATACCTTCATGGCGTTGATCTCCATAGTGTAATTTCCATTTAGGGCAAGTTATGTTTTAGATCATGCAAGTCTACAGGGATTTAGATAGGCAAATATTTCATTGTACCCAAATGCTGTTAAGAGTCCTTGACAGCATTACAAAATCCATTGGAATTAAGCAGTTTTCAGAAGCCACTGTGATGATTTCCCCCACATAAGAAGTATCATGCTGAGAAACCTGCTTCCAAAAGGTCACCTCCCTTCTGAACAAGCATCCCACCAAGCCATCTGAACTGACCTTTTTTTTAACTCTGCCTCCCCTTGGAAGATCAGTGACTTTTACAAAGATTTATATTTTGTGTTGGTACATGCCCTGTACAAAATAACCAGGACTAGGCACATGCAATGAAGTGGCACTTTACTGCTGCTCTTACTCTGATTGCTGATGTGGTATTGCATGCACCATTTTGCACACTTATGGAGAACACTGAGATATTTAGCCACTGTAGAGAAAGGCAAAATGTACACCAGGGTCTTTGTTCTTTCTAAGGACTCTCTGGTTTTAAGTCCAGTTTACATGCATTTGTGCAGAACCTGTTTGAGGATATGCCTTCAAGTGTAAAATACTGTTTCTGTGTTAAAGTGTTCAGTTCAGTCAATGCAAGATCAAGTTTAAGAATCAATACACCAAAGAAAGCCACGTGTAGCCTCTTGCATTTAATATATTTGAAGAATTAGTTACCTTTGTATCTCCAGCTTACTGTCTCTGTAACATTCTGCCTTTAAATCCCATTTACATTGTATCTAGAATAGCTTATTATGGCCTATTTATATCAATAATTTTAGCTGGATTAAAAGAAAAAAGTTGCTTTTAGTCCTAATAAACTCATGCACTTCTCCAGTTAAAAAGCTTTCTGCTTGCCTTGTTACTTAGGTTTTCCTCTCAAGTGTAAGTAATTCAATTTACTGAATATACATGCAGTATTTTTTGCTATAATTTTCCTTTCTAAGTGACTGTTAAGTACAAACAGGTCTCTTTAGCAGAGGCAGCGATGAAAGCTGGGTTTATCCAGCCTTAAGGTTCTTCAGTATTATCCCCAGCCCTAGAGAGCTGATGCTGCAGCTCTTCCACAGTGGTGTTAGTCATGCATAACTGAAGGTAGGCTGAAGGGATGAACTACAGAAAATGGGAGTTCAGCCCACTAGAGCAGAAGGACAGGACCCAGTTATTCAACTTTTAATCTATGGTCAGACAACAATCTGCTAACACTTCCCCTCCCAGAAGGACTGGAGCTGTTCCTGAGCTAAGAGCCAAAGCAGAGCTCTACCTCAGACTCACACAAGAAGGGTTATAATCCTCCTCAAGACCCAGAATATTCAGATATCCCAAATGCCTGCTTGTCCCAAGCTGTCATGAATTTATGCAGTTCCAAGTCCCCAGGATTGTCAGTGTCTCAGGTGGGACATAAAATGCTGCCATGGGATCACTTCAGCTGTATAAGGTCACCTCACACAGGCAGTTGGGGCATCCCACATCCACTTCAGCTTCATCCAGGAGGAGCCAGCCATATATATTCCCATTCTAAATTAGAAGTCATCTTGTTCAATATCTCAGGTTGAGAGTTCTTTACTCTTTCAAACTCTGCTCTTGAAAGCAAGCAGGCAGATTGTTCATTAGAGCCTCCAAAGTGGTAAAGTGGTTTCTGTGCTTAAGTCTGTATGTTGTTAAAATTCCACTTGATATAGGAAACATCAAGGGTACTGTTGTCATAATTGACAGCACTTCTCTACTCTTTTTAACTAGTTGGATCAAAGGTTAACTTGTCCCTGTCACAGGTACAGCCTTTATTTCCTGATGTCAGGCCTTTGTATGTTGAGGAGCATTTAAAGGTCAGCTTACGCTTCTAAGAACAAGTGCTTATACCCTGGGTTACTTTGATTTCTCACATTTCAGACAGGCCTCAACTTCTCACTATTTAGTTAAACTTTTAGCCCCAGCACCATCCTGCCACCAAAATCCATAAACAAATCTACACTGAAACTGATTGACATATCTTTGATTTGTACAAACTTAATCAAACTAGTACAATATCCCTCCCAACTGCACATCACAATACAGGAATCAAGTTAGTGGAATGCCTACTGTGTCCTATGACAGTCTTAATTGTGCCACAATTTCTCCCCACATTATCTAATGTGGATTACCTGATTTACCAGATAATCAGTATTAAACAGAAGCATAGGGTATGTCATACAAATCCCAACACTTTCCTGCTATTCACAAAGATTCTGTGAGAGGTGGCACTGGATCTTCCCCGGGAACCTGTGGAGACTGACACGAAGTGTATCTGGACAAAACAAATTCAGGATTTCTGAAAAAAAGAAATAATTAAAGTCAACACTCAGAGGGCAGTTACACTATTTTCTTTTTGTGAAAAGGACAGCAATGAAGTACAAGCATGAGCTGCATTTAAAAAGTTTTGTTGAGAAGCTGAAAAGTCAGGGTGTATGTCTGAAAATCAAATTTTATGACTGCTGACATTTTTCATAAAAAGTAGTTTAAAATACATATAAAGTAGTTTAATATATGTAAAGGTATATATATATGTGGTATATATATATATATATATATATATATATATATATATATTTATATACACACATACATATCTACACATATATGTATGGCTCAAAAAAACCCCCCAAAACTTCTAGTGCTGGAGACCTGTGATGGTCCTTCCTCAAGGAAAATAAATAAAAGTATTTTCCTAGGTTATTATTTTCACAAAAAAAGATGATATTAGGACCAAAAAAGTGATATTAGGACCAGAGTTCAGTAAATAAACACAACCTTGCTCAGAAACAACTTTTAAAGCAGATAGTGTTTTTTTTTTGTATTTGCATTTTTTTCTAATATTGAAGAGGTCCCATGACCCTCCAAGATGTGTCTTGTCAGCTGAATCCTGTTAACAAATTAAATGCCATTTTAGTTCCAACTTCTTGCGGCTGATGGCTGAACCAGGTGCACTGTTAGACCAATTATACTGGCTCCAAAATGTTGGCACAGATCTTTCAGCTTACACTCGTTTAACCTGATGAAATGATTCAGGTGAAAGCATGTGCAGAAGCAAGGCTTTAGAAGCCAAAAGTAAACCTTGAAATGAAGACAGGAATTTTGAGTCAGGAGAACAGTGCTGTGCCAGCGAGACGATGATGAGCCAATAAACAGGAGGAGGATGAAGGTTGTTCTGTTTTGGTGCATAAGGACGTATGTCTCATTCTTCATGCAAGCACTGCCTGGTGCTGGTCTCTTAGGAGCCTTCTTTTTACTAAGAATTGTTAAGCATTGAAAGGACACAAATTACAGCACTCAAAAGTCAGGAAGTGCCATTTGTTCCTTGCAGCCCCCAGCTGCTGAAGAACTAGAAGTTGCTGGACACCTAAAACAAATGTGTTCCTGCCAGGCCACCGGAAAAGAACACAATCACAGAATTCTTAGGGCTGGGAAGCATCTCTAGCGATGGTCTAGTCAGGGTATCCAGAGCAGGTGACACAGAAACGTGTCCAGATGAGTTTGGAATGTCCCCAGAGAGGGAGATTCCATTCCCTCCCTAGGCAGCTGTTCTAGTGCTCTGCCATTCTCTACGGAAAAAAAGGTCTTCCTCATGTTGAGATTAAACTTTTTGTGGTTTAGTTCACGGCTATTGCTCCTTGTCCTGTCGCTGGCCACAACTGAAAAGAGTCTGGCACCATCCTCATGCCACCTATTAAAGATTATTTATATGGATTACAAGATCCCCTCTCAGTTTTCTGCAGCCAGAACAGACCCTGCCCCTGCAGTCTCTCTCACTGTAACATTCCAGACGCCGTATCATCTTTGTTTCCTTTCGCTGGACCCTCTCCAGTAGCTCCTTGTCCTCGTACTGAGGAACGCAGAACTGGGTCTAGCAGTCCTGACAACGAGGTCCCCTCCATCCACGGGTAGCGAGTTTTGCAACACCAAAGCGCACACGGCGATATTTCAGCTAGCTCCTCACGGGGAGCATTCTTCCTAATATCCTCACCAAGGCTGGAACACTCCCGTTCCCTCCGTGTGGACAACAGGGGCCCAGCGTGGTTCCCGTGGAGGGGGGAGGGGTAGGGCGGTCTCCCCCGCTGTGCCCAGGTGGCCCTGATGAGGCGGCCGGGGCCGGGCAGGATGGGCGGCCGGGCGGGGCATTAACCGGGCCGAGTCGGAGTGGGCCCGCCACGGAGCCGGCATGGACGGGGTGGACAAGGAGCAGCAGCCGGAGGACCGGGCGGCTAGAGGGCTTGGAATGGGCTATGGTAAGGGTGTGGATGAGGGCAGGGGGGATGAGTGATACCGGCTCGCCCTAATAACCGGGGGGAGGCACCCGGCAATGAGCCTAATGAGCAGCCCCGGGGGAGGATAACCGCTCCTCAGCGATGTTATCTAGGCACTCATTAGCCTTCTACGTCCTGGGCCCTGCGACTGGGAATGATGGATTCCCCGGCCCTCGTGTTCCCTGCTAGTAAAAGCACCTGGCTTGGGGCAGGGGGTCTTTGTGTCATACCGAGCAGCTCCCGCTACCTCGGGGTTTCTCATTTGCACGTTCCTCGCTGTCCAGTTTTCCCCCTCCTTGTGTGGAGGTACCTCTGAGGCTGTTCCTTTTCCCCTGCCGTGTGTGTGTTCAGGTGGTTTTATACCAAATGCCCCAAACAACCCTAAAAACCTTGCAGATGAAGTGGTTGACTTTTTCCGAGGAATGTCTAAGGAGGTGGCTGTGAAATAGAAAAGGGGGCTTGGCTTGCTGTAAGCGCACCAGGTGTTCCACACTACCTATTCCTTAACACCCACTTGTTAACATCCCTTCTCCTTCTATTTTTCTAAAAGAGGGACAAAGGGATGTTCAGTCTGGTCTCTGAATTATAGGAGAAAGGAGTGGTTTTATAACGCCCTTTGTTACCAAGGCCCATCTTTCTCTCCAAACTTGGTTTTCATTTCAGCTCTTTTCCTTGGCAGTCCCAAATGGTTGTGAGATTTTTGTTATCTGTTCTAGAAATAAAACACAGCAGTTTACTTTCACTTGGAGGACTATTTCTGTAAAGAATATTAAACTCCCAGGTGCCCACATAAGACTTGGACACTTGTGATGTAAACACATACTGGGGTTTGCATAGAAACAGGTAAAAACCCTGCTCAAATAATGTGAAAATACTTTTTTTTTCCCTCACATAATGAGTGAGATAAGCTCAGAGGCAACCAGGAGGATGGTGGAAAAAGGAATTATATAGACCAGAGACCTCTTCTTCCTCATTCAGTTCTTGACTCTCCCCATCAGGATATTATAAGCAGTGGAAACTTGTTGCTGCTTAACAAGATCAAATTATTATAGCTGCATAGTTTCCTGCTTCTGTTTTTTTCCCCTGCAACTAATTTGGTTCTCTTAATCCTATAAAAAGCAAATTAGATGCTCTTGGAGTAGCCTGCCATCCCCTCATACTTGTGTGAAATTTCTCTGGTCGGCTTGGAATTGTGGGGATCTTCCTTGATTAACAGTTGTTTCAGAAAGAGACATTGAGGCAGAAGCAAATCCTTTATTTTGGCATTGCACTAATACATATCAAAAGCAGAGCACAGTGAAATGAAATTATTTGTATCTTTTTCCCCAAAAAATTAAACCATCAAGTTTCTCCGTTGTCATATGCTATTGAAATGCTGCCAACAGTCTGCTCAAACTTTCTTCTCTCCAGACAAAGGCAAATACGTGGGTTTGGGTTTATTATTCTACTTCCTATTCTTATGAAATAATAACTTTAAAAAAAAAAATTAAGTAGCAGAAATCACACAGACTTACACATTCTGAGCCGCTTGGGAGATTTTTGGAAATTTTTATTTGGAAATGTATGTGCCAGCTGGGAAAGTATAAGGCTTCTGTATTATTCTGTTGCCTATTTTAATTATTTATCTTGCTGTGTTCTTTCTGACCTGTCTTCTACTATTTAGTCTTTCTTATTGTAACACACTTTGGGGTTTTTGTTAAACTTAGTTGGATTTCTGTACCTAATTTTGTCCTTATCCCCTTATTTCACTCCCTATCTCGTAAATCTGTTATTCAGAAGTGTGGCTGAAGCTGCAGAGAAATAATTTAAGGCGGTTATTAGAAGTTTGTACAATTAATAGTTGTTTGCTTGGCCAGCTTTGGTATGATAGAACTCCATAAAAGTAAAAAAGTGATTATGTTTGTCAGGTAATCCCTGCTGACAAAGTAGACCAGAATTTTGCTTCTGTCCTTCTTCTGCTCATTTTAATAAGGTGATGGGATCTTGTCAGGTCATTGATTTTTGTTCTGTTGCTTATTCCAGAGACCTGTATTACCCCTGAAGCTGTTTTCCCACAACTGTATTTGTAATATGCAAGCTTCCCTTTATTCTCTGTGTCTGGAATTACCCTCTTCTGTAGTTTACGTTTGCTTTTAAAAAGAGGCTTTTCTAGTCACACATTTGAATATCTCCATATTGACCATATCAGCTTCTTTGCTGTTGCTTTCCTGGCATCACCTGTCTTTATTCTGAGCTCTCTTGTCACTGTTGGGTTTTGTTGTGTGGTCTTTTCCTTCCCCCAGAACTGAAACTCCTGATCCAGGCACATCCAGCTTAGGCAATGGTCATGTGGCGTGGGGTTTGGATTTTTTTCCCTCATTTTTGCCTTGCAGAATTCCATGATGAGAGGGAGAATATGCTGCTGAATACAGAGCACCTTGTGGTGGATGCTGATGCTGTTGGTGACCATGGTGCAGAGAGCAGTGTGCTACCTGAATTCCCAGGCACAGTCAGACAAGAAATAGTTGAGGACAACTTGGGAACAGAAGACAGGAATAGCTCTGTAAAAGAGGTGGAAGAAGATGAGGGATGCAGCACCCTGCAGGCAACTGGGTCATCTCCCAAAGGCTCTGTTGTCCTTGATAGCCAGCACGACTTTGCCTTGGTGTGTGAGCAACCATTGGATTTCTGTGGTGACACGAAGGTTGGATTAGCACAGGAGCCCACAGGTCAGTCAGGGTCACAAGAGCGCTCTGAGAGTTACTGCCCTGCTGAGATTGAAAAGGAGGCGAAGAAGGGAAAAACTAAGCAAGCATCCAGTGGAGTGGCTGGAGCTGCCTGCAGGCAGGAGGAGATCGGCCTGGCCCCTCACCAATCCAAAGCTCCAGCCAGCACTGCAGCTCAGAATTCCTATGAGGGCTCTTCAGTCCTGGAGTCCAGAGGCAGCTGTGATGTGGCCAAGGGAAAAAAATCCTTACCTGTCAAGAAGAAACCCCGCACCTTCTATAGTGCAGGTAGATCCCAGGGCACACACTGGCACACAGTGACATTGGCAGTGCCAGTGGCACTCGGTGTTCCCTTCCCAGTGCTGATGTGCTCTAACTGGTATTGCATTGCACTCCACACCATTAGGTGTATGAAGACTTCCACTAATAAAGGTTGCTGAGTGTCTTTCATTTGAAGCATCACTGGCAATGCTCTTTGCTTTTGAAACAGCTGAAGAGGATTTTTGTTTATTTTTGTGGTTTATTTAAAAAAAAATCATTTCTTACTCATATATTTCTAGTATAATAAAAATGTCCAATTTTTTTCTGTTTCCCTCTCTTTTAAATTTTTTTTCTTATTTTCTTGTCACATACTTCCCATCTCTCTCTCTTTCGACAATGCATCATTTCTAGAGCAGCTAGAAGAGCTGGAGAAGATGTTCGAGGAAGACCACTATCCTGACAATGAGAAGAGGAGAGAGATTGCAGCTGTGGTTGGTGTGACACCACAACGTATCCTGGTAATGCCTGCTGGGGGACAGTGCTGCCTGTGGGTCTGTGCAGAAAAGGGATGGGCAGGGACTGGGACACTGTCATTGTCCCCATGTGTAGATGGTTTCTTCCCTGAATGCATTTCTTTCTTCCCATTTTTCAGGTCTGGTTTCAGAATCGCAGGGCAAAGTGGAGGAAATTGCAGAAGTTGAGCATAAAAGGCAACAGAAAATATCCAGCATCATCAGCTCTGTCAGTCCCCTTTGGATCAGAGGGCTATGGGTAAGGAACTTACTCTGTTTTCTCATTTTTCCACAATTGATACCTAAGCAATTAAATATTTTCTTTTGCCATTTCCCCTTCACCTTTTAACAGTGAATAGCTGAGCACTGAGTTGGACCTAGGTAGCCTGTCAGATTTCTGGGCAAATTGTGATGGACCCTCTTAAAAGTCCTTTTGATTAACCTGTAACACAGATTAATCAAATTAATTTTGAACTAAAACGATTGAAATTGCTCTGGCTGAAATCATGTAAAGAGCAAGGGATGAGGTAGAAAAGATTTATAGTAGATTTATGGAATCAACTCTTCATTTTTAGTTTCTGTGAATGCATCAGCCAGGTGCTTTGGGTGTGCTTGGGGATTCTTTTAACCCAGTTCTCCCACTACTACTTTCCATTTCCATGGATTTTCACTTGGTGATGGAAATGCTGCTTGATTAGATCAGCCTTAGAAAGTCATGGACTTCTTTGAGGAAATCCAAGGTAGCAGTTCTCATACGTGAGCAGAGGACATTATTGGGGGGAAAGAGAATATGTAAGAGGGTAGATGGTCTTTCAAGGGATAGTGAATGTGTGAAGAGAGAAATTAATCTCCATGGGGATGTATTTATGGCAATCTGGAGTGTCTTCTTATGAAGAAAACAGAATGAAAAGGGGAAAAGTTAAGTGGAAGAGGATAAATTAAAGTGGAAGATTGGAGAGCACCTTACTTCATTGCACTGTTCCTGCTGCCTCTCCTATTCAAGTGACCTGGGGCTGCTTCCCCGAAGACTTTTGATACAGCATTCCTTGCACTTGTAGTCAGACAGTGCTTTCCCTTTGCACCTGCTGGTGATGTAGGATTTGCTCCTTGTCTGACAGAGGAGTGCATGACTGTTCATAATGCCCTGCCTTGTCCTCTGTGTCTGCTGCAGGGCACCTCCTCTGCCCGTGCCTCCATTGCCTGACACTGCTGGAGACCAGCCTGACATGCTGGGAGGAGACCCTGGAGCTGAGAACTCCTCCAGCCTGCTCAGCACACATCCTGCATCACCCACCTCTGCCTCAGGTGAGACCCCGACCAGCATGTGTGTTTTGCACAGCTGCAGCATTAGCTGGTGGAGCTGGGAGGTTCCCAAAGGCTTTAGGAAAGACCATGTCAGAGCCTTATGCCATCAGTGCAGAAAGCGACACATCACTCCACAGGCTGAGAAAGTTGGGGCTGTTCTGCCTGAAGGAGAAAAAATTTTGTGGAAACCTCAGAGGACATTCTAGTATTTGAAGGGGCCTACAGGGAAGCTACAGAGGGACTTTTCATCAGGCACTGTAGTGGTGGGACAAGAGGGAATGGCTTCAAACTGAAAGAGGGGAAATTTAGGTTAGATATTAGGAAGAAATGCTTTCCTGCAAGGGTAGTGAGGCACTGGCACAGAGTAGCTGTGGACGCCACATCCCTGGCAGTGTCCAAGGCCAGGTTGCATGGGGCTCTGAGCAACCTGGGATAGTGGAAGTTGTCCCCACCCATGGCAGAGAGGTGGAATGAGGTGGTCCTTAAGGTCTCTTCCAATGATTCTGTGATTGTAGGTATGGCAGCTCACTGCTGATTGAGTCTCCACCAGTTATCTACCAGCATGGTGGTGCCTCTGTGCTAGTTCTGGAGACAGATTTGCAGTCCTTGTTTCTGTCCTAGCAGAAGCCAGCAAGGAATTCTGAATACGACTTCATAAGGTTAAGTGAGCAGGGCATTCTTCCGTAACAGCTGTTTGACAGTGGTCCAGCTGTTGTAAAGGATGAGGGGAATGTTCTGGTTCTGATGTTCTCCGTGGCAGATACACACTCCCCATATTCTTTAGATGGAAACATTCTGGTTACAGTCTGAACTACGTGAGCTGCATAAGGAAGGTGCACTCTGTGAACTGCTGGTGTTGTAAAGGCTCCATCAGCTACTCCACACCTTAAGACATCCAAAGGAGCTTCCTTGGCTTCTCCAGGCAGGACAGGTTTCCATATTGTTCGAGACCTTGAGGGAGTGAGAGTAGCTGAGTTCCAAAGCTGAAGGTTGAATTTAATCACTGTTGCAGTGGGGTTTTAAGTCAGTGGGGTGTGCTGTTCAACCAGTTTTCTACCTGAGCTCTGTTAAAAGATTGATGGCAATGAAAGAGAGAGGATTTGTCTAATTGTTTATTTGATGTGTGCAGTTCAAGAGCATTCCCTAGAGTCAGGAGTGCTCCCTAAAGCATTTCCTAGGTACATTTGTGTTTCCAAGTTGGTGCAATATGAAAAGATTTCCAAAGTGATGAGGACTCCACCACTTTCTTAGGGATGGATATCCCAAGCAGATGTGCTGACATGTGGTACTGCTGTGTGTGTTTTCCTGCTTCCCAGTGTAATTAATTCTTTGGAATTTCATGCCATTATGTCTGTCCCCTCGTTGTATTCTAAATATATCGGTATTTAGTTGTCAGTATTAAAGCCAGTTCCTGCAACTCATTTTCCAAGAATTACTCAAATTTTTTTATAGTGCTTTTACCTTAAAGGTATTTTGGTATGGTGGAAAGCAACTGTAAGTTTAGAATTCTTCATGTGTTGCTAAAAGTATGTTATTGAAATACTTTCTTTATAACCTAATCTAGTACTTCTGTCATTTAAATTTTCCTGTCATCTTCCCAAGGCAAGGACTCCTTTAGTCAATCCTATGACCTTTTTTACTATAATTCAGTCAGTTCCAGTTTTCCCACTTCTTGCGACAGAGTAAATATGGTCAAAATGTTTGAGTAATTCTGCTTTCAGAGTGATGAAATGGTGAAGTCTGTTAAGCCCTGTATTTAATTGGATAGAAACCAAGGTTTTGCAAGAGAATTCATTTAAAGGAAACAAACCAAGTATCTTCTGATTTTTATGCATTAGGAACCTCTCCTGGTTCCTAAAGTACCTCTGCTGAGACACTGTTTAGTCAGGAGAAAATATCAGGGAATCACAGAATGGTTTGAGTTGGAAGGGACCTTAAATATCATCTCATTCCATCCCTCCTGCCATGGGCAGGGGCACCTTCCACTATCCAGGTTGCTCAGAGCCCCATCCATCCTGGCCTGGAACACTGCCAGGGATGGGGCAGCCACAGCTTCCCTGGGCAACCTAAGCCAGGGCCTCACAGGGAAGAGTTTACTTCTAATATCCAACCAAAACCTACTCTCTCTCAGCATGAAGCTATTTGCCCTCTTGGATAATGTCTGTCAGAGAAATAAAGTTTAATTTAGGGACATGATCTTGTCCTCTGCTTGCATTTCTTTCTGGGGGATCTGCACGCTGGGATGCAGCTCTCCATGTGGAAAACACAAGCAGTTCTTTCTGATAGGAAAGAAAGGTCCTATCTGAATTCTTGATGCAATGTGTAAGGAAGAAAAAGGGCAAGTGTCCTCTCTGAGGGAAAAGACTGATATTACTTGTAGAGAATCCTTGTAGAAGAGAGATCTGCAGGGCTATCCATGGATTGCCTGTTTTCTTTATTAGGGTATCTCAGAAAATGAAGGAGACAAAACTTGGATAGGATAAAATCCAAATTAACAGGAGCAAAACAAAAGAGAAAACAGATGAATGAAAAAGGTTATCAATTTACAAGGCAAAACCAATTGCTTAATAGTGTCCCTTGTGAAAACAGCTCATGTATGGTTTTAGCAAAAGCCTCTGGGATTTCTGCATCGTGGTACACTTGGACCCACAGAGTGTGACCTGTTGGAGTGGCTATTCAGATGCTTTCCTTTTTAACCACTTTCAGCAGGACAAGAAAATTACTTAAGTGCATGAGACCTTTGTGGAGTGTACAGTGCTGCAATTTCCATTGTTTTTCCTTGCTCTATCCAGCAGTTCTGACTCTTGCTATGTGGATTTGGCTTGTTTGTTTTTTTTAAATGTCCCACTGTTTTTACCAGTTCTCCAACCAAGCTGATTTAAAATGTCAGTGAGTTGTATTTGAGATGTGTGTTACCTTGCTGGTGGTTACAGCTTCTGATTTAGATATAGTAGCCACACTACTTGCTATAAGAGCCTCTTGTGACTCAAAACTTCAATTTTGAGCTTGTTTTGATCTTAGAAATGTTTTGCTGGTGGTTTTTTTTCCACTTTTGCTAGACAGCATGATTACAATTAATGGCTTTTTTTTAGACACTGGTAATTATTTGAAGCTTTTCTTGGTCTTCTGAGATTTCTTGCTGATACATATGTATCTGTGATTAATTGGCTTGTGTTTTCTTTAGAGGTAACCCATTAGAAAGAAAAGTTCCTTTCTGTGCCTCTGGTAGAGAGGAGATTTTTCTGCCCCACTCGTGTTTTTGCAGGAAATCCTTTGTTTCATGTGTTTGCCTTGCTGAGGACACCTGTCAGGAGCCCAGCCTGTCCAAGTAACTCTGTTAAGCAAATAGCTAGGTGATTAAATTCACTGGCAGAAATGGGATTGTAATGGAAATCTTGGGAGCAATTGGATGAAGCTGGATATGGCTTGTCAAAGAACAGTAAATAAATTACAAGCTCCAATGACTTCACTTATATGACTCTAGCTTTCAAACAAATTTTGAACAAATTTCTTTTTCTCATAATTTCAAGATGAGGATGAACCTATCAAAAGCTTTGTGATGGCCCTTGATGTTCCAGTAAAGGCTGCAAACAGAATAACCATTCTAGAGTTAAGTCAAGTGTAGTGCCAGGACTGGTTCTGCGATGTGAAGGTGTAAATGATTAAATTGCTCTTCAAAAATTCCCAAGGTTGTCTCATGGACTGAGAACCCAGAAGTAATGGAAGAAAGAAATAAAAAATCCTATTGTTACATTCCCATGTTCACTGGAAAGCCTTCTGAGGTTCTCTCTCTCAGAACATCAGCATCAGGAAGAGCCACAGAATTGTACAATGTAAGCATTATGTCAAGCCAGGGGTCAGAATTCTTCATGGAACAACTCTGGAATCTTCTGTAGATATGCCAGATTCAGCAGATATGACTTCTCTGGGAATTGTTTCTTCTTACTGCATTTGTGACTTTAGTTAGAAGACAAAATGTCAGTGTCTCTTTGAAAGGACAGAGAAGCAGAGGAGACTTTAGAAAAGGCTGAACCAGCTCTTTGGAGATTGAGGGTGCTGTCTCACAGTCTCACTGCCTGAGGATCCTATTGCCATGATCCACAAAGATTACCTGCACTAAGTGTTGCAAATATTTTTAAAAAACTAAATTATTCTTAGTAGGTATGGAGATAGGTTTAGAAATGATTTCCTGGGCTGCCTGTGTTCATCCTGAGGAAGAGCAGGGCCATCTGCAGAGCAGCTGTCATTACTGAACTGGAGCTTTGCCTGGATATAGACTGCTTTTCAGGTAAGTTGTGCCCCCCATGGCTGCTGTTCCATAACGTTTGTGTGAACATTCTGGGGCATAGTGGTCAGGGCAACCAGTGCTAAAGAAGGGTTTAAAAAAATCAGAAGAGATCTTCAGTTTCATTTCTGGCTAAACCAAACCCCAGGAATGCAACAGGTACACCTGAGATGCTGCCTGGCATGGATAAATAGTGTGGTCAAACAGAAAAAATAAACCACTGAGAACTGCCTGGGCATGTAAATGCTTTAGAGATGCCATCCTAGATTTTGCTTCAGTTTTCTGACTGAGCCCAAAATCAGGGCTATTGAAAACTTGAAAAGTTTTCATTGAAACATTTGATTCCTTCTCTCCATGGCTGCAGAGAATTGGAAGAAAACAGAATGTGGGAAGGTGCAATAAGAGGCACAAAACTGCCCAGCGCACTGGGCAATCTGAGAAACAGTGCTGCAAGATGAAGTGAAAACTCCTCATCAGCTCTCTGGACATGCATTCCAAAATTCTCTAAAGGCTGCTAATACTTGTGGCATCTTTATGTTTAGGTTTGTGTTTAAGGCCTTTGAGTCACACCTGGTGGAGTGCATTTGATGTTACTCTCTATGCCTGTAAGGGTGAAGTGCAGCTGCAGACTTTCCCTGAAAACTTTACAATGTGTGGGAGAGCTTCACCAGGGCAGCTGGTGATATTTTCTTTTCTCTTCCTCATCCTTGAGCTGGTTCAGCCTAGTTACCCTGGAGAAAACATTGCACCTTCCTGCACAGGTGATGGCTGCATTTGTGAAGAGAGAAGCCATTTGTTAATTGCCATAATAAGAGAGAAACTCATTTTCTTGCACCACGCCCAAGCTTCTTGAGCTTTGTGTATAATTGTTACTCTGGATCACCAGCATACCTGATTCTGATCATCAATTTCATTTCTTCTATTGTGTCTTTCCACAGAGGCTGTTCTGTAGGAAACTGTTCCTCTCTCCTTTTCCAGCAGAGGAAACAGGTCACCAAACAAGATTCTACCAACCAAAAGGTGTTGGTTTCCTTTCCCATCTCTCCTCTTCTTTTTCCCAAGGACCTTCAGCTGCCATTTCTACTTTTTTAATTTTTGTTTTTGGCATGACTCATCAGAGGCCAAACCGGGAGTGAAAATGTGTTTCAAAACAGCCTAGACAGTGGATTTGTAAAGGCATAGCTTTGTTTCATTCAAAGCACAGTTCATTTTTTCTAAAGGGTGATCTGTGCAGCACACTCCTCCCAGAGGACAGTAGAAATGGAAGATGACTGGGGATTGTTCCTGGCTCTTTTCCAAGAACTACTTTGCTTCAGTTGGCTGCCTTCTTGAGAGCTGGATAAAGATAGTATGCAGAGACAGAATTCACAAAGGTAATTTTATTTAACCAATAAACATCATTCTGTGTTCCAGAGAGCTTGCTACTACTCCCTTTTGCTTCTCAACAGCAGTGCTGGTACTCATTTACTTCTGTTCCCATCAATAACATCCACTCTTTCACTGGCATCTTGTTTTTCTGTCCTGGTCCTCTTGTCATTTCCTCTGCTTGCTCCTGCAGATTACCAGTGTGATGGCACAGTGTGACAGTCTGTTTTATTCACAGCCTCCTCGGTGGTAGGAATGTTGGCACCCTGTGAAGCACAAGCTCAGAGCAAGGCGCTGCACTTCAATCCCAGCAGCGTGGAGTGCTTCCCTAATCTTCCCAGTCCTCCTCCCATCCGCAGGGCCAGCCTGCCGCTCAGCCTAGCCTTCGACCCCCACAGCCACATTGTTCCCCTGATGCTGGACACGCCCAGCAATGAATGCAGCTTGGCCAGTCAGGAAAATGGCTCCACGGAATCCTTCTCTTACAGCGACCAGAATCAAGGGTAGGGGCAGATGAAAGGGTCTTTGAGAGAGATGAAAAAAGCAGCCCCTGGGAGACGCCTTGGGAGGGTGAATGTGGGACAAGGGATGAAGAATTAGGTGGGAGCATTCATGAAAAGTGAGAGGCAGAGTGACGATATACTTTAAAGGGAGTATGAAAAGCTATATAAAGTGCATAATAGGACAGGGTGCCTGCTATGAGACAGGTGCTACTTGTACTCAGAGTGGTCTTAGATTTGCATGCCTGTCAAGTGAAAGTGAGGGTGTTCAGGCTTTGGATCGTGCTTTGGAGAGTGGGAAGATAATCCCCACTAATACCCATTGTTCAAAACCCTGCTGTGAAAGCACTTTGCTCAAGTGGCTTTTGTTGCCCTTGTCCTGTGCCTGGCATTTGGGAGGAAGGGTTGGCAATAAAACAGTTGTTAATTGGATAGATTGGTGTAGCTGTTGACCCTCCTTTAATCTCTGGGTTGCCTCTCTCCTTGCTCTCCACAGCTTCAGTTCACCAGCTTCCTGCCCTTGTCTGGGGCAGCTGGAGCCTGCAGACAACCTGGAGGCCACCTACTGTCAGTACAGCAGCCAGGGGGGAATCTATCAGCTCTCCCAGTTGTGTCACCAAGGTCACCTGGCCAGCAATATGTTCTCCAGTGACCACCTTCCTCCTCCAACACCCCTGGAGTCCCATCCAGCTTTCCCTGACTTACCTGGCAACAGTGGAGCCATAACCTACGGAGCCACACGAGGCTATGTACAAAACCATGTGGGGGGACCAGTCATGCCACAGCAGCCAAGTGACAATTCAGGTAATTTTCTGAACTATTTTGGCATCCCGCTCCTCTGGAGTTGTTAAATGATACCCTGAAACATTCAGCATGATCAGTGGGTTCACTGATGACTGTGACAGAAAGAAGGAATGGTCCACATGCCTGCACAAATCTATAGATGTGCCCATCTTTCTCTCATTTAATTTCCTTGTATGCTTGTTTTTTTTTAAAGTGCTGAGTAACCTGTTCATTTGAATCAAAAGTTGCTACCCAGACTGCGCATGTCAGGAAGAGCATAAAATGTGAATGTGTCAGATAGTGCAGATGTTTTAGCTGCACTGGAGAAGTAACTTTTGTTTTCCAGGAGTGTCCTGTTGTGTACACGAACATCCCTTTGTTGCATGTGGTGGAAGTCAAGGGTACAAAGTGGAAAAGGTGCCACAGCAGATGAGATAGTTGAAGGTAGTGAGGAAAAACAGCCTTCTCTGTTTGGCTTCTGCAGAAACCAGTTTGAAATCATGTTATGTATCTTAGGGTAGTGCAAAAGAAGAGAGAGAGAGGAGCCAACAGAGTATGGACATAGATTCTTCCTCTGACTTGAATTTGCAACAGCAGTGAGATGAAGGCACTTCAGCATCATTTTCTGAAAAAAAAAAAAGCAACAAACAAAACAAACTCCTAGGTAAAAATGGCATTGTTGATCTCCTTGTTTTGTGTTTGGGCTTTGTATTTTGAAGTTATTCAAGCCCAAGTATAATCAAATGACAAACTGTTGTAGTTAATTCATTTAGACTGACAGGTTTGTTAAATTAAGGTCATGCTCCAAAAGCTCCATCCCTTGTCTTATGACGTGAGAGAACAGAGAGTTTTAGCCCACAGATGCTGCTGCTGTTTTTGTACCAGTTCTGTGGACCTTGTCAGGGAGGGAAGTCTGACTCAGTCTGACTCACATCAGGCTGCAAGCTGGCTCCTGTCCCCACTCTTCAGAGCTGACATTGTTCAGGACAGGTTGGCAGCACCCATGCTATCTAACACACTTGGCCCTGCTTGCCTGCTCTAGTTCCAAGGTATAATTATTATTTTCTGTGTTTTTTTCTGATGGGCCAGAAATAATGAGAGGGCTGTGCCCCAGACTGCATCAAATGAAATGTGTTTATAGCTTGATGCCCAAGTGTGTGTTGCATTCCTTGGGGCATGTTGTATGAGCATCAAGGGATGTGTAAAGGTGTAAGCTGGTGAAGTTGGAAGGTTGACAAAGGAACAGAGGCAGAGTTGATATTCTCTTACTCCATGCTTTTGTCCAGAGCACAATCAGCACTGAATGGCTTTTCTGTTATGCAGTGGCGATGACCAAGTTCACAGAATTATAGAATCCTGGAATGGCTTGGTTTGGAAGGGACCTTAAAGCTAATCCAGTTCCAACCCTCTGCTATGGACAGGGACACTTTCCACTATCCCTTGCTCAGAGCCCCATCCAAGCTGGCCTTGAACACTTCCAGGAATGAGACAGCCACAACTCCTCTGAGTTCCAGTGCCTTACCACCCTCACAAGGGAAGAATTTCTTTTTGAAAAGGTTCCAGGATTCCCAAAGTACAGGGCTGGAAACCAGTCTATCAGTGCAGACACACCTGCAAGTCTTACATCAGTACATAAGCAAGTGAGCAGCTTAGTTGAATTATGAATATTAATTAACAAAGTATTCCTGGTTTACAGCTTTTATAAATGTAAGTGAAGATTAAGTATCCATCTTATGCCTGGCAGAACTAACTTGGAAAATGGGACTGGAAAAAAAACTGGCGGGGTGTCTCTACTGTCATTACATACACTCAGGATCACTGCTGAGTGGCATGGATTTTTTTTTAGATTATAACAATGCTATGAACTTTGTAAGGTTTTCTTCCTAAGAACCATGTTTTGGTTAAATACACTGCAGTGTAAAGAGCAAAGTGATCCTTGCTCTGTGTGTGATGTCTGCTGCACAGCAGTGCTGTATTTGCACTGAGTAAAGCACAACACACACATCTTGTACTACATAGATATTATTTTCATTATTCTTCTTTTCTTGGTGGCTTTTCCCTCAGAAGATATCCCTGCCTATCCAGCTGTGCCCTGGAGTGATTTCTACATGCAGGGAGCTCCTTTCTCCAATCAGTTGCATTCCCAAATGCCTTTTTCTAGCATGGCAGGAGGGCAGTACTTCACAGAGCCGTATCTCCTTCAAGTGCCCAACAGAACAGTACTGGAATTCATGCCACAGACTGGAA
The DNA here is from genome assembly GCF_023055355.1 of Agelaius tricolor. Lineage (NCBI taxonomy): Eukaryota > Metazoa > Chordata > Aves > Passeriformes > Icteridae > Agelaius > Agelaius tricolor. The sequence goes on from NW_027269334.1 coordinate 300,312, forward strand.
GACAAAAGGGAGTGACACCACCAGAGCAAAGTTCCTACCAGAGCTACCAAACAGAGGCAGAGTTGGCAGCACTCGCTGAAAAAGAGGACTTAGAGAGGAGCAGCAATAAAGGAGAGACGGGTTGGTAACCAGCTAAATGTTTTCTTGGAGAAGGAGGAGGGGAAAGAGTTCCAAGACAGCAGTAGCTCCCCTGAATGCAGGATGAAAACTGTGGCATATATTTTTTGCGATCTGCTGCCTGAGACAGTTCCCATGATGTTACACCTATCTTAGATCCATCTGTTTTTTTGAAATGGGGACAGAAGACTCAGTAAAACAGGTGGCAAAGTTCTGTATTTTCTCAGAAATCATTGCTGTGAGCTGTATGGCTACACAGAACTGATTATTTCTAAGACTTCCAGAGACATGAACACTTCTTTTCAAGGCAAAACTTCACCAAGAAGGGAGAAGGGGAAGGGAGGGTTTTCTGTTTGGATTCTCAGGCTTTTATTTTGGAAACAGAATTACCTTATTCTAGAATTGTTGAAAGGTGTCATATGCCATAAATATTCTTTGAAAGGATGTCTTTGTGGGGGATGCATATCTAATTTTGAGATATGAAACATTTGAAAAATTCAAGGTGTCACATTTTCTTATGAGTCTGGGTTTTTTTTCAGAAACTAAAGAAGAAACTTATGACTGAAGCGGCACTCTGAGAAAAAAAGGAAGAGGAAAAATTGCTATTTTAAACTCTGCAAAACAAGAGTCAAAAAGAGACAAGGATAATATTATTTGCAACAGATGCACTTTTTATTTTATTTTTTTGGTTGTATTATTTTTTCTTGTTGCCATGATTATTTTCTTGCTGAAGAAAGAAGCAGGGATATTTCACTTAATCAAAGTTCCTGCCCTGTCTTGTTTGTTTTTTTGGTTTTTTTTTTTTGCAAATCTCCTGGCTTTTTCCTTCTTAATAAATTCTAATCTTGACCAGCCCTCAGACAGGAAAGAGCTGATACAGGAGCCAGAGTCCCGTGGGTGAAAATTTCAGATCATGCAAGTGTCAGAAGGTCTAGCTGCTCTCCTGGAATACACAGGAAGATAAACCAGAAGGAATAAGATATATGCAAAACAGGAGGAGAAACTCTAGCAACTGGGACTCCAGACAGCAAAAAAATGTCATTGGAAGTCCACCACTCATTTGGTGCTAGCCTTGAACTACTTCTAAAACAATTATTTTTGTTGTAAAACTATAACAATAAACAGCAGCAAGACTGTAACTATAAATGCTTGCAGTGTAACCAGATCCCTATTATTAATTGCTTTAGCATCCCATTTGAATTGATCTGTTTGAACTTGGCTTGATTGTCTTGGCTCCTGCTTTGCCTGGGACACATTTAATCTTTTTCTCTAAAATCACTGGTAAGCAGCGGAGGACTCCAGTGAAGAGATTGTTCATTCTGAGAGCAGTCCCCAGGAATTGTGCTTCCCAGAGGAGCTGTAACCACCTGGATCTGTAGGATGTGTAACATGAGTGGCTAAAATGGATGTCAGGCTCTGTTCTTGTGAGGAAGGACCATCATGTTGTAAGAAGAGGGCCAGGCATTTCTTTTGTTACTTGCTGTGTTTAACCCTGAATCTTTCCATTGGCTTTTAGATGCAGACAATGCCCAAATCATTTTTATATTTACTGTGATGTGAGTGTCCCTCTTGTACCTTGTGAAATAAGACCTGGTAATGCCTATTGTTTCAGTCTGACCATGGAGTGTCTGGCCGGAACTGGATGCTGCAGCTCCTCTCCTTTTTCTTCCTCCTGTACAACACTGGTTTATGTCTGGCAGTGGCTGAACTCTACTGAAAGACTAAGTAGTATAGCCAGGGACAGATTTTGTGTCTACAGCTTTGTGTGGCTATTCGAGAATTTCCGTTTCCTACAGCAAAAGTTAGTTCTTGCCTGTAATAAGCTGAGAATGGTTGGGAATGTGCATTAGTTCACTTGTTTCATTCATCCTCAGCTGAACAGCCTAAACCAATATTTTCAAGAGGTGTGAATAGGAGTTCTCATTGCAGTTACAAGCCACTCTGAAAGCTATTCCTGGTGACTGAAAAATTCATCATAGTGAAGACTGGCTGGGAATCTTGCCTGGATCCCAAACCAGCCCTTCCAGGTTTGGAAGAGGACAAAGCCAACAAAATGTCAGCTTGCTCAGCCCTACCTGCCCCTTCACCTAGAATGAAGAAAATAATTGTGTTCTTTTTGAGAAATGTGCATTTTCAGAAAGAGGCTTTTGGATGTGGTCTGGTGGCAGTCCCTAGCCCAGCTCACATCATCTGCCTACAGCATTCCCAATCTGAATGTGACACTGAGCACTGATTTTTTTGTGCTGCAATCTTGAAAGGTTTGAGGAGTGAATGAGCACAGTGAAATTTTTGAAATGGCCAATCCTTTTGCATTTACGCTTTTGGATAAAAGAGAAACTGGGAATGGTCTGTTTTATTTCCATGCTCAGACATTAAACTTGCCAGATGCAATTTGGCTTGGACTTTTGAATGGTGATTTCTTTCCCATCAGAAAGAGGAGGAAAGGGTAGGTACCTGAGAGTACATGGATGGCCAGATTGATCCTCTCTGTGCTTCTGCTGGCTTTGGAGCCAAACCAGAGTTAACCACAGACAGGATTTTTTTCCCAGTGCTGCCTCTGGAAGAAGCAGTGACAGCCCTTGACCATGTGGCAGGTGTCCCACCAAGGTGAAGAGCCATCCATCCTTATGTGACCCTCCCTATTACATCTGCAATCCACGCTGCACTGGTATCTTGGAATCCCAGCATTCCAGGCTCCTTGTGCGGTTCTCCCTGCTGCAATTTGTAGTGGAATTAGGTGTATGTTGGACAAGATGCCATGGGTGCTTTCATTAGCTACTCCCTTTTCATGTTAAGTCTCAACAAGGCTCATTTTGTTAGAGTGAGCAGGGTCAATATTCCAAATTCCATGGCTGCCTGACTGGAACCTCCTTTGAAGTGTGGAGAATTGTTTTGCCTCTGTATTGTCATTTGAACTGGAAGTGCCAAGCAGGCGGGATTTTGGAGTGAGTCAGACTTCGTGCAAATAGAGAAAGCTGTGTGTGTTATCAACTGTTGTTGGGGTTTTTTTGAGTTGTTTTTCGAGGTGACAGGGCTGATTGTGGATGTATTTCTGTTGGACTCATGCAGTACCATGGCTGCAAGACTGGAAATGGGAGTGAGGGTACTGTCACAAACTTACTTTCACAGAAGAAAAGAATGGTGAGGTTTTGTCCAGTTGCCAAAATTGAGGGTGTTCAGCTGACAGTGCACATATGTGTGTGTCTATCCACTATTTGCATGTTATAGTATAATTAGTTCTTGAATTTCTGCTACTCCTAAATAGCTGATGTATAACCTGGTAAATTTAGTCTATTAACCTTTTCCTGTGTGCCTTGGCTAGCAAAAAAATACTATTTTCTATAAACAAGTCCTGTTTCCTATGATGAGAATACATGAACTTGTGTGAACTAACTCTTCAGTTTTACAAGAGAAACCTTTTCTTACAGGCTTCTTAGTTTCTGTAAGGTGGGATACATTAGAAAGTATCAGGACTAATTTAGTTCAACAGCAGGAATAATTTTTGGCATTTATTATAAAGATTGCTACAAATCAGATGAGACAATTATCTGTTGCTGGGTGGTAAATATTGATTTCCCTTCATGCAGCTGTGCTAAGCAGAACACATTAAAACACCCACAAACCAAACCAAACCCAAATCAATCACCTGCCAGTGCACTCCATCTCCGTAGGTAAGTGCTGAGCATGAAAACACCTGTGAGACCTCATTTAGCTTAATGATAATCACACCTTCAGTATTGATAATGCATCTGCCAGGTGAGCCTGCATGGCTCAGTCATCAAACCAACTTCAGGGATACATTCCTGATCTTGTGTGTCTCACATCCCACATCTGCCTGATCCATCAGAAAAAAAGGGTTGGTAAATTCTGAACATTAAGGCAACAGCTTTTCAGAGCACAGGGCTGTGATAGCTGTCTCCTAAAGGCTGTGGCTGGAGAAAAGAACTGCTGAGAAGTGTTTGATTTTACAGTGAGGTAGCTGTAAATAGCTAGGAGTTTAAAAGTTCCAGTTATATACAGGGTAGAAGACATCCTCTTGGGATACTTCTTGTGCCATCTGTGCTCATTGTAGATTTTTACAGTACTTTAAACAAGGTGGAGAAGTTTGTCCCTTGATTGTTTTCAGGGATTTGGAGCAAAGTGCCACTTGGGTCCATATCACTCTCTGGTGCTGGGGCAGAGAGGGAACCCAGATCCTTCAGCACTTCCTACTGTGACAGATAAAAGCCTCTCCATAATTTTTGGGGAGGGGAACCAATCTCCCTTTCTTCTCTAGGAAGATGATTTCATCCTTTCCTTTCTCACCTTTAACAGGGAAGTCACATGGCCACTTCTTTTCAACCCAGCTGCTTTGGGAAGTTGGGTGCTTTTTTCTTTCTTCTTTGGGAGTGTGGGGAGGCAGACCTGCATGTTCCCATGTCAATGCCACCTGCCTGTCTGCTGCAAGCCTATTTCTTGCAGCACGCAAGGCTCCAGAAGGTGCCCAAAACCTTCCTGGTGCCTTGGGAGCCTTAGAATTGCAGAAACATGGAAGAATTTGTGTCATAAGGGACCTTAGTGATCATCTCATTCCATTCCCCTGCCCAGAGCAGGGACATCTTCTACTACTCAGGTTACTCCAAGCCCTATCCAGCCTGGCCTGGAACACTGCTAGGGATGGGGCAGCCACAGCTTCTCTGGCCAACCTGTGCCAGGGCCCCTCCACCCTCACAGGGAAGAATTTCTTCCTGATATCTCATCTAAACCTACTCTGTGTCAGTTTGAAGCCATTCCCCTTGCCCTTTCACTACAGTTCCTGATGTAAAGTTGTCCCCCAGCTTCCCTGTAGTGACTTCAGCTACTGGAAAGTTCTGTGAGGTGTCCACACACCAACCTTCCCTTCTCCAGGCTGAACAGCCCCAACTTTACCAGCCTGTCTCCATAGGGAAGGTGCTCCAATGACTTCTGGATTGTGTGAAGTGTCATTCAGCCACTGTTGGGAACAAAGGAACTGAAATTATTTGGAGATCCCTACCCCAAGTCTAGGTCCTTTGCTCTGGTGTGGATGTGCTGGGCTGATTGGAGCAGAGCCCTGGGGAGCATGAGGGGCTGTACTCTCCTCACTGCAGCACTGGGAACGCTGTGTCAGCCTGCTGTGCCAGCTGGGCTGTTTACATTTGCTCCCTTTGCAACAGCAAAGGCTGAAAATATTTCCCATAATTTGTGTTTGCTGCTCTCCACAGAAGAGTCATGATTTATTTTTACAGTAACCTCACATTTTGAAAAGACACCTTCCTGTTTGTATCCTGTTTGTCCCTGCAGTGGCAGACAGATACGTGCCCTCCCAGCCTGCAGAGAACAGGAGATGGGACTCTGCTGGGAGAAACGCTCTGCTGGAAATCTCTGCTGATTCATTTAGCTAATGGCTCAGGAAGAAAAGCCCTTTGTATACTGATGGCTGAATATCGGCCAATGTATCATAAAGCAGAAGTCATTGCCTTTTTCTTTTTTCAAATTAGGTTCCCCACCCTGCCAGAGCTTCTTTCCTGAGTCATTCCACTGATTGTAAACACTGTTTTAAACTCTGTCTGCACGAAGGGAGGAAATGGAAAGGGAATCCCCATCTCCCTGCCTCCTTATAGGTGAGACTAGCCCCTTGGTGCTGAGCTGCTCCCACGGGAGAGCCTCTCCATTGGGGGAAGAATGAGTAATTGAAGGAATATGTAGAAAGAGTCTCTGTACTGTGGCTAAGAAGCAACTGGGTAAAGGTGGAAAAGTGAGGGTGAAGTGGGCAGCATGTGGCTGGTCATAAGAATTGCAGGAATGGTTTAGTTCTCTCTGACAATTCCTTGTGTGATGAAATAATTTGTGCCTCAGGGCTGAGCTACACTGAGCCTCCCTGGATGGGTGGACAGGACACGCAGCCCAGGGTCCATTGGGAAGAGCAGGTCAGGGAGTGATCCTGCCCCTCTGCTTTGCCCTGTGTGGCACATCTGCAGTGCTGTGTCCAGTCCTGGGCTCCTTAGGACAGCAGAGACATGGAGCTCCTGGACTGGGGCCAGCAGAGGCTGCAGAGATGATTTAGGGCCTGGAGCATCTCTGGCAGGGAAAGGCTGAGGGAGCTGGGGCTGTCCAGCCTGGAGAGGAGCCCCAGCTGAGAGGGGCCCTCAGCCCTGGGTGTCCCTGCCTGCAGGGAGGGCTCTGAGCAGGGCCCAGGCTCTGCTCCAGGGGCCCAGCAATGGCACCAGAGGAACGGGCAGGGACTGAGCCCAGGAGGTTCCACCTGGGCAGGAGGCAGAACTTCTTCCCTATGCAGTGACCGAGCACTGAACAGATTATCCTGAGAGGGTGTGGAGTCTCCTCACTGGGGATATTCCAGACCCTTCTGGACACAATCCTGTGCTGTGGGATGGCCCTGCTTGAGCAGGGAGGTGGGACCAGCTGCCCCACTGTGGTCCCTTCCAGCCCGAGCCATCCTCGTATTCTGTGGAGGTGTGGGTGCAGACTTCAGTGACATCGTTCCTCTGCTTGGCTGCTGGGAGCCAAAGAGTCTCCAGCAGCACCTCTGGCATTGCAGAAGGTGATTGCATCTGTGAAAACACAGAGCACAGAGATGCTGCCCTCCGGGCTGGAGGAAGGTTGCCGAGTTCTACAGAGATTTAAAGAATCTTTTTGCTGGTTTTGGCAATGGCATTTTCATCAGGCTTGGCTTTTGTGAAAGCTGGTTTTAGGAGTGTTTGCTTTGGTGCCTGAGCAGGTTCCAGGCTGGTGGCAGGACTCCTGCCATGGGCAAAACTCATGGTCAATGAAGCGCTGGACCAACATCCTCCATCCTGCCCTGGTTCAGGGACTGTAAGCACAGAAAAAAAATAGGAGGAGAAGGAAGAGGAAGAAAATAGGGAATTCCTTATTCTGCTCTGAAAAGTGACTGTATAAATGTGATGCTGCCAAATAAAATACTAAAATAAGAATTATTTGTTTAACTTCTTGGATCTGCAAAACCTGACCTAGCCAGAGGAAAACAAGTGAGGAACTCTTGAGCCCACACAGCACCAACTCAAGTTTCTGGCTCAGGTTTCTGGCTCAGGAGCACCTTTTGGCCTCAAAGGTATTTGCACAAAATTAGCTTCAACATAGTTGCACTAACATAAAAAGGAGCTGTTATCTGGAGAGGCGTAGAGGCGTGCGTGGAATTCTCTGGGACTTTCTCTACTGGCAGTTGCATGCAAAATAGAAAATATCTTGTTTGGAACAGAACTGGCAGGCAGCAAACAAAACCCAGTTTAGAGACTTTCCATGAAGCAGGCAGTGACAGGAAGTCCTAACAAAGCCACTTTTTAGAGGGTAAAACAGCACTTTGAAAAGTGTAAACTTTTCACTTCAAAAAAATGCAGAAAATCAGTCAATAATCCAAAAATTAAAGAAAGGCTGCTAGGAAGGTACAACTTTTTTTAGCTTATTCAGCTTATTTTGTGCCTATGCACATTTGATGTGGTGAGTAAAGACTATTTTTAGCTCAAGAACCTCTGACTTGCCTTGCATCACTTTGGACCTGAAGCAGGACAACATCAACGTACCTTCATCACAAAACTGTTTTATCTCTTCCTTGAATTCCTAGATTTGTTCCTGCCACAAGAGAAGCATAGATCTTGCAGATCTTTATTGCAATGCACATTCCTCTTCATACCAGCATCACTGGAGATGCAGTCTGAATCTCACTTGTGCTCTGCTTCTGTCTGGGGTATTTTGGTGGTTTTGAATTTTTTTTTTGTTTGTTTTCTTTTTTTTTTTTTTTTTTTTTTTTTTTTTCCTCTTTTTCGATAAATGGAAAAATCTAGTTTATCCTGTGGGGTTGTGCTGCCACATATTGACCATCAGAAGGTTGGAGTCTTTGATTTCATCTTCTAAACTAAAGAACCACTTGCTAGATCCTGTTGTGCTGCCAGCCTTTCAAGATGGAAGTGCCCTTGTATTTTACACTTTGACCTCCTGTATTACCAGGCCATTACATTTTCTCCTAAATATTACCTGTTCCTGTTATTCCCCACAACTTAGTGGTTTCCCTCACTTTTATCCTCATATCTGTGATCTGCATTTGCCTTCCCTGCTCTGTTTCTAGCACTGACCCTCTCCTATTTTCTCCCTTCCCTTTCCAAGCCCCTGTCTTCAGCTTCTTTTCCCCTAAGTCCCATCTTGTTCCCAACATCCTGCTCCAGGTCCCAGCAGGACACCTGAGGGAAGCTTTTCATGCTTCTCCTAGCAAAACCAGGGAATGATGTATTGCTATATTTTAAAATTGTTCCAGAAAGGGGAGTAGAAGTGAAAGGAGAATGTGCTGCCCTCAGCCCCTATTCGTCCTCTTTCAGTTATAGTGGCTCTCTCCCAGGATTTTTGGGATGGCTCTGTCACAGCTTGATAGCTCTAGGGACTGGCACAAAGAAAGGGGTCACTGGTTACCATGGGATTTTGTATTTTTCTGTGGAAAAACAATGTGTGGAAAGCAGACCTGTCTGGGAAGCTGCCGTGGAGTGTTTGGTATCAAGCTGAGAGAACTGATATGAACCAGTTAACCAGGAGGCCTGACTGCAGAGAGAGCTTCCAGGCTGCCTTACCAGGTCACCTGAAACCAGATCAGTAGGTTTGGCACAGCAGATGCACCTTCTGAGATGGAGAGCTGAGCACTTGGGATACCAATGAGGATCCCCAAAGCCCGTATTCCTCAATGGCCTTAGCTCCAAAAACCCCGGAGTGAGGCATCCAGGGCTGGGGCAATGCCTGGCACCAGGTGACTCCCAGCCAGGAGAGGTAAAAGGTTAGTGACCAGCCAGGACTGTCTTTTTTGAAACCTCACATTCCCAAACTCCTCTTCCTAAGGACAAAACCCTGCTTTAAGTCTTGCTACATCCATTCTGTTTGTGTTCCACAAGCCCGGGGGTGGCAGAGGAAAAAAACGGGCAAATCCTAATGAAACCAGCAAATCCACAGGGTGTTGTACCAGGGCAGAGGGCTATTTCCAGGTGTGCCTGAGAGACTGGCACTTCATGATATGTGTCAGAAGGCCAGCTGCTTGTTGGGCTGTGGCAGGTGTGGTGCTTTCAGGTTGTTGCTCATCACAGCGTCCCTCCAGAAGAGTTTGTGTTCCCCCACAAAGCTGATAGCAGAGGTGTGCAGGGCACCTGGGTGAACCAGAGCCTTGTGAAAAAGGAAAAAAAGCCTGGTGTCCTCTACTGATTGCACATGGAGAAGGAATTTGGGTGCTCATGTAGAGAGAGGTGAGGGGGATGCATTCCCTGGGCAGACAAGGGGAATCTGCTCTATAAAATGTACTTCCTCCTGCCATGTCCTTGAGCAAATCTGCCTCTGGAGCATCTACACCACATCCCATTCTCCAGGCAAGTCCATAGCTGCCCATAAGCATCTAGGAAGCACCTTCCTACACAGGGAGACCTTCCCAGGGAGGCAGGTGAGGGCAAGCCTCACCTTGCCCCTCCTCCCTGGGGGCAAGTCTGAGGCAAGAGCCACTCAGCTCTGAGCAGGCTCAGGAAAGTTGTTTTGCATTAGGGAACAGCTCCTGTTCCCAGGCAGAACCTGATGACTATCTGCACATTCCAGGGCCTGGAAGCTGAGTATAGGAGAAGCTCTTCAGGACAAGTTTAGGTGCCTAGATGCCCAGACTTCCCCTCCTGGTCTATGAGGACTGTATGGATGAAAGTGTCTCACAGAAGCTCACACTTCCAGGACTTTTCCTTTCTAAAAAGCCATAGGCACCTCTCTAACAGAAGGCAGAAACCGTCCACAACTCTCAGGCACTGCTTCCAAAACACAGGCTGAGCTTCAAGTTAAATGGCTGATGTGCTTTTATTTAAGTACAGGCAAAACAACATTTTTCTGATAAAATAATTTTAGGCAGTAGCCAAAGATACTTCAGTACATATCAAAAAGTTCTCCACTCCCTTCGAGGAAGGCAGCGGAGAAAGTCTTAGCCCAGATACTTGAACTCTGGAAACAATGAGGTGCTGACAACAGAGTCCCATCACAAATAGCAGGGAGGAACTGCTAGGACCAGCTGCAAGACAAATTTTACAGATAAATGTGACTTAGTTTGTAAAACAAACCACCTATAGAAGGAAAACCTACACTGTTTAATAGAAACCTTCCCCAGGAGTGAGATGAGAGCTTTGCCAGCAGACCCAGATGAGGAGGTACCATCAGCAGTGAACAAGGGGCTCACTGTTCTGGGAAGGGATGTGGTCACTTGTGTGTACAGGGCTGCAAGAACAGAGATGGCAGCTCATGAGATACACTAACAGGCTCAGGAAGGGGAACTGGTGGCGGCAAAATCAGCTTTTCCTAATTGCAGTGCCAAGCCAAGGGTGGAGCAAGGTTGGCCCTCACAAGAAGCAGCAGTTCACTCTGTGTAGGGGACCTTGGCATGTGGGATTAACAATCCTTGATGGGAACAACCTGACAAGTGGTGTTTGTTGGTTGCTCAGCTTTTCTGCCCCATTTTTACCTTTAGTTTTGTTTCTTTTTCCACAATTAAGTCCTGGAAGATGACCCACTCTCCTTCAACAAGCCATCAAACACCAAAGGAACTGTGTATTGTTTTCCCCTGATAAAGTTATTCTGGCCTTGGCTACTAATGGGCCACCAGGCAATGATGAATCTGGGCTGCATTACGATGGTCAGGCTACAGGGTTTGTCCAGCCTGGAAAAGAGGGGGTTTGGCTGGGAGGGGCAGTCTTGCAGTAGCTGTGGGGAGACAACCAAAAAGAGCTAGGTGAGACAACAGGCATGGGTTGAAACTAGAGAAGGTCAAACTCATGAGGAGAAGCTTTCTCATCAGGACACGAGCTCAGCAGGGGACCAGGAGCTTGTGCAGTTTCCATCCTCAGTGGTTTTCTAGTTTGAGTTAGGTGCAGCCCTGAGTAACCTGCTCTGACTTGGCTGACCCTGCTATGAACAGGAGGAAAGGCCTCACTCATTCACCTCACACACTTGCCATTAAAACATGATCTGCACAATCAGGAGGGGGGTGACTTGACCCAGTCTTCCCTCTTCCATCTATTTACATCATATTTGCAACTCTGATTTCTCTTCTAGAGCATTTTTGATGCACATACCATGCACTACCTTCAGCTCAGCGCTAAGGACAAAGGCTACAGCCACAGACTGTGTGTGAGGGGAAAAAGTCCATTTCTGCGCCTCACCAAACAGCTGAATGTTTATAGGTCTTCCAGGAAACTTTTAAAAAGAAGGAAAATAGGAGTAAAACCACAATGAAAATAGTTTTCTTTACTTGGTGTTCTAGTGATGTTAATGATTGAGGGTGTACAAATCAGAATGGCCCCATGCTACAAAGCAGCCACCCTGTAATGGCAGGATCCCCTTGTATTAAAAATCAGGATAAGCAGCTGCCCCTCAAACTCACACTGCAAATAAAGCCATTCCCCACCTGTGGAGCAGCCACCCCACCCCAATGGCACAGCACAGCTATGTAGCTTCTACCTGGAAACAGTGACAGACACCATGGCACCCCTAATTTTTCTGCATTCACTCCCACACAGAATAGTCACAGAGAGCTGCAAAGGAGTGGCTAACCCCACAAAAGAAGAGGAGCTTTTTTGAACACCCACTGCAGCCTTCCCCATCTGTTTGAACTCACACTGTGCAAGTGGACCAAGCCATGAATTCTGGCCTGCTGAACGCTGGCCCCACCTCTACTCTGCTGGGCTGCTGATGATGGTGGGACCTGAGCTATAGCCATGTCGAAGTGCCTGCTGAGAACTCGCTCTGCCCTGCATCTCCACTGCCAGGATATTTAAAGCTGCTTTTTTTTTTAATTACAGACCTGCAGCTGAGGTGAGCCTGTGGGTCTGGAAAGGGCTGCTGAGGGCTCCCCCAGCTCTCCATAAGCAGAGGCAATGCTGGTGTAAGCTGGAGGTGCAGCCAGTCCAAAGCCGAAAAACCTGTCCCAAGGTGCAGCTTCCTCAGCTCTTCTCCACCCTGCTCTTTCCTCACACACAGCCACGAAGCAGCAGCTGGAGATGGCAGTTCCTTCCAACCAGCAGGACCTGCCCCGCTGGTGTTGGAAAGGGAGGGGTGGTGTTGGTCAGGCAGAGCAGAAGCGCAGCTGCCCCGTGCATGGCAAGGCAAGGACTGAAGGCCAGCATTAGAACAAGGCATAAAAGGTCAGTTCTCAGCCCCAGCCTGAATTTCTATTGATCCCAAAATTGGCAGTGAGAGAAGAGGAGGCATTCAGCATGCCATGAATAGCTGCCTTGTGGATTCATTTTGTGGGAGCCCTGCATATGGAAGCCTGTGTCCAGCAGTGGAAAAATCTCACTTAACTGTCTTTGTCACGGCCAGCAGAGTCTGGCAAATGTCTAGAGGTTCTAGGTTCAGTTAAAAGACTGACTTTTGATAGGGTTCAAGGTCCTCACTGCTGGCAGTTCAAATTAGGTAATTTCCTGAGAGCTGCCAAGAGGCAGGAACTGAAGAGGTGGCTATTTTATAATCATAATTATACAGCGGCCATAAGCATAAACCACCCCCTAAACATAGAAACCCAACAAACCCCAGCTTGGGCTGTGCTTGCACTCCGCAGCTGGAGCAGCATCTCTCACCCAGGGACAGCAGGCCCTGGTCCCCATGGGACATCCCTCATGGGACTCTCAGGTCCCTCTCAGGCACTTCAGGATGAAAAAGATGCTGGAGCAGTCAGAGGGAGCCTTTGCAACGTGTTAATCACTGCCTGCAGATGGAGGCCGGCTGGGCAACAGAGGCTTGCAAATGCCTGCAAGAGAACAGGGCAGGGCTCAGCCTGAATTTCAGGCACATCCCCCATGGAAATGGTGCTTGACTCACATTTATCACTGTGATTTTAGGCCTCAACTGCTTTCCCCCCCTCCAGGACAATTGCTTTGAACCCACCTTCTGCAAGGCTTGCTTGGGCTTGGAGATTTATCTGAAGAAAAATAGTGGAGAGGTACTGGCAGTTCCTAAAAAACTGTCTGCAAGCACTTGCTATTCTTTTCTTTTGGTGGGTGGAGAGGGAGAAGTGTAGTCATGACTTAGAGAGCTTGTCAAATAAATCCAGGCTTTTTCTAGCTGGAGCAATTCCTTTAGGAGCTCTTTTGGAAGTCACCCTGTAGGTAATGGCATCCTGCCCTTCTGCAAACATCTCTACACCCTCTCTGAGTAAGACTATTAAATGCTGAAACATAGGGATTTAAGTCTTTGAAGTGTACAAGAGGAAAGCATTTATTCCAACCCTCCCAATGTTTCAGGCCCACCTCTCTCTTTCCACTGTAGCCAGCTGCTTCCCACACCCTTTCCCCACTTCATGGGCCCACTGTAATTTTTCCCTGTACTCAATTATGCTCATGCGCCAGGGCTGCTGTAAAATGACAACATGCTGTACCACAGATGACTTAGCTCCATTGTAAAGGAGGAAGACATTTCCCAGCAATAAACTCTGTCTCCCTGGAAAACCAGTCTCTCCCTGCCTTGGTACACTTCTCACAGAGCTGACCACACAGCAAACTTGAGACTCCCTCCATTCCTGAGGCAGGCTAGCTCCAGTTTTCCAAAGTAAGTCTAAAAATCTTCTGGAAAAATTACCTTGTAGATAACAAAATACAGCCTTCCGCAGGACTTCACTGCTACATCCTTCCCTTTAGTCAAACACTTATTTTCTTAAGCTTTTTCCAGCTGTTTCCCAGTACAAACTCCCATATTCTGATGGGAACAGAGCATGGTGCTCTGTTACAACAAATGAATAGCCACATCTTTTACTGGTTTGGTTTTATCTGTTCTTATTTTCCTCCCAGCAGCCAAGGGGCACAGCTGAGAGCACCTCCAGAGCAATTCCCATCCCTGGAAGTGTCCAAGGCCAGGTTGGATGGGGCTCTGAGGAACTTGGGATGGCAGAAGCTGTCCCTGCCCATGGCAAGTGGTTGGAAGGAGATGTTTAAGGTCCCTTTCACTCCAAACCATTCTGTAATTTCATGATTTAACAGACTTACAGGCAGTGTTTTATGTTAGTCCTTTACAGGATTTACATTACCAGTTACCTCTTCTACCATCCAAATCCAAGAAAATATCTAGACCAGGATTGCTCATATCCCACAGCTCTTTGCTATCCACAAACACATCCCATAGATACTGTAATATATACAGTGTCACATCTGGCCATAAACCACAGCTATTTTAAGCACATTTACAACAAAGAATTAGCAGCACCTATATGTAAAGGAAAAATCTGCTTTTGTTTAGAAACAAAGCTGCTTAAGCCTTTTTCTTTCTAGAGTGGTTCCTCACATTCCAGATAGACTTTAAGGTCTTGACATAGCTGCACCTTTGTTTACTGATAGGGAAGGATGACATGGAAAAGACAGTGTTTTACTTTTCTATGTTTTCCTCCATCCTATATTTTCCTCCCAATAGACATGCCATCTCTAGAATAATTTTTCCCAGCATCAATACTTGCTTCTCTGCTGACCCTCTGAATCCAAGCAGATGTATTCCTCAGAGGGATCCTTCTCTCCCTCCCTCCACATGCATTTCACTGGTGTCAGTCACTCCTGCCACAGCTCTGACACTGTCTTAAGCACTGTTTCCCATTCAATATTGTAATCCCCCATTCCTGTTTTCCAGAACAATCTATTTTTGCCCCTTTTGTCTCTCTGTATTAACCTCACAAGTCACATTCTATTCCTGACTTAACTCAAAGACAGGAACTTGCTCCCTGCTTAGACAGTCAGTGCCACACACTTAGATTTTTAGGGCTACCATTCCTTAGATCCCAATTCTTCAGGAAATTTCATCACAATTGCTCACAGTAAGGTGAAACTTGACATCATCAATATTCATTACTGAAGCAGTACTCATTCCAGACTAGCCTGCAAGTCTGAGGCTGAGTTTTTGCCTCTATAATCCATGATTTGCTTAAAGGAAATCCAGGTTTTGCATCTGTAATCCATGTCCTTGCCTAAAGGAAAGTAATACATGAGTAATAAAGATCAGCTCTTCCCTCTCACATAAAGTAAGAATTACCCATCTGTTGATTCCTCAGACAACACCAACCCACATGCAGGAGATGCTCAAAAGGGTAAAAGATTGGGCTATAGCACTTATAAACCACATGTGCATTGAGGGTGGATATCAGAGAGGCAGAATGTGGCATAAACAGTGTGGGGAAGGCAGCAGCAATGCAAGCTAAAGACTAAATCCCAGGAAACCCCTCCCCAGCTTCTGTGGAATCCAAGAACAGGGGCAGGTATTCACTTCTGGATCTTCAGCTGACCTGGATGCCAGATCAAGAGCTGCCTCTGCAGTTACTGCCCAAACCTCATGATCTGGGGTACTGAGCCTACAGCTGAGTTCTCTTCCCCCTAGTTACAACCTACTGGAATTTCTTGGACTCTGCCAAGAGCTGCTGGACTGGAAGGGCCTATCCAGGGAGAAGTGGTGTTTCCATCCCCTGGAGGTGTCCAAGGAACAACTGGACACAACACTCAGTGCTCCGGTATGGTTAACAAGGGGGTGATTGGTCAAAGGTTGGTCTCTATGATCTTGGAGGTCTTTTCCAACCTAAATGATTCTGTGAAAAAGAAGTAAAAAGTCAGCAGTAAACTTTCCTGATGGTTGACAGTGATTCACTCCAGCTCTTCCAGGTGCCAGGTTCATTTGCATCTCCAGAATTACCCAGCTGACAAAAATGCTACTTCTCAGTTCTGCAAGAACTCAGTGGGGACATGGCTGCTCTCAAATTCCCATGAGAGATTTTCCCCTCCAGACTGTCACATATAGCCACAAAAGAAATTAAGATAACTCCTTTCTGGAGTAATTTCAGTCTCTGCAAGACACACAAAAGCATGATTACCACTTGACTTTTTTGATTTTTTTTTTCAAGAAGGCCTGTGAACACAGAACAGTGCAAGGTGTTACAGAGGAGAGCTGTATGGTTCCCTCAGACAAGTGACAGTGGGTAACACAAAAGTGACAATACATTCATGCATCAGCAGAGCCTGACACCCACCAATTCTGGTATTTCCCATAATAAATACCAACCTCCTTGCAGGAGAAAGAGGGGGAACAAGCAAGGACTACTCAGAGACATTTGTATTACCCAGAGGACAGAGACCAGAAGCTTCCAAGAACACAGATGAGATTGTACAGTAAGCGAGCACCAGGTACAGTAACAGCACATCAACCTGCTGGTAAGCCCATAGGTAGCCCCCACCAGGAAATATTTTAGAGACAAAAAAAACACTTAAAAGCTTTGTAAGAGTAGAAATGCTGGACAACTTGGTAGTTCTTTAGCCTAAGGGTTCCACACTGGTGTCTCTGTTCTCTCCCATAAACTGAAACAGGACAGCCTCAACTCTGCAACTGCAGAGCTGGACACTTAACTCATTTAACTGCTCATGCAACTTATGTTTATTCCACTTGGAAACCTGAGATTTGGCACACGTGTTGTAAGCCCTTGAGACTGCACCTCACTGGCTTTAGGGAAACAAATCCTGAAGCCAGCCAGTGAAAAAATCCTGAGCACATACTAGGCAATGTGTCCTGCCAAGGACCCAAGGCCATGCCAGGTGTCAGGGGACAACTGTGGCATGGAAGCCCAGCTGGCCCCCAAGGCAGAGCCCAGCCTGGCTGCATCCAGCTACCACTGCCTACGCATCACCTGTGTGACAGCCAGCCTTTGCCACCCTCCAGGGAAGTGACAGAAAAAGTGGTACAGCAGTGACATTTTAGGAATGTACTTAAGACATGCTTTCATTCACACACACCAAGGAAAGAGGAATGACCACACCTTCCCTGACATGCTCTGACAGCATCTCCCATTCCCTTCCAACATGGGGCACTGGCATAGGAGTGCTTTCCTGTGTTATCCCAAACACTTAACACGTTATGCAACTTCAACTCCTTGCTATGCATCAAACAGTGGGATTAATCAACATAGCAACATTTCCTCTCCCCCACAGACAATACATCTTACTCTTTATTAAGTATCAAATTGTCTCCACATAAATTACAACCAAATTATGTAAGTTTCAAGAAAGTCAGATATTTTATGTACAATGTTTGTCTTGAGTCAGATAAACCTTTATCGTTTTAACCTGTAACATAAAAAGCGAACCTACATCAGTACCAAATAAAGCATTAAAGAGGTAACAAATATGTAACGTTTTAGAAATGCTCTCAGAACATGGAAGTTAATGGTGAGGATTTGTATAGTGCAGGAATCTTGGGTTTGCAGCTCTTAGACCATCTCTCTTTCCCTGCGGATGGCACAGCACAGAACCATACTGAATATCATGCCAACAATCTGGAAAAAAAGCAAACAGATTAGAAATCAGAAAAGCAAAGCATGTGCTTTTATCAGCATGAGAACAAGCTGCTCTTCACAGCCCAGAGGTCACATTTATTCTGTATTTTTACACTTTACTCTGCCATTCCCCACCCCCCAATCCCCAAAGTTCATTCCCAGGAATCCCATTCTCCTCAGTACTTGAAAACTGATCACAGAATATGTCAAGTTGGAAGGGACCCACAAAGATCTTCAAGCCCTGGCACAGCACCAGCAGCTATAAACCACTGCCATATCTCCTAAGAAAGCTTTGATCATCCCAGCATGTGCTTTTTTCCAGAGAGGTCAAACAAAAGTGCAAGTTTTTTAGCAGCCCTGTATTTCAGCCCTCTATCAGAGCCTGTAATTGTTATAAAGGAAAGAGAAGAAGAATCCCCAACAGATATTAGGATAAAGATGTGGGCCAGCAACATGACCAATACATTTTCACTCCATATATACACACATCACTGATAAGATTTCACCACTGCTGAAAGTGCAAGGAGGCAGATCCTAATCCAAAGCAGAAGCAGGAAGGCCAGAGACATCCCAGCTTCTGCACTGCCTCAGGGCCCTGCAGCACACACCCAGATCCTGCTGGGACTTGTCCTCAGTGGAATGGCCTTGTGAGCTGTGGGGCCAGGCACTGCTCTACAAGACTTCTGCTCTGTGTATCCTCTGACCACCCTCTAAATAATCTGGAAACTCACCATCATTACAGCAATGCCAAGGCCAACTGCTCCAATGACATTGAATTTGGATTTGAAGACGTCATCAATGGCATCAGGGCAGGACTGAAATGGAACAGATGGCTCATTTGTGTTTTACACACACAAGGTTAATTTGAAGACTCATCTTTTAAAAGCTGCTTTGATCTGGCCTTTACTGTGACATCCTTAAAGAGAGCCAGGGATGGTCCTACACACACGAGTTGGTGGAAAAATTTAAATCTACTCTTCAAGTACCTCAGAATTGTTAACAGCACCTTGACTACAGCAGGATTCCCCTCTCAATCTGAACATGCAGTTTATCAGGCTTGGCTTGTTACTAATTGCTGTCAGCACTTCAGATGATGCTCATCCCTTATCAAAAGATATTTAAAGCTGCTCTTGATATTGCTAATTGCTACTGTAATTCATAGAGGAGCCAGTTTAATGTTGCCAGAACAAACCCTTGCAACTAAAAAAAAAAAAAAAAAAAGTATAGTCCTTTTCCCAGAACAGACACATGCTGGCCAGTAAAAAGAACAAGGCACTTTTACAGAGGTATAAATCTTTAAGAGCCTGGTAGCTGGTTGAAGTCTCATCCCAGTTTCTGTCCTGCTTGTTCCAGCAGCAAACATCAGTGAGCTGCTGAAAGCTACCTTTTTTGTTGCTGTTCCTTATCCAGTCTAGAAAGAAAGACTGAATCTGAGATTAAAGGGATATACTAGTAAGAATGAGTCAGTTCAATCAGAATACCAACACAGCACTGCTTCTTAGAGGTACACTCCATTACATTTCTTTGATCTTGTAATCTATCCACTGTTTTTCTAAAATTGGGAATGGGCATCACAAGATGAAGCTAAAACACACAGCAGAATAAAAACAAACAAAACCTGTGTGCAGTCTCAGCTACTAGCACACACTCCAACTCAGACTGCATGGAAAGGACTAAAGATACAGACTGAACAATCTCATGTGGGCAGATATGTGAACTGTCAATTAAATTGAAAAAACCCAAGTCATTACCTGAATTCCTGCATGGTAAGAACCATAGACAGACTCATACAAACTGTCTTGGAGCATAAAGCAAGAGCACAGGATGTTTGTAAGGAAAAGAGGAAGAGAGGTGGTTAAAAACTACAAAAGCTGTTTTCTCCTGTTAATTGTGGTATACAGGCACCTCTGCAGCAGTACTCCAACAGAGAAACCTGATTTACAGAATTGCCTTCACAGTCACCAACTCACCTGAGCAGGCTACCAATGCCTTACCCCTCCCTGACCTTGCTGAAGCTTCAGACTTGCTCCCACCCCAGACTCTACTTCTCCCTAACAAAGAGGAAGCTGACAGCTCCGAGCAAGCACCAGGAAGATGCACTGAGAAGAGAGCTCTCAAGGCACTGTGAGGGGTTTTTTTAGGCAAACTTTTGATCTTCCACTGCCCACCCCACCAGTGATTCTGTGACACACAGACTGCACATTTCCTGAGCAAGGTCAGACTTCCTGCTTGTTCTTTCCACAGTAACAGTGGATTTGTTTTCCACAACCAGTCTGATCACAGACACAGACGGACACACCAGTTTGGCATGGGCTTTTCCCACAGACTGGGAGGGTGTCCTGAAGTGTCTTTCTCACTCTACCCACTGAGCAGAGCTGATGATGAATTACATCAAGCTTTACCTTGATAGAGAATGACTCAGACAGTGTCTTTGCTGGACAGGTGTCCATGTACTGCTGCTCCACAGCTCCAGTAAGGCCACAGCAGTTTAGCTACAACAGAAAACATAGAAAGAGACCCAGGTTAAACAATCTTTTTGTTCAGTAATCTGGTAAAAAAAAAAAAAGGGGGGAAATAATTT
This sequence comes from Agelaius tricolor, assembly GCF_023055355.1. Taxonomy (NCBI): domain Eukaryota; kingdom Metazoa; phylum Chordata; class Aves; order Passeriformes; family Icteridae; genus Agelaius; species Agelaius tricolor. The sequence goes on from NW_027269334.1 coordinate 320,327, forward strand.
ACATTAGTTTTTATTACAGACCAAGTCCTGTCAACATGACTGCTATAAACCTAATTTTAACAAGCCTTTATTAAATTAAAGGACAAGGTTCTGAAAGGAAGATCTCTTTAAATACACACAAAATCATTTTGGCAACTGCCTGTGCTCCTTACAGACACAAGGCTGAACCCCTAACTGAAAAACAAGAAAAAACAAGAAAAACAAGAACTAGTTCTGCAGAGAGACAAAAAAAAAAAAAAAAAAAGCATCCTGAATTCATTTATACTACACAAAATCATCTCTGCAATCTTTGGTTTCTTCTAACTGGTAAAAAATTTGTACAGGGGACTAGGTAGGATGAAGAACATGTGAGGAGCAGTTGCATTACTGCATTACTGTCCAGGTTAAGCAGAACCATATACTTACAGTGAACTGAAATGCTTTCAGGGTGTCTCTGGCACTTGTCTGAGTTCTCTTTCTGTAGGTGTCCATGTAGAACTCCTTTAACTCATCAATAATCTAAGGAAAAGCAAAAAGAGCTGTCTATTAATGGTGTGTTAGTGTCATATCTTGTATTAATTATGAAAAACTTGCTTTCAGCAAGTCAGTCATCAAAACTCCTGTAGCCTACAACACCCATTCTTCTGCCATGTACAAACAGAGGGTGGATGGAAGGCTCACCTGTTTCAGGTGAGAAATAGCTGTACACTCACTTTAATAGTGACACCTAAACAGGTAAGACTGCTTCCCCTTCCAAATCGCTGACCTTCTAAGAGGAGCTAGAGAACCAACTCTTTGCCCACTGACTGCCCAAAAATATTCCCTATTCTACTGTACCACAAAAGTTTCTATATTTCCCCATTGAATAACACAATGTGAGCAGAAAAACAACCCTGGTCACTAAGTATGTGATTTTGAAACAAGACAGAATCTTGACTGCTTGGGAGGGAGAGGCCATATCAGTCATGCTTCAGGTGCAGATACACTCAGCTGTCAGATGACCCAGCTCCTCTCTGGAAGTGGTAAAGCCTCCCAGCCAGCCTGCTTCAACTCACAACTCAGTCAGGTACTCTCTGGAAGGCACCTCTAGCAGGCAACAGCCTCTTGACTCTGGCTTCCCTGCTACAGTCATTTTTGAATATTACAGTTAGATTTTTTTGTGTTGTTTTGCTTGAATCAGCCTTTTCCCCTCTCCCCCAAATTCTCTGGGTAATAAGGATTTGACTTGTACTGGTATAGATATCAGCAGATTGCTGACTGTAGGCACATTCATAGAATCATGGAGTGTTTGGGGTCAGAAAGGAACTTTCAAGATCACCTAAGTCCTGCCCCTCTGCCATGGGCAGGGACACCTTCCACTAGACCAGGCTGCTCAGAGCCCCAGCCAACCTGGCCTTGGACACTTCCAGGAATGGAACAGCCACAGATTCTCTGGAAAACCTGTTCCAGCATCCCACCACTCCCAACTTTTAAAAGCAACCTACCTTTTCTTTATTTGAAAATCCCCAGATCCCAGCAGCAATTTCAAGGGCAAAAATCACAAAAAGGAAGAAGAAGAACTAGAAAAGAAAGACCATATTATTCATGAAGGCCAGAACAGCACAAACCAGCATCACACATGTACACTGCAAGTTTGTCCAGACTTGTGGGAGCTGTCACTCAACCAGGTTGCAGTTGGAGGTCTGAGACATTGGTAACACCAGGAAAAAGGAGACTGGGTTAGCACTTCTTCCCAGAAGCATTGGAAAGTCTGACAGTGCTCTCCAAGCACCAGTCCCTTTTTTTTGATCAGTTTAATTAAAGCCAATCATCTGTTAACTCCAACTTGGAAGCTGTCTGAGTCATTCAGACACATCACAACAGTTGGCACCAATTCTTTACTCTGGTTTGTCACTCCTGTTGCTTTAGGAGTCATTACTTGATTCCTAGCTTGCCACCAACTCCCAGAGAACTAATCATCATTTTGTTGTATATCCCACAGAACACAAATGAAAGTTTTCTGTCTCTCATTGACTACCAGACCCAAAACACCACTATAATTTAGGAGCACTTTAAAGAGATACTCAGAATTAGAAAGGGCTAGAGGTATAATTTTGCAACAAATAAGTGAATTTAGGTTCTTCTGTGACATAGAAGGGGAATTGTTCTTTCAGTGGCTATAGTTGCTGTATTGCACTAAATAGTAAATAGTTTATCTAGGTGCTGTTTTTGCACTGATCACATGGTTTGTCCCATTCCGTGCCCCCCCCCAAGCCCCGGTGGTAAGGAAATGGTTTGTTCCAGGTGTACTCCTCCCCTCACCCCTTCCTCACTTGTATCGCATTGGCTGTGGCCCCCTTCCTCCATCCCCTTCCCTTGAGCTTAAAATTTCTTGGGAGGAGATCCCCAAGCCTCTTTTTCTCCTGGGAGGTCACCTGCATCCTGAGGTGACTCCTATCAAGGAATGATACAGGACTTTGGTCCCAAGGAGAAGAACGCCTCCAGTCTTTTACTTTTGTCCTTGTAAAGGCTCTGAGGGGCCAAGGGTCAGAGCTCGCTGGATTGGACCCGAACACCCCAGGAGAGCAGCCTTTACATATAGTAGTTGACTTTTATTAACTAAGTCTTCTGGTTATTTGGATGACTAGTTTTGCAAGCGTACAGATGTGCACTAACCCAGTAAGCTCTACTGCCCACCCCCAGTCTGAAAACAATGAACTTGCTCTCCAGTAATTGGCTTGCAGAGCAGCTGTCAACTAGAAGAGCTCATCCTGTGATAATGAACAGTAGAGCCTTGCTGTTTCAAGCACCAAATACCACAGTTTTGGTATCAGAGATTAATGATTGCACCACATTCAGAGTCCAGGATGAACTGCCTAGCAATGATAGCACTGCTCTTATCAATATTTTCGTTGTGTTCATGACACTCCCAGCCTTGACACTTCAGTGTATGTCAGACACATCCAGCCTCTTGATATCATCCTCTGTTCAAATGCAGCAGGAGCATCTGGATTTTAGGCCAGAAATTAGAACTATATTTAACAGTTTAGTATTATGTAGGTGACCATGAGTTTAAACACTCTGATTGTTCTGGGTCCACAATCTGCTGCCCTTGAATTACACAGTAATATTTTCCTTCATTTCTCATCATGTTGCTCAAAAATTTAAGCATTACCCTGAGCACTTACCAGGCCAAGCATACACTGAGATTCCTGTGATGCACCACAGCATCCCAAGAAACCAACCAGCATCATAAGGGCACCAGCTCCAATAAGGATGTAAACACCTAGGGAGGAGAAAAACAAAGATGTGCAGGTCAATCGAGACCTCAGCAGCAAGGTATGAAATTAATTGCTCCACAAACAGCATTGGTAGCTTTTGCCAAGGTTTAAGCTGCTTTACTGAGGTGTTTCAAGTAAAAAAAAAAAGGGAGGAGAAGGGAAAAAGAAGAGGAGGAGCAGAAGAAGAGCAGAGGAAAAAGAGGAAAAAGAGGAAAAAGAGGAAAAAGAGGAAAAAGAGGAAAAAGAGGAAAAAGAGGAAAAAGAGGAAAAAGAGGAAAAAGAGGAAAAAGAGGAAAAAGAGGAAAAAGAGGAAAAAGAGGAAAAAGAGGAAAAAGAGGAAAAAGAGGAAAAAGAGGAAAAAGAGGAAAAAGAGGAAAAAGAGGAAAAAGAGGAAAAAGAGGAAAAAGAGGAAAAAGAGGAAAAAGAGGAAAAAGAGGAAAAAGAGGAAAAAGAGGAAAAAGAGGAAAAAGAGGAAAAAGAGGAAAAAGAGGAAAAAGAGGAAAAAGAGGAAAAAGAGGAAAAAGAGGAAAAAGAGGAAAAAGAGGAAAAAGAGGAAAAAGAGGAAAAAGAGGAAAAAGAGGAAAAAGAGGAAAAAGAGGAAAAAGAGGAAAAAGAGGAAAAAGAGGAAAAAGAGGAAAAAGAGGAAAAAGAGGAAAAAGAGGAAAAAGAGGAAAAAGAGGAAAAAGAGGAAAAAGAGGAAAAAGAGGAAAAAGAGGAAAAAGAGGAAAAAGAGGAAAAAGAGGAAAAAGAGGAAAAAGAGGAAAAAGAGGAAAAAGAGGAAAAAAAAGAAAAAAAAGAAAAAAAAGAAAAAAAAGAAAAAAAAGAAAAGAAAAAAAGAAAAAAAGAAAAAAGAGAAAAAGAGAAGAAAAGAAGAAAAGAAGAAAAGAAAAAAGAAAAAAGAAAAAAAGGAAAAAGAAAAAAGAAAAAAAGAAAAAAGAAAAAAAGAAAAAAAAGAAAAAAAGAAAAAAAGAAAAAAAGAATAAAAAAAGAAAGAAAAAAAGAAAAAGAAAAAGAAAAAGAAAAAAAGAAAAAGAAAAAAGAAAAAGAAAAAAAGAAAAAGAAAAAAAGAAAAAGAAAAAAAGAAAAAGAAAAAAAGAAAAAGAAAAAAAGAAAAAGAAAAAAAGAAAAAGAAAAAAAGAAAAAGAAAAAAAGAAAAAGAAAAAAAGAAAAAGAAAAAAAGAAAAAGAAAAAAGGGGTGTGCCTAATTTTCAAAGCAAATGCATCTGATAAATAAAAATTGATATATAAAACCTTCATTTTGACACAATTAATGTGTATCCCTACTGCACACAAACTCACAAGCTTTAGAAAATGGGCAGGATAAAGCCATCTAATACAACCTGTAAGACACTTTTTACAACAGGCTCAGAGCCAAGACTTATCAACTTCTTCTCAGGTGAAGATAGAGACAACTGAAATTAGAAACAACTGAAAGAATGATTTATCAACAACTGCAAAGTCTTAAAGCAGATGATTTTATAATTCTTCAGATTATAAAAAGTGTCAGAGCTTGTAAACTAGTCTGCCCAGAAATAAGGTAGTGAGTATGTTGAAGCAGAAAGAATAAGCATTTCTCAAGTATAAGGCTCCATTTATGCCCAATCCTCTGGCTCCTGAACTTGGGAACAACCAGCCTAATCATAATAGCTGTGAGCTGGAGACCACACCAAGATGTGGCAAGCAAGAAAACTCCCAAAGGATGGCAAAGAATATTAGAGGGGTGGTGAAGCATCAAAGAATCAGCACAAAGCATGTGGAACAAGCAGGACACTTCTATCAACAGGGACATAAAACCAGTTCAATACTAATTAAAGGGAGCTAGATGTAAGCTTTTGCAAATTATATATTCTAGACGCAAACCAATAAGATCAGCTGCCAAAATAAACAGCTCCTTGATGCAGCATTTGTAAGGGATTAAGCCTGACATTTCTTATCAGGAGGAAATTCCAATATGGACTTTTAAACCTCAGCTTAACCTTTTTCCATTTTGAAAAAGAAGAAAAAGAGTCCATCAGTAACACTTAGACTGAGTTGTACAGAAAGCCTTTGAGGTAACTTGCTTTGTCACTTACTGCAGTCAGTAACTACTCCCAGAAAATTATGTTAAAGCAGAAATTCCTATTGAGCTTCTTTTTAAAACTCAGTTCAACCTACGAAGATTTCAAGCAGGTTCCACTGGCTGCATCCAGCCAGTAGCTTAAGCATCACATCAGAAAACTTTTATGTTTTAGGAGATGAAAGAGTTGTTTTAGACGACCCAAAATAAGACTTGTTAAATATTCAGCTTAACAGCCAAGTTTAGATTTCTGTTCTTTTTCTGAGGTCCACTTGAAGCATCTGGGAATCTTCCTGGCAGCTCCAAGAACCACCCAGTTTGCTAAGATGCCATCATATCAAGGGTAAACCACAAATTTTCTCACAGATCACAAAGAAGCTGCAGGCATGCAGACAGGTTAAGTCCCTGGGAGCATCTCAATATTCCCAACTATGGCCTCTATACCATTCCTAAGAGTATTCTCTGCAGGGATAGGCCAACCTAGGACTAAGAGGCTGCAACATAAATTGCACCTCCTTATAAGTGACCCTTCAGATACCAGCCTGGGAGTTGTCACAGCTGAGTAGCCAAGGACAGGAGCCAGTTTTTTGGCAAGAGAAAGATGAAGCTATCCTTTAAAGACTTTAAAGGCTGCCTAATCAAAGATTGCCTAATTCCAACCCCCTGCCATGGGCAGGGACACCTTCTACTATCCCAGGTTGCTCAGAGCCCCATCCAACTTGGCCTTGGGCACTTCCAGGGATGGGACAGCCACAGCTTCTCAGGGCAACCTGAGACAGGGCCTCGGCACCCCTCAGGGAAGAATTCCTTCCTGATATCCAACCTAAACCTGCTCTCTGTCAGTGTGAAGCCATTCCCCCTTGTCCTGTCACTCCAGGCTCTTGTCAAGAGTCTCTTTCCATCTTTCCTGTGGGCTCCCCTTCAGGTACTGAAAGGCCACAGTTAGGTTACCTCCAAAGCCTTCTGTTCCCCAGGCTGACCAATCCCAATTCTCTCAGCCTTTCCTCATAGCAGAGGTGCTCCAAGGGTCTGAGCACCTACAGGTGACAATAACCAAGTTATGTGTGTTCCCCTGCCCAAGCTTAAAAGCAACTGTAGAGACCAAAATCAAAGTTCAGATAAAATCCAGTTCATTTAGGAATTCCCATGACATTAACAAACTAAAAATGTGTGTGTCCCCTAATTAACGACCTTACAAATGCCTTCCACATGGTACAGCTAAAGCTACATTGATCCACACTGGCTGGAATAATTCTCATATGTACCAAGATGTTTGTGCATTCAGTTCAGGATGAATTAGGAGATGTGGGGTTTTAAGAGTTCAACAACAGTGATTAAGGGATTAAGCCTGACATTTCTTATCAGTGCTCCTTCTGAGAGATGAGGCAACAGGAATTGTGTTTTGGGTAGCTCAGGTTGGTCACTCTGGAGAAAAAAATATTAATTACTCAGTTTAGCATGAAACTTTGCTGATGCATATGGTGATGAGCATCAGGAAAAAACATCCTCTATGTCCTCCAGGAGCCCCTGGGATTACAAAATGTTTACTGACAGCAACAGAGACAAACTACTGTGGGAAAAAGGCTGAAGAGCCAAGAAACCACTCACACGGCAGCACTGCTGTCTGCACAAGAGCTCACAGGGGAAGCTGCCCCCAACACCATCCAAGGGAAGCTGCTCTTGGGGTGTTTAGGGCTGTTTTGCCTTTTTACCCTTTAAGAAAAGCCAAGGTTTCTGAGCAGCCTGGAAATCAGGACACAAAAGTGTGACCTATCCCCTGAGTGATCCCCCAGCTCACCTGTGTAAAACTTTGTGTCAGATTCCAGTTCAAAGACGCTTTTGGTCTGTGAATCAAAGTGAAGCCATAGTCCAATTGCGAGCACTGCTGTTCCTGCAAGCTGTAAGAACAAGGAAGGCTTGTTAAACGATACCAACTAATTCACCCGGCCTTGCATTAGTAACAAAATCAGAAACAAACACAGGATACAGCTTTTATTTAAGAGATGGTAACAAAGGACAAGCATAAAAGGATGGGGATACCAACGCATGAACAAAGTCCCAGACATGAGGCACCTTGTTGAAAGAGGCATTTACATAATATAAACTCCAATGCCACAGGAGATCAATGCCATTCTTGTTCCTTTCTGAAAATATCCACGGTTTAGCCAAGTGTCAGTATTTTCACTGATCCTTACACACATTGTTTTATTCTGGGTGGATGCAGACATTGCATGGCTTAGTGACCTTAAAGCTTCATACTGAAGAGCAAGTGTATTACAAGGAAAAGTGCCTTGTAAGGCCAGCCGGAAGTTTTAGTGTATTAAACAGACTGCTGAGAGTTCAGTCTACCATGGAAGGGAGTTAAAGAAGAGTGCCATTCTTGCCAAACATGATAAAACCAACCCATTAAGTGACCACACTGACAGGAATAAGAAAATACCAGCTGCAGCAGTAGAATGTTGCTGATCGGGAGCAATACAATAGAATTTTAGTTAATATTTAGTTTTATTTCATTATCATGTCTGCCTGTATGCCTTCAGGTTCCTCTTAATATTGGTGCCTGTGTTTGCAGCAAGTCACTCTGGATGAAACATCTGGCAAAAGCCACAGGAAGTGTTGCAAGAAAGAGGGCATGGCACTCTGGTAAGGCCAATGGCAACAGTTTGCCTGGAAGAGACTGAATCCTCCTTTAGAAAGAAAAGAAATGGGGTTTTCTTGCATGTAAAAAAATGAAGAAACCAGGACAAAGTATAAAGCTGGAGTGTGCTTCTCAGCTCTTCCTTTGAAGACCACTGAACTATTAAAAAAAGCTCTACAAAGTGAGATGAGGACAGAAATCCCAAACATTGAAGCAGACGTTAAAATTTTAAACTTAAGAGTGAGCAATAAGTTTATGAGGTCCGGTGCTTTGGTCAGGCAAAGCACACATCAAAAGCAAAAATAAAATCCCAACAAGGCCCTTGCAGAAAGAAACAACATTCCTGATTTACCTCTAAGAAACTGGGAATTGTTTAATAATGGCAATTTTTAGTGGGAATATGGGCAGTGTTCCCTTGGTGAGCACCCAAGGATATGACAACCCTTCCACACCAAGCCCACCTGAGAGGTGGGAGCCCAAAAGCCCCTTCTCCTTGCTGTGGAAGAGTTCCTGCTCACAGGCAGCCCCAGCTTTCCTAAACCAGCTTTTCCTGTACAGCAGGAACCCAAGTGCCAGGCCTGCCTCCAAGAGGAGCTGCAGGGCTGTAACTGGGAAAACAGATCAAGTAACACACAACTCAAAGAGCCAAACCCACCTGGAGGATTCCAGACCTAAGCAAAAGGCCTTTGTTGGTGTTTCTGGTGCTTACTCCAAAGGCACACCTGCACATACCTCCTGCTTGCCTTGCTAGGGCTACCCTGACAATATGATTAAGTTATGCTGGAGCACCTTTGTACAACACAGAATGCCACAACAGCATCATTATTTCAATTTCTTGTGCCACAGCTGTATCCCAAGGGGAGGGAGAGGTGCAAAGGGGAGGTGCAGAGAGAAGGGTTGCTGCCCTCCTGGCTGCAGCATCACGTCAAAAAGCTTTTGCCACCCTCATCTCACCCCAGTGCTTCAGTTCAAACATCAGAAAGGCTTAGTGATGGAAAAAACTCTTTGAGACTGCTGTTAAGTCACCCAGTATTTAGTAACACTCTGCTTGAGGCTCCCTTTCCTGGTCGTCCAGCAGCTGTCGGCTTTTATAGCAGATCCAGATCCCCCCATCATTAGAAGAAGCCTAGAGCCTCTGCTGGTTTTGCTAGGAACTCCTAAATTGTGAGGCCACAAGCCTGAATACCCAGCTCTTCTCACCTACCAAATTTATTTACAGCTTGACAAGTGCTTGAATAGAGAGCTCTGCAAATGGAGCAGGGCACAGAAAAGGACTGTAAAACTAAAGAAACTCTTAAACCATAATGTAGCCATGCAGATAGTCTTAAAATTCCAAGCAAAGCAGAAGGTTCAGTTAATGCCCTCCAGAAAAAAAAAACTCGTCTGTTCACATTGGGCAGAGATAATGTACCTAATATAGCTCCTTTCAAAACACAATTTTAACTCTTCCCCACCACCACACATAGGTACATGGCATGTTTTCTCCTTGAAAAAGCAGTCACTTAATCACAGAAAGATTAAGAATGTGCCAAGGAGACCTGAGACTTACAGGATCACAGAACAGTGATAACACTTTATGCCAGTGAACTGCTGCACAGCACTAAAAAAAGGGGTAGAATTAAACAGATTGATAATTCTCTGCATGGTGGATTAGAAATAAAATGCAGCTTCTTCATGCAAGAATAAGAGACTTTCTGTCTCAGTTTCTTAAGGAAAGCAGACTTATGTTCTCAGATTGTGCTCTTCCTACTCAGACTGACCACTGAACTAAAAAAAAGGCAGTTTTGGAGCAGAAGGCAAGAAACTTGAAGCTTCAAGTTTCCATCAAAACAAGGGAGAAACGAGGACACAGCAACACCAGCCTCTGAGGAAGAGAAAAGCACAGCCCCACGGGCACTTGCCAGCACCGCTGGCCAGTGTGGCACACTAGAGGCTGAGGCACTGTCACCTCCCTGCTCACCCACACTATGCCAGCAAGATGGGATCTGTGCTGGGATGGTTTGGGAGCTGTGTTTTTCCTTCCTGGGAAAGGGGTGCAAAGCCCCCAACCTCGGCTGCGTGGAAGCAGATCACCAGATAATCTAATTGCTGGGTTTTTGTTTGGTAATCCAAGGGGATTCCCCATCTAACAGATCTATTTTGTCACAGGAGTTGAGCAATACTGTGCATTTCTAAGTAGCTCTATCCTGCGCTGAAAGAGAAATTTAGTAGGAAAAGAACAACACTGTATTCCTGAAAGTAATCAATTTTGTCTGGTTTCACACACACAAAGAAGAGAGTGGGTTCGTGTGCTTATCAGACAGGTAAGTAGTATGTTTTTATAGTGACAACTACAGCAAAAAGAGCTCAGAAGACAGAGTTGGGTTTTTTTCCCAATCTGGCCAAAATGTGAAGTTAAAGGGATACTGCTCACTCGCTGTTTTGGAGAAGTTTGTGGCAGTGATCTTCCAGTAATGGCATGTCCTGGCACAATTACACTACTGACTTCCCCGCTCCAGCAAACCAGGCTTCCTTGTTTTCGCTAACCACTACTCCCAGCTCATTCCTGCTCTGCTTGGATGTTCCACGGCTGCAACAATGATAAAACTACCTGGCCACTCCTCTCCTACCCCTGTGGAGGCTTGTCAGGTTGTTTTTTTTTTTTCATTACATGCAAACACACCCCCTTTGCTCCTAAAGCTCACTCCTGCATACAGCTTTCTGCCTGTTGCAACAGGAAAACCAGCTTTTTTGGTCCATCTTCCTTACTGACATAGCCTGCACGTTCCCTAGTGAGCCTTCTGTGCAGGACTTCCCTCCTCTCATCCATTCCACTGCTCTGGGGCATCCCCCTTGCTTGGCCTCTGGGTAAATCAAAGGGTGTGTCCCAGCCTTCCCTATGAGAAGAGATAACTGAGAAAGGACCTCAACCAGTCAGGATACACTTGAGATGAGAAAACCTGTGTATCCTGGAGGCAGCAGCCACACAGAACACTCTGCCTTCCTCCCCTCATCATTCCTGGCTAAACTGAGCATGAGTTTGGAGTGTGCCACAGCACTGAACACTACCAAACAATTCCCAGAGGATTTCTGCCCCACTCTGACTCCTGAGGTTTTGCAGATACGGCCCCCCAGCAGAAGGCTTGCACAGGAAACCCTTAGATTTAATGACAATGTCATAAACATGTGTTAAAAACTTGAGTTTTAAACAAAAAAAAAACCCCAAAACACCATTTGTGTTAACACATCCCATAGAAGCACAATGTGGGGGGGAAAGAGGAAAAGAAGGGGCAAAAGAAGGAAGGAAGCGGCGAAGGGAAGCGGGAAGCGGCGAAGGGAAGCGGGAAGCGGCGAAGGGAAGCGGGAAGCGGCGAAGGGAAGCGGGAAGCGGCGAAGGGAAGCGGGAAGCGGCGAAGGGAAGCGGGAAGCGGCGAAGGGAAGCGGGAAGCGGCGAAGGGAAGCGGGAAGCGGCGAAGGGAAGCGGGAAGCGGCGAAGGGAAGCGGGAAGCGGCGAAGGGAAGCGGCGAAGGGAAGCGGCGAAGGGAAGCGGCGAAGGGAAGCGGCGAAGGGAAGCGGCGAAGGGAAGCGGCGAAGGGAAGCGGCGAAGGGAAGCGGCGAAGGGAAGCGGCGAAGGGAAGCGGCGAAGGGAAGCGGCGAAGGGAAGCGGCGAAGGGAAGCGGCGAAGGGAAGCGGCGAAGGGAAGCGGCGAAGGGAAGCGGCGAAGGGAAGCGGCGAAGGGAAGCGGCGAAGGGAAGCGGCGAAGGGAAGCGGCGAAGGGAAGCGGCGAAGGGAAGCGGCGAAGGGAAGCGGCGAAGGGAAGCGGCGAAGGGAAGCGGCGAAGGGAAGCGGCGAAGGGAAGCGGCGAAGGGAAGCGGCGAAGGGAAGCGGCGAAGGGAAGCGGCGAAGGGAAGCGGCGAAGGGAAGCGGCGAAGGGAAGCGGCGAAGGGAAGCGGCGAAGGGAAGCGGCGAAGGGAAGCGGCGAAGGGAAGCGGCGAAGGGAAGCGGCGAAGGGAAGCGGCGAAGGGAAGCGGCGAAGGGAAGCGGCGAAGGGAAGCGGCGAAGGGAAGCGGCGAAGGGAAGCGGCGAAGGGAAGCGGCGAAGGGAAGCGGCGAAGGGAAGCGGCGAAGGGAAGCGGCGAAGGGAAGCGGCGAAGGGAAGCGGCGAAGGGAAGCGGCGAAGGGAAGCGGCGAAGGGAAGCGGCGAAGGGAAGCGGCGAAGGGAAGCGGCGAAGGGAAGCGGCGAAGGGAAGCGGCGAAGGGAAGCGGCGAAGGGAAGCGGCGAAGGGAAGCGGCGAAGGGAAGCGGCGAAGGGAAGCGGCGAAGGGAAGCGGCGAAGGGAAGCGGCGAAGGGAAGCGGCGAAGGGAAGCGGCGAAGGGAAGCGGCGAAGGGAAGCGGCGAAGGGAAGCGGCGAAGGGAAGCGGCGAAGGGAAGCGGCGAAGGGAAGCGGCGAAGGGAAGCGGCGAAGGGAAGCGGCGAAGGGAAGCGGCGAAGGGAAGCGGCGAAGGGAAGCGGCGAAGGGAAGCGGCGAAGGGAAGCGGCGAAGGGAAGCGGCGAAGGGAAGCGGCGAAGGGAAGCGGCGAAGGGAAGCGGCGAAGGGAAGCGGCGAAGGGAAGCAAGTGGGTTTTGCCATTTTTCCATTTTTGACACCTTTAGGCCAAGTTTACATACAACTTCTACCAAGCTTATGGCATTACCTCCAGCAGAAGAAGGTATGTCATTATGTGAAAATAAAGAAATCAGTCAAAAAGAAATACTACTTTCAGTGTTGTCAGCTAAGTATGGTATCTAACAGAACACTTTTTCTTGAAGTAAGAAGGTATGTCAGGCTCAACACTACTGTTCCATATTTAGGTTTACACCCGGATGTGACAAGAAGGCATTAAAAAGTCACCACCTTCACTTCATAAACACTTGAACTTTTAGCTAAAAATCTGATTGCATAAGAATTTACTTCTCACTGTTTTAGACTGAACTAAGAAAGCCAGAACTAGATCTATAACGGTGCAAAGTACAGCCAAAGAAATCGAGAACATTATGAGTTGTAATGAACCATTTCTATCCTTTTACTGGCTAGTACTCCATAAATAAAACCCCATAAACAGTAACTACAAGTGAGGCTCGATGCCACTCTAAACCCTCAATTACAGAATTAGTGTTATCCACAACAGCACAGGTTTTCAGAGTTTTGAAACAGCTCCCCTAACACTTCTGCTATGTGGGCTCGCAGTTATACAAGAAACTGCAGCTATTTTCAAACTAGTTTGGAAAATAGTGGATTGGAAAGGAAGTATTTTCTTTCTGCTTAGCAAGTTTCAAAAATGTTGTGGCCTATGTTAATGCCACAGCACCTTTTGCAATAAAATGGTGCTCCAGTACAGTACGAGAAGCATTACAAAATTCCTGAATCACTGCCAAGACTAGTGCCCATTTCATACAAGTTCCTATTCAGAGGCTAGTCTACTATATTTGCAATTAGAATTACAAATAGGAGCCAGAACTGGTGGAACTCTAAGTAGCTTCACATCAGATTTCTCAAGGCAACATACTCCAAACTCCATTCCTGACCTCACAGAACTTACCAGAGTCAATATACACTGAGCTGAGCCCAAGCAGCATTAGATTCTCACACTGTACCCAGCAACTGCATAAGTTCATTACAGAAAGCAAAAGCAACTAATTTCTGAGTTTTTCATATGTGCCTGCATATATACATACTAACAGACACATGCATATTTCCCTGCCCATCCTGCAAATCCTCTGCTGGAGGAGGAAAGACCCTCTGAATTGCTGTTCTTGGTGCACAAAAGCAGCTGAGATTATGGCTCAGAACAAAGTCACAGAAGCTACAGAAGCAAAAGGGCACTCCAGGCCTAATTCTGCTCATCTTACTTTAGCAGGTACTGTCACACAAAAATGCATTTATTCATAAAACACGGCACTCCGGAGAGTGGAAAGTCAGGACAAGAGAACTGCCCAATATTGGAAAGGAGCAAGAAAATGACTGCTCAAAACTTCAACATGAACTCTGCCTCTGTGCTACAACACTTGCTTGCCTAAAATACATGAAACCATAAATATTAGCAGCAGATTCCACAAAATCTACAAGGAGAAAACCCAGCATTGAAATTTAACAATGCAAGGCCTTGCTTTTGTTCAGCAGCAGGAAGCCAGTGGGAGAACAGGCAGGCACTTGCCTGTGTGATCCAAGTTGCTCAGAAGCCCACAGTTTGCCTAGGAAAAGACTTCATGACCAGGACCAACAAGCCTGAGCAAACCCAGGGAGCTAAAGGAGCACAGCTAAAGGCAGTCACTCATTACACAACTCAAGGCAATCCAGCATTGCTCACACTAAGGTTGGTCCAACTCTGCTAAGACACCTCCACTGCTCAGGTTTAAGGAACAAAATGTGTTGTGTCCATTGACTTCTTGCCAAGCTCAAGCCAGCCTGGTGGAAAAAAAAAATTAGTTCAAAATTTTGTTGACACCTCCCTCCCACACCCTCAAACAGCCCCAAAACTTGTATTATTAGAAAGCAGACTGTCAGGGATGCCAGGGCCAGCACTGGCCATGCCAAGACAGCAGAGCCGTCTGCAAACCTATGTGGGAGAACATCAGTCCCAGAAAGGACAGCGCAATAGCAGCAAGGAGCCTGGTGCCTGCTGCAGTACTTCATCCCAAGAGAAAACACAGCCATCCCTACTTCCTACACCTCAGAGAGGGGAATGAACCCCAAAACTTACAGATCCATGCTTAACTGGACTTGGTGCAAACATCCAAAAGTGTCCCCTTCCTTCCATTAGGGCCACAAGCATGTTTTAAGCCAAACTCTGAAGCCCCAAATGTTTCAGATAATACCACGTTAGTATCCAGCCTTCCTGGCTGGAGAAAGGCCATCAGATTAATCAAACACAAGATCCTCAGGAAGGGTTAAGAGAACAGGACAGAAGGTAGCATTTCCCAGGACCAACCTCCTGGGCTACATGTCGAGCACTTATGCCAAGACACAGCACCTTGAGAGAAGAAAAATTAACAAATGGCTGCTGAACTCCACATTAGCAGGTTGGACTAGATTATCTTAAAGGTGTTTTCCAACCTAATTCATTCTGTGATTAGCCAGTTATCCCTTGACCAACCTATTCGTCAACATCTGCTAAGGAGAAGGTATCACCACTGTACCCACTTTTCTTCTGAAAAGGTCCTCTTTCCTGGCTAAATATTCCACAGCTCTTGCTCACTGCCTCTTTCAATACAGTCAAGCCCTACCTACTGCCTGGACAATCATGATTCTAAGGATCTCTAGCACATTTCCATGCTGAAGATAAGAGTTGCTGATGACAGAAACCCTCCTCTTTCTTTCCCAAACATTACCAAGTTCCACTATGATCCTCTCAAGACAGGCAGAT
The DNA here is from genome assembly GCF_023055355.1 of Agelaius tricolor. Classification (NCBI taxonomy): domain Eukaryota; kingdom Metazoa; phylum Chordata; class Aves; order Passeriformes; family Icteridae; genus Agelaius; species Agelaius tricolor. Next base: position 335,642 of record NW_027269334.1, read on the forward strand.
GACTAGAGCAGCCTGCAGCACTGTGGGACACCAGGATGCCATAGATTTTGTGAGTTTTACACACCATATTCCATTTTCTCTCAGTCCTTCATTTCTGAAGCTGGTTTCCCTCTGTTGACACTGAGCACTCACCTGGTGCTTTTGTAAAGCCATTATAGATTCTTTTCTCCCAAGGCTTCACTGCTCCATGGCAGCAGCTGCCCCTGAATCATTTAATTCCTATCTCCAGGCAGCTTTCTGCTGGTGCCTCCCATGGGAATTACCTGATGCCTGACTTTGGAGAGAGTCTCACCGTGCTGTGTCAAACACCCTGCTGTGTCAGCAGGCAGCCATCACCTCCATCACCCTGTACAATGGATGCCAGCCAGCACCCCCTGTGCTCCTCCAGATGAGGTGGGGCTATACTGACCATCACAGAGTTTGTACCAGCACTACTTCTCTCTGCAACAGCAGAGCTGCATCTCACCACAGCCCTGCCTCCACTCCAACAGCCATCTCATTCTTGCCAGGATCTTACTCCAGGACTGCCTGGTTTTCACAAGAGGCCTGAGATTTCCAGATGACATTGAACAAGTGAACCAACACCAACCAGTCCTTGCCTTCTCCAGCATTCAGGCTTTTAAAGGCTCCAAGGCAGCAGCTTCATGAAGTCTGACTTCCCCTTGCAGTAGCCAATGTCCCTCCTATACATGTACACCAGCTTTTAAAGAATCTTCTCCTTGGCTCTTTCCAGATACTCCATATGTGCTACTCTCTGGGTATCCCAGACTACCATAAAGCAAAAGCCCAGCCTCCAATTCACTGCATTCCAGCCCTCCAGCACAGAGAAGGGATGGTGAGGGGAGTTACCTAATCACAACTCACTTAAGAGTTCTGAAGTGTTTTGTGACTTTCGAGAATTGTTAATCAAACATTTGCTGCTCCTCTTGTTCCACCTCCTTTGCATCAAGAGGTCAGTTCAAGCCTGTGCAGAATTCAGAGTCAAAGACAGGTTATGTCAAAGGCTTCCCCAGTAAAAAAAGTCCTGCCGAACTTGGCTCCCAAAACTTTTATACCTGGAGCTATTACTGCCTGGAAGGACTCCCTGAGAAACTCCCTTTTCATCATGTGTCTGAAGAGGGGTATGTTACTTAGGTTTGCTTTTGCAAATAACTCCTAAAGCTTTCCTTTGGCTAATGTTACTGTTATTTTATTAGGCTCACCAGCATTTATGAACTTTTATTTCCTTCCTTTGGATACAGCTTCAACTTTGAGGGTTTCTCTTTTTATTTCAGTAACTTCCTTTACCAAGCTGTATGAGCCTTTTGCTTCCTCTTACCCTTGTTCAAGCCTTGATGGAAGCAAATACATTCCACCTAATGCGGCATCCACAGCCATCTGCAGGTTTGGTGCAGGCCTGAAATTCCTGACCTATATTTTTGAGGCACCTTATTTCAAAAAAAAAGGAGGTACAGTATTGCACTTGGACACAGCAAATTTTGTCAACATACTTCCATTACTTCACAGACTTTTCACATCGGCAAAGCCATAAAAAAACCATTCGAGCCTGTTTTCTTATTAGGGTGGTTCTTGCCTTTTAATGCTGGCAGACCCAGAACACTTTTCTTTTTATGCTGTTCGGTGTGGAATAACCCAAGACCCAGCTACTTTATTTCTCCATAGATGACACAAGGTTTGCTAACACTGTACCCCCTAAACGCCCCTCCAACTGTTTTCAGCAGGCCACAATGACATGTGGTGGCCCGCCTGAGCCAAGGACCACTCCAGCTGGTCAAACACATTTATCTCTGGCTGAGCCAAGCTGCTTGCATTTCACTGCCTCTTGGGGCCTCCAGGCACTTACTGGGATCTCCAAAATGCATATATTTGTCTCCCTTTAATTCTTTTTTCTTCCTCTTCTCTTTCCCACATCCTAGCTTGATACTGCCAGCCTCAAGAAGCCAACTTGAAAAGCCATCATCTCTCATCTCCTCTGGACAGCAGCACCACTCTTCCATCCACTCTGTCATCAGTACAATTCTGTACTCATGAGCACCCCTAAAGGTAGGAGCCTCAGCACTTTATAACCATGACACTCCCAAGCAACAGGTACATCCCCAGCTAAACAAAACTCCTCTCCCTATTCTTAGCCTATCTGCAGACAACAAGGTGGTGAAGCTCAGGTTAGGAGCTTCTTTGAGGCAATGCTGTTGTCACAAGAATTTTTGTCCCATAAAATACTCTGCAGAAAGTCTGCAGCTTTGAAATAAACAAACAAAACAAGCACAAGGCAAACCATGAGTACTTCAGTCTCTTTTAACAAGAAGTTTAGAAACTCTCTCACTATAACTTTCAGGCAGTGCTTTATTAGGCTTTTCCTTTTGATCAGCTCTAACCCTGCAAATGCGACAGCCCTGCTCACGGTCCGGCGAGTCCCGAGTGGCAACATAGCTTTCCTGGGTCAAGTTCTGCACAACGTTCCTCAACTAGAACCCAGCTCTGTATTCTCAACTCTGCTGCAACCCATTTCGACATCGAGACATCCCGAGCACTTTACCCATTAACATGGCAACTTCCACTGTCCCACGGGCAGCGCTGCGACTAACTCCAGACGCGGCTCCTTCCCGCCACTCCAACTTCATACCGCCACATCACAGTCACACACGCACTCCTCCACCGTGGCAAACAGCCCAGAGAAAACCCAGCTTTTTGAACCATACACTTTGCTCCTATCCATCAGGCACACAAATAGCTCCCATAGTACTTTTCTATGCATGAGCCAGCGCTAAATCCAGGTGCCCACGCCCCGAGTGCTGGAGGACAGCCCAAACCTCTCGGCTCAGCCATACTTTCTCATGGCGCCTATCCAACAAGGCGTAGTAGGGCCAGTGAGCACACCGGAGACGTGATCTCAAGGGGTGCCGGTCTGCTCCGACAGATTAAACCCGAAGGGAAGCCACAGCTCCCACCAACACGAGGAGTTCACACACACGACAACCACAGGCTTGCAAGGAACCGGCTCACCCCGGGCACAGCCCCAGCACCGGGAAAGCCAGCAGGGAGCCCGACCTACGCAGAGTTTTAGGGCGAGGATTGTGTGAAGTGCTGGGGGATGCTCAGTGGGGGCGGGCTATCCACAAACCCAACACCCCCTGCCCGCCTGACGATAAACCCCAAAAACGTGAAAAATAAAGCGGTGAGCGCCCGGGCACACGCCTCTCTCCTTCTGGGGGGGTGGGGGTGCGGGGGAGGGGCAGCTAGTGGAGAAAACAGCCAAAACCAGGCATCAGAAAAGCTAACAAAACGCGGCTCCCAGCGCTTCCCCTCCCCTCCCCTCCATCCCCGTCCCGCGGGCTCCCCGCCGGGCAGCGCGGGGGACACAGCCCAGGGAGCCTTACCCAGAAGATGAAGTTGAAGCCGAAGAGAAGGTACTTGATGCACTTGGTGCCTCCTTTGACGGGCATGGTGGCGGCTATAGACACAGTAACCAGGCTCCCGAGCTCCGACGCCGCTCCTTAAATGCGGCCCTGCCCGGGTGCTCGGGGACTCCCCCCTTTCGCCCCCGGGGCCGCCCCCGGCCCCGCCCCGCACCTGCGGCCGCCCTGCTCCGCCCCAGGCCGGGCGGGCTCCCAGCGCTCCAGCAGCGCCTCACGGGGCCGGGCACGGCCATCCTTGGGGTTTGGAGTGTCCCGGCACGGAGGGGCAGCACGAGGAACTTCAGAATCCTGCTACCTGCCCTGCACGGCGCCGCCCCAGCAATCCCACCCTCTGCCTGGAGCGTTGCCCAAACACTCTTGGAGCTCTGGCAGAGTTGGGGTTGTGACTGCTTCCCTGGGAAGCCTGTTCAGTGCCCGACCACCCTCTGAGTGAAAAACTTCGTCCTAATATCTGATCAACCCCCTCACCCCAACCCGACCTGCTCTTGCACAGATCTCAGAATCCTTAGGATTGGAAGGAATCACTGGAGATCATCCAGTCCAACCCACCTGCCATGGCAGGGTCACCAAGAGCAGGTGACACAGGAATGTTTCCAGGTGGGTTTGGAATGTCTCCAGAGAGGGAGAATCCACACAACCTCCCTTGGGCAGCCTGTTGCAGTGCTCTGCCATCCTTACCATATAGAAATTCTTCCTTGTGTTGTGGTGAAACTTCTAGTTTTGGCTTATGGCCATTGCTCCCTGTCCTGTAGCTGGGCACCACAGAAGAGAATCATCATCTGCAGCACCATCCTCTTGACACCTGCTTTGAGATATTTATATGCATTAATGAGATCCCCTTTCTGGCTCTTCTAATTAATCAGGCCCAGCTCCCACAGAGATGCTCCAAAACTCTCATCACCTTCGTTGCCTCTGCTGGATGTTTAGTTTAAAATGAATACATCAGTCTGGCTTAAATAGTTGTTTTCTCATACAAGATAAACTTACAGCATAGTTTAATTCCTGTAATCTTTCAAATATGTCTGTAGGAAGTTACAAACATCAACTTTAGGAAAATAAGGTGGGATAAATTTCAGCCCACCAGCTGATCCATGGTAACTGTTTACGCACATGCCCTTAGGTCACCCCAGTTGTGAGAAAAAACATGTTAAATTTCAACTAAGAATTTCCCTTTCATCGTAACAGGGTGTTCAGCACTCAGCTTCTGAGCCTTTTAGCTCAGGGATGAAAATTGAGGGCTTGTACCTTAATTTCCTACTGTGGGATTAGAAATTAATCAGGTATCAAGAGTCAAAAACATACCCAAGCAGAACAGTAAAAACAGACAAGCCATGCTGAAATACGAATAAAAACATATTGGAGTTTTTCTTCCCAAAATAAATTATAAGATGCAGCACATTCCAGAGGCAATATGGAGGGGGAGCTGCTGGCTTGGGCAGCGGCTTCCCAGAGGAGGTTACAAAACAGGAATACCTTTCCTATAAAATAAAGGGAAGTAGAGGGGTGGAGGCTGGCCACAAATATAGATCCAGCAAGGATGGAATTAACAAATGCATGTGACTACATTCTTGTGGTAACTGGAAACCGAGCAAGGGGAGGTCCTATGTCTCAGTCTTGAGCTTGGACTGGTTTTCTGTGTGACTTTTGGGTTGGTTTTCTTTTGTCACTTTGCCATTAGGAATTTATGCTGTTAGTCAGCATCAGCATCAGGCTTCCCTTAAGTTTTGAAAATTAAGGATCACAGAAGAACTTTGGATAACTCCCCTCCCACCTTAGTATTATTAACCATTTTATGCTGATACTGCATTAAAGCAACTCTCATTAAAATTCATGGGCAGTAACCTTTTGATCAGAGGCAAGAAATGGACCTGCTCAATAAAAACCTCCAGTGAGTTTGTAAAAAATTAAACACTCCCCATTCACCTGGCAAATTAAGTTATGAGGAAGTGAAATGCGTTTGTACATCTTTAGTATTCTTGAGAATATGGAAGGAAAATAATGCTGTGACTTTTTTTTTTTTTCATTGCATACAAAGGATCTGGAGAGAACATTTATGTTTCACTCTTCCAGGGTGTGACAATCTGATAGATGCAATTCTCTGACCACACCTGAACTTCTCTGACTAGTGGAATGAGATAGTAATCAACTGAATTTTTGCATAATAGAAATCACTAATGGAAATTCATGACCCTTGTAGAAGTACTTCAAACTGATTTATTATTTTGAAACTTTGTATTTGCATGGGATAATAGGCATTTTGCATGAAATATTTATTATCTGCACTTAAAATTGCCCTGTGTGGCTAAAGTGTTATTTTGTCCTACTGGCACAAAGAAAAGCAAATTCAGGATATTGCTGATAAAAAGAAATCAGCGTTTACCAGAACCCTTTTAAAATTACACTTTTAATAATCAAGACACAGCACTAACTATCTGTAGAGCTTTTCTCTACAGGTAGGCTGAGTTATTTTATCCTGTTTAAATGTGAAACTAAATGTCTTGTTTGGCCAATAGTGAAGAGGAGAAGCATTTGCTTCTCACCAGGAAAGATTTTCTTCTCAGACTGCACAATCCAAAGGACCCTGATCCTTTGATTTATATAGGAAGGCAAAGGAGAGTAGGGGTTTCTCTCCTGACTGTATTAAAGGATGGTGGGATTCTCTGGTAAGAACAGCAGAATTTCTTGTCTCCTTGACCTGTTTTCCCCATATTACTACCTTTAGAACATGTGGAAGGACTAGTGTCAGCTGGCTTGAGACCTTCAGCCTTCTTTGCATAAACAATTCCAAGTCTTTTAAAAGGTTTCAGCTCCCTTAAAAAGCCAGGCATAAATGGTTGGAACTGCAGAGAGATAAAGTACAAAGCTTTCCCCACCAAAGGACAGGGATTAATAGATTTCTTGAGTGTCAGTTAATGGAGAAATATAATAACAACATTTTGGTTTTTGTAGAGAAATAACATCTTTGACTGTACAAGCCAGACACGAGAAAAAACCTAAAGGTTGTTTTGCTTGCATTTTAGCTTCAGTGATTGTTTTTTTAGCAGTGACTGTGATGCTGGGCTGTATCTGTCTATCTGGTGGGGCTGTACAAACACATCACTTCTCTGCTGTTAGGGAGTTGGGGATGGCTTTTTAGAGGAAAGAAGAATAGGAAGTCGCAGACCCTATGCTGATGTCATCTGGATCATTCTAAACTCTTGAGCTTGTCCATGGAACATAACACAAAGTGCCTTACTTCTGGTCTCACCTTTCCAAACAAATTTTAAGGTACTTTGGTTTATTTCAACACAGCAATATTTTGGAATGGTGATGGGTGAGTGGTTCCTTCCACATCTGGGTCTGTGAGGGAGAGGCTGGTCTTGAAGCTGGAGAGTCAAGACTGGCATTCCATTGCAAAATGGAATGAGTCACTGCAAAAATGACTTACACGGTCACTTATGCTGATAACACTATGTGGAAAGCACTGACCTTTTTTCCAGTGCTGGTAGAAATGTGTTTGGTGTTTGGTATCCATAGCAGATAGATTCTGGAAGAACTCATGCCGGAAGTATGTCTGCTTTCTGCCACAAGAGAAAGGCTATGAAGAAATCACAAAACCCTGGGGGACTTTACGAGAAATTAGGTCTTCTGCTATAACTGAAGTGAAAACCCAAAGCCAGACTTTATAATTATCCTTGTTTTTAAAACACCTTTTTGGTTTTTTAACTGAGATTTGAATAAGTTAAGAAGTGATTTGGGCACATCCTTGCAAATATTTGGCATAAGACATTTATGTATGATGCATGAGTAGTGATAACGTCAAGAGAGCAACTGGAAAATCTCAATATGAATTTAGGAACCCGTACAAAATTGTTTCATAATCACTTATCATTTTACTGGAAAATCTCAATGTGAAGTTAAGAACCTTTATGAAATTGCTTTGTAATCAGTTATAATTTTCAAATTTTGAGATAAAAAGCATGGGATAAAAAGCAAAAATTCCAAAAATTCCACAGAGCATCCATTCAAAATAATTCAGACATTCTTACTATTACCAATGATGAAAGTAGACTCCTTCAGGAAGGAAGGGTGATAAAAGGATGGAACCAGGCTCTGCTTGGTGGTGCTGGACAATAGGACAAGAGGGAATGGTCAGGAATTGATGCCCAGGAAGTTCCACCGGGACAGGAGGAACAGGAGGACTTCTTCTCTGTGCTGTGACCAAGCACTGAACAGATTGTCCAGAGAGTGGAGTGTGGAGTCTCCTCACTGGAGATATTCCAGACCCCTCTGGACACAATCCTGTGCCCTGTGCTCTGGGATGGCCCTGCTGGAACAGGGAGGTGAGGCCAGATAAGTCACTGTGGTCCCTTCTAGCCTGGCCCATTCTGGGATGTGGAATATCTCATCATTACTTAGAGAGAAGGAAACACACTTGCTTTTTTAATTGTTGTGAAATCCAAAAAATAGTCTGGATGCCCCTTAATTTTTCACAGCAGCAGTTTGACATCACTGGAAGTGTAGCCAATGGTTTAACTCCTTTTCAAGTTAAATTACTATTCAAGCCCCTCATGCATAGCATTAGTACCTGGGGTCAGTGTGAGAGCAAGCTTGTGACTGGAGGACAGGGGACCAAAGCTTTACCAAACAAATGCTGCGACTCTGGAAGATATCAAAATGCCTCTTTGGAAATCATGGCTGTAACATATGTGCAGCTCCAAGGGTGATTCATCTAACTGCTATGTTGATGTCTGCATGTGTCAGACCTTTCTGTGTGGGTGAAGTTATTTTAGGAGCAGGGGACAGGAGTGGGGCCACGGGCTGTGGCTGCTGTCGAGGGAGGTGCTGGCAGGTTAGGCAGGTTCTTGTGCACTGGGCCCCATGATGTAACACATCTCCCTTGCCACAATACAGCACTCTGATGTGTGTGGGGACTTAGGGCAAACCTTTTTATGTGGCAGATTAAAAATCAGGTATGTGAGGCTCAGCTATGATTGTTGTGGAAAAATAATCCTGGTTTTTCTAGCACATGTGAGAGAGAAATACAGGCAGCATCAGAAGAGAGTGAGATGGCTTTAGGTCTGTGTCTAACAGACAAGAAAGCCACAGGCAACAGTCTTAATAGTCTCTCTAGATGCTTTTATTTCCCTCTTCAAAGGAATAGAATAGAATAGAATAGAATAGAATAGAATAGAATATTTCATTTACAAGGGACTTACAACATCCATCTGGTCTGAGCACTTGAGAGCTAACCAAAAATTAAAGCATGGTATTAAGGGTGCTGTACAAATGCCTCCTAAACATGATTAGTAACAATAGTCTCAAATCTGAAAATATTTCTAGTCTTTGTTCTGTTCCAGCCAGAGGTAGATTTCCAGGTGTTTTCCTCAAATTCCCCTGGCAGTCCCAGTTTCATGGATCCCTAGACCACAGGTTAGGCTGTTCTTCCCAGTGCTGTCAGGTGGATGACTAGGAAGTTGTCAAGATATTATTTATAATTAGATTCATGGTTCCATTAAGAATTTTACAATTTAAATTTCTGGTGCAAAGTAATCTGAACACTCTGGCAGAGTCTCAATTAACTGTATTATAAATCCTTCTGTATGTATAAGTAGAAATATTTTTCATACCTAGCTAGAAACATTAGTTATGGAACTGAGCTTTGAAATTCTGGGGAGTTACCTTTCAGTCAATTTAAGAAAGCAGGAAAAGTAATGATGTTCAACAATGGAGAAAGGGGGAATGTTTCCCTCCGTTTTTCAGTTATCCAAAAGTGTTTCAGGACATTTTTCCTCCTGTGCTCTCAGAGTGAAAATAAGCTTTCTTTATGCAAGTGCCAAGAACTAAAAAATTATCCAAAACCCCAAATAGTCATACATGAAAATAAAAAAAACCCAAAAACCACAACCACAAGATGCTTTTCAATTTTAGCAGTAATGGTTTAATATTAGGATCTGTTTTGGTACACAAAAAAGCTCCTTAATTAGCAGGACTTTATTATTTAGTGGCTATTTTAGATAAGCTGTCACGGAGTAACCTCCTCCCTGTCTGCAAGGGAGAGGATTTTATTTCTGGGTAACCACACAGCACTTGCAGGTGAAGTCAAATAATTTTTAATTCTGAACCAGCACTCATCTGAGGGAGCTGATCTAAACATATATTCCAACACAGGTCTAATTATGTTGGACTAGATAAGGTTGATTTTGCTTTCTGGGTTTGTTTTCAACTTCATTTTCCAAACATGGATTTGGTTTTAAACTTGCATTTCACTCTTTGGTAATTAAAGCAGCTATGCATGGTCTAAAGTGTGTGGATTAAAAAATAGCTGCTTGTAGGATTGAACTTTGTGTTTTATTCTATTGAATTTTCTTTCTTATTCCTTACCCTCCCCACTCCAATTTAGTTCTTAAATTCTTCTTGGTGGTTTTCCTTTTCTCCCTTCAGTTTCTTCTCACTGTTTTGAGAACTGAGGAGGAAATATTGCTGAATAGAACTTGCAGTATTGAATATTGCTCCTTTGAAGCTGTCAGTTCTTAGGATGTCATGTGAGGTCTCTGAGAAAAAAAAGTGGTATGGAACAATATTTCAAAATGAACTGTCTATTTTTTGCCATTCTAGTGAGGTCATTGACATTAATAGCTTCTGTGAGATGGTCAAATGAGCAAGAATAGAGTTTCCCCATATTTCTGGTTACAGACTCTTTGTGTCCTCGTGAGGTCTCTGGTCATTTCCTGCTGATCACACCAGAGATTGCTCCATAGCTTGGGAAGCCTGTGAAAAATCACTTCCCCTTTCCACCAGGTTCTCTTTTTTTACTTCATAAAATTTTTCCTGCAGACCTGGAACGATGTTCAGGGTTTGCAGATGGGAACTGTTGCTTTAGATCACAGTGGATGGGTCATCTCAGCTGGTGTCACAGGAGGCCTGTTGTTGTTATCCATAAGAAAACTGGTAACAGAGCTTTAATTGCCACTGGTATTGGGCTGCATCTTATCTTTTAATGAAGGGAGGCTTCTAACCATCTCACCTATTTTACATGCTGAAAATCAGCTGACAAAGTGTGCTTTTTGTGGGCCCATCTTTTAAACTGCAGGTGAGCATTCATCTCTGAAATTACCAGGAGGTACTTGAGTATCTTCTCAAGCTTTGGTGAATAATGCCAATGTCATACAGTGTTGCCATCTTTACATTTGTTTGTTTCTAATGCTGTCAGGAGGGCAAAGTGTAGTGGGCAGGCCTCCAGTGAGTATATGCAACATGTTATGTAATTTATTTCACCCCAGCTGCTATGAAAACCATGGTGCCTTTGCTGCTCTCAGCACTTTGGAGCCTTTGAGCAATCAGAATTGCTGTTGTCAAATGTAAATCAGATGGGAAGTTCTTGAAGGAGACTTTGTACAGGTCATGGATGTGATCTTGCCAGCTGAAATCCATCTGCTTTGATTCTTTTGCTGCCTGTGCTTCCTTGGGCATTTATTTTTTTATTTCAGCGATGGAAATCGAGAAGCATAGATGATCAAGACCTGCTTGAGGCAAACCAATCTATGTCTTCCAGAGCATAAGGGAGAAATAAGGCTGCTACAATCAATCTGTGATTGTGATTTACAATACTTTACAAGTATTGTAAAATGGAAACAACTCCCACCTTTCCTGTAAAAATCTTAAGAGTTCAGCAAATAACATGGAAAAGGAATACATCATGTACTGGGGCTGCTCTTTAGAATAGGTAAAAGGTGTAAAAGCCAAGATGAGGAAACTTTGGATGTTGTGATTCAGTTAAGACAAGGGAGGTCACACCAAATTTGAGCTGATTGCTCAGTGTTCTGTCAGTGAATGTATTTTCATTAAATCCAGCAACTAAGCATGATATTCAAGAAGGCACAGGTTGCTGAACATGCTTTCCCTTTTCCATGTGATACCTTCAGGGGCGAGGTAATATCCCCTCCTCAAAGACAAGATGTGGTGGGTAAAGTAAATATATTTATAGTAAACATGTTTATAGGAAAATAAACATATTTACTACTTACAATATTTACATATTTATAAACATGTTTACTTTACTATAGCTTACAATTATTCTCATGTGTTTCTTGTTATGAATCACACTGCCTTGAAATGATGGACACACTTCTCCAAGTGCTTCAAATCACCATTAATTAACTGATGATTAGTTAAACCCGCCTGAAGGGAGCTGGGACTGTACATACTCTGTGGTATGCCTTAGAGAGGTTTGTTTTCATGGGAAGGTTTTCAGAGACTAAGGGATATTTTTAAAGCTTTGGTATTGTGCTTCTTCCTCTCTCAACTTCAGCTTGAGTTATGTTAAACTGAAAATCTTCCTGTAAAGGCTATTGCTCTACTTATGTTCTATGCTGGCATAGCGTGAGTAACTTTCTTATTGAGGAGTAAAACTATTGGACTTTTGATTGTTTGGTGAACCCATAGGCATGTTTAAATTTGGTACTAATAACTGCAGTGCCACAACCTCCTTTATTAAACCTCTGATGAAACTAGTGGATAAAAATAAGGCTCAAGATAAGGCTTAATTGAAGATCATCCCTTTTATGACTATCAAATGAAGTAAGGGCAAAAAGCCTCCTTAGAAATGCTATGTGCATTTTTGGATTTTGTTTTCGCTTTTGCAAGGAAGCAGCCTTGTGTTCTCTAAGTCTGAAGTTTTGTTTATTTTCTTATTTTAAATATTTTTTAAAATATTTTCTGATATGAATCACCACCTGATATTATTTTGGTTATTTTTGCATTGAGTTAAAATCCTTGGGGTTTGATTTAAGAAGTCATCTTGTTCAGCTCGCTACTAAATTTGAAATTATATTTATACTGTGCATAACTATAATATTGAGGGGGAAAGATGTTAATAATTAGTGTAACTGATGCAGGGGGGATTAATTTCCTCTTCAGAAATCCTTTGAAATAGCTGAAGGTGTGCTTTCTCAGAGTAGACTAGGTATTCTTATTTTCTAAAAATATTTTAGCTGCTTTGATAAAATCTGTGAAAACACCTTCTGGAGGAAGGAGGGATAGCCTCATCAGATCACAGAGGGGATGCAGGCTTGAAATAAAGTAGACCCAGACCTGAGGAAAAAGAAAAATATAGGAGCAGTAGATCTTTCAGAGAGTCTTGGGAAAAAAAGGAGTGGAATTTTTAACAAACAAGTCTTCAAATGCTAGTAGACAGAGGCAGATTGAAAGGTGTGTCTCAAAACTGGCATGTGGTTTTAGTCTATTAATGGCTCCAAAACTTCAAGAAATACCGAGTAATAAGTCACCTTTCTAATAGAATACTGTGATCCTACTTGTCTGGGGGCTTTGTGTGGTTCCTTGTGAGTACATTGATATTAGATTTTCATAAAACAAATCAACTTGCTCCTGAAAATTGAAAGTAACCTATTGTATATCTGAAGCTGGACACACCTGTACACAAAACAAACCTCAGTTCTGCCTGTCTAGGTATGGTCTTTAATATGGTGTAAAACCTGATACGTCTAGTTGAAATTAAGTCTGGATACAGGTCTTGTATAAATACTGTGGATTTGTAATTTTTTTTTTTTTTTAGTGATTTAATTTTTACCTTCCATTACTTGCATGAAAACTTGTTGCCATGAAGGTAACCAGTGTTTGCTGTGACTCATCACAGAAACTTGAGGGAGTATTTGGCTGGAATTTCTAACCTGCCAGCTCTATATAAAACAAGAAAGGATGTATTTTGTTCAGTTGCAGAGTTTGGTATTGACTTTAGGCTGTAGTGCTCAGATGTCCTCAAATCACAGGGCTTTGCTCTCATTAAAAATAAGGGTCTCTTAACAATGTTTAGCAATGACTCAGGTGTGTGGATATCTGAATTTAAATTTCTATACTTGGAATTAAGGGCTTAACTGGAATTGCTAAGCTTGAAGATTCTGCCAAGTATCTTTATTCAGAAGCAAATGACAGAAAATAATCTGAAAAAGGTGTTTGATTTTCTTAAAGATTACTTTTGTGAATTTAGCAATCATAAAAGGTAGAGGAGAGACAGGAATGGGAATAGATCAGAAACCAATGGAGTGCAGCATGAGTTGTAACGATGGATTTACTGTGGCTCCACCTTGAAATTAAGAGACCTGCAGAATGGGACCCTTTTACCTGGCATGAATATCCTGATGCCTGTCACATGCCAGAAGTAGGCATATTCCCTGCGGGTATGGCTTAAGGTTGCAGTTTAGGGCATAGCAATTGACACTCTGCCTGAAACTGTCATTTCCTGAGCATTTCACTCTCAATTCTTTGAATGGAAAGGATGAGAGACATAGCTTTTTTTGCCATGTAGCCTCAGCATCCTCCTTGCTCTAATTTCTCATCAGAGCTGCTGGTTTATCCCCCTTTTCTCTGTGAAATTCTGTTGTCCCTGCTTTACACTCCTCTTAGCCAAACCACAAACTTTGTATTTCCACAGCAGGGCTTTAATTGGTTCTTTAACTTTCTGGGTGGAGGAGGGAAGTCTTTTGAAAAGAATACAGGAACACTTTGTGCAAAAGGCTGGGTTCATAATTCAGCATTATCCTGGAGCACACTAGGATAGTCAGCAAGTATGTGATATTGAAGATTTGCCAGATACTAGAGCTCTGGATGACTGGAATATATTCTTCAGAAGGCTGTGAGATCTGACTACACAGCTGTTCTTTTCTAACCCCAGAACTAACAATTGTGTCAAAGCTGGGTTTTCCACTCTCAGCTGCCACTTGGAAGCAAAACCTTTAGGAAAGTCCCACATCCTATTTGAGTACCTGGATTAGAAATGCATATTTCAAAAAGTCGCCACGTGTAATTCAAATGTAAGGTAATTTGTTATTTTTGCATCTAAATGTATGTTGTTCAAGTGCTTGATCCAACTGGGCTCAAGCCTGGAGTTAGATGATCTAAAAAACCCACTGCCAATGATGTGATATTTGTGAAGGATTTTATTAGTAGGTTTTTTTTGCCATTTGATATGTTCTGGTCCTTTCAAAGTCAGGGGCCATGCACCTAAATGGGGGCAGCTCTTTGCCTTGCCCTGGCTGCTGTGTAATGGGTCAGGAATTGGTGGGGAATGGAGAGGGGGAATTGTGCTTTCTGAGGTGCGGCTGCGCTGGTCTCTGGGTGTCAAAAGAGTGCCTGGCAAGCTCACCAGCCTGGCTCGCAGTGGAGGGGCGCCTGCCGGACTCGAAGTCCAGTCTGCGCCTTCGTGGGTCTTGGCCGCTCCACGGGCACAACAGCGAAGTGCACGGAGAAAAGAAGGGAAGACTCTGAGGTCAGTTGGAACAAGGTTGGGTTTATTGAGCCCAACCGGGCGAGACAGGAACGGGTGCGAACAGGTGAGAAGGGGAGCCTCGGAGACGAGAAAAATGTGGATGCCCTTCACTTATAAATGCAGGGGGTGGGCACAGGTGGAGACTTACAGCAACCAATTAAAGTACAGAAGAAATAGATACATTTCTGAATGGCAGGCAAAATCATCAAATGAAGCTAGCTCTGGGGAGGGGCCCCTGACCCCTGACCAATTACTCGACGCTCTGGGAAGAAGAATCTAGAAGAAGGGGAAGGGAAGCCGGGTGATGGAAAGGGGGCCTGGGGTGGAGAAAGCAAAGATACATTTTCGAAACCATAGGAATGGGGGAGGGACTAGGAGATTGGCAGACAACTATCTGGGATAGGGGAATTCCGGGCAGGACCACTGGCAGACGAATGGGGAGGAACTGGGGCAAACCAAAAACAGGACACAACACTGAGGAGCTTCAAGCCCGGGGTGGGTGGCTTTCTATTTCTTAGGTGTCCAGCTTGAGATAATTGGTTAAGAAAACAAGGCTATTTCAATCCTCAGATGTTTATGTACGTAATTTCACAAAGTGCCTTCTATATGGAACACCCCCACTCCAGTTTCTCCAAGGAATGTGTGGAAAACTTGCAGCTAAACTGAGGTGTGGGAGACAGCCATGGAGAAGATGAACCTGGAATGCCATGGGAGGACACCACTGTTTAAGTTAGGGCAAAAGACTGGTACAATTCCCCATGGTTCTTTGCTTGTTAATGTGCTGTGTCAATTGACTGCTGTTTGTCCCCCAGTTCCAGAAAGTTCTGTACTCCCCGTTCCTCCATTGCCTTTCCCTGAGAGACTCCTCCCATTCTGCTCCCCCATTGGCATGTCCCATGTCACCCCACCTTAACTCCACCCCTGACTCCCTTCCCCATTGGATAATTTGTACCCTGACCCCTCCTACCTTCCCTCAGTTATATAGCCGGGCCTCACCCCTGCTCCTGGTGCTTCGCCCCTGGTTTCCCTTTAGCAGAGGTTGTGTTCCTGCTTGCTTCTGCTTCTCTCCTCACCCTTACCTAACCACCTGGACCTCTGGATCTTCCCTCAATAAACCCTGCTGGATCTGCCATGCGAGGAGTGTTCTAGTTTTCTTTGGTGAGGCTTTGATTACACCATCCAGCCTCAGGTGTCTGGTGGGCTGAGGGAGTTGTCCAGGCAGCCCGAAGTGGAGATGCTCTCGGTGCTGCAGGCACCCTGACAGTACCTGCCTGGGGAAGCTACTCTGGCCACCCACAGCTGGCGCCCGAACAGAGACCCTGGGCAGTTGTCTAGTCCTGCAGAGCATATCCTGAGAGTCCACGGATCTGTGATTTCAAGTTGTCAGGAAAAAAGTGCCAAGGGACCAGCTCCAGGAGGAGTTTTTTCCTTTGTTTTGTGAGGACTGTTGCTCCTGGCCTGTCAGCGCCCCTTTAGTTTTTTTGAGTGAAGACTGCAGCTTCGGGGGAAGCTTCCAGAAGCCAAAGGACTGACAGGAGCCAACCAGCCCCTCCGAGGCATCTTCTTTTCACCTGTGTGTCTTTGATTGGTGAGTGCTTGCAGTGAAGGCTGCCAGGTGCCTGGGGGAGGGCACCACACACAGGCTCATCCTTTTAAGTTATTTCTTTTGTCTCGTGGGGGAAAGATTTTGGGTTTTGGGGAAAGATGGGTAATCGTCTGTCCCTGGCCCAGTGAGAGTTTTATGTCCAAGTTAAAGCTACCCTTGTTTTGGGAAATGTTTCTTTTTTAAAGAGGGACCTCAAATCTTTTGCTTGCCTTTTGTTTGAACATTTTCCTGATATTACTCGGGATGTAATTTCTTCGGTTTCATTTTGGGGTAAAGTTGGGTGAAGCATTTATTATATACAAGTTAAGGGGAATTATAAGTGGGCAAGTTTATACTATTTTAGATTCAATTCTTAACTTAGTAAAATCTAAGCGGGAGCACAGGGTCCCGGGTTCTCCGCTCCCATGTTCCTCCCTCCCCGATTCTAACCCCATTTCCCCTGTGAGTGGGATGGGAGCCAGAACCTGCTCACAGGCACAGGGTTGTCACCTACTCCCTACTGCCTCCTGCCCCACTCAGTCCCTCTCTCGTGCTGGACCTGGACACTCCAGCCCGAGCCCTGTCCGCTCCCTTTTCCATAACTCCCTGATTCCCAGTTTGATCCCCAGTTCTAAAAATGTTAATAGTGGAGTACAAAACAGTGCCAGCCACGTGGTCGGGCGCCCAGATTATCCTCCACAAAATGGTGTCTCTCCTCCTTCACCCCCTTGTGTCCCTGCCCCTCCACCTCCCGTCCATCATGCACCGAGCCCCACCCCTGAATTGGGTCCCTCCCCTTTGGTTGTGAATGCATTGATGGTGTCACTGTCGGGACCCACCACTTCTGTTCCTTCCACCACACCCTCAGATGAGCCTCCTATAGGTTGTGCTGGCTTCCAGAAAGGCCACACCCCAGTAGGTGAGTCAGGCCTACCCCCAGGCCCTGCCCTTCCCTCTCCAGCCTCTTCCGGTTCCCACTGGAAGCAGGCCATCTTGGCCTGCCAGGACCCAAGTCACCAGGTCCCGCTGGTCAGTTGGAGACTCTGTGCCCTAGCTTGCCTGGTCCCATCCTCTGAGGAGGATGAGAACGGTAGCAGCCCCGGCAGCACCATCAAACTGAGAGGAAGCTGGATGTGAATCAGGGAGGAAGCCTTACGGGAGGGTGATTTGGGCTTAGTGCGGGATCTTGATTGTTTTGCGGTGCCAGTCATTGTAAAGCGAGGTAGGGAACTGCGATGGGAGCAAATTCCTTACGCCGAGGTGAAAGAGTTGAGAAAGGCGGCCAAAGATTATGACCACAACTCATCTTCTTTTAAAAATGTTCTGACTTTTACTAGACACGTCTTATTCTCTCATGACTTATGATAAATTGCCACTGCATTACTCTCTCCCACTGAAATTTTATTATGGGAGATGCAATGGAAAAAGCTCTTAAAGCCCATTCTTTCTAAATATGATATAAGTGTTGTGCTAGGAGAAGGGGAAGAAGACCTTGAGGCCTTAGCGAGGGAGGGAGAGTTCTCCAGACCAGAAGACTAGGTCATGCTACCCACAGGTGTTCTAGATGATATCAAAGCTGCTCTTTTAAAGATCTCTGATGGAACTATCCCCCTCCAGAACTTTTCTTCAATCTACCAGGGGATTGGAGAAACCGCTTCCGAGAGACCATTGAGCGCCAAATTGATAATGTTGAGGCCAGGGATGAGCTCTTGAGGAAAACGGTCATGACCAATGCCAGTGTAGAAATGAAAAAGATCCTCAGAGCTCTTCCTCAAGAGCCCGAGCCAACCATCCCCCAGATGGTCGATGGTCGCACTAAGGCCTCCTCTCCTGAACACACTTTGGCATTGGTTGTCAGTAAAGGAGTGGGGGAGGCAATGGTGAACATAAACAATGTGAAGTGTTTTAACTGTGGCCAATTAGGCCATTTCCAAGCTCACTGCCCTCATTTGCCCCCCAGATGCTTTAATCAAACATATATGCCTTCTCCAAGAATGTCTGGAAATTACCAGCACCCACACCCACCCCGAGAAATGGATGTCAGAGTGCGAGGCGGCCCCATGCAGAGATACCAAATAGCAAGATGTATCACCAAAGTCTCCTGACCATCCAGGACACCCAATTCCCATACAGCTCATTTTCCCAGCATCAGAGCCATGAAGAGGGACTCAGGTTCTTCAGGAGAACCCACAACCTGAACCAAGACACTTGTTGGATTTTATATAGCTCCATCCATCTACTCTTTGCAGACGAGGATCTGGTAAGGGTCTCTGCAGGATACTTGGGTCCCCCTCACCCCGATCGCATCACCACTGTGCTCCACCTCAGAGACACTTGCCATACACCGGAAAAACTTGCCATCCTCCCTGAAGTGGTAATTATCAATCCTGGGAATGAAATCACGGTTACAATAAAATGTTATGACTCCTCCTATACCCTGTTCAAAGGGTCCCCCTTTGCCCTAATGTATATCCTATCTGGACATGATGATTTAGATGATTATATTGACTTTAATGTTTATTTGTCTAAGAGTTTAAGTAAGAGAGACCACTCATTTCTTTTCTTATTTCCCAAAAGGGAAGATCCATTGAACTGAACATGATGGCAGACACTGGCACGGACGTCACCGTCCTTCCCAAGGCAGAGGGGCCTCGCGACTGGGAGTTGGTGTCCCCTTGTGGCACAATTTCTGGCATTGGGGGAGCTGTCAATTCTTTGAGAAGCAAACACCTGGTATGCGTGGAGGGGCCCGAGGGGCGGATTGCCACCACTCGGCCTTTTGTTGTTTCCTCTGACATTAAATTGCTCGGTAGGGATGTTTTGTCCCAGTGGGGAGCCCACCTTGATATCCCCAGCCCTCAATGGGATTTTAGTATGGGCCACTGCAGAGCGCACCACCCCACCTCTGAATTGGAAGACCAACATGCCAGTGTGGGTGGACCAGTGGCCCCTCCCAGAAGAAAAATTGACAGCGCTCCATGAATTAGTAGAAGAGCAAGTGTGCCCGGGACACCTTGTACCATCTGCTCGTCCTAGGAACACCCCCTTCTTTGTTATTAAAAAACCCAGCAAAGACAAGTGGTGCCTGCTCAAAGACCTATGTAAGGTCAATGAGGTTATCAAGGACAAGGGCCCCCTACCTGGCCTCCCCTGTCCCTCTGTGCTTCCCCAGGGTTGGCAGCTCCTTGATATCAAGGATTGCTTTTTTAACATCCCATTGTACCCCAGAGATGCTCCCAGGTTCGTGTTCTCCGACCCATCTGTCAACTGTGGAGAACCCTTCAAAAGGTACTATTGGGTCACTTTGCCTCAGGGAATGAAAAATTCCCTCGTGCTCTGCCAGACTTTTGTTGCACAAGTACTATCTCCGATGCATAACATGTTTCCCGAAGCTATAATCCTACATTACATGGACGACGTACTAATCTGTGCTTCCACCAAGACTTAGATGCAGCACTTTCCAAGACTGTTGCAGCTGTTGAAAGCGCAGGGTTTCAGATAGCTCAGGAGAAAATCCAGCTATCAAGCCCATGGAAGTTCCTCAGGTTTTTAGTAACAGGGAGGACCATCGCGCCTCAAACTCTATCCATCAGCGAGCACCCCCATACATTTAAGAGACATGCAACAGCTGTACAGCATCATCACGTGGATCAGACTTCTCCTGGGCCTCACCACAGAAGTACTGGCACCGCTCTTTGACCTTCTACGAGGAGATGGCGACCTAGCTTCCCCATGCTCGTTACCGCCGGAAGCCTGTGAGGCTTTGGAGAGAATCGCCAATGCCATCAAACACTGCCAGGCACACTGGATAGACTGAGGTGTCTGATTTTCTGGTTAACTGTATTAAATAGGTGTATTTAATAGGTATAATGGATATGTATAGTCTGCAAGGAATATACAGCTGTTCTATTTGTTGTGTTATGGGTTTGTCTTTTCCTTCTTTTCTCCTTCCTTTTATTAACATCAATAGATCTGATGTCTAGTCTGGGATAAAGGGGAGGAGGGGAATATCAGTCTCTCTGCAGATTATTTACTTTCTGTGTCTGGGACTAAAGCAAATATTTCTTTTCTCCTGTTATATTTCATTCTTAGGGTTGAATCCAGAAGTGACAGCTTTCCCATTAGTGTGATTTGTGGTTGGTTTGTTTTCATTTCAAGGGCTCCTCAGCACAGCTAGCAGCAGCCCAATAGGTACTTTTTCACTGGTTCCAAATCCAGGTGTGCTCTTGTAATTTTAAAACTTCACAGTTAAAATTGCAGAGAAAATATTCCCCCAAACCAGCTGGAATTATATTTGCACAGTTAGAATAATGTAACTTGCCTTCTCTTATCACAGTGATCCTAGTATTGGTGTTGAATCAGTACCAAAAAGAAATCCAGGGAAATAAATTTAAAAGTTCAAAGACATTTTTTATCTTAATACATCAGCATGTGATCTGGGATTATAGCAAATACAGTTGTGCTTCAGAGCAACCTCACCCTGACACATCCTGGGCTGGCAAATTTAGTGCTGTCTAGTGAGCAAAGCTTCTGCTCAAAATCGGTATTAATAAACCTCAGGTTTAATCTGGTTCTTGCTGGACTTGGTCTCATGATGCTCCAGGGGCTTGTGCCTGTCAGAAAGGGAGTTTTCCTTGTATCTGAAGATGTGCCAAGATACTGCTCACAGCAAGACTGGTTCTGTGGCAGCAGGAGCTGCAGAAGGGTAACAACAGACTTGCTGAGGAGTAGGAAAAGTGAGGAGTCGGAGAAAAGTCCTGGCACCTGGCAAGGGAAAGCCCTCAGAACTTGTCCCTCCTCTCTCTGTCAGTGAACACAGCTGGGCTGGAAAGCTCAGGGTGCTTGGGGCTGGGCTTCTCCTGCTCTGTCTCTGCTCTTACTCTGGTAGAAATGGTTTATTAAGGTCAGAAACGACCTGGCAGCCTCTCTAACACCAGCAAGAGAAGTTTAAATTTATTCCTGCTTCCCATAGAGCAGGATGGATTTAAAGTACCCATCTCCCCAAAAAGCAATCTCTACTCAATATTTTTTGCTTCTCAGCAGATGGCATTTAGAGCACCTTGTTAAGCCCTGGGTTTGGAGATTTCTTTAACACAGGGAAAAACTTACTGCTGCCCATCCTTACCTTTCCGTGAACAAGGATTTTTGAAAATTGCTGTTTTGTACAGATGTGCATTTTTTGAAGGGAGTTTTCAGGATACTTCTTTAACCCAGGCTGACTATTCTGGAGTCTCTGGCTTCCTGGCAGTGACTGTGTGGGACACACAGTACTTTGTGCTCCTTCTTTTCCTGTTTCTTGATCTGTTACACTCCCTCTTCTGGCTTAGTGCAACAGTTTCTGTTATTTCCCACACGGGGCATCCTAGGATGTGTTAATTGGTTAAAATGGTCAAAGAGAGCAAGAATCAGGGGCCTTGGCTGGTCTGGTGATGAGTCCAGTAAGGACTTCTAGAAAATATGTTTGAGGACCATCATGTTTTCACTGCAATAGTTAACAAATGCAGTGTCCCAAAATGTTGGGCCCCAAATATGCAAAATGACCTATTTGTAAATAACTGAGGTGGCCTTGGTAGACTCTTATCTGAGGGGCTCTTGGTGTGTTGACAAGGAGGAGGGAAGCCAGCATGAACCTCTGGTGCTTAAAATCTTCTCTGAAATAGTCCCAGCTTTTGTTATTGAAGGGTGTGAAGCTGTATTTCAGTCTATGGTACTGTATTTTTACTCCTTTCAGTGTACAAAGCTTTATCTAAACAAGGATTTATGTCATTTGTGTGATTAGCTCCTTGGTGTCTGTAAAGTCTAGCCTAGGCATGAATTTGTCTTTCATCACTTGCAAAGGCTTTACCTTCCCTCCATTCCATGGGATTAAACTTGACAGGTTCAATGTGTGTGGCAGAGCTCAGTTTTGACTTTGTTTTGTTCTAGATGGCTTTTTTTTTTATTCCTTATTTAGTATGGTGCTGATGCTATTTGTAAGGCAGAGTTGTGGACCCAGTCCCCACTTCAAGTGCTGCACAAACTGAAAACAGCACCAAGGCACCAGCTCCAAATCATTTGCAGTGTATGAAAACCATGAAACAAAAATTCCTGGTAGCCAGGAGGACCACAGAAATTAGTGAACCACTACTGTACATGTCTTTGGCAGTCCTTGCAGTCCTGTTTTGTCCTTTTGCCCTGATAAGGTGATGGTCTGAGCAGATCACCCTGCCGTGACACATTTTAATCTTTGTCAGGATCCTTGTTGTGAGTAGTATTTGTATTTTTTGGTGCCACTCAACTGCTCAGCTCTGGTACAATTCAGCAGTGACCAGATAAAACCAGACTGAGAACAGCTGGAAGCATTATTCTGTGCAGAACATCCATATCAGAGTTATCTTCCTGCATGGTTGAGTGGCATTTCTAGGGAAGTTCACAAGCCTTCCTTTGTCCCCACCATGAGTCCTTCAAATGGCCTCCTTGTTCTCCTAGTGCATTACTTGTTACGCAAATTAATTGATCAGAAGGGACACTGTTTGACAGGAGCTGTGGTTCTTGAGTTGGTCAGAGGCTTTCTAGCATTATCACTGGAAAATTCTAGATTTTCAGAGGGTACAACGTGCCTGTGGCACTTTTGGTTCAGGTATAATTGCCCAGTTCCCTTATTTTTCAGCACACTGGTTGATCAGACTCCTAGGGATCTCAGGAGGCCTCCAAAACTGGGATGAAAACTTTCTGGAAATGCAAAATTATCTAATCCCCGCCCCCCCACCTCCCCCCACTTAGCTCAGTTATCACCAGACTGTGGAGATTTGCAGGTCTAATGGGAATTTCCAGACTTGTGCTTCTGTCTCTTTGATCAGGAGGCAGGACAGGAACTTTGCAAATCCCATCTCAGATTTTCCAGGTGAAGCACTAAAAAAAATATGTCTGTTCATAAAAAAATATTTTTTGAAATAGTAGCAGAGTTATATATCCCTTCTTTGTTTACAAACTACAGTCGGGGAAAAACCCAAACATGGACTGGTTTGTAGTGAGGCAATCCTGTGGTAACTGCTGAGTGGGTGCTTCAGTTTTCCTTTTCTGGGAACAAGATTCCCTCTTCCCCCAGGGTTTCTGAGAGAGTATATAAACCCCCATGATATGGTCAAAAGTGGCTGAAGAATTAATATATAATAAAATGTGTACATAAATAAAGTTTAAATTAGGCTTTAAGTACATATCTTTAGGATATTTTGAATTTTACTTTCCAGTGCTATTAATTCCTGGCTGTCAGGAGATTTGAAAGAGATTTGAAAGAACCGGGTCCCACATAAAGAGCTCAGCATGAATTTGAGTTCACTGCCCCAGAACCACCTTCATGTCTAAGCTCTTCCATAGTGTAGTGGCACACAGAGCTTTGGGCATAACAAAATGTCATATCAGATGTTTTCTGCTGCTTAACAAATATGACACCTGGATGCTTTTAAGTCTCTGGAGGGGTTAAATCCGTGATTTAGTAATTTTGTTGCTCCCAACACTAGGCTGATTCTCGTTGGTTCTAGTTACTGGAAATTCAGGCTCCAGTGCTTTTCAGCTTTTCCTTGAGGAATGCTTTCTTTGCTTTGCCTTCTCTGAACAGTCCTTTTTACTTTAACTCAAGTTACACATTTTAGACTGTGAAGCTACAAATAGCTGAAAGTAGTGTTAAAATATTTAAAGCTTAATTTATTTGTAAAGCCAGTAGATTCCCACACCATGCTGAGGTCTGCTCAATGATCTGTGTAATTTTTTTAGCATGACTTCCTCTCTCAAGCCTTCTTTCTGTGGTGCTCCTACTGATGCTTTGGTTTGGACAGTTTTTTTGTCCTGTTTGTGCAGCACTTAACACAGTGGGGCACTGGGCTGTGGGTCTTGTAGGTGTTCCTGGGGTCTAAAATTAAGGTATTTTTATTTCCTCTTTATAAATGAAACTCTTTAATTAAAAAAAAATTAATAAAACTCCTTTTCTTTCTTCTCTATAAATAAAATGTAATGTGGAAAGTGTTTTCATTTTGAGATTTATGCAATTGGCTCCATGCTTTTGAATCTGGAGGAAAATCAGTGTGTGTTTATGAGAACTAAGTTCCATGTTGTCTTTCAATAAACAAGATGTGACTGTGGTCCTGATTTAGAGAATTAGAAGATATTATTCTTTCTTTTTCTGTTTTCCCAAAGAAATGACTATACTATAGTGTTTTATAATGGCTATAAAGTATTTTCAATGTTTTTTATTTGCAGGGAAGTTGTTCTATTTTTGCCACCATCCTGTATAGAGTAATTGATGGCTCTATATCTTAAAGAAGTAGTTTATTTACAGAATTACAGGATAATTAGGGCTGGAAGGGACCTCAGGAGATCACCTGGTCCAACCCCCCTGCCCAGACAGGATCACCTGGAGCAAGTGATACAGCAATGCATCCAGGTAGGTTTGGAATGTCTCCAGAGAGGAAGACTCCACACCCTCCCTGGACAGCTGTTCTAGTGCTCTGCCACCTCCAAGATAAAGAAATTCTCCCTCATGCTGAGGTGAAACTTGTTTTAGTTTATGGCTTACAGTTGTAATTAAACTAGTGGCTGCTTATTACTTGTGAGTAAAAGGTTAGGAAGCAGTTTAGGCACTTCTATCACTGTAATGGCTATAAAACTGTCTTTATGCAACGAGTGTGGCACCTACTGTGCATCTCTGCCTCCTGTCACCTGAAAGTGATGATGTGACCTAGGATGTGATTCCTAAACCAGGGGACCAGGAGAGGAAAAAAAGAGAGTAATATATGGAATGATGAATGCATGGGTGTCACAGCATGTTAATTAAACAGTCTCTATTACAAAGTAAAATGGCTGAAGATGACTTTTGGAAACCTTCATTTTCTGAAGGAAATTTGAGGGAAGATGATTTTCATTCCCAGTGTTGGAAGATGGGATAGGAAAGAGCAGGAAAGGCACTGCAGCCACCATGGTAATCTACCAGAATACCAAATCCCAAGGGTGGGTGCATTCTCCTCACATCCCACCAGCTTCAAATTAAACCTGACTTTTGCTATTCTGTGTATTCTGTAAAATCTGCCTTAATGTTCCTGAGATCTCTCCATATCCATGTGTGAATCTGTCCTTCCAGAAAGCCTGGCAGACTGCTGGGATTCATAGCTCAGGTGTGTAGGTGCCTTGGGGCCTGAGGATTTCTGGAACTGTTTGAACCAGAAGGATGTGAACAGAAATAAAAAGCCAATAAAATATACAGATATATTCATGCTTGCAAATACCCTCAGGCACTGTCCCTCTGAATGCCGTGAATTTTTCTGCTAAACAAGAGAAGGAGAAAGGAATATATTCCAATTACTTTTGTTTGACAAAGAAAGGAAGCCTAATTTTTAACTGTCTTTTCTGAACAATTTATGGCCATGATTTTGTTACTCAAACACACAAGATCCTGTCTTTTTATAGTGCTTCTAAAAATAAAATCTTTGGCCATGGGCTCATAAAATAGTGAGTTCAAGGCATCTCTCAGCTTTGCGATGTTAAAAAACTAAATCTTGATTAGGATGCAGTTTTGTACAGTTCTTGTCCCATAGCAAATGGAAAAAGATTGGACTACTTGGTACATTTTTTTAAGTCAAACTTGGAGGGTATTTTTAATGCCATTTCTATAAAGTTCCATAGTTTTAGGAACAGTCCAGTGGAGAAACACACACTCATTGTCCATTACCTCCAGTCTGTGAGGGGTGAGTACCTGTCTGATGGGTTGGGCATGAAGACTTATAGGGAATTAGGGTGACATCAGGCTGATTCCATGATCCTTGGTCCCTTCCAGCTCAGGATATTCTATGACTCCAGTCCCTGTATTATCTCTATTGTCAACTTGCTTGATGATGTTTTGAAATTGTAGAGTATTTGGAGAATTTTATCTTTTATTTGGATGTTAAATGTGGAGATTGGGAATTCTTGTGAATGTCTCAGCTTTGTTTTTCATCTTGAAGCCTCTACCCTTCACATTTCAGGAGAAAAATCTTATAAGTGCTAATCTTTGATGGTAGAAAAGAATCAAAAGGCATATGAGAGAGACAATTTATATTCTAGAATTTCAGAGTCCTTGTATTGTGGTTGATGTCTTATGATTGATATCTTCTCTTGTGATTTTAGGGTATGTACTGTATACCAATGCATGAGGAAAATTTCACTATCTGAGCTTTTTGCTTTTTTTCCCCCCCTACTCCTTGTGCTTATATTGGATGACTGCAGGAAAAAAAGGGTGGTGGTGGAGAATGCACACAAGACACAGATTTGTTGATCACATAATGGTGTCAATTGTTCCCAGCAGAGCAGTAAATGTTTCTGGGACTTAATTGTCCTCCACAATGAGTAACATGCTCTGTCTTGTACTGGGGTAAATCAGCCTTTCAGAAGGAGAAACATGTGATTTTTGTCTTAGTGATCAGCTTTTTCTTGGAGTTGGTTCTTCCTTGGCATTATAAAAATGAGTGAAATAGATTTTGTATGGATATGACTTCTTTCCTTTTCAAAAGTGATTAAGATAATGCTATAAATGTTTAAGGTAATGCAAGGAATTTCCATAGGCCAAATTTCAATCTTAAGGGACCAAGATCATTCTTCCTGACGAAGACTTTCAGAAACACCCTATTATTCAACAGGAACTGGCATCTCTCAGCAGTTCAGTAGAATTCCTAGCACTGTTCCTGAGTTTTTTTGACTGTTTTGTTTGATAGATTAGTATTTACTTTATGCTGCTTGATGTTTTTTTAATTAATTTTGATGGGTTTATGAAAAACACAGTGTATAACAAACCTTACAGCTCTTTAGTGAAATCACAACTTTGGCAAATTGTATTGATGCAATCATGCATGCATTAGGTGCTTAAAGATTTGAGATTTAAAATTTGACATACCATCATTTAGGTGAGTAGAAAACACACCAACAATGGAGCGCTCATCACATTGATTATATGTTCCCAAATGATAATTTACGCTTCTGTTTTGTTTCTGATTATTGATAGTATCCATCTCTTTCTTGTGCTATTTAAACTGCTGAAGTGGTAGGAGATGCTGGTGAAGGGAGGAAGAGATATGGATGATGCTGCATTCTAGGAATAGCAACAGTGTTAAATATTTAAACCTGGCCCTAGCTCTGGTAACTGGAGTTAGAGATGAGCCGTGAAAACCACAAAAAGTGGAGAGAAATGCACTTTAGAGAGGCAACCTGGAAGCTCCGTTCATTGAACTTAAACAGGGGGTGGTGGAGAATTGTCTTGAACTCATTATCCAGGAAGGGATGCAGAGAAAACATGGTAATAGATGTTTCTTAAATTTCTATTAAGTTGCTGTCTAAAGCTTAGGCTAGCAGAAAACCGAGTTAGAGTGAGTGTTTTTAACATGGTGTGGCTTTAATTGTCAGAACAGTTTGCTAACAGTTGTGTTGAATTTTTAAGTGAACTCCTGGTGCTATTCTTGTTTGAAAAATAATTAATTTGGGACAAACCTACAGGGGTCAGCCTTGAACACAGAAGTTCCACCTGGCTCCTGAGTTGGGCGTTTTATAACAGCTGCGTTTTATACACCGTGTAAACGGATAAGATTATAGACTTTTAACTAGTTGGAAGTGGGGGGGGGGGGGGGGGTGGGGTATAGGAAAAACACCATTCCAGGGGTGGGGGAGGAAATCGTTGAACTGGCCTTGGCTGGCTCTCTGTATGCAAGGAATTTCAGCCCGGGGTGGAGGTACAAGACATTAACAAGCAAAAGAGAGAGAGAAGTGACCGCCTGTCTTCAAGCTCTTCCAGGAGACGGCTGGAAGTGGCCGATGCTGTTCTGCCCTAGGAGCACACGCCCTTCCCGGGAATGCTGCATAGTTGCCGTGTAGAAGTCGGGCGCGTCTCAGCGCGGTGATACCTCAAATAAGGAAGAAATCGCCCACAGACCAGGCGAAAAATCATCGTCACCCCCTGCCCTTCTGTTTAATTTCTGGCGGCTCTTTGTAATGTAATGCAAATGTGTGAGGCTTTTGGCTCTTCAGCCAGCACAGAGTAGAGTAGTGCAGCTGACTTCAGCAGAGCAGTACTAGCTGGCACCAGCTGAAAATTATGTTGTGCAGCTCTAGTGTCCTTATTCCCTGCATATAGAGGCGGGGTATTTTGCTTTGATGTGATGCTGCAGACCGCAGGGCTTGCAGGATGCACCTTGGCTCATAAACTTCAGGTCGGGATGCCACCTGGCAGGTTTGGAGCCTGAAGAGCAGCAGCCAAAACTATCGCTTCACCCGCTGCAGCCTGTGGTCCCTACGGCTCGGCTGACTCCAGTCACAACCTCAGGAAGGGCTGTGAAATTGGAAATCCCGTGAGTTTACCACCAGGAAAGGACTTAAACTGGTAAAAAGGATTATCTCGGATACAGCCCTTCCCTGCCCAGTCAGGAGGGAGAGTGTTCAAGTGTTGGCTTTCCCGAGTGAACTTCCCAACCTGTGGAAGGATGTCCGGAGGTTGGGGGCTTTCAAATGCAAAGTGAGGGTCGTTATTGCCTCCCATCCTCTCTGAGGGGTGTCCTCCTTTAAACTATGATCGTTAGCTGTGCCAGGAAAAGGAACTGAGCGCTGATGACCCCTAGAGCTTTAGCCCCCCCCCCCCCCCCCCCCCTTTTCCTTTCCTGGTTTGTTTTTTGGGGTTTTCCCCCCCTTTCCTGTTTTGGGGTTTTTTGTTTTTTGTTTTTATTTTTTTGGGGGGTTTTCTTTTGCCCCTCTCCTGAGCTTTTTGCTTTGTTTCACTGTTGGATCTGTAACGGGAAGTTAATTTGAATCTCACTTGTGGAAAAACACTGGAACATACCTTCTTGCAGACTGGGACAGGATAAAGAACGCTGTCTAGTTGATTTTATTTTATTTCGGTGTTTTTTGTTGGTTTGTTTTTTTGGCTTCTTTTTGACCAAAAAGTAGGATTCTGGTGGCTAGCAGCAGTTGCTTAGGAAAGGAGAAGGCAGAAATGAAGTGTAACATTAAAGGATGGGATTTCTGCTTCTAACACACAGTAGGGTAAAGACTTTCTAAGCCAAAAGCTGTCTTTGATTCAGCACTTGATCCTTGAGATTTGATCCCTGTGATGCAGGGGCCCTTTGTTAGTTTGTCTGACTCCTTGACACAGTGACCTGTGCTGATACCTTCCAGTTATGTGCTTTAAAGGCAGCAACCCCCGAGGATTTCATTGCTTGCTCCCAGCTTTTATCCTGGGAGAAGAGAGGAGCACTGATTCTCTGTACTACTTGTAATAGGACACACAAGGACCTTCTATAATTCCTCTCATCTTTCAAGACTGGAAATTTCCTCTGCTCACAGAGAAGTTGCTTCCTACCTCTACTCATAATTTTATCTTTTCTCCTTCTGTCCTTTCCTACATTTCTGCGTGCACCTTCCTTCATTTGACTTTTTGTGTGGCATCAGAGGATGTGGCATTTGGGGTTTCTGTTTACTCCAGATGCTGGGAAGACTTTTATTAGATCCCATAAAATCAATTAGTGCAGTTGCCTGCAGAAATTAAGTGATTCTCATGCAAACTGACTTTGCCCAGGATAGAATCCTTCAATTTAAACATACTTGTAGCAGGGCAAGGACTTGTTGCATGCAGCCTGGTATTTGAACAAAGCAATGAAAAACAGTATTATGGATAATTTTTCTCAGAAGTCCTTCCTGTGCCGTTTATGAGAATGGACTATAGATGTTTTTTGGCAACACTTCATAGCTGTTTCTATATTTTCTCCTGTGTCTCAGGTGTATTGTTTGGAAAATTGCATGTCAGAAATACCCAAGCATCACTAAGCTTTGTGTTTGAACATTGTACAATATCAGTCAATAAATGCTCTCTTTAATTACCATTTCCTTATTTTTGGGGGGAGAAAAAAGAGCCAGGATGAAAAAGGGAAGTTTATTCCTTGTGTGTCTATCTCAATTAATTCTGTTTGTTATGTTCCCCAAGGTCATTAACACACTTAAGAAGTGTCACAAGGTCTGAGTTATCTGACCACTGTTCTTATTTTTAAGGAATTTTCCCAGGTAATCTCACTCTACCTTCCTTATGTGCCAAACAAAAAAAGCCCTGCTCGATTTAGATCTGCAAGAGGAAGTTGCTAAATGAAATTACTTATCTGGGGCTCAGGAAATGAAAGGATTAGAACTGAGAAGATGTTAAGAGACCATGGTCATAGAAGATCTAATTCCCCTATCCTGAGTAGTGCTGGCATTCCCATAAGGAACGGTTTAGGGAACATCTGTCTGTGATCACTCATGTTCAGGCTCTCAGGGCTAGGAAGGACCTGCTGAGATGTGGCAGCTGGATCCAAGAGGAGAAAACAATTCCCAGTCAGTGCAATGTGTTGCCTCCTAAGGCCTTTGTTAATCCTAGAAGTTATTGAAAATGTGAGGAATGGGACATGGAAAGTCAAGTAAGACTTGACAAACTCTGGTTTTTGTGTGGTTTTGCTCAGTGCTGTACATATGCCCATAGATTTGGTGCCTACTCTGCAAACAAGTCAGAGCAGGGTGTGCTGTTCCAGAGGAACTTTTCAAGGAGCAAATGTATTGCTCTGATAGAAGGTGGCAAAATTCGAGTATTTTTTCACCTAGACAATAAATTCAGGGCATTACTAGCTCTGAATTTTTCTTTCTCCTTTAAGGCAGTTGTTTAGGAAAAAAGGCTTAATGGTTCTGCGGCCTTTGAGGTGGGGAGCATCCAACTATTCCCTTTGAATAATGTTCTGTCAAATAAATATGCTGCCTGTTGGCTCAACCAGTGAGATTTGTCACACATACACATGTGAAATGTATTTCAAAGACTTTATCTGTCAGTTTTTAAAACTATTTCCCCTCATTGTACCTTCCTGGCAATTAAGAGTGCCTGATTTCCACGATAGCAATTTCATCTATTGTCTTGAGAATCAGGCGGATGTGACGTCTGCATTTTTATCTTTCCTCTTAAATGAACAAGAGTTCCTGGCTTGTACAAAACAAGAGATTTCAGACCAAAGTCATTCCAGTCTTGACTTCTGAAGCACCAGGGGAACAATGATGTTGTAGGCTTGAGGTGGAAACCGGAGGAGTTTTTTGCTCATGTGCAAGAGGAGTCTCGTGCAGAAGAAGGTACATTAGTTTCTAATTAAGCCAGTGATAAAACTGTAGATGGTTTTATACCGGCAGATCTTACTGGATTGTATTCTGATTTGTTAGTGGCACCTGCTCCATTAGAACTGGGGGAAACTCCATCTGCAGTTCAGAACAGAGTGGGAGGTGGATGGGGACTGATGGGAAGGGATTTATAACTTGCCTTTTTTCTCTGCCTGCTTTGTAAAACAAAAGGGTTGACAAAGATCAGTAGTATCTGATTCACCACAATACCTGCATGCACTGTGCATGCACCAAAAATACAGTAGCAAGTGTGTATTCTGAGAATAATGATGCTTACTGTTTCCTTCACCATTCTTTGTAGTGGTTTTCCCACACAGGTGGTACTTCTGAGCTGTCTTGCAGCCTTATGTCAGTTTGGGATTTGCAGCATTATGAGTTATAGAATAGATCTTTCTTTTTCTGTCTTGTGTATGAGTCAAACTCAGTGTTTATTTATCTGACTGAGAGTTGGACCTACATAACTAACAGCAATAAGAAGTGTATGTCTATACTGATATCTCAATTTGTCTTTGCAAAATGCATTTTAGTCTTTAATTGGATGGTTCCTTTAGGAAAAGGTGTGTCTGGTCTTCTGGCATTGATATTTTAACTTTAGTATATTTAAGCTTCTCTAGTTGCTTATATGATTACTGAAATTAATTCCCTTAGATAGAGCTCCGTGCAGCTTTCATACTTAACAGTTGATGTTTTGCCACTGAACCCATGTAGTTCACAATCTGCATGACCCTCCTATCCTATTATTAATTATTATTTTTAAAGGCCTGGTCATCCTGGAGGTAGTTTATAGACATACGGAAAACAAAGACTGATGTTGTGGTGCTAGAACATAGGAGGAGGCAATGCTAAAACTGATTTTATTGAATGAAAATTTTCACCCTGGGTCTCTAATCTCGGCACAATTTCCTCCCTTTCCTTCTTGCCCCTTATCTCAAGCCTGTTATCACCCTGAAATCAGTGGATTATGTGGTTACAATGGTCTGCCAACAAACCTGCTGGCTGGTGCAAAACTTCTATGTTCTTTCTTTCCCTTTGTGGATGTTTGTGCTGCAGAGGGGACTTCCACTGGAGCCAGCTTGGCTGAGCCAGTCTGGGGTGCATCTTCACATCAGGCTGACTGAGAAATAATGTTGTGTGTTGAAGGGCTTTGTGTGCAGAGTGTTAGCTGAGGGGAATTGGGATATGTGTCTGTGTTGGGTTGCATTTCCCATGGAGGTAGCTGACTTCCATGCTATGAGAAGTGAAAATGCAGACAAAGAGTAATTGATAACTCTGCTAGATTATCTAGTTAAAGCAGGATGCAGGGCAGCTGAATTATCACAACTGTCTGCATGGATTATGGCTTGCTGAAATGTTGCAGAGCCTCAACAATAGTTTTCCTTATAAAGAAAGGATAGAAAGTGATGAGGAGTTGTGAAACAGACTATGTCTCAAACAAAGAATATTCTAAGCTCTTTGATTTTTAACAGATGCTCCTCTTGACAGTGCTGCAAACAAGCCTACTGCTGGGCACTGTAATCACAGGTAAGAAAACAGGTTTGGACTAGAATATATTTTCACAATTTTTTTGTGAGATACGAGCCCCCCTTCCCCTTTTTGTACTGACTCAGGGATTTTTCTCACCATGCTGAAGGCATCAGTAGTCATTCCTTTTGTCTGTTTACCTCGAAACAGGCACTGTGTTGAGTCCCAAACATTCCCTGAAGTCAGGAAGGTTTGACTGAACAAGAAATAGGGCTTTCCTAGTGTCCTATAGGCTTTAGCGGGATTGTAGGCACGCACAAATGAACACATGGCATTCCTCAAAGGATCAGAACTTAAATTACTCATGCAATGTTTGGGCTGGTGGAAATAAAAAACAAAAGGCATTTCAGTAATGCATATAATAATAACAAAAAAAACCTGTGATCATATGGACTGCCATGCCAGGCTTACGGTCTGCTTAGAAGCCACCAGGACACCAGTGGGGATAAATTCCTGCAGAGAAATTCCTGAACTGCAAAATGATTGCTTTAAATTGCAGGTTAATGTTGTGTTTTGATACTCAGGGTCATCAGGGGCTTCACCTCAGGAGTCATCAGTTGCCCGTTGCAGCCTTTTTGGGAATGATCACATCAAAACGTTTGATGGTTCCTTGTACAATTTTGCTGGGTACTGCAGCTACCTCCTTGCTGGGGACTGTCACAAGCACTCCTTCACCCTCTTAGGTGAGTCTGAACTGGGTTCCATCACTGGAATAAAAGACAAATAGTTCCCCTTTGTCAGATAGGATGGACCACTGCATAAAAAGTGGTCTTGGTTGGGGGTTTTTTGTTTGTCTGTGGGTTGTATTGGGGTATTTTGGGCTTGTTTTGAAAAGTGGGATTACTTCCTGGGCTTCTGTTGTCCTTTGGTAATGTAGCTCATACATAAATAAGCTGCTGAGAAGCAGAGATTTCCTTACTACTCCTACTAAAAAGAAGACCTTTACTAATTTTGTATTTTTCAGGGGAATGTGGCTGAGCTGAGTCCAGGAATAAGAGCTATATAACCCTTTAGAACGAATTTTATCTGTATTCTAAACCACACCAGTAAGAAAAATCCCACCTTCTAGGACAGGCCTTGGAATTAGCATAGGCCTCTGCAGAGTTATTCTTGGGCATAGAAGTGATGATATATGTACCAAAACTGTATGTGACTTTCATACCAACTGCTTTGGTAGATGTTTTTATATTCAGTAATAACTGTTCTGTGTTGGTCATAGTTTAAAATAGGTTTTTGCTGGCCACAAATTGTCTTCCTGAGTCCCAGAACTAAGAGTATTTGGTTGTGTTTCATCTCCTCAGGTGATTACCAGGATGGGGACAAAATTGGTTTCTCTATGTATCTTGGAGAATATTTCAGTCTTCGCCTCTCTTTAGATGGAGTTGTGATGCAGGAAGAAAAAAGGTACCTCTAGGAACTATTATTCTAGCAGAAAACAACCTGATGGGTTTTGTGTATCACATGCTGAGAATTTCCTGTTTTTTCTCCCCAGGGTTTCCATACCTTTTGCCTCCAATGGTATATTTATAGAGAAGGAGGCAGGATATTATAAAATATCCAGTGATGAGCATGGCTTTGTGGTGAAGACTGATGCCAGTGGAAACATTCAGATACTCCTTCAAGAAAAGCACTATAATAAGACCTGTGGGTTGTGTGGCAATTTTAATAAATTCCTTGAGGATGACTTCAGAACTCGGGAAGGTAAGGTTACCACTAACTGATTGTATGTTAATGGAAGCTCTGCACACTTTTCCCGATTCAACAAAGATGTTGCTGATCCAGCAAAAATGTTTCTACAGAACCTGTCAGATACCTCAAGCTGGTGTGTTGAAAAGCTAAGTCCGTTCATCTTCCTTTCTCCTGAAAGGAAATGGCAGTCACATCTCATTCCTGAGAAAAGACCAGGCATCTGAATGTAGCATGTTTAGAAACCTGGAAACTTTCAAATGCAAAGATAAAGCTACAGGTTAATTCATGTGTGGAGACTGGCTAGAAGAAGACCCAATTAAAAAGCAGTGTGAAATACCCATTGATTCAACATCTAATTTTTCATGAATTAGCCAAGAGGTAGTAAGAATAGATAGTGTAAGAATAGAAAGATACAACAGCAGAAGATTAAATTCCTGCTGCTTGCAGGTTTGGCATGGGATGCTGTTCTATAAAGGTGTTACCTTTTAATGACATTTCGCCACCTATAAGGGCTGTTGGATGGGGGGGTACACCTTGTATCACAGCAGTTCCTGGTGAGAATGAGGAGCAAAGGACACACCTTTGCTGCTCAGTACACCTTTGTGTGAAGACTCAGAGTTTCTGGAAAGCCCTGAATGAGACTTTGAAGGATTGGTCTTGATTTGTGGTATTTCAGAGTGTCTTTTAATTCTGAATGCTTACCTGAAGAGGAGACGTTTGAAGTTAGTTAATACATTGATATATTAGATTGATAACATGAAGTGTGTATTAAAAATAAATGATAGTGATAGGGAGACAAAGCAGCTTGGAAAGGAGCCTGGCAGTGCTCCAGAGATGTGTCCTACTGGCACTCAGGCTACATAAGCATAACTTCAGTGTACAGAAAAAAAAAGAGATGTGTGTTAAATGATGTGTGTGTTAAATGATAAAAAGAGATGGTGTGTTAAAATGATAAAAAGAGATGGTGTTTTAAAATGATTAATCTGTCCTTCAGCAATGTAAATAATAAGAAACAAACTCTGGTCACAAAACTGCTTGCCATGGCTTGGATCCCTTGATGTCTGAATGAGATGAGATAGGAAGTTTATGGCTTTTTCTTGAGACAGGAAGTAGTAGTAAGGCCCCTAGAAAAAGCAGAAGTAAAAAAGGAGACTGTAATGCTTTGGATTTTTCAAATGTAGAAAAGGCCCCTCTGCTGCTCATGTTTAAATGTGTTTCATGCTGTATTTGTTTTACATGCTGGAGGCTGTATCTTCCCTCTTAAAAAAACCAGTCCATTCACAGCCACAGATTTTGGAATGTAATAAAGTCCATGACAGGGTTTCTGCTTGGAGGAGCCGTAAAATAATAGAGGTGACAGAGAAAATGTGTTTTCTCTGTCAGGGAGAAAAGTCAGGGATCTCCTCATGTTTATCCACCTGTGTGGATACACAGATCTGTGATTTTAGCCTGAAGAATAGAACTGTGTGTCAGCAATTCTGACAGTTTTTCCAGTGATACAAAAGACCTTTCATTTAAACCAATTTAGAAGGAATTAGGCTAAATTATGTTTGAATTTGTTGTATCAGTGAGGGATGTCACTACACCCATGCACTGCTTGTTTCCTTGTCAGCTCTGCTGGTTCACTGGAGCGTTTCTTAACTTGCTTCAAGCAAATCAGTCATGGAATAATTCAGATCACTTTTTTTTTGTTTGCTTTGTCATACACCTTTGAATCTAGCTTCCAGGTAGGGGGCAACGCAAACAGCTGGGAGAAGTAGTATTTTTTAAACAGAAAAAGTAGGCAGCCTCTTGGGAGCCTGTGAAGCATTTCATCTTTTTCTTTTCACTAAAGCTTTTAGTTGTTCTCCTTTCAGGCTGATTAGTTCTTCCAAAGGTCAGCCTATCCCAGGATGTGAGCTTGGTGTAAGGACTTAGTGATCTGAGGGCAGTGAAGGGTTACCTTAAGGTTGCCAGCAGGCTGAACTGTCCTGTTGGTGTGTCCATTGCTTCCTGTTAAAACCTGGAATTTATCA
The DNA here is from genome assembly GCF_023055355.1 of Agelaius tricolor. Lineage (NCBI taxonomy): Eukaryota > Metazoa > Chordata > Aves > Passeriformes > Icteridae > Agelaius > Agelaius tricolor. Next base: position 372,302 of record NW_027269334.1, read on the forward strand.
GACTGGGGTCTCAGTTCTAATAAATCACATTTCTGGGATGGATTTTTATTGGTAAGAGATGTGTTAAGATCCTTGAGCTTCAGAATAACATGCAGTGGAAACAAATGAAAATTTGATTTTTCCATGTTTTAGGGAAAGAAATTATTGTGGTTTAAGAACACAGTTAATCTGATTTTTCACTTAAGAAAGTGGAAAATGATATGGAACTTCACTGATTATATCTGAATTGTTTTTAGGGTGGTGGTGAAAGAAGAGGCAAAGCACCTGTTCTGTGAGTGGATATTACCACTTATAGCAAGTAAAGGAGGCAGTAACAGAAGGGTGTTTAAAACTTAATGAACACTCTAATGGGTTTTCTTTTCTCTTGATATGTTTATATTCCTGTTCTATAATCTATTTAAATGTGGCGTTGTCATGATGCTCTTATGACTCCTTGCTGTGTTTTTAGTGTGGAAGTGGAGAACTGATGAGAATCTGATGAAAGAATAGCACACATTGTTTCTGTGTACACTTTGGATGCTCAGCTATTGAGGTCTGGAGCTCTGAAAGATGAGAATAAAATTGATACCCTACTAAAGTAATACTGGTAGGACTGAGCTTTGAAGGCCTCAGGTGTTAGTTCTTGAATTCCCCAAAAAAGCCTCTCCAGTAGGTTTTGGAGTTCATAGAATATCCTGAGTTGAAAGGGACTTAGCAAGTTGAAAGGATCAGCAAGTCCCGGCCGTGTACAGGACACCCCAACAATCCCACTGTGTTGTCCAAATGCATCTTGAGCTCTGGCTGTGATGATTTCCCAGGGGAGCCTGTTCAGTGCCCCACCACCCTGCAGGGGAAGAACCTTTTCTCAAAGTTGCAGACTCACTGTCCTGCAGACAGGTTGGGGTGCTGAGTCACTGCCACTGACATGGTTCCTACAATAGCTCGTCCTGTGGAGAAGTGCTCATGTCCTGTCCAGACTGGCAAACAACATTGATTTTATTCTATGGGCTTGCTTGTTTATTGGATAAGGAGACAAAACCAAGCCTAACCTTGAGACTTTGTTTTCACAATTTAAGCATAACTAAAATATAAAAAGAAATGTCTCAGAAGCTTTCTAGGGTCTTTGTTTGGTCTTTTGTCTGTTTTTTCTCCTAGACCCTAATGAAATGGTTCCTTTCTGCTCTTTCTTGCCAGATAAGGTCTGGTCCTTTATGGCCATTCTGTGAAGGCTTCTAAGACTTGCCAGTTGATCAGGCTCTGCTTTCTGACGTCAGCATGCACTTCTAACTGGTTGCCAGCCTTTGCTCATATCAAAAAAATGAAGCTGAGTTCTTTCTAGATGCTCAGATATCTATTTGGCCACCTTTAGCCCATGTGCTTGATTCAGGGTCTGGGATTGAAGTTAGACCTTTCTGTTGTGAGGAGTGTGGCTGCATCACTAGGCTGTAGAGTTCTGGAGGGGGTTCTTTCCCTCTCCTGTTCAGTATTACTGATTTTACATTCATTGTAACAAACTGGAGAGGGCAGGAAAGATTTTATAGTCCATGACTTTGTTATTTCATGTCATTAATTTGAGGCAAAGTATGAATCAATTTTTGGGCAGCCTTACCAATAGTTTTGCCTGTCGGAATAATGTAAAACGGTGGTAAAAAAGCCCCCAAAACAACAAACAAAAAACCCTCATTCCTCCCCTGGAATTGCTTGATAAATAACCAACATGTGAAAATTGGTTATTTACCAACTGAGACTCTATTTATCAATTAAGACTCACAGGACTGTAGTGTCTTGACCAAATTTCTGCATTTATTTTTATGGATGAATTAACAGAGCCTGAGAGAGTTATCTGATGGGCTTGTGGCCATTTGGAAAATCTTCAGGAGGTCCAGGGAAGGAGATCAGGGTTCCGTGCCTGGAGCATGAGGTGGTTATTCCTGATGCTTTGCTTGCCTGATCATCAGTGTCAAAGTAAACAAGGTGGTGCCAGTTTCAGATTTCAGAAAGAGCTGGTGATTGGAGGCTCAGATAATCATAGTGAACAAGGATTTTGCTGCGAAGAGTGGCCATCTGAAAATCGTTCTGAAGGGAGACAGACATGAGGGCAGCAATCGGAGCACTAAAGGCATAGTCCAGCAGGACAATCTTGGAGACCCTGCCTGCTGCTCAGGCGGTGGGGGAGTGGCCCTCTCCTCAAAGACTCTGCAAGGTCATAGTGTCGTGATGTGTCTGGGATGTTAGGAGCAGGTGGGATTTGTGTTATCTTTAATATCTGCCTCCTGAGCCCATCTTGCATGCTAAAAGGAGATTCCACCCTAGCTGGCTGCCTGGGGGTCTTGGCTTTTGAGCAGCAAGTTTACCTGCTGGGATGTGTACTGTGATCCATATCAGGCATCTGATCATCCCTTCTTGAAGCACTTCTGTCCAAATCCTTTGTTTTCATTATGTTTTGTAACAACATCTGTTTTCAACACATTTCCTGCAAGTCTTAGGCAAAACCAGTGCTTCAGCCAGAGTCCCACCCAGGCTGCATGGAGGGCTTCTGGGTGTAGAGCTCTGATGAGCCCTGAGGGAGTTGTTTAGCTGTTTCTGCAGAGTCTTGGGTGCTTCCAGGAAGAAGAGGTGACCACAGAAAGGACAGGAGGCAAAACAAAACTCTGCTGTGCAAGAGATGAGGGTAGTCCTGCTGTGTGGTGGGATTGCAGTGCAGATTATGTTGACAGCATCACCTGCCCACTTAACCCCCAGGTTATTTTTTAGGCTGTTGTCTTGTCCCTTCCACTGCCTTTCCTCTTCTCCCTTCTCAAGTTGTTCAGCAGAAGGAAAGGGAGGTGTCAGGTGGGAAAGGCCAGGGGTGTTGGCAGCTGCTCTTCCCTCTACCCATAGCAGTAAGGTGTGCTAGGGATATTTCTCCCTCCCCATTTTTCTTCCTGAAGCCTCTTCAAATAAGTGAAGTATTTAGGTTGGAAAAGACATTCAGGATTATTGACTCCAACTTTTGAGAGATCACCATCTTGTCAACTAAACCACAGCACTGAGTGCCCCGTCCAGTCATTTCTTGAGCACTTACAGGGGTGGTGACTCCACCACCCTGCTCAGCAGCCTGTTCCAATGCTTGACAATCCTCTCCATGAAGAAATTCTTCCTGGTGTCCAACCTGAACCTCCCCTGGTAGAGCTTGAGGCCATTTCTTCTCATCATGTCCCTTGTTCCCTGGGAGCAAGGGAAGAGCCTGATTCCCACCTGGCTGCCCCCTCCTGTCAGGGAGTTGTGCAGAGCCAGAAGGTCCCCCCTGAGCCTCCTTTTCTCCAGGCTGAGCCCCTCAGCTGCTCCTCACGTGACTGCCTCTCCAAACCCTTCATTTACTTGAAATGTGAGTCATAGAATACAGCAAACAAAGAAGTATAATCACATAATGCAAATGTTGTGTAAAAGAACCGCATAAGAGGTATAAATTTACAAGCATTGCAAGAAGGAAAAGAAGGAAAGAAAGAAGGAAAGAAAGAAAGAAAGAAAGAAAGAAAGAAAGAAAGAAAGAAAGAAAAGAAAGAAAAGAAAAATTAATGGAAGGAGAGAAATGAAAAAACAAGTGACCAGTATTTTAGAGCCAACAGTTGTCCCGACCTTCAAATATTAACCTGTGGGTGATGGAGCCCCTGGGGGTAGCTGCCAGCAGGAATCCTGGCATGGATGTGTATCCAGGGCTGGAGAAACACTGCTTCAGAGCAGAACCCAGCTCCTGTTACACACCTGCTAGGGAAAGGCTGCCTTACTGCAAACAATAGGGAATCTGGCACCTTGCTTCTCCTCAGGCCAGCTTGCATTGCTGCTTTAATGTTTATAATACATGGTAAACTAAAGGGTTGTGTTCTTCTTATTGCTGCATTTCTTTCCTTGTTCCAAGTCCTGGCTGCATAGATGACAATTTTGTGTCTTTTATCCCCTTTCCCTGGGAGTTCTTTGCTCTCTGCTGTGGGCCTGATACATGCTACCTCTAAAAGCCCCTAATTTCTAGTTTACAAAAAGTCTACAGGTCTTAATACCTTTGCCTTAGCATTCTCAGTGCAGTTTTCATGACTACCATAGTTTAGGAAGAGTGGTCTGTATATTCCTTGTGTTTGTACTAAACAGGGAGATCAATGGAATCTTTATTATCTCTACGTGTATATTATTAAATAGTCTATAGTATACTTGGGAAGAATTTCTTTTGGTTTCTTTTGGTTTTCAGATACAGCCAGGTTTGTATTTCAATATATCCTCTGCATAAGGTCTTGGGAATGCATTAACACTGGCAGTTGATAGTCTCACAGGCACCACAATGGGGTTTAAAAGAATTAAAAAAAAAATTAAAAAAAAATTTAAAAAGGGTCACAAAATTTTTTAGTAGCAGGTACCCATAATAGGAAGCCAGAGATAGTCCTGGAACCAGCAAGGTCATGGGTGGCAAAAGAGGCTGGAGGAAGCATTCCCTCTCTGGGAGGGTTCCCCTTCTCAGAAGGATGGAGCAAGAGCAGCAGAGAAGTGGTTTGCATCTCCTGGGAAGTCACAGTCATACTAACTCATTCAGCTTTGCTTTTATGCAAAATTGATGCAAATTTTGGTAAGCCTGGGCCAGGAGATGCTTGTCCTGGGACAGAGGAGCATGTTTCAGGACATCTTACCCAGGAAGACGATGGGCCCAAACAATGGTGGTGCATGTTAAGCTTCTTTGCATACAAGGTTTAGTTTTGGACAGAAGAAAAATCAAGGCTAGCTGGGATCAAGAGTGCTAATGATTTATTCAGTTAGGGAAAGCAGATGGGTTTGTTTGTCTAATATGTTTTGTGTTTTATTGACAACTTTTAAGTGGTAAGAAGATGTGCAGGCATGCTTTGGCTCCTGCAGATTGTAGCTGACCAGCAGCAACTCCTACCATGTTCATGCAGGTGTGAGGGAGGTGGGAGCTGCCTTCTGCAGGCTTTAGTCTGTCCTTGAGCATAGAGACATCCTTAGCAGAACAAAATCCGTATCACTGATCATGGCTTTCCTACAGTCAATCTGTTTGGAATAAAAATCTATTTGATACAACAGTTTATATTTTTAAAGAGAGCTTTCAGCAGACTATCACCTTAATAGCAGTCATTGATGCCCATTTGTTGCTAAAACCCTTCAAACAGCATGCTGCTTCTCCTCTTCTTCATTCCCAGGGACCCTGGTGGGGAACAGTTATGATTTTGCCAACTCCTGGGCTTTGCACAGTGAAAAGAAGCACTGCAAGAGAGTGCAGACTCCGAGCAACACCTGCAACATTTCATCTGATATGGCAGAGAAGGTTGGTGCTGCAAGATGGCATTCTGGTTTCAGTCCTCCCCTACCTGAAAGGCAACTTCCCTGCCCTTTGGCAGAAGAACAGAAATCACAGAATATTCTGATTTGGAAGGGACCCAAAAAGATCACTGAATCCAACTCCTGGCCCTGCACAGGACAGCCCCAAAATCCCACCCTGTGCCTGAGAGCATTGTCCAAATGCTCCTGGAGCTCTGGCAGCCTTGGGGCTGTGACCATTCTCTGGAGAGCCTGTTCAGTGCCCCAGCACCCTCTGGGGGAGGGACCCTTAATGATATCCGACCTAAACCTGTTATCTGTCTATCTAATCTACCTACCTACCTATAACCACCTTGCCCTTTCCCCCAGCCCAAACATTAAATAGACAAACAAAGAAAACATCAGCTTGTTTGAGGCTGAAGTGTGAATTACTGCCAAAGAAATTATGATGTTACTTGGGAAAGGTGTGTTTCAGTGATTCCTGCAAAATGAGGAATTAGTTAATTCCCTTTCTGATTGTGCCAGCAGGGAAGCATCAGTTCTGAAGCCTCTGTGGGCACTGCCTCCCCCAATGGAACTTGTTGCAGTTTATATACTTGGGAGTCAGCAGAGGAGGGAGATGCTCCAGCCAGGCTGTTTTTGATACAGGATATGTTTTCTGTTGGTGTTCCAAAAACTCTGTGTCACCAGGCTATTTCCCTTCCCAGGAGGAAGTTCTTTCAGCTATGTGTACACATAGTAGTGCTGATTTAGTGAAGAAACACAGAACTGTTTGCCTTGGCCAACTCTGTGACCCCCTTTGCTGCATCAACCTTTTTCTTCTTGTCTTTTATAAGTACAAACATGCTTCTTGTTTCCCTTAGACAGGGTGTGGATGCAGGCAGATGGTCACCAGCTCAGGGAAGAAAGTACCTTTGAATATTTACTGAATATTATGGCTGTTGTGGTAAATTGAGACTTCATCCCTTGAGGGGTTACAACTGATTCCATGTACTTTGTTGTAAATCAGAATGATTTCCTGGGTGGCAGGTTTGGATTTATACCAGAGTAATTGAGGCCGAAATGTAGTTGTGAGTTTCTCACTATTCAATTCCTGCAGACGGGTATTTGCTAAACTAGACACAAACAGCTTCTCAAGTGTAGTAGCACTTCCTGGAATATATCTGCTCTCCAGCTAACCTGCGTGCTGGTTTCCTACCTACCTGAAAAAGGCTAACTAAGAGTTGGACAAGTTGCAAAGTTCTGACTCTATACTTCCATTAAGCTTTTGGATGGGGATGCTTCAGATGTGTTGTGAAATTCAGTGAAGGATGCTTGTACTCCTCAGCACTTAAGCCTCACTACCTGCAAAACTGGCTGAGGAATTATGGCAGTTATTTCAGGTTGGAAATCTCCAGCTGATGTTTCTTGCTTGGGCAGAGATGGTGTGTGGGGGTGTGAACAATTGGGATTGTTCTGCCTGGAGAAGAGAAGGCTTTGGGGTCACCTCATTGTGGCCTTCCAGTGCCTGAGGGGAACCTACAGGAAAGATGAAGAGAGACTCTTGACAAGGGCCTGGAGTGACAGGACGAGGGGGAATGGCTTCACACTGACAGAGCAGGTTTAGATTGGATATCAGGAAGAAATTCTTCCCTGTGAGGGTGGAGAGGCCTTGGCACAGGTTTCTCAGAGCAGCTGGAGCTGCCCCATCCTTGGCAGTGTCCAAGGCCAGGTTGGATGGGGCTCTGAGCAACCTGGAATAGTGGAAGTTGTCCCTGCCCATGGCAGAGGTGTGGACCTATGTGATCTTTAAGGTCCCTTCCAACCCAAACCATTTTATGATTCTTTAAACCTGGTTACAGCTCTAGAGAAAGGGTAGTTCTTGTGACTGATTGTGGTCCCTGGAATTTAATCTGTTCAGGCAAGTTTAGAAAGTGTCAACATTGCAGCTGAGGCTGGGGAGTGGCATGTAGGGTGAATTTCAGTCCATTGGTCAAGTACAATTAATTTGGATTTTATACAGATGCTATTAAATATTGATGCTTTGTTGATAAAGTTTTCTTTCCCACAAACTGAATGAAAATATATTCTCTCTAATGTGAGTTCATAAGCTCACAGCATTAAACATTGCCTTAATTTATTCATTGTGCAAGAATAAACACAGCACTATTAACAGAAGGCCAGCCAAACAAGTGCCTGCTGAAGAATGTAGGGCTTTTTAATCGTGTGCTTTGTTTGCTTGCCTCAGCTTCAGGAATGTAAATCTCCTTGGTCTCCCTGCCTCCCTCCCTGCCAGGCAGTCAGCTGTTAGGTGAGGGAAACAAAAGCTCTGCTTCAAGACACTCCTCCCACCCCAGTGCCCCCACACTGGGTGGGTCTGTGGTTTTCTTTACCCTCTCTGTTTCCCCCCTCCCTGGCCAATAGCATCCTTGGAGAGATGGCTTCTGGCTTCTTTCAGCAGGAATTGTAATGACACTATGAGAGACAATGGATTCACACTGACAGAGAGCAGGTTTAGACTGGATATTAAGAAGAAATTCTTTCCTGTGAGGGTGGTGAGGCCGTAGCAAAAGTTGCCCAGAGAAGCTGTGGCTGCCCCATCCCTGGCAGTGTTCAAGGCCAAGTTGAATGGAGCTCTGAGCAACCTGGGATAGTGGAAGGTGTCCCTGCCCATGGCAGGGGGTTGGAATGAGATGATCTTTAAGATTGTTTCTAACCCAAACCATTGTATGATTGTGTGCAGTGGAATCATGATTCTTTAAACCTAAACAGAAAGCCCTGCTGTTCCTTTATCTTTAAATCCTAAAAATGTTAAATATTTTTTTGGAAGTTTCTGTCTTGTTTCTTGTTTGGAAGTTTCTATCGTCTTTCTGTTTTGACACATCTCTGTGTGTCAGCTGAGAAGTCTTGAACCACCTCACATTCTTATCCCACTGCTGCTAGGGCCTTTCTCTGCCTTCCACCTCTAAAACACACACACACTTAGTGTGATTAGCTGCCTTGCCTCAGGATCCAGAGACTATTCCAAACTGGGCAGTGTTGGAGGGAGGAATAAAGCCTTCCTACCATGCCCTGCCCTCTGCAGCTGATGTTTAGTTACCCAAAAGGAGCCTCACTGTATTGTCTGATCCTTTTTTCACAGGTTTAGGCTGTTCAACAAAGTACTGCAATTTAACAGGCTCTAAGATGACCAACAGTATGGGTAACATGGATCTGAAAGTATAAATGGGTGATCTGGAAAAGGATGGCAACAAGGCAGCTTTGAAAACAAAAATGTGTAGGGTTTAAAGCATTGCAATTAATTATGGTGTTCTTATACGTTACCTTTATTTTGTAGATTTCACCTCTAATAGAAATGGTGTGTGGTGGCCAGAGGTCACTGTATTATTTCCTTTTTTCTTCTCTAATTAGGAAATTATACCTCTTGTATGTTAGATGTGAAAATTATTGAAATTAAAATTAATCTAATTTCTGCTTTTGCTGAAATTCAGCTCTTACTGCAGTTGGTAAAAAACAGGTCCCCCATTATCCCATGGAATACTTCCATATGTAATAAAGAAATAGCATTATTCCCAGATCTGAAAACAAGTAGAAATATTCAGCTTTGGACCATAATTCATCATGGCTGGGGTCAGAGGCAGGTCCAGCAAAGGTCCACAGGTCCAGCCCTGTCCCTGGATGGAGCAACCTGGTCTAGTGGTGGATGTTCCTGCCCATGGCAGGGGATTGGACTAGAGGATCTTTAATGTCCCTTCCAACCCAAATAATTCTATACAATATAATAATATACTACATGGGTGAAAATGAGGCCCAATATATCTAAAATCTCATTTTTCTTCATCAGATTAATCGGCATTCAAGGGAAGTGATTTCTTTCAGTTTTTACCTAGTCTGCTCAAACATACAGCCACTGTTTGGTGTATTAAACATACTGGGTTTGGATACTTTTAATGTGAAAAGGTGGGAGGCTAAATCTTTCTCCATGAAATATATTTTCTGAAAAACTATAATCAGTTAATGGCACCAAAATATACCCTTCCTGAGTGTTCTGGAGAATCCATATGTGTATCTGCATACCATTGGTTTTAAATTCAAGGGAACAAGAGGGTGTCTTTGATTGCTTCTGTTGTTAGGTTCTCTCTCTTTAATGGTAATTGTTAAGCTGTGGACAAATGCAGTTCATGCAGCAGCAGAAGGAAATGCCACAGAAATGGGAAGAATGTACAAAATTCCACCTCCAGCTCTGTGCGGTGGGCCTGGGACAGAAGGAAGGTCAGCAAGTTTTGCGGTTACTGAGGGTTGCCAGTGCCAGGACCCCGCCAACCTATTTAAAGAAACATTTAAAATAGGACTAGTGCAGAAGGGAAGGGAGGAATTTTACAACCTTCACCTGCATTTCAGATACTGCAGTCAGTCCTGCCAATTTTAATCTTACAGCTACCTTTGGCCTAAGCACTGTTTCAGCCTGAGGCTTCACTCTCCAGTCTGTTGGGTTTAAATACTTTGTGTAGTGCAGCTTCCATGAGCAGGAATGTTACAGCAGTGGCTGAGGCTGCCAAATATCTAATACCACTGTCCTCTAAACTAAAGAATAAGGACCTCTCTTAGTCCAGCCTGGCCAGTGAGTTTTAAAGAAAGGAAGGAATGAAAATAAAAATAATTTGCAGAATGGTTAGAGTTGGAAGGGGTCATTGAGTCAAATTCCCTGGTTCCAACAGGGCCATCCTAGGTAAGGCTGCTCAGGTCCTTGTCCACTCACATTTTGAATATCTCCAGGGTGATGGTTCCATACCCTTTTTTTGACCACCCTCACGGGGAAAGTTTTTGGTTTTGTATCTATTCAGATTTACCCATATTTCAGCTTATTTATCATGATAATTGAGATATGTCTGAAAGATGGGAAAATTTCTGCTATAACTTTTTGCCTAAAGTCACTGGAAATCTGATGAAATTTGAACGGCAAGAAAACCTTTACACAGAGAAAAGGAACTGTTTATTGCTTTTCAACATATATCACTTGGTTTCTAGATAATCAGCTGGGGCTCAGCACAGACTTTAGCTATGCTGTTAGTGAACAAATCCAAGACCAAAGAACTAGAGGAAAAGAAAAATGGGTTAGTTTTTTTGGTGTGTAATTTCCTTTGTTTTTTAAGTCACTTTTCTATCTAAAATGTTCCTTTTAGTGGAATATACAGTCTGAGTTTTGCTGTTGGAGTTGTATTACCTTGAGAAACTTCATTAGCTCAGCCCCTAAACAGGATTGTTGCATATACTGGTTTTCTACTGCACTTGATACCATGTGGATCAAGGCTTTGATCCAGGAGTTGCTGTACTGCTCATCCTCTGAATGGCTCTGAGCTCACTTTTGGTTTTATCAGTTTCATCTCCAAGCCCTGCTTTAATAGCTTTCTTGGCTGCTTCTGTTGTTGTTACTTCCACCCTTAGGGCATCTTTTCAGCTTTTCTGTACTTCTGTGAGTCTTAGAGCAGCACCAACCACCATTTATGTAGTTCCTGCTCCCCCCTGCTTCTAGTGTCTTTTTATCTTTTCCCATCTGGTTCAGCATGGTGGGTGCTGTCTGGGGATCAGAATTATCCCAGGCTGGAGCTGAATTTCTGATTTTCACCATGTCCAGCTGTCATGTTTTAAGTTCCCTGAGTCCTTTCTCAGAAAGCTCAAAACCTCTTTGCACATGTGGTTGTTCCCTGAGTCCTTTGCTAAACTTGGAATACATTCCCAACAGAGTAGACATTTCTGGTTGGTTTGTTTTTGTAAGCAAGAAATTCTATCTAGGCTCAGACATGTACTAGCTTGAGTTGATCACCTGAACAAAACACCCTTTAGACAAAATAAAAAGGTATTTTCTATTCAGCAGTTTTCCTATACAGGCGCCATAGCTGCCATTCAGAGAAAACATCTTGATTTTTTATTTTGGGGGTTTTTTTTGATCTACATTTTTCATCTCCCAGAAAATGAGATGCTTTTTAATTACATATAATTATTATAATTATATGTATAATTATAATATAATTATTATTAATTTTTTTTTTTTACACAGCAGCTTGTATGTGCTGTCACCCCAGGTACATGTTAAGTTTTTTAGAAGTAATGAATTGTAACTGTGAACCACTATGAAGAATATGCCCTCCCCTCTAACCACTGAGTATAACACCTAAAAAATACACCATGGTTTACATTTGCTTACATAAAACACTGACAAATAAGTAGAAGAAAGTTGTGTTCCAACTCTTTGTTGTGCTGGGGTTGTATCAGAAAATTGTTTTTTCACTTAGCTAAACTCAGTGCCATCCTTTCAGAAAGTTGTGCTGAGGGCCTCAGACTCATTGAACTGTGACATAATGTGCACAAAAGAATTTATGTGGGAGCCTCCCCTGGGGAATTTAATCATACTCTACGTTTTCCTTAAGTTTTGTTCTACATACAGTTAAGTTTCCTCTCAGGTTTCTGCTGTCTGAAAGAAGAGGTCTTGATACCTCCTCCTATCTCCCTGTGCTGTCCTTCCCTCACTGGCTCTCACCACGCTGATTTAACTCAGGAGAAGAGCAGAACAAATTGCTTTTCTTCCCTGGGCTATTGTTCTCCTATTTATCTGAGCTAAATTGACCTGTTGTGCTTTGGACAAGCCAGCAGGAGCAATGGGAATGTGTGGCCAGAAGTGGAAAACAAATTTCATTCCTGGGATTTCAGTCAGACTCAATCTTTCCCTCTGACACCTGCTCTGGCCACTTGTTATCCAAAAGATTGTCTGGTTGTTTTTCTTCCTACCTGCCTTAGTTCCCCTCTGTTGCTGTGTGACTTTCCTGGGAATCCAGGCACAATCCAGTTCTTTTCTGGGAAGCCAAAGGAAGTAGAATGCCTTCATCCTTTTGCTGACTGACTGATTGATGTGTTTCTTTGTGAAGCATCCCTTATGTGATGCTCCATTTTATAATAATCAGTATATTAATGTATCCATGCATGTAGTGAATAAATGGGTAGAGCTCGCTCTTACATAAGAGCTGTGATGTTGTTAACAACAGTGGTGATGATGTGTTTGGAAAAGTTGAGTTTTCCCGTCTTCCTGAGACTACAGGAGGTAATTTTGTCTCCTTTTCTCTCTCTCTGTCCCTTTGCTCCTCACTTCTTGTGCAGGGCGTCCTGGAAATCTGCCAGCTGCTGAGCACATCGCTGACTTTCTCCCGGTGCCACCATCGAGTGGATCCTGAGCCATACATCAGCCTCTGTGAAAGAGACATCTGTGTCTGTCCCCAGGGTGTGGACTGTCACTGCCCTGCCTTCCTAGAGTATGCCAGGAGCTGCGCTCATGAAGGAGTCATTTTGGAGGGGTGGCCTGAAGAGAGCTCGTGCAGTAAGCTGGCAGATTTATTCCTAGGCTGCTCATCCCCAATAGGATTGTGCCTGTCTTGCAGATTTTTGTCCTGCAGCTAAAAGCAGATGGTGTATTTTAGGAGGTTGGTTCATTTATAGGAAGTGCCTTTGCTCACTTCCCCCTTTCAGCTCTCCATCACCCATCTTTTACTAGAAGTTCTTGTCCCTAATGCAGTATTTGTTGAACTGTTTACAAAGAAGATCCTGAGCTGTTACATGTCCCACCGCAGTGTACACAGTCAGTGAAGACTTATTTGATACACAAACGTATAGACTAGGATGTTTAGGTGCTATTTTACACATGGCATTTCCAGCCTGTATTTTAAGTCAGCATCTTTGTGAAATGCTCTCTAACATTTTTGCATAAAGATAATTGTTTCACCCTTTATTTGCTTGAATCAATTGCCTTGAAATTGAGATGTTGCCTTTTCTAATCTAATTTTTGTCTAGTTTAGAGATCCTGATTGCATCTTGAACTGCTGCCTTTATTAGCCCAATTTTGCTGAATTCAGAGGTCCTGATTGCATCTGTGCTGAGGTTTTGCAACAAGGAAGTGCAAAGACTGACTGAGATGGATTGTATTTATAGAGGAAAAGTCATGTTTCCACCTACTGCTGAGAACTGTGGTTTAATAGAGAGCATTAAATAAATAATTTAAAAAATCCACTAATGTCATGTTCTCAGTGCTTTTTCTCATGGTTTTTTGTTATGAGAAAGGACATTTTCCTTGGGATGTTTGTGTAAATTGACTACATGGGGTAAACTGTCTGATTTGTACTGATAACACTTTGTTCTCTGGTAAAGATATTCTGCTATTGGCCACTGAAGAAATCTGTGCCTTCAGACTGTGGTTAGGGCAGCAAGATGCTGCCAGCCACTTGTTCTAGGGATTGTACAGTCTGAGTTCTAGCAGTAATTTATTACCTTTCCATTGGGACATTAAAGGGATCTATTAAAGCTCATCTCCTTGCTCAGGGTGTGAGCCAGGTAACCCATTTTTGCTGGGGCTCTTTGTAAGTCAGATTAAAAGCCACGAGTTAAATGAGCCTTTCTGTAATCCCAGGAGCTTTGGAGCTCATTTCTAACCCTTGAATTCACGAGCTGCAGTTTGGTTTTTTTCTCCTGAGTCAGGAAAGAGGGAAGTGTCCCACTGCCACAGCAGGAGCTTAATTTTCTATCACCCTTCATCTGTGCTATGGTGCTTTCTTAGGAGATGATGATGATGATGAAAGTATGGAATACTCTGCTGTGTGGGAAGGGCTCTAGTGCTGGGCACACTGCGCAAGTGTGAGTTGGTGCCCGACCCGAGGGCACCCAGGGCAAGATCACTCCTTCGTTACCCTCCCACCACTTCAGCAGAGGATTGGCTTGGAAAGGGCAGTCTCTAACTTTTTCTTCCCACTTCATGCCCCCACAGTATTGTAGGACATGGTGTGTGTATGCACTGAAGAGAAGGAATGCCTGCAATAATGTGTTTGTGTAGTGGCCTGACCTAGATAATGGCAGCAGTGGAGATACCAGGCATGGGTGTTATCCTGAACTGGTGGGTCTCTGGAAGAAGGAGGATGGGATTTCAGAGTTTTAACTGTCTCCTGGTTCTCCCAGGAGAAACACCAAACAGGATAATTTCACAAATGAGTGGAGTAAGTGCATGGCTTAAAGGTGCAAAACAACCATGTCTGTCCAAATTGCTTAGATATTATTGCAAAACTTCTCCCTAGGTTTATTATTCTTTATGCACTTGGGTTTAGTTATTAAGATTCATTTTATTAGAAAGCAAATTGGCTTTAACCTCTGAGTATTTACTATGCTACCTGACAGATGATATTGCATCAAATTGAAAATCAAATATTTCTAAAATGTTCTGCTTCTAAAAAAGAAATAATCATTTGGAAACTGACATGACTTTTTTTTGTCTCTGTAGTTCAGCCCTTGATAATGAAAGGATTTTTTGGTTTAAGAGTTACTGAGGAATTTGCATTTCTAATTTCTTTTAATTGTTTCAGGGCCAAGGTGTCCAGTTGGCATGGAATATAAGGAGTGTGTATCCCCATGTGCCAAAACCTGCCAGAGTCTGAATATCAATGAAGTGTGTCATGGACAATGTGTTGATGGCTGCAGCTGCCCTGGTAATTTATTTACTGGGTTATTTACAGAGAAAAATTTGGCAGTCAAGCTACTATTTTATTAGAAGAAAGAAAGCTGTGTCTTCCCTTAAATTTTCTTGAAATCAGGAACACTTCTTTTTTCTGGGACCATGCCCTAGAATAATCCAGTTTCTGTAGCACCTGTATGCTCACTCCACGAAAGGGCCATTTTTCAGGGCCAACTAAAAAATAAATGTTTCTGTGAAAATCAGTACCAACTAATATTCCAAGATTGCCTTTATTTCTTGGTGAGAGACTGCTTGCCTTTGATGTACTCCTGAATTGCTTGGGTTAGAGGCAAATACAGTTAGGGGAAGAAACAGCAGAGAATGCACTGAAGGAATTTCTTGCAGAAAAACAGTACATGTAAAGCTTGCACTGCAAATTCAAAGTTCTTCATCATTTAGGTGAATAATTTATTATTGAATCTTCCATACAGGAGATTTGATTGGATTAAAGGGAACAGCCCAGCCACACCCATTTTCTACTTCTGTCTGTTGTACTTAACTGCAGGAGGAGAGCTTGGTTCCTGGCTCCAAAGCTCCATATGCTTCCATTTATAGCTGGTTTGGTTTTTTTTTTTTTGGTTTTTTGTTGTTGTTGTTGTTGTTGTTGTTGTTGTTGTTGTTGTTCACTGGGTGCTTTGTTTGTTTTGAATAGGACTGTCTCTGCATTTCAGCCTGTCTGGGCTTTGTAAATGCACACAGGTGTTTAGGGTCACCTTGTACAAGATGCCAAGTGTGACGGAGGTTTGCAGAGCTTTGCTTTCCAAAACAAGGCAATAATGACAATGTCAGCCTTGTTTGAGGAGTCACTACATTCAGAGTTTGATAGTTTCCCATTCAGCTGCCAGTCTCTTCCTTACTGGAGGTTCAGAAGTGTGGCAGGATCTGAAAAGGTGACAGACAGGTGATGTAACCAGACTCTGGAGATTATTTTGCTGTGAAGGATCCAGCTACTGTATTTGTGAAGGATCCAGCTACTGTATTTGTGCAGTCCTGGAAGTGTTGGAGAAAGCTGAAGGAGCTTAATTAATCCTCTGGCTGCACAAGGGCTCTTGCTGTACTTTTCCTTTGGTAGATGCATTGGTCTGTTCAGCATGGGAAAGGTCTAAGGAGAGAGGAACTGACAGGTGGAGAAGTAGGAGCTCCACAGAAAGGGTAAAGGGCATGAGAATAACAATCAGCAGTTCAAAACTTTTACTGCTATTTGTTGTACAGCCAGAAAAGTAGAACCTGGAGGAAACCAGGAGGATCTGACAGATGACTAGAGGGATTTTTGATGAGGATTCTACCTTCACTTAGCTTCCCTCCAGTGCTCCAAGGGCAAACAGGATCTGAAGTCTGTTTGACCAATGTCGTCTTTTTTTTTTTTTTTCCCCCTCTGTTAAATGCCCCTCATGGTTACATTAATTGCTGTAAATGGAATTACTCATGCCAGGAAAAAAAGACAGGCATTCTGTTTTCTTGTGTTCTCTGGAGAGTCACAGTACTCTTAAATGCTCAGACCTTGTTGTGATTCTCTCACTGGAAGGATTTTCTCAACAGCCAAGATCTTTCCAGGCAGATTTATAGGAAGAATAAGAGAAAGGAGACTTATCTGGGTCTTGGGATCAGTGATGACTGCTGCTTCCAGGGAAAAGAGCCAAAATCTCTGCAGGCGATTGGAAGGAGTCACTCAAAGAGAAGGGACAGGGGTGTTCAAGAAAACAAATGTTTTGCCACAGCAGCTCTTTTGAAAATGGCAGAATATCAACTCTCTCTCAATATGGGGGTTGAATAGAAAGCACTATAAACTAGCAATAGAAGCAAGGACAAGTTTCTACCTTAGAATAACCTTTTAACTCCTTTGTGCCTCTGTTTATCCTTAGAGTACAAAGAGCTCTCTCTATAGAACAGGTAATTATAGCTGTGTAATATAGAAACCTCAGCAGCTGGACTCAAGTTGGGAAGCTAGCCCTTTTGCTTTTTGCCTCTGCAGATGTTCAGAAGTGGCTTCTTTCTCTCAGACTCTGCTAAGAGTCTGAGACTTTAAGTCTCTGCTGGACTTAAATGGTGTCCAAATTTGTTTCTTCATTCCTCACTTTGCCTCATCTTTGGTTCTCTTATGATGAATACAAGACTTTCTGTGGCCACCCTTTACTGCAGCCAGTGAAGTTCATGGTTTTTCCAACAGTCAAGTCCCAGTCCAACTTTTATCAACTTTGATTGTGCTCCTTGTGTTTAATTTGTCTATGTCCCAACATGTGTTCTAGACCTGAGGATCTGCTAAGCAAGGAGCTTTTCTGGCAGCACCAGGAATGCTTTGTTCAGCAGGTCTGAGGGAGAGGCAGCACCAGAAGGGAAGCAGACACCTGCCGGTGTGAGGCTTTTTGGCAAGCCTCATTCCTTTTTATTGTTGTCTATGATTAAGTATGGATAATAATGCATATGAAGTCTTGGCAAAGTCCATGAAGAACAACAAAATCTAATTGTATTTATGTTTCTGTCCCTGTGTGTGTGATATGGGTGTCTGATGCTACCTGACCTATCCAGAGGGGCTGCTCCTTGATGGTGACCACTGCATTGAAAGCTCTGACTGCTCCTGCATCCACTCTGGAAAACATTATCCTCCTGGCTTCACCATCTCCCAGGACTGCAACTCATGGTAAACCCTGTGCTGCTCTGGTGTGGTTGCTGTAGATAAGTACTGCACACCGGTCAGTGACTGCTTTGCATTATCTTGCTAGAAATCTCTCTACCTTTAAAAAATTTCCTTTCACTGGCAAAGGGCTTGCTCTCTTACTGGAATTCCCAGCCCCTTCCAAGAAGTGAGCTGTTCACAAAGGCAAAATCAGCTCTATTTTCAAAGGGAGATTTGATCTGATAGAACAACATGAAGGTCACACTCCTTCAAAGAGCAGAGAACTACCTGTTTCCTGTGGATAAGACAGACCAGCAGGTTCCCATGTCTGGGTAGTGTCAGCAGTGGTGTCTTTGTTTTGACTTCCTAAGTGTATTTAACCTCTAAACCCCATTTCTTTCCAAGAGGAGTTAGCCTAAGGCACGTCCTTGGAAATTGTTACAGGGCTAATGAGTCTTCCTAGCATGGCCCACAATTTTTCTTTCACTCCTGAGTACCAGACTGGAGGGAAAAAACAGCACTTTAAAGAAAGGAAGAGGAATTAGTCACATATTCCTGATCTGGTTTTGTCTTCAGTGTGGACATATTTGTGCAAGGAGTTTGGACAACTGTTTACTCAGAAGTTTCCAATTGGAGCACAGAAGGAGGGGAACTCAATGAAGGCCATGACATGCAGAAGAAAGGTGGTCTGTGCATCATCCCTGTTAATCAGCAGCTATTCATTACCTGCACCACATGTCCCAGAACAAAAGCCATAACCATGACATTAGCGTTTTATCTTTTTCCGTGCAGTCCTCTGCAGCTTTGAGCTTGGCCACATTGTTCAGTCTTAGTGCTCTTGGGATATGAGTGTAGCCTGACAGGCTGGGTTTTTTATTGCTTGTGTTTTGTTACTGCTTCCTATTATTCAAACTTGATGCTGCTGTGGAGAACATCATTCCGTTGACTCTGCATTTAACATCCTCAATAATCTACCTCCCCACAAATGGTTTTCAGGGGCTGGGATAATTAAAGGAATGAGAAGAATATAGTAGCTCTTGAACCAAGGAGTGCAGAGGGGGTTGTGGAAGACACTGGAGTTG
Source organism: Agelaius tricolor (assembly GCF_023055355.1). Lineage (NCBI taxonomy): Eukaryota > Metazoa > Chordata > Aves > Passeriformes > Icteridae > Agelaius > Agelaius tricolor. The sequence goes on from NW_027269334.1 coordinate 390,798, forward strand.
ATCACAGCAAGGGAGTTTGATGTAAGAAGAAGTAAAGGAGAATAGATTTGTTTAAGGGCTAGAGAGGCAATTTTCACTGCGTAATAAATATGGGCTGTGAAGAGGATGGGGTCAAACTCTTCTCAGAGGCAAACAGCAAAAGGCTGTGAAGCAATGGAGATAAGCTGAAAAGGAAATTCTGTTTTGGCACAAAGAAAAATTCTTCTCCCTTTTCCAGTGCTGTACTGGGACAGCTGCTCAGTGAGGTTGTGGGACCTCATGTTGGATATTTCTAAACTCAAATGGGCAAGGTCCTCACCCACCTGATCTAGCTTTGACATTGCTTTCTCTGAGTTGGGGATTGTAGTAAATTATTTTCCTAGAAGTCCCTTCAAACATTTTTTCCCCTGTGATTCTGTTGTTTTGATAGATATACCTTGAGAACTGCATTGAACTCATTCCACATTAGTGGAAAATAGCTGAAAATTCCATTAAACACAGAGATTTGACAGGGAAACCCAGAAATCCTTGAGTTCTGCCACCATACCCATTCATATTATCAGCAGTTGCTGTCATATGATGAGAAGAAGGGATGAATACATTAAAAAATGAAGTTATGGGAGATGGAAGGAATGTTGGGGACTGATCTAACTTCCCTGGGACAGATGACCATTTTCAGGTTTTTGGGAAAAATGTGCAACAGAAAATTTATATTCATGTACTCTTACTTAACTTGCTACTATCTCTTTCCTAGCATTTGTCGACATGGCATGTGGATCTGCAGCAATGGGGAATGCCCAGGTATGTTGGCTTCACTCTTTTCAGGTTTTGACAAATAAGCCTTGCCTACGTCCCTCCCACTCATGCCCCACTTATGTATTTTTTTTTTACTCAAAAAAGCAAATCTTTGTTCTTCCTTGCTCGATCCAGTACAGTCCAGTTGGGATCCTACTTTTAAGTTCTTCTCTTGAGACAAGTCAGACATTGCTCTGTGTGGTTTATGTGTAGCAACGTAAAATCCTGTTTGGTGGGAAGGCCGGTTCCTGCTTTGATTACTTAGTTTGCCAGTTATAAGGGTCTGTATGTTCAGAGGATTGGCTTGCAGGTAGAGGAACACTCCTGGCTTTCTTTGACCACGTACAATTTCTCATTGTACCTTACCGACCACAATTCCCTCATGGTCATGTTGTGGGTGAAGGAGCCACAGTCTCAGGGAGAAAGTGGCTGCCCTGCCTTCCATGGGTGCTGGCAGATTGGAGAGGCAGCTCTGCAGATGCAGACTGGGGTTATGGCTGGACAGGAAAACAGCAGATTTGTGGGCTTTAGTGGTTTTTTGTTGAGATGAGACTGTGCAACCCTCACAGGTTAGGGAAATTGCAACAATCCTAAGGTGTTCTATCAAAAAAGTCTGTCTTTTTTTGGTAACATGAAACTTGCCTAACCCATCAATGGTCCTTTTCCTCCTGCTTTAGAACAAAAGAGCACTTCCCCCAAAGTATCAACACTTAAGGAAGAGGATGGGGGGTGGTGTATGCAAATATTCAAAATGGAGATGACATTTTTAGTGAGCTGTCCCCTGTGCTTGTTTATTAAGGATCTCTTCAAGTGCAGAGAATCTCACTGTCTAAAACACAGCTTCAAGGACACAGCCCAGGCTGATTCATTACATCTTTTAGCTAATGGCCAGCAGCATGATTACAAACAAGAAATAGGTGCTTTTCTAACTTCAGTTTTTCCTTAGATTATAGCTTTTAATGTCCTTGCTCTCTGGGCTGTGATGAATACTCTGTGGGCCAAATTTTTATCCGTAACTCCACATTTTCTTCATAGTGATTATAGAAGTGAAGATAAATTTGGTATTGAGGCTTGCAAACCGATGTTGATCTCCAGCTCTGTGCAAGAGGCAATATAGCATTGCAGCCTTTTCCTGAATTGGGAAGCTGTCCCAAATGAGCAGAAGTGGAAAAGAAAAGCAGCTTATTTTTGTACCTTCTGCCAATATATCTAAATCAGTTTTCTACTAGGCTTGTTCAAGACTGAATGTTGTATACCTGCAGCTGTTGTACCTGTGCCTGCTAAAAACTCTATAAACTGTACTGAGACAGTATGGGAGGGTAGCAAAGCCTCCCAGAGTAGCCAAATTTATATTGTTACCTGTGCTGTTTGTCTCTACTTGAAGTAATATTGCAGCATATTTTCATTGTTGATTAGTTACCACAAATATTTCTAAAATCATATGTCCAGAAAATTTATGTAGTTACTTGTATAAACTTTAGGTAGTTCTGTTTTTCTTTTGACCAACTTTTTGTTGTCAGGAAAGATTGCTTTCATATTGTGGGAGTGAATTGCCCAGCTTTAAAGTTGGTGATAAGGTGAATCCAAAGCTGGAGCTGGCTGGCACTACCAAGAGGCTTTCAAGTTGATATCATAACGGAAATAATTATGAAGGCAGAAGGTTTCAGGAAATTTTATGGGATGCATTATATCAAATGGTGTAGACAGAGGGATCCATAAGTAAAGACTTGGCCACAGAAAAGTAAATTCCCTTTCAGAAGCAGTGCCAAAGGCTGGGACTTGTCTTAGATAGCAGTCCTCAGTTCTCTGCTTCAAACCTGTCCTCATTTCCTTGTTGCAGAGAATCAAACTCCAAGGGATACAAATATCCAGGAGATGCTAGACTTCTCTTAGGGTGAATCAGAGCTGTGTAAGGCTGGGAATCCTCAGGATCTGTACTTTAGCATCAGCTGGTTTAAGATAGTAAACACTAAATAATATGCTGAAGAGGGAAATTTCCACATGATGTTCATTAGACAGATCTTCTGTGGGACTCAAAGGCAGCAAAGAGAGAATAACTCATGGAGCTCACCTGCCAACTTGTAACATTTAAGCCTTCTCCAGCGTTTGGCTGGTGATGGCCAGTGTAGGCCCAGCGCTTGTATTTTGTTCTGGGTGAGGAAGTGGCTGCCCACCTTATTTGCCATGGGATCATCTGTAAGTGTGATGGTCTTCTCATATGGAAGATTTTCTTTGCAAGCTCTGTGGAGTTGGAGCCTTTCCATGTGTTTGCATGACAGGATACTAAATCCCAGCTGTGGTATTGGGATACTGCCTTCCTGGAATTGAAAAGCCACAACTTAACAAAACACCTTCAAATGTTGATATGTTTAAATAGCTCCTTTTTCTAGTAGAAAGATGGTCCAGCCAGGCCATCTTTCACATTATTCTGTGAGGACTTTAGATGTAGCTATTGTAACTATAGAATGATTTTTAACTTTCTGTTTGTTGATATGATGGTTCAGGGTAAAGTCCAACATAAATTCTACCCTTGGAAGGACTCACACAGACATTATCTTCCAGATCTTCATTCTCATAAAATATTTTATACTAAAATAACATATTGGTATTTAAGGCATCCCAAGAAAAGAATATAGGCTTTTCCATAGGCACAAATTTCAGCTCTTGGCTGTGGTTTATTCTGTGTTCCCCAGCTGTTGTTGGTTCCTCTGTTACTACTGGTAATGTCTTACAGAAATAAACAGTGAGATAAGGATCTTGCTGGTGCTTTCTGGTCTGTGTGGAGTTCAGGCCTTGTACAACCTGTTCCACCAGGGCTGCTCTTCCCCCTCAGAGACTTGTGGGGGCTGAGCAGGATTTTGCTTGAATCTGGCACTGGGATGATTAATGGCTTTTTGCTTTTTCTAGGGGAATGCTCTGTCACCGGCCAGTCCCATTTCAAAAGCTTTGACAACAAGTATTTCACCTTCAGTGGGATTTGCCAGTACTTATTTGCCAAGGATTGTGTGGAAAATTCCTTCTCTGTGATCATCGAGACGGTGCAGGTAGCAGCAGCCTCGGCTGGTGCCTCTGCGCATGCTCTTGAGAGTGGGCGGGGCTGTGGGACTATGACATGAATTGCAGATGCGCAGGCCAACGGAAGTAATTTCCCTATGAGATAAATAGTTTAAATAACAGATGCAGTCTTTCTCCTTAGTTAATAACTGTTTTGCTTCTCCTCACCACCATTGCCAGGAGCCTGTCTGGGGATGGAGACTCATGATGATGTTTGGAGAATGGGCCCTCACTCTTTGCCAGCTGAACAAACAAACAGAGGCGAGGGTGCACTCCTTGCCAAACACCCTGGCTGCTGGTGCCTCCCTAATGCCTGTGGGGAAAGGACATTTCCTTGGACACCAAGCAGGGTGCACTGGCGGAGAAGTACCTTGCTTTGTTTCCCATTTAGTCCGATTGGCTGGTGATTTTTTTTTTTTACTTAGACAGCAGCTTCTGACTCTCTTTGCTGCCCCCCCTGATGGATGGGTGAGAGGCAGCTGCAGAGAGGCAGGAAAGGGAGCCAGACCAGTGCAGGGAGGGATGGAGACCCTGAAGGGGGATGTCACAGGGAGGTTTACACAGTTGTGAAATAAATCGACCAGTTGTTCTTGGGAAAAGGTGAACAAACCTAGAGACTGAAAAGGACCCTGAGGCAAGGAGAGGGGAAGAAAGGTGACGGGGACAGTGGAACTGAAGGCAGGGAGAGGTGCAATGGAGACAGGAGACAGACAGGAGGGAAGGGGAGATCAGTATCAGTATCCAGCAGCACCAGGGAAGTTGCAGGCTTTGGAGAAATGGGCTGTGACAGTTCTCCATACCATCTGTGTCTGTCTCCTGCACTAGAGAGCTCTGATAGCCATCAGTGCTTGGGAAGCTGCAGGACAGGTTTCCACTGAAACTTCCCTTTTGAAACCAGGGAGGAGACATGGGGCCCCTGCAATCCCTGTTCCTCATCTAGGTATCCCAAAGCCGGGAAAACAAACACCTCAGGAGTCTTGGGTAATGTGAATTGCGTGGCTTTTTTCCCAGGCTATATGGGTCAGGTGTCCTTCCTGCTCCTGCCACAGCTCTGGGGCTGGTCACTGCCAGGGGTCTGGTGGAACACCCACAGATCCTTTTCCAAGTTCTGAGATGGGGAGCTCAGCCCTGGTGCATGATTAGTGGGATAGTGGGGGGAGGGCTGTCAGCCTGCTGTTTGTGGGAGGCAGAAACCAGATCTATAAAAACAGTGTGACACTCAACACCTTTCAAATTTTTTGAAAGTGCCTTCTGGGACTAAGTCACCAAGAAAATGAAAACCTGATGTTCGAGGCAGATTTTCCCTTCTCCGCAGTGTGCAGATGATCCTGATGCCGTGTGCACTCGCTCAGCTTCTGTCCGGATCCGGGATATGGACAACAGCATCATTAAAATGAAACACGGAGGAGGAGTTTCGCTGAATGGACAGGACATACAGATCCCTTCACTGCAAGGTGTGTTCACATGGGCTGACTCTGGCCAGCCACTGAAAGCCTCCTGCTTAGTAGTGGTTTTAGACATGCCTTAGCCCAGTTTAATCAAAGAGTGTTTTCAATGCCAAACTCTCTTGCAGTGTCTTCTAGAAGCTCTGTCATTTCAGCTTCTCTCCATGCAGCAGACGGATCTTGACTTGGCTCCTCTAAAATCAGAAGAATTAAGCTGGTCTGCACTTGTGAGATTTGTGAAAATCACTGTTGGTCTATTCTTTTTTGAAATTACTGTTTTTCAACAGAAGCTTGAAATCATGGAATCACAGAGTGATTTGGTTTGGACCTTAAAGATCATCTGGTTCAACCACCCTGCCTTGGGCAAGACACTTTCCACTACTCCAGGTTGCTCTGAGCCCCATCCAACCTGGCCTTGGCCGCTTCCAGGGATGGGGCAGCCACAGCTGCTCTGGGCAACCTGTGCCAGGGCCTCAGCACCCTCACAGGGAACAATTTCTTCCCGATATCCAATCTAAACCTGCCCTCTGTCAATGTAAAGCCATTCCCTCTTGTCCTGTCACTACATCTTGTAAAAGCTTACTGGCACCCTGTGGTTGCCTTCAGGTGCTCTCCGTGTCCAGCGTGTGGTGAGGAGTTCAGTTCGCCTCACCTATGGGGATGATCTGCAGATTGACTGGGATGGTCATGGACAACTCCTAGTGAAGGTAGTTTTTCTGTTTTTTTTTCTGCCTGTTTGCCCCCTCTCTCCTTCCACCCATATATGTACAAAGATTTTCTTATCTGAAGTCAGAAATTGCTTTTTGTTGCATGTTAGGAATTCCTTTCTCTTTTGCTACTCCCAGAGTAATATACAGGTTCTTTTGTATTCCAGAAACAAACACTTCATCTTAGAGCAGCTTGGTAGCTTTTTTCTCCTCCCCCTCTTTTTTTTTTTGGATGTGTGTGTAATGACAGCTGTTATTAACCATGAACAGTTTTGTGTTTTGTTCAGCAGATATCCTCCAAACTGGAGTTTTGTTTTTGTTTGCTTTGACTGCCTTGTCTAAACCAACAGATGTGAATGACTTAAAAAAAGGGAAGGAAAGGCCCCCAGAGACACAGTTACTCATATTTTCCAGGAAATAGAAATCAGCTCATAGATGTGTTGTAGGCTCCTTCTACTGTGAGGAATATTTTAAGTCAGCCTTGATTAACAATTAGGTTTTGTTGGTGCTGCAGACACAGCAAAGTGTAGAAAAATTGAGCTAGGTTTAACAGAAATGATCTGTAAGGGAGTGTAACCACAGCCCTGTTGCCTTTGAATCCCCCTTTTAGTAGGAGTCTGCTCACTGAGAGGAGTCTTGCCAAGAAAACCAGTTTTCCTGGGATTTTCTGCCGAGTGGTAAATGCTGTCCTCCTTGAACCATGGTGTTGCTTTTGCATTCTTCTTCCCTGCCCCAAAATCTGGCTTAAATGTCATGTCTGGCACAGCACCAAGGGTTATGAAAGCCAGTTCAGAACCGAGTTCAAGAGTTGAAAAGAAAACAGATAAGAAAAGTCTGGAATAATTTTAGAAAGCATCTGTGGGTTTGTGGTTGTTGTTTTGATTTAACCTGTATCTCTGTGCTCTGAGGGTCCTAAAAGTGCTTTTGGGGCTTAGAATAATTCACTTCAGCCCTTAGCACATCTGAGGAGTTTTGGCTTTCCTCAGTATTCAAAATATTTTTCTCCCTGGTCAGAGACCCATACAACTGGGCAAATTTTTTGTCCCATTGAAAACAAACCTAATTTTCTGCTCCAGATCATCTACCCATAAAAGCAGTGGCAGTTTCTCCAGTTGTCTGCTCCTTCCCTTGCTGGGCATCTAAAGCATCTCTTTAATTGCTTTTGGAGAGTTATTTTATACGGGATTTGGAGACTGACCTCTTGCCAAGTATTGCTGATAATAATTGGAGGAAGTGATACACTTCCATTACCTTGTTCTGGCAAAAATTCTTCCTGTGTTCCTCAAGAAGGCTCTCCTTTCTGTGACTGCCTGATATTTGTGATTTGAGCTTCCACTCCAAAATACTGCACAATTTGGACTTGTGTGAATCACTGCTCCATCTGCAGAGTACACGAAGGAGCAGTAATACTCTTAATAGTAAGAATATTTATTCTCTAATTGTTCTTTTTGATGCTCCATATTTATTCTCTGACCCCCGTGTTTGAATGCTGGGTAGTATTAGGTTATATTTTGGAGGATGCTTTTTATTTTTATTTATACAGAAAAACTGTTTTCTTTGAAAAATGTGGATTTTTATAACTTTTTTTTGTTTGTTTCACTGGTTACTCCTGCAAGCCTGCCTAAACTAGCACTCAGCTACATGAATAGAGAGGGCTGATGTAGCGTCAGAGCTCCTGTGTTTGTAATGTACCTGTAATGTGGTGTTTGTAATGTACCTGAGCTTTACTTCTAACAGAAACTGACAGTTCCTACTAAAATAAAAGGTATTGGTGCCTTTGTGATGCAAGTGTTGCTTAGGAGATTTCTCCCTGTTTACCTCTAGGTTTAGGGTCATCTTTCAGATGCTCCTTGATTTGCAGCAGGAATAAAACAGGTGAAAAGTGCACCTTCTCTGTGGATTGTTGGAAATTCTGCTTTTAGTCTGCTTGAAGTTCCTCTGGGCAGCAGGAATATCTAATATGAAGTAGCTTTAGGGAGTATTAGTTTATCTTTCCTTCATCATCCAATCTTCCTTTAAAATGTGAAATGCTCCCAGGTGCTATTGGAATTGCATTTAAAAAAAAATGCAACCCCCACTGTTACCCTGCTCATTTATATGAATGAACGGTGAGAACAACGAAAGACTAAACTGGACTGCTGATCAAGGCATAAAAATAAGCTATTTTTCTCTTAGTCACCCTCTGAAATTCATTGTAGTGTGCAAAAATTGTCCTGCAGCTACTAACAGTAGCAATTTTGTTAGAAGTTTGAAAATACAGTACAATGGCATTGTGTCTGCAGCACTTTGCTTTGTGTTCGAGAATTTTCTGGACTATTCAGTTGTGTATGGCTCATTCCTTAAAAAAATCTTCCTCTACAGTGGTAACCTGTTCTAGAAGATGACCAGGCAGATGTTGTGTTCCTTAGGTGTCCCCAGTCTACTCTGAAAGGATGTGCGGACTGTGTGGAAATTATGATGGGAACCAAGGGGATGATTTTCTTACACCTTCTGGCATGGTGGAATCTCTTCTGGAGGACTTCGGAAACTCCTGGAAGCTCAATGCAGAGTGCCAGGACTTGTTAAAACAAGACAGTGACCCCTGCAATCTCAATCCTCATTTAGGTACTGAACTCTATTCAAAATTAATATGTGCAGCAAATGGTGATCTTCCATTTACACAAAAAAGGAAAATAAAGAGAAGAACCTAATGTTGCTAACATTGCCACCAGGGTGGCTGTAATATATATTTTTAAAAACCCAATAAACAATAGCAACAAAAAAAAAACCACACACACACACAGAGACTTGTATTGATGCAGCCTCATAAGGAAAACATAATATTTTGTGAAAATTGAAAACAAAAACTAGTTTAATTTTGCAGATTTGAAAAGGTAGCAGAAAGCAAAGGCCCTGTAAAGGGAATTACAGCACCAAAAATAGTGCTAACGGAATATAAAAGCATTGCTTTTCCTTGATTTGTTTTACTATTGAGACATTATTCTTTCAGTAGAGCTCATGATGTATGAACTATGGTGCTATCTGTGCCTGCCTGATCCTGTTTTATTCTTGTGGGATTTGTTTGGTTATATTTTCTTTTTTAAAAGGAAGAGAAAATGCTTACTGTGGCTCCTCTGGCTTTCCTTGAAAGCCACGTTGATTGACTGATTCAGTATGAGCATGTAATTTTTCTCTTTTTAGCCAAATATGCTGAGGATTCCTGCTCAGTTCTGATGTCTCCTGCCTTTGAACCTTGTCACCATGTAGTGAGTCCCACTCCCTATGTTAAGAACTGCCGCTTTGATGTTTGCTCCTGCTCCAGTGGCAAGGATTGCCTGTGCTCTGCCATTGCTAATTATGCAGCAGCCTGTGCCAGGAAAAGCATCCTGGTGGAGTGGAGACAACCTGATTTCTGCCGTAAGTGCACTGCTACTCAAACCCACTTATTGTCGTCCTCCTGAAGGAATTTTTCTAGCAACATTGTGTGAAAGAATGAGATGCCAGATTTTCCTTATGGCAAACGATGAGAGTAAATCTTTCCTTCACACTGATAAGGATGCAAAAGGTGTTCCCAGGGACTGCTCAGCACTGGGGGAGAGAAGCGTTGATCTGACACAGCTCCACAGAACTTTTCCCTTGGTTTCCATTTTCAGCTACTCACCTGGAAACTTTCTGAATGTCCTAGGGTGGGAATCTCCCAAGTGATTTGTAGTAATCCATGAACTGCCTTTTTTTGAGGCCCAAGCTTCCCAGGTCCTGACCTCATCAATGACTCCTGAACGTGGGGTTATGGAGGAAGCACAAAAGGGCAAGACAAACTTGTATCAGAAGAGAATTTTGGCAGTCTTGTGGCATCACCCCTGCTCACAGCAAGGCTAAATTACTGTCGATTGCCTGAGGTTTTGGCCAGAAAAATTTTGAATATCTCCAAAAAATTGAGGTACCACAGCCTCTCCAACATCTGTCTCTCTCTTATCCAGGACCAGATTAATAACCAAACTGCCAGGAGGCTGGAGCAGAACAGTCCAACACCTTTCATTTCTTTTATTTCTCTCTTAGGTCAGTGAGGTAGGAAAAAATCCATTATCATGTAATTTCGATTGAGCACAGACATACTTTTCCCATAAATATTTGTGAAGTGAATATTTTTCCATTTTCCTGAGCAACTTCGTTATAAAGGAAAGAAGACAATTGAAAAATTTGGGGGAAAGCATGTGTGCTTGGCAGCTCTCCAGATTTGTTCTCTGACATTTACCCAAGCAGAGAGTGGGAAAAACATTTATAAACTGAGTGTGCAGAAAGTGGAAAAGAGAGACGTCTCTGGCCTTTGACCTGGTAGGGTCTGCAAGGTCAGTAACCACAACTTTTTCAGGCTGTAGAGTGCTTGCTGTGAATGAGAACAAACTCAGTTTATATTAAACTGCTGCATGGTTTTATAATATTTTACCTAGTTTATGTAAATGTTCAGGTAGTGGAACAGTAATGTAATAAAAATCCTTTCAGAACTCTGCAGGTCTGGAGGCTGAAAGAAAGAGGAGCGATAATGCCCCATTGCTCTTTCTGTAATTGAACAAGTCAATTTTCACAATTAATCTTTAATAGTGCAGAGCTGCTTCTTCCTTTCTGTACATTACAGAGAGCTTTGTACTTGCACAAAGTGACAATTTCCCTGATTGCAGATCCATCAGCCCCCATTAAATAATCCTAATGCCCTAGACATCTCCTGACACATGAGGGAGAGCAATCCCTCTTTCTTAATGGGTTTGAGATGTGAATGTGCAGGTTGTGTAATTTGTGCTGGTGGCCCAAAGCACTGAATATGTCTTGCACTCCTACCTTCATCCCCAGAGATTTGGTTTCTTGGGAAATGACTTGACAGAGCCAGTTTGCTTGATTTGGAGTGGATAAGTATCAGGGAGCAAAGTCATTAGTGTAGCACAACATTTCTGCTCTGTGTCAAGCTAAGAAGTGCCTTCAGCTCCCCTATCTTTGACATTATTTTAGTTGCAGTTTGATTATTTAAGACCTGACTCATACCCCTGTAACCTCCATGAATAAGCACTAAGCCAATCCCTTCATGCTGGAAGGGAGGAGCAGACAGGCCACACTGTGAAGGGCTGTGTCTCTCATGCAGCTGCATGTAAAAAATTGGTTAAAACCCAGTCTGAATGGCTGGGCTGAGAGAGTGGTGGTGAATGGAGTTAAACCCAGCTGGGGGCTGGTCACCAGTGGTGTTCCCCAGGGCTCAGTAGTTGGGCCAGTTTTATTTAATATTTTAATCAAGGATCTAGGTGAGGGGATCGAGTGCATCCTCAGTAAGTTCATGTCCAGCACCCAGCTGGGTGGGAGTGTGGATCTGCTGGAGGGCAGGAAGGCTCTGCAGAGGCATCTGAACAGGCTGGATCCATGGGCCCAGGCAAGTGCTCTGAGATTCCACAAGGCCAAGGGCCTGGTCCTGCTTTGGGTCACACCAACCCCCTACAGCTCCAGGCTGGGGCAGAGGGACTGGAAAGCTGGGAAAGGCCCTGGGGGTGCTGGGGACAGCGGCTGGCCAGGAGCCAGGTGTGCCCAGGGGGGCAGGAGGCCAATGGCACCTGGGCTGTGCCAGCCATGGTGTGGCAGCAGGGCCAGGGCAGTGACTGTCCCCTGGGCTGGCACTGCTGGGGCCACACCTCAGATCCTGGGGTAGTTCTGGGCCTGTCACTACAAGAAAGACATTGAGGGGATGGAGCCTGTCCAGAGAAGGGGACGGAGCTGAAGAAGGTTCTGGAGCACAAATATGATGAGGAGGAGCTGAGGTGGGGCTAAGCCTGGAGAAAAGGAGACTCATGGGAGACCTCACTCTCTAGAACTCTGACAGGAGTGTGCAGCCAGGTGGGGATTGGGGTCTGCTCCCAGGGAACAAGGGACAAGAGGAGAGGAAATGCCCTCAGGTTTCACAGAGAGTACAGATTAGGTTTTATGTAAACTTTCTTCATGGAAATTGTTATCAAGCACTGACACAGACCACCCAGAGAAGTTGTTGAGTCACCATGCCTTGAGGTATTTAAAAGCCACATGGATGTGGCACTTAGGGACATGCTTTAGTGGTGGACTTGGCAGTGTGAGGTTAATGACTGTATTCAGTTATCTTATGGTCTTTTCCAACCCATATATTTTTCTATGTTCACCTGTCCCATGTGTGTATTGTTCTGTGGCACAGGGGAATCCATCAGCAGGTCCCTAGATCTTCCTTCAGATTTTAGGACATGTTGCTAATCCCATTATCTTCCTTAATGTGGTAGTGCTGGGGCAGTTGGTGGCTTTGCATACTTTCTGTAAGAGGATTTGTATAGGATAAATCTAAGAGTGCTGGAGGAGGGAATTAAGGACAGGCTCTGAGCAGCATATGAGAATGGCTATCGGGCATGCTGGGCCTCAGCATGGCAGAGAAGCTGTGTTAAATCTAGTTCTGGCAGGGTCCACCTTCACTCAGAGGTGGCAACGTTTTCACCTTGTGTTACTTGAGGAACTGGCCATGGTTTGTCTCTTTCACTCTGATTTCAAAACCTGCCCCTATGAGCTGCATGAGCTGTTCAATGCAAAGACATTTTTTCCAATGCTTTCCCACTGTTTCTCATCTTATTCCTGGGATAGGCTGTGCTTTGAGCACAGCATTAAGCTGTTTCGGTTTTGTAGAAGCCATCCACAGGGACTAGAGGCATCTTGCCTTTTTCTCTAATTTTCCTGTCAATAATGGGATGGGTTTTTTTTTAGTGGCAGTGTATTACACAGTGTACAGACATCAGGCCTTTCCCAGGTCACTTGTTTTGCCTTTTTGTTGTTAAAAACAAATGTTGCTGGTAAGGGATAGAGCAGTGTATTGGGATGTGGAGTGTAAGAATGGCATTTAGAAGCATAACTGGAAAAACAGGGGATGTTCAACAAATTTTAGGAGGTACATGGACAAGGAAAATCATAGAATGGTTTTGGTTGAAAGGGACCTTAAAGATCATCTTGTTCCAAGGGACACCTTCCACTAGACCAGGTTTTTCCAAGTCCCTTTCAGCGTGTCCCTGAACACTTCCAGGGATGGGTCAGCTCCAGCTTCTCTGGACAACTGCTGCCAGAGCCTCAGCACCCTCAAAAGGATAAATTTCTTCCTAATATCTAATTGAAACTTGCCCTCTTTCACTTTGAAGCCATTCCCACACATGGATTACAAAGGTTTATCTAAGAAACGAATCTACTGCAAAGTTGTCCCGTGGATAGGGAGTGTTACAACTGACTAGAAAGTAGGGCAGAATGCTGGGCTCAGTTATCACATCCTTTTTTTGAATCTTGAAATTCATAAACTGATGTACCCATCTGGAACCTGCCAAACCAGTTCCATGTTTCCAGAGGTTCATGTGTAACAAATTGTACTTTTGGCTGAGGCCCCATGGTTCTCCTGCTGGGATGTGCCTTTAATAATGAGAGTTATTTTTAAAATGGTCCTCAGCCTTGGGCTGTGCCTGTTCAGGGTTTGATTTACTGCAAAGATCAGGTTTGTGTAAGTCAGAAGCACATTTTTGTGAATGCTGCCAAAAATTCCTGTAACAGTGAATGAGTTTATCTTCTGCTTAGTCCCGAATTAGGAAGCATTTGCTGTATTGATGAGCACACATTTCTTGGACTGTGCTCTGAAAGGTACATTAAGTAGTTTGGGCACCTTAGATGTTTTTGGGCTGGATTTTCAGTTTAGGGTGTTATACTCCCATGTATGGGGCTGCAGGAGCCTCAAGAGAAGCTAGTGCAACCACGTCTCTCTCCAGTAGGCAGGAATAATTCTTCATTTCAGAAGAGTTTTGTGAAGGTGACCATGAGTCACTGGTCAGCACATAGGCCTTGCTTTGCTAGTCCAGCGAACACCTGGCTGAAGCTGCAGGACTATCCTGTTATTTCATGCCTGCCAGAGTTCCCAGGGATGTGAGCTAGAAGAGAGTAGGGATTATCACATCATTCTGCAGGAATGACAAGGGGAAGGGCTTTCTCTCTAACCCTTTGATCTTGGTTTCAGCAAGGTACAAATGTGCCAACATCGTTCCTCATAACCTTACAACTGTTTGCTGTGGAAGGTTGCTACAAATGACAGTGTAACCCCTGGTTATCAGGAGGCCTGTTAAATTCTAACTCTTGATAAAACAAGCTTGTTTCCCATCTTCTGCAATGTGTTGTCATAACTGCCACCTAGTGCTGATGCTGATGTGTGCAGAGGAGAATGCCTCAAAATCGGCCCTGTAGAAGTGGTGGTTTTAAAAACAAAGAAGCCAAAATGGCTACAAAGGCCATAATTAGTCTCCATATGAAAGAATTAATAATCAAAAATTGTTAGTATCAAGGTTTGGCTCCATGATTGCTAAATTCCTTCATTATTTGCACTTGTTTCCATAGAAATCACAGGGTTCTTCTGGGATGTGAGGCTGTTGTGTATTGCTGCACTCCTGTTTACCAAAGCAGAAAAACACTTTTCTACTTATTTTGACCAAATAGTCCCTAAATATGTTGCAAAGGAAGAGAGGTGTGAATGTGTACATGACACTTGTAATGCTCTTAATGCATGGGATCATGGAATAGTTTGGGTTGGAAGGGACCCAAACGTGTCATTCCAACCCCCTGCCATGGGCGGGGACACTTTCCACTAGCCCAGGTTTTTCCAAGGCCCATCCAGCCTGGCCTTGGACACTTCCAGGGATGGGACAGCCACAGCTTCTCTGGGCAACCTGTGCCAGGGCCTCAGCACCTTCACTGGGAAGAATTCCTTCCTACGATCCAATCTAAACCTGCTCTCTGTCAGTGTGAAGCCATTCCCCCTTGTCCTGTCACTCCAGGCCCTTGCCAAGAGTGTCTCTCCATCTTTTTTGTAGGTTCCCTTCAGGGGAGCTTCAGTTAGGTTATCCTGACTGTGATCCAGATAATAATAGAGGTTGGACAGAGTGTGTGTTTCATGTTCTGGGCAAAATTCTGTGGCTAAATTTCCATCACAGTGCAGGGTAGTCCAGTCCTGACATTTATGGGGAATTTCTTTTAGTAAGGTTTTGTTTGTGTGTATATATAAGCAGTGCCTTAGGCTACACCAGTGCTGCAGTTAAGGAGGGATGGTGTTACACTCCATTGACAAGTAAATTGAGCAAACACCTTTTAATCCCAAGCTTCCCAGTCTGTTTTAGGCAGCTGTTCCTTTAGCTGGATTTGAATCAAATGCTCTTCTCCCTCATGTGTTTCACCAGCAATGGCCTGTCCTGAAGGCCAGGTGTACCAACAATGTGGGACACCGTGCAACCAGACGTGCCAGTCTCTGTCCTACCCGGAGGAGGACTGTGAGCAGCTGTGCCTGGAGGGGTGCTACTGTCCCCCCGGGCACTACCTGGATGAGCGTGAGCAGTGTGTGCCCAAATCCCAGTGCTCCTGTTACTATGATGGGGAGATCTTCCAGCCAGAGGATGTCTTCTCGAACCATTACTCCATGTGGTAAGCACACTATTCCTAACCCTTCCCTACACACCATCGCTTCACTTCTTGGAGGGCTTGAGTTGTTGCGTCAGTTCCGGTGCCTCCACTGAAACTAGTTAAAGAAAAGGCAAGATTTTGCCTCCAAGAAGCCAAACGGTGAGTTTTGCTATTGTATCGCGCTCTGATTAATTTCAAATACCACCTTACTCAGTATTAAGCCCTGTCCTATGAACAGTTCCTGCGAGTTTGAAATGGAGCTTAATTACTGACAGTAGCTACTTTGTGGGCTTTTAAAATGTCACTTTAATGTACTGTGCTATAATTCTTAACTGTTAAAACCTAATTACCTCTTGTCAAAGATACAAGTATTAAAAAGCATTTCTAATTGTTAAATTGAGTAGCAGTACACTTGGAGTGGGAATGCAATCTCTGGACAGGCCCAGTTTTGGGAACGGTGTCTTCTTTTCCTCTCTACCACAAAAATCCCAAGTTTCAGGAACTAGATGGTCCCTTACCTCTTTTCCTCAGCAAAGCTGACTATTGTCTTGCTTAGCTTTATCCCTGTGCAGCTGCACTGGATCCAGCAGGTCAGGGCCAGCAGGCAGCTGGGTTTCCATGCCACTGTATGGCATCAACTCCCTTAAGGAAATTTTGCCTTTAATGTTGGTAGACACAGTGGATGGAGAGCAACAGCTCAGCCCCGCTGAGGTGTAGTTTTGTATTCTGACAAGTTCCCTGTTGACTAAAAGTCAGTGTGAGTGAAAGCTGAATGCTGTTTCATTAAATATAAGCTCTGTTTGTTTTTCTCAGCTATTGTGAGAATGGATTTATGCACTGCAGTACAAACAGAGCTCCTGGTGCCTTCCTGGCTGATGTTTTTGCTGATGAGAGGCCATCTCCCAGAAGTTAGTATGCCTTAAAATCTCAATATTTTATTTTGATTTTTTTTTTCTATTCAGTCTCTTGGTAGTTTTGATTGGAGAAGAAATTTCAGAGGTTGCAACAGCTGTGATATTGTGAGATTTTTTCCAATTTTTTTTTTTATGGGATAGAAACAATAGGGATGTATGGGAGGGTGCAGGGCTCACTGAATCTCACCTCTCAAAATTATAAATAGCCACTGCAGTCTCTCTTGAGCTGAAAAGGTTAAAGGATCACCTATGCCAGTGATCTGAGGTCCCCAGTTGCTATTTGAGGATCACAAGACATCAGTAACTCATCAGTTTTATACCTTCTGTTTCTCACTAGTGGGATGCAAACTCTTTCCTGGTGTTAATGAGGCTTTTAGTGGCCTGAAGGTTACACTGCTGCCAGGTTTCCAGTGTGCCTTCCAGCCAGCAGGAATCTCCATGAAACCTCCTGGAGACTGACAGCTACCATGTTTCCCATCAGTGGACAGGTTTATCTAACATTTGGCTGTGAAAGGTGCATGGAAACACTTCTAGCATCTAACTGGGGTTTGTAGTATTGGAGAAAGGCCAGCAGTGCTCTGGGATCTTTTGGGGTTTTCCACTAATACATGGATGGAGCTTATGGGATTTTCATGGCATAGGGGGTTTGAGACTGGATGCATCTCAGAGGGGAAAGGGCTAGTGGGGCTTTGGGGAGGCCTGAGAATATCCAGGAGTTGGACTTCGTGATCCTTGTGGGTGCCTTCCAGCTCAGGATAACCTATGATCCCTATGGGAACACCAGTAGAGCTAACCACAGTGACTTCCATGGCACTCTGACAAATGCACCTGTACATAGGGTCTGGAGGAAATTTCTGGTTGATATTTGCCAGTGCATTGGAGACAAAGGGTAATTGTTTGTCTTTGCACCTTCTCAGGGTAAATCAACTTCTAGAGGAAAACACTGTAAATGCCTCTGTAGGTACAGGGCAGTGACCTGCTTAATGTTGCTTGCTAGGACACCAGTGACAGTGTCACTGGTTGGGTCACCTGTTCTTCAGGTGAAGCCTTCCAGGTGAATATCTCACCAAACTCTTCCCTTAATGCTTCTAAGACATAATTTTCCTGATAATAGGATGTCAAGAATTACAAAACCTCAGAGAGGCACATTGCTAGTACCACTTGAAATAGTACCCCGGAGTTTCTTGGGACATTCTGATCTTCTGTCAGATCCTGAAGTCTCAAACAGTTTTTATCAAAGCTCAGGGCACTGCTTTTACAGTCACCAATGTAGCTATATTCAGTGTGAGAAATGGGTCTAAATGCAATAATATGAGATGCTGTTGCTTCTCAGAATATCAATTTTCTGCTAACTTTGTACAGTGCTTAGGGGTGTTTGCATAGCCCCAGTGCAGTCTGGAATTGCACTTATATGTTTAGTGCAGCTTTTTTGCTTCAGTATTAAATAGCTGCTTTCATGACAGCCTAACTGAGGTGACTCCAGGGGAAGTAGGGGCTGTTTCCTTTGCTATGTCATGTGTAGTGATGTTACTTCAGGCTATATTCTAAATTAATTTTCTAATTAATGAAATTAATTTTCAAATCAAAGATCCACCTTTTAGAAAAATACTGTGCCAACAATGAGTACTTGAGTTCTAATTGCACTTTTTGTGAACTCATTTTTTAAAAAGTAAAAAGGAGCTTGACATGCAGATTCCCCATGGAAAAAATTATCTGTCCTGCCAACAACCCAAGAGCAGAAGGAGTGGAATGTACCAAGACCTGCCAAAACTATGACCTGGAGTGCATCAGCCATGGCTGCATATCTGGATGCCTCTGTCCAAAAGGGATGGTAAGCATCTTTCAATACAGCAGCAAGAAGCAGGTCCTGTTTGTTTCTTGCCTTCATTCTCTGCTACCATCTCTGTCTTCTTGCAGCTTGGAAATAAGTGGTTGTGAAGTACTGACTGTCAAGTTGTGGCTGGCTTAAAGAACATGTACAAGCATTGAAGATGAACTTTAGCTTGCAAAAATAATTATTAATCAAAATTCCAAAGCCTGCCTTGAAGACCAGTTTATGTCTTCCTTCAGCTCTGCTCCTAAAGTCCTTCTCAGTCTTGTTGAACTTTGTCAGCCAGAGAGACAGGAGAGAGACACCCATATTCAGGTTGATCATAGGGATGGAGGATCTCTCCTCCAAAAAAAGGCTGAGAGAATTGGGATTGTTAAGCCTGGCAAAGAGAAAGTGTTGGGGGTGACCTCATTGTGGCCTTCTGATGCCTGAAGGGAGCCCACAGGAAAGATGGAGAGAGACTCTTGACAAGGTCGTAGAGTGACAGGACAAGGGGGAATTGCTTCACACTGACAGAAAGCAGATTTGGATTGGGTGTGAGGTAAAAAGTCTTTATTTGTGAGGGTGGTGAGGCCCTGGCACAGGTTGCCCAGAGAGGCTGTGGCTGCCCCATCCGTGGAAGTGCCCAAGGCCAGGTTGGATGAGGCTCTGAGCAACCTGGGCTAGTGGAAGGTGTCCCTGCCTCTGGCAGGAGGTTGGAGCAAGATGATCTTTAAGGTTCCTTCCAACCCAACCCATTCTTGGGTTTCTCTGATCCAGCCATCCTTCCTGCTGATATTGGTTCCTCCTTGTCAAGTCTCCATCCCTTCAGCTGCCCTCCTGTGGGTTGTACCAAATTGAACAACCCTGTGAGAAGGAATGTGGGATATGAAATTTGCTAAGATGATGTCAGAGTGTGTCTCAGAGTTGCAGGTGTTGTACTAAGCACACCTTTTTTTTTTCCACTGAAAAGAGGCTCTCTGGGGTCCAGGGTTATATCCCACTGTAGCCCTCAAATATAAGAATAAGTTTAATTAAATTCCGAATTCCTTCAATTATCTTTCTAGAAAAACAGCTCTTCCCAAATTATGCAATCATTTTTAGCAATAATATAAACATATATTTTGAACGTTGCTACTGTATTTTGCTGATAAACACCCATTTATATAAATAGATTCTACTCTAGAATAAAATGCCAGCTCTAGGAAAAAAGCTAAGGCTTGTGAAATGTCTTGGAGGTGAAAAAGAACAGAATCTGAAGTCACCCATAAATTTTCGCCATGATTTTAAAAACAAGTTTTGCTTCTTTTCACATTTCAGTCTGTAAATGCCTATCCTTTAAGTGAAAAATATTCCTAAATAGTAGTGAGATAAGAAAACTTAGAAAAGCTTCTCTACTTTAAAGTTCCCAGAGCTGCAGGATGAACAGGCTTTTCTTTGCATCTAACATTCAGCTGATTTGGTAAAGGAGCTTGAGATTTTTGGTTTCAGTTCTGGGACATGGTAATAGTACACTTTTGACATAACTGTGGAAAACAAATTATGACAATTACTCCACAGGAAAAAAAACCCAACCCCCATAGTAACTAACTTTAATGTTTGGTACAGTATTTTGCATTTTTTTCAGTGAGTTAAAACAAATAATTTCTTCATAAAATTGTTGCCAAGAGAGCAATCTTTGGCCTTTTGGAATTGGAGACTCCAGCTGACTTTGCAGTGATGTGAAACACACCTGAGTTCAACAAGGTGGTTTGTCAGGTTTTGAATTGAAGAATCAGGCTCACTATTTAAAAAAAAAAAGTAAAATAAATTCTCTGTCCACTAGATGACAGTATGGTTTAATCTTCACTAAACTCAGTCTGGAATTACTTGTTCTCATTGGCTTCCCTTGTGGCAGAGAATAAAAATCACGAGCTGCATCCAAGCCACAATGGGAGAAGCCCATGTAGAAATGGTCTTGTAACCACTGCCATGCAAAGTCAGGATCAAGCCCAGTCCCCATTCAGGTCTGTCTTGTTTGCCCTGTCTTTGACTCCTGGCTTCACAGGAGCTGCCGGCTCATTCTCAAAGAGTAGTTTCCTTCTCCTCACCCAATGGGATGAGGTTTGGGAGAGCCTTTTTTCTTATTTCTGTGCTCTGCAATCAGGCTTTGTGCTCCCCCACTAGACAAGGATTTGGTTGGTGACCAGGATCTCCTTTCCATCCTGTCCTTTTCTAACACAGAGCCTCTGGGAGCACAGAGACAAAGCTCTTCAGAGTCAAATAAAGGTCTGTGTTTTCCAGGCTTGTACAACAGAGGTGAGCAATAAAGGGACTGGAAAAAGGAATTACTATTTTACTTGTCAGTCTGCTGTAATCCTGCCTAATTTACAAGCAACTCACAGAGGTGAGCTGCTGTTTGCAGGAAAGTCTGTGGGAAGTAACAGGCTACTTAACACGTGTTCCCATAAATATTTGCACATATTATCATGCTGGAAGAAATTGTGCCCTCTTACTGAAGATTTTTCTTTTCTTTTGTGATACAGTAGCATATGAAAGTTATCAATGCTCACAGGTAACTTATTAGCTTGAAGACAAAACCCAATTTCTTTTAACTTCTTCCAAACTTTCAGCTTCAAACTTTCTTTCAATTTCTTTCAAATAAAGTTTTCTGGTTCATCTTGACTTAGAATTTTATATTGCTTTGATTTCTAACAAATAAAAAATGTTCAATATGTCATAAAAATAATTCTTCTGTCTTTGATCATCTGGAAGGTGGGAAATTCTCCATACTTGTCACCCTCTTGCACAGCAGAAAAGAGAGATCATAACATATGTGCAGAAGTGTGGGGGAAAATAGGCTTTCTCAGATTAGTTTACTGCACTTCAGTTTTTCCCATTGGAAAATATTAATAAATATACGAATTGAGTGTTAACCACCTTTCTGGGGAAAGAGAGGAACAGAACAATCACAGAGCATAAAATCCAGACATTCCAAAAGTAGAAAATTACTTTCTTTCTATTCCCAACAACTGACAAAAAACTACGGTTTAAAATTTAAATGAAATATTTTATTGCATTCTGACTGCTGAAATAAAACTATTTCTAAAACTTTGATACATTAGTATCAAAAGGGAAAAAACCCTACAAATCTTAAACATCTTAACCAGGAAAGTTTGGAAGGCTTTTTTTTTTTTTTCTTTCTAACTGTTAAACTGAAATTTACCTGACTATTTTGATTTCTCTGTTGTATATTTTTTAGTGTGGGCCTATCCTATGTTGCAATGTCTTCATGAGAAGATGGACATGTCAAATAAATATTAGAGACATGCAGCTAACCTAAGAAAGAGAAGTCAAATGTAAACACATTTCGATCTTCTGACATGTTGTTAATTTCTCTTTGTTTGCACAGTAAGAGTGAGAGGCTGTTTTAGTTAAAAAAAAAAAAATTATGGAAGAAATTCTTCCCTGTGAGGGTGCTGAGGCCCTGGCACAGGCTGCCCAGAGAAGCTGTGGCTGCTTCATCCCTGGAAGTGTCCAAGGCCAGGTAGAATGGGGCTCTGGGTAACCTGGGATAGTGGAAGGTGTCCCTGCTGATGAAACTGGTGATCTTTAAGGTCCCTTGTTCCCCAAACCAATTTCTTATTCTAAAGCCTATTAACTATTGGGTTCTCATCTGACCTACTTTATTTAATCCCATGCTTCTTCATATATTTGGCTGACTTTCCACTGAAATCCACGCATGTGTCAGGAGGAACAGAGCAATGTCTGAGCTTCCCTTGACAGAGGGATACTCATCAAATTGTGTTGACCAAGAGAGTTCAAAGTTTAGGTTGAGTTGGATTTCAGGACTATGGGATCTCCTGACTTGGAAGGAACTCACAAGGATTGTCCAGCCCAACTTCTGGCCCTGCACAGACACCCCAACAATCCCACCCTGTGCCTGAGAGCATTGTCCAAACGCTCCTGGAGCTCTGGCAGCCTTGGGGCCGTGACTATTCCCTGGGGAGCCTGTTCTGTGCCTCACCACCCTCTGGGGGAAGAAAATTTCCTAAACAGCCTAACCCTACCCTGACACGGTTCCAGCCATTCCCTTAGGTCCTGTCCCTCGTCCATCAGAGCAGAGATCAGGGCCTGCCCCTCCTCTTCCCATTGTGAGGAATCTGCAGAACTGCTGTGAGCTCTGACCTCAGTTTCCTCTTCTCCAGCTCAACAGACCAAGTGCCCTCAGCCACTCCTCATGTGTCTTCCCCTCCAGACCCTTCACCATCTTTACAGCCTCCTTTGGACACCCTCTCATAGCTTTAGATTCTTATATTGTGGTGCTCAAAATTGCCCCCAGGACTCAAAGTGAGGCTGCACCATGCAGAGCGGAGCAGAACAATCACCTCCTATGAGTGTGGGTAAGGAGAATCTTAAAGGTTCTGAAACCTGTGATATTGTCCTTTCTTTTGCAAGATTTTTCAAGGTTTAGCAATTAATAACACAGAGCAAGGAAATTACATTTCTGTTTGATCCCCAAGTAATGGGAGAGTTGTTAGTCAACCACTTGTAATCCCATGGATGCAGAGCATCATCCTAAGGACATTAAATGGTGCAAACAGCTGTTGTTTTCATTACAAACCTCCGTCTTTTTGTATAGTTGCCTCCCCAGTGCTGCTGCCTCCTGTCATCTCAAGCACTCAGGACTGCTAAATCTCCTGTATTAACTGCGGTCTATTGATGGATTGAGAGACTTCCAGAGAAAATCCAGCTGCTTATGAATAGTACTCCTGTCCTTGTACTGTAGTACCACATGGTCCTTGTAGTGCACCATGGCAGCAGGCTGCCAGATATGCCCCAGATTTTGGATGGGGTGTTAATCGGCCCAATAGATTGTCTGTTACTATTAACAAAATCATAACTCATTGAGTTTTGCAGAAAAAAATGAGCATTCTTCTGGTCAAAGTCCACTTGGGGTTTTTGTGTCCTGCTTGCTGAATCCCACCCACCTACTCTGTCAGTGTTCAAGACAAGGTGCTCTTCCCTCTGTTGGTGGCTTTATGGCTGCTGCGCTGGTTGTGATAAAAATGCTAATACCAGTCTCTACCAGTTTTTATGGAGCAAGGAGAAGAGATTCTGATTCTCTTTTTACTAACCAAATGTCTAATCCCTAGTTTTTAATCCAGAGGCAAGCCCTCAAGTGTATTGTGAACTGTGTTGCTGAACACTCTGCAAAAATTCAGAAATGTAGCCACGAATATGAGGTCATAGTCCTGCTTTTTTCCTAAATACCACCAGGAAGGAAGGAAAGAAGGTATTGAACTGTTCTTTCTGTTCTTCTCTGGACTTTCCCATCATCCTTTGTAAAGGTGAAGGCAGAGCTGTAGCTCCATTGTCTAGAAAAGCATTTATTTGTTTCCATCTTGCTTCTATTAAAGTGATTTTATTTGGCATAATGCAGCTCTCCATAAGCCACAGAGCATGTGGAGCTGCATATGAAGGAAGGGTCTCTGTGCTGTGCAATCTTTTTTTGTGAGTTGTTCCATGTGGCAGTTCTAGGTCCCCATGGGAAAAGGCAAAGGTGTTCTTCTTTATTAACCTGGCATTCAGACTACATTGATCTCATTGGCCCATATTTAATGGTAAAAAAGAAACTATTTTAATGATTTTGCAGAAAGAGTTTAAAGTGGGAAGGTGATATTTTGTGACTTTTGAATGCGAAGAAGGGGAAGGACTCTCCATTTAGGTATTCCATGAAACCAGAGCCAAACCTATCCTGGCTTTGCCAGAACTGCTATTGAGTGAAAAGTCAGCATAGCCAGCTTTGGTTATGTTTGATTCTTGCAAACTAGGGGTCTTAAAAATGGAAAGTAATCACAAAAAACCCCCCAAAAACAGAAAATGAATGAAAAAACAGAATAGTCTAAAGGCATTACTTGTTTTTCTTTGGCTGTAGTTTTTTTTGTTTGTTTTTGTTTTTGGGTTTTTTTTTTTTTTGTTTAAGTAGCATAAATGATTTTTTGTTATATAAAGAGAAACTCGGATCAGAAGGGTGAAAATTAGAATTTGGATAGAAGATAATGTCCTATATCCTAGCAACAGGACCTGTTGCAGAGAGAGCAGAATAATGCCTCAAGTGGACTGATATTTATGCAGCCTTCCAGGAAATAAATAGGGATTTGAAAGAAAATGAGTAATTACTGCAATTTTCAGAGGAGAGTTGATAGAGGGTTGGCTTTGTCAAGGGGCTGTTGTCTGTAACAACAGAACCTGCATTTGCACATGGGTGGGTCAGGCACTGCGGCTTCTGGTCTCCTTGATGTTCCTATTTCCATTTTTAGTCCATCTGGGCCCTTTGTTTGCTTTTCTAGTAGGCCCTTTTCCAGTTTGTTGTGTGTGAGAAGCTATTCACCTGCTCTCCATACTCACGTTAGCCTGGTTCACTGCATCCTGGACTTTCTCATTGTGCCATTTTTCTATAATGTCATCTCTTCTCCCAGTAGCTTGAGATGGTGGGAGCGAGTTGTGATTTATATATCTACAGCTCTATTTATGTTAATGGCTAAAAGTATTAGTAGTACTGTACCTTTCTCACCTTGGATAGCCTTCATCCTTTCTTTTATTCCATTCAACCTTTCTTTTATTTTCCATCCACACGTTCTGTGCTTGTTCCTGGCTGCTTGCTTGCCCTGCACGTGACCATGTCCCAGCAACCCCAGGTGGTGACAAACTGTGTGTTCTGCTTAGGTACGACATGAAAACAAGTGTGTTGCTCCTGAGAGGTGCCCGTGCTTCCACAATGGAAGAGAGTATTCCAAAGGAGAAACAGTGACTAAGGACTGCAACACCTGGTGAGCCACTGGAAGAATGTTTTTTCTCTTTAGGGGGTCTGCTGTGTTTCTGGTAACACCAAATATTGTTTATTTAACAGATCTCTTTTAGCAAAAGCTAGTTTTTGCAGCCTAATAATTGCACAGACAGCACATTCCCTTTGCATGTTGCATAAAGATCCAATAAAATTCCTTGCAATGCCTGGCAACCTCTGCCTCGTGCCCTACAAATAGTTGTGTGTCTGTTCAACTCTTCTGTAGGCACTAGATAGTGGATTTTGCAACACAAGATAACAATTTAGGACCTATATGCTCTGGGGTGGGAGGAATGGAGCCTGGGCTTTTTCACTAAGCTTTGCAGTTGTGTTTCCCTTTTTGTTGGCTGTCTGAGGCCCGTCAAATCAGAACTTTTCAGCCAGAAGGGGCATGATGCACCAGCTGTAATGTGATAGGAGCTCTTCAGGGAAATGATAAAGAACTAGGAAGAGACAGGGTCAACCTCTTATATCTCAAAAGAGTGCTCTATCTATTGATATATTAAAAAAGATGAAAATAGATGGAAAACTGTTACTTTCTTAGAAGAAAAGAGTGAGTGCTCCATGTCTTTCACCATTTTCCTGCTTGGTTGCTAGAAAAGGATTTATAGTTTCAAAGGGGAGTTCTGGGCTGCTCAATTTGCATGGAGGGAAGCCCTCAGCACAGCCTTTGGTAAAGTACAGTGGGCCACTTTTTCCTTCTCCTGCACAGCACACTGGCTGCACTGAGGTACTTTTTTTCCATGTGTGGGGTGGGGGGGAATGGTGGCTCTTTTCCTTCAGAGCTCCAAGAGTCCAGGGTGTAGGACATTCAGCTACCAGCACTGTGAAAATCCTGGGGGTTTTTTGAACTCAGACTTGAGAATCTGCTATGCATTCTACCATAAATGTTCCTGCCCAGCTCTGTGGCAACCCCAGGAGCAATGTTTGTCATCCTCTGTATGACTGGCTGGAGCTGTGTCAGAGAATCAGCACCACTAGAGAGTCCAATGCTTGATTTTTGTTTGGTACACTGCTCTTTGAATAACAGTGATTTCAAGATTTTTTAACTAGTGGGACCACTCCTAAATAGCACGAGTTAGTCTTGGATGAAGGTTTTGTATGGAAATATTAATCTCCCAGTGCTTTGTTTAATTTCTTTTCTTTGCAGCTACATATAACATTGTGAATCCATGTACTGTAATTAAATCTGGGGAAAAATAGGTTTGAAAGGGAAAAAGATGGAAGAGAATTTGATGTTTTTGTCTAGGTACATACTCACATTACTCTGTAATGTGCTTACATTGCATTTAGGTAAAAGTGACTCAGCTGAAAAACAGGCACCATGAAAATTTTATTGAAACAAGAAGAGTACAGTGTGAAACTTCCAAGTGTTAAAAAGTTTGCAAGATTCCTCACAATAATCATGATCAGCCTTTTTATTGTCAAGTATTCATATAATCTTTGACCTTAAGGTAATCATAATGATGTTGCTTCATTGTTGTAACTGCCCACAATTCTGGCAATATCATTGTAAATTATATTTCATCAAATACATAGAATTTCCTTCAATATTAGGGTCAAGGAAATGTTAGAAATCAGGCTTTTTCTCACTGATATAAAGCTCTTCCTCAAGTTTTAGGTGTTTTTCATGAATGGAAGTAAAATTGGAGATAAGGTCCCTTCAAAAATGTCTCTAGGGCTTTTTTGCACTATGTGACTTTGAAAATGTAATATAGAAAGTCGTATAGGAAATTACTATTGCTTTGAGAATTAATAAGAATTGAGAGTCTGCATTTTGGAGGTTGAGATCTTCCTTTTCTTTTGTTTTTGCCTTTTGTACTGCTGTTGCAGGAGTTCTCATTCTCACTTGTTCTTAGCCAGATGTGAACACCTGCAAAGGCAATATATGAGTGAGAGGTGTCAGATTTGGCATTTACATCTGACTTGACATATGGGACACCCTGATTCATGAACACCGGAATGTCTCCAAGCCTAAGCCAGTGGCAAACCTTCTGTTATGCAATGTATTGGGAATTCATTGTGGAGCTCAATGAAAATTTTGAAGTCACACTTGTGCAGCAGTGCACTGCAGAAATTTGCTAATCTGAATTTAACCACCCCACGTCTCTTATAATATGTCCATGCGCGTATTTACAAAATTTTGCTCTTGTCTAACTGTTAGCAGAGGAGAGGGGGAAAGAGGTTTCATGTTACTGAAGTTTCCTTCTTTGAAGAAAATGTCTTGCCCAATATTTATTATGATGCAAAATGTTAACAAGATTAAATAATATCTGTGCTCAGGTTAAGGCATTATTAGAGAACTCAGTTCAGTGCACAGTTTTTCCTTCAGGTAGCAATTTGATCTTGGGAAAGTACTTCACATTTTTTATCCCTGAGTTTTTATGTCTGTAAAGTATGGATATAATTCCTCTTTCCCTGCCCTCACAGAGCTTGGTTAGAAAATTCCTGGGGCAGTGATGATGTCCCTCTGTATTCATGGAGCATTTAGTGGATGAATGTTTTGCCATCCTCCAGCAATATATTGCTTATTAATTATTAAATATTTATTATTAGATATTGTGTGAAATGGTATTCTAACTCTCCACTGATTTTGAATTTTACTTTATTTGCTCAGCCTTTTGCTAGTTAGCAAATCAAATGATTTCACTAATCAAAAGCCTGTGGATGTCAAGGGAGAGTTCCCCTTTCATATTTGCAGCTTCTGTAGCAAGGTTGTGCTCCTCCAGGATACTTCTGGAAAAAGGCAAGAGTGGTGAATGCTCTGTTTTGCAGCAAGGGCACTTGGAGCAGAGCAGTATATCCTAAATAAAATTCTAGTATAAAAGTATATTCCAGCAAATTCTAGTATAAAAGAATATTCAGCAGACTCTGTCCTGACCTATTTTGTAACAGGGAAATTCAAACCACCCAGAGTCCTACACTGCAGCTTGTAAGAAGCAGAGAAACACATCCCTTATTCATTTAATCTTTGCACTCTTTGGATTTATGCACCCACTGCTAACATATGCTGATTTATGTTGATGAGAGAGCCTCTCATCTGGTGGTAGAGAGCTCCTGGAGGCAGAGACTGTGGCACTTTCACTTTGCCTAAAGCACTTTGCGTTCTCTTGCTTGTAATTTACATTGACATAAGGACAACTGTCATTGCCCCCTTTTCTCTGTTACAGTGTGTGCCAGGGGAGGAAGTGGGAGTGCACCAAAAATCTCTGTGATGGCACCTGCACTGCTATTGGTACAGCTCATTACTTGACATTTGATGGATTGAAATATAAGTTTCCAGGAAACTGCCAGTATGTGCTAGCTCAGGTAAGAAGAGCATGTCAAATACTAAAGCTGCCTGATATATAAAAACAGTTTTACCCCAGGTGAGAAGCCCAGTGTTTGGATAAATCACAGTTAACTATTTCTAATTACTAAGCCAGATGTATAGTAGAGAAAAATAGAGCTTATTTATGTTTTCAGAGATGTCTTGAGAATTTTGAAAAGTGAATTTTGTTCTATAGAAATCAGGCTGTCATGTGTCCAGCTGGCCATCATGAACCTTATGAGAGCACTTTGGTACAGAGCAGAGCTGTCTGAATCTCATCTCCCAAATGGAATTCTGGCTATCCATAAATCAATGTTTTTTTCTTTTCCTTTTTATCCAGAAGTGGTAGCTTGCTGTCTGGCTGAGTGAGACAAGGAATGCTCAATGAACCTTCCCTAAATGCATCCAGAGCACAGGCTCTTCTCATTCCTTTCAGCATGATCCCTGTCTTGTTCCATGCACCACCTGCTTGGAGTCCCCTGACAATATCCATTTTCCTCACAGCAAGGAGGAGAGGGGGATAAATGCAGAGCACACTAAACCCAACTTTTTATTTGCAGAATCAGCCAGAATGTAGAGTTAACTAAGATAAAGACTCATCTACATGCAGATCATCATGTATTTAGAAATGTCTGTGCAAACAAGGATTTATCTGAAAATTTGTTCCAAAACTAGATGGATTCACTGCTGATTGATGACAACAATATTCTGCAGTTACAGTTGGATGTGTTTCTTGGGTGGGTTACTATTTTTCCCACAGAGTCCTTATGAGGCACATTCGTCCTTGCAGTTCTCCTTAGGGAGGAAGGTGTGATCAACCTGCCTCTGCCTAGGTCTTTGAAATATGCTCCCACCTTGATTCCAGCTGGATTATGTTTGAGGAGTGATTGCTTTGCCACCACTGAGAGCTCTGTGTAAAGGTCTTATGGGCAGCAATACCATAGGCTACTACAAAACTACTGAAAATGGAATTCAGATTGGTTTTCCTTAAAGGACAGACACAGAGAGCTCCACACAGGGCCTTTTTCTGAAAAGGTGTGTATTGAAAAAAATGAACACAACCAAAAAATAAAATCTAAAAGGCCAGAGAGATGTGATTTATTATGTAAATGTCGTAGGAACTCTCCAAGGATCTCAGAAATTCTGGATTTAGAAGAAAATCAATACATTAGGCTATCTGTGTATTCAGATGTGCCCTGTGCCCATCATACATTTTTAAATATCACAGATACTGTAACATGGTGGATTCTCCCTGCCAAAAAAATACTCTCCAAATTATGCATATGTGTGTCACTGGCAGAGTGTGCCTCACTCTTTAAGACATGAATATCAGTGCTAAGAATAAACTAAATGAACATGGGAAGAGTTAGCATGACAATATATATCCTGTTGACCACAGATTACAGTGTTGTTTGAGGCTTCTTTTTTCTCTGTGTTTTTCCCTGTGTGTGTTTTTCATTACTGACTCATTTATTTTCTTATCTGATAGGATTTCTGCAAGGGTGACTCTGGAACATTTCAGATATTCATTTCAAATGAAGGTTGTGGCTTCACTGGAGAAAAGTGCACCAAAAGGGTTATCATTGTGTATGAAGGAGGGGAAATAGAGCTGTTCAGTGGAAACGTATGTACACTTTCTTTTCTCTTTCCTTCCTGTTTTTTCGTTTGGGAAAATAATTTCAGATTGTTCAGTAAGCTGAAGCAGGAATGACCTCACACTCAGGGGTTCTTGATCATAAAACGATCAGGTTAGCAGGATTATATTTATCCATTTTGCTTCCAGAGGTATAATGCTTTTTTGGTATTTCTGCTGTTTGGTATTTCTGCTGTTTCTTGATGCCAATCAGTTTATCTCAGATAATCATAGAATGGTTTGGGTTGGAAGGGACCTGAAAGATTACTCAGTTCTACTCCCCTTCCATGGGCAGGGCACCTTCCACTATCCCAGGTTGCTCAGAGCCCCATCCAACCTGGCCTGGAACACTGCCAGGGATTGGGCAACCTATGCCAGAGCCTCCCCACCCTGACAGGGAAGGATCTCTTCCTCATATCCAATCTAACCCTGCTCTCTATTAGTGTGAGGCCATTCCCCTTGTCCCACTCCAGACCCTTGTAAAGAGTCTCTCTCCAGCTCTTTTGTAGCCCTTTTAGCTATTGAAAGACTGCGATGAAGTCTCCCTGCAACCTTCTCTTCTTCAGGCTGAACAATTCTTACTTTTTCAGTCTTTTTTCATGACAGAGATGCTCCAGCCTTCTGATATCTTGATGGCCTCCTCTGGACTCATTCCAACAGCTCCAC
Organism: Agelaius tricolor; assembly: GCF_023055355.1. NCBI lineage: Eukaryota > Metazoa > Chordata > Aves > Passeriformes > Icteridae > Agelaius > Agelaius tricolor. The sequence goes on from NW_027269334.1 coordinate 421,384, forward strand.
ATCCCTCATGTATTGGGTGCTTCAGATCCTTTCTAAACATGGTTTGTCAAAGCCTGTTTCCAGCAACTTTAGTGCAAGGAAGGGCTAAGAGACGACTGACCTGTGGCTATTAAAACATCAGAACTAATTTAGCAAGCTGAAAGACTGAACACACACATGAACAAAAAAAAAAGAGTCACTACTCCAACAAGTTGATACTGGAATGTTAGCTGTCCTTTGTCCTGTTAAATTGCTGGATGGAATATCCACCTGGCTATATTCTTCTTTTTCCTCCTTTTTGCACCAACAAACATGGAAGAATTGACCAAGAATCTCTTCCATCTCCCATGTCCCTTCCCAGCAGGAAATGACCTTTCCAGAGGGCAGGGTTCAGCCCTTTGCCTCGAGCACTGTAACAATTTTTACTGCCTGTGAGCTTAGCCATTGCAGGGGTGTAGTGGATTATTGTTTCAGTCACTGCCTTTTCAGAAGTCCTGTGCTCTGAGCTGATGTCTGGACCAGACATTTGCAAAAATGTTCCCAGTGAAACCACTCTACATTTGCCTGGTTTTGGGTTAACAGACAAAGCTGTACCAGGTTTGGAATTGCCTGCAAATTGCCACCATGCCTTGGCAGGAACACAAAAACATGACCTTTATTAAAGGTGTCTGTGCAGTGCACCGTGACAGGATAGGATCCATAGAGGCTTTTGGGTGCTGCAGAAATGAACACAAGCCATATTGGTTGTCCAGTTTTTAATTTCTACTGCTAAAGAATCCCTGACTTGGCTGAGGGTAAATAGCAGTGCAGGGATCATTCCATCCAGCTGGACTTTGACTGAAAGCTTCTTTAGATGACAGATTTTCAGAAAAGCTCTGATTCCATTTGGATATGTAAGAAAGGGCCAGAAGATAACAGCAGGTGATTTAGGCATCCAGGAGCTCCAGCATGAGAGGATGTTCTTGAGAGAGCCTGTCCTTGTGAGACCTAGGTCTGTATTACAGCACTGTCCACATGACCCTGAGTGAATTTTCAGTTGTCTTTTTGGAGAGTTTAGGGCTCAGTGTAATAATATACAGAGCAAGTTTTCTTAGAAACAACAACAACTAAAAGAGACATTAAAGAAAACCAATGGATATGGAGACTCCTAGGCAAATTCTTATTCAGTAATGACTTTCTACACTCTTTTTCTGCAAGAATCCTTAGAAGCAAGCAGAAGAATCAGGTATTCTTTTAGCCATTTTAATGTTTCCAATTAACATTGTTTTAAGATTATATGTTTTGAGAGCAGCTTCTACTGCTGCTGGTAAATGAGGGTTTAATTGACATGCTTCAGTTCTGGCTGACATTTAAAACAAAATGAAATAATTTTTTATTTTCTGAAACAAATCTGCAAGTTTGCAAGGTTAAAAGTTTATGACTTCATGGTTGGGCAAAAAGCCTCCATAAACATAAAAATTCTGTAATTTAAGTCAACCTCCCAGCTCAACTTTGTCCTCTTCGGTGGTTTGGAACCCTCTGAATTTGGAAAGACCAAGACTGTTGAAGAATTTTAAGTGGTCAAGTGTAGTAATATGTTGGGCATGGGAGAAAATTAAAAAGTTAGCTCTTTTGGTACCTAAAATATCTTTTAATTTCTTCCCTAAAGACAATGAAGACCTTCTTTAGGAAATCCATGGAAGATGTAAACTTTCTTTCCTGGGATAAATGTTTCTGATGATAGCTCAGAGATTAAAAGAATTTAATTACTGTGCTGAGCTTTTACTGAATTGAGCAAGAAAGAATAGTGGGATAAGGAAATATTTTGCCCTCAAAGTAAGAGAGTGGGTAAATGGTTTCTGGGCTTTTCTTTCTCCCTTACATTAATTGCTATTTCTACTGATTAAAAGAACTTCCAGAACTAAGCAGTTAATGCATTAATATGGTGCTTAAAGTAACAGCCATGCCAGACTTTTCTTTTCAAATGTGTTTAATATTCCTCTTAGAGTTCCCATTGAAAGGGAATTGTGGTGTGAAAGAGAGCATTTTAAATTAATCTCTTAAATTCTTAGTAGCTGGAGGCAGTGAATTGGCAGCCAAATGGAAAATGAAAGAGGCACACAGGGGAAGGGAAAGTGGTGGAAAAAAAGAATAGATACCAAAAGGAACCTCTCTGCATTTTTTCTGTAGGTGTAATTAGTTGAGAAGAAAATTCCTGACTCCAGAATAAGACTGGTCTTTCAGAGGCCACTGATATGTGTGGTTCTGCCAGTTCTTACTACAGCAGAAGGACAGAATTCTTAAGTTTCCTAAAAAGCTGAAATAAAAAAAGCCCAAACCAACAAGTAATTATTCAGTGAACCAGTGACCAATACTAAACTGGTGATTAATTGAGTATACCCTGTCTTTATCAGCCCTGCTTCATATATTGGCATTGTGTGTTATACCCTGGGACCACATTCAAAGACTTTGGAAATGGGATGAGATTGAAAGTCTGTACTTGTATCCCAAATTTCTGCTTTTCTCTGGAGCATCTGGATAGTATATGGAAACTCTCTGGAGAACAGCATGGATGGAAGCACCTGTTAACATGTCCCACTGGGAAAACATGTCCCACCTACCTTAACATGTCCCACTGGGAAAACATGTCCCACCTACCTTAAATAATAATTAGAGACACTGCTGATAGTGCAATGTGTTTCTCTCCTTCAGGTAAACATCAGGGTACCTCCTAAGGGTGAAAATTATAATTTAGATGTCATCAAGTCTGGCCGTTATTACATCATTTTACTGGGTAAAAGCATCAGTGTGATCTGGGACCTGGCCATGGGGGTCTCCATTATCTTAAAAGGCAATTTCAAAGTAAGTGGTATTTGCTCCACCTCTTATTCTCACTAAAGAATGCACTTAACCTGTCCCTGGGGAATGGCTTTTTTTTTTTTTTTTTTTTTTTTTTTTTTTAATGTAGATTTTCATGATATGTTAGGCACTTGTTCAAAAATTGAGGGGTTGTTTGGTAGTACTGTAGAATTGCCTTATTTTCCTGGTTGTTCAGCTATAAGGGTCAAATCCTGGATCATTGGAAATGAGTTACGACAGAAAAGGATGAGTGTTGTGGGACCTCAGAATAACCAGGAGTGATTTCTTCTGCATTCAAGAAGAGCAGCATAAGAGCCAGATTTACTGGTGATGGTGATAGGACAGCAATCTCCAAAAATGAAATGGGGTTGTAGGGACACACTCCAAACAGAGCCATTGGGCACTGCTGATTAGAGAAGTCCTTCTTTCTGGGAGTCCCTGGGGACAGCGTGGTCCTGTTTTTAGCAAAGCAGAGTGGGAATGGGAGCTACACATTCTCTGAGAGAGACTGTGTCTGTCTGAGTGGCCTTGGCAAGGCCATGGGTAATTCAGTTTTTGAACCTCATGGCATTAAAGCACCAGGCTAAAAAGACTTCTTAACAAAACCCTAAGCTGGTCTACAATTGTAAGATTAATGCTTTCTATGTTTCTTTCCCTGCAAGGATCGAGTGTGTGGTCTGTGTGGAAATTTTGATGGAATTCAAAACAATGATTTGACCAGCAGCAGTGAACATCTTGAAGTAGATCCAGTTGATTTTGGGAATTCTTGGAAAGTTAATTCCCACTGTGCTGATGTTGCAAAGGTAATTGTGAATGAACTGTGAAAACTAATTAGTGTGGGTTACACTATCAGTGAAGAGTGGACAAAGAGCTTTGGAAGGATTAAAATAAGTAGAAATTAACTCCTTCCTCCATGTTTTTGCCAAAAAATACTACTTTTTTAAATCTGGTAAAAGGCCAATTAACTTATGTAAGGCTTCTGGGCTGCCTGGCTTCAGTGGAATGTTAAGATAGCCAGTTTGTTTAGCTGAGACTGTTCCTAGAGTTATCCAGCCCAGATGTTTGAAATCCAGCTATCACTGGAAATCTCATTTTAGAGTTTAATCTTAAAAAAAATCGCTGTAATTTTCGGTCAGGGTGGGTTCAAATAAAAATTTTGTTTCTCCCTATTCAAATTTCTATATCCCAAATCTTAGTCTGTCCATTACAAACAGTGGAATGCACAGGTTAATTTCTTTAACTTCTTTCTATATGATTCTCTCTCTCTCTTTTTTTTTTTTTTTTAAGTTTAATTCTGCTTTTATTTTCAGGTTGGAAAGGCTTGATCAAAAAAAAGCAGGATAAAGGAGGGGATGGGAGAGCTTATTGCTATCCATCATTGCATGTGAATCTTGGGGAGGGTAGCTGCTTTCTGAAAGTGTTATCTATGTCCCAGTGCTGGAAATTTCTTGGGGTTCTAAGTATATTACACATAAGAGTCTACTTCCTATTTTCCAAATACAGAGTTTTGAAAGAATGAAATTGAATAAGAAATTTGTAAGTAGCTGACAAATAAAGCCTAAAGTATTTCTAAATGAAATGTGCGAGAAAATACCTTGAAAACAACTTGTTTTGACATTTGTAAAACAAAGCATTTCATTCAGCTAATGCTTTTCTTTTGAAAATTTGTCCAAGTGATCAGGGCAGGGGGTGGAAAAAGCCTTTTCTAGATATTTTCTTACAAGATTTGAATTCCCAGACAAACACACTGAAGCATTTGTTTGTGATCACGTGAAATCTTCTGGGTTAGTTGCTAATTATGTGCAAGCGTGACATAGCCACAATATTACCTTTCTGAAGGTAACTTTTTTCATTTGACTGAAATGAAATAAAAAGTTGCAGTGCTGTGGAGTGAGGCCACAGGGTCAGACTGAAAAGGAGCAGCTTCTCATTTCAGTGTCATAGGCACAGGACGGGACCTGCAGGGTGTTGGTGTCTTAAATTCTGTGTCAATACTAGTGCTCCTTGTTCTTAGATAAATTAAATGGGAGGAGGGAAGGTTACTGAGCTATTTTTATTCAGCAGCTGCCTTGGGTATTGTCTGCTGAAATCTGATAATATTTTTAAGCCTCGTGGACCTGCTGAGGAGTTGTGGATGATCATATGTCAGATTGGTGTTTGGTACAGTGGGTCTTCCTGTCATCTAAATCTGAGTTAAAATTTCAGGGTACAAGTAGGAGCTGGAGAAAATCAAGGAGGTGATCTGCTCTGCTGCAGCAGGATCTGTGTGTGTTGTGCAATAGGTTGAAACTTTACTCAGAGAAACAATTTCCTTTGGTAGTGGGTCTCTTACTTCAATTTCAAGAGTCCCAAGGTCCTGAAGACAAGGCTAAAACAATCTCTGCTTGTCTTTTACAATATTAAGCCCAGCTTGGAACAGACCTTGATGTCTCCACTGTGTGGTGGAAACATAGTGAAACAGATGATGGTAGAATCATCATGCAACATTTTGTCTGGAAGTGTCTTTGAAGAATGCACGAAATTGGTGAGTATTGGGTCATGTGTTTCACATTCTTCAATTCTGCATGATCTGTGCTGGCATTGATTACAGATGAGGGAAAAAGTGTGGTTGTGCTGACAGCACATAGGACTTGGTGAAGGCTGGCTGGTGTTCTCATTTCTCACCTTGTCCTGTAGTGGAGGCTTTAAGGGAAAATGCACCTTTATGGGAAAACACACCTATTAAGCTATGAAGTAACATCTTCCCAAGGGAAATTTTACTGTATGGTCCAGGGACTGCACATGAAGTGAAGCCTAGGGGTTGAGATTTGAGGGAAGGGGGAGTTGAGCCAATGCAATGCCTTTCAGGCTGTGTTATACCCAAGCTGCTGCATGAGAGGGATGGGGACAAGGCTTAAAAATATTAAGTGATTGCAAACTGCAGTCCTTGCTGACATCAGCAGAAAGATTTGCACTGATTTATGTGGCGCCTTGACCCTTGGCAAGTGGAGCAGCCAAACCATCTGAAGGTTAATATGTATAGGGAGGAGATGAAGGACTTGGAGTGTCCTTTGCCCTTCTCTCCTGTAGGTGAATCCAGAGCCCTACATTGACATTTGCCTGTATGACACCTGTGCTTGTGAGTCTGTTGGGGACTGCGCATGTTTCTGTGACACTGTTGCGGCCTACGCGCATGCCTGCGCACAGAAAGGGGTGGCTGTTCACTGGAGGTCACCAACTCTGTGCCGTAAGTACAGAAAACATGAGGCAGAACTGGGTGCAAACGTGCAAGGTTTTGGCTCAGACTGGTCAAATTTAGCTCTGTTCCCACTGACATGCAGAGAATTTCACGTTAATGGGGCTGGGCTAGCAGCTCTCTCTGACACTCCCATTCCCTGTTCTATTTCTGTACCTGGCAAACCTGTTCCATCAATCAGGGGATATAGTAGCCTGTGGTACAAAGTCTAGATGAAGAAATAGTTTCAGTAATATATATGTACATGTGCATCAATTAAAGTTTGCAGTTTGTGTTGCACTTGCTGTTATCAAACCTAAGAATTTCTGGTCTAAAGCATGTAGTTCATTGTGTGAAAAAAGATGTAAGTGTGAAAAGGTGGTCTGCCCTGACTGTAGTCAAACAGTAATAAAACAATAATCTTTATTTAAAAGTGGAAATCTTTATTTTTTTAGATATATGTGGTCCACTTTGTACAATGTTTGGTGCCATAGTTCTGAGAGGCATGGTGGATATACACTCTGGTTTGACTTTTCTTTTTTTTTTTTTTGCCTCTGATTCTGTCCCTGCATAGCACAAAGCTGTGAGGACTTGAATAAACAGGAATTAGATTATCAGTGTGAATGGAGATATAACAGCTGTGGACCTGCTTGTCCTGTCACATGCCAACACCCCCAGGCTTTAGAGTGTCCTCTGCAGTGTGTGGAAGGATGCCACGTGCACTGTCCTGCAGGTAAGTGCATATTTTGATTTATTTAAACAGCTTTTCTTCTTCTTAACAGGTTCAGTGATGTGTTTTCACCACAATTCCTTACGGCCTGAGGAGGGAGGTGATTGGGCAAAATCTCAGTTTGGATTTGTGAAATGGGCATGAAGTGGTGCCCAGAAGAGGAGTGTGAACCCCTGCCAGCAAGGATGAGAGAGGATGGGATCAGCATGATGAGACTGGAGGATTAGGGGCTGTGTGGGAACAGATTGTTGACTTTGTGGTTAAAGTAGAGCATGAATTTGTGCTGAAAATTGATAAAATGCTCTGCTCGAGAGCACCTACAGTAGTGAAACCCATTGCCTTTACCTGCTTATTACCTCCAAGATGCTCCTGAGAGTGCCCAGCTGTCATCCTCCCATGAGCATGAGCTTCCAGATTAACTATTCCAACAACTACCTTGTGGAAAAGGGAAAGGAAAAAGTACAGGAAACATGGGACAGGGAGAAGAAAATGAAGAAGGGAAGCAATAAAGTATTTTAAGATCCCGAGTAGCTATTCTGGGCCCTGCTATTTCTGATCAGAACAAGGTAGAGGATAGGAGGAGGAATAAATAATATACATGTATAATGGAAAATGCCATTTTCCCCTGATGTTACTGATACCCTGACATCTTCCATGTTTTGTTCTGAAGATATATTTACCTTCTGTGTGGCTGTTGAAAGTATACACTGGGTTAGGTGGTTTCAATATCTAAATAAAAGCCATTATGAGGGAAGGAGATAGTTTTCTATGTCAAATTGGCAGTGGCCACAACACCAAGCAGAGTATTCAGGAGGTTTGAGCCCACCTCAGAAGCACTGTTTTGTTTTTAACCCCATGATTAGTTTTACAGTTCATGACAACTGGCATCTTTACATTGCTCTGCTGTTTTGAAACAGGGAAAATCCTTGATGAGCTGTCCCTGGATTGTGTCAGTCCAGAAGACTGTCCCGTGTGTGCAGTTGGAGGTGACAGTATCCCACATGGAAGGAGAGTGGTTTTGAACAGAGATGATCCACAGCACTGTCAGTCTTGGTATGATGGGCTTGTGCAGAGAACCAGCATCCCTCTTGTGTAGGATGAAGGGTCAGGGATGAAGTACATCCTCATGAATAAGTAAATGGATGTAACTTTAAATATATCACTCAAAAAGAAGCTTGAAAACCATCTTTTATGTCAATACCCCTTCACAGAGAACCCAGGGCTGAAGTTTTTCAATGACAGCAGTAGGGATTATAGGATGTCAACCTAATTGAAGCAAGTAAAATCTAGAAATTCCTTTCTAAAAAAAGGCCTTTTCCCTGTGTTGGTGGCCCTACTGGCTTCAGATGTTCAACTTCTTTATGTGCAATGTGTGATTCAACATCAATAAAGCTGTTAGACTCCTTCCATCTGCCAGTGCTAGAAAATTCCTATGTGAGGTGCAAGGTCTGAATGTGCACTCAGTCTAGAACTTGCTGAGATTATTAGCAGTTGGAATTGTGTCCCATTACTGGAAAACCAATTTCCATGAGATATTAAGGTGATACTCATGGTCTGATCCTGCATACAGGTGTTTCCTAATAGGATGAAATGAATAGCAGAGAATGTGCACTACTGTGCACTGTGCAGGATGAGGGCCTTCAGCTGCAATGCAGCAGAGACTGTTTGCATTTTGTTGAATGCCCTGTGGCATATTATGAAAATTTGTCATTCTCTGGATGTCTGGACGACCATGGATGGATATTTTCACTAGTGATTTATAATGCTGTGAATAAAAGAGAGTTTTCCAACTTGTAAACTGATCAGATTTAATGGAAACTGAGTTGTAAAACTGCAGCAGCTATTATCACAAACCAGCACTGTACCTCCAAGTGCTCTGAACGTCACAGAAGCTCAGAATAGGTAAAAGCTTACAATTCCTGGTCTCTACCCAGGGCTGGTGTGCAACTGAGCTATAAACACAGGGCATGAGACTGTTAGGCTCATCAATTAAATACATACTTTTAGACAGTATATATGATGAGCCCTGAAGAGAAAAAGGTCAAAAAAGAGTCTTCTTAAATGAGTCTCTGTTCTCTAATTTTTGTAATTCTTAATAATAATTTATCTTAAATGTTGATAGACTGGCTGCTGCTCACAAAAGATTTCAGGACATTAGGAAAACTTATCTCACTAGAGAAACATCCGTTTGCATAGCTGTCACCTAATTTAGATGCCTACACCATCTGTACAAACAACAGAAAATATTGCACAAAAATGAATTTCATAGCAAACATCCAAAAGAAATTGGAAACTAGAAGAGTCTTGTTCATACGAGGATTAGAATAATCTTCTGTTGCTGTATGTTAATGCCAAAAGTAGCTGTGCATTCTGCAATTAGGAAAACACTAAAATGAGCTCGAAAAGAACAAAACACTTCTGTTAAGAGAACTTAAATGAAAGTGCCACATGTAAAATTAAGTCTTTTCCTGGAAAATGGCACCTTCTTCCAGAATTGACACATGTAGTTTGTACACCCTGGGTTTTCTCTGGCAGTGCAAGCAAATGTTTTTTGGTGGTTACTCGTTTGTAACTCTTTTTCCTACTCTGTTCCTTGGACTGTCCAGTAACATAAGGAGAATATATGGACTAGTTCTGTTCCACCTGCCTCAGTGCCGGAATGTTCTTTTCTCTGAGAAGCGAAGGTGGTCAGAGGGCTGGAACACCCCCTGTGAGGAAAGGCAGAGAGAGAGATGGGATTGTTCAGGATGGAGAAGAGAAGGGTCTGGGAGCATCTTAATGTGACCTTTAAGTGCTTCAGCCTATGAGGAAGATGGGTACAAAATTTTTAGCAGGGCCATTTGGGGCAGAACAATGGGTGATGGTTTTAAGCTGAAGGATGTTCAATTTATATGAGACATAAGGAAGAAGTTACCAAAGGGATTGGTAAAACCCTGGCACAGGTTGCCCAGAGAGGTGGTGGATGTCCCATCTCTGGAAATATTTAAGGTCAGGCTGGACATGGCTCTAAGCAACATGATCTAGTTGAAGATGTCTCTGCTCATTGAAGGAGAGTTGGACAGGATACACTTTAAAGATTTCTTCCTGCCCAAACCCCTCTGTGATTCTAGGAAGTAAAGAGAAATATGCAGCCAGGAATTAGACGGGCAGAAGTGTTAAAGCCTTGCTAAAGATGGATGAATTTTAAATGAGTTCATAAAAGGTGGAGGGTGACAGAGGCGAAAAAGCTCATGGTGGTGCAGAAGGACGAATAGTGGAAAAGATGAATAAGGGAGGGAAAGAAAATTGGGAGCTGAGGTGGAAAGGGGAAATTGTACTACTGGAGGTGAGTAGAAATGGTGAGGGAAGACATAGGACTAAAAAGAGATAACATCTATGGTTGAAATAAAGCATTTAATGTGAGAAACTGGACTGAAGAAGAAATCATGGTAAACAATTGGAAGGTAAAAGAGATAAAAGAAGGAGTAGAGGATGAACATGTGCCAAAGCTGTATCTAAACTAAAATGAAGTCAGGAAAAAAACCACCAGGAAAGTAAAGCACTTTAGAGGTAGAAAAAAGATTGTTAATTTCAGTAAGGTTAAAATCTGTGTAAACCTGGCCCCTGCACAGAGTTCGCTGAGTCATATCAAAGGTAAAACATCTCTCCTACTCTAGGATTTTACTTGGCATTCGCTGCCTGCAGTTTTCCTCATGTTTTGGTTCCTTGTGAAGCAGACCTGGTCAGCCAGTTCAGTCCAACCAGTTGGTTTCTGTACTGCTGATACTCAGTGGTTCCTAAACAGTTTCCAGACCCAGAATTTTACCCCTTCTGCCAAAGACTGTTCTAAGGAGTTTCTTCAGACAAACACACCATAGTTGGTCATGTTTCCGGGATCTAAACAAACATCCATGAACGCAGGGGATTTAGGTGTACAATATCATGTGGAAAGTAGTGGGGAATTGGGGTGGGGGGAAAAATTATTCACATCATGTTTTGGTTTCATTGTGGTTTTGAGATGTTTGGTTTTGCATTGGTGTTCTTTTATAATGTGTGGATGACTTGTGTGGATGACTTGTTGGTATAAGCATTGTTTTTTACAGTTAAATTTGATGTTTTTCTGATTTGATGATTTTTGTAGTCTGTGTGAAGGGAAGAACTTAACCTGTGTGGACTGTGAGCCCATGGAGGACATCCTAACTCTGACAACACCTATTCCAGAGGAGGACATTGAGCTACCAGCCAGTGCATACTCATGCAGCAAGATGATGGACTTGGCCTTCCTGATCGATGGCTCCAATAAACTCTCAGAGGATGACTTTGAACAGCTGAAGACTTTCATAATTGGTGTGATGAAAAAACTCCACATCTCTCAGAAAAAAATCCGAGTGTCAATTCTGGTGTATAGGGCTGGTCCCACCATCTATCTTAATCTTAAAGATATCAAAACAAATTCCCAGATGAGAAGAGTTGTCCAGAACATAAAATACACAGGTGATAAAGAAGCATCTGCATATGAAGTCTTTAAATACACTGCGTTGCATGTGTTTGGAAAAGCAGAGAGGACCAATGCTGCCAAAATTGCAGTGATATTTATAGCAAGCAGGTCTCAAAAAAAAATCCGCGACATGCTTGGGTTTTTGAAGAATAGAGACATCACAGTAATACCCGTGGGGATTGGGCCACATATCAATGTGGAGCAAGTCAAATTCATGGCAAAAATGTTTCCAGGTAGCAGAGCCTTCCTAGTGAGCAATGTGTTGGAGCTAATGGATCATAGAGACTTCCTCATTGATCACCTGTGCGATCTGGGACCTCAAGAAAGTCTTGTGTTACCAGCTACATCTGCTCCAACCACGTCCAGTGTCCTATTCCCCCCTTTGGGACTCACAGCCTTACCACCTCTTTCAGAAAAGTCCCATCCCAACAGGCTGGATATTGCTTTTATTGTGGAAGGATCTGACAATGTTGGGGAGGAAAACTTCAATAAGGTCAAGAAATTCATTGAGAAGGTTGTCACAGGGATGAATGTGGGACAGGAAAATATTCACGTTACAGTCATGCAGTATTCAGAGACTGTCAGTCTGGAGTATTCCTTTAGGGAAATACAGTCAAAGGAAAATATTATCGAGAAAGTGAGGAGTATACCCTTCCAGGGAGGGAGGGCTACCAACACTGGCAATGCCCTTGATTATATTTCCAAACATACATTTACATCAGTGAATGGAGGCAGGCAAGATGTTCCTCACTTGGTATATATGGTGTCATCCAGTCCTTCCACTGATGTTATTACACGACCTCCCAGGAGCATAAATGTTATTCCCATAGGCATAACCCCCAGTGCTAATATCCAAGAGCTCAGAAAGATCAGTCAGCCTAATGACCCAATTATCTTGAATAGTTATAACAGTCTTATTGAAGAGGCACCTGAATTAGTACTGCAGTCGTGCTGCACTCATGGGATGAGATTGTGGACTGAAATCACAGGTAAGATTGGATGAATTTTCTGTGTGATTTCTTCTTTCTTCTGTTGGGTCTCTTGTGTTTACCCTGTGCATCACTGAAATTTGAAGGGTTCCCTTATCTGGTTTGGTGTCTTGCTCTCATATTCCTTGTTTTTTGTTTGTTTTTGTTTTGTTGTTGGTTTGAGTTGAGTTTTTTTGTTGTTGTTGTCATCTGCTGTTTGTTTTTTGTTTTAGTCCACTGGGACTAGAACAGAATCAGTAGAACAGCAGGAATTGAAATATCCATGTATCCCACTGGATATGAATCTCAAGGCTTTCATTCAAGGGGCATCACTAATTACTTCAAATGGTCATTATCCTGTTCTGTTTTCCCAAAATGCAACTGTACCTACCCTTTCTCCTTCTACCACACTAGCAGATATTAATTTTGGTTATTATATATATAAAATAACTTTTTTCTCTCCCCCTCTCACCCTCAGAGTTGTGCAACAAACCCATGGACATCATGTTTCTTCTGGATGGAAGTTTGAATATTGGAGCATCAGAGTTTGAGGAAATGAAAAACTTTGTGCGGACATTTATTGAAAGTGTTGTGATTGGTATGTATCTGCCTTTCAGCTCAAACACAGAAATATGTTTTGTAAAACAAAAGAATTTGCTTGTAGGGTACAAACCAGCTTCTCATTAGAGGTTTTTCAATTCTTAATTTTAAATTTCTCATTCTAATCCCTCAAAGCACTGACTGCTCAATGTTTATTTCCAGAGCCCTGTGGGATGGCTGACACTTTCTGGGTGTGCTAAGCTCACTGTGCTTGTAGAGTGTGTACTGATAGGGGGGTACACCTCTGGTCAGGCCATTCCTTATCTTTCATTATCAGTGCAGCCCCCCTGGCAGAATGCATTGTATCCTGCACATACATGAAGGGATCATGTAGCACAGGGAGCAGTTTAAGACATTGTATGGGTTGTACCAAGTTCATCTGCATCCTTTGTTTTCCCAGTTGTATTTAACAAACATGGATTTTTTTTTTTTTAGTCAGAATTATATTTTTCTGATCCAGCATTAAACCATTTCCATGGAGCAACTGCTGTTATTGGTAGTGTTCATATATGTCTTACAAAGCATTGATAAAGACTCATTGTGCTCTATACATAAATACCTTCAGTAGGAGGCCATGAAGAGAAGTATAGCCAATCACTATAGACAACATTTTGCCTGGTTTAATTTTGCAAATCTGGTATTTCAAACTGTCTATATAAATGCTCTGTTAATAGTTTTATTTGTACTTCTTACATAATGTATAATCAGGATGTTAGAGAGGACAATAATTTGGAATTTATCTTCATTCCCCTTCACAGGTCAAGCTCCCTGGATTCAACTTTGTTCCATGCACATCACTCCAGTGCTGTATGAAAGAGGGAATTGCGCATGAAACAATCCAGGGAGCTTGGCCCATCTGACAAATGGAGCATCAATCTACTGCTTGTGCAAAACAAGGTGCATGTTAAGAGAAAAAAAAAAGTGGGGGTGTTTAGATAATTTTAAAATGGAAAAGAAATAATCCTGAATGGAGATCAAGAAAACAAAATTCTCCAGTTACTGTCATATTGATCTGGGCTAAAATACTGCATGCTGACTCCTGACAGAAAAGCAACTGTTTCCAGCAGTACTTGGATGTTTTTTCATCAGGGAATAGTTCAGTTTTGGTCTTTTCACACTCTGATGGAAAACCATTGTCCAGTTGTGCCTAATGTAAATCACAATGCCAACGTTTCTTTAGATTTATTTTAAGACATTCACATGCACTGCCTAAAGTGTTTATTTTCTGCTTCAGGCAATTCTTCAATTCATGTGTCAGTTCTTCAGTATGCCAGGGAAAATAATCTAGAAATTTCATGGAACATGCCTCAAGAGACTGACAGGCTTGTAGAGATGGTGCAGTCTATTCAACAAAGGGAGCAAGGTCCTACCAGATTAGGTGAGTGATTTTGTGAACATTGGTGTTTAAACAAGAGGAGGAACAAAACCACATGGAATGCTAAATACAGGCTGGCTACAAGCATGTATTGTGTCATTGTGGTGGCATTTCCTGTTAAGGTTCAACCTCTTGTTATGGTTCAGTTTTCTCTATTAAAATGTATTCGTAGGTTACACAAATTATGGTTTGTCTTTAATGTATTTTGGAAAGAAGCCTTGAAGTAATGCTCAGGATATCTTTCAAGCAAGCAAAGCATAATGAAGAAGGACTTTGATCATTAACCTTTCAGTGCTGTTTAGTTGATTAGACATTTAGGAGCAGAGCTGCTCATACTGGCTTCATGAGCTGCCCTTACCAGATGTTTGTGCTGAGCCAGTGTAACCCATCTCGTTGAAAAATAGCAAAACAAGAGTTATATTCTGTATGGTTCACTTCCTTTACCCAAGTTGCCATGCTAGTTCCACAGGGACTTGGGCTGACAGAAGACTGGGGATGGTGCCAGGGAGCAGAGAACAAGGATTGCTTGAGGCAACATCTCAGCTGAAGAGTTACTTGTGAAATACTATCTTCTGTTCCAGACAGACAGGTCCACTTCCATTTTCCTGTGCGAAAACATCAGCTTTCCCACTGGTCTGTGGAAACTTGGTGCACACACAAATATCAGTTGCAGGGTTCAGCAAAAAATTATTCTCCTACAGCATCTTACACCAGCTACCCTGAGAAATTTGTTCTTCTGGATTGGAACCACATTTACTCTGGCAGCCATCTAGCATCAGGGTCCTTTAAGGGTTGAGGAATATATAGATTTTTGGAGTCTTTGGACTACAAAAAGTTATTTGTACAGAGAAGTGCGAAATAAAACCTGACTTCCATAGTTCACAGGAGGATTAGCTCTGATTGCTTTCTCAACCTGGAGAAATAAAAAATACCAGATGGCTGATGAGACTTCTACAGGCTCATTGTGGGATGAATTGTTGCATATAAATAGATAAGTTTTGTGAAGCCTTCCATGTAATGTGTAGAGAAAGCCTCATGGAACTGCAGGATAAACAGAGCAAACACTGCCTTTGGGAAATGAAATGGGACAGGCAGCCACATGACATCCTCATTAGTGATTTGTTTATGTCTCATTGGAAAATGCTCAGAGACCATGATCGAGGATGTGGTATAATGAATGAAAGTGAAATAGAGTAGAAGTAGTTCCTCTCAAATGAAGTCAGGAAAATATGGTGTTGTGTTGCACCTTGTGATGTGTGTGAATGTGGCTGGCTGTGCAGGAAACAGCATTCCCAGGAAGTGCATGGTCACTCAGGCCCTTCTGTCTGTGCTTGGGCCTCTGGAAATGCAGAGGCTGCTTGACAAATGTAGATGGCCCAGTCTGGATGCTGCATTTTCTTAGGAGATCTTTTCTAGCCTTTACTTGATCTGAATTTACCCCGCAAAAAATACCATTGCTATCAGACCAGAGCTGTTTCTTCTTATTTGCACTGGCTGCCTGATGATAGAAGAACAATTCAGTGAAATCTTTATTCCATCTTTGTTGATCCAAATCGTGCTTTTTTGGTTCAAAAAGCTCTGTGTGCAGAGGCCGATTGTTGCTACCACTGCAAAAATCTTACTGTAGAAAACATTCCCTTTCCTGCATTATTTAGCCATTAGGAAACTCCAGGAGAGATTTTAGTAAAAAGAAATTATGAAAAACTACTGACTATGCGAGGGCATAAAAAGAACAAGAAAGAGCAGCTTATACTACAAATCTTTCCCATGCTTGTGCAGTGGGGCCATTCAATAACATCAGGCGAATCTTGGCTCAAGTAACCTATCAAGAAGCACCTCTGGGGCTATTCAGACATCATGAAATAGTGTACAACTTCACATAAGAAACAACCATAAAAAAAAAAAAGGAAACTAATTAAACGCTAAAGTGATGTGTGCAAGACAACTGAGAATCACATAAATGTGTCTCTGTTCAGCATTTGTGGGTGTTTAGGAGAGTCACAGGGAGCAGATTGAGCAATCCATACAGTAAATACTGCTTAACACTTTATAAAAACATTATTTTGCTTCCTTATAGCCCTTGTAAAAGTTGCTCTTTTAAGCTGACATTTTCCTGCCTCAGCCTCAAAATTTGGAGGAAGTATGCTCTATGTGGCTCAGTGTACAAAAGCATCTTTAGGGAAAGAAATATTTCCCCCCTCCAAGAAAAAAAAAAACAACCTTAAATTTATATTCTTCCTCCAACTTTCCATCATTATTAATATATTTTATTAGTAGCATTCAGCTTTGCTGTCAGGATTCAGAAGGTATGAATGTCTTTTTCCTAAACCTCCCCTCTGGTTTTGGAAGCAAAGGCTCCCCATTGTGACCGTATTCACAGGGGTCTTAGTTTGAGGGAAGAGACGAGGATTTGACTCCATGTTTCAGAAGGCCTGATTTATTATTTTATGATATATATTACATTAAAACTATACTAAAAGAATAGAAGAAAGGATTTCATCAGAAGGCTAGCTAAGAATAGAATAAGAAGGAATGATAACAAAGACCTGTGGCTTGGACTCTCTTCAAGCCAGCTGGGCTGTGATTGGTCATTAATTAGAAAGAACCAACATGGGCCAATCAAAGATCCACCTGTTGCATTCCACAGCAGCAGATAATCAATGTTTACATTTTGTTCCTGAGGCCTCTCAGCTTCTCAGGAGGAAAAATCCTAAGGAAAGGACTTTTCATAAAAAATGTCTGCGACACCCCATAACACTTTTCCTTATTCATATCTCTCCCCAAATGTTGCACTCTATATCAAATTTCCAAAATCTTGCCCCCTGTCACCCAAGGCCAGCAGCTGTCCTGATCAGAGGGCTCCCACCCACTGACAGAGGCCTTCACTTGTTCCCCGCAAATATTGCTGAACTGGTGGTGCCAGCTCCTTTTTGAAGCCATTTTTAGGTACCGCTAGTATCTTCCTCAAGCTGTTTTAATTCACTGCCCTTCAGGGGATTTTTTTGTTTGCTTTTTTTTTCTAGTTCATTTCTTACAAGGTTTGTGAGTTAAATGAGCTTCTGGTGGAGTCTGGCTTCATCAGAAGCCCTTGGTGGTAAGAGAAATGCAGGATTTGTGACCTGTAGAGGAGATGTTTTTGGGGCCTGTAGTGATGTGGGACTGATAGGTTTGTGCTGCTCATGAAAAGTTCAGCACACGTTAATTAATGTGTGTTAGTGCCAAAATGTCAATATTCATGTGCCAAGAACTGACCACTTAAAGCACTGTAGGATCAGTTTTCAATATGTTGAACTTTATTTCAAAATGAAAATAATCTGCTATTTTCAGTGAAAAATCCCAATTAGGTGCCAAGTGAAGAGCCTAAATTAAGATACAAAGACCAGCTTCAGGATTATGGACCTGGTCTAGTGGGAGGGTGTCCTTGCTCATGGCAGGGGGGGTTAGAATGAAATAATCTTTAAGGTCCCTTCCATCCCAAACCATTCTGTGATTTTATGATTCTATGATTATCATTGTAGAGAGTTGTTCCTGGTTAGACAAGTCCTTGGTTAAGTAGTTGCAGTCTGGAATACTTACACCATCCAGACAGTGTTGGCTGCTTCTGTATCACTTCAGGTTCTGAGGGACCATTCCTATATCGTTCCTTTCCCAGGCTGCTTTCAGGATTTGTGGGAGATTAAGATCTCTTGTGGTACTTTTTTTTTGGTCAAGATGTTGCAGAAATGTTAGAAAAAACCACTGAGGCCACTTTAAAGCACAGATTATGAGTTCCCAGCAGGAACCTCAATCTAATTGAAATCCCTTGTCTGTCACAACCCTACAGACCCAAAGAAAATAATTGCAAATGTTTCTGTTAGGAAGTTTTTGCTTTCCCTGAGGCATCCACCAAAACATTAAATGTCTGCGTATTCCAGATTGGCTAATTCTGGGATGAATCTTCATTTTTATTTCTTGGATATATTTTAAATATTTCTAGGGCACTTTGTGCTCATTCAGTTAGTTCCATGATGTCCATGATTGCTCCCAATCCAATATTCGTGATTCAGATTAACATGCCTTTTTACACATTTTAACTCTTCCATCTAAATCATTAATGAAACTATTTCATAAGGTAGAATCTAGTGTAATTCCCTGCAGACTCATAGTAAACACCTCCAAACCTATTCAACAGATTGACTTTTGTCCTTAAAACTTGTTTATGTCCGTTTAGTCCTTGCAGGAGCCAGTGTGTGAACCATTCTGAGTTGTAACTTCAGAATACAAGTCTAAATTTAAAATCTATCAGGTGTCAAGTCAACCAGGAAAAGGCTCTTAAGAAGCCTTTTCTGACTCTTAGAATTTCAGCATCAAATGTTCATAGTCATTAATTAATGAGCACTGAAGGACGGGGAGAAGGTGCTGTTCTGTGCTTGGATTGATTGGTCTGTCCTTTCTAAAGGAGCTTGTATGGTTCAATTGGATTTTTGCTTTCCCTTTTTATTTATTTGCATTTTTTCCCTGGACATGCCCAGTGAGTGGCAGTCATATCCTACTGACTGAGCTGGAAGGCTGCTGGGGGCTCGCCACTTTTCATGGGCTGAAGGAAGGGCTAAAATGACTGAAAACAACTGGGGATAGAGGAATATGTTCCTGTCCATGGCAGGGGAGCTGGAACTGGATTATCTCTAAGGTCCCTTCCAACCCAAACCATTCTGAGGTTTTTTTAATGTTTCCATGCTGTGAAAACTCTTTCCAGTCTTAATAAAGCCTTGTGCACGGTGTTGTTTAATTCAGTGTAAATACTCATATTTGCTTTACTGATATGAAAATGTCAGGTCTTTGTTGTGTTGTGGTCTCTCAGTAGGGAAATGTTGAAGTTGGTTGATTTTAGCTATGAATAGGTTTTATTGTGGCCTCTGAGGGATTTGTTATTTCCCTCAGTGGTGATATGGAGAGACGAAAAGCTGAGAAGTGACAGCTTCCAGTTGGGATATGATGACTTTCTGAATCCCTCTAGCAGGACGAAAGCGTTCATTTGATGATGTCTTCAGACACCTGGCTCTTTTCTCCAGCGCTGGCTTAAAAATAAAGGGAGAAATCCAAAGAGTTTTTACTATGCTAAATCCAATTTTCCATGCATTAAATTAACTGCATGGAGTAACTGCTTTTGGGGCCTTTGAAATAGTCACTGATTCTATACTACAGTACTTGATTTCATGATGAGAAATTATAAAAAGAATGTATTTTTTCTTTCCATTTGCAAATATGTATGGAGTTTTGGAACATTTTTAAAATTAATGTGAGAAGAAGAAAAATGGAGCTGGACTGGCTGCCGACCACACCAACCACACAAAAGTTAAAGGGTCATTAAAAAAACCAAGAAATTTCAAGTACTTTTCACAAATGAATGAAAAAATAATTTGTGATTCTTACTGCAGAAAAGTTTAACCTAAAATATGTTTGAAAATTAAATACTTTTTTTTGGTAATTGTAGGACCAAAGGGGAATGAGTCAATCTTCTGGCACAGTGACCATCCAGAAGCAATCTCAGGGATATTGAATATAGTGAGATTTATTTGCTGTATTTTGTTTTATCCTTAGTTATTTCTAGCTAATGTGCCATTCTATATCTAATATTTACCTTGACAGACACAAAACCATTTGTAGAAAGGATTGTGGGAAAGCTGTGTAGGACATGAGGTAATGCCTGAGGTTAGTTATTTTTTTGTGGTCAGGAACAGTAGCTTGTGAAATGCAATCATCACCTAACAAATAACGGTGTTTTAAAATGTGTTTTGTTGCAAGTAGAAAAACATCCGAAATGTCAAGGTTTTCACTGAATATCCACCTGCTGTTGCCATGGTATAGAATCACTGAAGGGTTGTTTTGGAAGAGACCTCAAAGGTTGTATCATTGAAGCCCCCTGCCATAGGCAGGGACACCTTGCACTATCCCAGGTTGCTCAGAGCCCCATCCAACCTGGCCTTGGACACTTCCAGGGTTGGGGCAGCCACAACTTCCCAGGGCAGCCTGTTCCACTGCTGCCTCAGGACCCTCTGAGTAAAAAAGTTCTTCATCACATCAAATCTAAATCTCCACTCTTTTACTTTAAAACTCTTCCCCTGGTCCTATCCCTACCTACCACTAAAATAAGTTGCTCTCATTCTTTTTTATAAGCTCTCTTTAAATACTGTAGGCTGCAGTGAAGTCTCCCTGGAGCCTTCTCCAAGCTGAACGATCCCAGCTCTCCAAGCCTTATCAATAATCAATGTGCTGAGTGAGATTCCTAAAGTTTGTCCATGCTTGCAGCAGCTTGGGAAAAGGGTTTTTGCTTCTATCACTAAACAGGTGTGAGTTTGCAAGTGCAAGAATCATCAAGTACATCAAGTACAAAGTGTTCAGGTGTGCTAAGATGTACTGGGGCTGTGCTGGTGAATTATCTACAGGTTGACTTCCAGTGTTTTACAAATGCATTTGTTATTATAAATTCCTCAGGCAAACCTGTTACAGTGAATTCCTCAGGCAAACATTTTTGCTCCACAGTTATTGCAGATTACTCAGAGGAAATACTCTTTCAAGTGTTTATTGTTCACCAGTCACTGTTTTCCCTGAACGTCACATCAGTCACCCGGTTTCATTTCTACTTCCTGACCTGATAACTTCCAAGCCCAAAGGAGCTTTTAAGAAAGCTGCATATCATGAGTCCCAGTGTAAATATTTGTGCAAGTACATGTCTAAATGCAAGTGCTAACAAAGTGCTTTCTTGCTGAGGTCATAATTATCAACAAAATTTGCCTGAGTGTTCACAGATGTAAAATGAATGGGCAGCAGCTTCCCATTTAAGCTAGTTTGTGATTTGGTAGCTCAGGTAGAATTTCTTTGTGAGTTTTGTGAGGTTTGGTGTGGTTTTTTTTTTGTTTTTATTTTAATTAGGATCACCTGGTTGTATCATGGATTTTACAGAGTTTAAATTTCAGAAAGGTTGCTGGTAGTGTGGAGGCAAGATAGGCTTTTCACACCCGTAGGGAAAGTTGATGAAATTAAGGAAGCACTAGATCTTTTATGGGAGTCAGAACAACTTGTGTGAATAACTCAGGATGATGCCAAGCTGTGGATCAGCTCGCCACTGGATGTCAGTGTTGCTCGGCCGTTTGAAGCAGGAATATAATCCCCACAATGTCTTCTATTCTTTAGGGCTGGGAATACTTCTGGGAAAGGTAACTACTTAAGTGAGGAGCGTGACTTTGTTATCATGGCTAAGGAAAGGGAAAAAAATTCCTATACTGCAGAGACTGGGATAGTCTACAGATGGAGTTAAGGATGGTCCTCTTGTGTTTGGATGTCTTAATAAATACTGGAAGGTTTTTAATAGCTGTGATCTTTTATGAATCTGCAATAAATCAGACATTAAGAGTCTTTTAAAAATAAATATTTTTCATTACCTAACAGTGTAACACACGAAAGCAATATAAAATTTAGTTCTATGGTCTCCTGTGAATTTTCTATTATATCTCTCATTTCTCTCTTCATTTCTTCCTAGGAAATGCCATTGATTTTGTGGTCCAGAATGCAATGTCAGAATCCCACGGGGGCAGACCCAGCGCATCAAAGGTTGTGATTGTCATCATGTCGGGGAGCTCACAAGATGCTGTGGAGGCTGCTGCCCTTTCTGCAAGAGTGAACAGTAAACCTCGTTTCACTGTCACTATTTATCAGTAGAGTTGTTATTACTTTTTAAGTAATGAGCTAGAACAAAAGATGGAAAAACAAGACACTGGTGTGCTCATGTAAGTTCTGGAATTACTGTGCGTAGTGTTGTGGTAAGAAGCAGACCTGAAAAAAACATGGCCTGTGAAGATGCCTTTGAGTTACTTGGAAATTGAGGACCCATCTGCAATTAAGGCTGACAACTTCCCCAGGACTTACAAATTAGTAGCGTCTCGTTTTCTGAGATCTTGTGGGTTGACAGGGATAACAGAAATGGGATCTAATATCATAAATTCAGTATTGTTGCAGTACAGTGAAACTTGAAAGGTTCACTCTAGTAATATCAATAATGATAAATAAAAATAATCATCATAAAGAAAATAGTTATAATAATAATTAGAGGTTTTTATCAGATTCTTCACTGACCTCTACAGGAATATACTTTTACTATCAATGTGCTGCCTGATGATTTTTCAAGTTTTCTGGCTGTTTTTTCAGTACCTCAGGTTCCTCAGGTGTTCAGCTGAGGAACTTTGACTTTGTTTGAAGGTTGCTCTGGGAGGTATTGAATAAGGCATGGACTGTATTACAACTATCAACTGTTATTTTTAATTAAATGGTTTGAAAATAATCCAATTGCTGTGTAACTGAAGAAAGAAAACAGCATATTGAGATTCTTTTTTTTTCATTAAGAAAGAGTGAAGATGTCATTAAGTCTGCAGCTGCGTTTTGTTTTGTTTAATTTCATAATAAGATCATGAATGATCTTATTATGCTTGGGACTAATAGAGCTCATCTTAGCTAACAGAGTGATTATTACAGCAGCATTTCAGCCCTTAGTTGCCTTTTGCCAGTGTGGGGGAAATGATGCAAGTAACACATGAAAATTAAGTGTTGAGAGAAAAAATTTTCCTAGTTCTATTTTTTTTTTAGAAACAAATGAAAAAATGAAAGTGATATCATCTTTAGGTTGGAAAAGACCTTTAAGATTATCATGTCCAACCATTAACCCAGCACTGCCAAGTGCCACATTCTTTAAATAGTTGCAGGAATGAACACTCCATGTCCATAAGCAATGATTTTCTCCTGTGCCTTGCCTATTTCAAACCCTTCCTTCTCTTTTCCTAGGAGTATCCCTGTTCCCAGTTGGTGTTGGAAACAGATATGATGAAGGGCAGCTAAGGACTTTGGCTGGGCCATCTGCTGCTAACAGAATCATGAAGCTCCAGAATTTTGAAGATTTATCCACTATGATCACATTGAACAGTGAATTTATCAAAAAAGTGTGCATGGGTGAGTCAAAAAGTCATGACCTTGTGTCTGGAGCAAAACACAAAAATTGAAATGCCAAACCAGGATGATTTTTCTTGATACGAGAAGGCAATCAGATGATCTGTTGTGAGTGTTCCACTCACAACCATCACAAATGCTGACCTGGACCACCTTCATAACTTAGGTGTGAAACCAAATTTCAGCCCTTTAAATATGTATCCAGCTGCTATACCAATTAGCCCAATTCCAGCAAAGTTTTTAGAACTGCTTAGGCCTGAACTTTCAAGCTTCTGTCTTAATAAAAATCAATCTTAGTAAAAATCTTGATAATCAGTACTCAGGACTGGTCAATAACTGAAGGACACCAGGAAAGTTGAAGCTGTCATGAATGAATGGGGCATGTTTCAGAACTTTCAGAAATGCTGTGAGCAAAGATTTCAAGTTATGTGTTTTTCAGACATTGTTATGTGCATGTCTACAGAAAATTCAGCCAAAATAGAAGGCAAAAAGAAAAATAATAAAGAATTTCCTTTCCCAGGGAAACAGATACTGGAAAAAAAAAGTGTGAAATGTTTTAAACAAGCATTTACTTATTTATAGATGACAACGCTTCTTCTCTAAGGAACCTTGCTTCAACACTGACCAGGATTTTACTTCTTTACCTCCTTGATCTGGATATAGATATTTATCCCTCATCTTGTTGTAGTTATTCCTGTTCCAATAACATCCACATGTTCTCACCACAAGCCACTGCCTCGTGGTGTTAGTCATTGCACAGGTTTTTGCCAGCATTACTAGGGCTTAGTTACATCTCCACTACAATAAATGGACTTTTTTTTGTGGAGCCAAGGAGCTCTGAGAATGAGGAAGTTGCAGAGTGTTCACAGTCCAGCTTGGAGATATCCGATCAGCCTCTGCTGGGATCACTTCTGGCATTTTAAAATCTCTCCAGAGAATCAAACAGCTGCCATTTTCTAGATTTAAACAGCTGCCATTTTCTTTCCTGTCTTTTAAAATAAATTTTTAAAGATGCATTTATTCTCTTCACACTGTAAAATGTGATTTTTCTTGCTGTAAATTACATTGATGCAAGATTTAGAATGGGGAGCAGGAATTTGAAACCAATAATTATTTTCTTATTGCAATCTGTGCTATAACCTATCAGTACTAGAGGTGAAAGCTTTGTATTTTTTATGAAAGCTTTTCCAACAGCTCAAAAAGCTGTTAAACTATAGACAAACTTGAACTATAGACATATTCAACACTTAGGATCTGAGAAATTTAGCTCTCTTGCTGATGCTGAAGACTTTGCTAGGGGGCAAAAAACAATATTTTTTTTGGTGGGGATTTATTTTTTGTTTGGATTTTTTTCCTGTTTGTTTTGTTTTACATAAATTTCATACAATCTGTAAAGCATAATTTTCCCCTCTTGACTCATACAGTTAGATTTCTCATGCAGATGGAGTCTTGCCTTTTGTATGGAAGTGTACCAAAAATAATACCATTAAAAAAAGGTTTTAAAGAGTTCCTAAATGATTTCAAAATACATTACTTATCCTGGAAAAGACAGAGCAGAGTGTGTATATAGGGCTAGCATAGTCTAGTATTCTACAAAAGATTTGCTAGTCAGTGTCTTAATATCCTAGAGATTTTGTCATGCCATAGTACAAAAATGAAATTGCTTCCAAAATATCTTTAGGTGTGTAGTGAAAGCATACAAACATAGAAGCTGCAATTCAGTGTGTGCCCTGTGGCTGTTTAACTGATTATGTGAAAAAAATGCTCATCACAGTCATGACTAAATGTAAGGAAACTGAATTTGGGTGTTCTTATTACAGCTATTTGTGTAGTTATGCTGTATTGATCTACCTGCCTTTAGTAAATGTGAGTGTGGAAATTGTCATTACCTGCTAATTCCCAGGAATGTCCTCAATGGATCACAAGACTCTGAGGTAAGGCTGGACGGTGCCTCAGAGCCAAAGCTGTGGTCATCCTTTAAGCACCATCTGGGCAGAGCTGTGGCTGTACAAGAAGTGCTGTAGAATTGCAGCCTAGTTTTTGCTCATGAAGTATTTTGGGACCATGGACATTGTTTATGCCTTCTGTGACTTATTCTTATGCTCTTTGGACAAATGCCTGCAGTCTTCAGGTAGGGATTCACACACACTAGCACAAAACCCCCAGACTTCTCACAATTTAAATCAAGCTTTTAAGTAAGCAATCTGTATTTTGGTGATCATCACTTCAAAGGCTTGATAAGGGAACAGGATGACTAAAAGATGTCTGCTTCTCTTTCAGACCCAGTCAGAGAATGCATAGATGAGGATGGAAACAAAAGGAGAGTAAGTGCATTGCCTGGTTTGGCCATCTGACTTTTAAGTTGCAAAGTTTGTACAAGAACATGAATATCTTCACAGTTAACCTAAAACAAAAAAGCATGAGACAATATCAAGAATGATTTTGGAAGAAGAAAATGTTGGATTTTGAACTGGTGGGATAACTTTGCATACAGAGGAGGCTTCCTTTAACATTATTTCATCTTGCAGAGTGTTGAATGTTATTGAAGTCAGTGCAGAACCACTGCAGAACAGTGACAATGTTTGTCTTCCCTGACAGCAAAAAATGCATTTTCATTTCTTGGTGAGAGGACTTCTGGGACAGAAGTGGCCAAATAAAGGTGCATGTGCAGGGACAGCCTCATTGTCCAGCCACTGTCCTTCTGCTGAAATTACAAATACCTTGTCCCTATGGCAATTTTACAGGAAGATAATTATTGTGTGATAGTTATGTCTCTAGGTAAAATCATCTCTTTAGCAAGGAAATCAAATTTCTTGGAGTTTGTTTGTGCAAAAGTTCTCATTAATCCTGAGAAAATGCTCAGAAGTGTAAGTAAGCTTGTCTGATCTCTCAAAAGTGATCCCACTCTAAGAAATTGGTGTTCCAGATGTTATAAATGGTTTAGATTCTTCATCTCAGGTGAAATGCCAAGGTTTTTCAGAGTATATTGTACTACATGCATTTAAAAATATTAGCGTACACTTGTGCCATGTTTTCTAGTAGGGATCAGTTATGAATTCTTCTCTAGGATTCATCTTGAATTTCCAATACGTAAAAAATATTCCTTTGTTTTTTCCCTTGTGAAGACATGACTGTGAAGGAAGGGTGTGGCTAATAAGTGAATATGAATTACCTAAACACGGGAAATATATCAAAGCTGCTTTATGTAGTTGGCCCTAATCAGCTGATCAGAATACAGAAAGGCTTTAGCTAAATCGGACACAAAGTATAATCTTTGAGGCTGACAGCTTAATTAAGAAAAAAACAACTCGACAAACAAAAACTAAACTTGAAATACTTCTTTATTAAGACAAAAAAAAAAAAATCAGATTTTGTTTGAACTGAATGTGACCAAGCCTCTGGGCTCTTAGAAGCAGACACAGGTATGTGTAGATAAGTGCTGGGAAGGCTAAACTTGAACTTCAGACATGTCAGGTTTCATTTTTGGGGGTGATAAACTTAAAGCAGAATTTCTGTTCTGGCTGACATGCTTTTAGAAGGAAGTGGACCGGGCTCCAGTCCATATGAACCACACTTTCAAATGACAGCCTTTAGGGGCATTTTGAGTTGCCTCCTCTGTCAGCCAGGAAAAATATGTGTTGGAAGGCACTGTGAGGCCACAGCCTTCTGGAGCATCCATCCCATGGAGCCTACAGGCCACTGTGGAAGTTCCTGCCTCTGTGGTGCAGCATCCTCTGCTGTGCCTCACTGGCCCTAAGGTGCCACTGTTCTGCTCCCCTCTTCCAGCACAGCCCACAAATTCACAGGAAGGAAGAATCAAGGCTCTTCCTTCCCTGAGTCAGAAAACACAGGCTTTTATATCGGCTTCATAATCTTTCAGGCGTTGCTCAGAGAATTCTTCCAGGAGGCTCAGCTCCCCAACTGGGATGTCTGTCACGCACCTGGAGATTGTGGGAATCTCCTGCAGTGTGCGAGGAAATCTGAGTTCTCAGGATCAAAAATCTCAGCCTAAATCCTATCAGTGTTTGGAATATTATGATTTATTACTTTTTAATGTTTTGTTTTGTTATTACCCTTACCCTGGAAGTGACTGTGGAAGGAATATTCTTGATTAAGGTCATTGTTAGTAGCAGATCAAATGTGCTGGATCGGGCCAAAAATCCATCCAATCCCCTCTATTGTGTGGCCAAAAATAGGAGCCAGGGAAGCAGTGTTAATAAATACGTATAAAAATTCCCTGAACTGTCCTAGCCATAAACAATTTGTTACTCTGAGCTGCAAGTGGCACCTTTTTGTATTTGCTAATGTTTGATAGTTTTGTCCTTTGTGAGTTTGTTCAGCTGTTCTTTGAATCCTTGGAAGTCTTTAGTACTAATCAGGTCCAGTGGCAAGGGGTTGCAGGAGTGCCAAACATAGGCTGTGTAAAGAACCACTGGTTTAATGTTTTAATTTGACAGTTGGCAGAATATCAGGACAAGTATGATAAATTAGGTTTTGGTTTTGGATACTTTTTTTACATAGTTAATTTTCATTGTTAGTCTTGTTTTGAAATTTAGAAGCAGGCATAAAGGTGGTAAAGAAGTGTAGGTATTTGTTTTATAATAGTGATATCTCCTCATGAAGTGATCTGTAGAGCAATTTGCATTTCTAGGCTGTTTAAGGTGGCAAACCCCATGTTCCTGAACTATTACCGTGACTTTTCTAGTATTGTTCAGCTCTTGGCTTAAAGAAGAGACAAACAAACAAATAACCTCATCTAATCTAAGAGATGACAGCCAAGGGAGCTGCTGAGGTGTGTGGGTCTCCCTCCTGCAGATGCACAGCAAGACACAGTGTGCACGTCCAGGTCTGTAGGTTCAGAGCTCCCTCAGAGAGGAAGTCTGGGGCTTCCTGCAGTGTTCTGGCAGACTTATCCTTCACAGCTTAGAAATCCTGATTTTGCTTTCCTTTCTGTCCTGCTTTTGCTCCTACAGTTTCATATCAATTGGGATTTAGGCTCTCTTTGTCTTCAGAGTCCCTGTGTTTTTCTCTGCACTAAGATTCTTGGGGTTTTTTTATCCCTCAATTTTTATTTTTTTTTAATGTCTTGTGCTTTTCTTGTCCAGATCTTAGACGTTTTCTAGTAAATGTCCTATTAAAGAGTGATTAAAACCAATTAAGTGTGTATGGAAGCCAGACTTGCACAGCTGTATATGTACCCTTCCAGGTGCTTCCACTTTCAGTGAGCTGTAGGAGGGACAACTGTAATTAAAAAGCATTCTATCTCTTTCTGTAGAAATACTTTTGCTGTCCTTAAAGCTCCTCCTATTACTTTTTCACAGCCTTCTCTAGGCTCACAAGCCGTAAAAAAATATTAAGCAACTTTCAGTTACCTTCTCAAAGTCCTGAAACATATAAAACAAGTCCAGTAAATTAACCTGCATTTAATATGTAATTTTTTGTTGCCGCAAATCTGGCAGCTCTTGTTTAGACTTGATGGCATCCTCTAGCTCAGAGATACAGAGAAATACTTTCATAATTAGAAGAATTGTCTGTGAATGATGTTGTTACCTAGGTATTTTTATCCTTTTTTTCTTCTCTTCTATGGGAGTGATGGTTAAACTGTGAAGAACAGGATGGAAGATGTCCATATCCAGTATCAATTCTCTTTTCTTCTCCACATTTCTGCTTGTGAATATCAAGGAATGTTACCCAGCTCACAGAAGCACCAATTCACTTGTACTGGTGTTTCTGGACTCACCTCTGGAGAGAACTCTGGGAAGTGCTGTTTCCCACATTTGGGGGTATTCCTGGGAATGCCCACTTCAGGGATGAATGCTGTTTTAAAACTCATTCAGCCTGCTTATGGACTTTAGAGCTCTGTAGGATTGGAGCCAGAGAGCTTAGCTTTCTGCAGATAGGAATCTTGAGACATTGCACCTCTATTTCTCTGTCATTTATTAGTACATAATCCCAGTGCCTTAAAATTCAGACTGTCCTTTAGAAAACACGAATATATTTTACATTTAATTCTTTAGCTCTAGAAATCCACTATGTACATGTCATAACAGTGATCTGGTATAGGAACAATTTCCCTTTGGGAAGAAAGGAGCTGTTTTAAAGTTTCAGAGTTGACAAAATACAATATTCCACGCTTTCCTAGTTTGGAACAAATAGTAATTCCTGCTGTGCTCTGACCATCTGTGGCTTATGAAAAGTAAAGGATTTGAAATTCAAAGTAAAGCTGAGGGGAAGTCTTTGTTAGTTTGCTCTCCATGTGTGTTGTAGGATGGCTACGCTCTAACTATAGGTGGTTGGAATAAAAAGTCTCCTATTGTAGACTGTTATCTTTAGCTTGGAATTTCAGCCTGCTTCTTACTGTTTCTAATTTAAACTTTCTCATCCTCATGAAGTCCTTAATACAGTACATTCCATTTATTTTCCCAAGGCTAATATGAGTAGCACTGCTGTCAGGGTCACTTCACTTTCTGGCTGTAGTTCCATGACACCAGCCAAACTTTGCATTTGAAATGGTTTCAATTGTTCCATATCTGTGTTTCCCTCCCTAGCCTGGTGATAAATGGACATTACCAGACCAGTGCCACACTGTGACCTGCTTCCCAGGAGATTACACAGTTCTGGAGAGCCGCCATATCAACTGTGAGAGGATGCCAAAGCCTGTGTGTCACAGCAGCCTTCCTGCTGTTAAGGTGGAGGAAACTTGCGGCTGCCGATGGATGTGCCCATGTGAGTATCTGTCTGTGGGTGCCTCTCCCTCCCTATCACCTGAAATGTTTCAACCACAAGTGTAATGCTGAATGGAGCTTCTCAGCCACTGGACACTTCAAAGGTGACCAGGGTGGCGGGAATTGCCATTTAATTGTTATTCAGCTGTTTAAGCAAATAATTGGGAGTGTAAGAGCCTAACTGATGCTGGAATGCCTAATGCTACTTGAAGTTCAGGGCCAATGATTTTTTTGCATTAGCAGAATGACAGTGTTTTATCAGGGAATCTCACACTCCATTTCCAAAGCTGTGTGAGCTGGGAAGGAAGAAGTACAGGAGAAACCAGGAATTTATCTCAGCAAGCTGAAAGCTAGCAATGGATTCTTGGTCCATCTTGGGGCTTAAGGGTTTGGCTTTCCCTCAATCAAGGAGGTATAGTACAAAGAGATCAGCAAGAAATTCTCTGTGCCACTAGATAACCTCACACGGAGTATCTGAGCAGAAAGGCTGTGTGATTGGCACCTGGGCTGGGATGACAGGAACAGGAATTAAGTGTACCCACTCACATTTACAGGGTTAGAGGGATGCTGCCCTAAGGCTGGTGATCTATTTATCAAAACATAAGTGGTTTTAAATCTAAATTAATATGCTTACTTCTTAGAAGTAGATCTGAACTCTCTATAAATACACACACCTCCTATTCACAACATATAATGTCAATTTAAAATGTCCTCTGCTGAGCTGGCTGATTTAAGTACAATTTCTTCCAGACAGTGCATGAAATACCAAAGCTGATAGCTGGATTTTGATCCCTGAACTCTTAGACATACAAAATTTTTTACACCCATTGTTTTGTCATTTCCTAAAAGTGTATTTGATGATCTAAACGCTTAACACTTGAAATCTACCATTTCTGGTTTGCTACAAGAATTTTGAAGAAGTGGAAATATCTAAAATACTTATAACTATCCATCTGAAGATGTTTAAAAGATAGTCTTAGTGATACCTACCCTTAAGGAGTGCATCTTTATTAAATTTCTTGATCCTAAACACAAAGCTAGCAACATGAGGGCATTACTTTTGGCATGCAAGATACACCTTCATAAAAAACCTTCTGAAAGGAGTAAATGAAAATAACCTTTCATACTGTTAGCTGATTATCAGGAAAAGCCCTATAGGTCACTCAAGTTAAGATGAGCTAAGAATTGTTTGTCTCTTTATGAATTTAATGAGCCATGGTACTCCAATTTTTTTTTTCCTGAGGTTGTCAAACTTGTGAGGGAAAAGTAGGTAGCTTTCATGTTGCAGAAGGAGGGAACAACCCTCCCCCCACCCCCAGCTGATTAAAAACCCCCATGGGTCAAGTCCTCTTTTAATGACTGCTCAGTGCAAACATGGTGATTCTGTGCCAACTAGAGCAACATCCATAGCAGCTGGAAAGGTTGATTCTGTTGCTGTGTGAAACAAAACTCTCAGCAATCAGAGAAGCAGGGATGGGCATAGCAGAGGAGGTGCTGAGTAGGAGCTCTGTGTGAGGCAACGCCTCTGTTGTTATGGAAGGAGGCTGGTTAGGCACCCATGAAAATGCTGCTAAATTGACTCATGATTCACTCATTTAGAGAGCTATAACACAATTTCCAGCCATGGCTTGACAGTGTGGATGATGTGACAAATGCTCCTGCAAAGAGGAAGTCCTTGAAAAAGTGTTCTTAGGTCATCTGAGTTCTGAGGATAGTTCAGGAGTTACAGTGCAAAGGTGCTTGCTTGCTGAACTAGTTACCAATTTTACAGCAGCATGATTTACAATGTGATTTGCAGCATGATTTGCAGTGTGCTCTTAGACTATTTTGAAATGGATCACATTAGTGCATTTTGTGCTACAGAAACCTATGAGAAATTTAAAAGGATTCCCAGTATCCGTAATTTTTTTTTTAATGTCCACAGAAGATTGAGAAATGTGGTTTTATTGCTAACTCATTTCATTGTTATTTATGTATAAACTTTATAAGCATTTATGATAAAATATCTGAAGATCCCCCAGTACTCCAAGGGGCAGGCTCCCACCCTCTCTCCCTCCCTCTCTCCCTCCCTCCCTCTCTCCCTCCCTCTCTCCCTCCCTCCCATGCTGTTTTTCCTTAGAAATTAAATTTGAAGGTCGTTGATTAGGAAAAAGATTATTCTCAGCTAGAAGCAAAGTACTGAATTATTAACAATGGTAATTTCCCCCCCTTACATGTTTTGCTGGCATTGATTTTATTGTCCTTATTATCCTTTAAGCAAGAGATTTGAAAATATATGAACCAGGAGCATCAGGTTTTGTTTTGGTTCTTCTGGGGTTATAATCTTCCTTGTTTTCCAGTTTTTGAAGACAAGAAAGTGTTTATAACCCAATGACCAGGACACTGAGCAACTATCAGCTGGCCAATGGTTTATCCTGTGCATATTATTTCTCCGCAGTTTTCCTGTTTCCTGTCTGAAAAACAGTCCCTGGGTGTCAACTTGTGACATGTCTGATAAGGGTGAAATAGTGTCATTTGGAATCAGATGTAACACTGTACCGAATATCATGCAATGCAAAGGTTGAACAGCGTGTTACAGTCTTTCTGCAAACAGTAAAGGAGTTTTCCCTGTTTAATTTTTACATAAAATCTGTTACTAAATCATATTGAATGTGAAAAAGTTTTAGGCAAAGGGATTTTTTACAAGTTTATCCAAATCGGTTTTAATACTTACTGTTCTCAGACAAAGATATTGCAAAAAACCTCCATGTGTGATGAAGTATTTACCAAAGTTTCTTGTCAATGAATTTGCAATTCATTACCTTCCCCTCTTTCCCAATTAGTTGGTTCCCCATGCCCATAACAGTTGTGAAGAAACAGTGAAATTAAAAATGTTTTTACATGTTTTTTTGTTGTTGTTGTTTATTTTCAGGTGTCTGTATAGGAAGTTCATCTCAACATATTGTCACTTTTGATGGGCTGAATTTTAAGCTGACTGGCAACTGCTCTTACACCTTATTTCAAGACTTGCACCATGATGTTGAAGTCCTGCTCCATGAGGGGCCCTGCAGAGCAGCACCCAGGATGAACTGCATGGACTCCATCGAAGTGAAGCATCATGGTGTAGGAGTGCAGCTCTTCAGTGACATGGCAGTAAGCAAACACCATGAATTCATCTGTGTATTGTCTGCTCATGCTGCAGAATTCAGGTTATGGGGACAAATTTCATCTCTTGATCCTATTTCAGCCTATTTTTAACATCTCTTCTCCATTTCATGATACAATCAGTGTTTGCTTAATGAGCCAGACAAGTTTCCCCTCTTGTTCTCCCTGTTGTACTGGTGTGCCAATGTCAAGAACATGGGATTTGGCAATGTGTCCCTGACACTTCTGCCAGAAAGGCAGGATTACAGACAGGACATACTGCACACTGATTTCCCTCTTTTGGTCCCTCACACTATGTTTAGTCCATGGGAGAGTGCTCTGTCCCTCACAGAGCTGCGCCTGACTGGCCAGCTGAAGGTCTAGGGAGTTGCTTCTCACCTTGTGTGCAAATGGACCTCAGCATTGGAAGAAGGGGTATGCATTACATCTGTTTCATAGGCAGAGAATATTCAAACTCAACCCATGTTTCAACCTCTGGCTGCTCAGACATACAGGTGTTGGCCAACTTGCCAAAACTATCTCTCCTGACTCATGCAGCAAAACAGAGTGGACCAAAGCACCTACAGCAAGTTCTGCAGGGTGCTGGACAGCCTTGACTTCCACTGAGACATCATTTGAACCTTGTAGTATGAGGTTGTTAGTCTGTAGACATGTGGCCCTCAGAGAGTGTGCTTATATAGGAAAATGTTGGAAGAGTTCATGTAATTCACAGGATGCAGGTCAAGTATTTCTGTATATTTTTAGACTCAATAGAAACCTCCAGCTGGCGAAATTGTTTTTTATGTCCAGATTCAGTTGGATCTTCAGGTATTTGTCAAGTCAAAATGTGGTTCAACTGTAAAATTGGGTTGATTTGTAATGGCTTGCTAGACCTGATGTGATGACCTCACCTTTTTTTTTTTAAACAGGTGACTGTTAATGGTGAAAGGGTTTTTATCCCCTATTCCAGCAGCTTGTTTGAAATCACTGCCTATGGAGAAATAATGCACGAAATCAAGTTCTCGCTTCTTGGACATAATCTCACATTTACTCCAAGAAACAATGAATTTATTCTTAGACTTAATTCAAAGAGCTTTTCTTCAGGAACAAAAGGGCTTTGTGGTAAGTTTGAAAGTTAGTAAGTTAGTACTTTTAACAACTTCCTATTTGGGCTTGAATTTCTATTTATTTATTGAAATATGTGAATCTTCAAATCCATAAACTCTCTGGGTGAACTGGTCCCACACTTTCGGGGGAATACTGGATGTCTGTGTAGGTTTTTCTACTTTCATCCCCAATGTAACAGCTCACTGATGCCCAGTAATACTTTAGAAAGAACAGCAGAGACAACTTTCTCTTTTTTCTTGCTTCAAGTTATCTTTTCAAGGAGATTTGTGCTTTTTTTGGGATATGGGTTTAGTTTTAGATACTTATGAATTCAGTTCTGTGAGAAATCTGACCAGTGCTTGCAGTGAAGGTGAAAAATTTGAGAGGGCAACTGCTATCTGGGTGAGTTAATTCTACAGTATCCTTAGTGATGTAATCTATACAGAGATTGTACCTCTGTGGCTTGACCTGTACCTCCTTTAGTGAGGAAATGAGAAACAAGACCCCAGGTGTTTAGGCCTCTGTTGACAACAGCTATAAGGAATATCATTAATTCCTTGAGCCACTCCAACCAGCGTCATCCACCCCATCCCTGTTTTTTTCTAGGTTTATTTTAGTGCTGATTATTCAGAGATTTTTCTTTTCCCATTATTCTCCCTGCCAGGACTGTGTGACCAGAACCACGTCAATGACTTCACGCTGCGCAATGGCTCTGCCACTGCTGACAGCAGTGTGTTTATCCAAGACTGGACGGTGGCAGAGCTGGGCAAGGTCTGTGACAGCCGGAGGGAGGACAGGTGCTCTGAGCGCGCGCCCGACCACTGCCACCTGCTGCTCTCGGACCGCTTTGCGGAGTGCCACAGGATCATCACCCCCAACATCTTCTACGAGGCCTGCATGGAAAGCAGCTGCTATGAGGAGGAGGCTTGTGAGATGATCACTTCCTACGCTCACATCTGCCAGGAGTATGGCGTCTGTGTAGACTGGAGAACACCTGATCTTTGCCGTAAGAGTTTTACTCTGTGCTAAAACTGATAGAGAAATTGCCCTGCTTTGGGACATCTCATCAGTGTAATATTAAGTTTTTGAATGTTCCAGATCAAGTTTATTGTACAAGTGGTATTGCAGATCTTGTAACTGGTTGATCACCTACTAAGCTGAATGTTATGAAATAAGTGTTTCTTGGTAAACTGATAAAATTCCAGGCTAGGGGAAATAAACTGTGAACAGATAACCACAGTACCTGGCTCTGCAGCCACCAAACCTTTGTGGCATCAGGTTTGGGCTGAGAGTCTGCTAGGCTCTTTTAGCAGCAGATATCATTGCTTTTGATACAGACTTTGGATGGTCTGAGGTGGACAGAGAAACTCATAATTTGGACTAGTGGAATTGCTTCCCAGCCTGTCACTGTCACACCTGGCACAAAATAAGACTTTTCTTTGTAACAGTTTTCCCAAATCCTTCAATTTCCATAAAAGCTGAAACTTTTGAGAATGTGGTGGAAAAGCCAGTGTGATTTTAAGTTTCTGCTGCAGGGAAAATTGGGGAAATAGCCTGTCTTTGTGGCGTCATTTCTTGCCAGAACATGCCTGTTAGGCTGACTGAACCAGCTGTAATTTGCTTTGCAAATCTGGTTCTTTTGCCTGGATTTTGCTTGTGTTTTGGAGGTGAAAAGTTTGTGCTGTGTAGCAGGATGTGAGTATTGCACATTACCAGAACCCAACCAAGGCAAGCAAGACACCCATGCTAGACCCAAACTCAGACTTTGTATACCTTCTCTTCTAAATGCTCATAGACAAGTAGTTCTGCTTTCTTTTCCTTTTTTTTCTTTTTTTTTTGTTCCTGTTGTGAGGCATACCTAAAGATCTGCCAAAAATGCAAGGTATCATTAAATACAAGTAAATAACTCTTGAGGTGGCTTATTCTCCACCTTCTCCTGTTAACCTTTCTGCAGTGATGGTTGCAGACCTTCAGATAGTCCCTCAGCATGTCTGTTTAGTCAACTGCCTTAGATGTAGATGTGTGTAGGAATTTTCTTTCCCAGCTACCTCCTTACAGAGTGTCTTGATGTTCCAGTTGGTTTTCTCACCTCCTGCCTCTCTAGTTGAGTTTTTTATTGTTGCTTTGCCTTCTTTCCCTGGATACTTTTCATTTCAGAACTGAAGAACCAGTATCCTAAAGGTATGATAAAAAAAAAGAAAGTGTAAAACAAATGCTTTTTGCTTTTTTTCATGTTTTAAACTCAGACTGAAGGAATGATGGGATAGGAAGTCATGCTTTAACATGGAAAGGGTTAATGCTAAAGACTTTTTTTTCTGTCACCATTGGCTGCTAGAAGACTACGTGTAGACAGTTTAGCTGATGAATGTTTTCTTGTTCGTTTGTTTGGGAGCTTGGGTTTTGTCTCAATGTTTTTCGTCAGGGGACTGAAAGAAAGTTTTAAAAACCTCACAGCAGTCACAGGCTGGGAAATAAGAAACACTTTTTCTAATTGAAG
Source organism: Agelaius tricolor (assembly GCF_023055355.1). NCBI lineage: Eukaryota > Metazoa > Chordata > Aves > Passeriformes > Icteridae > Agelaius > Agelaius tricolor. The sequence goes on from NW_027269334.1 coordinate 457,993, forward strand.
CTGTAGAGAAAAATAGACTTAAGGGAACACACAGTATGGAAGCTGTGTCCATAGGTTTTTTGAATAGCTGTAGCCCTAATTTTGTGTTTGCTTTCAGAGACAATATCCTCAGGTTTGTGAATACATCAGTAAAAACTTTCTTAGCTTACAGGGCTGTACAGCTACTTGATTCAATTAATTCTGTTAATAAGACAATTTAGTTAAAAATATGCAGAAATCCAGCAGGTTCAGTTTTGAAGTACCAAAATGTTCTGTTTGTTAGCTTTCTTTAGTTGTGTGGGAACACTGCAGCCTATCAATTAAAAAAAAAAAAGAAAAAAAAGAAAACTTTCTTCAATGCTTTACTCTCTGTACTCTGTCCTGACTATCTCTTAACCATGCACTGTTACCATACAGATAAGGTTCTAAATTCTTGTCTGTGGCCCAGTATTGGAAACAAATTTTGACAAGTGAATGCTCACTCAAACCAACGTATTGGTGAGTCATATGTTGCTGCTGATTCATGTGGCCTGAAAATAGCGTTCGCTGATTTGTGCTGCAAGGGATCAGATCCATTCTTTGGGTGATGGCTTTCTAAAATGGAAAAAATGCTGAAGAAGGCTAGATAGGAAAGATTGATTTTCATTTCTTTAGATCTCGTAAATAAAGGTGATGTTTTCTTCTGTCTTGCTCAGCAATGAAATGTGCTCCACATCTGATGTACAACCACTGCCACATGTCCTGTGTGAAGAGCTGTGAGAATAATACCAAAGTCAGTGTCTGCAAGGATTATCCCATGGAAGGCTGCTTCTGCCCAGAGGGAAAGGTGATTTTTGGTGACAGCTGTGTTAGTGAAGAAGTCTGCACTCAGTGTGTCAGTGAGGATGGCACACACTACCAGGTAACTGCGAGCACAGCAAACTCTGGCAGTGGTTGGAGTTCAGCTTTGAAAGTAAATCTGTTTTCCCTTTGGATACTTTATTTTCTAGCTCAGTTCCTCCTAATCTGCTGGCTGTCAGCCCTATTTAGTTCCCCTAGTGTGAAATTGGCTGGGACTGGATATAAAGATCACAGATGGGACTGTACAGACCTGGAAAAGCATGACAATTCCATGTGGAGGGGTGTTTAGAGGAAAGAGAGGAAGACTGATGGCATAAGTGAACATTTACCAAGATAAACATCTTCATTCAGCAGAATTTTATGAGTAATGACAATTTAATCATAAATCCTTTACTTAAAATGTCTTGTCTTTGCAAAGCTCACTGAAATCGTTATGAGGGGCAGTGGAGAGACAGGTGTCAAACTCTTCTCTGTGTGATCAGGAACAGGATGCAGGGAATGGCTGGAGCTGTGTCAGAGGAGGTTTAAGCTGGATATCAGAAAAGATTCTTCTCCCAAAAGGGTATCAGGCACTGAACAGGCTCCCCAGGGAATGGTCACAGCCCCAAGGCTGCCAGAGCTCCAGGAGCGTTTGGACAATGGTCTCAGGCACAGGGTGAGATTGTTGGTGTGTCTTTGCAGGGCCAGGAGCTGGACTTGATGAACCTTGGTGTAAGTCATTGGAGACTGATGGTGGCGATTAGTAGGCTGTATAATGTAATGTTAGTTCATAGATGCTTGTGTGAGGAGAGGAGGGTTAAGGGGAGGAGTTGGGATGATAATTTTTAGCATTGTAGGAGGTTGAAGTTGTGTAGGTGGTCGGAGCCTTGTGGGTCCTTTCCAATTCGTGTATGAAATATTTCCAGTGGTTAATGGGGAATGGTGAGACCAAGTCAAATTTTTATCAAGTGGTGATTTGTGTATATCTATCTATATCTATATCTATCTATATATTTTATTTTTTTGAGGAGAATTATTCCTTCGATGAAATTATTAATTTTGGTTTTACTGAAAATCCACTTTGCTTAGTTAAGGCAGCCCTCTCTGTGGCAGTATGAGATTGGGAAAAGGTGTGGATGCTTTTCCACAGCTGCAGTGAAAGACGCTGTTGATTTCAGCATCACACAGTGGGTGTGTTCCCTGTTCCAAGTGCAGGGGTGGTTTCTCTTCTCTCCCAGCTACTCAGCTCTTAGAGTTTGCACATGCATCAGCCAGTCCTCTTCAATCCACGTTTTTGTTATGGGATTTGAAAGAGAAGGGACTTTAATTGCAGTGTTTTATGGGCTTTTGAACCGTAATGAGATTTTTGGGGAGGATCAGCTCATGTACCCGTTTTGCCTCTCCATCATTGCAGGCTTAGCTTTGTGAGCAATATAATAGGCACTTGGGTCAGGATTTCCTTAAACTCCTTCTTTTCTTCTGGTGTTCATTCCTCTGTTCTTTTCTACCCTAGATTGTGTTTGGGCTTATGGTGGGATTTTAGTCCCAACACTCAAACAGGTGGCTTAAAACCTGTAACTGTCTCTGAGTATAGATGCAGTACGCTTAGATTTGTCCTTTTTTTTTTTTTTCTTCCTATCTCTAATGGCCTCAGCAGAGTGTTAGTTTTAAACCAAGCTCCAGAGTTTTCTAGATGACAGCATTTTTTTTTGTGGCATCCTGACCTCCTCTACATGTTGTCATCCAGAACCTGGATTGGTTGTGCAAATTAAAATGTCTCATAATGCATCTTTCCACTCTTACCTCCCTATTCACATGGGTGTTAAATGTGTGGGTAACTTTGACTGAAGCTTTAATATCAATAATTTCCAATCTCGTGGGAAGGAGCAGTGACTGAGAAATTATCTTTACTGGTGGTTTCTGAATGTGCTCATTAACCCCAGGTAGTCACCACAGTGATGATTTTGGTGTTAGAGGTGTAATAGTGCTTTTCCAGTCTTCAGTCCACTGCAGAATCAAGTGACACTCCAAATAGTCTTAATATAAAAATATGCACAATTTATTTTTCTGTGTTGAAGAATTAGGGAAACTAAACACAGAGAAATAAATAGTGCATATTTTTATGTGCATAGGAAATTCTTCTCTGTTTTACTAATTAGGGAAAGCGGACACTTCTCTGTATTTCCCAAAATAATGCTGTTTCCCTTTTTACCACTGAACATGCAATCATGGTATGTAGTAGAACCAGTCCACTGTTACTCACAATAGCCTGCAATTGCATTTATACCTGAGCATTTTTGATGCTTAAAACAATGGTAATTCCTCATCCCATCCACGCATTCTTTACATCTTTTGCTAAATTGGCACACGACAGTCATTGCAGAATTATGTGTCCCCATAGTTTTTTACTGTTAACAGAGCAACCAACTCTTCATAGATTAATCTTCATGAATCTTCTGATTTTCCAGGCTAATGTTACTCATCCTCACCCACTCCCATCCTCCCATCCCATCATACCAGAGCATGGGATTTCTATGTAACACTCTGTTGGGGTTTTTATCTTCAGCACATGGAAACATGGATTCCTGAGAATGAGCCTTGCAAGATCTGCACGTGTCTCGATAACAAGAGGATCAACTGTACGGTCCGGCCCTGCCCGACTATCCAATGTAAATTCAATATTATTCAATATTATTAATTAATATTATTTAAATTTAGCTCTGTGACTGGACTTGAATTGATGCTCTGGTTCCTGGCTTCCTAGTTTTTGTTCAAACTTGTTTTATGGATGTTTTCTCCAGCTGTCCAGTGTGGTCCATGTGAAGTCGCTCGCCTGCGCAGGGGCCCTGGCCAGTGCTGTCCTGAGTACGAGTGTGGTAGGTTCTTGTACACTTTTGGAATCTTCTTGGTCTGTACTTTTTCCAGATATTTCTAAGGTATACAGTCCCTTTAAAAAAAAATAAAATTATTCAGTGCTTCACTTTTGATACCACTGAATTGTTGTACAATCATCCATGTGAAAAACCAAACAGCTCCTAAGGATATGAGTCTCCATTCACTTCCAACTTTGTATCTCTTTCTGTAGTAGATGAGGAAGCGAATGGAGCAAATTTTTTTTTTGTCTAAATGACATTAGAATGGTTTTTTCTTAAGCATTTATTTTTGCATCATCTATATTTGCCCATTAAATATAACATTAGAAACCTTAATCCGCCTAGCCAGAGCTTGAACACTTCTCTGAGCTATTTTGAAAACAAACTCTGACCTGTTGAACTTTAATATACTTCATATTTTAAGACAGCAATTGAGTGTGAGTTTAATGGGGATGTGCATGTGTCTGTGTGTGTGTTTTCTCAGGGACTAAGTAGACATGGTTTTAACTGCTCTCTAAAATTCTGCTCTTAGTTTGTGACCTGGTTTCCTGTGATTTGCCTCCTGCCCCTGTTTGTGAGTTTGGCCTGCAGCTTGCCCTGACTAACCCTGGAGAATGCAGACCAAATTACACGTGTGGTAAGATAATTTTTCCTAGCAGGGAGTGACTCTGGAACACTGCATTTGAGCAACACTGACGACTTCCTTTAGGCATTATTTTTTCCCCCCTCTGAAAGGTTTAATTTTGGTGCCAATGGATGTGTAACGATTTCCCAGACTTGGCAGAAGTATATTGCTGGCACTTGGAGTACACTTTCAAATTAAGGACAAGAGAAAAACTTTACTCTTGGGCATGTGTTCTCTGACCCTGGTGCTTATTTTATAAATCTTCTTGTTTGTTAATGGCACAAGAATTTTTTTGGCAGGGCAGAAACTTTTCTGAGTTCCCAAACCAGAGCCTTTTATATCTGTGTTACTCCTCAGGCTTTAAACATGTTTATAACAGTTTGAGATCCTGATTAATGCCTTGCTGCCAGTGAACTGTTCTGTTCACTGGCAGCACTCTGAAAATTTATGAGCTTGACATGGTGCCCACCTTTTTCTGCCAGCCTGCAACAGGGAAATGTGCAGCTCCACCTCAAGCCTTTCCTGCCCATCACACCGGATGCTGACTGTTGTCAAGACCGAGTGCTGTGACAAATATGAGTGTACCTGCAGCTGTAGGAACTCCACAGTGAGCTGCCCTCTGGGGTATCTCTCCCAGTCTCTCACCAATGACTGTGGCTGTGTGTCAACCACCTGCATTCCAGACCAGGTAAGGGAAGTGAAATGTCTTTTCCACAGGGAGTGGCAGTACCAGAGCAAGCAGGCAGACAGCTAGATATGAGTAAACCCCCAATGAGACTGCTGGAAAATGATGCCAGGGCATTTTTCATTTACAAGTGCCTGAAAGAAACACACTATTACTTCATACTGTTGCTTTTATTACAGTAATTTATTTTGACATAACCAGTCAATTTTTGTAACTTTGAGATAATATTAAAAACCATTTGAAACTTAAAGGTTACTCAAACATCAGGAATTTCTGAGGTGATTTTTGTTTTCAGGTAACACATACACATACTTTGGGACCACTACCATTACTATATATTCTTCCAATCCCATACTAAATTTGTTGACATATTTGGTACACCTTAGATCTAAACTTCCTTGGGCTCATTGATTACCTTTGTCTCCGTCTGAGAAGGTGTGTCGCAGACATCTTTCATGAAAAATCCTTTCTTAGGATTTTTCCTTGTGAGAAGCTGCAGTTACAGCAACCAAAGTAAACAATGGTTATCTGCTGCTGTGGAATGCAACAGGTAGACCCTGTGATTGGTCTCCTGTGGGTGTTTGGATTTCCTGACCACTCATGGCAGAGCTGGCTCTTGCTCTGTCTGAGACACAGATCTTTGTTATTCATTCTTTTCTATTCTTAGCTTAGCTAGCTTCTCAAGAAACTTTTTCCTTTCTATTGCTTTTTAGTATAGTCTAATGTAACATATATCATAAAATAATAAATCAAGCCTTCTGATCATGGAGTCAACATTCTCGTCTCTTCTTCACCCTGAAAACCCTTGTGACCACAGTCACAGAAGGTGTTGTGTTTTTTAAGAACTATATCACCATTTTTAAGTTTTTGCCAAAATATTATTCTGCAAAAGCTTCACCGGGGTATATTTTTCTTATTTTGCCAACCTTTTATTAAGTTGTTACATTATGTTAACCTTTAAGATAAAGTTGCTTAGGGAAGATGTTGCAGGGCAATGTAATTTTTTCATTAAACCTGAACATAGGGTTACCTTATCTTGCAGAACAGGACATCTACCTTTTATTGTCCATTTCTAAGTAGTTCATGACCTTTCATAATTCATTTTATGTCTCTGAGACTTACTTGCTCTAGCTATAAAAATAAATGTTCTCTCTTTAATACCAAGCTGTAATTTTATTAATAGGAAGTTCAATATAAGGGATGGCTCTGCTTTTTAGGGGTAGCTGTGGTGGCCAGATGATACAAGAGGATGAAAGCTTTTAGCTCCAAGTAGGATCTCTTCAGATCAGATGGTTTAGCTGGAAGAAATTTTGTCTTCAAGGCTCCTTCTAGAGGACTTACTGTTTATTATCCCTAAATATTGTCACATTATACTTACAGGGAAACTGAGACCCTGGGCAACTCCACTGACTGCAGATAAAACTCTCCAATTTATTTTCTGTAAAACAGTAGCTTTATTTGTACTTATTTTTGTTTCCTCAACAGGCTGACCACAATTTTAAGACCTGTAGCATTTCTAAGGGATTAAAAATACTCCATAGAATTTATGATTGATGTCACACCTTAAAATGCAGCCCTTTGGAACCAACAGTGTACCCTGACAGCAGCAGTGTGCTCTTTTATGTATGAACTATTGCATTTAATAGGTGTGTGTGCACAACAATATAGTCTATCCTGTTGGGACAACCTGGGAAGATGGATGCAGGGAATGCTCTTGCAGCAGTCTGAGGGATGATGTTACAGGACTTCAGATGACAGAGTGTCATGACAAAGAATGTGACACGTTCTGCTCTCAGGTAGGTAACACATAAACCAATGCATTGCCCAGCAGAGCCCTGGTGGGGACCTGCAATGATCCCTTTTAAGCCTTCTTGTTTAGAAAGTAACCAGAGAAAATTAGAAAAATAGGTGTTGTAGCAATGGATTATCTTGGGAGCAGAGCCTAAGAGCATGAGTCTGGGCATTATTGACTTCATTTTAGGGTAATTGTTTTAGGATTGCATCCTGCTGCCAAGAAAATCAGTGACAAATTTATTTTATGTTTTGATAGAAGAAAAACTGTATCCTGAAGTGTATGTCACTTACACCACTTGCACAATAAGTGTTCATGATGTCTGAAGTTCAATTGCAGATGTCTGTTCTAGCTCAAGTTCACTTTCTGAAGTTCCCATTTCAGCTCTGTCTATTGCTAAGCTCTGCCTATTGTAGCAGTAATAACGCTTCATGCTGGGACCTTTATTGTGCTCAGACATCTGCTAAATCCTATAAAACCCTGTGGTTTCCTTTTGGAAGCCTGCAAAGGAAGTGTGAGCCACTTTGTTATATTGACTTAGATGGTCAAACAGGAATAGACAGATAATTGGTACAAAGAGTTGGTAGAGAAATGTGATTTAAGCCAGATATTAGGAAAAAGTTCATCTCCAAGAGGCTGGTCGGGCACTGACACCGTCCCCAGGGAATGGTCATGGCCCAAAGCCTGGAAGAGCTCAAGAAGTGTTGGGACATGGTGGGCTTGTTGGGGTGTCCTGTGCAGGGCCAGGAGCAGGACTCGATGATCCTGTTGGATCTTAAATACTGCATCATTCTCTAGGACCAACCAAAAACCCCTAATCCACTAGGAAAAAACCAGCAAATCAAGTGCAGAGTTTGATGAGTAAGTTTGAGGATGCCAAATGCAGGAAAAACCATGAGAATAGATGTGGCAGATTTACCTGTTGCAATACAATCCCTTCAGTTTCCTTGTGTAGAAAAGACTTTTCTATATTATGGCAATTTTAATGAAATATTAGGTTTAAAGTATCTAGCTGTGTTTCAGCTCACAGCAATAATTTATCAATAATTTTTTATTCCAATAAAATCTCATCAATGCAGAGCTACAGGTCCTTGACATTGCAGCATCAAAAAAATCTGGTTAAAAACACATAAAAAGACTTGGTGGAAACAATGCCAGTTCTTTATGGGAATTTGTCATTTCTTCAGCTCCTTTAATGGTTATCAAGGCTGTACAACCAAAATTGTTATTGATAGACTACCTGGATACCTCAGATTTTTTTCCTTTGCTTACTCCTGATTCAGTGGATATACATATCAAGGACGTCAGTGGTGCTGTCATCCAGTTTGAAATGACCTTAAAATTATTTTTCAGTTCAGATTAGATGGCATTAAAAGTTTTATTGATATCAAATACTTACTTCAATCATGAATCATTATTAGGATGATATTTAGACTCTCTGCTGCTCCTGGTTATTAATTTCATTGCCAGGTGTTAAAGTTATGCTGTATCATTTTTGACAGTGTCATCTTGGAGTTTTTTAAGTCTTGTTACACGAAAAAAAAAAAAGGAAAAGAAAAAAAAAAAAACCAAAAAAACCCCAACTCCATAACATGTATTAGCTCTTGGATTTTTACTTCTCTTGTGTTTGCCATGCAGAAAGAGGCATCTGATACTTCAGATGCTTCAGACATGTATTTAGCAGATAAAAGTAATGTAAAACCAAATTGCTCAACAGCACAACTTCTCTCACAAAGCTGGATCAATGTCTGGCATCACATTTTATGATGTTATATGAAATAAACTTCCATATCAAAGACCATTGATTATCAAGGTTTGCTAATGTGCTTCAGGTTGCAAATCAGGGATTGTTCATGAAGGGAGGGAGCAGTTGGGAATCCCTCAGTAATTCAGTTTGACCAAAATAAAATTATGCTTATATTTTACAGGCATTTTTCAATGAACAATATTATGTGACAGTACATCTCTCCTTGAACTCTGTGCTGAGATCAGAGTTATGTTTTGCCCCTTGGACACTGCCTGGCTATTACATATAGAATATTTTATTTCTAATTAGATTAAAGCTTTTTGCTTTCTTGCACTTAGATATTTTACTGTTTCAGTATTTTGCTGCTTGCTTTTGGAAATTAATATATATTAAAAGTGAGAATTGGGATTCCTGTTGTTTCTGTGGGTCGGGTTTTTTTTGACCTATTTTGCTGGATTTATAAGATTTTTCTTTAGTAACAGAGGGCCTACTGTTAAATTTTCATGCTTCTTAATTAGTTTTCCATAAGTAGGTGTTAGACTTTGATGAGATACATAATCTCTAGTGTTGCATAGTAGTTTCATTTTGTTATCTTTGTAGAATTTTTTTCAAATGCCTTTTGCAGGTAAACTGTTGCCTGTAACTGTGTTGGACTTGACAGTGTTGGGTTAATGGTTCAACTTGGTCTTAAAGGGTTTTTTTAATGTAAATGATTCTATAAAGAAAAGATAAAATGATCAGTCAAAACCAGTCCCTGGATTACATGTCTAAGAAACCTGCATCCTCTCTCTGCTTAAACACAGATGTCTGAGTGTGCTCAGACTGAATCATACCCTTGAATTTTCTGGAATGGGAAGGGCAGTTGCGAGTGCTGGTTAACCTCCAAGATGCCACAAGAGCAATTTTTACCTTTAATTTGCCTTTGTAAAATACTTCTATATGAAAAAGGGTTTTAAAAAAAAATATTTAAACCCCCTCATAATTCTATCTGTCCTTTTTCAAACTCTCCTTTTCATAAAAGGTTGCTAACATTAAACATCGATCCTAAAAGAAAATGCTGGGATTGATGTTCTTGTTTGCCTCCTCTTCCTGGATAAGGAAGTTCTTTTATTTTCTTTCCTCCCCCAGGGCTACAAGTACATTGTGCCAGAAGGGGAGTGCTGTGGGAGATGTCAGAAAACTGCCTGTGAGGAGCTGCACTTTTGGCCTCGGGGTGATGAAGATCCTCCTTTGCATGAGGTGAGGTGCCAGTGGGATGGACACTTTCCCTCCTCACAAAAGCCCCCTGGAGTTATTTTGTGTTCCATGGAAGGAGATGAAGATGATATCAGCTTTTTCTTCTACACATCAAGCAGCACTGAGAGACAATGTTTTGGGTATGCTTGTGACCTACGCAGTCAATTCCCATGTGCGAATCCTCCCCACCCTTGTCTGGGCCAGATATTTTGTGTGCAATCACTAATTTCAGCCATGGTAGCTTGAAAGAATGTTCATTGGGTATAATGCCTCCCCAGCTGTCAGCTATTTGTTTAAATTATCCCAGTTAATTTGTATTACAATCTGCTGCTGTCTTAAAGAAAGAATCTTGTTAAAGTGCTGTTTTGCAACCTGCCTTTTTCCTTGTTTTAGCATGAGGATTTCTTAATGTGGATCACTATGCTTCTCTGCTTCATCAAACAAGCCTTTGGAAGGCCTATTTTTGTGTCCCACTGTCTCTCACTGACTTTTTTTTTGTCCTACCACATTAATAATTATACTCTGCAGTCTTTTCCGTGCTATGTCCTCTTGTAACTCTTCTGTCATTAGTGAAGAATTAAGCATTTAACCCCCTAGAAGAATGTGTTTCCAAACTTTCTGAGCAAAGATGTTTGACTGCAGTTGGGGATCTAATCTTGAGTTTTGCTGTTCCTAAAGTGTTTTCAGAGTTGTATCAGTGAAGGAATTAAACTAAAAAGCAGTGAGAGTTTCTCCCAGCACTGAACTGTGGCAGCATCTTCCTCCTGGCTGCTGTTCCCTGTCTGTTCCCAAAAACAGCACTTGAAGTTCCTGCTTCGTCTGGTCTGTGGGTGATGATAATAAGAGATCTATCAACAGGATCTCGTCTTTTCTGCATTTGCAAGTTTCAGGTCCAGAGCCTGTTGCTAAAGCCTCCTTTGGGCTTAGCAGAGCAGATTTGCAGCAGATTGCAGCAGAAAAAGGGGCTGCTCAGCTGCAGTGCAGTGCAGTGCAGCTGGTCACCAGGGAATAAAAGCAGATTTAACTCCAGTTAGGAGTGCTTTTCCTTCTTCACATGTTATTTGACCTGTCCCTTTTGAAGGATACTTCTCTAATTCTTATTCTCTACAAACTCAGCATACTTTATAAACTGATTGTCGCGGAAAGGGTTTGTGGAGACCTGTTGAGTGACACTGTTCCTGATGTAGTAAATGTGCTTTTGGCAAGCCAGCATCTGTCTGGGGTGGCCTTCCCACTGTCCAGGGGCACAAATATCCCTCTATCCGAGGGCTGATTGTGTTTAATCCACTCTCAACTTCCCCTCAGGTTGGAACGGAGTGGCGATCCCCCTGGAACCACTGCATTGTCAACGAGTGTGTCCGGGTGAACAATGAGGTTTTTGTGCAGCAGAAGAATGTTTCTTGCTCCCAAATGGATGTGCCAGACTGTCCAGAGGGAACTGAGCTGCGTTGTGACGAAGTGATCGACTGTTGTCCTTCCTGCAGATGTGGTAATGTTTGGGGCATGGCAAATGGGATCACTCCAGCATGAATTCTTTCATGGGGTGACTATCTGGTTCTCAACAACAATTTAAAAAGTGTGTGTTCTGGAAGCATAGCCCCACTTTGAAGGGCTCCCGTGTAATTCAGACACTGAGTACAGAAGTACCTGCTGCTGCATCCAAAGCCCTGTGGACAAAAGGGGAGGGGGAGATTCTGCCTTCCAGTGCTTGAAGGGAGCCCACAGGAAAGATGGAGAGAGACTATTGACAAGGGCCTGGAGTGACAGGACAAGGGGGAATGGCTTCACACTGACAGAGAGCAAGTTTAGCTTGGATATTAGGAAGAAATTCTTCCCTGTGAGAGTGGTGAGGCCCTGACACAGGTTGCCAGAGAAGCTGTGGCTGCCCCATCCCTGGAAGTGTCCAAGGCCAGGTTGGATGGGGCTCTGAGCAACCTGGGCTAGTGGAAGGTGTCCCTGCTCATGGCAGGGGGTTGGGACTGGATGATCTTTAAGGTCCTTTCCAAGCCAAGCCTATGATTCTGTAACTCCTAACATAGTCTTGACTCAAAAGTCTAAAGCTAAACGTTTGGTTAATTGGCCTCAATCTGGGAAGACTCACAGTGGTGTTTAGTTGACACGCATGTGTGCAACCACAGGGTGAGGAGGGAACAGTAGGAGGAGGGAAGGATATATGCTCTCTAAGTTACAGAAAATTGGAGTTCATCTTCTGAAAGTGTGAGGCTTGAACTGGAGGGGAAAGTTTATTATGTTCTGCCATGTACTTGTTCAAAAAGAGCTCAGCCAGAGATAATTTTATGTAGCATCAAGTATAGCTCTGACAAGTTGTTGCCTGTCAGTGTGTAATGTAAGAGGGCTCAGTTATGCCTCTTTACAGTGAAACTGCATACAAATTTCTTCAAGCTGGAACTGTACTGAGTCAAAAGAGCATAGCTGTGGTTGATTAAATCTTGGAATTGTCATTATAATGGTAATGCTAAGAGGAATACTTTGTTCTTTTTCAGTGCCCCTGAATGGTTGTCCATTGAATGGCACTGTTATTGGGGTAAGACACAAATTCCTTTTACCTTTTGAGATGGCTAGATATTTAAATATATGAATGAGCTTTTGAAAGACACACACTTGTCAGAATAGTCACACACAGAATACAGGGCAGCTTTTTTTTCCAGATAGAATCTCTGCAAGGAAGACCTTGGAGTAAAAGCAGTGCCAGGGGGCTCAGTATGTCTATGTCCAGCTCCTGACTCTGCCAGGGTCTTCCTATATGACAATGAACATCTCTGCAAAATGGGGATAGCAAAGTTTCCTTTTCTTGAAGGATGCTTGAAAAGAGTGCTTAAAAACTGTGATAATCTGCATTTTGTAGTGGTTTGCAGAGTACCAAACACACAGGAAACTCTCTATGAGGGTTAATCTCCCTAGCGATCCTTGCCCACTTTGGGGAAGCAAAACCTTCCCATATTCTGCTTAGAGGATAAGGCATATTAAAGCAAGGATGGAGACTTCCTCCACCTGTGTGGAAGGAGAGGTATCCCTCCTTGGCTATTAGCAAGAACAGGAAAGCTTCCTGTTCTTGAGCTTCCTCCCTGTTTGACCTCTTTTCTCTTTCAAGATCCCTGCTGATATGCCCTGTGAGGAAATTTTTTCTCCACTGCGTATTTAATAGATAGATTAAGACATGTTTAACCCAGCCTGCGGTAGTGGGAATGATGTTAAGCATCTGATCTCATTTATGCCGAATTTATCTTTGGAAAGCTCTGTCAATTGTCCATTGTTTCCCTAAATCCATATTCTGGCAGCACCTCTGGTGTCAAAGAGCTCTAAATATTCTCACCATCCCCCAGGGAAACAGGTTCTCTTTAGTCATTTAACCTAACTTTAACCTACTCATTCCTGCTTTGTCAACACGTGCCTTCCTTTTTCATTTATTTAAAAGTAAATGTACTCAACATTTATATTTATATTTTAGTGGTGTGGCAGAGAGAACCTTTCTCTATCTATTTCTTGTGGTTTGGATTTTTTTTTGTATAGTCCAAAGGCATAAGTTTATAAGTTTTTTAGAGCTAAAGCCATGTCATCAAACATCCATCATTCTGTGTAGAGATGACTTCCCTGTAGAATTAAATCAAAGGAAAAATTCTTGTTTTTCTTGTCAGAAAAGAAAAGCTTTCTTGTCAGAACACTGGTTTTAAAAGTGATAAATTCTGGAATAATCTACTTTCTCTTTGATCCCTCTACTTCTTTCCTCTTTTGTATGTTGTCAGAACTAGTTAGCATCCTATAAAGACAATATTAGTAGGGAATGTCAAGCAGGACAGTTATTAGCAGCTCTTGCCACTTTCTCTTATACAGGATTATATATTCCATATATGTATATATTGCAAACCAAAGGTGTTTCCACTTGTGTGCTGTTCTGCCATGACCAACTAATTTTTTTCTCCTCCAAAAAAATGTTCACCTGATCTGTCAAGTAAAGTACTTTTTCTTTCTTCAAGCATTTGAAAATATTTACAAATAATTTAAAATTAAACATAAGGAAATTTTGAAACAAAATGTCACATTGAAACCAAAATGAGAAGTGTCTGTGTTTTGAAAACTTCAAAATAAAACGTCTCAGCTTCTGCAATATTGAAAAAACAATCCTCAAATTTCTTAAACTAGCTTCATTTAATGACTTACTATAAGTTAATTAGCTGCCTGTCTGAAATATTTTGAGCACCTGGTGTCACCACAGCTTTGTTTTGTACTATTCTCTGCTTCGGTGACTGGTTCCAGAGTCCTGGTCAGGAAGGAAGATGTGGTGTCCACAGAAGTTTATACTTCCTGGATTTCAAACCTTTTATGTTGGGTCCTTTAAGAATAAGCTTCAAGTTTCATTTTATGTCAAGGGAAAACTTTCTTTCATTAACTCCTTCCCTGAATAGTTCCAAGTTTTGAGATTTTACTGCATTTCTGGTGATTGACTAGTCGTGTCCTTAATCCCTTCACATTTTTATAATGTATTTGGTTATCAATATGATATTCCAGTAATTTGGTGTACTGTATCTACTCTGCTGTTCTTAACAATGCTGTGGGTTTTAACTGCAAGTTTCCAAGCAGGTGGCTGTATTTACCAAAAGGATTATCTGTATCTCTCATCTGTTTTCTCAGGCTTTTACTGACTGGCATTTTTGAAGGTGATCTGAGCAGATTTGAGCTTTATGCAGGTTATTTTGGTGGCTCTGGGTTATTTTGGTGTTGACATTTCGTTCCAAGGTAGCCAAGAAAGCACATGATAGGTGTGCTATATAAAGGGAAAAATCTGTATCAATCCATTATTTTGTTCAGTTCTGTCATGCTAAGCAAATCTGGGATCAGGGCTAGATCTTCCCCCAAAAGCTCAAGGCACTTGTGTGTGAAGATTTAATTTCAACTCATGTCTAGTAAATCCCTATGTTCCTGCCTCTCAGAGTGATAATCATGTGAGTTATCTATTTTGTGTTTAATTGGAATGTTAGAACTATTAGAAGAATCCATGAGGATATCAGTGACATCAGTTGTGGCTTTGTAGACCTTTTCTTTATGATGTTGTAGCCTAGAGCCACTGAGGCGTTCTCTGATAAAGAATGTCATGCGGTTTGCACTAGAACTGTCACTCTGGTGTCTGACTGCTTTCCAGTGTTGAGATCAAACAAGAAATATGAATTTTCATAAGATATTTGCTCTCCATCTGTTGTGGTGTAACCCCAGCCAGCAGCCACTCACTCCCTCCCCACCAGCAGGATCGAGGAGAGAATGGGAAGGGTAAAAGTGAGAAAACTTCTGGGTTGGGATAAAGAGGGTAAAAGTAAAAGCTGTGCAAGCCAAGCAAATAAAGGAATTAATTTACTACTTGCCATGGTTGGGCAGGTGTTCAGCCTTCCCAGACAAGCAGAATGGTGCTCCTTCTTTTCCCCATTGTATATTCTGATCCTGATGCCATAAGGTCTGGTATATCCCTTTGGTCAGCTGGGGTCACCTGTCCTGGCTCTGTCTCCTCCCAACCTCTGAGGCACCCCCAGTCTCCTCTGCAGTCTGGCAGTAGGAAAAGCAGAAAAGGCTTTGGCTCTGTGCAATCCCTGCTCAGCAATAACAGCATTCTGTATTATCAACCCTGTGTGCAGCACAAATCCAAACCACAGCCCCATTCCAGCCACTGGGAAGGAAATTGTACCCCAGGCAAAATCATCACGCCCTCCCTCTCCAGGAGCAAAATTTTGAGTGTATCCCCATACCTGCCTCCGTTGAGGTTTTTTAACCCTCCAGATTAATGATAGTCACTACAAAAGGTTAAACCTGGAAAGCTGAGGAATCCCATGTTCAGGTCTCAAGCTAAGCTGTTAAAAGACAGGAATCTCCCCCTTGGTATTTCCTCTTTCATCATGTTTTATGTAGAGGATCTTTTTTCTAGACCTCAGGAGAGAGTCGTTGTTACTGGTTATAGAGACCTGAGCACCTCTGTTGTCCTGGGGCGCAGAATAAGAATGTAGTTAAAATTCTGTGCTCAGAACATTTCTACTTCACAGTAGAAACTACCTATAAATGCATTGCTTTTACACTGTTACTCTGGCCAGCTATTTGTTTTTTGATCCACTTGTTTCCTGAGCATTTGACAATTCAAAATGGAATCTGAGGATATGCACAGTACCAAGTGAAATCAATGGTGGCATTCCACTAGTATCTGAAGCACAATTCAAACCTTTCATAATCTAGCAAAATTGTCTATTTACCTAATTTATTTTCCTTCTTTATTAGTTTTTAGAAGTTTGTGCAAATCTTGAGTAGGCTACTCCCACTTTGTCCTTTCAACCTTTGTGGTTTGTTATTTTGAGGTTGAAATGAAGGCCTTTGCACCTGGGAGGAAGAAAGAGTTTGTCTTAGGATTCCTTTCAGTGTAGGGTAACCAATTACTGACTCCAGATACTTTTGTTTCTTAATGGTTTGGCATTTTTGCTCTGCATTTTAAATGTCATTTTTGCTTCCTTTGAAAAGGTGATGGGATCCAGAAAACAAGGTGCTGGGCAAGAGCTCAGGGCATTTGAATCGTGTTCAGCCTGATTTGCTTGTAACTATGGACAAAGTGGAGTTCTTCAATCACTAATTCTGCTTTTTAAAATTTTGTATTTTCTTAATTTTAAGCTTTTAGTCCTTTAGAGATTCCATGCAGAATTGTTACAAAAACAATATAATTTCTGCCCATAATCTGTGGGTTGTCATGGCTCTAGAATAAAAACTTGTTGTAAAATAAATTCATTGCACTCAAAAAACTCTTGGCAACCATGTAGACAGAGTAAAAAAAAATCTTCCTCATAACTTTCAAGAATCCCTTTCTTGCTTGCTAGATATTTAAGCAACAAAGAAATGCCAATGACATTTCTCAGATTAAGGACTTCTAAAGGGCTTCCTAAAAAAAGGAAGCCTCATGCTGCTTGTTCTGGAATTAGAGATGAAAAATATCAAGGTCTCTGGAAACTTGGCGGCATGGGTTTCTTGTTTCTCTAGCAAAGAACTACAGTACAAGATTTAATGAAAGAGATTTAACCTGAAATCACTTGTTTGCCTGGATTTTGCTGGTGAGATGGTCACTGACAAACTGATTCTGATGTTTCAGCACGGGAGGCGCCTGATGGTGGATCAGTGCACAACGTGTGAGTGCTTCCAGTCAGCACCTCGGAAGTACACCCTGAGGTGCACCAAACTCAACTGCCAGGCCTGCCCAGTGGTGAGTGGGAGCAGCCTGGGGGTTCTGCTAGGAATGTGTCTGATGAGAGTTATGTTCTTCACTGTACACACCACTTTATGCCTGGTACAGCTCTGGGGCCTTTGGCCTTTCTTCAGGTTCTTCTGAGAAGTCTTGCTCTGTGTTCTTTCCATGAAGTAGATGATATGCATTAAATCTGATCTAAATCCTCAGGGTAGCAAAGATAACTTTAGATGGTACTCAGCTCCACAGGCATATTTTATTGTTTATTTTAGATTACTTACCCTTAGGGCAATATAAGGTTTGGCAAATCATTTGCAAGACGAACTGCTGAGTCCTCTTTCCTACAGTGTTACCTGTCCCTCCAGGGACTGGCAGCTCAGGCAGATCTCCATGCTTCAGGCCTTTCCTATGACAATTTTCCAAATTGTCTAAAAGCTGGGCTCAGTAGCATTTGTTTGGTTCTCAGCCCTTTCCTTTGGTGATTTGAAGTGATGGTCCCCATCAGTTACCACTGGTTTTTGAAGTCTTTGCTGCTGCTTTGATGCCCTCACCTGCAAGGAATGACTTTGGCTGAGAAAGCTGGAGAGATATATCTTCCATTTCTGCTCTACTGACCAACAGTGTGACAGGATTGCCTGATTAGCTCTGCTCAGTTCTGTAGTTTTTTCTCTTAGCACCAATACCTCAAGTAGAAGGAGATCTAAGTGAGGTGCAGAGGCTGGTTTGATTGCCCTGTGTCCAAAGAGCACAGACCAGAAGCTAAGTTTCACAGAAAAAAACCCCAAAACTTATATGCCTCTTCCTCTTCTTCATCCTTTCCCTGGATAGTGGATGGAGCACAATGGCCCCAGCCAAACCCAGTGTGTGTGCAAGTGGTGGCCCTGGCACCCAAAATCCACATCTCTAACATGATCATGTGGGATTTCTGGCTGATGTCCAGAAGGGGCATACACTGATAGGGTCCTTGGAACAGAGAGGGGCAGAGTTTTTGATGAGTCCAATCTCCCATCCTGAAGTAGAACTGGAAAGGACTGGAAATGTAGTTAAGTTTCTGTAGAGAGAATCTCTACCAATAAAAAAATAGAGCAAAACTGCAGACTCAAATTATTTCCTGCAACTCTTTTTCTTGAAGAATTGTCAACAGTGTCCCAGCAGGCCTGTTGTGAGTAGAAAAATGATGATATGACTTCCAAATGATGTCCAGGGACAGGTCAGTGGTTAGGGCAACACAAGGCCAGCCAGTTTTATGTGGAGAATGCAGCTCAGATAATTCATAAGTGTTCCACTTGCCCATTAGGCCATCAAACTGGCTTTGATCCCTTTTATTTGGTGGTGTGGATATAGCCTCTGACAAAGAGGACAATCTGGAATACCGTTTGTGGTTCTAGACCCTAATATCACCCCTTCTGTAAGGTTTGATTATAGACATAGGCTTTTGAAGGGAAAACAAATGGCCAAGCTCAGTGCTGAGCATCTTTCTCAAAATATAACCTGGCAGATCCATGAAAGAAAACCCAAACAGATACACCAGATTGAATTTGTGGCCAGAGACATGTGTGCATGTGTATGTTCTCACACAAAGATACACGAGCATCCATTCTTGCTGCTTAATGCAAGGATCCAGCTGTAGAAATTAATGGTAGAGGAATCATTATAATACATGATAAAAAAAAAGGTTGGGGGGGGAACATTCCTCTTCTGCTTCTTTCACCACCCACACATTACTTAACCAGTTCCTTTTCCCCATGTAACACGAAAGTACAGACTAGGCAGAAAACCCTGAAGAAAGGGCCATTTTCAGTTGGGCTTATTAAGGACTGTGAACTTGAACTATGAAAGCTACACGAGGGAAGTTGCAGGTCTAGGAGTATATATCCCTTCCTAGCCATTGTAATGAATTTGTGGAGCTTGAGGGGAAAAAAAATCAAATAAGATACAGAATGTCTTCATCTCCCTAAAGGCCAGTGGGATTCACACAATTCACAGGATCTTTCCTGTCTCAAAGCCTTTGACTTCATGTTATACCTAGATTAAAAGCAATTCCTTGCTAATGGATAAAATTTAAGAGTACAAATGGGTTAAGAGTACCAATTCTCTCAGGAACACCTGCGTTCTCCTGGATGCTGAAGTTGTGTAAGGAAAAGCACTGGCAATTGAAGTGCAGCCAACTCCAGCATATTCTGCTCAGGAGGGTCATTTTTTGGGTCATTTTATGACCTGCTTTAGGTGCTTATATTTTTGCTAGTAGGGAAAGTTCGCCTAAGTAACAATAAACTATGTTTTCCCCCAATGATTTAATAGTAACTCTCCCTCCCCAAAATCTCTTCAATAAAAACCATATGGATAACATGCATGCCTTAACTGAACCAGAAAGTGTTTATTTTTTTAAAAATGTTCATGTCATCATAAGCAGCTGTTGGTTATCTGGAGCAGCTGGGGACGTTACTGTGGGATACTTCATGTGTTAGCTCAGTTGCTTTCTGCTTGGTTTGATTTTCTTCCTTATCATTATTCACTCTATACCTTTCTGCCTCTCCACTTAGTGCTGCTCATTCTCCCATGCTCTTTTTCCTGCCACTGATTTTCCCTTCAGTGCTGTTTGTGAGGCTCCATTATTCTCCTTTTCTTTCTTGCTCTCCTTTTTCCTTATTCTGCCCTTTTCCTGCCTAATGCTTACTGGATACTTTGCCCTTTTCTCTCCAGTTTCAGCACTTCCAACTGCTTTTCCATGTTGCACTTGTATAGAATCCATTGGTTTTACTTAGAAGCATTTTCCTGGCTGTCATTTTGTCCTCTGAATCTTATTTTTTTAAAAAAAGCTTCTTAAAATGAATACAGGATGCATGCTTAAAACAAAATAAATCCAGAAAAATGTCCTTCACCTTCTAGAACTACAGAAGGCAGGAAATCCCTGGCTCTTGCTGTGGAAAATGTGTGCCAACTTCATGTAGCATCAGGCTGAGAGATGGAAGGGTTCAATATCTTCAGGTAAGTTTTAAGCACTCTTTATTTTATTTATTTTTTATTTAAATGTAAATGTATCATCAAATATAAATCAAATGTATCATCATGTTTTTGATTAGGTAACGTGGTATTACCAGTGTTTTTTGTATCTTAGAATAATTTATCAAGGAAGTTAATTTGTTCGTAAATAAAAAATGGGTGACTTCATACCCCAGTGCAAAATCCTAGAGGGGCATTCTAGATTCAGGAATGTTACCACAGAACTTCAACTGGAATATGACCTCAAACAGAGGAAATGAAAACCCTCATTTAAGATGCGAAATAGTTAAATTAAGAATGTGAATTTTGAGAAACTTCTCCAGCACAGAATGATAGAATGGATTGGATTGGAAGGGACCTCAAAGATAAGCTTGTCTCAATGCCCTACCATGGGCAGGGACACCTTCCAGTAGAGCAGGTTGCCCAGAGCCACCTCCAACCTGGCAGTGCAGGATATGTTCTTAAACAGGAGTGGATATTTTTCTGGTTAAACCCCATCCTCTGTCACCAGAGACAGGATCTAAATTTTTCTTTTATTCCATTCGTATGAAAAATCTTAAATGGGGAGAGTATGGGAAGAGCCACGAAGCTGGGGAAGGGTCTGGAGCACCAGGAGCAGCTGGGAGGAGCTCAGCCTTGAGAAAAGGAGGCTCGGGGGGACTTTCTGGCTCTGCACAACTCCCTGACAGCCGGGGGGGGTCAGGCTCCACTCTCAGGGTCAGGCTCCACTCTCAGGGAACAAGGGACAGAACAAGAGGAAACAGCCTCAAGTTGCACCAGGGGAGGTTTAGATTGGATTTTTTTTCCGCTGGAAGGATTGTCCAGCTTTGGCACAAGCTGCCCAGGGCAGTCGTTGAGTCACCAGCCCTGGAGGGATTTTAAAAATGTGTGGATGTGGATCTTAGAGATGTGGTTTTCTGGTGGACTTGGTTGGCAGTGGGAGGTTAACAGCTGGACTTGCTCTTAAGGGTTTATTTCAAACTAAATGATTTGGTGGGGGGATGGGGGTATGGTAGTATATATGTTTTCTAAAGAAGTTTCCAACTCTTCCAGAAGGTAAATAATTGTATCTATATCTCTTTGAAAGACAGATCATAGGCCAGACCCCCAGATCTCTCACTTAGAGAAGGCTTTTTCCTAAGTTAATGGAAATTTCTTCCCTGTTAAGAGCTGAAAAAGTCAGGTTTTCGCAGTCTGGGCAGAGCTATGATCAATATGGCCATGGAATTAAACAGAATAAAACAAGTTTGTGGATAGGCAAAGATTTCTATGTTTTATAACTGTCACCACCATGGTACTTTAATTGAGACATGAGCAAAGTAATATCCTGAAAATTTCCTGTCTCTGTTGTTTCTGTGTAAAGCTAACAGCCCTTCAATATTTCCAGGCAAACGCATCCCTTCAGGATGGCTGTGACAGTCACTCCTGCAGAGTAAATGAGAGAGGGGAATTTATCTGGGAAAGGAGAATCACTGGCTGTCCTCCATTTGATGCCAAAAGATGCTTGGCTGAAGGAGTAAGTAGTGAAACAGGTCCTCTTCCCAGATTTCCTAATGGACTCTGCCATGTTTCTGGTACCTTCTGTGTGCTGGGCTGGGAAACCCCAACCCTCTCTCAACACCTTGGCTAAACTGAATTTGAACTTTGAAATTCAGAAAGATGTAGGTTTTCTCTGTTTGAAAATATAAGCTGTTTTTTTTGTGGGACTGTGTTGACTGCTTACCCTAATTCTATTATGAATATGAAGCTGAATATTCGAAGTATCAAACATTTGCAAGTGGTTCTTCTAACAATGTTCTCAGTTTGAGATCCAGAGCAAAACTGTGTGGACGATGACACAAACTGAGAAATATGCATATGAAATGCTATGGTATTTTTTCTCTGCCATTATATAACGTTAGGGAAAGGAATTTTCACACTGCCGTAGAAAGATCAAACTTCCACAACTGCAGTTGTGTAGCAGGATAAAAAGCCCTGCACAAAGTACTCATCCATCTTTCTTGTGATTTGAGGTTAATTAGACACTGAGGAGCAGAGTGAGGTGTGAGTGTAGCACATGGGGCCCTGCTTTGCTTATCTGTCAGGTTTTACACATCTTACAGGTGTTTATATCCACCTGCTCCAATTTTCTTGGGCATGGCAGGAAGCAGGGAACCTTTAGTAAAGCTTGTGGTCAAACCAGTCTGCTCATACACATGAAACAAATGGAGAATTTACGTATAATGTGGGAAAAATAAAACTTCTACAGGGCATTTCTCACTTGTGTAATTGTAATACATGGTTTTGTTGTATAAACAAAGATTTAGAAAAGAATGCTGCGTTACATTATGGGCTTTGGGTTATTATCATATTCAAGTGATGTTAATGGAAAATCAGTGAAAAATAGTTTACTTTTTAAACAGAACTTCACAAACTGCATTTATTCTTCTCCGATCCCCCACAAACAGAACTATTTCAGCTATAAAATTAGTGATTTTCATCTTGTTGCAGATCAAAATTTTAGGGTTTTTAATTAACAAAGTCTCCAAACTTTTGCATGTAAGCTCAGGGGTTGAGTGCAACAATGGCATCACCCTGCAGTGTAAATATTTCTTCATTTTGCCTTTTACTATAGTTTTTCAATAATTTGCACTATACATATATTTCTGAGAATTTATTCTGGATGATAGTAATGAAACAAAACATAAAGTTTTATGGCTTTTAAAATTTACTTGACAGATGTGATATTTCTTAAACAGAATGAAAGCTGAATGCTACTGGTTGTATCCTTCTGGTTTTCAGGAATTTATTTGTATTTAATGTCTTTATTTTAGAAAGCTCCTAATAGCAGGTGAGAGCAATATTTCCAGGTGTTGAATGTGCTAATAAGTCAATTACTTCCAGTTAGCGACCAGCAAATATCATCACAAGTTCAAAATCTTAAAGTTGATAAAGAGAAAATTATTAATGTAGATTTATGATTTTGTATAATATAGAAATTCAGTTTGGTTTTTTTTTTGCCTAGTATCCTGCTTTATACATCTTCTTCCAGCAGATCCGAAGTGTATCACTTATGTCAACATCTGAGTTTTCTTTTTTTTTATAATTTTAGGGCAGAATAGCAAAAATTGGCAACACTTGCTGTGACACGTGTAAGTAAATAATCCAGAAATCTTGTATGGAAAAGACAGAGTGTGTAAGTACCTACATTTTCCATAATATGCAGGGTAATGAACCAGAGCTTAGCAATGTGGTTATAATAAACCATCAAAGAAGCCCACCCTCTGACATGCTGCTGTCTGTCATGTTTTGTCATCTAGAACACGTGTTTTGACAGTATTCCCAAGTGCTTAGAATGAAATAGATACTCTCCATATTTCATGCAGATGTTAATTATGAATGTTTTATTTTATTGTTCATCTGGTGATAACAGGAATAGTCCTGCACAGACAGCTTGTCAAGTCACATAACCTGATACTGCTGAATATGTGAGGAAAACACTTAATGAATAAAAGATCAACTTTAAATTAATTAATCAAAAAAGCCCAACCCTGGTGGCAGTAATGTTTTTTGATAACATAGTGGGGGAAAATAGTGGGGGAAATGCATTCCTATGGAACAGCCTGACTGAGAGTTTGCAGCCTTTACCTGTCTGGATAATCACTGAACTCTGGCTTGAGAGATAGAAGTCAGAAAGCTATTGAGAGACTGTCATCAAATGGATCAAAGAGGTAATTTGGTTAAAGGAGCTTTAATCTACCAGGCTACAAGTAAGGAATACTCAAAATTATTTATTAACAAAAACAGATTTTGAGATTTAAAAGACAGGGTGGTGGGCAGCTAGTGCCAATCACTGTAATTTAGGAGAAACTAGTTCCAAATGAGCAGAGATCAATGCATAGATTTATTTAACAGAATCATTTAAAAGCAATACCTCCCTGCAGCTGCAAAGGCAAGCTGATCTAAGTGATGTGCTGCCTGCCTAAAACCTCCCATACTGAATGGACCCTTCAGATCCTTCTTCCCAATGGTGTTTTGCCTGGATGTAGCTCAGTTCTCAGTTTCTCATGGACATGGATTACATTATTTTCCAGCGTCTTGAGAGAGTCTGTCTTTCAGATGTCTCTGTGCCATAAAGAATTGGCCAAAGAACTCGTTCCCTGAAGTCCAGGCTGATGCCTTTGGCTCAGCAGAGTCCAACAAGTCCTTGGGCAAAGGAGCTGGTTGAGGAGTCAGTTTCCCTTCCTATGTTATGCCTTCACAACTGGACTTTTTTTTAGCGTGTCTGAGGGCATTGTTCCAGCTTTTAGGTTTGTGGGAGCACACAAGGGAACAGCTCCTATTTTCTCATGAGATTTTTATTTTCCCACTTAACAAAGAAGTTGCATCTCTTTTCTCTGTTGATCTCAATCTCACATGTCTTGTTAAGTTACAAGCACTAGCTTTGCAGAGGAGGCGCAGTCAACAAAAAAAGTAAATAACAGAGGTAAAGTAACTAGAAAACAAGTTGATAAGTCAGGATCAAAAACAGAATGGGTCTGTGTGAGGCTGATGACTTCTTTTTTTTTGTGCTTTTCAAGTGTGTGAGCACAACTTGTCCAACTTTCAGGTGGACAATTTTTATAAAGGAGTGATGAAATCATTAAAAGAGAAAGGGCAGTTCAGCCCTGGAACCAGACATGAGCTGTATTTTTTTTTAATGAAATTTAAGGTTTTAGCAAGACACAGAGTCAATTTGGTACCAACGTGCTGACGGAAAGTTGTGTTTGCTGGTAGGAAGATGGATACCTTTCTCTTCCCTTTGTGTATGTACTTAGTTGTGCAGTTGCCCTGCTGAATTCCTTAAACTTTCTGAAGTGTTCTGGGGTAGTACTAAAAAATCAGTCTGTTAAACAGAAATTTCGTTGGTTAGTTAGAAATGGGTATGAGTAGGCGTCTGTCTTCACAGCGACATAATACTACAGTAACACTACACAGAGCTGCTGTTGTCTATGCACAAAATACCCACTGAAAAAAGCATTGACTCCTTCACAAGTCTTTAGATGCAGGACCAAAACATGCAAGTGTTCAGGAGAAAATGTTCTGGCTTAGTTTATATTTGAGCATATTAATGATGAGATTCTCTTTGAAAGGGGGGGGAACAGAGTCCCAGTAACCAGTAACCAATTAGGAGAATTGTTTAAGACCAGGGGAGAGGCTGGTGTTCGATGGCCAAGGTGACTTTGGAACAAAGCAGTCAATTGAAAATAAACATGAGGGAAACCCTTCTCTAGTGGAATTTTAGGGCTGTAGTGTGAAATAGTCACACAGCTCTGCATGAATTACTCTGAGACACACCCAGTTAGAGATTTTACCAGGAAGAACATTTCACTGACAACAATTTCAGGAGTAAAGGGATATAAGTTATAACAAGCAATTGCCAGCAGTGTCAAACACTTTTTATATTTTTCTTTTTTTTTTTTTTTCTTTTTTTTTTTTTTACTTGGTAGGTGTGGAGGTGGAATGCCATCCAGTAAGTACCAGACTGCAGTATGGGAATATCAATGGATGTGTGGCTGAAAAGGAGGTGCCCATTTCTCATTGTGAGGTAAATAACAAAAATCAACCCCCTTTTTCTTTCCCTAAATGAAACCATTTCTTCCACCATGGTTTCACTTCAGTAAGTGGAGCATCAGTTTCTCATTGATTAGCTTAGTGTTAACCTCACTGGCACTTATTTCCTGAAGTAATTTGCTGATGCTGAATTTTCCCTTGTCAAACCAGCATGAAAAATGGCACATGTTAGACACAAAGGCTTTGTTCATCCCACTCTCTTGCTTCCATCAGAAATTAATGACTCTGAAGTAGCTCTGTTAGGACTTTCTACTTAAAAAGAGGAATATTTATCTTCACATTTGTGAAGCTTGTTTTCAGTTCTGAGTATGTAGTTAAGCACTGAGCCTCTAGGTTGATTAGGGGAATTTAAATAAGTATTTAGATAAATGGCATTTTAAAAGACCTTTAAACCCAAGTGCCAAGATTTGACTTGTATGCCTTAAAACCTCCGGGATTCCTCAGTTAGCCTTGGCACCAAGCTCTTGTGTTCTACATGTCTTGTATCCTCCAAATCAGATTAAAAGTTTAATTTCTAGCCCATCACTGCTTACACCTTATATGGCAATTTCCTTTTAAGACAGGAGCATAACTTCCCTTCTGGGTGTTCCCATCTCTGCTTTTTCCAAGATAACGAAGCCCCATACAAGGATTTTAATCACCCTTGTATGCAATCCAAGTTATGGCATAACTAATAATTCTTAAACTCTTGTCCTGTCTACAAAGTAAATGGTCCTTAGCCATAAAGTCATAAGTATTGATTTTTCTCCTGCAGAAGTCCAGATTTTACATTGGGAATAAACAATATTAAGTACATTTTTTCTAAAGTCGTCCCTGATAATGGTAAGGTATTTTAATTTAATTAGACTGGGAAATAAGAGCACAAAGCCACCAAAGGAAATGGACTCTGAGAGAGTGTTATGTGAGGCTACTTATTTTGACATCATGAAGGCTTATAGCTACAGGCACTGACAGCTTGGTCTAATTTAGTTAAGTGGCCAGACAAGCAGAACAAGAAATAATAGCACCAGCAGGACAACAGTGGGTGTGTGGGTTGCAGCATTTGGGCTAAAGCACTTTCTGAATGCATGATAACCACATTTACTCAGAAGCCAACACCATAGCTCTGGACATTCCCTATAAGATTTTAAATTCCGGGCTCTTTTGTGTGTGTGAGCAGTTTCTTCACCTCTCCTTTGCTCTGATTATGCTCATAAGAAGTTACTCTTTGTGCAGCACCCTGCATTCTGGACCCAGGCACCTGTTTCTGAGTTCATGTTTTCAGCAGAGCATGGAAGCCGGACAAAGTCACCCATGGATATTTTGAAGGAAGGAACCAGGATTCTGAGTATCATGAGGTTCTGTTCAAACTTCAGCTCTCTTCTTTTTCCACTTAGGGCAAGTGCAGAAGCACCACCAGGTACTCTGCTCATACAGGACAGTGGGAAGACCACTGCAGCTGCTGTACAGCCACTCAGACCACCACGGTGACGATCCCACTGCGCTGTCCCAATGGGACCATGGTGCAACTCTACATCCCCTCCGCCTCGCTGTGCGAATGCCATGCTCGCACGTGCACACCATGAATATTGCCCTGAAGCCCAGCTGCTTAATCTGAAGTTTTATGATGGAGGAACTTCACAATGCAAGCCTAATATTCTCTGTACACTGCCTTATCCATTTGAATCCTGAAAAATTGTATAGACACAGCAAACAATAAAGCTTACCAGCACAACAGATCGCGGTCTGATTCATCTTGGGGTGGACTGTAGGAAAGAGATTATCTTCATTTCACTGTGGAAATTAATTCACATTATTGATAAAAATCCCAAAAGGACAACCACAAATAAATCATGCTCAGAAGCAGTTGCTTACACTTAAAGAATATTTCCCAAATCATTTGATGTTGTCTGCAGAGACATTACACTTTCATTCCCCACTTCAGTCCTTAGTGCCACACAGTGGACTTATAATTTTTTGCTCTTTTTCCTCCCATTCTTTTCAGGGAGTACAGTAATTATGGGATAAGACTTCAGAGTAAGAATAGGATGTTCATAGTACACACACAATACTGGTTGTGGCTCAGACAACCAAATATCTTTCTGCAATGCATATACATGTTTCTCCTGAAGCTGAATGAAAAGAAACTGTGTGTTGAGGACAGACTGTGTAAATTCTGCACATCCTCAAGACATGCGTACAGGTTTAAGGACAGCTCTTACTTCAGCCCTTGCCCAGACCAACTCGAGGAGAAAGCTCTGTGGCTATCTCACCTATTTCCAGGTGCCTGGACTTCACCTGTTGCATTTGTTCCAAAAGTTGGAATTAATTTAGATGCAGAATTTGCAGTGGCAGGTGTAATTTAGTTATTGCTGCCAGGTATATATTTACAAGGATTTAAATTTTACTTTGTCTAGTTGAGCCATGGAACACAAAAGATCTTCCAGAGTGTTGTTGGTCCTGGAGGAATCTTGTGTCAGTGAAGCAATTTCACTGGGAAGTACTAATTTCTCAAAAATATGAGAGAGGGAGGACTGTTATTGCCATGTGTGTTTTTGAAAGACAAGAATTATTTAAGCTTCTTGTTTAACTAACAATTTTAAAATAATGAATGGCACTTTGACATGATTAAATGGGTGAAAGCATCTCCCGAACTGCAAGGAAAGCTCCCTTTGGGAGCAAACAAAAACTCCTGTGCTTTCTACTAAAAAGGTAAGTTGTATTTCTTTTTTAGAGGAACCAGGCAGATCCCTGCTGCTTCTCTCTTGCCAGTCAGTTGTGGATTCAACACACCCTGAATTGTGAGCCCTTTTTGTTTTTAATATTCTTTCAAGACAACCTTTATTGCTGCACAGTGGTAGAAGTGCAGGCCTTCCATGCATCTGTGTCTTCTGCTATAGTCCACAGTAATACCAGAGAGAGAAACCCGGTTTTAATTGGCACCAGCCCCACTTGCTGGAGTAGATTTGTCACCAATTTACCTCAACCCTTACACCAGTTCCTTCCTCTAGCTGCCTCTAGATATTAAGCTCCCTGACAGATGCATTTGGATCACCCAGGTAGTCAACAGTTCATCTGAAGCTGAAGATCAGCAATTCCTGGAATAGCAACCTGCAACATCAGAGAGGAGCAAGAGAGAAGGGAGTAAAAGGCAAATGTCATCCTCTTCCACTTACCATGGCTGGGATGTCCCTTTGTTTCAGCCTGTGCCCTCACCCAGACTGACCCTTCTTAGCTCATGAAAGCTGACAGGATTGCAGCCTAAGGTTTCATGGCTGCAGACTGGTCTTCTAATTAGATAATTAACTGTCTGAGTCAGTACAATGCAGCCCATGAGAAGAGCACTTACTGGCTTTACTTACAGCTGGAATTTCTGGGGACTTTGGTGTGGTCTACATATTGTTACTCAGACCTGTGTATTCCAACCCCCCCGTCATGAGCAAGACCAGAAGAATCTTCTTTGAAAATCCTTTTGTAGGAAAAAACTGGCAAGGAAGAAAAAGCAGAAGGGAATGTTATACCATCTTCTTTAACAGGCTGAGGAGGTAAATACATTTCTAACTTTTACTTGCCTGCGTGAGAATCAAACATTTTCAGGCAGTCTGCCCCAAAAGAACTGTCTGGCTTTTGCCCAAGGAGCCAGTGGGCTCAGACCTGTTCTGTGCAGGTTTCATTGCCTTTCACACAGGCAACTGCAACTAGCGCAATTCCAATACTTTCATCAGCATTTCTCCCTGGCAGGAGTGAAGAGCACAGTCCTGCGTATGATCAAGTGTGCCAGCACATCACACAGTACTCTACATCTCCCTGCTCCATTTGCATTCTCCAGCAGAAGCCAGGCTTTGAAGAATGTTGTTTCTCAAGTCCATACATACTGTTTGTGAGCCTTGATGGGTTTGAACAACCTTGGCCTTTACCTTTCCACCAATGATTAGGAGCACATCCCACTGCTTCAGACCACCAGCTGGGTTGTTGAGTGTTGCCATAGGATAGATTTACAGGAATGCTGAATGGATTTGGGGAGGAGTTTTATATAACTCCTTAATAATTCAAAACATCTAATCTCTCTGCTAAATTTACAGACTTGCAAGCACCAGTCCCCTACAGCAGGTGAAACACGAGCAGGTATATTGGTATTATTTGTCACAGCTCTGCATTATCAATTTGCACCATATTCAAGTACCTCAGGAAAGATGGTGATTTCCACATTTTCTCTGCTGGAAAGTCTTAAAAATAGACTACTTCCATTCTAAGCACCTGGATGTTGCTTCCTCTCATATTGCTGTGTATATTATTACCTGAGATAAGTGTATTACCTGTAACACACCCATCCTTATGGATTATAGAAGCTGGTAATTGGAACTTGTGCAGGCAGAGCTATAAGTCGACAGGGATCCCAGCAGGACCTGGCTCTACATTCCTATACTATTCCAGAATTAGCCAGGATTTGCCTTTCTGGTTTTGAGCTTAGTTGGAGGAGCATAGACTGTGGATGGAAAATAGCAAAAGTTTCAGAACATTTTCATTTCCTTCTCCCTGAGATAGGTGTAGAAAGCAGGAGATTTGTTGCCTGTCTAGGAAACAGATTAATTGTTTTTTAAAACTTCTGAAAGAAGTTCTGAGAGTACTATAAGATACTGCTAAAAAGAGGAGAAAGTATTTGATACCTGTTGATATTTTGGTTAGAAGATAATAAATGCCATTTCAAAGTAGGGACCAAGAAGAGTGGAGGGGTTTAATGAATTTAAAATCCCATACAAATTTCTTAGTCTTGCTGGGAACATTCTACATCACCCAGCCCAAGTTTTGGGAAACAACAGCTGCACTGCTCCTTTTATGTACTCAGCAGGTTTGATAGCACAACCAGGGTGCATCAAACCCTGTTGTGACAGAGACAACTTTTACCCTTGCCAGCCATGACACAGTGCACTACCCTGATTTACAAGATCGCAGAATCACTGGACTTTATTCAGGCATTGAATAAATCCATTTCTCCCTGTCACATTAGAAAAACCATCATAGTGTCATAAACAGGCTTAAAGAAAAAAGATTTGGACTCGAATTAGTTACATCTCTCTTCAGTTATCATTAGCAAATAAGAGTCCTTTCTCAGATAGCATTGGTCATCAATAACTTTTCTTCCCTATAGTTGCTTAAATTGCAAGGTTGAAGGCTGAGCAGGATCCATCACCTGTTCTGATTAGACCATTGATTTCAAGATAATCCTCTGAATATTTCATGCAGGAATGACAGTGCATGCAGGCACTGAAGTAACTTGAGTACTTGAAACAGCCTTATAAAAAGCCTTCCGCACTTACCTCCTACCTGGAAGCACTGTGAAGCTCTGTAGATACAAAGACACACCTACCCACAGAAACCACCTCCAAGACAATCTGATCCTTGAGTGCTGATTCTTTGCACAGAGCTGGCTCTGCTGTAGAGCCCTGGATCTGCATTAGCCTTTTTCCTCCCTCTCCACTGCCTTCTGGACAAAGTATGTCTGTTGATAGCTTGTTTCTTGAGGTGCTATGGAACATGAGGACAAAGTGCTGAAATTCTCCAGCAGAGAATTGCCATGGCCTCTCAGGTCATGGAAGTTTGGTCTTTTCTCCTTCTCTTCCCTCCATGATGGTTGGTAATCACCAAACCAGAAGATCTCACTAATTAGCTTCAGTTTGTGGTTTGCTTAAAGCAGGATCAAGGCAGGATGGAAATAGCTGCTGGTGCTGTTCTCTCCTTAAGCCAGTGCAGAAGCAGATTGTGCACAGCATAGCCACATCCTATTTTAGCACTGACGCAATTTCCAGCCAAACCTCCAGGCAACATGGAAGCACATATGCCTGGTAAGTTTATTTTCTGTTTCATTCTTATTGCTGCCTATGAAGAGGGATAGGCCAAGATGGGGTGGAGAACAAAGAAAGGAGTACTTTGGAAGGACTTCTCTGTCTTCTTTTAGGGAAAAAAAAATAAAAAAAGAAAGAGAAATCTGCAGCCGCAGCCCAGTTACATACAGAGAGCTCAGAGATAAAATATGCAGTGTTCACTTCTCCTAAAGCCTCAGAAGAGCAGCTGTGGGTCAGTGTTGTGATCCACGTGGAAAAGACAATCACCAGCCTTGTGCTGGTCTTCTGCTGTTTCCCCCTGCATTTGCCTTATTGCATTGCAGCTGTAGGGAGTAAGCAAAATCCTTTTCCAGGAGAAAATGGGCAGCCTTGAGCTCTAAATTCCCATACAAAAGGAGCAAATCTGCTGAGTCTTTTATTTGCATAAAACCTTCATGCTGGAGTTCCCAGTATACGAGTTTAGAATAACTTTCAGTGCTGATGTTGAGTCATTGTTCTTTTGCTGTCACAGTCAAAAGCTCTGTGGTTGTTTTCATGTTACCTCATTGTTTCTGGGGCTGTATCTCTCCTGTGAACTTCAAATTCCTTATTTGAATAATAGAAGAATAGAATTTGACCTTTAAATTTTAGCTATCTGGTATTTCTCTCTTTAGAATGGTTCAAGAACTACTTAGGTGTTTAGTCCCTTGCTGCTTAACTGCTTCTATTAAAATCAGTCCTATAAGTAAACTCAGAATTGGATGGTTCTCTTTATAAAGAGTATTTCTTCTCCAATCGTGTTTGGAGGTGGAAAGACAAAGGATATCTGCGTTATGTACAGACAAATGTAGAGAAATACAACTGAGATACTGAGTCCTACCTAAGAGATTCTCCTGCTGGGTGTCCTGGAGGCTCAGGACATTTCAAACTGAGTGTTAGCATGGGGTTCAGACAAACAGATGCACTCAGACTGTCCAGATTAGTTTGGCATTAGTCAGGGTTTGTTGTTTTATCCTTTCCACCTGCAGTCTGAGAGGTACTGTGTGAGCCCTGAACACACAGGCTGCAAATTAGATGGCATTAGAGACAACCCAAACAGCCTTGTCTGTCTAATTCATATATTCTTAAAAAGCACTAAAATGGTGGTTTTGAAGACACAGTGGAGGAAATCATGCTTTACTATAGTTGAGTTTGGTGGAGATGTGCACAAGAACTAATTTTGGCATGAGCTGAACTTCTACATCTACATCCAGACCTGAAAATTCATGATTTACTGAGAACCCAAAGAGCATGTGTATAACCATCTCTTCATATATATATATATAATGTCCTTTGAAAGATGTTTGAGTAAAGCTACAAGGAAACAGTAAGTTCAAGTAGGTTTTATTTCATCCCTACTTGGGGGTTGGAGTTTGTCAAGCAATGTTCCTAAATTGCAGATGTTTTGAACAGCCTTGCAGAGGAGTATTCTTCTAACTCTGGTGTCCTTCAGAAATGCAGATCCTTTCTGACACTTATCTGAAAAGAGAGGAAGATAAATGAAAGCAGTTCCCTGTCTATGCCTTGGATGACCAAACCACTTGCAGCATATTCTGCAAGTAGCTGTGCTGTGATAATCTGATCATCTGGACCACTCAGCTCAGTTAATTGGCTGTTACTCAAGATTTAATACAGATCTCCTAATTAGGCAGACTCCTTTACTGCCTCTTTCACAAGCAGTGTGGTCCTTTAACACTCCCTCTCAGTCCTTCCACTTTTGGCAGTCTGTGCAACTTCTTCATGGTGGCATTTTGGACAAGGACCTGGGAACACAAACAGTGAGGTGAATTGCTGCACATGGGCAACTCTTAAGTTTCCAAAAAGCTGAGGCAAAGGAGTGCCGAGAGGCTGAGTGAGCAGGTAGTGACTGGCTGTGAACTGAAACTGGAACTGGTCACCGATCTCTGTCCTGGAGGTACCTTGTCCTCAGAAGCCATTTACAACTCAATGGAGTTTTACTGGAGGGATGCTCCCCAGCCATTTTTGTAGAATGAGTGTAGTTCCTGAACATTTGCTTTCTAAGTTGAAGTCAAGATTCCCTGTACTGCTGTTCTTTGAAGATACATATATATGTAAATATACACCAAAACCATGCATGTGTGCATATTTAAAATTTTATATATATTCACATACATACACATACACAGAGCTTGTTTCTATAGATACTAATTCCTCCAGAATGTTTACAGAATGAGAACATGTAAGGCCAGATGTCATAAAGGCTTACAGGGTGGAATGAGGTCAGGCTGCATCTGAAGCAGAAGCCTCTGAGGCAGTGCTGTACCAGGCAGGAACTATCAAATGTGGAATGCATTCAAACCAAAACATTTTGGTTCAATTGGTTTAATTTAGGAAGTTGAAAAGCTTTTGGGAGAACAGGAATCCTCCAGATACAAATATGGCAATTGCACTTTCATCAAAAAACTTGTTCTGACTGGGAGTCCCTGACTGCCTCACCAGTTTACCAGTGTTAATCTCTTACAGTTTCTGGAGGCTTGGAAGCATAATGGAGATGAAATCATGTTATAAATGAACAGCAGCGTTTTCCCTAGGCCTAGTTAAAAGGACTGGAAAGTAAAAGAGGTCTTTAATTGACTGTGTAGAGGTCTTGTGAGATATCCCAGACTTAGTCTGAAAATACTGGAGAAACATTGTGTGTAGCCTTTGGAAATGAAACCTTCACTTATTAATTATTTTTCTTGGAGTTTCCCTCGTGGCATCATTACGTGCTTCGTTAAAGTGAGCCAAGCATGAGTCTGCTCAGGAGATGAGACAGGGAAGACTAGTGAGTCAACCTGTTGGACTGTTCAAGTGCTGCTGGACCCTAATCTGGTATTGATAGGAAATATAAGAATAATCATTACATTTAGGGGTCAGACACCCTTGTCCAAGCATTTCCTTCTTTAGCATTCTACTGTCTCCTCTCAGAATGTGGTGGTGGGGAAGCAGTTTCAGTCTGAGTATAGGGGATAGAAGGGTCTCAGCTAAATGAAGGGGAAATACAACCTCCAGACTTTAGACACCACAATGGATGTGGTGTCTCCCTGGATAGATGGAAGCTGTTGTTCTTATTCCTGGAGAAAAGTCCTGATTAGACAGAGGCAGTGGTGTATTGTCTCTGTAGTGATGATGGTGCTGACCATGTAGGCAGATGTGTACAGGATGTCTTCTCCTGGATATAAAACACTAATGCTGGAAGGACCGAGACATGGTTTTTCCCTCTAAGAGCCTTTCCAAGAGAATGAGAGTATGGATCAGTCAATCCCATTTCAACTGTGGCTCCACTAGAGGGGGAAAGAGTATGAAACATTTGTGTGTTGAAACAGGTTCTGTATCCACTGGTTTTTATTAGCATTTTTCACTGTACTACTGCCAGTATGGAATTGACCTGTTGGAGTGAGGAGGCCTCTAAGAGAATCAGAGGGATGAAGCAGCTGTGCTGTGAAGAAAGACAGATAATTGGGAATATTCAGCCTGCAAAAGAAAGGGCATTGGCGTGACCTCATTAAGGGCGTCCAGTGCCTGAAGGGAGCCCACAGGAAAGATGGAGAGAGACTATTAACAAGAGCCTGGAGTGACAGGACAAGGGGGAATGGCTTCACACTGACAGAGAGCAGGTTTAGATTGGATATTGGGAAGAAATTGTTCCTGTGAGGGTGGTGAGGCCCTGGCACAGGTTGGCCAGAGCAGCTGTGGCTGCCCCATCCCTGGCAGTGTTCCAGGCCAGGTTGGATGGGGCTCAGATTAACCTGGGCTAGTGGAAGGTGTCCCTGCCCTTGGCAGTGGGGATAGAAATGAGGTTATCTTGCAGGTCTCTTCCAACCCATTTGTGATTCTGTGATGATCTCCATCCCCTCCAAACCCTCCATCATTCTGCTACTGTGACCATGTAATTTGTCCAACGCAAGAGATGGGGAGCATGTCTAAAAATTCCAGATATTACCCCCAAAGACCAGAATATGTAGGTATAATCTTAGATATACTTGATGAGCATTTCACATGTGTAAAGAGTTCTTTATGAAGAATGACCACTATCCACAAGTTTGTACCTCTACCTGATGCCACTGGATTTGCTCATATCACTAGAAACGAATAGTGTCTACTGACTGCAGTATTTTACATTCCATTAGCGAACCACCTGCACAAAACCTGCTTTATGTATTTATCTCTCCTTTTTAGACTTTGCTCTACCCTCCTCACACCCAGCTCGCAATGGACAGAAGACAGCAAAATCAGCAAGGGACTCTTTTTCAGCCTACAATAGCAAATACCTGACTGTTCCTCAGAATCGGACTTCCTGGCGCAGAAGCGGGACCAATGGAACTCTTGAAGCATCAGTGGTGTCCTACAGAAGCTCTGTAAGTAGGGTTTCATGTTCATTGACCTAGGTCAAGTGCATTTGGGATTATGAAGAGGCTGGAAGCAGAGTGAGAAGAGCAGGGTGCAGTCTCCTGTGTGTTGGTTAAATCAAACAGGAAGAAGAATCTTTATGAGGAAAGTGATACCACAGCCTCAGGTGGTTCATTTGTCTCTCTGTGTACAGCAAGAATTAATTTCTGCAGTAGTAATCTCACCAAGATTTCTGGATTGTTTACTTTAGCCAAAATCCTTCAGAGCAGGAATGGAGGGGGTTGCTCTTACCCCCAGTGGCAGAAAAGATCTGCAGGTTGATCACTAAATTGGGTGTTCCTGTGTCAACCCAGAGTCAGCTGTGACCAAGGGGGCTGGATTGGATTGATTCCATGTGGAAGTGTGGTGTGGCTGTAGCATTCAGAGGAGAGCTGTCATTAGAGGAGGCACATTTGGGATGTATTTGTAGTAATATATTTGCTACCAGACCACTAGAACAAAATAATCATAAAGTGCTGATCCGACCTTCCCATTTTCTTATTCCTTGGTGTGATGGTTTCTTGTCTTGGAAACATCACGAGGCAGTGAAAGCAGGACTTAAGCTGGTCATTTACATCACTGCTTCTGACTTTTACAGTGGCTGTGAGAGAGGAGGAGAGAAAGATCTTGATAGTTCCTTCAGAGGCATTTTTGAAATTGTGACTTTTTGTGTTCCTCCCTAAAAAATTCTTCTCGTGCCAGAATGTCACATGATAAGGCAAGCAGTGCAAATTTAGGGGCAGGAAATGTCTTTAGTGAAATCTGTGGGAATTTTAATTAGCTTTCCGTGAATTGGACGCTCATAATTATGGGGATGGCATCTTGCTGCCAAGAGAGAGGAAAAGAGTCCATGGAGAGGGTATCACTCTTGACTCTCCTCATCCCCTGTGTAACTCCAGCAACCCCAAGTGTTGCTATGGTGCTCTCTCAGGTGGCTGGGATGTGGCAGGTGGCTCCACACAGTAACAAACAGGAAAACCTAGGAGTGATTTTCACATTCTACAACCTCCTTGTTCCCTCTCCTACTTCTTGTTCATGCTTCGTGGTTCTGCCCACACTCTCCAGTAAGGGAGGAGAGGATCCTCAGAGCTCATCTTCTCTAGAGCCAGCTAATGCATTGCCTTGCACCAGTGACCTGCTGTGGTGACATCATTCCTTCTGCACTGTATAGCCTGAAACTCTCTGGGAGGGACACTAGAAATCTGCCACGGGTTTTCCCTCGCTGGGGCAGAGATGGATCTGGAGAGTTTGCATGGGCTTCCCGTGAGTAATACATGAAAATGTATCTAATCAGGAAATGGGGAACTGAAATAAAAGGATATCTCAAAAGCAGTTTTATATTCTGCCAGGATGTAGTGCTGAGTGTAATTTTGGATGTGCCTAAAAGGACTGTATATATACTTTAGACATGAAGGGTGTGATGAGTGTGATGTGCAGAACAGATTACTCAGTGATAATTTTGTGAAAGGGTGAAGGATGTAGCATACATGTAAACCCAAGATTTATTTAGTGACGTGATGACTGAAAGCTGCTTTGTGGGAGAGTAAGTGAAGCAAAACACTCTAGAGAGCTCTCTGAAGGGCTTTACACGGCAGCATTGTGCTGGAAATGGTGGCTGCAAACAGTTTCAAAAACTCATGGGCTGCCTTTAATGAATGCCTCGGTGTCAGACTTCCACATGAATGCTGCAGAATTCCCATCCAGGCTGATGAGTGATGGCAGGATTACTGTTGGAGCTGCATCCCAGAAGGGTTCTGAGAGGGAGATGGTGAAGCAGGGATGGTCTGAGGGGCTGACTGGATGCAACATGGGTGGTTTGAAGGATTTTAGCCATGGATTTCTTTTTGCAGGAATTACCGTGTTACTGGCCAGTCTACAGTCTTTTCATATGTTAAAATATAAGCTAGCATGGCTAGCCATTCATGGGACATATCCTTTCTAATCCCTGGTATTTTCAAAAGTGTTTCTGTCCAGCCTGGCTCTTCTGCACCTTCTGAACCACATTAAAGATATATTTCTCCTATTCTGGCTAAGATTGATTTCTTCCCTTCCAACACTGATTTTGCCTCCCTTCCCTGCCTGCTTTGCTCCACAGCACATGGCACATGGCCTATAATGTGGTCCTTATTCTCACTTCTCTGTGCCCTTTCATAATGTGGGTGTCCTCTCCCCTTGGTTTGTGCACGTGCAGAATAGGGCAGAGTTGGGGTGTGACTCTGTACCTGCTTAGGAATCCCAAACGTTGGGATAAACTAAACTAAACTATGTTTAGTTTATGGCCAGAGGAGGAATGAAGTGAGGCTGGTGTGCAAAATTAGTATTTGTAGGTCATACCTGGATTCTTAGTGGCTTCATGTGATCATGTGGAGATAGACCCCCCCCCCCCACCTACTTGGGCCTTTTGGCTTTCTTGTCTGTGCAACTCCCATGTTTCTGTCCCAGATTATCAACAACTATGTGGAAGGGACCCAGACAGGGGCGAGGGACAAGGCCTCCCCGAGTGGCCTGCACTTCAGGGACAGCAAGAGAAAGGTCGACTACGTCTTGGCCTACCACTACCGCAAACACCTGGCCCGCCATGTGCCTGGTGCCGCCTCCCCGGAGCCGAGGTGTGGATCTGCCTCCGTGGCCCTGGTTTCAAATGGAAGCACTGGGAAGGGTCGTGCTGAGCCCCAGCAGCAGCAGCAGCAGGACAATAGCCAGCGTGTCCTGCAGGAGTGGCCAGGGCTGCCTGGCCTGGAGGTGGTGGAGCTCAGCCCGCTGGACACCCTGGAGGAGGAGAGACGGCTGCAGCGGGAGGAGTACGAACGCAACCTGCTGGAGGCGGGGCTGGAGATCGAGAAAGACCCTGAGGTAAGAGGGGGAGATTTGTACCTCATACATGGCATTGGGTGTCCCGATGGATAATGGACATTTTGGATGCCCAAAAAATGGTGTGAAGCTAAGAAGGTGGCCAGGGTGTGTTTGTGTTTCTTGGTCCTTTCTACCTGAGAAAGACATGGTGGTTATTGTTATTTAATGTAGCATTGAATAGAAATTTCAATCTTACTTCAGGTGAAAATGTATTCCTTTGTCTAAATGTTCTTATGGCATGAAGCAGACACACTTTTCCTACCAAAAATCCCCCCAACAACTTAAATATTGCTAAAATGAAGAAAGTATCTCTTAAGTAATTTGCTGGAACACTGCTAAGACATTTCGTATATCCTCACAATATTTCCAGTGTGACTCTCAGCTTTCTTCTCAGCCATATGTAAGTTTTGTGTCCTTCATTCCCCCCCACCAAAATGAGCAGCCCCTATGCTTTGACAGGAGAAGATCCCAGCCTATGATGTTTTTATTCTTCCACGTGTGTGATGCTGGAATGACCCTATGCTCACGTCAGCTGGGAGCTGTGGTTATTTTACTTGGCTGTTGCCAGTCAGTTAGTTGAGCACAGGTCTTCCAAATCCCATGTTGTTGCATTGAGCTCTCTACTATCCCTCTGTGCCTCTTTAAAAGTCATGGATATTTATATCCAATAAAGGGAAATCCCTGCTGGGTTCTGGTTTTAGGTGCTCTTGACACCAAATTTGAGAGATTTAGAGTACCTTTTTGTACGTGGTGAGAACTTACAGCTCGTGTTGCTTCCAGTGCAACCAGTCAACACTTCCACAACATGGAGCAAATCACAGACTGAATCTGAAAATTTGAGACTGACTGGCTTAGCATAGTGTATGCATAATTAAATCACTGGCAGGAGTAGAAAGAAATAGAAAAGTCTTTTGACTCTTAACATTTTCCTTGCTTAATTTTCTGAGTTGCAGGTGGCTCTGGGTTGTATTTCACTGCACAGCCTGGCTGAGCCATCCTTGTACTGAGCAGAAAAAAGTGATCTCAGATCCTGATTCTTTTATGATGTGCTCTGGGGTTTTGGTTCAGTACACGACCATCTTACTGCTATGATTTTTATACCAAATTGCATAAAACCCAGGAGAACAGCTGTTTTTGAAGACCCCTTTCAGTTCTGAATTTTGTCAGAACCCAAAAAGTCAAGCAGGAGATTTGGATTTGATTATTTGACACATTGCTTACCCTAAGTCTAGCTGGATACAAATTCTGTTTTGGCCTCCTTCCAAGTGATGGAACATGCTCTTAAATAATATACAAAGTGATAAATGATGTCATAAAGTGTTGATCAAAAAAGTCCTTTTTGTCACAGTCTTCACTATGAAGAGAAAAAGGTTTTTTGTAAAGGAACTGGGAAGTTCACAGGAAATTGTTGATCAGTTCTTTTATGGAAAAAATGAATTGATTTTGAAAATTACAAAAAAAGACATTCCATCACTTCTCTAACTGTGTATGTACAGAGTCACTCCTGTCCCCCACCCTTCCTCCTGTCCTTCCCCAACACACAAGCTGTCTAATCAAAAGGGGAAAAAGTTTTCCCTTTCAGAATCTCCTGAATTTTTGGGGAGAAAAATCCATGTAAACTTAAAAACCCAACCAGCCAAACAAACCTCCCAGACTGACTCAAATAAAAAATCCACATAGACTTAAAAACCCAACCAGCCAAGACCTCCCCAGCCTGACTCAAATCAAAGCTTATAGTGCTGCAGTTGATTTTATTTATGGGGTTGAAATTCACTGTTTTTTTGCAGTAAGGTGCTTCCTATTTGTCAGTGGGAGAAGGCCTCTCTCCTGTCAGCTGCTAAGGACAAAGCATAGCCATAATCATGTCATGTATATTGCTTAATTCAGTAGTATTTAAAAGTCTGAAAAAAAAAAACAAACCATTTTTTTTTTCCAAAATCTATCAATGCGCTATGTGGATACTCCAAGGAAAACATCTCATGTCCTTAGTACATGTGAGACACCTTGCAGGCACTCAGTATGGACATTTAATTGCCTCAAAATATTCATTCATCCAAAGTGCAGAGGAAAGCCCAATAGTAGCTAACATTAAATTTAAAAGGATATGGAAATTTAATACGAGTCCTAGACCATTATCCCTGTTAATGAATGCCTCCTGAAGCCAAGGAGGATACAGAGTAATGGAGCATTGGAAAAAGACTGGGGTCTTTTGTGCTCTGTCTTTGGACTTTGTATTTCAATCTCTCAGCACACAGAACAAGGCTTTACTTCTTTGGGGAGCCAATTACATAAATATTTGATGCATATTTTTCAGTGACTCTAGTTGCAGAAGCATTAATTAGCTAAAACATGTTC
The DNA here is from genome assembly GCF_023055355.1 of Agelaius tricolor. Lineage (NCBI taxonomy): Eukaryota > Metazoa > Chordata > Aves > Passeriformes > Icteridae > Agelaius > Agelaius tricolor. Next base: position 499,003 of record NW_027269334.1, read on the forward strand.
TGCTTCGGTATGTTACTTATATGGAGCTGAAATGTAATACACAGCTCTTATAAAATTAAAGTTGAACAGGCAAGGCAAGGTTTGCAATGGTAGTGAAGTGAACGTGATGAAAATATTGACAAGTTGATTAACTATTTAAGGGGAAATTATGTCTCCATTTTAGACAGGATTTTGAAGTAGCCCCATGGGATTTAAGTGTGATTAAATCATCAATAAAATAATGATCCGTAATAAAAGGTGGCTAAGTAGAATGGCTGTGCTGTCAAAGCTCAAAATCCATATTATAGATCCTGGGGTTTTTTTTAATAACTGTGCTGTGGCTTGAATAGATGAATGGGCAGACTGACTCACTTTTAATTTCCATCCAGACTCTTGGTGCTCAGCTATGAGGTACCTTAGTCAAAAAGGCTTCCAAGAGATTCAGAGAAAATTGAAAAGGAGTACAAAAATCATCTATGTTTTGTTAGTAACATTTATAAAGCTCCTGGGTAATCAGTAGTAAATTTCATCATTTGTCTGCAGATTAGGAAATGGAGTCATCAATATCCTGAATTTTAGATAAAGGTAGAATAGGGCTGTATATGCTGGTGCTATTTACAATGGGATTTGGGCCAGAGGCATCCTAATTTTACATATATTTTCTACGTAATGCTGTTTCTAGCAGACTTGCTTGGTAGTAATGGCCAATAGCCTCCTGAATTTGTGTTTTCATTTCTCTGTGTCCTGAGTTCTGTCACCTTCTGGGAGAACTACTTCAATTCCTACAAACTGCCTGGCAGATGAGAAGCCCACAGGGAATGTCTCATACATCTCTGCTGGGGGATGGACACTTGCAGGATAGGGCATGCACAGTAACAAAATCAGCTGCTTGGCCTGTTCACAGATGATTCCCTGAAAATATTTTAATTACCAGCACTCTCGTTTGCAGCAGAAGTTTTAATGTGTAAATTAAATACCTGGGGAGGTTTTGAAGGGTGACACATGAAGCCCTGAGGGATGTGATGCTGCCACAGTGCCTACAGAGGAGGCTTGGTGGCTGAATAGTGATAATTTCTCCAAGGCAATCAGGCTAGTGCAGCTTGAATAGCAGCTTCATGAAAAGTAGTAAAATATGAGATAGTTCGGGGAATTTGGCCCTGGGATTCGTTGCTTTTCTGAGCTATTAAATGGCAGCAGTCATGCTGCTGTTATTGAGGTGAGGTGCTGGGTGAGGACTGCCCCACCTGCAATGCCTAATGAACCCTGACCTATTCTTTGTCACAGGAAAAAAATCCTGATTTTCAGGGTTTCTTTTGGAGGGAAAATGGGACTTTGTTTGCTTTCCTGTCCCCAGGCTACTGCTTGCTTTGTCTCTAGCAGCAAACAGCCTTGCAGGTATCTTTGGTGCCAAAGGTATCTTTTCACTATTGACTTTCTGATGGTTGGGTAATTTTTCTGTGATATCACTATATTTTTTAGAGGCATTGCTGGTTAGCCATAAATTCACACCTCATGAAAAATCCTTTGCCTAAATCAGAGCCACTGAGAATTTTGCTTTGGAGCAGATGCAACACTGTAGATAAGTGTTCCCTGTTTTCAATATGTTGCTTTTATACATATATATATATATTAATTTATGTACTGCTTTATGTTGTAGATATAAAGGATCTGAGCTGAGACAGTGCCCCTCTCTCTCTTCTTCTCTTTTCTCTTTTTTTTTTCCTCCTGTCTGCAATGAGACAAATGAAAAGGTATTCTATAAGGTGTCATTCTTCCTTCTCAGATTCAGGAATGGATTCTAGCAGGGAATCTGGGGGATATCTACAGGCTGGGGGATATCTGACAGTCAAAATTAGTCCTTGCAGGATAGGACTGTCTTATGGGGAAAAAACCCCTCAACTGTTTGTGTGTGTGGTGAGTGAGGGGGTGGAATTTGCTATTCTTTGGCATGTCCAGGGAAAGGTAATGTAAATAATGACTCAGGGTTGTGGGATTCTTGTACGTTTTGAGCTCTTCTTGCTTTACTGATTACTCTAATGGCTGCGTGTGTGTCATTCTGCCCAAATCTGAGTTGCTATAATGTCATGTTGATCATGACATTATGCTCAGACAGACAACCAATATTCTTCCAGGAAGTGAGACACTGAGAAGGAAAGGAATGATTCCATGTAGGGAAGAAATGTCTCAAGACATTTTACATTGTGTACTTTCAAATGTTATATTGTACTTGAGAGGGAGGCATTTTGGAGTGAAAACTGGATTCAATATTTTCAACATGAACAGTGGAGAGGTCTTTTCAAGAAAAAACAAAGTAATTTCCCCTCAGTAATCAGAACATCCTCTTCAGCTCAAACTTAAATCCTTTGCAGACCTAAGTTCTAGGTAGGGGCAGAGTTCCAACAACTATGTGCTAGTTCCTGTGAATGAACACAGATTTAGTGGGGGGAAGCTGTCATAGAGAGAAAAATTCATTAACTGTCTCACATGGCTACATCCTGAAAAAAAGACGGAACTGTGATGTACAATCCACCAGTTGTATTCAAAGTGTCTTTCCTGGTCATTGCAAGGTCTGTTAAGTCATAGGACAGGGCAAATCAGTCAAAACTGTACCACAGAGTTGCTTCTGTCATTCCAGTGGTCCCAGGTCAGCCATTACTTTGTCCTGAATAGAACTACAAGGAAAAAAATAATTTAGCAGAGTGGCATTGGGCTGCATGGCTCTCATTAGCATTAATGAGAGTTTGGTGGCTAAATCCCCATGCACAGCATGGAAAATTTACCCTTCTGAGTGGGTTCTCTCCTTGGTAGACAGTGCTGATAAATGTGTAACCTCTTTTGTGTACAGGTATGTGCTCACAGTACCAGGCCAAAGAAAAAAATCATGTTAGATCTTGATTTATGTAATATTGTGCTACATTCTGTAATATCCTGAAATTTCTGTGCAGTTATTCCAGGTCAGCATTAATGTAACAATGATTTCATCCCTGAAACCAAATGTTTGGACAAAATTATTTCTTTTAAACAGGTGCATGGATTTTTATTTGTTGTTTCTTTGGGGGGCTTTTTTCTTTGTTTGTTTTTGTTTGTTTGTTTGTATATGTTGATAATGGATATGTTTTCTTTAAGCTCTGCCATTTGGAATTAACTAATTGGTTCTCTGCTGGCTTCTCCCTTCAGTTCCTGGATTCTATAATAATTTTAAAGCATTATAAAATCAATAAAAGGATTGACACCCATACACTGTACTTTTAAGGAAATCCTGCAGATGGAGTTTGGTAGATGATCTTGGAGTTTCATAAGACGTCTCTTGGTAAAATAAATACACAAAATATATTTGGGAGAGAATGAGTTACTTGTAGCTAGGGTGGGAAAAGGACTGAACAGCTATGTGGATTAATATTTCTTTTTTCTTTTTTTTTTGGTAACAGCAACCTTTTCAGGGGAAAAAACTAGACACCAATAGGAGCATTTTCCTGGAAATGCAGAGGTGGTCATTCCTTTCCATAGGCTAATTCAGTACTCTGGAAAAATACCAGCATCCTTCTCTTCCAGAGGAGCCCCGTTGCACTTGCCTTAGTCATGTCTCAGCTACGACATGGGGAATTTCTCTCCAGCCTTTGTCTACATGTTCACTAAGCTCAGCTGTGGTTTAGCTGGAGTAATTTAGTAATACAAAGAAAAATTAACATTTCAGAGATATATAATATATATATTCAGGATCTTGCAAATACTTAAGCAGAACTCCGTGCTGACACCTCCAAAGTGTTATTTCAAACTACTGTAATTTTTCCTTAATCACTTCAAAATGGGGAAGGATATTGCTGCCCATCCTATACTTAGGACTTTTCCTCAAGTCACTCAAAATCCTAAATCTGTTCCTTTAAACTGGTTACAGAGTGTGAAGGATGACTTGAGTTTCCTAATGCTTTGAAAGTTTCAACTCCATGCATGTCTTTTAAGTCACAGGGTTTTCAAGTTTTTCTGGATTAAATGTCATTGTTTCTATCTGTTGCTTGCCTCATTCCCATTATCCTCACTCATTTGTAAGTTTACCTTTCTTGGAAATCACTTGCGTTCCTGCTTTTTTTCCAACTCTCATATTCCATACTTTATTTTGCAGGCTTTGACTGATCATTCTTTGCTTGCCTCTGAAGATGTGCAAATGTTCAGCTGCCACTGAGCCCTGTAAGGTCATCAAGACAAAAGTAATGTCCTAAAGATTGTGTCTCTAAGGAAGGTCACTGGAAGGCTCTTCCACCCTTTCAGTATACACATTTTGGTTAGTGGGATCTAGGAAATTTCATACCATGTTTTTCTTGTTAAATTAGGGGTACTTTCAGGCTCTTACAGTGCAGTCAACCCACTGTGGTGCCCCGCAGCCCTGGTAACGCTCCTTGCTTGTCGCAGGTCTCTGTGAGTTCACTGGATCATGTTCACGCTCTGCCTGCAGTGGCACTGCTCAGCTTTCACAGGTCAATGAGTGGTACCTGCTTTACCTCACCAGTGCTTGACCTGCTCACCTGCCTCTGGCCTCTGCATATTCCCCCCTGTCACTTCACTCCAGTCTCCTGCAGGGCTGCTCACCTGGCCACCGCAGGGTGCTCCATTTCTGTCCACAAAGCTCTTTCTCCTTATCCTGTATCCTGTGACCTGTTCTTATTACTAAGAGGAAATTACTTTGTTTTTTCTTGAAAAGACCCCTCCACTGTTCACATTCAAAATCTTGGAAATCCTGCCACTTCTTGGTGCCACTGTGTCTTTGGTCAGTGTGAAGTCAGCCCTTCACCCTTCCCTGCTGCTCATCAGCTGCCATCAGTTGCAGGTCCACGTGAAGTCACAACATCCAAGACATCTTGATGACCCCTATGAGTCCCTTTCACCTCAGATTATTCCATGGTCTGTGATCTTTTCCACTGAGAAAATCCACAGCTGGGACAGCTGGACATGCAGACTTCATATTTCCCAACTTCTTCTCTCTCAAGAACTTCTGTGCAAAATTTCCTTCCTCCCTTATTCTGTCTTTTATTTCAAAGCCTTATTTCAAAGCTGTCCTTAGGAAACTGCTCACCCAAAGCTGGCCAAGTTCAGCTTCAGTGAGGCACCAAAGTTTGCTCATTAAGGTACTTGCTTTACTTTTCAGCTGATGTGTTGCAGGATGCACCTGAGAACACCACAGTAACGACCTAAGACACAGCTTGCACCACTAGGGACCCCTTGTTGTTTTTCATCTGGGAACCACAGTTCACAAGTGACTCTCCTGGAAAGTATTTGTTGGTTTAGGGATGTTTTGTCACATCTGGCTACCAACTGACAAGACTCTTCACACAAAGTCAGCACAAAGAATGCTTTTAGCAAGATCCAGCTGTAAATTGTTAATTTTCTTATCTTCATAATGTTCAGACTGTCAGGACAAACCCCCCCTATCAGGTGACTTTCTAGATGATGTTATTAAAGACAGCTCATTTTAGTATTTAAAAGTAGGTGTGGTTTTATAATGTAGTGATTGGTAACCGTCTTGATATCAGTATAGCAATTCTGTAGTCATGTACTGTGGTCCTAGCAATTCTCCCTTCCATTATTTTATAAGAAGATGAAAATGTAACTAGAATGTAAAACCAATTTTGTTAATGTTGTAGAACTTTAAGTACCACAAAAGACTAATAGGAAGCTCTAAAATGTATTCCTTCACTTGTGCATGTCAGTGCTAATTATCAAAGATAATAATTGGCATATAATTACAGAGCACTCCAATGTAATTAAAACCATAATAAAAAGTGTAGCCAAGGGATTATACATCAAAAGCTGTAAGCTGAATCCAGGAATTGAGGCAGTTGGCATCCTACTGCTACCTGGACCCCTGAAACCAGATGGGAAAGTGGAAGAAATGAAAGAGGCAGAATCAGAATCCGAGGATGGCTCAGGCTGGAAGGGACCACAGTGGGTCACTGGTCCCACCTCCCTGCTCAAGCAGGGCCATCCCACAGCACAGGGCACTGGATTGTGTCCAGAGGGGTCTGGAATATCCCCAGTGAGGAGACTCCACACCCTCTCTGGACAATCTGTTCAGTGCTCGGTCGCTGTCCAGGACAGAAGTTCTGCCTCCTGTCCAGGTGGAACCTCCTGGGCTCAGTCCCTGCCCGTTCCTCTGGTGCCATTGCTGGGCCCCTGGAGCAGAGCCTGGGCCCTGCTCAGAGCCCTCCCTGCAGACAGGGACACCCAGGGCTGAGGGCCCCTCTCAGCTGGGGCTCCTCTCCAGGCTGGACAGGCCCAGCTCCCTCAGCCTTTCCCTGCCAGAGATGCTCCAGGCCCTAAATCATCTCTGCAGCCTCCACTGGCCCCAATCCAGGAGCTCCCTGTCCCTCCTGTGCTGAGGAGCCCAGGACTGGACACAGCACTGCAGATGTGCCACACAGGGCTGGGTAGAGGGGCAGGATCACTCCCTGAGCTGCTGGCATTTTCTGATCACAGGCCTAAGGGCTCTTTCAAGTACTAGCAGGACAAGGTAAACTCCTATTGCCTGATACTCTCCATATCCAGGTGCCAGTATTCAGATACACTTTTGTATAATAAGTATAAAAGGATAGGTGCCTTTGAAGAACAAATTTCATCCTGACTCTCAGCTGCCTGTTCAGAGGAATGACAGGAGCTTGAGGAGCTGCTGTTACCTCCTGCAGTTCCTGGAGTGAGGTCTGGCCTGACTCATACATGTGTCTTTCTCCATGTCAATGTCAAAACTTCTACTTTTAGAAGGAGTAACTGTTTTTCAATTTAAAATGTTGTTAAATACATGAGGGCAGAGACAAGAATCAAACTTAACTAGCCAAAAACTGTCATGAGACTGAAGGTATTTTTGGGCACAGGACCTCCTGTTCCTGTGTTCCCTGGCACCCTATCTGGGTTCCTTTCCGTTCTAGTTTCCTGTTTTCATCTCCTTTATTGTTGAACAGAACACAGCCAAAAAGTGGAGGTGAAAACTATGTGAATGCTAAGTTGTTTCACTGGAAAATGGGTTTATCCTACCATCCCAGGATGGTTTGGGTTGGAAGGGACCTTAAAGACCACCTCATTCCACCCCCCTGGCATGGGCAGAGACACCTTCCACTATCCCAGGTTGCTCAGAGCCCCATCCAACCTGGCCTGGAGCACTTCCAGGGATGGGGCAGCCACAGCTTCTCTGGCCAACAAATGTGTGAAATCGTTTGTGTGAAGGAGAATGAGAATGAAAAATTGAAAGTTTTCCCTTGACAGCATGTCTGTATTTATCTTTACACTTATTTACCACAACTGAAAATCTGCTTTGCACAGCTTCTGTTCTGAAAATGTTTTTCTTTTACCTCCACACACTTGATGTAAATCTTCAGCTTTTCTTCCTCCCAAAAAATTTGTGTTGTTATTCTGCCACTTGCCTTTTAACAATTGACAGCTGTATTTATTATAGATCACTTTTTAGAAGGTATTAAACTTTAGTTAGTAATCATATGCCTAATAAATGATGTAGAATTTTGTAGTTATTAAATATTACTTAACAATCTGTTTTGTTCAGTTAGTGTCAAGAGGTGCATTACCACCATGAATTTGGTATTATTTTTCTCCAGAAGCCTGGGTTGGACAAATGAATCATGATTAGATGTTGATATATTGATATATTAATTGCAAGCAGGCAAAGTTTGCTGGAGTGGAAATGGAAATGTGAAAAGCCCAGATGGTGTTTAGTCTTTGGTGGGGGCAGGAGGAGAAGCTTTGAACCAGAGTAGTTTCCCTGGAGGGGCAATGTTCAAGCAGGAGTTTCTAATTTGGTTATAAATAATTGTGTTTATATATCTATATCTATATCTATATCTATCTATTTCTATATATGACTATATCATCTATATCTGTATCTATCTATATCTATATCTATGTATCTATACTAACATGTGGACTTAAGGGGAATTAAGGCATTTTTTAGACTTCCAGAGTTATGCAAACCTATGTGTGTTTGTGCTTTTAGTCAAGAAAGCATTGCAAATAGATTCATTTGTTTTTGTAAACCATCTCTATAAATATTTGAAAAGACCTAACACATGTTGCAAATATTTAGTTAATAGTCTTTGTTAAAGCAAAATTTGAGGAAGCTCCAAAATCATAATATCTTATCAATATTAGAGGTCATTTTGTATATGCATGAATGTTCCAGTTGAAGCCTGCTTCAGCCAAAACATCAGTTCAGTTATCCATGATTGATGTGTGAATTCCTTGGCAAAAGCCCCAATCAATATTTTTAATAGTGAATGCTAAATTTAAATTATATTTTTAATGTTTTCCCATCATGTGCGTGAATTATTTAAATTATCCTTGATCACAAGTGCAATATTTGTGTAATAGAAGTGCCAGGATGGATATGTTGTTATGAAAGGCAAAGGCACAATCTTCTGTTTTGTTTCTTTAGTGAGCTAAAATATGCATCTAATTTTTCATGCCTTAGTCTCCTCTCTTTTCATTTGCCAGTTGCTGCTTAAATCTGCTGATTTTTTTCCTTGTTTGTTTTTCTTGCTTCAAGTTTTGCAGATTAAATCTCTCATCTCTGAATACTCTCCTTACTGCATGCCAAGAACGAAAAGCATTTTGTGATCAGCATTAAATTGATACTGATAGACAGAGTTGGTCATGCCCCCTCCAAATGGACTCAAGTTTTGCTTGAGACATCTTTGTTTACTGCTGACTGACAAAACAAGTGGGGGGGAAAATAAAAAATCAAACCCCTCCCACTTTTCCCTTTTGATGTCAGTCCTGATATATCCTTTGTTATAAACCTAATGATGTCACTTGAAATGTGATCATGCTGAACAGTTCATGTAGGCAACAGTTCTCAGGTGATGCCAGGCCAGAGGACAGTGAATGCTGTGGTAGTTTGTTATGAGAATGTGTCCTGAGGTTCTTTCTCAAGCAAAGAATCTCTCAAGTCCTCAGGAGAACACCCTCCTAAAGCTCTCAAAGCTTGGCATAGGAGTTTTTACTCCAAAAACCACTTCCTATGTGTTTGTGAATGCTCTCCAAGTATCCTCTTAGTATGTGAGTTTAAGTATGTGACCGCATCAGGGCTTTAAAGTCATGGCTATATTCTGCAGGCCTTAATGACAGTAATATAAATAAGTTTTTGTTTTCCCCACTGGTTTCTGAAAGCTTTGACTTGGCACTCATGAGCCACTGTCATCATGTATAGAAGGAACCACATTGGAAAGTAAATGTGTTAAGGGCCATTAAGAGAAGGCTTTGCGGTGACCTCATTGGCCTTCCAGTGCCTGAAGGGAGCCCACAGAAAAGAGGGAGACTCTTGACAAGGGCCTGGAGTGACAGGACAAGGGGGAATGGCTTCACACTGACAGAGAGCAAGTTTAGACTGGATATTACAAAAAAATTCTTCCCTGTGAGGGTGGTGAGGCCCTGGCATAGGTTGGCCAGAGCAGCTGTGGCTGTCCCATCCCTGGCAGTGTTCCAGGCCAGGCTGGATGGGGCTCTGAGCAACCTGGGATAGTGGAAGGTGTCTCTGCCCATGGCAGGGAGTAGGAACAAGATGATGTTTCAGGTCTCTTCCAACCCAAGCCATTCTATGATTCTGTGATTTAGGTGTTCTGTTGCTGAGCATATCTTCCTCTGATTAAGTCACAGCCTAGCATAGTGTGCTTGTGGCTTTGTTGCTTGGTCTCCCTTTTGTAAACTTCTAATATTTAGCAGAAAATCATTATGGTAGAAGTAGAGGAAAAATATGACAGAACCATGCCAAAACAAAAGCTCAAAAATGTTTATTGTGATGTAATGCATATATATTTTTAAAGGCACGAGTACAAGCAGTGTTAATGTATGATTTTGAGCGAGCTGATATAAAACAAGCAAAAATATTTATGAAAATGACAAAATGCAGAGTACTTCTAATGAGAAATAACATGGATTTTAAGATGTGGAAGATGGAAGGTACTTACTGTTATCAATGTATAGCACCTCATTTATTACAAAAATCAGGTAGTGATTTCCTGTAAATTTGAATTTGTGTGATGCCACCAGGATTGGAATAACAAATCTTACATTTTTTTTCCATTGCTAATTCATTTCCCTCATGGCATAAAACACTTTGGCAGTGTATCATGTTAATATTCATATTCTGCATTCTATTTGCTAATTATCTTTTTAGTAATTGAAAGTTAATAGCCCACTTGACCCTTGTGTCTCTAGAAGTGATTTGTTCATTTTTCCACATAAATTGTCATATTTCAATGCCAAGCTAAAAGTTAAATCTCACTAAAATGTTTTTGTTGCATGCTGTTGTGAAATGTATTGGAGAACCTACAACTTTTCAATGTGTCAAGCTTTAGCATACATTGGTATTTTGGTGTTTGCTGACAGTTTATTCTTAGAATCATAATAGAAAATGAAATTCGTGTTTCTTTTATAATGATTTGACAACTGATTTTTTAATATTCCTCCTTTATTTTTAATGTTACAAAGGAGCAAACTGGCACTTATATATTCTGACAGGCTGGTGTCTACTTTTTTTATTGTCAAAGTGACTCTGAATTTATGGTGATGGAGAGCTAAATCCGGCCAACAGAGTTTAGGGCATGCAGAGAGCAGTACTGCCAGGATGGATGAAAAAAGTATGTCTTGTAATACTGATATCTACTGAGTGATTCCCTCTGGACCATATTTTTGGTGAACTGAGTGTATTGAGCCATGGTTTTCAAAAGTGTTGATAATTCAGCACATTCTGCAGAGATCACTAGAACATGCTGGCTAATTAACATTCCTGAAAATCCAATATTGTCCATTTACTGGCTGATTTCAGTGATTACCATGCTCCTGTGGGAAGGTACTATTTTGAGCCCTGGTACCACATTAGTTGAGGGTGCTGGATCTCCTAGAGCTATGGAAATATTCTGACACTGCAGTTTCCATCTATGAGTGACGTATTTCTTGGACACTGAGTCCCAGCCCATTTGCCAAGCTTCTTGTGCTCCTCTCAGCTGCAACATTTCTAGCAACTATTTATCTCTGCTTGATGAATCGCTCAGATTTCCAGGCTGCAGCTGCTGCTTTTGCTGCCTTCTAATCATCTGCAGAGTCTGCAAACACCCAGCAGAACTCCTCAGCTCCACATCTCCACATTTCATCTGGAGCAGGCTTGTGCCTCGCTGGCTGGGAACTGCTTCTCCAGGTATTGGCAATACTTCCATGAAATGATCCTGTGGCGGGAGAGAATCCCTCAGTGCAGAACAGGGTCTCCAACAGCTGCAGTGGTAAAATGTTTAGGAAACAGCAGGAATGGAACTTTTGTGATGCTTTTGCTCTGATGTTCTCCTGGTGACAGCTATGTCCAACTCAGCTGCTTTCCCCCATGTGATGTTGTTTGCCCACCTAGGAACTGTCTGGGGATCTCTCTCCCAAAGTCTGGCACAGTTTCTTAAAATGCTATTCAGTTTTTGTACTCAAAAGGCAGAGGCACTTCCTTGCTGCATTGATGTTCATGTCCTTTTGTTGACTTTTAATTTGGCTTTGTCTGAGGCCCTGTAGTGCTTGTTCTGAAAGAGACTCCAGGCAGTCGATCCACACCCCATCTCCTTATCTTGCAGGGTTTTATAGAATTCCACGATAACTTCCTCAAGTTTCCAGAATAAAAGGTCTCAGTCTTTTCAGTGATTCTATGTAGATGCCATAACAAGGCTTTTGTGTGTCCTCTGAACCCATTTTTGGTCTAACTTGTCTCTTTGGAGGTGAGGAGGCAGAGAGTGCACACTGAGTTCAAAACGTGGATACTGCTATGTTTGAATGGGGTTTTTTTCTTAGTCTTTGTATCTTTCCTAATAAAATGTAAGCTTTACTTCGTGGCTCTTATAAAATACTGAGCTGCTATTTTTTAAAGGATTTTCTGTTGCAAAATTGTCATTACTGACCAGTATAGGTGAAATCAGAGCCCAGCATCTTATTATGTGAATCTAGATTTAACCCACAGATATTGCTTTATATTGATTTACATTGAGAGCTCTTTGCCATTGTTCAGGCTCTTACAAAGCTTTTCTATAATTTTTCAGAGTCTGCCCTTATCCTTGCTTCCCTGAAAAACTTAATCTGCTTTATCTTTCTCCAGGCCACTTAAGCTGCTGTTGGACACTGCTAACACTGCAAAATCCCCTTAGAGACTTTTTATTTTTTTCCAGCAGTGCAGGTTCTCCTCCTACCCAGTTTCTTCTTGTTTCACTGATTATTTCTCCACCCCTGGACCTGTTGCCTTATCCAAAATGAGTCACGTGATGATACTGTGGGACTGCCCCTGACTCTCCCCCATTTCTCCCTGTTTGCAGTGAGGCTGTAGATGTCCATGGAGGTTTTGGATTTCCTTCCAGCAAAAAAACCAGCCCAGATATTTTGATTATCTTCATCTTAATCCTCTCCCAGTCAGGCCCCTGCAAATACAACCAACCTTCCTTTTACTGCTACTGATCTTTGGAGAGAGAGACCTTGAAGGGCCACACCATCCTGGGAAAGCTTGTAGCCTCTGATTAGGAGAAACCTCTTTTTAAACTGAATACCTTTGGACCATCTGTTAACACTTTTAAATTACAGAACACCCCCTAAAGTATATTTGCTAAGAACGAATTTAACTTTAAAACTTTCAAGACAAAATTGAATCATCCCTTCATATGATTGTTGATCAGCTATGGAGGAATGAAGCAATATCTTCAAGTACCTTTCCTCTGATTTTTCAAATTGGCGTCCTAAGTATTTTGAATTTTTTTCTTTTTTCTCCAAATCCTTTTTTTCCTTGAAATTTAATTTGCTAGAGTGAGGGTTCAGTCTCTGTTTCATTAATCCCCCCACTGGGTACATGCCTGTTATCTGGTCTAAAGATTGACTTCCATGATCTTGCTGCTTCATCTGGAAAATTGTTTAGGCCATAAATCTCTATGCAGATTAGTGAGACTCATTCCCTCAAGAGGAATTACATTTTGCCCTTTTAAATGTTAACTCTTTGGCCTCAAGAAGTTTGTTGATTTTATTATGGATAATAAAGTTTGATATGATGTATTTCACAGAATATTGGCTTATTTTTTAGCTAATTTGGCACTGAATGTAGCTAGGCCAGCTGCTTACGTGATTTTCAGTTGACACTACCGAAATACAGGAGGTGGTAGAGAAGACACAGTCCTCCCTTCCTCTCTGAGGCAGTTTGATTTGGCTGAGGAGACTCTTAATTTTACATTTTACTATTATTATTTATGGTATTCAGTCTCAGAAGATGTGTTGAAATTCTGCCAGGCCTTCATAGCAAGAAATTTGTGTCATTGACACAGGAAAAATTTGCTGATAAAGTTATTGTAAATAATTAGAGATGATTTTGCTTTATGTTTGAAAGTCATACTTTTCATGCTGTAGGGATTAGTGGACAGAGATAAACATTTGGAAAATATCGATGAAAGTGCAGTAATTTTAAATACAAAATGTGTATTTAAAATGAATTAAAATGAATGACAATCCTGGCATATTTGTTAGTCACCTGCATATAGATCCTGCTTTGAACAGTGCAATAATGGACAGGTCTGTGCCCTGGGTTTTTTATTTTTTTTTATTTGGCAGATATATCAATATATTCTACATTTGTGCTTGCGTTTCTGGCAGCTCATTTTCATTCAATTTTTCATTGCCATTAAAAATTTCCATCTTCTCTGGGGAAGCACACCTGTGTTTTTAGGCTTCCTGTATCATCTTCCATTCAGAGACATTTCCTGTCTGTACATGAGTGGGAAGATTTTGGTTGGAGAGGTTGCAATGCCATGAGGAAACATTGCAAAGGTTGAGTAAAGCCAATTGTTTCATTCCACAGTGCTTTACCTAAGAAATTGAGATTATTTAGGGTTTTTTTAGGTGTTTTGGCCAGATTTTTCATGACCGTGTGTTCTGTTCTTTATTATATTCTTTAACTGTTTGTGTTCACAGTGGGAGTAAGAGAGCAAAATAAACAAGATATTGACACCATCACTGTCGGTAGAAATTAAGAAAGAGAAAAGTAAACTGTCAAAATGTGTACATTTTGCAGCTTTGCTTAAGGTCTTGAGCATGTCTACGCACTGAGGTAAATCTACACCCTGGAGAAATAATGAAAAAAGAAAGGGGAAAGTTTGGTAAGGGTAAAAGGGTTTTGTGAAGGCAAATATGAAAATGACAGGATGCATTATATATAGCCATACTGTCTTATTAGTTTATTGCCTTATTTGAGCATTTCTCAATCTGGAACATATTTATCTTCACAAAAGGCTTTTGATAAAGGGAAGTTCCATTGTCTTCATACACTAAGAGGCAGTATTAAATTACCAGCCTACAATTATAAGATACAGCTTCTCCTATAAGCTAACATGAGCAGGGAGTTGCTCTGGACTGAGATGTCCATGTCAGGACATTATGAGTGTTGTTGTCTCACCTGGACCGGTGCTCTGCACTTCCTTTTCCTAGTGGAACAGGCCCACACTCTCATTGACTGATTTTGTATCTTGGACACAAAGCTCTGGAAACAGAAACACACTGTTTCACAGATAGAAATTCAATCTATTTGGCAGAAAACACAGCCACTTTTACACTCCCTGCCTGAATCTGGCAGTGCTGTGTCATGTGATCCAGTGCTACCCATGCTGGGGGCCAGTAGCTCAGCACTTGGCTTTGCTCTTGTGAATCGAAGGTGACCATAGTTCTGGGATAATAACAATAAATTGCTTTTTATTTGCAGTATCACATCACTTTGGTATTTACCTCAATTTCCAGGGTTGGTATCAAGAGAGCAGATGTTAATTTTGAACAATTGCCTTTGTAGACATGATGGATCCATTTGGTGAGGAAATTAATGGGAAGACGATTACTTTTACTGAGCTAATAGGATCTGTCTTTTCTTTTCCTCATTGCAAACTGTTTCGTTGTCACTTTCCCTGTGTTGTTTCATTATATTAAATGGAGCCATTAAAATATTGCTCCCAAGTGTTTTTCTGTCCATTGAATAATCACTGAAGAATAAAATATTTAAAGTTCAGTTATTTGGGTTTTTTTCCCAATAAGTTTACATGATTTATGCCTTTTCCATTTCCTGTGCACATTTAAAAAAAAAATCATTAGAAAGATTGGCAGTTCCCTGGACCCCCTTAGACATTAGTTAATGACTTATTTTCAGCTTCTTTCTACCCTTTGGTGTTACTTTTTCTTCCTGTTAAGATACATAGCAGATTGTTTTTTCCTTTGGACAAGTATTTAAAAATAACTATTTATTTAATATGTAAGTTATTTATAAAGTGTATTCCTTAAATATGGAGTGATTAGTGATTTCATGATGAGGAAATGATGATAAATACTTACTAAGCTGTAGCATTTAGCAATGAATTCTGTATTTGCAAAGTTCCTAGGAACAGTGTACTCACTATAAAAAAATAAGAAAAAAAGCCTGGGGCTCTTCCAAAATCAAATCATTGGTTTTGTCCTTTCTTGGCTTGATAGTGACTGACAAACTTGATGTCTTTAGTACCGTATGATTTAGCTCGTGTTAGAGGTGCCTAAATAAATTTAATTTTGCTTAGTTATGTTGTCTAGCCATGTTTCAGAATGTTCAGCTTTCAATAAAAAGAATAATCATTTTATATATATCTATATGAAAACTTCTGTAGTTATCATACATTTTTTTTTCTGCTGTGGCCATGATGGTGATAAATTTGCAATAAATCTTAGACTTGCAGCTGATTCAGGTCCTCATTTGTTTTACTGTTAAGTCAGGAAAGATAGAAAAATCTCCTTTAGAGAAATTTGAATTTTATTCAGCCCATACATTTCCAGTCCAAGACAGAAAAAGTGCAATATAGGCTGCTGTTAAAGCCCTGCTTTAGAATCATGATAAACTGAAAGAAATACTCAATACATTTTTCTTCATGTGCTGATTGAAAAGCAAAGCAGACCTTCCAGATTTTCTTCCATTTGACTGTAATGCTGAGCTTTCCTATTGAAACAGGAAAACCAAATTCAGCTTCAGAAAACAGGGAAGCAGCCAAGATATAAATATATCTTGAATAATTCTGAATGAATTTATTAAAAAGCTTCCACTCTTGAAACTTATTGGAAGAAGTCTGTAATATGGAATATAGATTTGACAGGGAAAAAAAAGGCATCATGAAAGTGACAAATCTGTTTGTCATCTGCCTAGGAATACTTTGTAATTCAAATAATATAATCAGGGAGTGCAGTGATAGAGACATGGAACACTGCAGGGCCAAGGATAAAGTCCTGTGGGACATCAGCTGCAAGTGAAAAAGGACTCAATTAAGGATGGCTGTATTAAATAATGAGTGAATGGTCTAAAAAAACCAATGTTTGCCAGCACCACATATTGGCTTTACTCACACATCCAGAGTACAGTGAATCAGCAGGAGTGATTCTGAGCATTCAAGATAGAAGACTGACAGCATTTCATTAGATCAAAGTGATGAGCATGTGAACAATTGTCATTTCAGGTGATTAATCAGAGGATAGCAGTTAGGAGGTGTCTCCAGTAAACAGTTATAAATCCACTCTGGCAAGGAGAAAAGCAAGTTCTAACTTTTGGAGATATTTGCAATACAAGAAACCCTCTGGGAATAAGTTAATTGAGCAGATCCTTGCCAGATGTCATAAGGAAAAAAGGGCATTTAAAGACACCTGGAACTGCTGCAGGTGAAGCCTGGAAAAGTGGGGAAATGAATCTAACCAGAGGAGTAGTCCTATAGGTTTTTATTTTGGAGAGCCCATAGAAAATGAGCTAGATGGCTTGTCTCTTGAGCTATGATATTAATTTGGTTTCAAATTTAATTTGGTTTCAAATTTATTTTAAAATTCTTTGATTAATTTGAATGTTAGGAAGATACAGGAGTATGGTTCTAGTAATCCCAAGGTGAATATCCAGCAGCCCATTGTTCTGCATCTAGGAGCCCCCTAGTCTGGTTTTCCCTACTTTATTCACTTTGCATTAGTGTTTATTAAAATTACCTCAATTTCCCATCATGGGGTGATTTTAAATCTTTTAAAAGATTTGTAATGGTCTGATTCCTCATCATCTGCTATCACTTCATGAACAGCACAACTTTCCAATTTATTTTTGTTCAAATATACAAGGGTCATATTCTTCATCTGGTCTCTTTAATCAAATTATTTGCCTAATTTTATTTGCAATCTGTGTAGTCATATGAGCCCGAGGTGGAAACAACCAATTAGATCACACTGTCATTCCTCTTGCCAACATGGAGTGTAATCCCCCAGACAGGGACATGTGCTTGATTTTAGCCAAAAGCTCAGAAGAAACTCCTGATCTTCACCCACTGAAATGTAACCTCTCATCTGTTATTAATCTATTTTCAGCAAATGATTACCAGAACATCTGGTCATGCCCAGTAAATTTTTCCTTCCTTCTCTTAAGGCTGACTTCCTCAGTGGACTGATGGAAGAGAGATTCTGCAGCTCTTTCTGCTCTTTAAAATAGCATCGGTCCACTGAAGAAATGTTAGCTGAAGGTGAGGGAGTGATTTTTATCATTCATGTTGCACCTATAGGGGAAATAAGAGCAAAGTGACTGCACTAATCATAGGATTTCCATCTAACTTTTTATTTTTGATTTTTAATCAGGAAGCATAAGAACACATTCAGCAAACGCATGTTTGGGGTTTACATAAAGATGGAAGCAGCCACACAAAGATCATTAATCTTGGCTTTAATGAAGCCTTGAATCAGAGGATCACTGAGGTTGGAAAAGACCTCCCAAGATCTTCAAGTCCAACCTTTAACCAGTCACCATTTTGTCATCCAGCCCAGAGCACTGCCACATCCAGTCATTCCTTGGACACCTTCAGGGATTCACCATCTCCCTGGGCAGCCCCTTCCAATGCCTAACTACCCTTTCAGTGAAGAAATTCCTCCTGAATATCTTCTTGTGTCTACTTCCATGCCTTTCTCTAAGGGATATCATCTGACAGTCTGTGTTCAGGAAGATGATGGCAGAGGAGAGTTTTCAGGAAGGTTTTGAAATCTGAGAAGGCAGGAGCTGTTTGGATTTTTGTCAAGGAAATCCCCTCAAAGAGGAGGTGCAGTATGGGAGATGGTGTGACAGCTGGTCATTGCCTTGATTTCTCTGATATTCACTTTCTAATCTCCCTCCCAACTTTTCTTTCCTACATTTCCACAGCATTTATTCCTGTGATTTACTGGTACAATTTCTTTGTGTGCCTTGAGGAAAATGCTGTCTGAACCTTCCTTCATTTAATTTTCATGTTTTTCTCAGGGGTGCTACTTTCTGCTCTCAGGGTTCCTTTCTGTAGCTCCAATGCGTTACCAGGACGTCTTTTGCATGGCTTGCAAAAAACTGGCTGTGCCAAAGCTGCTTTGGGCATTTTATGCTTCTGGCCAGCATAACCAATCATTTACATAAACACGAGGCTCATATCTCTTACAGAAGTTAAATTTTTATGTTTTCTTTAGGTTCGCTATTCTAACTGCAGATATTTAGGGCAACAAATGTTGGGCCTGATTCGCTGTAAGGAACCACTGATCTGATGAAGTGTCTGGAAAATAGTTGGGCAAAATGGAAAATGAGAACTAAAGCAAAGTCCACCCAGAGCAGGATAATTTTATTTTATCTTGTTGCTTCAGATGGACACAAAAGCCCACTAAAGAAATCAGATCCTTTCTCAAATATCAATGTACAAAAAAAAGTGGTATCTTGGGCGTTTCTCATTTACATAATTCCAAAATCTGGACCTGTAGCTTTCTGTCATCCTGGTGCACACACAGCTACACTGCAGGCAGTAGATTAATGGATTTTAGAGCATAAAAGATTCAGCTTTTAAGGAAAATGTCACTTTGCTGTGATTGTTGCCTGCTGCTGGATGATTTTGTTGGAGCTGACAACTTGAGATATTAGAACTGCATTGTATTCAAAAATATTTAAATACATTTTTTCCCTTTTTTTTTATGTTTCAGAACAAGAGCCAAGGAGTTAGTTTTGTCCGTATACACGCGCCTTGGCAAGTCCTCAGTCGAGAAGCAGAACTCCTTAAAATAAAAATGCCCACTAAAAAGGTAAATATCTCCCATTTTCTATCAATATGTTTTATGATTGAAGGATCAGAATCATCATTGAATGTATAGAAGCCCATGGAGTTCTTTTGTTTCAAAAATCAGAGAAAACTAACTGCAGACTTATTTTTTCACATTTCCAAGTCTTTTGAGATGATTTACTGTTCAGAGCTATATTTAAGAGGGGATTTCCAAAGGGGTTTTTAAAGGCCACAGAGGCAGCTGGCTGATGGACTGCATTCAGAAGGGTGATGACAGAGGTGAGTGTTAAGGAGGGCTTTGAAAGCTGAGAAGGCAGGAGCTGTCTGGACTTTTGTCAGGGAAATTCTCTCAAAGATGAGGGGTAGTGTAGAAGATAGTATGAAACTGGTCACCGTCTTAAGACTTCTCCAAAGAGAGAGAGGCTCTTCCCAGAGAATCTGTTTTGGTGGTATCAATGACTTAGTGAATTCAGATCTGGCTGTTGTCACTAAAACTTCAGCAAACTCTTCTTTTCTGTCTGTTTTCAGAAGAGTTGCTGGCAAACCTTGTAAATTCCAAGTAGCAAAGTCCCCAATCTGTGTTCCTGAAATTATTTAGTCCGTTGGTTAACAACTCCACTAGAGTCAGGGGAACTGCCTTGTGCTTTTAGTTAGTGATTCTCATCAACTGCACTAAAGAACATTTATTTCTTTGCATTGTCATTAGAAATAAAGGAAAAATTGGTTTTGTTTTCTCCCACTGTGTTGATCTTTGAGTTTTTCATCTTGTTTTAACCCACCAAAAGCTTCATTCTGGTTCACATTTCATGCTGTTACAACATGTCATTATCAGAAGACTGCCCAAATCAATCTTCCATACTCTCAATGTGTTTGCATCCCAGGGGAAAAAAGAGGATATTTCCAATCAATCTTTGAAAATGAGTAGGTTTTAGACAGCTACAGTACTCCTAGAAACTTTCTACATATTTACCTCCTCTCTTCGATCTCTTCCAAAATTAATTCATTTTATGCATTTTTAGTGCCTACTTATTTCTCCCTCCTTCTGCTCTTATGGGAATTTTCTCATCCAAGTTTCTTTCAGATGCACCAAAGTAAATTTTACACTATTTTAATTGATGAGTATTGCCATCATTTTGACCTGGTTAAGGGCTGTCCAGGAGCTGATAATCTCTGATGGCACCCACCTCATTCACAACAGTTCTGCATCCCCCCTCTCTCCTCTGATTGGGAGAAAAAAATCTTCTATTACCTCCAAAAATAAAAAAATCCTCTCTTATCTCTAGCTGCAGAAATGGCAGCATTACCAGAAACAAGCTTGACAGAAAAGCTCTATTCATATCCTAGGGTTTGGGTGTTTTTTTGAAATTAAAAACAGTTGGAAGAGGAATTTCCTTTGAAAGAAAAGAAGTCCACTTTGAAAAAACTGAAATCTTGTATTTTGGCCATATAAAGTAAAAAAATTCATCCAGTAACCACTAAAAGGAAAGTTCTGGTTCTGTTCAAAGATACAAAATAATGCTGTCAAGGCACCTTAGGAATTTTCTGTGATGCTATTTTTATTTATTTAAGGATCATACTAAACCATTCAAAAAAGGCATTTTCAGGGGAAAGTATTAATCCACCTCTAAACATGAATTGGTTACAAATATTTTTTCCTAAAACATTCTGTTTTAAATAATCTTTCAGAATATAAGGCACGCTGAGCAAAGATACCCTCTGAGCCCTTTTAACTATATATAAACTTCTGGATATGATAACAGAGCTATTTTGGTGAGTGAGACTGTGCCAGGGTCAAATATGAGTATGGGAAAAAAATAGGAACAACTGGGAGGGCTGCTCTGTGGCCAGTGCTGTGATGTCTCCAGCTTTAGTGAGTCTTGGGGGATTGAATCCTATGACTGGAGTACTGGGATAGGGAAGTAGTAAAGGCTGTTCAGGAGGGATAGGCAGAGATGGAGAGGTGGAGGAGTTGTCCTGTATGGAAGGGAATAGCTGCAGTTAAGGGATTATAAGACTGACATCTTCTAGGTGAGGGTTAGGGGGATGGAAAACAACGCAGATGTCATTGAGTGTTCTGTAGGATTGATGAATCATTCCATAGGCAAGCAGGAGAAATTTCTTGTGCTTGTGGGAAATGGTCACTTTGCAAACATTAATTGGGAGTGCTGTGACAAGCAAGTCTGAGAAATTCCTGAAGGGTGTTGAAGATAATACTTTGCAGATACTTTGAAGATAATGCAAGGATTCAGTGAAGTGAGCCAATGAGGAAAAATGGTCTTCCAGACTGGATACTTGTGAACAGAGAAGGACATATGGGATATGTGATAGTAGGAGGTTGCCTTAGCTACAGAAACCATAAAATGGCTGAATTTAAAATATTCACTCTAATGAGAACAAAAAAGGTCAGCACAAGTGTTGCTCTAGGTTTCAAGAAAGTAAACTCAAAACCACCCAGGGAGCTACTCAGCACTGCTCCCTGGGAATCTGCTTTTGAGTGCTCCATGAGTGCTTGATTGAACAGGGAATTCCTCGTGGAGCTTGAGAAGAAAAAGCAATTTTGCATCTCTAGCAGCAAGGCCAGGCCTCACAGGAAGTTTACAAAGCTGTGGTTTGCATATTCAGAGAGAAAACACAAAAGGCCAAAACTTAGCTAGAGCTCAAACTGGCCAGTATTGTGCCACACAATTAAAAGACTTTTTAAAGTATGTTAATAACAAGAGAAGGTGTGAGGAAAATATTGGAACAATCCTTGTTGAAAATGGTCACCTGAAAAATAGGAATGATAAAAAAAGGGGGCTTTCAATGCTTTTTTTGCCTCAGCCTTTAATATTAATTGTCTTTGACTGCCTGATCCTGAGGCAGAGAACTGCAGCTGTGGGAACAGTTTGTGGTTTTCCATTTGTGGCCACTGAATTTTTAAGGGAGCATCAGTATCCACTAGATGTCCAGAAGTCCATGGGGCCTTATGAATTGATCCCACAGTACTGAAGGAATTAGCAGGACCCATTCAATCCACTCCCAAAGGTCTTGGTACTTGCTGAATGGGAGCTACTTGGTGTTACTACAATTTACACGAGGGAAGAGCCAGGAAATGAGATCCCTAATATTCCAACATCAGGACTTGGAATAATTATGGAGAGAGTCATACCATGTGCAGCAGAAAGGCATTTGAAGGACAAAGCATTCTCAGGCACAGACAACAAAGGAAAAGTCCTGGCTAATTCTGTATCCTTCTACTATAAGTTTCCCTGCCTAGTGGTTGAGAGGAAGGTAGTAGATATAACTAGTTTTTTTCCCCTGGATTTTAGTAAAGTTTTTAATATTATTATATTTTAATATTATCCTTCTGGACAGGTGGTTTAACTGTGAGAAGAGCACATACCTGGAGCTCTGGGTAAAGAACTGGTTTCCTTTTTTCTTGTATTAATAATTCTGCTCTAAGGGTTTTTTTCCTGGAATTAGCTTGTGAGGGAAAAGAACTTTTTGGAACTGCAACCCATATGGATTCAGGTGCATATACTTATATGGGAATATGTCTTCAGAGAAGGCACTTCTTTTAATTACAGGTTTAAACATATGTGTACAGCAAATTATTTTTTTTCCTGTTGCAGTGTGATGCCATTTCCTGTTTCACCTATCCCAACCCCCCAGGTGTGCCAATCTCTCCTTTCCCCTCCCCCTTTGCCCTCCTGCTGAGAGCTGTCCATCAATCTTAACATTCCAGCAGGGTTATGGTGTGGTTGGCAGAAGTTCAAAAGATGCCCCTCAGGTCCAGGCTCATTGGCCTGTCCCAGTGTCTTTATCCCTTGAGCCTTCCCCTCCTCCCACCTTGTTGGTGCCTCACCTGTCCCTTCCCCTCCTCTGTCCCCGGGCTTAAAAGGAGACAGGACTATGCGGTCGGTATTCTGTTGGGAGCTGTTACAACGTTCAGAGGTCTATCATCCTGGAATAAAACTCTGGATTAAAACTCTACAATAGAATCCTCTCCTGTTTCTCTTCACTGTCGCCTGAACCTTTTCCACCAGAGGTAAATTGAGTTTCTACTATGCCTGGATTTGTTCCGAGTGCCCAGCTGCGGCATCCAGCCAGCCAAAGGTATCTCTGAGTTGAAACACCACAGCTGCCGCCTTTGGTCCAGCAGCAAGGGTCAGACGAGGCCAGGCACGTCCCACCCGGAAATATTGGGATTAATATTCCTATATTTTCCTTTATTTTAGTGTAATTTTGAAAGGGGCATACTAATGTACAGTTTTATTTCTTCAGATGTATGAAATCACAGAAGAAAAAGGAATACTCAAAACATTAAATGAAATATGGTGCAAATTCACTGAACCTCTGCAACCCCAGGTGCCACAGCAAGAAAATACCAAGATGAAAACCTTGTCCTACCCATTTTCCAGAGAGAAAATATATTTGTGAGTACTTTAAAATGTGATGGACTGTGGATGTGACAGCCTGGTCAGAGAGTGAGAAAACTGGATAAGTTTTCTCACAGTGGACATGTGAAAATTTTAGGGAGTTGTAGAGAAACGATGATAGCTTTTTATTATAAACAACCTGCAGGTGGTGTTTTCCTACTCTGTTTTCCTGTTTTTCTCAAAGATTGTTTATAAGAAAGGTGTTTTTATTAATTAGCCAATCAGGTGAAATGTATTGGATCAGTCTATAAAAAGAGAGAATTTTTGTGTTAAAGCTGCTGCTGTGCAAACCAGCCTTCTGGTGAGTCTGTGTCATTTCTTACTCAACAGTGATAATGGACAATGAAGAAAGCTGGAATGTATCATTTTAGAGTTGTAATTTCTTTTTCCCACATTTCAGTCAAAATTCAGAAGTTCATCAAGCATATCTGGAAATCCTGAGGGAACATCCAAAATTGTCAGTTTTTCAGTGGATTAACAGAAATACAAGCTGCAGAGACTTTCTGCCAGTGTTCCTCTTACTTCTGTAGGATAAGGCACTGGAAGCAGTGCATCAAATAAATGTCTGTATGTTTAGCTTGAAATGTAGAAATCCTCCCAACAAATTCCTGATTATTTGGTTAAGGATATTACTGCCTCTTTTGAAAAAAGCAGGAGCTAGTAGAAATACAGCAGTGTTTTCCATCTTGATAGATTCATTGTAGCAATTAAAACTCAGCTAACAATATGCAGCTAAGGAGTACTTTATGTCAGCTCTTTCACTCAGAATAATATTTCTGGGCCCAGTTTGACATGAAACACTCTTTTTTTCCTTCTGGGTGTCTCCTTGTATTTATGTCCGATAAATACAATTCAGTAATAAATACAGTGACCCACCATTTCATTTATTGCCCTCTGACAATTTTAATTAATTCTGAATATGAGTCAGATGGAGGAGAATTGATGGTTGATGGAGGAGAATATACTGGGAAGCCAATTTCACATATGATGATTTTGAGGTTTAAGGGAAGGCATAATTGTGGTGGAATAGTTACTTGAAATCAAGTGAAATGCTGACTGTTTAGTGGCCAAGAAAAGAGTAATGAATATCTGCATCAGGCTGGTTGAAACCTACTAACACAACCTCAGTATGTTATTGTGTTGAGGGCATGTTATAAGAAAAATATTAAAAGGTCATCTTCTGTAAACAATAGAGAGGTTCTTCTTCCTCAAAAGGCATTTTATATTAGCTAATAATTTTGCATATAAATGCCCACCATCAGTGCAATCCTGGTAGAGCTCTGAATGATTGGGTCTTATATAGCACATTCTGTTATGCTGTGCTGTGTAATCTGTATTCCCTTTAAACATCTACTTTTCTGATTAGCTGTGGTTTCTGAGTGGCTTCTAAATGAGGATTTTATATGCTGTCTTACGTGTTGCTTCCATGTCTTAAAACAGAGCTGATTTTCTTTTTCCTCAATGTTTTAGGTATAACATCAAAGACAAAGATACCTTTTTTGACAATGCAACCCGCAGCCGAATAGTAAGTTAGTAAAAATAACATAGCCGTGTCTTCTTGTCCTGAGTGGGATTTGCTGGTGGGGTTTAGAATGGGATTTACAGGGAGTGTTTTAGTTTCAGCTTTGCTGTTTTCATTAATTTATGCATTTGTGTATTCTTGCTGAATACTAATTCCTGACATATGTATATAAGGACTTCCTTTCTGGAGCTGCAGGAGTGGGAAATGCTCTGCAGGGAAGCTATTGACTCCTCTTCAGTGTTCAAAGCTCTTTTCAGCCCTACTCCTAATCTTTAAGTAGATTTCCTGCCATATAGTTCTTATACTTCAAATACTTCTATAAGGACACAACACAGCAGGCTTTAGCCCACAAATGTTAGGGCAGATAATCCAGTCATAAAAACTGCTAAATGATTTAAATATTTGTGCAAATGAACACGGCAGAAACCACCTATTTTAGAACTTTGTTTTATTGCTAATTCCATGATGAAATTCATGCTAAAAAGGATCTGTGTGTTATCCCACTGTTCTTTTTTGCAGGTGAGGGAAATTTTGAAGCGCACATCTACAAAGACCAGAAACAGCATGGGTAAGGTGGAGGAAAGAGAATTAGAGGTGTTCTTTTGAAAGGAATTTTGTAGGTATCTCACAGAATATTGATTTTTCTGGCAGGACACAAAATATGCTGGCACATCTTCCCAAAAGAAAAAAAGTTAGAGATTGAATGAAATTTTTTTTCTGAGGCATATAATCAGAATTTATAGTTCATGGTTTGGATGGTAATGGGAGCTGGCTTTTCATTTCTACAGGTGCAGCATCTGGCACACTACTCACATTTAATGAATTGTTATAAAATTGGATTTGATTACTCTATGATCTGCTTTGGAAAATTCAGATGTCAACTGCAATATGTTGTATTATTTCTTGCAGGACCACATTTTTCTTGCCATTTCAATTGAATAATTCACCTTTCCAGGTTATTTTTATTGCTTCAGCTTTAAAAATTACCTCCCTGAGCTGCCTAGTGAAATATATGACTTAAATATGACTGTTTTGAAGATACTTTTGGGATAATGCTGAAATACTTGGAGCTTGACGTTCAGAATTTATTTAATTTTCTTGAAGTTCAGAGTTTATACAGGTGTACATATTCTCTTTTCTCTACTCTTTTCTCTCACCCTTTGTGAGATCATGGCACATGTGGAAAAGAAGTGATCGTCCTCCCTGACATATTTTCTGGAAATCTTTCTGTAAACTTGGCTACCTATGGACAGATCACAGTGACCAAGGGTAACATTCCTGGCAAATAAAGTGCTGCAGCAAGATTCTGCACAGTCCTGGTGTGATTTTGGGCAGGGCAGCTCCAATAACACGTTTTTGGTACAGGAAAATAGATTAATTTGGGTTTCCTTGAACAGGAGATAGATTTTGTTTTAATTACATAAAAAGCATGACAAAATGAAACACACAAAAAATGCTTTTTCTTTTTCAACCAAAACCACTTGCCTTTTTCCAGTATAAACTTTTAAATTTAAGACTACCACACTGTTTCCTTTTAAAAAATATTAAAATATGTTTTTAAAAATGTCGGGCATTCTCAATTTCTAAAACATTTTTTGGCAGTTGCTGCTTTTTAAACTGTTTACTTGGTGGTGTTCTATGTTTTGATCTGCTCAAAAGTCTCTAGTGGGGCAATAGAGGGGAATGCTGCCTTATTTTTCTGGAGTGCTGGGAACCCTCCTGGAGACTTTGGAATTTTCTGCAGAGAAAACTGGAGAGATGCTCAAGGACAGAGTAGGAAGGGACAGAGCACTTTGACAATGGAGATATTTGCCTCTTAAGGTTTTCTTTACTTTAATAGCTTGTTCTGGTTTATAGTGGAATAAAACACATCATTAGAGATCAAAGAACTAGTAAATAACTTCTCAGGAATTTTTTAACTCTAGCATGAAAATACAGCCTGATGCACTTTAAGCTCAGGCCAGCTCAAGAAGTCATTTGACATGAAATAACTATTTTAGCATTCCCATCCTTTCCATCTTTCTGGTCTGTAGCCAAAACACGATTGTGCATCATGTTTGACCTAAACTCACTTATTCCTTTGATCTTCTGAGATCCTCCCCCAAAAGACCTCTGTTTCATATGTCATAAGGCTTTCCCATCTCACTGGTCTTAAGCATAAAATCACTCATCAGGAGAGGTTTAAAAGATTTTTTAAATTTTTTTTTCTTTTGTTATTAGAGTTCATTGCTTATTTTGCACAAGAAGCAGGACAGTGATGTTGGAAGTGCTTATAGCAGTCTGGTTTTATACACCTGTTTTATGAAATTAACAATACTTCAAACACTGCTTATGGATTTTTTTACATCTGTGTAAGGCTGAACCTGATTCTGCTCCTATGATATTAAAAAAGGAAGGCTTATTTTCTTCTAGCATAACTCTGAGTCACTGTAAACTTCCAAACACTGAATGTTTTCAGGAGCAGGCTTGTCACTATCAAAGCATAATTTCCTGATTCTATGAATGCATGTAATTGTACTTGTCCTTCTGTGAAGGGAGACATTTATTGGTACTGCCTGTCTAGCATCCCTGACCAGAAGGTTTCTCCCAAATATTTCAGGACAATGTGTAATTTGACTGTGGATTTTCATCACTAAAGACATAATAGCTGGTTACTTGTTTTTCTGGGCATTGAAAGCAGAGAAGCCTGGAATAAATTTATATTTCTATGTTTTTCTATATAACTAATAATTAGAAATTACTCATCTTTGGTTGCCTTTTTATGGAACAATTGTTTTCACCTCCAGGGACTGGATATGGAATTGCTGTAAGAGTTGCAGGTCTTGAGAGCCAGTAGGGATCTTGTGTCTGTGTACAGGTGCTGCAGTCACTGCCTGGAATTCCCTTGCAAAACTAAATTCCCTGAAGTGCCCATGGCCAGGTTGGATGGGGCTTTAAGCAACCTGGGATAGTGGAAGGTGTGCCTAGGAGGCAGGGACTGATGGATCTTTAAGGTCCTGCCATCCGAACCATTCTACAATTTCATAACCACAAACTTCTGTGGAAGTTTTTGTGGGGGTTGTTTTTAATTGTTGGCCAGTGGGATCTGTAGTTGTGACCATTGTAAAGATTCAAGAAGGACTTCTCAATGCTTTGCTTCTCAGTCATGTGGCTCTTTGCTGTCAGGGTGAGAAAGTGATCAGAAGAGTCTTTGCACTGTGCTGTTCACTGAAGAAAAAGCATTTTATGGAAGTGAGTTTCTCTGAAAAATGTTTTCCACAGCCAGGAACCCTATGTGGCTCTCTTCTCCTTCTGAATATTGTCAGTTACACAGCTCTGTCCCCTCTGGAATGTTATGAAATGGAATCTGTAATAATGTTTTCTGTTCAATTGTGCCTGTTTACCACCTGCATTTTTCTTTTTCTTTTAGGCATTGGCACGTTAATAGCAAACAATGTTTATGATGCAGCCTACCCACTTCATGATGTATGTATGCACTATGAAAAAAATCCAGTCCTTTGCTGGTGTCACTCAGGAGACATCCATTCACAGACATTCTTATTTGCTGTCTGTGACATTGAAAATCTCTTTTAAGTATGATTCTAATATGAAAATTCCCATATAAGTACATTTCAAGTTGTGACCTAAAAGTAAAATTAGCAATGTAGGAACAAGTAACCAAACATTTCTTTAATTTTTTTTCTGCTTTTACATCAATTATTAAATTATTTTCTTTCTCCAGGGTGAATATGAAGGCCAAAATGATGACACGAATGAAAGAAAGGTAAAATACATAGCAAAATTTATTTCATATTATATTTAACATAATAAATGATGTTCTAAATCTCATTGTAAAGCATTAGCCATTGTACAAACAAGTAGATGTTTTAACAAATGTATGTGCTTTTGGAATTACATATTTTCCTCTATTTCTACATTTTAAAATGTTTTCCCAAGATTTTTATAATGTCTTCTTATAAAGCATGTCAGTTAATTTAATTTGAAACTTATATCTTGAAATACTTCCAGATTCCCTCTACATAAATATACATGATTTTCAACCTGTCAGGAAGCTAAAATTATTAAATAACTCATATAATAATTTTATTTTCCTAACCAAATGCTCCTAGAGAGCTGTGGTTACTAAAATAAAATATAGTTGTACTTTTCATTTGATTGTGCACTCAACTAAATGCGTGGAATTTCTAAAAATCTGGTTCTAATTATATTGTAATTAAAGTTTCTAGCTATCAAAAGACATTCAAAAATAGATCAATCCTCAAAATAAACAGTGTGAATTCAAACTCTGTTTAATATATATGCTTACTTTTAGAAATGGGAAAAAACCAATTTATTTACTAATAAATAATTAATTTAGTTTTATAGATTACTAATAAGTCATCTATTAAGATCCTTTCCATATTGTTTTATAATGTTTGCTCATTTTCTTTTCCTTGATATGCAAACAGTGGGATAAGAAATGCAGAGGGAAAATAGAAGGGAGAGAAAGGGGAAGAAGGCAGAATGAAGAAAAAGGGAATGTTTGGAAACCTCCAATATTTACTATACCATGAAGACTGAGTTCATACAAAGGAAGGTCATACAAATAAATCTGATTTCTCCAATGCTGAATTAGTAAAATTTGAAAACATAATCTTTGTAGTTTTTGGTAAATAATGTTGCCATTCAGCCGCTAGATGTCTTCATGTGCCGTATACAATATAATTTAGTGTATGGACCTTGGTTAGCAAAACAAAGTTAGAAAACAAACTATAAAAGAAGCATGTTTATTTGTGTCTGTTACTTTGAACTTTTTGTTCATGAAGGCATTATCTCCTCTGGACTTGGAGAATTTTCTCCAAGAGGCAGCTTCACAGATTACTGACTTGGAAAACAAATATTTTAGAGGAAAAAACTAAATGAACATCGGTCAATGGAGGAAAATTGGGTACTGTGGAATGGGGGGGGAAGAGGGCCTAGAAGGACCAGTGTCTGGAAAAATATTCCCCCTACTAGTTGTATTTTGTGCTGCCCTCTTTTTATTCTGCTTATTAGGCTCAGTTATGAAGTGTTAAGTATTAAAAACATAAAAGCTTCTTTCCAGAAATACTTCATTGATTATTCACATATGTCCCTTCTGCCTAGTCCTTGAATCTTCTGTAGTATTCCTATGCATAACATCATCTGTTTTCTATCTGAATCTAATAGTCTCAGTGTTTAATTTCCTGAAGAACCCTGATCAGGTTTAAAAGAAAAGAGGGCATTTTAAAGCTTTTTTTTCCTTCTGCCCTCTTTTATTTTGCCCTCTTTAACTTATCTGTATCTTTTAATTCAATTTTCTCTTGTAAAAACCCCAAATATGAACTCAGTCCTTACGGGGTACTTGAGCCAATAGGGCAGCACAAGTAATTAAGATTTATGTACCAGTTTATAACATAAAAGGTTAATCCTTATCAACCTTCTTCAGGATTTCCTCAGAGAAAATGCACATTGACACAACACTTTTGTCCCATCCTACAAGAATTAGAAATCTGCAATGGAAACCTTAGACTGAGAGGGTTTCAGTTTTTCCTAAGACTAAAGGAATTTCCCAGTTTCAGTGTGATTTCTGCTCTAAAAAAAAAGTCTTTTTTAAGAATAGAATTGAGCAGCAGCATAATGGTAATAATTCACCATGAGTATAAACACTGGTTTAGTCTTTAAGTTTCTGGCCCACTGGCAACTTGTAGCCCTTCATTGCTGTCTCTATGTTTGACATTAAAAAAGTCCATTAGGGCTTTGTAACCCGCCTGGGAAATCCAGTCATCATATTCTAGAGCAGCATCCCTATTATTAGAAGCAGATCAGAAAATTCCTATAAACTTACAGAAAGTACCTGTTCCTAAATGGAATGCTATTTTAGACAGTTTTCTTTTTGCTCTTCAAATTCCATTCTGTAGCTGTGTTCAAAGAAGCCTTTGGGGAGTTTTAGAATCGTAATAGTTTTAACTTTCTTCTTTTGTATATGTGAGTGAATGTATTTATTAGTATGATTATTTATGAAAATAAAATAAAATTTTGTAGGTAATGCTTGGGGATAATGGCAAGGGGTGTTTTTGAATAGGCAAGAACAAGCCTTCATATGAAAATATCCTTATGGCAGCCAGGACAATCCTCTTCAGTGAAGTCGTGTCCCAGAAACCACGGGAATCAGAGAGAGAATGTGCAAGTCTATCCCAAGTTCTTTGCCTGTTGCAGTTGAGTGTGTTGTGGTCAATCTACCCCAGGTCCTGCAAGGTTTCCTTTTATCTCTGTTCCTATTCCAGCTGGATTCCTCCTACTGCAAAAAGTTTCCGTAGAATCTGATCCTTCCTTTGAGCTCTCTGTAAGCTGTGGGGGGAATCTGCATGTCCAACAGCAGACGTAGCCTTGTGTTATGTCCCCAGCATGGGAACACAAGTGGCTTTTGTATGGGCTCTACTGGGTTTATCAGCCCCAGGAGTGCAGCAAATATTTTTCGCTCTTAGATGATTTTTGTGAAAACAGAAGGGATAACTTTTTTCAATTTAATTTTCAGACTGTTTTTTTTTTTCTTTCTTTCTTTGTTTCTTTAGCTGCTGTATCAAGAATGGGCAAGATATGGAGTGTTTTACAAGTTTCAGCCTATTGATCTCATAAGGTAATGTGGACTTGCATAAAACACCAAGGGACCTGGTTCTGAGGTGATGCAGATTAACATTTCCACTTCAGCAAATGAAACCTTGGATTGATCAGAACATTGAAAATAATATCCCCACTGCTTTTTTTGTGGCTCTGATAATAATTTACTATAACAAAAATCCATTAACCATTGTTACCTATGCTTTTGGATAGTGCTTATTCCTGGAAGAATGTCATACTTGTTTTTGGGGTCTTTTAGGTATTGACTTGTTCAAAGGAGAGGAATTGCCTTTTACATTGGTGCATTTTTATTGGAGGGTTTGGTTACAAAATCTGGCAAATAATCAGAAGCTGGGATTCACATCATGAATCAGTGTGAAAGTATTTGACAGTTTTGAGATTGATTTAATTTTTTTACTCCTGATTTTACAAGTTTTATTCATCTGAACACATCCACATGTGTTCCCAGTGGGTCTTTCTTTTGTATATTTATAAATTTTATCTTTACAAACATGGAAGAAGTTGGCTCTAAAATAAGACAAAACAAACCAGTCATGATTTTTACGGATTTACCACAGTAATTAAAAGAAAGGCAAAACAATTTTTGTTGTATCATATTTTGTTTGGACTATAAACACTAAGTAAAGAAAAAAAATATTTGAGTGAACAGCTGACTAGAAATATTCTTTTGTAAGATGTCTACCTAGGAAGAAATGAATGAAGATATTAAGAAATAGGAAGAAAAACCCTCAACAAATATCTGGTTTAAAATAATTTGTAATATAAGAAAGATGACAATTGTTACCATTTGTCTTTTGAATAATCAAACTCTAACCATTTTTTATTATATGATCTGCTCCTATGTGATTGCCTGCAAAAGCCGCTGTTGGTAATATGGATAGCCAATAAGTTTTGTAAAATATTTTTTTCTATTTTGAGCTAAAGCTGAAGTACTGCACGTAGTTTTTCAAAGAGTAAAGCACTAACTTTTAATGTGAGAGGAACTACTCCTTATTGGGAGCAAGATGTTGCAAAATGGCAAGTGGAAGTGAGGCCATCAAACCCTACTAATGTTCTGCAAGGTTTTGAAATTTCCTCCTTTTTTTGCTTCAAAAGTTTTGTGCAAAATTTATGTACCTTTTTTATGGCAGTTACTGTGGGACAAGCTTCTGAGTGGAACAGGTAAACTCAGAATGAGATTACAGTACCCTGCTGTGTTGTTGGTAAATATTACCAGTGTTAAACTAAACTGTCACTGCCTAGAGGAATTCTCAAGTTTTAGCAGACCTGACAGCTCAGCTGAGTTAAAAATAGAGGTACATCTGCTTACACTCCATCTTAATTTGTATTTTGCTGTCTCCATTATAATGTTTCACTGTGCTGATATGATTTCATAGAAATCCTGTGGTTTAAACTTCTGTGAGAAACAGAAAAGAAGACCAAACATGTGCAATTGATTGTCTGTTCTCAGAGATGACTTTTCTTGCTTTTATCTTCCATATTTTGCTTGACTGCAAGTTTGACTGTTACCACTAAAATAAATGTGGTTTTTTTTCCCTGGGTAATGTTAGAGCTTTAGTGTAGATGTACCTGGAGAATGGCCACCCCTCTCTTTCTGCTGGTGATGTGGATTTCTTCACTTTTGTGCCATGGGGGTATCTGAGCTCAGCCTTGATGTGGATACTTATTCCCTTAGCAGACATCAGTCACACATTGTGCTTTTTGGTTATTTACTGTGACCCTCCTTTCTTAGACTAATTAGATTGTACTCAACTTTTTTTCTGTGGGTGTTTTTTTGTTTGTTTGTTTGTTTTTTTTTTGTTTGTTTGTTTTTTTTTTCTGGTGCAACTTAAGTCTAAATTTAGGTCTTGATGGACAGATGAAGCAACATCCTTTTTACTTAAAGCCTTTCCTGCCCGCTGTTTTCAATAAGTGCCCTGCTAATTTTTAAATACAGCGTGCAACATATATTTAACTATTACTGTTTCACCCTTATTCAGTAGGAATGCCAACTGAAAGTCATTCTTTAACTCAAGTGTCTATGCTGGAAGATTAGATGTGGCACTGTAGAATTATTATAGGTTATTCCTGGTGCCTCAGGACCTTCCCTCTGACCACACAGTTGTTGCCAGTTCCCAGATGATTTTACACCTAAGACAGGAACCACATATTTGTTATACTCACTCTTGGTACAGACTGGGGATTCTCTTCTAACAGCTGTAATCCTCAGGGAATTTAACTGCACAGTCAGTCTTGGAAAATTTTAAAGTTCTTAATAACAAAAGGAAAAAAAGGACCATTATAATATTCCCCAACAATTCCATTCACTCCTGTCTTTTAATCTGTAAAAATATCCTTCTCTGGCTTTATGGACTGCTTTGGGCTATAAGAAAAAGCAAATATTTTTGGCAAGGAAATGCAGCTGTGAGTAAGTAAGGTTTTCCACCAAATAAGAACACAGTGCATGTTACATATTTCTATTCTAAAGCAGAACAATTTCACTTTAAAACTTTAAGGAAATATATAAGCAGATTGTGCAAGTAATACAGTGCATATCTTCTGCTGTTACCCTACTGCACTTTAAGGCCAACATCTTTTTATAGTTCCAAGAATCTCTATAGTGAAGATTCCTTCCCAACGTGAAATCGGTCCAGCTTGCAGTTTGTCATCATTAAAGCTCTAGGTGCAGGGGGAAGTGCTGTGCCAGCATACACTCATGCTTGATGTCCCTCCTGCCAGATTTTACAGCAGAGAGCTTCCTGGAGGGGGCCAAAAGCATGTGGGACTCTGGAGCAGAGTCTGAGCTGGTGAAAAATCAACATTTTCCCCATAATTATATCTCTTTTCCCTTTCCATGATCTCATTACTCCCCACAACTCCAGTTTATTTATGAATGGCCTTTATTTTCATGGATGCCATACATCCATGAAAATGGTTTGCATTTTAGGAGTTTGATGGTAGGGCAGCACTTTTCAGCTGAGTTGTAGGAAGTTTTCCCTCCCCTCACTGGAACCTCTCATCACAGGCCTTACCCAAGTGCTCCAGCCATTGTTTATTGCAAAGCAGAGGGGTTTTACTTGTGGTGCATAAATCACCAAGGAATTTGTGTTGAATTATTCTGCTGGATACAGGCCTGTGACTGGAGTGAGATGATTTACTTACAGCTCTGCATTTCACAGACTTTGCCAGTCCTGTAGGAAGTGCTTCTCTCTGTCTCTTTTGGCAAGGGCTTGGTCTTATTTATTGTTGCTTGTATGAGAGATGGAATTTTAAACCAGTAGGTTTGGATTGTAGTGGTGAGGAAAAACAGATCCTTGCTTTCTGATAAACATAATTCCCAGGCTTCAGATCACTGTCTGAGCACTAGGATCCTCATTACCACCTAGATTCCTCTCTCCTGCAGTGGGATTTTCAAAAGCTAGATCGAGCAGGAGGTGTGTATATCTGCATCAGGACTGCAAAGTCAAGTCTTGGATGACTTAGGTTGCTGCACAACTTCCTCAGATCTCCCCCTTTGACTGAGGATTTTGTAGGCAGCTAGAATTCAGTTTTCATCATGTTAAGGACTGTCTCAGGCTAAGTTCAGTAGTGCCTGAATGATGCCTAAATTTCACAGCCAGAAACTTTTATTTTTGAATGGACATGACTGACAGGTCCCACCCAAAATGTGTCTTTGGATGGGACATCAGTGTATTTTTATAGGAAATGGAAGTTTCTTTCAAACTAGAGGAGGAAAAGACAGAGGTGAGAGGCCACATTTGGAGACAAATTGTGCACATTTAACTATTAATCTGTATGTGAATATTTGTAGGTGTGTGTGGCTAGGAATTGCAGGGAGTAGAAAAAAGCTGCTGTATTTGGGTGGCTATAGGTCTGCTTACTTTTCTTGTAGAGCTGCTCTTAATGTCTTATCTCTGTAGAAGGTTCTGGTTGTGGCTTACAGGGCAGAGAGAAAGTTCTTTCCTGACTCCTGAGTGCTGACCAGGGGTCAAGACCAACGCGTTTCTGGTTTAAGAGTATTCCCTCATGCTAAGATCTTTTGTATGAGGATCCTCTCTATCCGTAAGTTATATTAGGACAGACCATGGCTTTGTCTGATCCAGTAACATTGGACAAAACCAGGATCACAAGGGAAGAGATCAGGAACTGGGCACCACATAAAAATTATGCCCAGAAAACACAAGTTTAAGGAAAGCTTTCAATATGGCAAATCTTCCACAGTCAGTACAGAGAGCAGAAAAATTAAGATTTTTATGCCCTATTGAGCAGGGCGTAAGAAAAGGATGGAACCAGGCTCTTTTCAGCTGTCTCCTGAGACAAGAGTTGATGGGCACAAATGAGAGTGAGGTAGAGTAGTGTGAAGTTCCATAGGTCCTTCTTCTTGTCCTTCCTGAAAATGGGGGTCACATTTGTTTTCCTCCAGCTTTTGGGCATTTCTCCCAGTTGCTGCCATAAATCAAAGGTTATCAAGAGCTGCATTGTAATGACATCTGCTAGCTCCCTCAGCCCTCATGAGTGCATTCCATCAGAACCTACAGACATATGGATTTCCAGTTTGCTTTAGTATTCCCTGACTCAATCCCCTTCCACCAAGGTGACTGAAAGATAATTTTTTTATACTTGTTTTTAATTGGAAATGATACCTCTGCTTATTAGCCACCAGACGGTGTCTATCTGACAGCAGTTACACTGTGCAAGTGCTAACAAGGACCTACTTACTAAAATAAATACATGAAATTAATTCAGGGTCTGCAGTAAGGGTTAGCTATATGAACTTGAAAAGCAAGAAAACTCTCATGAAATACTATTTATTATAAATGAAAGATATTTAGGAAAAGATGCTGGTATTTGGGGTTCTCACTCTTGTGAGATGAATAAAATCACTTTAAATGAGATGAATAAGATCACAAAAATTATCTTGTGGAAACTGGAGATTAGAGGAGTGATGAGATGCAATGACCTCACATTTGTTCAAGTACAAAAAGGCAGAAAAGCAAGTTGTAATAGGTACTAAAAAAATAGGAAGTAAAAGACTAAGTAACCTCCTTTCCTAAAAGAAACTCCAAAAGAAAGGTTGATTCACATGAAATAAGTTACTCCTTATTTGTATTTGTTTCTTATAGAGAAAATATTATCTGTATAACTGAATGAATTGCTTCTTATATAGAGTGTCACTTGGTGCCCTGAGTTGTTTATAAAATGAAACTTACTTCCACACAGGTGAGCTCTGATTGACTTTCATTAGCTTTGAATTAGCCTCAGGTAGCCATGGATTTTTAATTTTCCAGGTTAGGAAGGTTGCGGACTTTCTAAAAAATGCTAAATATAGAGAATGAATAAAAGAAAGGTGAGGAGAGGCAGAGTGTCCATGGGTTGTCTTATGCATGAATTCTTGGATGTGACACTGTGTTGCTCCTGTTGAAAATGCCTTCCCTGAGCACAGTGTGCTGTGGTTTCTGCAGGCTCTGGGACATTTAGAACTTTTTTACACTAAGCACATGACAGGAAACATCAACAGAATAATGTAATCAGGCACTTAATCCTTTCAAAGCTGTTCTGAAGTTTTGTATTGTCCCAAAACAGAGAGGAGAATACAATTACAGTGCCTCTGACTACCCAGCATCGTGTTGTTTGCTTATCCATTTGGCAGTTGTCAGCCTTAATTTCTGTCTCAAACACATTACATGTCTACTTATTATGCTTCTATTGTTCTTTCTCCTACAGTCAGTAAACAAAGGCTTTTTTCAGTTTATAATCCATCACTACAAGCTATGCACTTTCAGCTGTATTCTGACAATTTCTTGGAATGGAAGCATAAGGTTTGTGAATCTGTGAGGCTTAGAGAGTGGTTTGTCCTAGTTTTACTTCTTTTCAAGGTTTGGCCTTTTGCTATTTTAAATTGCATTTAATACACAAATCCTGGCTATTATTATGAATTATTATTATTATCATAATCATCATCAATTATTATTATTAAAAATAATAATAGTATTTCCCCTGGGTTTTTGAATCCACTAGAATTTGAGAATTTGAATATCCCCTTCCTCCACAACATCAGCTTCTCCCTGCTACTCCGCTGAAGAGTTATTTTTCTTAAGAGCCAAAAAAACAAGGAAAAAACATAGTTTTACCTCTAAGTAAAATTTGCAGTTTCTGTTCTCCATGGAGTTGCAATATTTTGACAGAGGATTTTTTTCTTCTCCTATAAAGAATCACAATTAAAATTCCACAGTGCCTTGAAAGATAAATATATCTGTAATTTAGGTAAGTTTGACTCCAACCTTTTGTACCATTGGAGGAAATATATACCTAACGGCAAATATTTTTTAGGTAATGTTTTCAAACAAGATCTTTAATGAAAACAGCTTGATTAAATGGTTGTGGTGGCACATTTTTTCATTCTGTTTTCAGGGGAAAAGGTTCAGGTTCTAAAATCCATTCAAAACCACACTTTTAATCAATCTCTACTGGACATTCTTGATTTTTATGCCCGTTATAGGGGGGAAAAAGTGCTTTTACCTTGGACAAAGTCTCCTTTCTTTGTTTTCTGTATGCAGAACCAGCTGGCCTTTCTAAAGGACATTTTCTTTCCTACCCCAAACTCAGATGCATTGCAGTTTATCTGAGCTTCTGTAGTTGTTATTTTTCCCACTCTTAAAATTTTAATTAGAAAAGTTTTTCAGTCCCTTGGCATGTTGTTCCAAGGGGGATTGTCTTCTGCCAGGATCTTTTCTTGGCTTCCATATTGCTCCATTTAGTGCACTCTCTGAGTATCTGGATTTAGCACTGATATGTTCCTTCTTGAGAATCCTTGGATGGAATATGTGCTGTCAGGCACAACCCTGGTGGAAATCTCCACGATCTCTGAATGCACAGCAGCCTCAGTGCTGCTGCTGAGCAGTAATTCCACCCAGGTGTCCCAGATGGTTGTAATAAATGCTTGAATCTTGCCCTGAGAAAATTTTCAAGCGAAGAAAGAATGGCAAATCCAGAAAAGTTTCGACATAGGCAGCTCCACCTGGAGTGAAATCTTGGGGTGTTCGGCAGTATTCCTGATTGTCTTGTAGTGACTGGGGCTTTCTATATACTCCAGCAGTCTTTCTGAAAGAACTCTGCAGTTTTGAGATGGAAACTTCGGATGGTGGGAACTATTATCTCAGAATCAAATGAAATATCTCTGTTTTTAACTTACCATGTGCTAGAAATTGCTTCTCACTTTCTAAGGGTAGTCATAGTTCTACCTGCAGCATAATGGTTCATTTTCTTCTGGTTGCAAAAGTGCTGAAAGAATAAATTGTGTTCCTGGGGGCTGTTGCTGCAGGTCAGAGATGGAACATGGACCTGGACGGGGAAAATGTTTTAAACTAGCCTTGGCAGTAAAGGTGTTCTGACATGAAACTAAACTGCTTGTCCTCTTCCCCAACAGCAGAAATACCAGAATTTCACCGCCAAACTGTGCAAATAAGTTTATTTGAAGGCATTAGATGTATGTGTGACCATTTGCACAGGGGAAACCTACCCAAGAGGCAGCTGTAAATCAGTTTTGTTTTGCATAGAAACTATTGCATCTAAATGCCTTCTCCACCAAAAGGCTGGTGGAATGAAATGGAGACATGAAGTAACAGCTGGCCTAAAGTGGGCTGTGGAAATTTAAAAACTGAAGAGTTCTGCACCGATTTCCTGGTTAGGTGACTCAGTGTCCACAATGCCTTTTCCTTGCTTTTTTAGCTTTGTTCCTGAATGTCTCCAGAGTTCTTTCCATCGTGTGTCACGCACCACACGCTTTATTCACATTCCAGGTACCCACACTTGTTTTCACAGAATCAAAACTGAAGGGTTTTTTCCTTCTCTCTTTCTCCCCCCCTTCCCCAAACCTTAGTCTATTTATAAATTGCACAACTTGGCATGGGAGCACTATGGCCAACGTTTGAGCAGAGGGTTTAATAATCAGTTATTCTGTTTGATGTTGGTTTTGCAGCCAGACAGACCAAAGTGCATTGCAGATGTCTGATTTAAGTGTTATATGGGTAAAGCAGAGGGAACCGAGCCAATGTTTCTGCTGTGATCTTCTCAACACTTCTAATTCTGGGAGGGAATACACTTTCTACAGGTGGTTGTTGTTGCTGTTGCTGTTGGGAGTTTTTTAATGCTGTTTCTGATGATCTGCTGGAAGAGCAGCTTTTGTTCAGTTTGTTCAGGAGTTATGGGTAATTTGACCAAATCTTTCCTTAAAGACGTGATTCTTGTTCATGAGAACTCAGTACTTGGTAGGTGGTCATTTAACCAGCCTTTATAAAGTCTTCTAAAATGAGAAGCACAAAATTTCATCTTATGATATGTCAACATACATAAGAAAAGCCTTGATAGGAGCACTACACATTCTTTATCAAAGCCATTTGCCCTTTAGTTTGGGGATAACCCCTGCCTCCATGGAATATGTGTATATAAAGGGGCATTTCCCTTTGTGCCAGGGGCACACTTTTTGTGACATTCTACAGTATCCATGAGCACACACTTTAGCTTTGCCTGGATATATGTGAGGCATATGGGAATTAGCTACTGAGGTAGGGCAAGACTCTGGTCTCAATTCTCCTCTTTTGCCATGCCAGCTTAAATCGTAGATAATTCCTGTAGGATAATAAATCAGACTGGTTTTATCCCAATGTAAATGAGGGAACATGCCAAGTTCTTGGTGTAAATGTGTAAAAACTTGTAAAAATACTTTTTCTTGCCTTACATAATCCTCTACCCTTGAAGCACATTTTTTTCCTCCTCTGTTCATTTACTACTGAATCCAGCAGCAGCTGCAGTAGATGTTGATACAGGGGGTCACAGGTGTTTGCGCACCTTCACTGCTATTCAGAGGAACCAAAGAGTTCTTGGAATGTGTCACAGAAAAGACATGTCGGTGTCCTGTGTTCTTCTGACTTGATAAGCTCACATCTAAGTTGTTCATTATGTTTCCAAGCTCTGTCATTTCTTCTCCTTAGATTATTTCACTTTCTGGCACATTGGTGGACTGAGCTTGGGCAGAGCATCTTAATTATTTTCATTTTTCAAAACAGTTAAGTCACAAAACACAGTACAGTTTTCTTCTTAGCAACTGCATTTTTCCCATACTGCCAGGACATTGTTGAGCTCTTTTCACTTTCTTTTCGCATGGATACAAATAGCAACACTTCCCTTTATAGGTTACAGGTCACATTTCTCACTGGAAGGCTTAAAAATTTAAGGGGAAGCCTCTTGAGCCATAAACTTCAACTTTCATGACCCTGATCAGCTACTCTTTACTGCTGCTGGCATTTGAACTCTTTCTGTACCAATCTATGGTCCTTTGTCAAAAGAACAGAGAGTTTTGAACAACTTTGGACGATTTTTTTGTGCCTGCTCTGACCTATTTGAAACACTTTACTAGCTGTGCACATTCCCTATTTCTACAAACAGGGAAGCAGTAAGAAGATATAATCAGGATAATCTCCCTCTGGTCCTCCTTTTCCTGCTTTAGTGTCAAATTTAAGGTTGTCACTTCCCAGTCAGGAGGAAACTTGAGAGCAAATGGATCTTCCCTGTATCCTGTGCTGTTCCAACACCATTGCTGCTGTAAGTTGACTCACACAAGAGGCTTGAAGAAAACCTTTAGGCCTTCTGGTTAGTTCTATATTTCAATCAATTATTCCTTCTCTCATTTCATATTAAAAAAAGTGCATTAAAATGTGTGTGTTAAACAAGTTATAATAACAACATAGTATACTAACAAACAGGTATATTAAAACTATATATTTATTTTCAAATGTGAAAATAAAGGAAAGCTTCTTATAATTATCACCAAAATTACCTGGCATGTGCCAGGTAAGAGGGCAGTCCCACAGTATATGGCTTCTATTTGCCACAAATATTTATCATTTCATAAAATATATAATTTCATAAAATATGATATATCATATAATATTTCCTTGTATTCTCTTTACATCCATTGTCCCAAGGTGCTTCAAATCTTAACTTAGTGCCATTCAAGCCATGCTGTGATGATTTCACTTGTGCTGTTTGATAATTCATACAGTTTGTGGCTTAGGGTACCTTGCAGTATCAGGTGTAGAGGCTGTACTCTTTTCCTTGAAGATTCGTGAAATTTCACAAGTTCTGGATGACATCCCCTCATACTGAAGATAATGTTGTCTGTATATCTCCTTAAAATGCTTTTGTTGTGCTTTCCCCTTAAGGACTGTTCTAAAGCATAAGCAAGTTTGGTTGGACATGAGAAATAGAGGCACTCAAAGAAGGCAAAACTGAAATAGGCAGGATTGCACTGCCAGTTTTCCATGGGAGAGCCTGGAAGTGTGGAGTTAGCTGCAGCTGTGATGGTGTGAGAACAACAGCAGGATCAGTAGTAATAAAAATCCCTCACTGTTGCTTCCCTTATCCACCTCTTCTGAGATGGAAGTGACTGTGGAGTCTTTTCTTGCTGTTCCTTGGTTCTCTGCCATGATTGCACTCCTGCTCTGTCTCTCCTGTGGCATGTCTGGCCCTTAGACCCAACTTCTGGAGTAGAAGATTTCAGTTTGGGCCTCCAAAAATCTCATTTAAGCATTTTCAGTAGGAATGATGCAAATCTGGGGTGCTGAACTTGGATAAAACTTTCCTAAGGTAAATGGCATCAGAATAAATCTCGGACTGGGATTGTGCTCAACCTTTATGAGGGGGTTTTCTTTCTTTTATTAGACACAATATCATGAATTTATTGTAATTTTTGCTGCTGTCAAAGTGTAAATGTCTCACTGACTCACACTCTATGCCATGCCCTGAGTGCTGTCTTTGTAACTGCTTTCTGTACAACACTGTCCATCTTCTTCTCTGGCTTGTGAAATGTTTTTAACCTTGTTGGGTTTTATCTAAATTTTGGTGAATTCTTGAGTTCTATGAAGGTCTTTGGGTTTTGCAATATTTGTAATCACTCCTAACTGTACATTAGAATGATCAGTGAGGGTCATCCATGCTTAGTTTACTTCTTGCAGTGTGATTCATGAAGATGCTGGGCTGAGTTCTACCAGTTATTTATCAACATCTGCAGTGGGCTGTTCTTCAGAGCAGACACTGTTTTTTCTAACCACCTGTCCAGGGGCTGTTAACCTGACAAAATTATTCTTTCTGAAAAGCCAGTGCTAAGTGTGCAAGTAAACTTTCCTCCTTTAGCAGCAGTTCCAGATTAGTCATCTTTTAAGATACTAGAGGATGTTGTCAGTATGGTCCCATAGATGTTATTTCTATGACTCTCACTAACAGAATCCAGGAGTACAACAGAGGAAAAAAATTAATGTGCTCCTCTAAGGCATTAAGTATTTTCCAATGTTTTTTCCTATTTCACTGACTTCTTTTAAGAGATGCAAAGACCACTACAGTTTTCTCTGAACAGATATTATGTATTGCAGTGATACCTGCTTAATTTCAGCTCAGGAGAATGTACCAGGACCATCTTTAACTTCTCAAAACAGAGAAGCCCAAATTGCCAAATGCCTGAATCATCCCCTTCATTGGTCCTATTGTCTTCAAGATCCACAGGGTTTTCATTCATGTCTTTCACAATTCGTATTTTAACTTTCTGGGTCTGTTTAGTAGCTGTAAAACACATTTTAAAATTATATCCTTGGCATGTGCTTTTTCTTTTTCTTTTTTTCCTCTTTTTCAGGAAGTATTTTGGAGAAAAGATAGGACTTTATTTTGCATGGCTGGGTTTATACACAGAATTCCTTATTCCATCTTCAGTAGTTGGGATTATTGTATTTCTGTATGGATGTATAACCATCGAAAGTGACATTCCTAGGTAAGCTTATCTGTGATCCATTGTTTGTTATTTGAAAATTATAAGACTGTGCTTTTTCTTATTAATCTGTAGTGAGAATAACTGGTTTTAGTCGTCTGAAGAGCGGTGATGTATAATTACCAACCCTGCGAGCATGAAAAAAACACAGAGGCATTGAAAAGCTATTTGAAGGGCACATATTTATTTGATTGGTCAGTGTCTCACTTCCTGAAACAGAAATAGATAGTGAGTCCACTGTATTGAGTTTGTTTTCTAAGATATTAATTTGCTTTTTATGAGTACACATAGCTCACTGCTCAATCAGAAAGTTGTTGTATGAAACTCACCGAAATTAATGCCAACACTGTCCATGACTCTTGAAACACTTGATTCCCATTAAAATCAGACCATTTGTACAAGTAAGATGAACAATAGTACAAGACTTAGCAAATGCCAGCAGATCAAGGGATGTGATTCTGTCTCTTTGCCCCTCTCTGCTGAGCCCCCCCTGCAGAGCTGATGCAGCCCTGGGCCCAGCACAGGAAGGACAGGGAGCTGCTGGAGCCAGGCCAGAGCAGGAACACCAAGGGGATCAGAGGGATGGAGCAGCTCTGCTGGGAGGAAAGGCTGAGGGAATTGGGATTGTTCAGCCTGGAGAAGAGAAGGCTTTGAGGTGACCTCACTGTGGCCTTCTTCCAGTGCCTGCAGGGAGCCCACAGGAAAGAGGGAGAGCGACTTGACAGGGGCCTGGAGTGACAGGACAAGGGGGAATGGCTTCACACTGACAGAGAGCAGGTTTAGATTGGATATTGGGAAGAAATTGTTCCTGTGAGGGTGGTGAGGCCCTGGCACAGGTTGGCCAGAGCAGCTGTGGCTGCCCCATCCCTGGCAGTGTTCCAGGCCAGGTTGGATGGGGCTCTGAGCAACCTGGGATCGTAGGAGGTACCCTTGCACATGGCAGGGCAGTTGGAACTAGATGATCTTTAAGGTCCTTTCCAACTCAACCCATTCTATGATTCTATATTTGGTCTTCACAGTATTCCCCTTCTAGATACAAAATAATGTTGAGTTTTGTGTGTCCTGAGGGCAGTATACTACACAAAGACTGCCAAAGTGATACCGTGATGTTAATGTCTGCTTCCCAGTGGGAAAAAAAAAAAATCTGTGTCTGATCTGTGTTTGACTTCTGCTGGAGACAAGATACTGCAGTACTTGTATGCTGATCACACTCATGACAGTCCCTGAACTGTAAGCTTTTAAAATCACTG
The DNA here is from genome assembly GCF_023055355.1 of Agelaius tricolor. Lineage (NCBI taxonomy): Eukaryota > Metazoa > Chordata > Aves > Passeriformes > Icteridae > Agelaius > Agelaius tricolor. Next base: position 543,684 of record NW_027269334.1, read on the forward strand.
CAGTAGGAAAAGGTTACTGATAGGTAAATGATGAACAGCCCCACATCTGAGGCAGGGTCTGTTTTCTTAGCTTGATCTGAATAAATCTTGGTGCTTGTCAGGGTGAAAGCTTGTACTAACATTTAAAATCCAATGAGATTTATGGCTGAGATGTATCTGCAGCACCCTCTGCTGCCTTTTGAAATAGAGAATTACTGTAACAACATGAGACCTGGAAACAGCTGCATGCTTTTCAAACTATATAATATAAACATATTCATAATAGAGCTTGAATAGTCCTTTTTTTTCATTTGAAGTCATAAGGAAAAACCTATTTCAGGAGGGTCCATATAGGAACAATCATAATCACCGTATGCCAGCTATCACTGAAATAATGTGCCAACTCAGCTCATGATCCTGGCAAGGACATTTGAAGTTTGCACTACTCAGTTCACCTAAGTGAGACTGTGCAGGTATGAAAGGCTTTCACATCCAAACGTCATGGAAAGTACTGAAAGCATTCCCAGCCCTGACAAGAAGTGTTTGGCCTGTTAAAGTGATAATGATAATGTTTTTTTCAAAGAGTTTTAGAAACTGAATACATACATAGCAAACAAGACAGCGTTTAAATGATAGTAAAGATCTTAAAAGTAAAGATCTTAAAGTCTGTAAAAAATCTTTTCTCTCATATTTTTGTGCCACCATATAAAAAAATGCATATTTTGACAACAGCACTGAATTTCTTTTGACACCACTTCAGTCTTTTTTTTTCAGTGTTTTAAATCTGATCTGTATCAAATCACATAACTTGACTGCAGAGATGCAAACTCCACTTTTGTGTTTGAATTTTGGTTTTTTAGTGTGCTTAACCTTGTCTTCAGTGATGTTGTCTTCCTTAACTCACTAATACAGTGCATTGATCAGTCTGGTTGAGTGTTGCATCATTTTCCTGTTGGCAAGGTGCCTATAAGTGTTTAAAAAATTACTATCCATGGCAATGAACCTTGAAGAAACACACAGCTCCTGCTCTCTGCAAGGGCAGGCCACAGATATTGCAGACAGCTTGTAGTAGCTGTGATGTGCTGCTCGATATCAGTACTGCACATCCACAGTTTCTGAGCTGGGATACTCAGAGGAACCTGTGCCCTTGTCTGTCACAGCAAAGAGATGTGTGACCAACGCAATGCCTTCACCATGTGCCCCCTGTGTGACAAGTTCTGTGATTACTGGAACCTCAGCTCTGCCTGTGCCACTGCTCGAGCGAGTCACTTGTTTGACAACCCTGCCACAGTTTTCTTCTCCATCTTTATGGCTCTCTGGGGTAAGTATTGCTTTGCAAGCTATTTGGACTTTTCACGGCATAACAAAGTGCTGTTTGATTGAATGGGATCCCTATAGCTTTTGGAAGCTGGCAATCCTCAGAAGTCCAGGGAGAGCTGTCTGTATTGAGACTGGGGAAAGAAATATCACTATCAACAGAAAGCCCTGGAACAAATGGAGTTGTGTAGTTCAGAGAAGAAAAAAATGATTTTTCTTCCTCTGCTGTCGTGTTTAGAATCACAGAGTTATCAAGTCTGGAAAAGATCTAAAAGATCGTCAAGTTCAGCCTATGACTGATCTTCACCTTGTCAACTAAACCAGAGCACTGAGTGCCATGTTCAGTTGTTTATTAAACATCTCCAGGGATGGTGACTCCATCACCTCCCTGGGCAGCCCCTTCTAATGACAATGGGAAGAAATTCTTCTTGAAGTCCAACCTGAACCTCCCCTGGCATATTCTGAGGCCATTTTCTCCACAGAGGACATTGCACTGTTAATGGCACTTCTAAACATTGCCATGTATTTGCTAATTTTTCTTCATTTTCCATCAACATATCACACCCATTTAATACCTTCTGCATTTGGGACCAGAATGTATTTGAGGATTAGTATGGTGCAAACAGCTGAAAGGGTCTAATTTAGTCATGGTCCCACTTTCTTGTGGGACAATTCAGTCACATAATTTTATCAAAATTTTATGGGATTCCAAGAGCAATGGGGCCACTATCATTTAAATTGTAATATATTTTAGAATATTCCATTTCAACAAGCTTTGTTTTCTTTAATGGCAAATATCCCTGTCTCCATGAGGATATCAAAACACTTCATAAACATGAATGAATGCATTGTAGTATTACTCCTATTTTTCTGACCTCACCTCTGCCCTGGAAAGCATGTGTACTGTGCTTGCATGAATTTTTGCTGGTGTTATGCTCTCCTTTACTCTACAGCTTGTTTATTGTAAAGTTAAACGTGTTATTGCTACTGTAAAATGATTTTTTTATTTCCTATTCATTGTTCCCAAAATGAGATTATCATTCTTAATATGAAACTGAGAAAATATGTTATTCTGTTATAGCCATCCCTCTGCAGCCAGTGTGTTATTCTTTGCAAGCCTATTAAGATTTTACAGCTTGTTTGAGAAAGGTCTGATTGGTGACTTGGCATTGGGTGAGGACAGCAGAAGGTTTTTAAGGAACTTGCAGACAGAACACATCACATGGAAGCAAGAAGCATTTATTTACCAGTTCCTGGAAGCCCTAGAGCAAACATTAGAGAGAATTATGACTGAGAAATAGAAAAAAGAAGATTATTTATAGACTCTCAGAAGAATTCATTATACTACTTCAGATTACAGGGTAGACTGGCAGATTAAGTGTCACCTGCTGCTGTGAAGCTTAAGATAAATAAAATATAATTTTCCTGACAAAGAAACTCTACTGTAAACTGGCATCCATGCAAATGGCAATTGCCACGGAACCTCATCCATAAAAATTGTATTTTAGTATCAGCAATGCAAGGTGCAAAAGAAAATGTTGATATATCCTTGCACTCAGACAAATTAGTGGAATCTGTTATGGAACAGAACAGGATGAAAAGTTCCATATGCATTGCTTTTAAAAAAAGGCATATAAAAATAACAAAATTCTTTCAGAGCTGTAGCCCTCCTCCAAAAAATGTTTCCCACAGATTAGAAAAGTCTGTTCTTGGAACTATGATAACTGAGCTTGTCAGTTCAAGAAAATACAGCTGGCACACACAAAAAGCAACAAAGCAAAATAATGGAGTCTTTACTAACTCTGCCCAGCTTTCATATTAAGTATTACATTACATCAAATTTTGCTGCCCTACTATTAGAGGCTGTGCTGGCTATAGCTAGAGCTCAATCTGTTTAATGGCAGAGCTCACTCACACACTCATTCCAGCTGTATAGTTAAAAGAGCAAACTGTGGTGATCTGGGGCGGCTTAATTTCGTGAGGGTGTTGGGCACAGGAATTCATTTGTCTCGCTTGTCTTCTCCCATTCTTTAGAAAGCAGAAGGCTTCCTATGGTTAATATCTCCAAAGGAATCATGCTTTAAGTGGCTGATCCTGATTCCTCATGAAGTATCTTTGTGATTCTAGCAGTCCTGCTGCAAATGTCCATATTCAGAGTAATGCCTGGCTGACTGGGCTTGATGTCACTGGTGTTCTGGTGTAAATTTCAGTGTCAGATACCCTAATTAGAAATTTTACAGAATCACAAATCACCCAAATGGGTTGGAAGGGACCTTAAACCTCATTCAGTTCCAGCTGCCCTGCCATGGACAGGGACACCTTCCACTATCCCAGGTTGCTCGGAGCCCCATCCAGCCTGGCCTTGGACACTTCCAGGGATAGGGCAGCCACAGCTTCTCTGGGAAACTTGTGCCAGGGCCTCACCATCCTCACAAGGAAGAATTTCTTTCCAATATCCAATCCAAACCTGCTCTCTGTCAGTTTAGTTTTTCTGCTGGTGTAAGTCAGCTCAGATGTGCTGATTTCAGAGCAGCTGCTGCATCAAGCCAAGTACGTTTTTATAGAGCTAAATGTTGAACTGAGCTTTTGTATTACAGAAAAGAATGGAATGAGTAATAGCACCCTAGAAAATAACCAAATGTTTTTGTTTTTAGGATATCTAAAAACCCTTGAGTTTTCAAACCATGCTAAACAAAGCTTTTATATGTTCTCTCTTCTAAAAGGGATGAACACAGATAGCAACTTCATTGCTTAATGTCTGGATTTGCTTTCAGTGTGCTGCCAGTCCTGTCTTTAAATGATATTTATTTCTTATATAATGGGATGATACCTGTGAAGAAAATATTTGCAGCTAACTGTTGGGATAGATAATGACTTATAAGAGCCAGGTTATTTTCACAGAGTTCCCACTTTTCTCAGTATTATCTGACAGTGTAGATGCAGTTAAGAGAAGCTGATTGGATTCTCCACTGTTGTCTGTCTTGTGGGGTTATCTACAGGATGTTCAAAGTGATATAAACACTGCTGTGATCTAACAGTGTTTTTACAATACCCTTTTCACCCACTGAAGAAGTGAGGTGAAGCATAAGAAAATGAAAAACAGTGCCCCAGGTTTTATAGGTACAGCTTTATTGGTAGAGTTTTGGTGTTTTTAGTTGGCAGGTACCAGTTTAGCATTGATATTGTTATTGTTATCTGAAAATACCTGTCCACAACCCAAGATATAGAAGTGCTTTTTCTAATACATCTGTAAGTCCATAAATTAGGAGCAACTAGGAAAAGGGCTATACTGAGTTAACATCAATTATGAGAGGACAGCCAGGAGAAAAATATGTAAATATGGGACAAGATGAAAATATCTGTTCCTTCTTATTAGTAAAAAAAGGAGAGGCAGAAGGCTGAACCAGAGGCCAGCCCTTTAGGGCAAAATCACCATGTCTTTGACAGTAAAAAGCATTTTTACATTGAAATATATTACATGCAATATATTTCAAAATATCTCTTTCTACATCTTCCTAGGGATCCTAGTTATTTCAGTAGCAGGCTAAACCTACCTCAGAATGCTTCATGCTGAATTAGGAGAGATGATGTCGTTCATGGATATTCACAGTTATGGTCTCAGTTCCATTCCCTGACAAGACCTTAACAGTGGCTCTGGACAACCCATGTTCCATCTTTCTGTATTTTATTTTTAAAAGGTAGTAATTATTGTCCCACTGCTTTGCTTGAATTCTTTGTTAAAATTGGGCCTGAGGCTATTTCTTAGTTCTTAATTTTAAAGGGTCTAGCATAACAGGATTCAAATATACGTTGAAGCTTATAAGTAACACAAATGTTTACCAAAAGGCTTTGGATTTATCATTTTTTAAATTGTTTAATTTCTTTTAAAGCTACCATGTTCCTTGAACAATGGAAGCGTTTGCAGATGAGATTGAGTTACTTCTGGGATCTAACTGGACTGGAAGAAGAAGAGGTAAATCTCCTCTCCCTGGGCTAATTTACTGTGTTAATTATTCTATAGATGCATATTATAAAAGCATTGATGTATAGATTGCTCATGAGTGTTCTCCAGCCCAATGCAGTTTGTAGCTGTGTTTAGATAAAGGACTGTAACTGATACAGTTTGAGTATTAATGTTTATTTAGCAAATCCTCACCTATATCTTACTGTTCAGCACTCTGAAGTTAATAATGAATGTTGAAAAGGCTTATAAGGTAAGAACAGATCATGTTTTGCTGAGAATGCCCATCTGCCATTGTACAGTGTGCAATAACACAATGACAACTGAATAAATACTTTGTCATGTCACTTCATAATGTGTAACATGAATTCTTTGTGATGATGACAGCCACAGGTCACAGTACCATCAGCAATTTTTGCATCGAGGTCTGGGTGGACATCTATGATGCCTTAGGTACATCATCCTGAGCTCAAGGTGCTCACCAACAGAGCTGTTTCAAAACAATAAATAGTGCGGGTTTATTCAGAAAGAGCTTTCCAATGAGCCATGGGGTCTCCAGACATAACCTGAACTGACTGAAAATGAGATGTACTCGTTTATTGGTATTTAAAATGTCCCTGATTTTGTTCATAGTTTCATCCTTTGATTTGCTCTAATGATTCTCTCTCATCCAAGGATTCATTTCTAACCCTGACTAAAGAAAGTGCACTGACTAAAATCATAAATAATTGTCATACTAAGAACAGGTAGACTTGGGACTTTCCCCTGGCATTAGATGCTGAGATGTCTCTAGAACAGGGTCATATTCCCAGCATCTTGGTTTGCTGGGAGGATTTGAATCCATGTTTTCTCTTCATGTTCCACCAAAGTTCCTTAAACAACAAGCCACCTACAAGTCTTCAGCCCTGCTAGTAGAGCTCAGCTCAAACAGGAGATAAATAACAGGAGCAAATACCATAGGGGAAAAGCAAGCTGACATGATGGACTTCATGATATAGCATGGTAGTGATGTTATTCCTCTATTTCCTATTTCCCAGATCAAAATATTTGGATAAAACAAAACAAAAACAAATTAAAAAAAAAAAGGAAACAAAACAAAACCCAAACCAAAAAAGACCCTGAGAACAGACAGCACACTCTAGTATTCCTCTTCTTCCATCACTATCCCATAATGCAGAAATATTCCTTCACTGCTGACTTGGCAACAACCTCCTCTCTTTTGTCTCTGTTTCTCAGCTTTTTCATGACTGTCTCCCCTGTTATGATGTGGATGATGCTCACAGTACAACCCAGTACTCCCAGTCTGTGAGTTGTCACGCAAACCCAGTGCATTAGCACATCACAAATTACAGCTTGTCCCACATGGGATGTCAAACTGCTCCCTGCCAGAGATGTACCAACTGCAGGGCAAACTGAGAGGCTGGTGAGCAAACTCTGGGTGGGCTCTGTGGCATATTTGATGAACCACCTTATTTTTCTGATTTTCTGAAGGCCTCCACCATCAGAAAATAGGAGGACACCTGCTGGATGAAGGGGAGTGGGAATGGGTCCTACTTGGGGAGGTAATTAAAATTCCTTGTGACACCCATCACCTACCCAGGTGCCACTTCAGAACCGGTATAAGGCTCTGGATGAGAAGGGTCAGCCAGATGATGTAGAAGAAAATTATCTGCCCAGTTACGCTTCATCTGTGAGAAGGATCACCACCTGTAACATCAAAAAGAAAAAGGTATAGTCGTAGTGGGTGACTCCCTTCTGAGGGGAACAGAGGGCCCCATATGTTGACTTGACCCATCCCACAGAGAGATTTTCTGCCTCCCTGGGGCCTGGGTATGGGATATTATCAAGAGACTCCCTGGGCTGATTTGGCCCTCTGATTATTATCCACTGCTGATACTCCAGGCCGGCAATGATGAGATTAAAAAGAGGAGTGTCAGGACAATTAAAAGGGACTTTAGGGCACTGGGTCAAGTGGTTGATAAGGAAGGAGCACAGGTGGTGTTCTGGTCAGTCCCTTTGGTGGCAGAGACAAACAACAAGAAGGAATAGGAGAGCCCACATTACCAACAAGTGGCTCAAGGATTTGTGTCATCAGCAGAATTTTGGGTTCTCTGATCATGGAGCAACTTTTAAGGCACCTGGCTTGCTGGAACCAGATGGACTTCATCTCTCTGTTAAGGGCAGAAGGATTTGGCTTGTGAACTGGCAGAACTCACTGAGAGGGCTTTAAACTAGTTGGAAGGGGAAAGTGACGCAGCTAGGCTCTCTGGAAGCAGGCCCAAGTGTGGTTTTAGGAGATTTAGGAGTGAAATTAGTAGCCCAGCTGAAGTGCATGCATACCAATGCACTCACCATGGGTAACAAACAAGAAGAGCTGGAGGCCACGGTGCAGCAGCAGAGCTATGATGTAATTGCCATCACGGAAATATGGTGGGATGACTCTCACAGCTGGAGTGCTGCACTGGATGGCTAGAAGCTCTTCAGAAGAGACAGGAAAGGGATAAGAGGTAGAGGGGTGGCCCTTTGTATTAGGGAGGCTCTTGGTGCCATGAGTATTGAAAATAATGACAATGAAGTTGAATTCCTATGGGTAAGAATTAAGGGGAAAGCCAACAAGGCTGACATCCTACTGGGAGTCTGATATCGTCCACCCAACCAAAAAGAAGAAGTAGACAACTTACTCTCTAAGCAGCTGGAGAATGTTTCAGGATCACCAGCCTTTGTTCTTAAAGGTGACTTTAACCTACCAGACATCTGCTGAGAACTTAATACAGCAGAAAAGAGGCAGTTCAGGAAGTTCCTAGAGTGTGTGGAGGACAACTTTTTGTCACAGCTGGTGAACGACCCCACCAGATGAGGTTAGACCTGTTGTTTGCAAATAGAGATGGGCTGGTAGGAGATGTGGTGGTTGGAGGCTGCTTGGGGCAGTGATCATGAAACTATAGAGTTCTTGATATTTGGTGAAATCAGGAGGAACATCAATAAGACTTTTTCATTGGATTTCTGGAGGGCAGACTTTGGCCTATTTAGGAGACGTATTCAGAGAACTCCTTGGGAAGCAGCCTTAATAACAAAGGAGCCCAGGAAAGGTGGGCATGCTTCAAAACAGAGATCTTGAGGGCACAGGATCAGACTGTCCCTGTGTACTAAAAGATGAGTTGATGAGGTAAATGTCCAGGCTGGATAGGAAACAAGGTTTCAAAGGAATTTAGGAATAAAAAGAGGATGTATCATCTTTGGAAGGAGGGTCAGATCTCTCAGGAAGTATTTAAGGGGGTTGCTAGGGCATGTTGAAAAAAAATTAGAGAGACCAAAGCTCATTTAGAACTTAATTTGGCAACTTTTGTAAAGGATAATAAAAAAAGTTTTTACAAATATCTTAACAGCAATAGGAAGGGTAAGACCAACCTTTGTTCTCTATTGGATGAGAGAGGGAACTCAGTAACTGCAGATGAGGGGAAGGTGGAGGTGTTTCACACCTTCTTTGCCTCAATCTTTAGTGGGAAGATGTCTTGTCTTCAGTACAGCTGTCCTCCTGGGTTGGCAGATGGTGTAAGGAAGCAGAATGGTCTCCCTGTTATCCAAGAGGAGGCAGTCCAAGAATTGCTGAGCTGCTTGGATGTTTATAAATCCATGGGACTAGATGGGATCCACCCCAGGGTGATGAGGGAGCTGGCAGATGAGCCTGCAAAGCCACTCTCCATCATTTACCAGCAGTTCTGGCTCACTGGTGAAGTTCCAGATGACTGGAAGCTGGCCAAAGTGACGCCCATTCACAAAAAGGGTGGGAAGGAGGACCTGACCTCAGTACCTGGTAAGGTTCTGGAACAGTTTATACTGAGTGTCACCACGCAGCGCTTGCAGGATGGCCAGGGTATCAGACCAGCCAGCATGGCTTTAGGAGGGATATGTTGTGTTTGACCAACCTGGTCTCCTTTTATGACCAGGTGACCTGCCTGGTGGATACAGGAAAGGCTGTGGATGCTGTGTACCTGGACTTCAGCAAGGCCTTTGACGCTGTCTGCCATAGCACTCTCCTGGAAAAGCTGGCAGTACATGGCTTGGACAGGAGTACATTTTGCTGGGTTAGGAACTGGCTGGATGGCCGGACCCAGAGGGTGGTGGTGAACGGTACTGCATTCAGGTGGCAGCCAGTCACTGGTGGTGCCCCTCAGGGGTTTGTGCTAGGGCCAGTTCTGTTCAATATTTTTATTGATGACATGGCTGAGGGGATTCAGTCTTTCATTAGTAAATTTGTGGATGACCCTAAGCTGGGGGTGTGTGTCAATCTCTTGGAGGGTGGGGCTCTGCAGAGATACCTGGAATGATTCGATGGATGGGCAGAGTCGAATAGGATGAAGTCTAATAAATCCAAGTGCCGAGTCCTGCATTTTGGCTACGGTAAACCCCTGCAGCATTATAGGTTGGTAAGAGTGTGTCTGGACAGTGCCCAGGCAGAAAGGCACCTGGGGGCACTGGTTGACAGCCAGCTGAGTATGAGCCAGCAGTGTGCCCTGGGCAAGAAGGCCAGTGGCATCCTGGCCTGTATCGGGAATAGTGTGGCCAGCAGGAGCAGGGAGGTCATTCTTCCACTGTACTCGGCACTGGTGAGGCCACACCTTGAGTGCTGTGTCCAGTTCTGGCCACTCAGTTTAGGAAGGACGTTGAGACACTTGAGCACACCCAGAGAAGGCAACAAGGCTTGGAACACAACCCTTGTGAGGAATGACTGAGGGAGCTGGGGGTGTTTAGCCTGGAGAAAAGGAGACTCAGGGGGGACCTTATCATTCTCTACAACTCCCTGAAAAGTGGGTGTAGTCAGGTGGGGTTGGTCTCTTTCTCCAGGCAGCAACTGACAGAACAAGAGGACACCGTCTTAAGCTACACCAGGGGAAATATGGGTTGGATATTAGGAAAAAGTTTTTTATAGAAAGGGTGATAAAGTTCTGGAATGGCCTGCCCAGGGAGGTGGTGGAGTCACCATCCCTGGATGTGTTTAAAAAAAGACTGGATGTGGCACTTGGTGCCACGGTCTATCTGTCAGGACATGGGTTGGACTTGATCTTTAAGGTCTCTTCTAACCTAGTGATTCTGTGATTTTGTGATTCAAGTTCATCACTCACAGTTTAAAATCCTTATCTTTAGCTTAATATTTGCAAAATGCTGTGAAATAATTTATAGGTTTGTGAGGTCCTGTGATGAAGAGGCCTAAAGTGGTAAAAGTCAGTGGACAGGAACTATAGGATCAGCAAGAATCCTTTATTTATGACAAAGAAAGGAGTGCCAGACAAATCTCAGCGCAAGCTGAAGAATTAGGAACTTATAAGATAAGACTGGAATGGACCTTGAGGGGCCATCCCTTGTGCCTTGTAGGATCAACTCTACTTAAATCATTAGGGAGAGATATTTGTCTAATTTGTTCTTAAATAAATTCAGCAGTGGAGATTTCAATTCCTCCCTAGGTAATCTACTCTAATACTTCTCTATCTGTCCTGCTAACAAGCTTTTCCTAGCAGTTTTCAAATCTCCTTGCTACATGGTAATTTTTTTTCTCTCACTTTTTTTTTTTTTCTTATTTTAGTGTCTAAGGATCAAGACAGGGATTACTTCTGTCCTATTTTCAGCATAATTCAACATAATATCATGTTTCTGTCACTCTTGTTTGTTTAAGATGAACAAGCATCTGCTCTTTCAGTCTTAGTTCCTGAATATTTTCAGAGACTCATAGAACCACAGAATGCTTTGGGTTGGAAGGGACTTAAATATCATCTTGTTCCAACCCCCTGCCACGGGCAGGGACACCTTCCACTAACCCAGGTTGCTCAGAGCCCCATCCAACCTGGTCTGGAGCACTTCCAGGAACAGGGCAGCCCCACACAGCTTCTCTGGAAAACCTGTGCCAGGGCCTCAGCACCCTCAGAGGGAAGAATTTCTTCCTCATATCCAATCTAAACCTGCTCTCTGTCAGTGTGAAGCCATTCCCCCTTGTCCTGTCTCTCCAGGCCCTTGCCAAGAATCTCTTTCTCCATCTTTCTTGTAGGCTCTCTTCAGTTACTGGAATGATTTTCTATGTATCTCTTTATTCTTGTTCCTTTCTGGCCATTTTCTGGTATATCCAGATCTTTTTAAAAGAATAATAGACATGTCTCTTGACATGACATGCAGAAAATGACAGAGCCAGAGGACAAAGTCTCAGGCTGCATCAAGGGAAATACACGTTGGATATTAGGAAAAAGTTTTTCATGGAAAGAGTCATAAAGTTCTGGAATGGCCTGCCCAGGGAGGTGGTGTATGTGTTTAAAAAAAGACTGGATGTGGAACTCGGTGCCACGGTTTAGCTGTGGTGTTAGGGTATTGCTTGCACTCAATGACCTTTAAGGTCTCTTTCAACCTAGTAATTCTGTGAATTCTGTGAAAATCATGCACTGTGTCATCTCCTGTCACTTCTTGGTACTTCAACAAAACCCCAAAAGTTAGATCAGGTTTTGTTCACCTTTTATCCATAAGATTCCTAAAGATTAGGATAAATTTTACTGTAGAAAGTTACTGGCATCAGGTTTCAGTGACAGTGAAGTCTTTACGAGTGTTGAAAGTTATGTTGGAAAAGGGAGATTTGTGTCTGATCAGGTTAGGCTAGAAAGGACCAGAAGTGGGATCAGTTAAAAGAGCAAGAAAGGGGCAAGGAAGAAGCTCAGGAGGATTAGGAGTTTTAAGACTAGATGGAGTTATTTATTATCAATTTTGTTAGGAAGGGAAGGTACAGAACTAAAGCAGGGAGAAAAACAACGATAAATTTGAAGAGCTGAGAAGTACTTTGTGAAAATTATATTGAAATAAATGCCTTTGGTGTAATTTTTGTGGACATTGGCTATAAACCTTTCAGTAAATTGCTTTATTTAAACACACTGGGCCAAATCTCTTGCTTCAAAAGAGTCACACAAGATATTAATTTAGTTTTATTTATTTGTAAATATCTTGGCAATGGCAGTCTGGGAAAGCAGACTCCCTAAGGCTTCTGTGCATCTTTGCAGCTGGCAGCTGTACAGACTTAGATAATTTGTGTTTGGACACCTGAAATCCACAAAAAGAATGGCAAGCATTGGATACCAAGTGAAAAACAGCTAATTGTGTTGAAAAGCAATAGAGCATCCAATAAACAAATGGGAGAGAGAAAGAAAAGAAACAAACTCAGATCAGTACCATGAGAGCAGACAAAGCCTTGCGAACACTGAGCATAAACACACACAGAACCACAGAATCACTGAGGCTGGAAAGGACCTCCAAGGTCATTGAGTCCAACCTTTGACCAATCCTCACCTTGTCACCTAGACCAGAGCACTGAGGCCATGTCCAGTCATTCCTTGGACACCTTCCAAGATGGTGACTCCACACCTCCCTGAGCAGCCCATTCCAGTTTTTTAACAACCATTGCAGTGAAGAAATTCTTCCTGAAATTCCTCTACTCAATGTGCCTTGCCACAGATATGTGACTGTGTAACACAACAAAAGAGGTTGTGCATATCATTCTAGTTCAGAGTGTGTAATAAGTGATATGGCCAACAGTAAACCAGGAATAGAGATGGGAGAATCCATACCCTCTTCTGCTTGGTGATGAAGTACAAATGGACTCCAATTAATGACTGGGGGGGTAGAAACTCTTGCCTTCCCATGAATCTTCAGAAACGGTATTTCCAGGATATTTCTACTTTCATTTTTTTGGGTGGAAGAGATTTTCCCATTTTGCCAATGATCCTGTGTAAACTGAAATAGAAATGCAATTACAAAAGATGAAATTTTAGAATTTGGGCAAGAACTTGGAAGTCAAATGGATAGAGAATCTGCATTAACTGAAATGCCAAGGAATCTCCACTCACTGGTCTTGGTATTGTTCAAATAGTCAAGCTGTTATAGTGTTTTGTCATAACAGGGAGGAACTTGGATGTCTGTCTTCCTTAGGAATATTTAATTTCAATTTAAAATCCTGTGTTCTGTAAAATGTTTGCCAACCATTTTAGTTTACTTGAAAACTAATTCCCAAAGTCTGGTTATTCTTTTTGCTATTTGATGAGTTTAAAAAAACCCCATAATTATTGAACTCTTAAGGGAAGTCTTTGATGTCACTGTGGATTACTGCTGAGTTATGACTAATAAGGAAGGTAGATTGAGTAAAAGAGAATCAAACAATATTAAAAAGCAAGCTGACTTGGTTACATTAAATATGTTTACAGGTACATTCCATTCTCACCTAACTTGATCTTGATTTAACTTTATTTTCTCTACCATGGTTTCAAAATTCATTTTGATCTGATCAGTTTGATGGCTTCACTTTGTCATCCACCTTGCAAATGATAGGACCAGACTCCTTTATCTGAAGTTTTAATAGTGTCTACTAAGCCACAAAGCATGAGATATTTTTGGTTGCTAAGATCCTCAAAGAGGAGGCTCTAATAAAATAACTGTGTAGCCCTCTTGTCCAGTATTGGTAAAAGGGGAATTTGTAGCTACAATATTTTTCTTGTTTCAAATCTCTCCTTTCTGCATCCTCAAGTTTCTTGTGCCAGTGAGATCTTTGTTTGGATTGTTTTCTTCAGATGCAGTATCTCACATTTGTCCTGTAACTATTCTAATTTTCCTGTTGGGTCCATGTTCCCAAATATTTTTAAAATTCTTTGTATGTTTTTTTAGTAACCTTTTTTGGGTTTCATTACTCTTTTCTGTGAATCTTCCCTGACCTTCATTAAATTCTTTCTAACACTAATTAGTTAGTGATCCTTGATTAGCCCTGTTCTTCTAAACAAATCCTTTCAGCGTTATATTTAAGTCCTGTGTTTAGGCAGATGAGAGTTTCATTAGGATAGTTGGGGAAGGAATGCTGAAGAATGAATGTTATCCCTCAGCTCTTTGGGGAAACTGTTTAGTACCAGTTATTGCTCCACTAAAAGATTACACATGAAGGCACACTTTAAACATGTTTAAAAGTTGTAAACTGTAAGAACAAAGTCAGATGAAAATTTCTTTGCTTTCCAAGAAGTTGGTAAAGGTGTGTGATTACATTTTTTCACTCCCAGACTGTTGATATATTTCACTCCCAGAATATCCTGGGCCTTCAGCATATTTTCCTCCTTTATTTCTCTTCTACAGACATATCAACATGCTCTCATTTACTTTCATTGATTCCTTTTCTGTTGTAATGACCTGCTCTGTCCTTTCTAGAACTGAATTTTCTTCAAGGCTCAAAACAGTTGATTTTTTTTTATTGGTAGTCTTGATTCCTTGGGGTGTTGGGACGGGGCCGCTTAAAGGCTGGGTTACTTAGGGTGGCACAAGTTCTTCCCTCCCCTGGGTTCAGAGAGGTTAAGTCTGTCTTTATCCAGCACTGCCCCACTAGGAACAGGGACCACCTTGAGATCTTTCTTTGTTCCTCTCCTCCTTTCCACTGACTCAGGAGATCCAGGTAGGTAAGCAGGGTTTGCCAGGGATGTGCCCCTTGGAGAACACATAAGATAGGGAATCAGGTGCTGTTTACAGGGGCCTGAAGTGACAGGACAAGGGGGAATGGCTTCACACTGACAAGAGAGGAGGTTTAGATTGGATAATGGGAAGAAATTGCTCCCTGCGAGGGTGGAGAGTCCCTGGCACAGGTATTCCAGAGCAGCTGTGGCTGCCCATCCCTGGAAGGTCAGGTTGGATGGGGCAGCCTAGTCTAGTGGAAAGTGTCACTGCGCATGGCAAGGGGTTGCAATGGGATGATCTTAAAGGTTGCTTCCAGCCCAGACTGTTGTGTGATTCTACAATTTACACTCATCAGTATAGAAGTATTTAAATGGGTTGGATTTGAATTGTGTGAGGAACAACCATAAATGATGCTATATTCTGCTACAGTTACCCACAAAATATGTTACCTGCTGTTGAAATGGCAGCATTTGGTTATTTGGTCCTAGCTTAAGGGAACTTCAAAATATGAGGCCAAATTTCAAAATTTAGTTTTACAGGTATTTTCCCAAAGCATTACCACTGTTCTTGCTCAATGAAAGCAAACAAGGGCATAAAATCTCTCTTTCTGTCTGGGAAATACAATTGCATAATAGAACCTTCTAGTTTCTCTTGATGAATTCTGTTTTATGTTGCTCTAGAATATCTTTAATGACTGAGTTCCTGTATACTTACTCAGTAGCTTTTAACATTCCTAAACTTGTGTTCATGCTACATGACTTATTCAAGCTTTTGCTTTAATTTTTCATTTATCAGAGTTACTTTGAAAGTGATCTGACTAAAAAGATTGTGATAATCTACCAGTGACTCCATCCTGTCATATAAAACTATTTTTCCTTGATGAGCATCCTATTAATAGGGCAGTCTAAACAGATCCTTGGTGTGAATGACAAACTCTTCCCTAGACTTCTCACCCCCTGCATCCTATGTCACCATCATAAGAAATAGAGGGTTTAAGTCCTTGATTTCTAATAATTAACTCTTTTGCAGCAGAGAACAGCTGGGTTCTCTGTTCCACTCATTCCACATTTCCATCTGGCTTTGGGGCAGCAGCTGGGTCATTCCAATTTTTATTTGTGGAAACCTTCCTTCCCATCAGTGTGAACTGCTTAGCTGCTCTGCTTGTGTTCAGGATGTTAGCATAAGGATGTTCAAGGAATTTTCAATCGGTCTTTGCCTTTACTTAAAGTGTATGGCTTTTTTTGACAACTCCTTTGGTCTGTAAAATCTGGCATAGTTGCTACGGTTCTAATTTTTTTTTTTAAATACATTTCATGTGTTTGTCCTGCATGTTTGTAAAATTTTATTATCATGTTCTTTCTAAATCAAAGGGAAATTAAGGAGAGATGGGTTCACATTATTTATTCTTATCAAACGGAATCATTATCTACAGAGGCTTAATTTGATGAATAGTGGATACACATGTGTATGTTTGAGGCAAATCCTGGAGACCACTCACAAAGAAAATTCTCACTGTCAACATGAGTTTTGCCTGAGTAGATATTTCATATTTTGGCTCTTTGTTTTCAGAATGGGAATTATCGTTTTCCTCTTGGAGCACTCATTTGGCCTCGCAGTACCTTGGCTCACATGGTTTTCAATAAGTGTACTGGCAACTTCCAGCATCCTGGGATTCAGATCTATCTCTACATGGACATTTGGCCTTTGTGAAGACATCACAACTATTTCTAGCTTGCTGTCCTAAGTGTAGGACTCTTCCCATTTTCAGACAAAGACTTGATTCTGAACCACACTCGTGGAATTGTCCCTTCACATCCATGGATGCATGGGTCAAACATCCCTAAGTCTGGACTGCAAAGAAATATTTGGTGCAAAATACTCATAAAAGGAATATATACAAAATGCATTCCAGAGAGCACTTTAGTCTGTTCAGTCAAGGGTAAGATGACTTGGCAAATTCAACAAATACAGATCAACTACTATTCCAATCCAGGTGTAAGGCAGTTAAAAGGATACTGGAATGTCTTACTAGGGAAGTTAAACAGAAACTTGGCCAAATTTGAACAGAATATGCTCTCAGAGCAAAATAGCAAAAATTAATTTAGTGTACAATGTTTTGCTTGGCATTTATTTTCTTTATTTCACCTAGTTTTCATTCAAATCAGTTTTCAAAAGATGCTCTGACCTCTGGAGACTGCCTCTCATGTCTCAAAATACTTTGCTTAGCAGAAAGTAAGAGAAAAAAGGAAGAAAACAAATTCAGGTCTGCAGCATAGCATAGTTTATCTAGATCTTCTCAGTTTCTTACAGCCTCATTTATCTCCTTCCCCTGCTTTGATCAAGCTGTCTCCTCTCATGTAGCCACCCATGCCAGATATCTTCATCCTTTCTTCATTTAAGTCTAAAGATGTTTGTCACATCCAACTTCTGAATCTTTATATAAGGAAGAATCATAGCAAATAATGCAAATCAACACAAGCCAGTAAAAATTTAAGAAGCATCAGGATAGAGGTGTTGACTGCAGCAACTTTAAATACCTATTGTTGTATCTTTCTCTGTCTTTTTCTCATCCTGCTTACCACCATTTTTGCTGCTGATCAGCTCATTTATTAATGTTAGAGTTAACCTGTGCCTTACTGTTTCTTGGAGTTCTGCATGTCGTCCAGAAGAGGGATCAGAGGGATGGAGAACCTCTCTTACAAGAAAAGGCTGGGAAGCATTGGATTTGTTCAGCCTGGAGAAGAGAAGGCTTTGAGGTGACCTCATTATGGCCTTCCAGTGCCTGAAGGGAGCCTCCAAAAAAGAGGGAGAGAGACTCCGCACAAGGGCCTGGAGTGACAGGACAAGGGGGAATATCTTCACACTGACAGAGAGCATGTTTAGATTGGATATTGGGAAGAAATTGTTCCCTGTGAGGGTGGAGAGGCCCTGGTACAGGTTTCCCACAGCAGCTGTGGCTGCCCTATTCCTGGCAGTGCTCCAGGCTGGGCTGGATGGGGCTTGGAGCAGCCTTGTGTAGATACCCAGAAAAGAAGTGTCTACTGAGTGTGTCTCAAACACTGATACCGGGGTAGCCAACGGAGCCGACTGAGGATTTTTGGTTGACACAGGCAAGGGCTGTTGGTACCAGCATGCCAGGAGGAAGAACAAAATGTGACTGGTGAAGGGGGACACGTGAAGGTAGTGCAGCACTTTTCTGGGGCAAATATCCTGGTCAAGTCCACAGAGGCACAACTAAAAATGTGCAGGAATGAGGCCAAGAAGTGGGCATGGACCGTAGGGGGGATCAAGACCACCCAAGACCCCTGAAAGCTCCTTGTCCAGTTCCAGAAAGGTCTGAAAGGATGGAGGGTTCAAGATAACTTATTTGACTGGAAAGCAAGAAACTTACTTTCAGGGGAGAAACCCATCCCTAAAAGGGAAACACCCAGCACTCCCAGGTGGCCCCCCTCAGGATCCTGGACACCTCATCACCCCATCAGGGATCAACAGTGGAATTAGGGCTGCTCACCTCTTTCTCTCTCTCTTATTAATCTCCTTTTCTCTCTTCCCTTTCATCTCATTCTTTTATCCAAAGCCCAGTGCCATGTTCTTTTATAGTAGGTTAGGGATTACACACCAGTTTCCATACCAAGTGTGTAATTAATAATTAAATTTTTCTGATTGTTTGCAAGACCCTGTGACTTTTGCTATTCCTTACGACCAAAAACATTTACACATCACAGTGGAAGGTGTCCCTGCCCATGGCAAATGGGTTGGAATGAGATGTAAGGACCCTTTCAACTCCGACTATTCCAAGATTCAATTATTTAAATGATACTTTATCACATACTTTTTGAATGCATTAGGAAAACCTCACTATCAGGATAAAAGAATATTTTGGAGATGTTACTGTGTTTATATTCTCACATGCAACAGAGAATAGTGAGGGTTGTGTCTGCTGTGGTGAAAATGTCATGTCAGTTCCATGCAGGCCCCCTTTTATTGCTCATGAGGATTTATTAATTTAAAATGGATTTTGTTCTCTTCATGACTATCAGATTAATTAAAAAATGTTAATAATCCATTATTTTGGATGGGGCTGATATGCAAGGGTTCTTATTGTAGTAAAGAGGGATGCTATGACGACTGCTGTAGGAATAGTCTTTTTTTTTGTGGGAGATATCAATACAAATTCCAGCTCTGCATGGATTCAGAACTTGGTGGGAATGAGGACATGCATGATACTTTTCTCTTTTGTGACTGCTCACTTGAAAAGCCTGGTAAATTTTTGTCATCTCACTTAATTTATGCTCTAATTTGGGAGAGGAAAATATATTTTGCAAGGGCACATTGAAAGGTTATTGATTAGGGAAGCTGGACCAGATCTGACAGCCTAGTCCAAAAGGTGTGTGGAGTTGAATCATCTTGATAGTTTTGTTTGTAAATGTGACCAAAAATTTTGGAGATTTTCTCTTAATCATAATAACATTTGTTTGTCTGTTTTTGTCTTTTTCAGGAGCATCCCAGGCCAGAGTATGAAGCCAAACTGCTGCAGAAAAAGCTGGAAAATAAAAACATTACAACAGAAAATTCAAACGAGGTGAGATGCAGCTTACTCTTTTCATTTATGTGGGATTTGTGTTTTGTTATGTTGTGATTATATTTTTGTCTGTCTCTCAGAGGTTACAAAAGGCACTTTTTGGTGCTGTTCATTAGCCTTTTGAGTTGGTAGGTGGCCATGTGCTGAAATGTAGGCCTGCAGTGCCATTCCAGGGCTTTGAGGTCATGTCTTTCAAAGTAAAGCAATTTGCATAGAAATGGGTTGTCAGGTGGTTCAAGATCTAATCTGTGGAGTAGTCCCTGATTCCCAAGAGAATCACCATAGAATTCTTATGGCAATCCCTCATCCCTCAGAATGTCAGTACTTTCTGCACAATGGAGAAAGCAGCTTTTACTATGGTGATTTCATTTGCAAAGGTAACCTCGGTGACTTTAGTGCTGCTGCAGTTACACAGTTGTGAAGTTTTAATGACATTTCCAGGACAAATAGAAAAATAGTTGGTAGATAATTTTCAGACTGAACAGGGTTCAGGACTTTTATGTCTATTTCAAACTTTTTTGAACAAGCCCTTTTTTATCAATCCATCTTGTAAATTGTTGACTGAGGTCTATTTTCTTCACATTCACAAATTCTGTAGTCTTGGTCCATTAGGCTTGGTTAACCATTGCTCTTTCCCTGCATTCCATGTGTGCCAGAAAAGTCAAAGCATTCCAATATCATGTTCAGCTTCCAGGGAGAAAAAAACCAGTTTAATACGATTACAGGTTGAGAATCAGTATCCAAAGTGGAGAATTTTCAAGTTTTTAGGTTTGGTCCAACAAATTTAGCTTGTGGAAGAACTACATTATCCCTTTCTTCTGCTGACCACTATTGTAAAGTGTTTCCAGGGAATCTTTCATTTCAGTGAGCCTGCCTGTTACCTGTTGTGCCCAACCAAATGCCACAGAAAATCATGGAAAGATTCTCAATAATTTTAGTGGTGGTTTTGATCTTGCCCAAGAAGCAGAGACTCACAGAGCACTGTGGGATCTTACACATTGTACAGCTCCTTTGGGCTTTCAAGTGAGGAATCAAGGACTGTAAAAGTCCAATAAAATAGTTGCTCTTCAGCTTTTGTTTTTTTGGCTTAAAGTAAACGGGAACTGGAAACAAGTCAGCCATTGATGCTGTAGAATATTATGATTATCTTGCTTATCTGAGATACAGAAATAATTATAAATTAGATATTAATTTAAGGTAAAACAAAAAGAAACAGAAAAAAGACCCAACAAAAATCCCCCCAAACACCAACCAAATGAGAAAACCCCACACCAAAACCTAAAAAACAACCCAGTAAGAAATGTTAAGTAAGTAGGTGGAAAACAAGGAACAATGTAAGATCCAGCACTACAAAACTAGGAAAAGCTCCTTTCAGACATCAAGAATGAAAAGTCTAACATGGTATATTTTTTGTCAAATTGCTTTCTGTGCCAATGCGGATGGAAAAAAATACTGAATTTCTGAATTAGTGTTCCCCAAATTACAGAAATATATTCCAAGCAACTGAGCAGTTTTCCATCAGTGAACATTCTGGCTTACTAATTCTGTCCAGGAAACAGCACATTAGTCTGGGTTTGGAAGATGTGTTGCTCACGCCTTTGTACATCAGTGTCTTATGAAATTGTGAGATCAATAGATGTTGATGTGAGGACTGCAGAAGAGGAAAAAACCTAAACATAACAGTTCCATTAAACAGTGCTAACTGTGGAAATGCACCATTAAATTTTGCTTTGGAAGACCTTGAAAAATTAAACATTAAAAGTGATGAGTATTTAAGATTGCAATAATTATTTAGCCTTATTTTTAGAGATTTCAACCTTTTCTTTTTGCAAGACCATTATCTCAGGAGCTTTTGTGTGGCAGGTTAATATTAAGACAGGTTTTTGTGAAGTCTCTGGCTCTGTATTTCTGTCTTACTGAGTGGATGCCAGGGTACAGAACTTTGTCATATTACTAGGGGAGATCTAGCGGCTGGACAGGCATCAAAGTAGAGATGTCTCTGTAGTTAAAGATTCAATCCTCTTAATTTCTTGGTTTTGTGTGAATACACAGATGTCTGTGAGGTTTCATCTCTTCATGTTTTGGTTGAGAGTCTAATGTCATGGCATAAGTCTCTGTGAAGTTTTCTCCTGAATATTTTTAGCGAACTATTGTAAATTAAAGGCATATCTTTTTTAGTGTGGCTGGTCAAAAACTGTAGTATTAAGTTAATATCAAAGGATTGGCTCTGGCACTGCTGCCTAAAATTTCTCATTACTTATCTAACATCAAGTCAGAAGTCTCCAGTTCAGCAGCTGTGGCTTGTTGGGATAGAAATGATGCCAAAGAGTGGCTATTGTGAGCATGCTGGTCTAGAGTTTACTTAAAGGCATATATTTCTATAAAATTACTGGCTTGTTTCCAGTATGTTAATTCCTGTGTTCCAGTGAGGAAGTGACTGATTTTATGGCAAGAAGCAGCTTTTATGTGCAAAGCTCTTTGTACAGTGCATTTTTCCCTTGCCTTACTCCAACAGGGAGTTCCTGTGAAGCTAATTGGGTTATTTTTGCAATGAAGGGGACAGGGGTTTGGTTAGGGGCTGCTTTTGTGATTGCAGGAGAAAGGTCACACCACTTACATCCTCTCTTAAATGATTACTTGGGAATACATGTTCAGAGGAAACCAGCACACAGTTTTCCCTCTCTGCTGTTCAAGTCATTAACTTTAATGAGTGTGGAAGATGCCCAGCACCTGTCAGGCCCAGTAAACATATGAGTCATTCTACCCAGGCAGCAAATTCCAAATCAGCCTGATGAGCCTGGCAAGACAAAGTATGACACATCTAATACTTGCCCAGTGGGGTTTGTGTTCTAGAATATAGCTCTCGTACAAAACACCACTTGGGTGTGTTTCTGCTACTGGAATAAGAAAAGAACAAAATTTCACCCTCCACCAATCTGTTCAGGCCGTTTGAATAAATATTTTATTGGTTATTTGGAGAGCGAGAAAGAAACTGTGAGGGCTCAGAGAGCTTCATAAAAGATTGATGAACAGTAACACTAACTTCTATTATTTCAGGAGAGAATTCATTTACAGCTAAAGGAGGTGAAGCATTTGTGTGAAATGCCTCAGGTTAAGTAGCAAATAGATAAATAGACAATCTTTTGAATTATGACATTGATTTTAGAAAATTCTAAGGGACTGATTTGGGAAATCTGGAATGACCTGTCTTATAGTCAGTACTACTATTTAATTCTTTATGGTCATGTGCTATTTACAAGGACATGTAGTGACAGCATAATGGGGAATGAGTTCAAACTGACAGAGAACAAGTTTAGGTTAAATATTAGGATGAAGTTCTTCCCTATGAGGGTGGTGATGCCCTGGCACAGGTTGCCCAGAGAAGTTGTGGCTGTCCCATCCCTGGAAGTGTTCCAGACCAGTTTGGATGGGTCTCTGAGCAACCTGGGCTAGTGGAAGATGTCCCTGCCCATGGCAGGGGGTTGGAACTGACTGATCTTAAAGGTCCTCCACCAATTCAACCCATTCTATGATTCTCTGATATAAAGGCTTGCAATGTATAGCTCCTTTATTCATGTACATCAAAAGGCATTTTTGTTCTTGCAGCAGAGATGAAGGATTACACAGACGTGTATGAATGCATGTATCTGATAATACATTCATGCAAACACAGCAGATGCAAGCTTTGTAATGAAGCAATTAATGGTATATTTTGTTTTTCTTAAATGAACTATAACACAGAAGATGTGGATAGAAATCTTTAATGAATAGGGTTAAGTTACTGCATGTGCAGAATGTTAACTGAAAATGTGGTGGATATTTGCAGTCTTGTGAGAAGATGTTCTTCTCTCTCTGCAGTAGTGGAATCCTCAATGGAATTACACAGAGGTCAGGAAATGAAAATTGGTCTTGTGCCTGAAAACATGCAGATGGGGCTAGATCCAACTCTCACTGGAACTGATGGAAAGTCTTCCAGGCATTTTTGTGAGAGATGACCCTGATTCCTTTTCATTAAATGTCCAGCTGATCTGGCAAACATGATTCAACATAACGTGTGTGTATTTATATATACACACATGTGTGTGTGTGTGTGTGTGTGTGTGTGTGTGTTCTTATCTTTCCTATTTGGCAGGAAAGTGAATAACTCATTCTATATATTTCTCAAGAAAAATTTTCTTTATAGGAAAATAAGGGCTTGTCTTTTGGCTTGTGTCCTGACTTGGAGTAAACCCTAGGAGTAATAGATTCTGGCATTCTGTCTTTCCTTTAATTCATTTTAAATATGATACTGGCAGAAACAATTATTCAAATAATTAATTCAGCTGGTAATTGAAACAAAAAAGAAATATTTCTTTCTGAACCATCATTTCAGTTAACAACTGAGTTAAAGCAAGCTGATTTGGAGAGGAGGGTCTCTGGTGTAAAGGATGATGCAGATAAATATGAAGTAGAATTGTACATTGCTAATACTTTATATATCTATTTTTAAAATTTCAACATTGCAAAGCATGAAATAAAAATTCTTGCTAGCAGTTGATTACCAATCTTCCATAAGCAAATCTCCCACAAGGACTAAAATCCCTTTCAGATACTGGAGCCCATTTCTTCATTAAGCAAGTCCTTGATAAGATTAGCTAAAGAAAAAAAAAAATCTCTTATTATTGTAAATATTAGCTGAAACTCTGTAGAAAAAACCAAGATAATTGGTCATAAATACCAGTTTGAACAATCAGAATTATAAAAGAACTTTAAATATACCCAGAGTTCTTCAATCCCTAGTATTTTAGCATTTATTGAACCATATTATTAGTACCATAGTATTATTATTAGATAAGCCCATCCATTTGATACAGTTTTTCTTAAACTGGCTAGTGTCTTTCTGGCCTCTTTCATGTCTTTACTTTGAGAAATATCTTTCTAAACATATGGGATAGTAAGATGCGTATGTAATAAATGACTTTTTTTTCTTTTCCAGCTTATTTCTTGCATCATTAACTTTTGAAAATAAAAAATGACTGAATGAAAATAAAAGAATGGCTGAAGATGAATGAGGACACATATGATTCTAATCTTCCACAGAGATTTCTTCCTCTTTTTTATACTTGTACTTGTTATAATTCTGTTTTTTTTAATGTTTATTTGACTTCTAGGCTATGGAAGTTTCATACCAGAGTATTCATAAGCAGAATTTATGTCTTCAAAGGAGTGCTGACATGGTCTTTCAATGTGTTATTTAGATGTGGGGGTTCTTTAATTTTAGAGTACATGGCATGTGTTCAAACCTTCTCAGTATTGCTGTCTTGGAATTTAGTTATTGTTGTATGGAGTAGTAGAAGAAATACAGCTAAAAACGTCCCACTTGCTCCCTGTTCTTCAGAAAATCTACAGTGGGATTTCCTCTTTTGTATCAGACAGATGAACCCAATGTATGGCCACAGTGCTGTGCTCCTGTGTCTACAATTATATTCCAGCCAGACTTCAGTAGGAAATAGCTCTTCCTACACTCTCAATATGAAGTAACAAAATCCTTAAAAGTGTATTATAGTAGAATATTCCAAGTTGGGAAGGCTTTCAGGATTTTATGTAGTCCAAATAACTATTCCTGTCAAAAAGTGTGATCTCAAACTGTGTTACTCAGGATTTTACCCTGTCAGGTTATGGAAATCTCCAAGGATGGAGATGGTAACATCTTTCTTGACATGCCCTGACCTCATTGTGTGAAAACTTCTCATTATATACAGCCTGAATGTTTCTGCTTTGAGTTTAAGCCGATTGTCTCTTGTACTTCCAGCATTACCACAGTGAAGAGCCTGGCCCTGTCTTTTGATGAGCTCCTTAACTGTGCTGAGCAAGCCTTGTTCCTCAGTTTCTCTTCCTTGGACACATGCTCTGCCCTTGACTTCCATAAGTAGTGGCATTAATGTCTTCTACTGGAAGGCCCAAACCAATATTTTAGATACAGGCTAATGAGTGCTGAAAAGCTGAGGTAATCACTTCCCTGGACCCACTCATTGACACAGCCCATGTGCTGTTGGACTTTGCTGTCAGGGCACACTCCTGGCTCTTGTTCATCTTGTTTTCTGCAGACACCAAAGGG
This sequence comes from Agelaius tricolor, assembly GCF_023055355.1. NCBI lineage: Eukaryota > Metazoa > Chordata > Aves > Passeriformes > Icteridae > Agelaius > Agelaius tricolor. The sequence continues at coordinate 569,073 of NW_027269334.1, forward strand.
TCTTTTCACTAGAGTCAGTTCTCGTTCAAGGAGTTTTCTGCTTCAAAGGCATTTGCTCTTGAAGTTCAGGAGGTTAGTAGAGACCTGTTCCTTCAGTCAGTCCAGTTCTCGCTGGATGGCAGCTGCATGCTTAAGAAAACTGACCATCTCTTGACCCACCCCAGCCTAAAATCATCATCCAGGACCAAGCATTCCATCACCTTCTCCTGGTCCCTTCTGTAAAGCAGGGTGGTTCTAGGATGACCACAGCAGTACTCCAACTGTTACAGGTTTCCAGGTACACTTACTGACTAACACTCTCTGAGCAAACCATGGAACTCACTTTTGCTGAAGTCAAGGCAAATGGCAAGGACAAGTCTCCTCTTGCCCACAGGTCCAGTCATTTTCCTTATTGAAAGCAGCCAGGCTGGTGCAGGAAATGATTCACCCTTGGTAAATCCAGGAACGACTCTTCACAAATACTGACTTCTTGTGATGTGTTTAAGGTGGGTTTCTTCACTTTTCAAGAGACAAAAGTGAGACTTATTATGATTCCTTAATTATCATTATTTCTTAATTCCTTAATTATTCTTTTGTCCTTTCTGTGAGGATGGATACAAGTTTGTTCTTTCTCCTGTTTTCAAGGCCCTTCCCTCATCTTGGTGCCCTTAGGGAGATGACGGAGATCAACTTGCAATAACATCAGCTTGTTCATCTATCTTCCATTCTTTTTCTTCACAGTTATAAGTAAATGAAATCACTGCTTGTCTTTCCCAAAGGAGTAACTTTTATTTTTTTTCCTAGACAGCTAAAATGTGTTAAAGTAGGAATACTGGATACTTTTTTATTCAACTGTTAGAGGCTGAACAGTGCAGATGAGAGAAAGAATTTTAAGAAAATACTGTTTTACTTGTGAGATTCTGCTAAAAAAATTATAAACAAAAATAGTGGTCTTTGTTGGAAGAGTGTTTTGAACTGAGAAACAAGAGGAGGCAAGACTACTGTTTATTGGTCTTATTTATGTAACTTATTAAGATTTTGGCTGAAGGAAGCATTCTCTCTTGGGTGATGCTATAGATTGCATTATTTAATCATAGAACTCTGACCCAAGCATGTGATTAAAGTTAAGCACAGGCTTCTGCGTCCTGGATACGGATACAATTAAATGCTTTTTCTGAATTGTGGCCTAAGCTTCTTATTGACAGCATTCAAGACGATGCAGATCTCTTTCCTATTAAACAGCGTGGAAAGACTAATTTCTATGGGTTGCATCCATCAGCATTTGAAATTAAGGGGAGTTCTGCCTGAGTAAGTAATAACGTCCTTAAGTCTGCACCTACTGACTTGCATTGTACCCTGTCAAAGACTATACTAACAGGTTGGAGTGCCACAGCAAATTTTCAGGCTGAAAAATAAATCTCTAGAAGTCTGCTGGGTTTTGATTTAATGCACTAGAAAAAACAGTAAGAAAAAAACTAGAGTATTCTCCCTGTCCTGGGAGCTGGTGACAAACCCCTGTAACTTGGAGTATATTTTTTACCTTCTGTTGAGCACACTTAGAGGGTAAATTTCATACTATTTATCTCCTACAGAAGCCCAGATTTGGGACAAAATTTACAGAAATTGGCTGTAGAAACAACGGTCAGTTAAGTTAGTTGCCAAGAATTTTTTTATTTGATGCATACTGAAATCCTGTCTGCAATTTTAAAGAAATAAACTGCATTTACATTCAGTTCTTTTGGGCGTCCATCCCACGAAGATTGTAATTCCATAAACTCCAAGCTTAAAGAGCTAACTAACTCAGTTTCAGCTGCTCAGTTTTTGATTGAAAAACACTTGCCTGCTTATCTGCAGATTTTTGTGTTTCACTTGATTAAGGATACGATGGCATTGTTTTTAGAAGCCACTTCACACTGTGGTATTTCATGTAGTAAATAAACCTTGACACCAAGGTGATCAGAGGGATGGAGCAGCTCTCCTGGGAGGAAAGGCTGGGAGAGTAGAAATTGTTCAGACTGGAGAAGAGAAGGTTTTGGGGTGACCTCACTGTGGCCTTCCAGTGCCTGAAGGGAGCCCACAGGAAAGATGGAGAAAGACTCTTGACAAGGGCCTGGCATGACACGACAATGGGGAATAGCTTCACACTGACAGAGAAGAAGGTTAGACTGGATATCAGGAAGAAATTCTTCCCTGTCAGGGTGCTGAGGCCCTGGCACAGGGTGCCCAGAGAAGCTGTGGCTGCCCCATCCCTGGCAGTGTTCCAGGCCGTGCTGGATGGGGCTCTGAGCAACCTGGGCTAGTGGAAGGTGTCCCTGCCCATGGCAGAGGGTCAGAATTAGGTTGAGATTTAAGGTCCCTTCCAACTCAAACTATCCTGTGATTCTATGATTGTAATTTGCCCAGATACTTTGTGGAGTCTACATTTCTAGAGATGAGTAAAGCCTGTCTGCAGAGAGGCCTGAGAAACCTGCTCTCAGTGACCCTGCTCTAAGCAGGATAGAGAACTAAGATGGTCTCCAGAGGTCCCTTTCAATTCTAATTGTGCAATTCTGCGAAATGCAGGAAAGAAATGATTCATATAAGTGCAGACAAATTGGTTTGACCACAATAAGGATATTTTGAAAGAAAATATAATTTGAGCCTTACTAGAAGTACCTTAGCAATAGGAAAAAAATGTAACTTGGGTTTACTAAAGGCAGATTAATAACCATGCCATCTAAAGTTGTGTGTTTGATTAATGATATAATGGATTCCCTATGGCAGGGAAATGTAGTGTACTTCAGTTAACCAAATATGTATTCCACAGGGGGAATAGAATTTATTTAATAAGTTATTAATCAATATCTTTTACTGTGACTGACTAGAAAAGTGTGTGTAAGAATTTTCATTTCAACGGAAAAGAGAAAAATCTGATTTTCAAGTAGCTGATTTGGTAACGCCACTACAGTGCCTTCTACCCACTGCTGTTCAGTGCCCATCCTTCTCTGTTGTCCTTGATGTCATAATTTTCCGTCATCCACTTTTTTTCCAATTTTTTAAAAAGGTTTTACAGTGTTGGGAATATCTTCCTTGAAGAAATATAATATATAGAGTGTGGGAAACTTTGCAGGTGATATCTTCATTTTGTGCAGGTCTACAGCTGTAGAATGTAGATAAGTTCTGTTCATGAAAAATTTTTGTTTCTCACTTATATAACTAAATATATCAAAATATCACAAAATATATTTGTTTCTTGGATATTACTCCCCAAGGGTTGTTCAGTTATGGAAACAAATGCATCATGGCTGGATTCTGCCATTTTGTTCTTCAGGATTTAGAAGGCTGCCATATTAAAAAGCAAAATTTCCACCTACTTTCATTTATTCCAATGTATAATTAGTCCCTTTTCCCTCTGAGTGCTAAACCAGAGAATAACCCAGACCTTAAGGACAATTTTTGCTAGTTAGGTTCTCCTCATGGAAAGGAAAATCTAGAGCAGGTTCAGAGAGACAAATACTGAATCAGAAAAAATGAAGTCAAGCAAAAATTTAACTAGCTTTTTAACAGTCTGAAGAAGAAAGAAAGCAGACAATTTCTTCCAGAATGGCTAAGATTGGATAGCAAAGTATACATCTAAAGCATAACTTAAAAGTTATGTTTGGAATTTTTTTTAAGTGTGTTTTCCTAGTTTTGTACTACATGATAAGAGAAGGTCTAAATGGGTTGACATGGAAGCTGGAACGTTGTCAGCCTGATAAATGCTGAGTTAGAAGCAAGGTTGAAAACTAAGGACAGGAAACATATAATGAGAGAATAAAAACAATCACAGGCTTTTGAGAAAAGGATTAATTATGAACTGTTTACAGAACTTAGGAAACATAAGGCCACAAGCAGTACAGACTGAACTGTTCAAAGTCCATAGCTGTGTTAATGGTGAAGAGTGAAGAAAATTTACTGTGGCTGCTCCATCCCTGGAAGTGTTGAATATCAGGATCAATGGGGCTCTGAGCAACCTGGTCTGGTAGAAGGTGTCCCTGCCCATGGCAGGAGGTTGGAACCAGATGGTCTTCAAGATCCCTCCCAACCCTAAACATTCCATGATATAGGATCCTGCTATCACTCTCCTGAGTCTGTTATGTCTGAGTTTTGGGGCACTCGTTGCAGGAAAACAAAGGTGATGGGATGTGGCGTTTGAATGCATTTGATTTGCATGTTCAATTGTTGCCTGCAGTGCTAGTTGGACTGATGAGATGAGTCACTTCCATTTGGGTAAATATTTTGGTTTATGGAAGCAGCCTTTATGACATCTTGGAAGAAATCTGAGACAGAAAGACCTTAGGTGGTCAAATTGTTAGTGGTACACAGCTGTTCTAAATTATATTGGCTTCCAGGTATGCCCAAAAATATATGAGGCATGAGCGCCTAAAAATATATGAGGCATGAGCAGCGATCTTCACATTCATACTTCCTAGATGTTCAGTGGAGCAATCAGGACTGGGAGAAGCTCCGGACTGTTGGCAAAGAGAATTATCATCCTTCATATGATATCTAATGGCAAGATCAGTTTGAATGGGAAATGAGTCAGTCAGCTGCATTCAGAAGGGTTTGGAAGGGAAAATTACCATATTAAGGTTGAGACACTGTTTTAAATCCCTGCATGGCTTAAGTGTGTTGGCAACAATTTTATTAGGAAGAGAAACCTGGAGTCACAACCAGATGACACTGTGCTGATGCTGGTGGAGAACAGGTATTCAGCACAGGTGGCTTAAGAGGTGGCATGTTTCTCCTGCAGTCTCAGAGGGTCCCTGTTTAGGCTGCTTTTAGGGACAGATGCTGCTCACTGATTCACAGGCCTGAAGTACAACACCAAATACAGGTATCGGGAATGCAGACCTGGGGATAAATTGAATTAAATTCATTTTAATTTTATATATTGCTATGCTTTTTAAAGAACTTAAGCATACTTTCAAAAGGTGAACAAAGAGCTGAGGCTTATGTATTCCTTCATAAGTACAGACAGGATCAGGAAAGACATAGTCTAATGCTTTTAAAAACAGAAAGGATACAGAAAAAATGTCATACCAGGCACCTATTGCACACTGGTTTCTTTGTCACAACATGACAATATTATATAAAGCTGATTAAGTGGGAAAATAATTGTATCAACCACTTACTGTCTGTAGTAAATCAGTAGCTAGTAATACTCATTTTTATCTAAAATTATTCAAGTTGCAGCATTTTACATTTTTATTTAACTTAGCTTTATTTTGTGGATTGTTGCTATTGTTCACCAGGTTAATTTTCTTTTGCTTACCTGCTAAGGCAGGTACGACTGGTTCTTTTGTGTCCCTCTTTCTCTGAGCCTCAAACAACAAACTTGTACACTGAGGTGTCTGTCTACAATTGACAATAAGAGAATTCTAATTGGCTATGTCAGCTGTAGAAAATATTTTTAAAATCTTTTAAAACAACAAGTTGATAAAGTCATATGAGTTATTTCAACTAAAATTATATTGAATAGCGGGCTAAAGTTCCTTCAGGCTATAGCTGCGGTTTTTAATTTTAGTGACAATAATGATAAGTTAAGGAAAGTTATTTTCAAAACTAACAAATCTGATGTGATTGAGATCTAAATGCTGGCAAGACTTCAGTTTTCTTGAAGTTCTGCTTATAAAAAACCACTGAAAATGCTCATATTGAAGGATTTAATATAAATTAATGAATTAGATCACTGAGCTCATGTAGTGATAATTGCCTTTAAGGAGGATTTTACAAGCAATCAGAATACTAAGATGCAGTAGATTAAAAAAGATTGTTCAGCAAAGAAAACTATACCTTGGGAGAAAGAATGAGAGCAAGGGTAAATGATAAATGTTAAAAGTTCAGTTTGAACTAAATTTTGCAAAGGAACTTTTTTAAAAATGAAAAAAAAAGAACAAAAACCCAACCAAAGAATCCTAAAGAAACTGTAGATGCACAGACACAGAGAAGAAAAAAGGAATGGGGAAGAGTGGGCACTGTTCAGTAGTCCTGCTTTTAAAGGTAATCTAGTTATGATATTAAAATTAATCAAAGCTGTAGGATGATACAGATTAGGCAGGATCTCTTGAAACCTTCCAGTCCACTCCCCTGACCAAAGCAAGGCCAACTTTGGAACAGTTTGCTTAAGGCCTTGTTCACTCACATTTTTATAGTTCCCAATGATGGAGATTCTCAGCCTTTCTGAGGAACATGCTGCAATGTTGGCCTGACCTCATTGTGAGGAGTTTCTATGATCTCCGAAACCTGACTGGAATTTTCCCTGTTGCAACTTGTGTCTGTTGTTCTCAACTCATCACTCTGCACTTCCAAGAGGGTTCTGGGTCTGTCTTCCCTACACCCTCCTCCTAGACAGTTTTCTACAGCAATTGCATCTTCAGCCTCTTTTTTTAAGGCTGAATAAGTTCATTTCTTTAAGCCTTTCCTTCTAGGTAGAGCTATATCCCCATAACTAACCATCCTGATGACTTTATGCTTAACTTGTTTCTAGATATAAACGTCTTTCTTCTACTTTTAAAGGTCTTTAGATGCAGTCTCAGAAGAGGTCAATACAGTCCCCAAATCCAAGCTGTTGATGAATGTTTTCAACTGCATTTGTCTGAGTATCAGCTTTTGGAGGACAACAAGCTGTCATCCCAAGCAGGGGTGTTGTGCTCTGAAATGTGCCATATACATGACAGAGATATGCTGGTAATGTTTGATGTATAGTTCTGTGGTTGACACAATTAAAAAGTCTTGCATTGAAAGAAGCAGTTGAAACAAAGACCAGCAAGAAAAGAAATAGTTGACTCCATAACAACACAAAATGCAAGATGACAAAGAAGCATAATATGTGTTTTTACTGTTTAATATCATAGAGGAAAATTCAAAACAGGCAGACATATATTTACCACTTGAGGGAAGTACTGTACCAGCAAATGTGATAAGAAAGATTCTACTTTTAGAAACTGTAGTATCACAATATCGCTATGGTTTTCACAACCTGACTAATAACATGATTGAAAGTTGCTCAAAAGTTCTTAAGCCAATTAGCATTATTTTTTCATTATTAAATTACCCTCAGCTTGTAGATTTAATTGCCCCATTTTCATTTCTAGGGCTTGTATTTCATACTGACAGACGGCAATGCATGCACTAAGTTTTATGTGGTGAGGAGGAAAGTGTTTTATAGGGAATGTAAAAAGCTCTTATGGAACAGAGAGGTATTCCTTAACTGGGTTGTATATCATCAGGGTTTTAATAAATTTGACTAAGTACCTGATTATGCAATTCGTTTTTCCAGAGCTCTTACTGAAATCAAAAGGAGAGCTAGAAATGGAAAGTTTGCAAGACTAAGTCCTGGCATGAGAGAACATTACAGAAAGTTTTATCCTGGAAAGCAGACTCACAGCATCTTTATTTACCACAGCATTGAAAGTAGATAATTATAAAGAGTTTTCAACATCTCAAACCCATCATTATCCATATATTAGAAGTTACTTGCTTTGCCTTAATTATTTGTGGCCAAAGTCCACCAAAGTGGAGGGTTGTTAGTTTATTTCACCTGATTTAGAGACAGATTGTTAGAGATAGTGATTGTGCAGCTGGTAGAACCTTTGGAGGTTTTGATAAAAAGAAAAGGTTATGACAAAGAATGTTAAAATATGAAGTTTTTCATAAGCTTTTGCATGTACATGATTTTGCCACCAGTACTAATCTTGCTAACTGGGGCCAGTCACAGCAATAAAATTAACGGGATATAGAAGGAATAAGATCTGTGAGTCATAAGGATTGTGTCAAGCCTTGAGAGCTTCATGTAATTTACTGAGACAGTTTATTTTTGAAGAGGAAACTGGCACAATCAATATGCATTTGATTTCAAGTGTATTGATTCCAGATTTTCCTTTAAAAGTTAGTTAAGTAAGCTTTTTACTCAATAGCCTTCCTTTATTGTAGTGTTTATGAGAATGTGGAGCTTCTCAGAAGAAGGGTAGAAATAGTTCTCCTTATTAATATTGTATGTCTATATTTTAAAAGATTTTATGTGTAAAGTAAATTGGCAGTGAATTATCTTGAAGTGCCTAATTAGTTTTTTCTGTGCATGAAGATTAATGAATGAGTTGGTGAGGATCATCTTCCATTTAGATCACAGTAGTGAGCACTAAAAGAAGACAAGCAATGTCTGAAATCACAAGCCTTGTTTTCCATTTTTGTTCTGAAATCTCCTTTAGGTGATCGTACACTTGGAAAGGTTAGGCAGCATTAATACAAGGGTTTGTAGCATTGATGTTTTCTTACTGAATTGCTGCATGTTCCGGGCTTTAAAACAATATCAGGGCCTCAGAAATTTAAAGCAGTCTTGATTTATACTGCATTCTAAGTCTGACTGTTTAAACCTTCATTTAGTATTCACTAAAGCTGAATATACAGCTTTGCAGGATAGAAAAATATTACTAATGGGTGTTTATTATTTTATAAAATCCAATATATCTTTGTACCTCAATGCAGAATAATTGCCATATCTTTGTGAGTTCCTAGGAATCTGACTTGCACATTTGTATGTTGCACAAGTCTATTTTGTCTCACAATAACCACACAAGTGAAAATTTTCTTCTTAACTGCTCTTCCAGTACCTGAAGTGTACCCACAAGAATGACAGAGAGAGAATATTCACAAGGGCCTGGAGTGACATGAAAACAGGTAATGGCTTCACTCTGACAGAGAGCAACTTTAGATTGGATATTGGGAAGAAATTCTTTACTGTGAGGGTGGTGAGGTACTGAAATAGATTGCCCAGAGAAGTTGAGGCATGTGTAGGTTGCAGCTGGGGCTGCTGTATTTGAAGTCTTCTCAGATATGCCTATCTTTTAAAAGACCCCTTTATTTTTTCTATGTACCCTGCTGGCTTCCATTATCAATATGAATGATACCTGGGGGATTTAAGCAGTGCTGATCTTCCCCTTGTTATTGGAGGCAGAGGAGAAGGACTGATGTCCTTCTACCTACACATAATTCTTTTTAGGGCTGAAGAAACTTGTTCATCTTGTTGAGTCTGAAGCTCTGCATGAGCTGGTAAATTGTGATGGTGACCTGAAAGAATTGCTCTATGACTGTGCTGCTAAGATTTGGCCAGCACACTCCTCCTTAGTCAGATTTTCTTTAGGAAGAGGTAATTATTTTCTGGATTACTCTGCAGCCAGTAATGATTGGTAAATAGAGATAAATATCATTTTCCTGTATGTAACTGTAGGGAAATCTTGTGCAGCACAAGTGATCAGTCGCTACTTTTGGGAGGGTGATAAGACCCTTATAAAATTTTGTAAAGAACTGTTATCATGTTGTGGGCTGGAAGAGAAGCTTCTCTTCTGGAAGAGAAGTTGGAAGAGAAGCGTGGACAAATTTGGGGTGTTGGGACTGAAAAGGCAGGTATCTGTAGGATATAGCATAATCAAGTGCTGCTTGATTATGGGGAACTGTAGAAGTGCTCCCATGCTCTGCATGAGGAATAAAGACAGGAATTCCATTCAGCAACACCACTGGAGAGCCTTTGCTTGGTAGATTTGTACCCTTTCATATGTTCCTGTCTGCTTGGAGAGATATCTGATAATACATTTTTGGGTATGTTTATAATTTAAATAGAGACTTGAGGAGGTTATAGCCAAGGGAATCATTAAACTTAGTATGAGAAGTGGAGATTTATGTAATAACTGTAGCAGAAGCAAGGACAAGAAGAATTTGGCTTAGAGGTAGAGGTGATGAAAAGAAGATTGAAAGACAAGGTATAAATGAGCCAAAACATGACAAATCTGTAGTCAAGTGCAACTTCAAGATGTTGTTTTCAGAAACAACAATGTGCTTTCATACAACTCTAATTTCCTGGTGTTGTTGTGAATTTAACATCAGAAAAAATATGATGTAAATAGGAGGAATTTCACTCATGACTTAATCTGTCTCTTGCTTTCTGTAAGTAAGAAGTTTTCATTTAATATTGGGGGAAACACTTCCTTTAATCTCCTTTAAGTCTAGATGATTTCAGTGTGAACTGAGCCTCAGGTGAAAAGCATTCAAGACTGTTTTGAAGAACCTCATGCCTGGTAGTAAACTTATTTATTTTAGAAGGAATACAGAGAAATCCTGTTTTTAGCTACTAATTTATTTCCCTGAGGTTGAGACCATTCCTGCTGTTGTATCAGACCTACATGTGCTGGTCTGAATGTTGATGCTGCCTCCAGATCACTGCTTCTGGCAAAGGGAGTTTGTATTTTACACATACTCCAACACGTACTTAATACATTTCTGCTTAAGCATTTTGTCCTTTGCCTCACTCTGTCAAAACCACGATCACTTCACCACAGAGCTCTGTGCTGAACATAAACTCCATTAGGAATGAAGGTTGGAATTATGTGAGGAATATACTGGCTTTACTGAACTTACTCCTATCACCATAGACAGCATAAGTGCACACAATTTGGAATTTTCCCAATATTTCTAATGGTCCCAACCTGTTCCTGATTTATGTGAGCCACCACTTCTGAACAAGACCTTGATCTCCACAGTGTAAATCTGGAGTAATTCACAAGGTCTAACTGAGGCTGAACAAAGCCAAGTGTTGGGTCCTGCCCTTGGGTCACTACGACCCCCTGCAGCAGTTTTCTCTATAAAAACTCTAAACAAAATTTAAAACCCAGTCCAGTGATTCTGGATTTAAAATTTAAAACCCAATGATTCTGAATTTCCAGGGTTTTTATTTTAAATTTTGAAGACTTTAAATTTTGATCCCTTGCTAGTAGAATATTATAATATCTTGTATTAAACATTTTTGTTTGTTTGTTAATTAAACTGCTACTGCCCATATTAATCCTTTCACTGATAAAAGTCGAGTCAAGCAAGTCTTGCAGTCATCAGTCCAAAGCTCCACAAAAGATGTTCCTGGTCCACATGGTGTATTTTAATGACGCATTTTATATTTGTGTCCAACTAGCAGGCATTTTCCAGATAGAGAGTCATCAGTAATTCTCTATTCAGGGACAAGACTCTTATACATAATCCTGGAAAGTTAGAAAATGACATTGCTTTAATAATTGTTCCTAAATGCATTAAATTAAGGTAGAATGAGAGGTCTACAAAATTGAAATATTTGATTTGAATGTGTACTAATGTATCCTTTAGTGCGTTTTTCTAGCTAATTTCTGTACTTGCTTTGTATGTGGGTTGTTCTTTTCTGGTGTTCTTATAAAGTGAGCAAATATGTTTGGTTACTGGTACTTAGACTGAGAACTGTGGTCTCACTATTTGATTCTGTGGTAACCCCTTGTGGTTTTTTGTACCAGGACCTGTTTCTTAGTAAATGTGGCCTTTGATCTCTTCAGTCACAATAACTGCAGGCAATACATACTTCAACAGATATTGGCATATGCCAACATTTCCAGAATATATTGAATCAGTGTCACAAAATATAATCAATGACTGACAGATTTTTCTTATATTCATCAACAGTTATCTATTATGAAATTGTGTCCTTCACTTCATTGGAAGGGAGGATCCAGTGTTTTATGAGGAACTTCTGCTGATCTTATGTGCATAGGAAAGTTTCACATTTCTGCTGTTTTTCTCCTGCTAATTACTTTGAGTGCAGCAACAGATGGGATACTTAGATCTCCATAGGGCACCTGGACCTGGATCTGAACTCTGGGAGCAGATTACTATTAAGCAGCTCCTTGCAGTGACTGTTGCACTGAGATGTTTCTATTTTAGGTAACTGTTTTGATGGACCATGCCTGTTATCCTAGTGGGTCTCGCCCTGCCTTTTTCCACATGGCAACATTCTTGGGAGAGAATCATTGTTTCTTTCTCCTGATTTATACCAATGGAATAGAGATACAAGGGTCAGAGTGAGGTTTTGCCTTTACAAGGAAATCGAGAAACACCGTATCTGTCAGCATAAAAATATACATACTTGAGTTCTAGAGATTTATTTTTTCCAAGCAGGATAAACCATTTTTAAACAAAGGCCAAGAACCTTCTTCCATTCTAGTTACAATTACATATTTTAACTTTCACTACTGCTTTCAAACACTCAAGGAGAAACACAGACCTACTCTAACTACATATTCAGCAGCATTCAGCTGCAGTTTCAGCTCTTAGCCAAACCAAATTTATGATAAGTCGGAATAACTGAAATTTCTTCCCAAGCCCTGATGCATTTGAAATTAATAAATCAGATATTTTGTCATGATAATGCCACAAAAAAGCCCCAAATAATTTTCTATTCCCTTTTGCTATATATCAACAAAAAAAATGTAAACCAAGAGGTGCTTTCTTTATAATTATTGGCTCCTGCAGTAACAAAGATAAGGATTTTGAAAGCGGCTTTTGGCAAAATGGAAGAAAAATATGGAAAACAGAATGGATGGCCCAGGTTTTTTTCAGTCTGAAAAAAATGTTAGAAAATAATTTGAATTTCTTGTGTGCTACTTCCTTTTATGAAAGTAGAAAGGGTGAACATATATAGAAAAAATCCAGGTGTATTTTGAAGCATGGTATTGACTTTTGGCCTACATTTGGAAAAGTGTCAGAGGTCTTTTCCCACTGTGCATAATTCAGGGGAGTATGTGGTTATGGGAGTATTGAACTTCAAGTCTAAGGAGCTGAAGTTCCATTGGTCAGTGAGCTAACTTCTGCTTTGCCCAAGTTTGTGAATGCAGGCTGACAGAAAGAAACAGGGATGAAAGTTTTCCTGCTCTGCAACACTGATTTGAGGTCACCTGTACCATTCCTGTGACCCACACACTGTTAAAGGTGGTGTGCTGGAATGGGCTGCTGGGTCAGCACCAACACTCCAATACTAAACCCAAAGCAAATTCTAAACTTTCTATGAACATTCAATGTCTTCAAAATCCACCAGTAAATTCCCAGTTTTATGACCCTTGAAGTTTTATTACATACCTCAGAATATCTAATACTTTTAAAAAAACCCTGTTTCTTGAAGTTGTGTGAATAAATAAGAAGCATTGTGTTATTTTGTTAAATTGCTGCTTTTAATAACACAGAATCATAGAATGACCTGCGCTGGAAGGTACCTTAAAGGTCAGCCAGTTCCAACCCTCCTGACAAGGGCAGGGATACTTTGCACCAGTCCAGGTTGTTCAGAGTCCCATTCAACCTGGCCTTGGACACTTCCAGGGATGGGGCAGCTGCATCTTCTCTGGGCAGGGAGCTTGGACTGGATGATCTCCAGCAGTCCACTCCAACCCTAAGGATTGGGTTTGTGGGTCTGTGATCTCAAAGACGGCTGCCTGGCACTTGCTTCATTCTACTTATATTTCTTTGTCATGCTCATATTTTTATGAGGCCACACACCTCTTATCCTTGTCTATTCCTTCTCAGCTTTTCCTCAGGATGTGATATTGCTGTGGGGACTGTGCCTGAGCACTCTGTGTTTCTTTGCCTAAAGCAAACACTTCTGTGTTGGTGTTACCCAGCCCAAGGCTGTGGCTTGTGCCCTAGAGCTCAGCTTTTACACAGTTCTGCATAGAAGAAGCAGAAACAAATGTAGTACAGTTGAGAAGTGGAACAATTAGGCAGGTTGATGTGCAACTAGCTGATACTGTAAAAATTATTATTACTATTAAAATTAACATTTTGCTGACTCTACACCTTTCGTATATAAAGCACTAGACATGGGGTACATTTCTTTATTAATACAAGTGTTATCAAACTATGAAGCATGGCCTAAAGCTTTGCTTCAGCTGAGATATGACTTCATAGTTCACAGCACTCTTTTCTTAAGGTCAGGAAATGGATCAATTATTGTGATGCTTATGAGCTCTGCAGCAGAGGTTCTTCAGAGGGCTAATTGTTACTTTAGGCTGCAGATTTTGCAAACTATGAAAACATAAAAAAAAAATTAAGGCCCTGCTTTTGGATGGGTAGTATTATTCCATGGCTATCTGTCCATATAGCAGTGAACCTCCAGTGGGGGGGAACCCAACAGGAGTTCAAATCTCACAGGCAGAAGCAGAACAGGCTTGCATACCAAGGATGCAAGAAACTGAAAGTACTAGGCAGAGGATTTGCTATGTCTTTGTGTTTTTCTGGATTGCAACATGTGGAGAGGAATATGACAGCAACACAATGGAGTTTTCTGCCAATTCGCTTATGGAATAGCGTGGTGTATCCCTGCAGGTAAAACATTGGCCCCAATGGACCTATTTTGAGCTGAAACTGAAAATAACTTAGGTGTGCTACTGAATGTTCAGGACTCTCTTAGCTCAATTAGAGCTTGCATTAACAGCTTGAGTGTGAAATTATTAAGTTATGCATGAAGCAGTGACAAATTTAAAACAATTGGAGTTAAACACAGGAGTTCTCCCAAAACAGGGCTGTAGCTTGGAATTTAACTGTAATGACAGGCCACATCCCTGGAACTGTCCAAGACCGGGCTGGTTGGGGCTCTGAGAAACCTGGGATAGTGGAAAGTGTCCCTGCCTATAGCAGGGGATTGAAACTGGCTGATCTTTAAGGTCCCTTCCAACCCAAGGAACCATTCTATGATTCCACAGCTCCTCCATTCAAAAGGATAATGAATTTCAGCCACAGTGGGGCCTTTGCAGTAATATTTTAATTATAATATAGAATTTTGAGTCCACGGAACTTAAAGATCATCTTTGTCACTTTTGATCAGGATGTTTCCTCTCACTGTAATTACAAGCATATGACAAAATGTTTCTTCTTAATATAGTTATGATAGAACCATAATTCTTAGTATTTTATTACTACTGCATGCATTAGACTTTTGCTGTTTTTGTCCTAAGCTTCCCTATACAAATATGGACAATACATTGTGGTGCTGCAGAGATTAATTTTCTATTCTGATAAAACTTTAAAAAAATTTTGATGAAATCTATCTCTATTTACAAATGCTAAATTCTTCTCAGTATTTTGCCCCCATACATTCAAACTCTCCCCCACTAACATACTGTTTGCTGCAGCTATTTTTTTTAGTAAAACATGTTTTGATTTTAATAAAATATCTAAGTTCAACTTTTATAGAGTGAGGAGTTTCCAGCTGTTGCTTTTAAATTACTCTCTATTTCAAAATGGAATTTATGTTGGAAAGGTTTTAAAAATAGAAGAAATGAAAAAAAAATTATAAGTTGTTGACGTAAAACATTTGGTTCACAGTAATTAAAAACATTTTGGAAAACAAGCACTTTAGCTTTCCATCCTAATTTGGGACATATCTCCCTCATTTTCTTTTCTTTTTATGGAATGCAGTGAAACTTCAATTGAAGAGAAAAAAAATCATTTATTGCCCTCTTATCTTGCTTAAATGTCTATGAAGCTTAACTTTTCATTGCCACCTTTCATAACAGACCTATTGACTCTTTTTTTAGCAGGAGGAGGACTCTTTGGTCCATTTTCTTCATTTTACTGATCCTTATGATCTCTATCAGTGAGAGACTCCAGTCTGAGATGAAAATTTGAACAGGGAGCAGGTGAAAAATATAAACACATGAAGAGAAGCAGTGAGAGGAAAATAGGAGCAGAATGCCTGTGTATTGTAGTGGAACCAGTGTTGGTTCTATGGGTAGAATTAGAAGACTGGGCAAAAGAAGGAGCAAAGAGAGAGACCTTTGCTAAGAGAAACAGTGGCCAATGTCTTCAAAGCAAATGGGATTTGATATGAATTAGTTCTGTGCTGGAGATTCTTTAAGGTGAAACCACATAATATATATGAAGAAATCATAGAATCACAGAATGGCCTGTTTGGGAAGGGACCTTAAAAATCACCTTGTTCTAGCCCCTTGCAGGGACACCTTGTTCTAGCCCAGGTTGCTCAGAGCCCCATCCAACCTGGCCTGGAACCCTTGCAGGGATGGGGCAGCCACAGCTGCTGTGGGAAACCTGTGCCATGGCCTTACCACCCTCACAGGGAACAATTTCTTCCCAATATCCAATCTAAACCTGCTCTCTGTCAGTGTGAAGCCATTCCCCCTTGTCCTGTCACTCCAGGCCCTTGTCAAGAGTTTCTCTCCATCTTTCCTGTGGGTTCCCTTCAGGCACTGGAAGAAGGCCACAGTGAGGTCATCCCAAAGCCTTCTCTTCTCCAGGCTGAACAATCCCAATTCCCTCAGCCTTTCCTCCCAGCAGAACTGCTCCATCCCTCTGATTCTCTTGGTGTCCCTGCTCTGGACACCCTTGAACAGCTCTGTGTGGGACTCTAGAAGAGAAATGCTAAGAAAGGAATGATGTTGACAAAATAATCCATAGATTTTCTGTGAGGCACCAATGGAAAGATGCCTCTTCCTCACTCCAGAGGAGATTTCTGGTGGGAGGCAGCACAAAGAAAATATGTGTCTTGCAGAAGAATAAGGCAAGAATGGAAAAATGTGCACTCCAGAAGTTCTGTGACAAAGGGGCCTTATGATGTCTGGGTTATTTCTATGGCAGAATAAATCCATGGGGCTAGAAATTGTGATAGAGCTTCTTTTGTGGTGGCTGGGGAAACGTCCCACCCACACCTTGTCCCCAGAGGACATTCTGGTTTCAAAGGCTGGCAATCCATATGAAATAGCATCTCCAAACAGCTTGTTTTCATGAAGAAAAGCCACCTGGCATCCCTGGGGGTACTGGCAATGGGGTAGTTCAGGAAAAGAGAAACAGGTGGATGTGGGTGGTATTTATATATATAGTATGGAGAGTAGTAAAGAAAATGGGAGCTGCAAATCCTTGCTGGGCCTTTGAAGGCCCCAAAGTGCAATGTTGGAGATTTGGACTTGGGAGTTTGAACTGTTTGAGTGCACTGAGATGGCAAGTCTCATTTGAACCTGCCAGTGTTGTATCACTTCCAGACCTTTGTAAACCAGATCTCAGGGTATGGTTGACCAACCATACACCATGCCTGGCAGGACAGTCACAGTGTTAGTTTTCGCCTTCTTTAAAATACTGAGTAAATAGATTATTTCTTGAGCAAATAAGCAAACTGGTTTTTTTTTGGCTGTTCCTCCTGCTGCCTGAAGAAGCTCATCTGTGGGGAAATGAGTATTAGACAATAGAAAAAACACACATCTTTTCTTAATAACATTGCCATTTAGTCTAAATATTTTAAAGATTCCAGATGCTTAATCTGTTGCTAATATGTTCAATCTTATTTGGATATAAATGAAATTGCTTTGTTTCTGATGGAATGATTCTATCTTATTATTCCCATGAATAGATAATCATAGCTCTGTTAAAAGCCAATAGGTTGTTGGGCACTTCTACAGACATGAGAATTTATGCATTTTAGGCAATGGGTGATGCAGGAGCTGATGTCTGAGACATCAGATACTTCCTTTATTCCCTCACCCATTGCCAGGTAACAACGTTTTGTAAGCTGCTGATTTGGATGAGCTGTTGGGCCAACATCAGTAAGCCTGAACCTCTGGGTATTCAAGATTGTGTTTAGACCATGGAACTCTGAGAGATCTGAGCAATCCTTTCATTAGAGTAGTGTCTAGGCTGCAAGACTTTGTAGGGTTAGCACTGATTTTGGCCCCAATACCAAGTGACATGATGCTTTTGTTCACTGATTTAGGATTTGGGCTTATTGGAAGGCCAATTTGCTTGTCTGTACGGTCTGAGAGTCATCCCTTCGTGTTTTTTCTTTTTGTGTCAAGGACAACAGGTCTGTTGACTCAGGATGTCACACTTCCCAGCTGCAGGTCAAAGATATAGGTCTCTGTTGGCTGTGCTGCTTTTGTCATGGGAGGACAGAATATTCTGAAGGCAACGCAAGGCAGCTCTGTTGGATTGGCTTGCTCTGGACAAGGGAAAAATACCTCTGTGAGCTGTTGGCTCTTTAACTCCTTGACTTTGTGCCAAGGTGTTGGCTGCTGCGAAGCCATTTGTCTGTCACATCCAAGTTTCCTGGTTATATTGTGGGGAATGGATTTCTGTGAGGTGGTCATCATATATTTAATATCCTCTTTCGTGTAATAAGGCACATGCTTTCAGTGGCCTCTGAAGTGGTGTAAGATGGTTGTATTTGCTCACAAGAGTTAAATGAGTGGATATGTGAAGAGAGAATAATTTATAAGTGACCACACCTCTACTCACATCCTACCAGCAATTGTTGACTTGAACTAATTAACTTTTAAATTTCTTTTACTAGTGATTTGAGGAAAATACATGAGATTTATCAGCATTCTGTAGTTTTCTGAACAGGAGAAAGAAATAGAAAGAGCTCACAGTAATTTCAATGGTTTTCAGTCCACAAAGGTATTACAGAAAACAGGTAAGTATTACAGAAAACAACAGGTAGGTATTACAGAAAACAACAACAACAACAACAAAACCAACAGAAAACCCAAAAAAATCCAAAACAAAAAACCCCCAGGAATTAAGCTTAGAAGGGTATATTGAGTTCCTGCACTGTGCTCCAAAGCAGGACCAGCTATACCCAGAGTCATATTTGCTTGGCATTTCTTTAAGCTGTTCTTAGAAATCTTCAGCAGTGAAGATACCATGGCCTTGTTATGGAACTGTTCCCAGGCAGTACCTTCATCTGTTTGAAGGATCGAAGGATTTACTGTTTCAAGGGTTTTCTTCATGTCCAATCTAAATTTCCTGTTGGTATTTTAATCCCCTACTTACTTTTTATCTATATCAGCAACATATATGAAGACTGTTTATCTATTTTCTTTACATAAATTTCCTTCAAAATACTTTTTGTCTTTAATTTTGATATAACCTGCTTTCCTCTATTACCCAAGTTACAGAATGTCGCTAAATGAAACCTTCAGGAAATCCATAACAACTATCAAACTAAACTAAAAAATTATAGAAAAGCAGATGGCCTTGATTTCAAAGTGCAAG
The DNA here is from genome assembly GCF_023055355.1 of Agelaius tricolor. Taxonomy (NCBI): domain Eukaryota; kingdom Metazoa; phylum Chordata; class Aves; order Passeriformes; family Icteridae; genus Agelaius; species Agelaius tricolor. The sequence continues at coordinate 587,907 of NW_027269334.1, forward strand.
TAATGGAGAATTCCTCAACATTTCTAGATTCCAAAGATCTTGCTTCCTCCATCCCTCGTCTCTACAGCTGTACCAGTGACCGTGTTCTATTAAGGGTGAAAAGCAAACATGTCTCTTCCTTTTTGAAAGAGGTCATTCACGTAGAATAAACATGAGTGGGAGGTCCCTACAAAAGGTCTCTCTGTCCTGGCATTACCTTTTCTTCCACTTAGTCATGGCTGATGGGAAGTTCAGGGAGTGACTTTATTACACAAGTAAACTATGAGGGCTTTGGAGAGACGAGACAAGGGGGAATGGCTTCACACTGACAGAGAGCAGGTTTAGATTGGATATTAGGAAGAAATTCTTTCCTGTGAGGGTGGTGAGGCCCTGGCACAGGTTTGCCAGAGAAGGTGGAGCTGCCCCATTCATGGAAATGTTCCAGGCCAGGTTGGACAGGGCTCTGAGCAACCTGGGCTAGTGGAAGGTGTCCCTGCCCATGGCAGGGTGTGGATGAGCTTAAAGGTCTCTTCCAATCCAGACCGTTCTATGTAACAGAAACTTTTAGATCAGGTTTGTGCCAAGAGAGGACACCCAACAAACCCCTACAATTTTCCCTTGGATAGAGTCAACCTTAAAAGTATTCTAACAGTTGAATGCAAAGAACTGTAGCAAATGAGAGGATCCATCTGCATATCTTTGGGAACTTTGAGTAAATACTGCACTGAGGACTTCACACTGTAACCTGTTTTTGAGAAAAACCCCTTTCTTTGTTAACTTTAGCTGAAATTCGATTGCAATGGGGGATTTAAATGCAAGTTTCCATATCACTGTTTTCTGTGACAACACAAGAAGTTCAGAAATTCATTAGCTTGTTATGAGAACTTGGAGCAAGTTTCTGGGGGGAGGTAGAGCATCACAAATCACCCTATTTGACTCATGGCTCTGTCCAGAGATCCTCTCAGTGCATCCTCCTCATACCCGATCATCTTGGTGATTTTTTCTCTAATTCTGAAATAGCCCAGGTAGGCTCAGCTCAGGTCTGTGCTCATCCAGTGGAATATATGTGCCCATAGTCTACTTGCTCTCTCCTATGTATAAACAACTGGGAGAAACATAAGCTCAGCCCTTGCTAGTGGTGAATGGAGAGTTTTTGGAATTTTGAATGTGTTAGAAGGCTGATTTTGTGCATACCACTCTCCAATTCATTTCATATCATATGGGTAGAATTTACCCCCATGCAGTGTGAATGTTTTAAGACATTTATCTCCTCACTACCTCTGAGGATGATCCAAGTATAAATTACAACCTTTTCTATACTCTCCAGACCTGATTTTCACACAGTAACTCCCTGCTCTCCAAGAATATTTTATATCATTTTTTACTTTGCTGAGCATTATTGCTGTTTCAAATTGTGCTCCTTGTTGGATCAGTCTTAATTTGCCCTCCTTGAATCTCATTCTATTTCACACTTGTATTTCTGCTTTCTCAACAGCCTGGTATTTAATCTTTGCTCCCTCCACTATTCACAACCTTTCCTAATTTAGTATTCTCTGCAAACCCGATTGACATGGCCTGGAGAGTTGTTGCCATGTTAAATGTAGGATAAACTGTGGTCCCTGACTAGATACCACCTCACAGTTTCATGTACATGTTTCCACTACTTTCAACACTTATTTGGTTTGGGATTACAGATGTTGTTTTGTTGATAGATCTACTCCATCCTTTTTTTTTTGTTAATTGTAGGAAAGACACAGAGAAATATTTTTAAGAAAATTAAATGTGAAGCCTACTATTTCCAATTTTGCTAACTTGCTTTATAATAAATTCAAATGAGGCTTTTCAAAGCATCTTTCAATAGATCTGCATTTTACTGCCAACTGCCAACACATCTGTTTCTTCAGAAATATGGAAAAAGGGGGAAATTATCTGGGATGCTGGTAGGAAGTAGCCCCCTGGAGAGTTTTGTGTGTTTCCTACATAGTTTTAGCACATGTATACAATTGGAATAAATATTACCCAACTCCGCCCAGTGTATGAGTAGTTATCATTTCTCTGTTTGGAAATTGGAAAGGACTAGCAATTAGATTGCTATGGACCAGGGGAAGTTCAGGTTGGACATCAGGTTGGAAGAATTTCTTCACATAGAGGGTGATTAAACATTGAAAGGGGTTGCCCAAAGAGGCAGCGGGAATCCCCATCCCTGAAGGTGTTTAAGGAAAGACTGGATATGGCACTCATTGCTCTGGTTTGGTTGACAAGATGGTGTTTGGTCCAAGCTTGGACTCGCTGATCTCAGGGTTCTTTTTCAACTTGATTGGTTCTGTGATTCATGAGGAAGTCACTGCCAATTTGATACCATCAGGAATGTGTATACATATATATATATATATATATATATATATGTCTAAAGACAATGCTCATAATACCAGAATGTATGTACTTCATTACTCTTCCAACTCCATTAATAGAGTTTGCCTCCTTGTCTTTCCCTTTCCTTGTTTTATTGACACCTCTTAATCACTATACTCCCCCGCTCTTGTTGGGTTTTGGAGGGAGGCTGGGTGTGTGCGAAGGTACAGGGACACTCATTATGGACTTCTACTTGCAATAGACTTTCACCATGATTAGCCAAACAAAATATTTTCCCTTGATATGGGATCAGAGCCAGGGACAGTGCCAATGACAATGACAGAGAAAGCAGGGTCAGGACTCTTCTAACTCCAAAATGTGTCCTTTTTGGAGCAAAACAGAAAGAGCTGTTGTACCTTGCTCTTGTATCTTTTCCCATCCTTCTAGTCTTCCATTTGCTATTTATCCAGAACTCTTTTCTGGATGCATGTCATCTCTCTGTTATTGGCAAAAGTTTGCCTCTGTAGATTGTGTTCTGCAACTGTGTTTCAAATTTTATAGCAAATTCAAATGTTAGAACACAAACTTAATTAATACTTTACAGCTGGTAATAAATGGTCTGGAGCCAGGGAAAGAATTTTGCATAGCCACATCCCCCTTTTAATTCATTCTCTACTCCTCAAGCTTTTCATTACCAGCTTTAAAAGGTTGCTAAAATTTACACCACTGTGCTCTCCTCTTGTGCTGGTGTGATCATTCACAATTTGTGTAAGCTAAATTTGAAATTGTGACCCAAGGAAGCTGATAATGTGTTGCATGTCTTTGTCTCACGCTTTATGTGGGGATAAGTGGCTTCACATGGTGTTAGACAATGGAGAATCATGTTCTAAGTGTGCAATGCCAGAGCCTTACAGTGAGATTTTGCTTCACTAGGAGTTCTGTGATGATTTCACAGCAAAAAGATGTTCAGTCCAGATTCTTCCAGCTAGGACACCAACACAGAATTAGGCCAGAAAAACTTCAAGGGAACATGGGAAGGACATCTTTCCTCAGAGTCTAGCACTAAATGCATCTCTTCTAGAACTGAAATCATAAGCTCAGTTGAATTTAATTCCAAGAACTGTAATTTGTGCTTTGCAAATTGCAAAATTGCCAACTGCATTACTTCCACTGGGCCCAAATTGCTAATATGAAATGTATAATGAGATTAAACAAGTGATTTTAAAGATAAAGTTCAGATAAATTATCTATCTGTGACAAATAGACTTGAAGTTACAAAAGATAACATAATTTTGCACATTTTTATATTTTAAGGTGAGATACTGCAAGTAGTTGGGAACTGATTGTGTAACCCATGGACTCATATAGAGCTGTTAGTCCTATGCTTAAAAAGCTTAAAAATTTAAGGGGGAAACTCTTAAATTAAATCCCTTCCAGTAATTTAAATGGTGCTGAATTATGGGAACTACTAAAAGGTATTTTTTTTTAAGTTATGCTTGATAAATTGTTTTAAAATGGGTTGTGTTTATTATTCTGTTAACTTCTCCATTAGATGTTCACAGTTTACATGACAAAGTGTGAAACCAGATTGACTATTACAATAGTGGTGCTCTGGATTTCAGGGTACAAAGGGGAGATTGGAGATCCAGTGAACTCCAAGACAGTGAAATCCATTTTTTTTTCTAAAATCAGTCTTTGAAACTCACTTTGTTTCCCCTGATAGTTCCATATCCAGTCAATATCAAAGCGTAGTAAATTGATTTAATCATGCAAAGTAAAGTAGGCACATGTTTGGCTCAAAATCTGTCTTCCTTATGCTTGACTTTATTTATTTAAGAGTATTTTAAAGCCACATGTGGTATTTCATCACATTCTTTGAGACTTTTCAGGAGAAACATTAAAAAATATAAGCTGAGCAGGTGACAGGTTATCCCTTTATGCCCTAAGCTGAATTTGTGACATTCCAGTACCACCTTCTCTACCTATGGCAGGCCCAGGTACCACAGTCAGGGGCTTTGGAAATCCCACCAGATGTATTTGTACAGCTGGCCCTTTGCCTTCTCAGGATCAGCCTCATTATGATTTATTAACCACCTACAAAGAGCATTGACAAACAATGAATATTTATGACTACAGATGTAACCCTATTGTTTGTGCAAATTACAGTGTTTTCCTGGTAATATTCTGAATGGCTTCAAGTTGACATAAATAATTCATACTTGTAAAGCCATATGTTAAACTGTCATTGTAAAAGACTAAGTGCTGCCAGTTTTCACTTGAACCGTATGTAAATATCAAGCACTTGATATTAAACAGTGATATAAAATCTAAGCACCTTAATGCCACTTAAACAATAAAGATTGTAATATGCCACAGTGCATTGAGTGCCAGTGTCAAAAGAAGTTTAACTGCAGCAAAGGAACCATTTTTTTTCTTGAGTAAATTACAGCATATTAATTTAACCATGTCTGGCTTTACAGATTTAAATTACAATGAGAGCAGACCTCCAGCCTTTGTTATTATTACTGTGTGAAGGAAACAGCTTGAAATATTAACACAAATCTACTGCAAATCGTTAGTTTTTATCAAGGTACTCATTGCATGCATGAGACATACATTTACATACATTTAATATGTGTATATATATGTGTGTGTCAAATGCTGTGCAAATGTCATAGAATCATGGAATAGCTTGGATTGGAAGGCACCTTAAAGACCACACAGTTCCAAGCCCCTGCCATGGCAGGGACACCTTCCACACCTTCCAACTTGGCCTTGGACACTTCCAGGGATGGAGCAGCCACAGCCCCTCTGGGACTTTTTATTTTTCATTAGGAATTTCAGAATGTAGCATCAAGACGCATAAGGACTAAAAAGCTCTTGGATTCATGGATTCTTCCCTCCATGCTGCTAGCATCTCCACTGACAGAGATGAGGCTGGTATCCTTTTTCCTGCCAGGCTCCATGTCTGGAAGCACAGCCCTCACGCACCACATGACATATTTCTGGTCCTGTGGGAGGGCTGAGTCTCCTGAGGCACAGAGACTTGGCTACTCACCCACACTTCCATGAGCCCTGTTATGTGGAGGGTCAAGTCAGTTTCCCATGTCAAGGCTGTAGCCTGTGGGAGATTTACTTCCAACCCCATTACAGGACAAGAAATACAGCTGTGGGCTTGGTTCATGGTTCCCATTCTGAGGGAGTGGTCTCAGCCAGCTTAAAAGCCACAAGGTGGCCTGATCATAGTTCAGAAGAACCCACAGCTACACCTCCGAAGTCTCTCAGTAGATGCTCTTAACTGACAATTTTGCAGCTAAGTGACAAGGCTGAAGGATGCAGATAGGCAAATTCAGCTTGGAAATAAGCCATGCATTTTCAACAGCTAAGGTAATTAGCAATTTGAATGACCTAATAAGGCTTGTAACTGAATGTTCATCACAGAAATGCTCAAGCTGTGGTTAGAGGGTTTTTTTTTTTTAAATAGTTAAATCACATTTATTATCCTTATAGCAAAAATCTTCTCAAGGAAGTTATGTGGCTACAAAGGAGACTAAGACTGGGTGGTTAAAAATAACATTGCTTAGCCTCAAAATCCATTAATTTCCATGATCCCAGTACTGAGCCTTGCACACACTTCTCAAAGCTCCCTGTTCTGCATTGCTTCCACAATTTAGATTTAGGGTGTGTCCACTGAAAGCTCCACTGACAGATATGGTGTGTCTGTGCTACTCAGCATGTTTCAAGGACAGCAAAAAATTTTAATTAAAGGTTTTGCAGTTCTTCATGTGTCTCCAAATGAACCTTGGCAGTTTGTTTTCCATGTGCAGTCCTGAGACAGAATATTGCTCACAAAACACAACCATGTTTACTGTTAAAATGCCATTGCTGCTTGAGTGAGAAGAATAGAAATTAAGTTCTCTTTTAATGGGTTTTAAATCAAAAGTGCTTTCTTTTGCTTCAGTGGGAGTGTGAAAATAGAACTTCTAGATTCAGACAGGGATAAACACAGGCATTGCAGATGCTCAGCATGGCAGCAGTTTTTTCTTTCCTCACAGAAGTCTGAAGGCTTATACAATCCCTCAAAAAGTTTGAGTCCCGAATACAGACTGAAAGAATCCCATGAACTTGGCCGAATTTTCTTAATTGCAATGAACATTGTGGCTAGTGCATGATCCCAGGAATGCAGTCCTTGATTGTGCCTCTTTTTGTGTCATCACCCTGGAACTGATTATTTTTCACAACTGCACATTCTGCAGGCCTTTTCTGGCTCATAGTTTGCAAATGGCTCTGAAGGATCCATTTCTCCTTGTCTTAAACTTATTTCAAGGCCAAAGTAACACTATAGGGACCCCTTATTTCAGAAGCAGCTTGTTTTATGCCTTGTCTTGAGCCTGCAGGGCACAGACAGTGCTTTAGGTGTCACACAAATACAAAAGAGCTGCATTTGATACCCCAATCCATATTTCTAGGTGTTCATTTGGACAGTGCAGTTTTTACACAAATTAAAGCTTTTGTACTGAAGCAGAAATGAAATCAGAAATCTACTAAGAAATGTGTGCTTATAAAAATGGCAATTACTTATTTGAAGCTTCCTGGGCATACTTAGAGATGAATTTCTGGATTTTGCTATTGGAAATATAATTTTGTAGCTTATTTTTGTTGCTAGCAGTGTAAGACCTTAGAGAGGAGTCCTAGATTTTGTTCTTCCCTGAGCATCTTTTACTAAATTCCAGTTAGTTATTACAGCTCTGTGCAAGTCCAGTGAAATCACTGGGATTACCCAGGTGCAACCACAATGAAGACAGGGAATTTCAGCACTGAAGCTACAAAGCAGGACGGAGAAGAAAGAAAATCTCTGGTTGTACTCCCCAAGTGCAGGTTGAGTTGGCATTGCTGATGGTTAGAAACACCTGTTTGGAGGAGGTGTCATCTTGAGGGAAAATATCAATTAATAACTGGAATACTTGTGATCTGAGCAAAGTGGCTGTGGTTTAATTCACAGAGAAGCAGAGAACTGTTTCCAAAAGCTGTCTGGTGCTGTCCCAAGTGCAGGGTACTTCCAGGTTTCCACAGCCCAGAAGCCCATCCACCTGAAGATGCAGAGCTGGATCTTTGCCATGTTAGGTAACTCATATGGAAATAAACTGTCCAGAAAAATAAAGAAGAGATTTAATTTTATCTTTCTTTCTTTTTTGAATTTTTTTTAATTTCACTTTTTATTTTTAATAGGAAAAGAGCTGTAGCTCTTCAAGGAATACATTCCACACATGATTAAACATTAAAACAGGAACACATAACTGCACACAGACCAAAACCTGCTTTTTCCTCCACTAGAATTTTAAATCCGTCATTATATTGAAGGAAAACAAAAGTAAGATTTTTAAAGTAAATCTTTTAGTTTGCCTCTGGCACAAAACCAAACAATTTATATTGTGATGTTTTCTGGCTGCATATAAATATTCCCCTGCAACACAGTTCATCATGGAGAATGTTCCTCAGCGTAACATATCTGTCACTGAGATTGTTTTGCAGATGATCCATTTTGTCTTGTGTTGATAAATACTTACGCTTTTGGGCTGCTCCAAATAGAGGATCATCCAGCCCAGTTCCTGGCCCTGCACAGGATCCCCCAACAATCCCACCCTGTGCCTGGCAGTATTGTCCAAACGCTCCTGGAGCTCTGGCAGCCTTGGGGCTATGACAGTTTCCTGGGGAAATGGGAATTCCCTGTTCAGTGCCCAACCACCCTCTGGGGGTGGTTTCCTGCTATCCACCCTAAACCTTCCCTGACTCAGCTTCATCCCACTTCCAGGGTCCAGAGACCCTGTCTCTGGTCACAAGAATAGAAGGTAGCTTTCCACTGCCTGGATGGATGAGGATGAACTGGGAAAAACTGAGATGGACTAGGAGCTCTGGGAGGGAATACGAGGAGCTGAAACTTCTGGGATGGACTGGGATAGACTAGGATGAACTGGGAGATATGGGATATTGAGTTAAATTTCCAGATTTGTTTTTGGCAGTGTATGCTAAGTAGCTCAGTTTCTTCATCCAACATTGCCTTTATTCTCATGTTGGCTTAGCAACTCCTCACGTTGTTCAGATCTCCCTTTGGCTGAGTGCTACAGTCCATGGCAAACTCATGGAAAAATAAGGTTCAAGGAAGCACATACATGAAAGAGTGAGCTGAGAAGATGGCCTGCTGACCATCCTGGTGTAACCCCAGCCAGCAACCACTCACTCCCCAACAGCAGGATTGGGGGGAGAATGGGAAGGGTAAAAGGCAGAAAATCCCTGGTTGGGATAAAGGTAGCTTTATAGCAAAGCAAAGCAAAACAAGGAATTAATTCCCTGCTTGCCATGGCTGGCAGATGTTCAGCCATCCCCAGGAGAGCAGGGCTTCATCACATGCTTCATCACATTCCTGTTTCTCAGGAAGACAGACACCATTACTCCAAACATCCCTCCCTTCCTCCTTCTTCTCCCCACTTTATACACTGATCATGATGTCATAAGGTTTGGAATGTCCCTTTGGTCAGTTGGGGTCACCTGTCCTGGCTGTGTCTCCTCCTAAATTCTTTCAGCAGTGTGGCAGCAGAAAAGCAGGAAAGGCTTGGCTCAGTGTAAGCTCTGCTCCACAATAACAAACCCATCTCTATTATCAGCCCTGTGTTCAGCACAAGTACAAAGCACAGCCCCGTAAAGCCCCTAGTGAAACTGTAAAATGTGGTGTCCTTCAGGCCTTCTGGGAATATAATCACTTAGAAATTCTTTATGTCTTGTAGAATTGCTGAGTGGTAACGGCCAAAATGCAATGAAATGCATGTGTGCATTCACAGGAATGCTTTTTCAAGTAGCCTTCCAGCTACGTGCTGGACTCTGTGTATGAACTGTAAAGAGTATTTTTGTGCTGTGTACACTGGGCCAAATTATTGGTGCTTCTGGTTGGGTCTGCTGTGCCCCAGTGCTCCCAGGACTGTCCCAAAGGAGACGAGGTCACAAGAGGGGCTGCTGAGTAATGATCTCTCCCAGTGTCTGAGGCACCACCACCATGGCAATGGATGTATAAGGCAGGGTTATGTGTCTAATTCCACATCCCGGTTAGAAAATCCGCAGCTGCATTTCTGCACTTATATGCTGCATTCCTAATTCTACTTTGGGAAAGCTTCTTACAAAGGCACAACACTCCCAGATTTTTATGTTTATCCATGGGCAATTGTGCCTTAGAAATGGTTTATAGGAAACCTTGGACCTGAATTCTAATCTGATTTAACTCATTTAAATTCAGAATCACTCTGAGCTAACTCCAGTGTAAGGGTAGTACTGGTCCATGGGGCAGCAGTGGTGCGTCACAGAAATACCAACAGCAGCTGTCTTTGTGTCCTTAGTTAATTTGATTATATCGTTTTAGTTTAACTTAAACAAAGCAGCAACCTTATTATTATTTTAAGAAATCTATTTTGAGAGGAGAGAATCGTATTTCTCACATAAATCCATCTTCAAATGTCTTCTTTAGATGTACATGCAGCTGGGGCTGGAGTTGAGTTTGTGTGGGGAGGAGAAAAGTGTACTGGATTTCACTAATCATAGTTGCTTTAAATTATGCAGGGAAGAAGGAGATGCTGTTTATGCATGAAAAAAACAAGGTTGGCAGTGGGGATCAGAGGGGCCTTACTTTTGTAGTTTTCCTCTGCTATAAAACAAGTACCAGGGGAAGGACTGGGATGCCTTGCCAATCATTATCTGAGGGGTCACATTTGGTGCTTGTGACCACTAGGAAAAAAATCTGGATTCAATGGTAATCAGCATTCTTATCATGATTTCTGTCTCAAGCACTGTTCTTCTGTAGTTTTACAAGAAGCAATTCAAAATAAGTGCTTGAATCTTGCTTTGCCTAAATGTGAATTAAAGTCAATCTCAGGGATTTCTCCTGATATGAACTTTAGTAGGACTTGAATACCTGTTTTCAAATACTTAAATCATAGTTGCATAGGATATTTTCTTAATTTTGCCGACAGTTTCTACATGTCTTATTTACTCTTCCCCTCCTTTATCTTGAATTAAAATCTACTTTAAAACATCAGTGTTCTAAATCGCATAATAAACTTCAAAATCACAGCAGGGGAATTGAGAATGGCTCTCAACAACAAATCCTGTTAATCATAATATTTCCTATTGTACAGTTCTGTTACATCTCTTATTTTATGTGTTTTGCCTACAGAATGAAAAGGAGAAACTGACATGGAGTGACCGCATGCCTGGATATGCAGTGAACTTTGGACTGATTCTATTCATGGTAGCATACTTTTCATTTCTGCTTGTTTATTAGGTGTGAGAAACTTTGCCATGAGCATCGAGAAGGAAACCCTTGAATTGCTGTTCTCAAATATGTTAAAAATCTGAAGTTAAGGTCAGTTTGGGAGAAATACTAGGAAGGTTCATGGAGCTCAATGCCTGCCTCCAGCTTTAATCTCTTTTTCCAAAGGCTGCTTGTGGAAAGTCTGATTTGCTGCTATGCCAGCAGTTCATTACACAAATTCTGCCTCTCCCCCGGGGTTTCTGGTCCATCTCTGTTATCCAATGAAGGGATAACATTGCTGTTTAGTTGTGAGCACAGTATTGCATATGTTGGTCACAGTGGCGTTCAGAAAGGTTGAGCCTCTGAACAGGCGACATCCAGGTGAAATAAATCAGTTGCTAATAAATATTTATCCAAGACATGTTCAGGAATGGATACTGTACAGTAGATCATGGTATACAGTAAAATCATGGTACACAATCCTTCCTTGGGAGCAAGAATCAGGTGTGCAGGAGAGCCCCTAAAGTGGGAACACCTTTGTCCTAGTCAAAAGTCAAATTTCCAGCAAAACAAACCCATCATGAAGCTACTGGACTTTGTAAACAGCAACAGGAAGGCCTGGGTAACAAACTTTAAATTACATGGTAAAGGATCCCATTATCCCTCTGGTTACAGTAATTACTGACTGAAACCTTCTGTTCATACCTACAGCCACTCTAAAATGGCAATGAAATAGGCCTGTTTACACCATTGCAGCATGTAACTAGGGAAACTCACTTGCGGCCTAAATTATTTTAAGATGGCTAAGTGTATTTCTAATTTACTCAATTTTGCATATACTGCACCAGATGTCCTGAGAAGATTTCATTTCTTTTTCTGACAATCAAATGCTCACATTGAAGTTAATATGTACACCCTTATAGATATATTTATATATTTATGAAAAAGTATGCATAGCATATTCAGAATATTTTCTCTACATTTTAGAGGTGTCCTCTATGGATGTACTCACAGCATTTTGAGTGAGTTTACCATGCTGTGGCCATACCCAATATTTACTTTTTAGACAGAATCTCTATGTGTCATGAGTCATGACTTCACTTAGAGCAGGCCACACTGAGTCTGACTAAGCACACAGCCCTGATTGAGCTTTTACAAGTCATTCTTTTGCAGACAAGGTGCTTACATGTGCTCTTCACTTTCACCACATGTTTAATTCTCCCCTAAGCATGAGCCTAAAGTGCTTTCCTGACTCATAACCTAGGTATTACCCTTCCTACTTACTGTAACATCTCAGAGAGATTTATAAAGGGTTATTACCTACAGTTTGTGAGATGTAAAATGCAGAGCTCCAATTCTTCAACTTCTGACTAGTAGAACTAGATTGACTTTCACCATCTACAAAGTGGACACAATGATCTTACTTTTGCAATATTTTGAGCATTATTTATATATAAGTACCTACAGGAGACAGCTTGCAAACCATGCATGAAATTCAAACCCACTCTTGATGAGGGAGAGCATGCTCTGCTATTCTACTTGGATATTGCAAGTTGCTCTTTACTGTATTTGATGTTTCCCTTTTTCCTGCTAGATTAGTTAAAGAGGAATTGGAAAGATCAGACTGAAGTTTTGTTGTCAGTCTGTGAAATAGAATTGTACTGAGAAACCTTATTTGGCTTGTTAAGCTCTATTATTATTATTCACCCAGATTAATTACTTTAACTATAAGGCCTACATACAAAATAAATAATAAAATCTTGAATTTATCTGTGTATGCAGGGGTACAAGAGTCAGACACAGACCTGCACACAAGCAATTTGTAGTGCTGCAAAAGCGATTGTTGAATTTTTAATGCTAGCTTTCCCAGGCCAAAAGGGAAAGGGTGTTCCAAATCTGTAGGTCTTTTCCATGACAATTTCTACATTGCTATAGAGTGATGCTGTTTTGTTCTGTTCCTCTTTCCCTGAGCTTTACATCCCATACTTTTCCTGGTCATTCTTGAAGCTGGTAATGGTTTTCTTAGTGTAAAATATTTCCCTTTTTTTTCCCCTCTTAATTTCCATACTTCTGTTGTGTACTTCACTTTTGTGAATCCTCTTTCGAGAATTGTGTCATGGTCTTTTTTTTCTGGCTTTTCCTCTGTCTGTATTAAGCTAGGCATGCTGTTTTTTTTGTTCAAAATGCAGGTTGAAAAAAACCATTCTGTTTGCTTCTCTCGTCCAGTCTTACATCACCAAACAATTCCAAGGATTAATTCACACATGTGTGGATGCTTTAAAATCTGATCAAGTCCTTTTGTTGTACACAAAGCCTCACTGAACTGCAGAGGGGGCAGAAGATCCAAGTCTGATTTAAGCTATGCATTTTTGCAGGGATTGTAGGACAGAAGTTCACAAGTCTTATTTTTGCAGAGTGAGATCAATGGTAGCAGGAGATTTGGGCTCATCTGGGCATCTAAAAGCTTTTCTTGAGTATGATTAACAATAACACAATACAACTTATCAACCCCATATTTAGAAGGCACATGTTGTGGCAGAGATTTCTGAATTGGTGTAAAGATGCTGGTAGTGCTGGGAGAGAGCAGGGTGGCATGGAACAATGAATCACTGGGACTTTTCTTTGTTTGGCTCAGTCAGAGGAAGGAAGAAAATCAATTTGTGTCATGGCAGAAGAGCTCAGCCTCTTCCACCCTATTCTCACTCACATGGTGTAATATTTGACTCTAGAATAGCTCTACTGGGGGGCCAGAGAACTATCTGGACATTAAATTGTTATCCTACTTGGATGGAGGTAGCAGCCTAGCCCACAGGGTTTTATAGCTTCCTTCTCATATCTAGTTTGCTTTCCTGTTTGTCTTCATTCATACCAGGCTCAGTAGGTGACCTTTTCTGCAGCCAATTTTCACATCTGTTTCTAAGCAGTTTAGTCCTGGATGGACTAGTTCAGCTATTCAGGGAAGAAACTGCCATAATGGGGGGGGGAAGGATGGCCAGAGGGAATGTTGGCAATGACAACAAACCTCAAAGTGGGCACCTGAACAAATGGTGGCCTGCCTGATCAGGAATCTGGGCAGAAGAGGTATTTTCAGGAATGAGAGAAATGAAAATACAGGAACCATTCCCTCTCAGTGACTGTCTGGGGAGTGAGAACTGTGCTTACAGTAACTGTGCAGTCCTACAGGCCCTCCTCAATTTTCTCTTCTTGCTGGATGCACAGATAATGAAGACTCCTAAAGGAGTATTTTTCCATCTGTGTCTAAACAGATGTTTAAATTAAACAGCTGAGCAACTGAGAGTTTCTGAAGCCCTGGTGCATTTGCAAATATTTTTGTTCTTTAAACAAATAAGACTTTTTTTTTTTTTTAGTAATTTTGTACATCTTGCTATGGCATTATGGCATTGCATGGATTTGAAAAGGTTGCTACTCTCATCCTCCAGTAACGTTCCTTGGGGTAAGGGATCCCTAAAATCCTTCTGTCAGGTTCAAGTTCATTGAACTTTCATGATCTGAAATTTCCTCTTTTTCTGTTTAGTGTGGATTGTCCTTGACTCTTCTTCCTGTACTGTTAAGATATAATTCCTAAGTGGGAATTCATGATGGAGAGAGGTGTGTATCGAGGCTCAGGGATCCCATCAGCTCCAGAATGAGGCATCCAATTTCTGATTTTCGTTGTCCACCACCGTAGTGAAAAAAATTGCAAAGAAATCCAGGGGAAAAAAACAGGAAGACAGTATCAGGAAGATGATTAAGAAGGAGGAATCTGTTGCTCAGATTAAGAAAACGAAAGGAGCTTAAAGTGTCTGTAGAGGTGGAAGGTGAAGTAAATTAATACCAGGTGGTGCTGGTTTGTTTTCTTCCTTTGTTGGGGATTTTACTTTCTACTCTAGTGATTGTAATTGGGAAGCAAGGAAAAAGTTATGGTTCTTGTGTTCCTACACCCCTTCTGTCACAGCAATGTAGTTCAGCATGAATGTGATTTTTTATTGTCTGTTCATTTGGTAGGTAAGTCAAAAGAAAAATAGATATAGAAACTAGAAATGTTTCCTTGACACAATGAAAACTATAAAACCAAAGGAAATAATATTTTATGTAATTTGAAAAGTTTTCATTTAAACTGTTTCAGGTTCAGGCTTTTATCATTCAACATACATTTCATTTAAAATTAATGAAACAGTTCTTTAAAAAGTAAAATTAGATGTTTTACTAGGTCTAACTATTACTATTTGCTGACAAAACATATTTGACAATTTCATCTGAAAACTCCAGGAGTTTCTCCAAATAATTAATTCTTAGTATATTTACTAGTTCTTCATAAAAGTGTGCCCAGTTTTCACCTTCAACCTTTAATAATTTAACTCTGATTCTTATTGTGGTTCTTTTGCAATAGTTCCTTTTCATGCAACAACCTTCCCCTGCATACAGGAATTCAATAAACTATTGCTGGATCATTAAAATGAACTGTTAAATTTCCTTAAACCTGTGTTTTGAATCTAGGCCCCCAGGCCCATTTTAATAATTGCAGTAGTCTAATCTTTCACATTGAGGTAGTCTCTTTCATCTGATGATCTCAAGATGTTTTACCTAAAATAATGAATGTACACTGGAATTCTTGCTAAAGGCAAAAATGAAAGGGAAAAATGTACCTTCTCTCCCTTTTGTGCTGTGATGATGAAAATTTGCTATTTTTTATTATTGGTTTAATGATTTCTTTTTCATTGTGGATTGGTTTAGATTATTTTTTTTAACTGAATACCACAACCCTGTGAAATTCAAATTCTTCTTGTGGGAACTTGATCTTAAGTAGCCGGGCCAACTTTCCTCATCTCATGGGTCAAAGCTGGCCTATCAAGAATGCCAGGGATACCAAGTGATTTCTGGGACACAAATGTAAAGTGAAGCCCTAATAACCCTGCTTAGACCAGCCTAAAAGGAATAAAAACAGGGGAATAATAACTTTAACTTGTAAGTTTGCACTTCTGCTGGGCACAGGTGAAGCTGTTTGAGCCAGTAAAGCCCATTTATCTGACTGCACATAAATACAGGCCTTTCAGCCCAAGCTATCTGAATCTATTGTCAGATAAAAGATCTTACTTAATTCCTGCTTTTGAACCCAAATTTCACTGCATGAATGATGTGTATAGCTTTAATCAGAATGGACATGCCCAGCTGCAGGAATCCATGGAATCAGTATAAAAGAATCACAGATTGGTTTGGGTTGAAAGGGACCTTAAAGGTTATTTAATTCTAACTCCCTACCAGGGGCAGGGATGCCACTCACTGGATCGGGACACTCAGGGCCCCATCCACCCTGGCCTTGGTCTCTTCCAGGGATGGGATAGCCACAGCTTCTCTGGGCAACCTGTGCCAGGGCCTCTCCACCCTCACAGAAAGAATTTCTTCCTAATATCTAACAAAAAATGTCCTCTTTTGGTTTAAAACCATCCTCTCTTTTCCTACCACTACCTGCCCATGTAAAAAGTCACTTTCCCTCCTTTTTATAAGCCTCCTTTAGATGCTGAAAGGTGGTATAAGATCTCCCTGAAGCCTTCTCTTTTCTAGGCTAGACAACTCTCTCAAGTCTCATCCAACTCTCTCAAACTGTCTTCACATGAGACATGCTGTGAAGCATCCAGCCCCCTGACCATCTTGTGTCAGTTGAATTGTTGTGCCAGTTTGGAGTGCTGCATCAATTTTCTTATTTCTTATTTATGCCCCTGTTTGCTGGAGAGTCTTATATTTCGATCACCTGCATGTTGTCTCGCACTAAGAAACAGCCCTGTGATGCCAATTCATGGAACACACCCAACCTCCCAGCTAAAGCTTCTGTTTCCAGGCTGAGCTAATCCATGTGTTAATTGTTTGCAGATCATGCTGGCGTTTTCAGCAGTGTTTGGTGTCATCGTGTACCGAATCACGACAGCAGCAGCCTTGTCCTTCAGCACAAACGAGACAACCAGGTCCAATGTTCGAGTGACTGTGACTGCCACTGCTGTCATCATTAACCTTGTGGTAGTCCTCATCCTTGATGAAATTTATGGAGCTGTGGCCAAATGGCTGACAGAAATTGGTAAAACTGCCTCGCCACATTCCTCATTAATCCATGTATTGACATGAGGGGGTGCAAGGAGGGTCCAAGAGGAGTATTTCCTCCTGGGTGGGGCCTGTGAAAACACTCAGGCCTGTGAAGGTACCTCTTCAAGCTAAGAGCTGCAGAAAGTCAGAGGGTTGTTTAAAAAATGTTGATGGCTCTGAAAAAGTTACATTGATGTTGTTTCCCTGATGAAAGTTTTAACTATTTCCTTACTGCTCAAATGATTTTTTGGTTCCATTTTGGGGGCATGTCTGGGCTGGACTTTTTATTAATGATTTTTACTCCAGTTAGTGGTTGGACTTTAAAAGTTTATTTTAAACATCAAAATATTGTTGCAAGCCTGGCTATTTATTTCTTTTGAAGAGAAGTCATTCCTTTGACTCCTATAGAGCTTTAGGCCTAAAGTATTGATTTGTTATATACATTAGGTTAAAGATGTTTACTAATAGGGGTTTAGGCTGGGCTTTATTTTGTTATATAAATTTGACCAAGCACCTTTACATGAGGTTACTCTTCAGACTTCTGTTTCTTCTCAATTTCTTAAAACACTTTTAAATCCACAAATGAAAACATCTCTTTCAGTCCTATTTTTGGAAGAACATTGTAAACTACAGTTTTGCAGCTGTTAGAGGTCCAAGCCTGAATTGTGGAAGTATGATCCTGTTTAGAATAAATTCCTAAAGTATTTGAAAGAAATTAAGACAGAGCAATTAATTTTCCAAATTGTCACTTTAGTGGGTTCATTTGTTTATTTCTGTTTTGCACCAGGCTTTGGGCAGTTTGTAACAGGGTTACACAAATGGACTCTGTTCTAGTAGCATAAATGAGCTCAGGCTCACTGTTCAGGCCAAAATTGTACCCAGATTTTCAGCTTTTACATGACAGACTGCTAACTGTGTGTGACCTGATCAATTCTGTTCACTGCACCTGCCCAGGTAAGAAAGGGCACAAATGTTAAGGAATGACACAGCTCTATGGAAAGAGTAGGAAAAGATAAAGATGAGATTTCTCCAGCAGCTTCTAGGCAGGAGCTGGGAAGTGCTAGGCACCGCCATGGCCTCTCTTTGGGAAGTGCAGGAGAAAAATCTCTCTCTTTGAAATGTGCACCATGCTGAACTTTGAAAGAAACAACAATTTCGTAGTTGCTGATTATTTCCCCCCTGTCACTTTGCATTAAATTCTAATCCTGTCATTATTAGGGCAGCATTCCTAACCAATCATCAGATATTTTGTTTAAGAAGGATCCAGTCAGAATAATCTCTAGTGCTACAAATTACATGAGTTAGAAAGTTCACTCAGGCAGCTTTCTCCAGCGCTAGGCTCAGATGCCAAATGTAAACAAAATGTTTAAAAAAATTACAATTCATGCATGCTGATAAATGTTGCTTAACTTGTGAACTCTCATTACTGAGAAGAGAAAAACACTCTCAATTCTCATTTCACACTGCACTTAATCCACAAGCTGAAGAACATACTTGTTGGGCTGAAGGAGTAGTTCTTGACAGCATAAGTTTCTATTCCTGGCCCAAGTACACTCGAATCTCTGTTCAGGTAAAAAACTACATCTGTAAGCACAAGAATAGCACTGATAGCAATTGGGTTAATCATAGGATCACAGTCATGCATATGCCTCAATACCTCCTCAGTCAGGAGGAAAAGAGTAGGACTTTTGTCGTTATTAATACAGAGAGCTCGTACAGGGTGGAGCAGGACTCCTGTGGGCCCAGCGGAGTGGGGCACTGATGCTCCTTTATCACAGATCAGACCAACCAAAGTGCAGATGGTATCCTGCTATTCCCAGGAAGAACAGATTCTCTTCAGTAATCAGGTGGTGCCAGACAAGATTTACAGTTCACTTGTAACTCAGGACCACACAATGGGTTGGGTTGGGTTGGGTTGGGTTGGAAGGGACCTTGAAGCTCACCTCGTTCCAAGCCCCTGCCATGGGCAGGGACACCTTCCACTAGCCCAGGTTGCTCCCAGCCCCATCCAACCTGCCCTTGGACAGTTCCAGGGATGGAGCAGCCACAGCTGATCTGGGCAACCTGTGCCAGGGCCTCACCAACCTCAACGCTTCCTTGAGGCCAAGGAAGAACCAGTGAAACAGGGACAAAATCAAAACTACTTGTGTTTGTCCCTTGCAAAGGCAACAGCTCCTTCAGAGAGCTAAGGCCCATTCCACCCTTAGCTCAACTCATCCTTCACCTGCAAAGTTCCAGCTGCCTAATTTTGGCATAACAACCCACCACCGAGTGTTTAATTTTTTTTGGGATGAGGGAGTTTTCTCTGTTACAAATACACCTATTCTGGCTGAATGCATTTCTCATGCAGCACACCCAACGAACTGGAGGACAAATTCTACACATGCCTCTACAGCTATGGTATAGGATGTCTGAGGGAGCCTGTGGGACCATATATGGTGTGTAAATGTTCATCCAGAGGCTGAGCTCATCCCTGGGGGGGTTCTCTGTAAGGCAGAGTTTAGGATTTTTCTCCCTCAAATGAAAAGTTGCACTGCTGTTATTCGATATTCCTGCTGCCCTGAGCTTTTCTCTTGCGGATCTATTCAGTGTATGGGATCACCTACAAATTGTTTGAAGGTTTAATTAAGCTTTTTTTATACTTATAGGTGGGTTATGCCGTAGGGCTCATCAGGTTGTGCACTGATCTTTTATGAAAATGTGGTTGAAAGTATCACAAAGTAAGTCAGGCAGTGAGGGCTCATTAGGCTTTTCTTTTCCTTTAGTGCTAAAATAATTATGCAGCTTTTTTAAGAAAAAACACCCCAAAAACAACAGCAAAGCAAACAGAACACTCAAACTGTGCCTGAAACAAAACCGTAAAAGTACAGCAGTATTTTTAATGAAGTCCTTAAGCCAGAGCTCTGGATCTCCTTATTATACCACATTTTCCCTGTGCCACAGAAATTCCGCCAAGAATGATAAATTAAATCATAAAATTATCTTCTCTCACATTAGATACAGCTCAGGATAAGCAGAGAAACGCAAGGGTTTCACCCATATAAAATCTTTAAAAAAGGATCCCACCATCAGTTTGAAAAACCTCTGTCTTATACCTGTCCTTTCTGCTGCCAGAAAATTTCCACAGAAATTGAAAATAAATCTGGGAACAGAGTAATGAATACTGAAAATATTTAAACCAAGAAATATTGAAATACAGAACATATGTAGTGAATTGGTAACAAAAATGTGCCATTATTTTTGCACTTAATTCACTTAATACCTTATTCAAAAAGGTATTTAGTCTTGTATTTAGCATTAAACATTTCAAGTCTCACCAGAGAAAAGAAGGCTTGTGGACTAACTTTCCTAACTGGAAAGTTAAGGATGCTTTTAAGATGTTTTTTTTTTTCTGGTTGAAAGTCTTTGTACTTTGCTTTCAGCATTCCTCAACTGAGAATATGAATGTTTTGTTATTTTAGTTGTGTAACTGTGTAGCAGATATACTCGTGTATGTTAATATCCATATATAGAGCAGAGTAATTTATACTGCTTTTGCTTTGTGGAATTGAATATCTCTGGAAATCAGGTCTCAGTGACAGACCTAGTGGCTTTGGTACAAATTAGAGGTACAAAAGAAAAATTAATAGAAGCCCAAAGTTTGAAGTTTGGGGGTTTTTTGTACGTGTTTGGGGATTCAGGGAGTTTTATATTACTTACTGATTCAATTCTCTGGTTTGTTTTTTTTTTTTCCCCAGAAATACCAAAAACAGAGAAAACTTTTGAGGAAAGACTAATTTTGAAGGCATTCCTACTAAAGTTTGTGAATTCTTATGCATCAATTTTTTATGTTGCCTTTTTTAAAGGAAGGTAGGATAAATATCCTTTACGTATATATATTTCTGTATATGCATTTTTATATAATGTGTCTATATTAGTGGATCTGTGTATAAAAATGAGCACAAGGGCCTGGGAGTGGTCATCTTTGCCAGGTCTGAAAAAATATCTCTGACAGGTTTATCTAAAGTTAATAATTCATTTTGGTTTTTTAAAAAAGTGTATTTTTTATAATGAGTGGTGGTGCTTACAGGCTTTAACTTTCCACAGTTTAACAAATCTTCCTTGAAGCATCATTTGGCAAAGAATGGTCTTCCTATTTCATTTAAAACTATGGAGCTCTTTTTTCTATTACTTTCACATTATTTTGCATTATTCTCACATATCAAATTAAGAAATAACTACAGTCAACTGGCAAATGTAGTAATTGACCAAAAAGCTAATTCAGCTGTCCTGCTAAATAACTGTGACTTCCTATGGGCTCAGAATCCTTTTATTTTGGGACCCAGTCATCCACATGCTTTTGAATGGGAAGCTTAAAATGATTATTTGTTAAAACTTTGGTAAAAAATGTTTAAAACATTCTCTGGATTCTGTTTACTACCAGAACAGAATGCTCTTCCTTTTGGGGGCTGTAAAATTTTTTAATCTCTACTCTTCACTAATCCTATCCAGCACCTTTCATTTGAGGATGAATGATGCATTTTGCCAGCAGTTGCAAATATTGTAAGACACCAATGAAAAAAAGTCACCAAATTCTCTCTTTTTTAACCATATTTTTGTGTTGTATGGTTTGAATAAAGTCAATATCATTGTTTCTCCTGGTGTAGCCAGAAGAGTCTTGGTTGTGTACAGATGTAGAAATAATTCCATTCAGGGCATTATTCACATGTAAGAGAATGTGACCTAGGATATGTGTCCCCAGATATATTTGCCATCTCTAATCAAGTGAGGTGTTTTTAATTATATTGTTTTATCACTGAAAAATATTTATTAAAATTATTTTATCCGGATGTAGTAGAAAACCATTCATAGAGGCCTATTTCTTTGAAATAATCAAAGCTGAATAGATGCTGAGCCCTTGAAAATTCATGTTTAAGAAGCAACTTCTGAAATATTTTGACTAATGCAAACGAACAATCTTGATTTCAAAATTAACTTATTTTTGTGTTTTTATATTAAATCATAGTGTCAATATTAGCTTATTTTTCTTTTTTTATTCTAGTTTATATATTATTTTTGTTTTCAGGTTTGTTGGCCGTCCTGGTCATTATGTGTATGTGTTTGAAGGTTACAGGATGGAAGAGGTAAGTACATATGAAATTCAAATTACAAATAAAATCCTTTACACAAAGAAATATGTGTACCATGTTCAGTGGACTACGGACAACAGGGGAAAAATAGAAAACACATGCTAAAACAAGAGGTTAAATCTTCAACTTGAATAAGCAAAACCCAGGGTGTCCATCTAAGGAAACTTTATATTCTTTCTTTCTGCAGTTTTGACTGTTTCATGGTCTTTCTTAGGTGAAGCTTCACCATTTCTGTGCTTTATTACTGGGCACTAAGGCACAAACATTCCATGGTTTGGTTGAGGCCTTCGGGAAGTGTGAATCTGGCTTCCCATTCTGCAGATCGCTGAAAGCTTGGCAAATTCAATAGCTTAAAAACCTGGAGCCATTTTGTGCTAAACTTATAAACTTTTTTTTTTTTAATCCTCTCATGAAGGGGATTGCTGCTGTGGGTATTCCCTTGAAAGCTGAGAGACGTACTCAAGGTTTGACAATAAAGCTGACATAAAAGTCTTTACAAGATTGAAGGTTTTCTTTCCCCCCCAGGAGAGATCAGATTGAAGAGTATCGGTGATCCTGCATTATGGTTATTACATTGATTATAGAGTAAATATTTTTAAAGGAAATATAGGAGACCCAGGGCACCATGAGTTGTTTCAGAGCTCTGCGTATTTTCCATAATGAAGTTTAATGAGAGGAGATGAAATACCTTGTCAAACACAGATTTGAAGTAATCAATGAGCTCCGTGATCTCACAAAAAGTGGTGGTAGGGACTGTGGGCACATGGAGACACTGGCAGCTCTCCCAAGTGGATATTTTTGAATTAATTCTCTAAATCCCTTCACACTCTCTGTTTTTTTTAATTGCAGTGTGCTCCAGGAGGGTGTCTGATGGAACTCTGCATTCAGCTGAGCATCATCATGCTTGGAAAGCAACTGATTCAAAACAATCTCTTTGAAATTGGAATCCCGTATGTATCCTGGCCTTTTCCATTATGTGTTATTCCTATGGCACAGTAAATCAAAGCCTTGATCCTTATTCAGATAAATGGGACTTTTGCCCCTGCCTTCAGTGGGTTCCAATTGAATGTGATGATAAATCACATTTTCGGTTGTGGTGAAATGATCTGGTTGTATTTTATGTTGAATAATTTGCTATATCTTCACTAAATGGCTTAAAGAAAATGATTAAATATATGAAATAATTGATTTAAATTAATTTTAGAAACCAGAGAAAGGTATGATAGATCTCCTGGGAGTTTTCAGAGAAGCTTTCAGGACAGCAGCATTGAATACAAATTAACACAAAGTGGAGGGGAGATATTGTGGGGGAAAGCAATAGCCCATAAAAAATGTTAAAATCTATTACTTGATCTATGACTATTTTATGGGTTTGGGGGTGAAATCCACACGTTTCCAAGGTGCCTTTATGTCATTCTGGGATGATGCGGGAGCAAGCAGAGACACTGACAGCTCAGTGCCTTTCTGCCATGTACTGCTTCAATGCTCAGTTCCCTGCTCCAAATACAGCAGGAAAAATCACCAGTGCCAAGGGGATCTTCAAGCACTGAGAATCCACTGAGAAAGTCCTGCTCCTGCCTCTTGGGAGGTTTGCTTTGTGGTGGCAGTGGCCTGTGAAATGTTGGAGATGAAGAGTCTGGTTTAGACATCTCAGCTCCACTGAAATGAGGCAGAACCTTCCAACTCTGGTGTCAGCAGCTTTCAGGTCACATGCCTAAGGCCATGATGATGGTAACTAGAAATAAAGAGGAGCGATTATTAAAAGATATGAAATATATTTCAAATGAGCCCTTTTCCTCCCTTTTCTCAGCAAGAACTTTTTTTTTTTTCTTGCAAGGAATTTAAATAGAGAGAGAGAGAAAATTCCCAAACAAATCAGATGTAGATTATGGATGGCTTCATTATTCTTGTGTCAAAGTTTAATAGGAAGGCCTGTTTTGTGTCTGCATCTCATTGAGTTTACATTTTATTTTGAGAAAAGTGTGGTAAATCATTCCCAAAATATCTGACATGTTGAAGGCTTAAGCTTTCTCAGTGTAAACCTGCTGTAATTTGTTTCTCGTCTTCCAAAAACTTACTGCTACTGGACTTTTTAAATGGGAATTTTATGGTGTTACAAATACTGTATTTATTATTTTTGATTCATGAAAGCATGGGTTGATCTAGTCCAAACAGAAAGTCATGTCCAATTATTTTTAATTTCCCTCCCTTTGGTGCAACAATGTGATAATTTCATCTAATTTTTCTCCCTCAGATCTGCTCCCCCACCCTTCATTTAGCAAACTGTCGTGGCCTCAATTTTTAAAACTGTTTAAAAACAATCATCCTTTCATCCTCTCCTTCCTAGATAAATACCTCATTTCAGTCACAGGGCTATCTTGTCATATTGGAATAAACATATCTGCTTTTCTTTGCTTGTCTGCATTCCCAAGAAAATTGTGTGTGTGTCTGTAGGGTTCAGCCCTTCTCCTTGGACCTATTTGCACCAGAAGAATAACTGAGCACGTAATTAAATCAGAGTTAGCCTCCTGTTCCTGAATGGACCACTGTACTGGTTTGGGCTGGTTCCTCAAGGGTACCAGCAGCTGCGTTTTTCATTCCCCCTTGCCTTGCGCCTCTTTGGAGGGACTGAGAGTCGGGGTGAATAACACAGATTCTTCCATTGGCTCCCTGTATTTTCACTGTGGGCAGAGTCCGGGTGCTGCCACCAACCTTCTCCATGTGGAGAGACAGAAGGGGATATAATAAATGGTGATTTGATCCTCAGAATCTGGTGCTGTCCCCTGCACATCTGTAACATGGAAGCACCTCTCTGCTGAGTTATCTGATGACTCTCATCAAAAAACATTTTCTTCCACACTGAAGTCTTAGGATTTCAAGTTTTTTTTTTTAGGAAATCTTTTAATTTGATTCACCAAAAAACCCAAGGCGTTTTAGGTGATTTGCAGAAATCACAAATCCCATTTTCTTCTCTTTCTCCTCAAAAACTACTGCTAAGTAGATGATCCAAGCAGCAGTCATCCTTTATGTTCCTAGAACCCCAAACTGGAAAGAATTGGAAAGCATCTTTCCATATCTTCATTCTGCATTATCCATGGTCAGTACCGGGATGGAAAATTCAGATGACAGCCCTGCATTTTTTGGGTACACATCCTTGCTTTTCCTTCAATGTTTCTGTAGAAACTGCTGCCGCAACTATGATAGATATAATTGCTGATCTCCTGAACCTTGCATGATTTCTTTTTTTAATTTCTGCATCCAGCTATAGCAAACCAGCTAGGTAAATGCAACAAGATTTGAATTATAGAAAACTAAGCCCTCTTGAACTGAAATGTGTGTTCTATGGGGCTGGAATTCACAAGTTTAACAGATGTAAATATGCCAAAGTTCACTCAGATGTATCACATACCATCATTCTTTTACTGTTGCCATAGGAATTGACCCTAAAAGGCTGCAGGGCTTGAAAGCCTTAACCGAGAGTTCTTTTAAGACCCTTTTCATTTAGTTCTGTTTCTTTTCTGAACTTACTGAAAAAAAACCCATCCATGTGGTTATTTTATTACTCTCTGGTTTTGACCTTGGTGTTAAACCCTTAGGGTGAAATCCTGGCCCTATTGAAGTGAACAGCAAAACTATTGAATTTAGCGAGGCCATGGTTGTGGCCCTTCTATTCAGCATCGATTTCCATCACTTCCTTCAAAATATACTTAAATATGCTGGATGACAATACCAAGAGTTAATAAAATCCATTTAAATACAACCCTTCATAGCTACTATCTCTTATGTTGTTTTTCACCTTTACTAAATTATACTTAATTAAAGGTTTGGGTGGGGATTTTTTTCCTTTTTTTTTTCTTTTCCTGTTTTTTATTGTAGTTTTCCTCTGATTGAGAAACCCATAAACCCCAAACACAACTGAAACTTGTAGAATCCAGGATATCTGAGTGTGCCAAGGAAGCATGGCTGTACCAAAAATTTGTGTGAGAACAAGAAATTTAGATACTTTTGTTCTTCCCCTGCTTTGTTTTTGTGCTGTGAATGTGAGAAGGTGTTTCTTTATGTGAACTGACTGTAGGAATATGACTGAAGGAGGGCCTGGATCTTCAGTGTTCCTTCCCAAAAGCAGGAAAGAAAATTACAGGCAAGGACGCAAGAGTCTGGGTCACTGCTCTTCCTTTTGTCCAGATACAAGTGCTCCAGCTACTCAACGTAGGAATCTTTTCTGTTTAGCTTTCTCTCTGCACCTTTTTATATTATCCTACAGATCAAAAAGCATCAGCTGGAAGGAGAGCCTTAAAACCCCACCTGTTATAAATAATCCTTTGTTCTTGGCAGCTGGATTCTAGGGGCTTTCTGTCTTTTCATGTAAAACCTCCACATGCATCTCTGTTCTAGCAAGTATTCATAGAATAATGGAATCACAGAACGGTTTGGTCTGGAAAGGAACCTTAAAGACCTCCCAGTTCCAATCCCCCTCCATAGGCAGGGACATCTCCCACTATCCCAGGTTGCTCAGAGCCCCATCCAATCTGGCCTTGGACAGTTCCAGGGATGGGACAGCCACAGCTTCTCTGGGCAAACTGTGCCAGGGGCTCTCCACCCTCACAGAAAGGAATTTCTTCCCAATATCCAAGCTAAACTTGCTCTCTGTCAGTGTGAAGCCATTCCCCCTTTTCCTGCACTCCATCACTTTCAATAGTCTATTTCCATCTTTCCCGCAGGTTTCCTTCAGGCATTGGAACACTCAATTAAGTCCCTTTGGAGCCTTCTTTATTCCAGGCTGAACAATCCCAATTGTACAGCCACTGAAGACACAAACACTTGTGCCAACAAAGTAATTTTCCTGCATCTGTTTTCTTTCAGCCTGCCCTCCAGATGCCCCACTTCTTCAGCCTCTATCTATTCCACTCTCACTCACTCCACAAATTTTTCGTTTTTTCCCATTCATCATTATTCTTTCCCCTAGATCCCCCAAATCCAGCTGCTCCTTCTTACTGCATCAATAGAGAAACTGTTGAATCACCTCTCTGATTTTTGAAAAGGAGCCTTCATCTGATCACCATGTGCTTACAGCCCAGCCAGGATCGCTTGGAGCTTGATTTCTCTCTTTTCATCATATTTTTTTCTCAAAATCTTGAGTGTAATTGACAGGTAGTGATTTTATGCTCACTTCAGATGCTTGTTAATGTGCATAATGCAGTGCTTATTGGTTATACTGGGAATTACAATCAGCATAATTCAACAATGTTCCCACCTCTTACCTAATACAATAATTTGGTGTCAATCCCCTCTGAGAAGCTGCAGTGTCATTTTTAACTGCTCTAGACACAGCCTGACAAAAGCCTGGTAATTTTCTTTCTTTCTCATCCTGCGTTGATTCTTCTCACATGCTGTTCAGTTTCCTTAAGGGTGCACCTTGCTTTTTGACATTCCCTGGCAAAACAACCAGAAATAATGGCTATTCTACAGCTCTATAGTTTTCCCTCTTTGCCCAGATCTGTGTGGAATCATGAAACATCGCTGCATGAGCGTCTTCAGCACAAAGCTTCTGGGACACTTATCCTGAATGGGCCAACTTACCACTTCCTCACTGTGGGGGGCTGCCCAGGAGGAAAAAAAAATCAGAAGCTAAAAGAACTCTTTTTCTGTCAATTTTCTTTAAAAATGTTGATCTGGGTAATTAAGAAATGGGCTTCAAACAAAGGCATTTAAAACGCATACGCAGTTTTAGAATCACAATGATAAATACAGATAAAGGGTTCTGCAAAACTCATTTTCATCGCCCTATTGCTGCCCATTGCTGTATAGCTGGAGAATAACATCCTGCAAATCCCTCTTCTCTGTTCCTTTAACTTTCTGACACATTTCTGCTTGGTTTCAAACTTCACATGCTTGGATATGATACAAAGGTACTTTTTGTTTTTTGTGGAAAATTTGAAATAATTGGTTTGGCTTGCTTTCAGTCAGTTGATCTTTCAAAAAAAACAACAAAAAAAAAAACATAAAAAGAAGCATGCAAACACTCTTCAAAGTTGAACTCCAAATGGTTAAAGTTGCTGTTCATCATGCCTGGCTTAGAGATAACCAGATGAAAAATTAAAAATTATTCTGAGCAACTGAGCTCTGGATTTGGTGTATTCCCAAATAAACATTAAAACCAACCACAATTGTTTTATTTACTAGATCCTCGTGGGAGATGTATGAATGTATTAATCTCCAGAACTCGATTCTGTGGTGCTGTAGCTGAAGGATTAGATCACATGTGCACAGATTTCACATCTAAACACACTCAAATTTTATCTCAGCTGCTGCTGTGCTGTGACAACAAGATCATCTTCACTCTCATCCACCCACAGAAGTGTGAGAGACATTTACAGCTTGTATCATTTCACTGGAACAGAAATTAGCATTGTCTGGAATCTATTGTTCACCATCCTCTGAGAGTCCCTCCCATTAGGAAATTAATTGAGATATGTTGGAAGAACATCCTGGGAATTCTTTGATTATTTTAAATCCTGCCCCAGTCTCCTACCCTCTGAATGATACATCACCTCTGTCACCAACAAGTTCCCTTGGCTGCCATAAAGGCAGAGGGGGAGAAAGGGAATCTAGTGTCTTGAAATGGCTGAGTTTGCATGATGTAAGAGGTAAAAGTCTTTGAAAGGATTAATCTAATTCTGTCTGTCTCGTGAAGCATTTTAAATTTACCCCCACCCTTTCATTAAAACTGTGCAATCTGAGTGTCCTGGTTACCAGTAATGCCAAAGCACTGATGATGTTACCATCAGACTTGGGAGCTACATCTTCCTTCTACCTCAAACAAAACCAGGAGTTGTCCTGTTGATTTCTGAAACTTTATGATCCAGGATCTGAGAGGGCTTGATGCAATCTAGACCTGTTTAAAGAGTGTCTTCCAATCCCAAATTCCTCCATACTGGTGATGAAATGGAATGGGTCTTGTAAACACTGGTAGGTGCAGAAATTCTTCAGTCACTGTGGGAACACAGTGATCCCATGGCTCAGTGCAAATTTAGGAATGAAGCAATAAACCCACACAGCAAAGTCTTTATTGTGTTTGCCAGCTTTTGTTCCTCAGCCTTGCCCTGCTACTGAAGCCAGGGTCCAGGAAAGTCGTTCTGCTTCTCTGGAGGTCCAAAGGAAAACCCCTTCTCCCAAATATTCCTGTATCCAGGCCACACACCTACAGTTCAAAGACTTTATCACAAGCTGTGGGGGAAGATTTTGTGGGAGAGCCCTGCTTACACTACTGGCAACACCTCATTGGAATTAGTCTGGATTTCCACTAATGGCACATATGTGAAGTGTAAAATAGTGCCGTATATTTCTGTGGAAGATAAATATCATCTGCAAAAGAAAGATATGCAATAAGTATAAATCTGGCTATTTTATGCTAATTTGACTGTATTTTGCTGCCTTGATTGTGAAGAAATACCTCACTCTACTACTGTGGTTTTCCATGGAAACTTCTCAGTGTATAAAATAGCTTGAAGTTGCTGATGCAAGTGTATTTCAAATACCACAGAGGGTGGGGGAACTTTACTCTTCATTTAGAAATCATTCATTTTACGCTAATTTATTTGTCAATGTCATTAAATTTGTATCCCCATTTCAGTGGGACGATGTTTGATACTGCTTTTTCTACTGTCAGTACATTCTTGCACCCTCTTTTTTGGAAACATCCCATAATCACAGAATGGCCTTGGTTGGAAGGGACCTTGAAGCTCATCCATTTCCAGCTCCCTGCCATGGGCAGGGACATCTTCCCCTATCCCAGCTTGCTCAGAGCCCCATCCAACCTGGCATTGAACACTTCCAGGGATGGGGCAGCTGCAGCTTTTCTGCGCAACCCATGAGCATCTGGCAATTCTTTGACATTAAAATTCTATTATACCGGAAGTTCCCAATTTTTATATTGAGATGAAAGTGTGCCTGTAGTAAAAATGTGGAATGAAACCACTACATTTTGCATTTTGTTAAAAGAGAGGTACTCACTATGTTGTTCTTGAGAGTACTAATTACTAATATTATCTAGGTTCCAGGATCTTCAGGAAGACCCCCTTGGAATATGCATCTAGAGAGAAAAATTATTATAAAGTACTGGATTCAACTCCACTAGCTTGTACCTGTCAATAAACAACATCTGAACTTTCCCAGGGTGGTGTAAACTCCCCCTGTGATGTGCCAAAGTAACACAGGATTAATTTTGTGTTGCTGTGCAAAGACATGGGCCAAATCTTTTAGGGAAAAAAAAAAAACAAACAAACCAGATTTAGTTCAATCTGAACTTTTGTTCCTCAGGAAGCTCAAGAAACTCTTTAGGAAGCTGAAGGATGAAAGAACTGAGGTAAAGGAAATTGGCACCGACCAATCCAAGGACCCTCAGCAATGGGATCTCGACTACATCTTGGAACCTTTCACTGGGCTGACTCCAGAATATATGGAAATGAGTAAGTTTTCAGAATTTTCTTTCCCTTTCTGCAATAACCATTGCTTTACATAGGACTGAATGCCAGAAGTGGTCATGAGAGAGGGAGAAAAGTACCCCAGCACTTGTAGCTTGCAGAAATTCCATGTGAGCCAGCAGGGCTATGAGACTACAATAGTGCCAACAGAGAAATAATGATGAATCCAAGAATCTGTTAATACTTCTGATGCCAGATTACAGTGTTCCCAGCTGAGGAAAGTGCACAGAAACCATTTAGCCAGAGAATCAGCAGCTATGGTTAGGAGAGATCTCTGGAGATCAGCTGGTCCAACCTCTGGCTCAAAGCAGGGTCAGCTAGAGGATGTTGCTCAGAGACTTGTCCACTTGGGTTTTGAGTATTTCCAGGGATGGAGACTCAACAACTTTTCCTGTATTTGATCACTGTTACACCAAGGATTTTTTAATGTTTAAGTTGCCCTCCCTACATTTCCATTGGTGCCCTGTGCCTCTTGTCCTTTCACTGGGTGCCCTTGAGAAGGTTTTAGCTCTGTGCTCTCCAACTGGCCACATGGGTAATATCCCCTGAGCCTTTTTTTCC
Source organism: Agelaius tricolor (assembly GCF_023055355.1). Taxonomy (NCBI): domain Eukaryota; kingdom Metazoa; phylum Chordata; class Aves; order Passeriformes; family Icteridae; genus Agelaius; species Agelaius tricolor. The sequence continues at coordinate 618,782 of NW_027269334.1, forward strand.
TGTGGTACAGCAATTCCAGTGTTCTCAGCTTCTCCTTGTTCATCTTAAGGTTTATCTTAATCGCTCTCCAGTGGATTCACTGCAGTGTGTCCATGTTTTTCTTCTACTGGGGAGCACAGGCCTGTACCTGCCCCCATGCAGAGGCAGGGAAGGAGAAAGCAGGAATGCTGTGGGTAGAGGAGTAGAAAGGAAAGAAATAATCCAGGCAAACCCAAGGTTTAGGTGACACAAGAATTCAGGGAGAAGCACAATGGACAAGGTGTCTAAAACGAGACATCTGGTAAAATATTGAATGTAGCAACTCCTGTTTTAACACAAGTCACTATTCTCAAAATATCTAAAGAGGAACAAATTTGATAGCAAAAAAATTAAATATCATATATGGTTTATCTCTCTATACAGAAACAATATTTGTTTGTTGATATAATTTATAATTGAATTAAAAATGAACACATTAAAATTTATAGAATGGTGAATTTATGTAATTCTATAAATGCCTAAGTGTATACGAGGTATTTTGCATGATGACAGATTTGAGGATGTCTTATTAATATGTTTAGGATCCCAGCCTTGCCCTCTGTAGTGCCATCAAGAATCCCTCACCTCCCATTATCTCCCTCTCATTGTTCCAACTCACCTTAGGATCTTGTCTGTGTTGTCACTTCTGTTATCTTATCCTCTTCTGCACTTAATGATACTTTGTTGAAAAATTATCCTTTAGGACAAATTTTTTTCCATGACTTACTTCAGCACGAGATGATTTTTCTTCCTGTAAACTTTAAGCAAGCTTCTTAACAATTTTTGAAGTTGAACAATGGTAAAAAAAAATAGACATTTTTTCCTGTAAATTTTTTTTGTATTCTTGGGCTCAGGAATAACCCAGAAATATCTGTTTTTAACAACCCAAACTTCTTGGTTAGCTAGGTCTAAGGACAAGGAGGACTAAAGTCTAAGGACTTTAGTTACCAGTAACAAATATATGCTGGTGTGATGTTTTTCAGCATTGCTTGGGTTTGCTGTCAGTGGCCTTGATTCTGCTATGTGAAAAGTGATGCTCCAATGCTGTGATCCCCGCCCCAAGCCTGCCAGAGCTTGGACAATGCTCTCAGGAATATGGTGGGATTCCTCTCAGGAATATATGGGGCTGTCCTGTGCAGGGCCAGATGTTGGACTTGGATGGCTCCCTTCCAACTTGGGATATTCTAGGATTCTATTCCATGGCTCTGACTTATACTATCAAGGTTTAAGCTACTGATATAAATCACTAGACACTAAGCCTGTCATTTAGATCAGTCCCTTGTTCCAGGTTCATAGACCACAGTGAGCTCCTCAGCCTGCAGCCACTCAGGGGTGATTCAGGGAAAATTAAGAGATTAATTATTAGTCTAAACATTTGTTTACAATAGGAGGATGAGCTTCCCAAGTGGAGAAGCCTCACAGTCTGCCAAGCTGTGCCCTGGCTGTGGGATCTGCAGACAAATGTTCCGCAGATGAAAGCCAAGCTGCACCTCCCCAGCCCCATTTGCTGCCCTGGGTCTATGTCCCTGCTCTCAGCTGTCAGATCCACTGCTCAGACCACCCATGCTGGCAGGAAGCACTTGGTGCAGCTCAGCACTGAACCTGTCAGCTGGGATTGTTGTCAAGGGCATCATGCTGCAAGAGGCTGCTCAGCAGATTATTTATCTATTTCTCTAACTTTGAGTTGGGGACAGTGGGAAAGGAAGCAATGCAGAAGGCCAGAGGAAGATTTTTTTTTTTCTCCTGAATTGCTTAAAGAGGCAGGGTTACTGGAATTCAGGAAGAGGCATGATATTAAGGAAAAAAAGAAATCTGGCTGCTGTTTCAGAGTGTCTTAGTTTTCACACTGATTTATTCAGGCAACCTCCCTCAGGGATCATTGGCAATCTGGAATAAAGAAGCTGAAGGAGGAATTGCAGATGGGGCTTGCTGCTTTTGGGGTTTCCCCATGCAGATGGTTGTGACCGTGTTCACAGGGGTTCTTGGATGAGGGAAGAGACGAGAATGTCGACTCCATGTTCAGAAGCCTTGATTTATTATTTTATGATATATATATATATATTACATTATAACTATGCTAAAAAGAAAAAGAAGGACAGGTTTTCTCAGAAGCTAGCTAAGCTAAGAATAGAAAAGAAAAGAATGAAAACAAAAGCAGCTCTCTCGGACTCTGTCCGAGATAGCTCCGTCTTGATTGGCCATTAATTATAAACATTCAAGATGGCCCAATCAAAAATCCACCTGTTGCCTTCCACAACAGCAGATAACCATCGTTTACATCTTGTTTCTGAGGCACCAGCTTCTCAGAAGGGAGAAAAATCCCAAGAAAAGATTTTTCACAAAAGATGTCTGCGACAGATGGTGATGGGGTTTCATGCAGAAGCAGGCAGATTACGTATCCAAGTGTGAGTAGTCACTACATTCAGGTTTGTCCTGCTCCCACTTTTAAGGACGGGTGACATCCTTAGCTAAGACTTTTGCCTCCAAGTCTATCATTCACTAGGCTGTACCCTAATCACAGGCAGTCCTTGCCTTTTTTATCCATATATCCAATCTCTTTTACTGATTTCTGTCAAAACCTGGAGTCTGGCCCACTGCCCACATGGCAAATCACACATTCTCTTTGCACTTCATTATGAAACAAATTAATCCCATTAAGGCATCACTTCTCCGAGGGACACTGCTTGGAGCAGTCTCAGGATGTGTTTTGCAATATGATGTGCCACCGGTAAAGGAGTTTTTGATGATAACTACCCCACTTAAATTTTGGGATGTCCATTTCCAATCTGCTTTCATTTTTCATTCTTATTTCTTATTCTAACAATCCTGAAGCCTTAGAGAGACTTCCACCTTCTCATTCTCCTACCCCTGCCCTCATTTAAATCATGGTGGGTTCATAGAAATAGCAAGATTTACTGGTTATTTTTTTAACCTCCTCTGTTTTCCCATTTGGAAAAGGTTACTCTGTCTTTGTTTACTGAAACTGCTTTCTCCAAAATATCAGTCACTCAAGTCCATGCCAACAAATTAGATTAGCTGTAAGAAGGAATTTGTTTTACAATGAGGATGGTGAAACACTGGCATAGGTTGCCCAGAGAGGTGGTGCATGGTCCATCCCTGGAAACATTCCAGGTCAGGTTGGATGAAGCTCTGAGCAACAGGATCTAGTTGAAAGTCCCTGCTCATTGCATGGGTTTGGACTAGATGACATTTAAATGTCCCTTCCAGCCCAAGTGATTCTATGGATAAGATTAATTTTTAGGGTAAAAGTCTTTGAATCTGATTTCACCAGCAGACTCTGCTGACCTTTTTTGTTGTGCAGGGTTGGCTGCAATAGCACATCTGCACAAATATTTGACTTGCACCAATGACATTCCTATGACTGTTTTGATATTATTAACTGACGTGTTCCTGCATTTCTTAGTGGAGACACTTAAAATGCTTGAGTGATCAGAAAATCTTGCTCAAGTAATCCTGAAACATAAATTATCACTTTCAATATGTGTCAAATTTGTCCTTAGCATTTCCTGCTTCCAAAACTGTGCAAAGACTTTTGACCCAGGACAATATACCATACCATGTGCATTCCCAAAGTCAGTAGAATGTACAGCAATTTCCTCTTCCACATGGCAGCAAGTTTGCAATGTGTGCAACTGGCCTGCAATGATAGAAGTTGGCAAGAAATCGATATTTAGAGTAGCAATAAATATTGCTAATGAAAGAAATTTTATTAAATTGGCTCCAAGAGCAAAATGATGCACATGAATGTCTGAAATCTATACCACTCATGTTTCCTTGAGAAGAAACTGAAATCAGCAGTGATTTTCATACTCCTGTTTCATTTGGTCTTCCCTTCTCTAGCCTAACCCCTCTAGGAGTCCAATCTTCATGTAGCAATTGATTAAAAACATTTTTCCTCAAGGAGAAGTAATAATAAAAGGTTTCATCATCCAACTTCTGTTTAAAAACAATGGCACAAGGAGAAAATGATCAGATTCAATGTCTGTAGCTACTGACTACTATAAGGATTAATCTTAGAGGTTTGGAAGAATTTCCCCTAAAGCAGGAAAAGCCATCAAAAAGGCAATGTGTGAGGCAGAAAAAGAAAAATAATTGCTGAAGAGAAACCTGCATTTTTGTATAATCTCTATAATGATGGTTTTGAAAATACCATTGATGGTTCTGTGTAGGCTTGTTGCATACATTTATTACAGAAGAGTTATAAACTACCCCTTTTCCTTAGTTTTTCAGCCAGGCCTGGCTGTATATTTTCTTTCTAGGATTTGGAAAGCTGCTTAGAATTTTCTTTCTGAAAATTTTCTTTCTAGGATTTGGAAAGCTGCTTAGCACAGAAGTGATTTTTCCACTGTTTATTTCCAGTAACATGTGATCCTATGACAGATATTTTTGATGAAGAAGAGAGGAAAAAAAACCCAACAAAATTGTAAATAAATACCTTGTCTTAGGTGAGGCTTTGAGGTAAAAGATACTTGGGTTACTCACACTACTGAGCATGCAAATCTTGTAGAAGTAGTGATCCACACCATAAAAGGTTTTGTGCTGGGGAATGATTCTGTATCCCTTACACAAGAACAGCACCCACCACCCTCCAGATCCATAATTTAAAAGCTTTGATTTGTGCTCTTAGTCATAACTTAGAGCCCAGACTTAGAGGAACAGGGTGTGTTGCTGTTGGGCTGGGGTTCTGCTCAGACCCTGCACAGCTTCTGTGAAGAGTGGACTTCTGAGAAGTGACCTGAGACAATTCTTTGGATGCTGTTCGTCCTTCAGAATTTTTGTCTTGGGCCCAGGGCTGGATGAGGTGCTGCACATGTGGCATCAGGTGTTGTGAAACACAAGGGCTGGCTCTGAGCCCTTGGCCTCTTTCCTGCTCAACTCAGTAAAGGCACCACCAGCATGTGCTTTGGGCTTTTTCCCTCATCAGAAGGATGAAGGCTCTGTCTCAGTGAATGTTGTATTGCACTAAAGAATTTATTTAGTTGTTGTTTTGCACTGGGTGATTTGAAATTTGCACTGAGTATGTTATGTCATGTGGATTGTTATTTCCCTTCTCCCATCACATGGTCTCTCACTCATCCACCCCTCTGCCCTATACCCCTGGTGGTTACCCCTCCCCTCGCCCCTCCTCAATGGTATCCCACTGGCTACAGTCCTCTTCCCCCGCCTCCATTCCCTTGGGTATCAAAGTCCCTTGCAAGAAGGAAGCCCCCTCTTTTCTACCTGGGGGGTTGCAAGAGTCTGAGGTGTCCCTTCACCAGCTTACAAACAGGACACTTGTTCCCACATGGAGAAGAGCGTTTCTGTTCTTTTGCTTTCGTCCATGTAAGACTGTGTGGGCCAGGGTCCATAGCTAGCCCGAGTGGACTCAAACAACAGCCCGAGAGACACGGATCTTACAAGTGACAGCACATCCAGGGTCCTGCTTGGATGCCCCAGGAGAAGATGTTTCCCATGTCCCTGACTTTCCACTATACCCAGCCTTCAATTGCTGTATTTTCCACCTTGCGCCATGAGCCTGGGCAATGTTCATCTATCATGTCTCCAGGCTGCCCTACCAGGGGGTAGGAAAATAATGAAACGGGATGGATGGCCAGAAGCCCAGTTCCTGGCACAAGTCTCCTTAGCCTTTTTCACTGTACGTGGACACATAAAGAACTTTGTATGGAGACCACGTGTCAGAAATGTGAACATAAAAAAGGGTTACTATCGAGTTTTTCTGGCAAAAAAAAGGACACCTTGGTGTCAACTGTACTTGATGGAAGAGTGTAAGTGTCCTAAAAGTATTGCAAATATTTCCACTGTGAAAGACAGACATCCACAGAACTCCAGCATGCTGAGATGAGATTCCTTCTGGGATCTGGATAGAGATTCTTCTCTTTGTAATTTATTCAGGTTTGTTTCTAGAAACACTGATCACACTCTACAAATATCTGTGAAATGCTTAGGCTGTTCAAAGACTCCTCCATTTAATAATTGTTTGCTAGTTTGTTGCACACCCTATCTAAATTCTGGGTTTGGCTTTGGAATTGCTTTTCCTGCCTGCTTTTTGCATAATTTGCACTTGCATGAGAAGGAGTTGAGAAGGTTGAAGAGGTTTCAAGATGGCTACACAAACACTTCTGGCGCAGAGTTTTTTATGAAGACACATTCACACAATTATCCAAAAGTCCTTTGCATACCTTGAACATTTTTTCATGAACTTGAAAAAAAATTAAACTGCATTTTCCCAGACAATGAATGAAGGGGCCACAAACAACATCAAAGCAAATGCGTGTGTGGTTTATTCTTAAAACATTGCAAATACTTCTTTTTTTTTTTTTTCTTATTTTATTTTTTTACAGAATCCTCCCAGCTGTATTCCTGCTAAATTCACTTAGAACCAAATAAGGCATATTTTGGGGCTATGCATTTTTCTAAGCATTTCACAGTTTTTGGGGACATTACTTTAACATCTGGTTTTATTTCCTTAATTTCTTTTCCTGACTCTGAACATAAAATAGTCAGGAAAGTACGATTTCAATGGTAGGATGTTTCTATGCTTTGAAAAAGCTCCATCTTAGTGTATACACTTAAATTCAGAACAAAACAATAAGAATGAAACTCTAATGGCCATATAATTGATATACAGAGATTTTACTTTCGTGTGCAAATATATTGTTCCTGAGATTAGAGAGGGGAAATATCTGAGGACTTGTACACAAAAAAAAGGTGTACGTGAGAGAAGGTCCTGGGGGAAACTGTTTCAAGAGTTAGTTGTAGGTTGTGACAACAATGCTGAAGGAAAATATTTTAAAGTATAATATTGTCCTATGTGCACAGAATATTGTGTTATTTTCTCAGAAAAATGCAATTCCTCCCTCAGTGGAGACAGAACTTATACAAGGATTTGCCAAAAAAGAAGCCGCAGTAAATAGAGCATTGAAACACACCAATACTTTTTCTATGGTAATATTTTTTTTAGCTGTGAGATGTAGATCACAGCCAGATTTCTTATTTTAATATATATATATATATTAATATATATTTATATAAAATTCACCTTTGTTTTGCTTTAAAGAGGAGTATTTCTGAACTTGGAGGATATCAGTTGCAGAAGGAGGCATGAAAGTGCTGCACAACACCACTGGCTTCTGCATCCACAGAGACATTTCTGTTCTTGCTTTTCACAGGCTGCCACCAACTTTATCAAAAGAAGCTGGGAAGAAATAGTAGCGCCTTGTAGATTTTCTCCTTTTGCTTGATTGTGTATCATTTTCCTTACAGGCGAAAGGACAGGAAAGAAACAGCATGGACTAATCAGTTAATTACATATAAATGCAGAGAGATAGACTCTGAACTTTTTGTCCTTTATTAAATTTGTTGTTTCCTTTGGTTTGTGCTTGTGCTAGCAGCTTGAAGCTTTATTGGAAACATTCAAAAAGCACAGTGACAAACTTTTGTGTCTTCATAGCCCTACTCTGGGATATTTATTCCTGGGACCAAACTGGGAAGTGGAATTTTATGGGGTTGGTAATGGACAAAGGTCATGAACAATTTGCTGCTCCCTTCAGAAGCTATCAAAAAACATTGGCTTTCTTTTTCCCCCAGTTATCCAGTTTGGCTTTGTCACACTCTTTGTTGCCTCCTTCCCTCTGGCCCCTGTCTTTGCTCTTCTGAACAACATCATCGAGGTTCGTCTTGATGCAAAAAAATTTGTTACTGAGCTGAGGAGGCCAGACACAGTGAGAGAAAAAGATATAGGTGAGTAATGAAAGAGCATTGCAGTGAAGATAAGACCAAAAATACAATTAAACAAATAAGAAAATTTATAATGAACCCATTAATAAGTTTTTTCTTTCACTTACAGGTATTTGGTATAACATCTTGAGTGGTATTGGAAAGCTTTCAGTGATTATTAATGTAAGTGTTTGGTTCAAGCAGTTTCTAACCATGATCTTGGGAGCTTCTACTGTTCCTTCAATGTATTTTAAAATTCTTTATAATTTATTGTTTATAATTGTTCATATTTTATTGTCCCTTCGACATAATTTAAAAGTGGCTTCTAATTTTCTCAATTGCTCCAATACAAAAGAATACAGATATATTATGTTTATTTTGTTTATTATGCCATATGTATTCCCTAAATAAAATTTTCCTCTATATGCTTTAAGATAAAACATCTCATGCCCTAGGACTTTAATCCTAATAGTTTCTAGTGGGTTTTTAGCCTAGGGATCATAATCTTATAGAATTGTTTATGTTGGAAAATACCTTTAAGGGCATGGAATAATACCAGAGATATTAAAGGTATCAAAGCTCTTTAGAAAGGGAGGTGGTTTCACTACTGAAGGGAGAACTTGTGGAGAGGTTTTATGCAATTTCTTTAATAAAATAGCTCCCAGCACAACAGCACAGCACTCTAATGCATCCGGAGGGTAGTGTTGTTTCACTTGGATGGAGTTCACATTGTTCACTAATTGCTCTCCAGTTTCCAGGAATTAAGGTAGGAAATCTGTGGAACCCTGCTCATCCCCATAATCTAACTACCAGGCATGGACTTCAGCTGTCCAGCACTGAGCTGTGCTGGAGGAGAAAAACTCTCTTGTTTTTCTCTGAATACACTTTCCACATTTATGATCCTTGATTATTTCCTGTGTTGATCAAACTCTGGAAGTGTTTATTTCCTGGGGATTCCAGTAAAGTATGATTAGATACCTTTTCTTGAAAGAAATGTAAATGTGTGCATACCTGTTTGAAAAAGAAATACTGAATGCCCAATTCTGTTTCTCCATCTGGATAATATTGACACAGGAAATTATTATGTAGCAAAATACAGTTTTAAATCATCATAGGATTGTAAAATGGTTGGGGTTGGATGGGACATCAAAGATCAACTCATTCCAAGGCCCGTGCCATGTGCAGGGACACCTCCCACTATCTCAGGTTACTCCCATCCCCATCCAGCCTGGCCTTGGACACTTCCAGGAATGAGGCAGCCACAGCTGCTCTGGGCAACCTGTGCCAGGGACTCAGCATCCTCACAGGGAAGAATTTATTCCCGATATCCAATCTAAACCTGCTCTCTGTCAATGTGAAGCCATTACCCCTTGTTGTGTCACTCCAGGCCCCTGTCAAAAGTCCCTCTCCAGGTCTCTTGAAGTCTCTTCAGGCATTGGAAGGGGCTCCTAAGTCTCCTTCTAAATCCTATTTTTTCCAGGCTGAACAATCCCAATTCTTTTGGCCTGTCTCCATAGCACAGGGCCTTCAGCCCTCTGGCCATATTAATGGCCTCCTCTGGACGTGCTCCAACAGGAGAGAGTCCAGAGCAGAAATCAAAGGGATTCTTAATGATATGATGTAGAGATTTCTGTGACTGATTGCCCTCACAATTACACCAGATTTATAGGATACCAGTCTCATGAGGTTTAATACTGGCATGAGATCCCCCTGTGTGAGATGTGCGAATCCTCATGCTGAGGGGAAAATGGACATTTACACTCAACAGGTTTGGTGTAACTACACCAAAATATAGCCCAAATTATACCAACTGGCTATTAGGTCTTGTTGTAGTTTTTTTTCAAACTAGTGATAAACCTCCTAATGGCTCCAGAGATGAAAAGAATTGGAGCAATGTACAGTCCATTAATTGCTTTTGCCTCTTCCTTAGCTGAGCCTTCCCTTGGAGAGAGCAGATTACTGTGCCTTTCCTTGGAGAGAGCAGATTACTGTGCAAATATTCAGTACCAGTTCTCACAATATAACTCTCCCTTCATTCTGTACCAATTCTTACCATATAATCCCTTCACCATCACTCTAAATTTACCTGAACATGAAAATTTTCCCCTGAATTGCTTAACGTGGAGACACAGATTCACGATGCTGTTGTTTGCTTGTTTTTTTTGTTGTTTGTTTGTTTGTTTTTCCATCTCTCAGGCTTTTGTCATTGCTGTCACCTCCGATTTCATCCCACGCCTTATGTATCAATATGCATACAGCCAGAATGGAACCATGCATGGCTTCATCAATCACACCCTCTCATACTTCAATGTCAGCCAGCTCAAGGCTGGGACACAGCCAGAAAACTCCCTGTTTGCACAGGAGGTTTCATTCTGCAGGTAAAGTACTTGTAAGGGCAGTTTGCATAGTTGAGGGAATTTCCTTGGCTCTTAAGTCATTTTTCAAAGTGGGAATTGATAAAATTCACTTATATGGCCACATATTCAGCAATATTCATGTGCCTTTGAAAATGTGGTTCTGGAAGTGCTGCTTTTAGAGAATTTTCACTGTGTCACAAGGTCTTTAAAAGGGTTTTTTTCAGGGCATTAAAAGGCAAAATATACAATTTAGACAGACTTGATCCACAGAAAAAAAGCAAACTAACACTTTCTTTACTGACAGATACAGCTTTATACATTAAAAATAATGATTTTTTTTTTAAATGGACACCCAGTAACTTGAACCAGATTTTAGTTTCTTTTCTGATTTTATTTATTTTATGACAGACTTTCTCTGTCTTTATTAAATTCAGCTCTTAATTGCTGAGATATGAGTTTTCAATATATTATGCTTACCTTTAGAACCTGCACCAGTCGCCATGTACCTGTCTTCTAATGCAGATACATCTTTTCTGATTGGGGAAAAAAGGCTCAACTTCATTTAAAATATGTCCCAAATACTAGATACCGATAGAATAGTTCCAGTTTGTATGAGAAATCACTAATGTGGTTCCAGCTTTCAAAGTAACTTGGTATTTTTGTAATAATATACAGAAATTCAAAGAGCTGGTTTAAGGCATTACAGCTCAACAGCCTGTCTCCCCTTCCTTCTTAACTCCCTTGAAATCACCCTGTGCTTGGTCTCTGCAATGGCACAAAATAATTATAAAAGTTCCTCTTCCATTTATTTAAGGATAGCCTTAATGTAGAGTGGTTTTCCATCCCTTGCTTTGATGTGCAATATATTTCACACTGATTTTAAGTGGGGTATATATCTTGCCCAACTATAACCCACAAAATGACACATCACAATTTCTTCACTGGAAGCAGGGTAAACAGGGAGAGAAATCTGTCCCTGTCAGTCTGGCAGTGCTGTTGGGATTGCCTTTGTGGGGAACCTACCTTCTCACCTTGACTACAGCAGAGGACAGATGAATGCACTCCTAACTTTTAAGCAACTTATAAGCTAGTGAGCTCTGCAATTCCCCATTTCTGCAGCTGGGACTTGTTTGTTAGCAAAGTGTTCCCTGTTAGAGTATGCAGCATCTCCAGACTTTCAGATCTGTAAGTCTGTGAAATGCTTTTCCACTCTAGCACTTTTTAATTTTTCATCACATGAAATTCGCATGTGTTTTCTTTCAACAAGCATCTTGATCCACTTCACTGTGATTTTGCTACTTTCAGTATGCTGCTTTTTACCTTGTTCCAGCCACTGGCCTCTGTTTATAGATGCTTAAGTGCTGGCGTGTTTGGAAATACGTGCATTAACAGCAGGGTGAAAAGTGCTCCACATGGTATGGTCATACACAGCCAAATACTCAACAGAGCCCAAATACAGGGAGAAGGGAATCATCTACACTGTGTTCAAAAGTGGTCCCTGCCTGATGACACCATCTGAGAAGAGGAAAAAAATTAATGCGTTGGTATGAGTAAGACAGAACTATGGGAACATTTCTCTTATCAGGAGACACTCCGAAAAATATGTCAGCATACACAAACACTGTTTCTCATTATCATCTGCCTCATTTGAATCTTACCAAAATCTCAGCTTTGGACATAACTATCACTGTGATAAAGTATGGGGTCTCTAACTTGCGTCCCAAGAGACAGGCAACCAAACACTGCCCCTCAAGCTGGAAATAAAATCTGTATTTCTGTTTCTGGCAAATGCATTGGGAACAAGCTGACCTCTCTTATTCTTAGATTTCTGTGACCTCTGGAGATAAATGTGGTTGTAATGAGGCTGCACTTTTCTCCTTATGGGCATTGCCAGAGATTAGGTATCTTAAAAATAACCATAACAAGCCAGAAACAACTCTGCCACTGAACATACAGAATACATTCTTCAAATATTTAGAGCAGCATTTTTTTTAGTGCTGTGAAGTCTTTGGCACTGCTTCCAAAAAAAGGTTGCTGTAAAGCTGTTCTCATGCACAGTATTAGTTGTAATTTTACTTTTTTTCTTTCAGGGAAAAATTTGTATAGCTGAAGGCAAAATAGTAGCAAATGGGTTATTTTTATTGGTTTTTCCCTTTTAATCCTTGTAGCCTTGTATGATGATGGAGTACATACAAACCTACTGGTCACACTGAAAAAAGGAAGCAACAGTCATTCAAGAGACTTTTCCTTTAACATGGGTCTGCTCCAACATTCAACGACTTTTTAAAGTGTCTTTAAATTTATTTTCTTAATGTCATGGGATTAATCTCATCTCTTCCTAATGATCAGTGGTGGATGCTACCTTTTTTCCCTGACTAATATTTTTTTACTCCTGCACTGAAGATTCTGTGATTATGGATGTTTTCTCCAATTTCTTCTAAAGGCCAGATGAAGAAGGAAATTAAACAGATTAGCTTATTTGGACTGATTTGAAATTCCACCTATATACATAGTTAGATTTTTTTTTTGCCAGTCTTTTTTTCCCCCCACACAATAAACTTCTGAAATACATTACATTGTCTTAGCTCTAGCTTCAATTCCTCAATTCCTTCCACCCAGCTTCCCCGCTCCTACAATTCTCTACTTTCAGTGCACATTTTTCTATTCTTCCTAATAACTTTTCTGTGCTCTATTCTTCAACCATATTGACCACTCCATATTCTTGTCCTTTTTCTGTGGAATTACAGTTGCTTGCTATTTTGGAAACACAATTGTCTTTGCAGCACTGGTTGGCTGCTATTCCTACCATATCTGCTGAATCAAATATTTTAAAAGTGAAGCATTGAAGAGGTGAGGGAATCAGAGAATCATAGAATATCCTGAGTTGGAAGGGACCCACAAGGATCATCAAATCCTGATCCTGTACAGAAGACCCCAAAAATCACACCTGCGGATATTGTCCAAATGCTTCTTGAGCTAAAAAGATGGTCTTTGTAAAAAATAAACTACCTGTAGAATCTAGGGGTTAGAAAAGGCCCTTTGGAGTCCCATGTGCCAGAGAATAATTAAAAATGGAGGTGGGGAGGAGGCCCAGCTACCTCATCTATAGCTCTGGCAACATTTTCCTTCACGATAAATCATTTGCTAGTGTTCTGTTGAGTGTAGGTTCAGGCATCATAAGCAGTGTGATTCCCAGCTGAGCCAGGTGAAATCTCCAAGGGGTCTGATGTCCTGCAATACTTACATAGTTTGTGAAGCTCAGAATGCATTAAATGGAAAACCCATCACAGTTGGTGACCCTTCCAGGTGAACCTGGGCTCCATTTCAAGATTGGGATTGATTTATAGTGGTCAGCAAAGTCCACAAGAAACTCAGTGGCTTTCCTTGGCTTTGATGTTCAAGCAGATTAAGTTCAAGGAAACTGACTTTGGCCCTTGACGCAGCACTCATACAGATTTGAGCAACATGTGGGAGTCCACAATGTCCAGAACAGTACCAGAGGGGGGATCTGGCAGTGCAGGAACAGCACAGGAATCCTAAGACAGGACGTGTGCATGCACTGCTGAGCAAAACCATCCAGGGGCTAACACAGCCCAGGGAGTTCTTCCCAAAATTAACACAGCCCCCAATTTAAAGTGGTATTCTCCTCCCCATGGGCTGTACCTCATGTCCTTTGTCTCCAGAAGCTGCAGCACAGAATGACATCCAGCATTCCAGACTCAGTTTCTTGGGGGTGGGGAACAGCAGGATATAGGGAATGCATGGACTGCAAATGTGTAATTTAACATGCAAAACCATGTGGGTAGAACCTGAAGGTAATTTTGGCAAGCGCACCTGCAAACTGAAGCTGACAGATTTTATATATGAACCCTCTCCATTATTCCCCAATGGAGGCTTTTGCACAGTCTAATGAATCTTACTGTCAGGATGGGTTTTGTGGTATTCAAAACAGATTTTCCCTTTCTTAATTTCATCCCATTACTCCTAGTCAAACACTGGAAATGGCACTAAATTATCCCTTTCAGTCCTAAGGGCACAATTTGCGCATGGTTATCATGTCCAAGTGTGGCTGTTACTAACCAAAGTGGAGCAATACATGTGCTGCTCTTTAATCTTCTCGATGAGTCAATCTCCCCAGCCCTTGTACTGTTCTCCTGAACTACCTTTAATTCATCGCTGTCTTTTTCTTTGGTTTCCTTTTTTATTTTCTTTTTTTTTTTCTTCCCCCCCCCTCTGGAATCTGCACAGCTGAATGGCTGAATGCAGTAATCCAGGTGTGGATTTACCTGGGCTGTTCAGAGGAAGGCTAATTCCCCGCCCCAGCACCATTGTGACTTTTGTTGATACACCCACAAGTCATGCACTGTCCTGCTGCCATATTTCAAACTTGTGCTAACTTGCTGGCCTCTGCAAGCTCCCGGCTATTTCCACTTTCAAACACTATCCCTTCAAAGATCCTTCAAGTGTTTTATTTTTAATTATTTTCCATTTCCCCATATTATTCTCATTGTGTTTCCTGTCTCCATTGCTTTCTGTGTTTCCTGCTATTTGCAAAACTTTCCAATTTAGGAGCATCTGTGATTTTTATTAGCCTGTTGTTTACTTCCAAATGATTGATGATAATACTAAAAGCAACAGTCTTTACACCGAACCACTAAGGCTCTGTTTTATCCTGTCCAAGGCTAGACAGTTAATTTAGGAAGTGCCTTCCCCATGGCTCCCCCTTTCGTTAATGCAAAGACAGGAATCACCAAAGCATGAGTCACATTTTAGGTGGGCTGAATTATTCCCTGAATTAATCAAGTTTTAGGTGAAATGAATGCAGGTTTATCTCCTTCAGTCTGAAAATGCCTTGGACTATCTCTCTGTTTTCATTTCAGCATTTTATTCCATGTACATTGATGTCAATTTACATTATAAAATAAAGGGGACTTCTGTCAATCCTCTAAAATCTGGACATTTCAAAAGTTAAAAGAATGTTCTGACTTTGGTTACAACTGTGAAAACCAGACTGAGTGTGTTAAATTTAGTGGAGGTAGTCCAGCTCTAATTCTGAAGTTGTATTTCATAATAAGGGTTGAAGTAGGAACATCTGGAGGATTTGATTCTTTGAGTTTTGTGATCGGAAAATGCATTAATCACAGAAATTGGTGCTGGAGGAAATTGCTGTAACTGTGATAACTGAGCTGTTTCCACCTCCAGGTTCAAAGACTACAGAGAACCACCTTGGTCCCCACACCAGTACGAGTTTTCTAAGCAGTACTGGGCGGTCTTGTCTGCTCGCTTGGCTTTTGTGATTCTATTTCAGGTAAGTTGCTTCACTTTCAGACACAGAAATATCATCATAGATGAATCCAAACGCATGTTCCAAACCAGCCCATGTCCAAGAGACGTGGAAAGCGAGACCCACAGCTTCCTTAGCCCTTGGTGTTAGCAGTGATCCCCAAAATACCCCAAGCTTTTGAATGTTTAAGTGGACTTTGTCAACTTTCATACTCTCAGAGGCACCACTTGTAGAAAGCACATAAATGCTGTGTAAGCTTGTTAACGGCTGTTCTTTACCCAAAACAAGAAATAAAGAGAAGTAATAAATCATCGAAAGGTTTTTCTACTCTCTTGAATGGAGCAGAGTAAATTGTCCCCAGTGTGAGGATTTCATTAGCAAGGGATTTGCCGTCATGGCTTGCCTTTCCAATGGCTTCCTTCTGCCCTCCTCCATGATCTGGGATCCTTCCACAACCAAATTGGGCCCGTCCCTCTTTTTCAAATCTGTCTTTCTTTTTTCCCCACCTGCCAAGTGTTCCCAAGTTTCTATGAATCTTGCCTGGTTTGTATTGCCCTCTTCTGCTTCTTTGCCGTGCCTTCAGTAATTTTCCACCACTGGCTGCAAAGCACTTGAAAGCAACTGGTTCTGCTGGGCTTCAAACCCTCTGCCTGTTCTGCCAGAGAACATTCCCTGCTTAATTAGCTCCATTGTCTTGGATGGGGATGGAGAGTTCGTGCTAGCAGCCCCTTCAGCCAACTGCTCCCACACATTTCCAGGCATTACACAAGTCACTTCTCAAAGCACTATGACAATACAAACCCTCAAAACATTTCTTTCCTATAGATTTCACAAGCAAGCAAAACTTTTTGCCCAGTCTGCTTCCTGCTTGATGTTATAAGCAGCACCTGTAATCACCTTGACACCTGAGGTTTGGGATTTTGGCTTGCACAGTGTGGCAGTATAAAAAAAAAATCCTGCTTATCAGCAGACAGAAGGATTCGAGGACAGAATGGCCATGAAAGTTGTCTGCTGTGTGCTCAGGCCATACTGGAAACACACGGGTGTCTTTGCCTTGTGTTTCAGGATTTTTGATGGTATTGGAGGATGTCCTTATATTAATGAATTCTGAACTCAGTACCAAGGAATTGCATGTTGAGAACTGAGCACCTTTGGATGCCTGTAAAGAATAAAGTTGGTTTAGCTACTAAGGCCATAGATTATTTGATGATTCTATGTCCCTTCCTATTTCAAACCTAACTGAAGCACGTGTTTAATTCAGCCTCTACACTGACGGGTAGCTGTGCACAAACCTGAGCTGCTCCTTGAAATAAAACCTTAATCAACTGCTTAATACCACACACCACCAGCAAAATGTGTTTGACATCTATCTCATAGCTATAACAAAGGTTTGGTTTTGCTCCAGTGTGAGTATTTTTGATTTTTCATGCTTGCTTCACATCTACTGCTGTGCTTGCAGAACCTGGTGATGTTCCTCAGTGTTCTGGTTGACTGGATGATCCCTGACATCCCCAAGGACATCAGTGAACAGATCAAAAAGGAGAAGACCATGCTTGTTGACTTCTTCCTGAAGGAAGAGCACGAAAAGCTGAAGCTGATGGAAAGCTTTACTGCACACGACAAGCGGAAGCACAGGACCGGGACCAAAAGCAGAAGGACCAGGGCTGCCAGCTTCTCCCAGTGTCACTGCAGCCCCAAGGGCAGCTTCACTTCCTTCAGCTCACAGCACACTGTGGTGTGACTCCTGAGGGAGGGGAACAGCCTGTGCTTGCCTCTGCTTACTACATGGTGTGATACTGAGCCTAGAACAAGGGAAGGAGAGAAGGGACAGGGAGCAAAAGGAGGCTCTTTTGCTTCCTTAGAATCTCCAGATGTGAGTGGCTCTGTTACAATTTAAATGCCCTCTGGGCTGCAGCATTTCCAGTTTTCATCACTGTGAGATAAGGGCTATACTGGGGCTGTAGCTGACAATGCATGCGAGTTGGGAAGGCATGCGGGAATTCTCCTGGCAGGAATTCTCCTGGCAACCATCCCTCCTCCTGCAGATGCCCGATGGGGCACTCCTGCTCTAGTCTCTATCCTTGGGCAGGTTGGACTGACTGGGAGGAAGGACTGACCATGGAGAAGGACTGTCTTTGGAGAAGAACTGACCATGGAGAAAGGGCACACACCACATGGTCTCTTGAGCTGCAGATGCCAGCAGAGGGTTTGCAAACATGTGGAGTCTGAAGGAGTCTGTGCTTCCCTAACCTACACTGCCAGAGGGTGCCACCTCTGGAGGGCATGCAGGGCTCTGGGAGATTTGGGAACAGAAGGAATTTAAATCACTGGGCACTTGCATCTATGGATATATTGTGCTTTGCTTAGCAGTAGCTGGAAGGCATATGCTGGTGAGTAGGGAGGCCATCAGAATGGCTGAAGCTCCCAGAACCAGGGAAGCTCCTTTGCACACATTGTCCTGAACAAAAAGCTAAAAACCAAACCTTGCATGTTTGATTCTCCTCTCACTTAGACTTGGAATTCAGCCAGTGTCAAGAAGAATCATGCCACTGAATTACCAGTGCAAAGCTGAGGAGTGAGAATGGAATCAAGCCCTGTAAATCACGTGGCATCTCCACGTACACTGTATGTAAAGTAACCAAAATTGCTGCTGTTGTGATTTACTGTAAAGTAAAATATTTTGCAGAACTGCATTTTGCTGGAAGGTAAACATGTTCACTAAACAATCTTTCACCTACAAGCATTTAAGGAATAATTTTACTCTGTCATTAATGAAAGTTAAACTTAAAAAATCTGTTTCTTTTCCTGTTGATTTTGTCTCTAACCCAGCTTGAAATTCAGAGTCTGCACAAAAGGTTTTCTTCTCAGTTTGTCTTCTCGACAATACTTTCAAAACCAGAGAAAATACAAACCAAAATAAATACTTCAGCTTCAGCCATTCTATTCAGGATTTCTCTTTAACATAATAATGTTATTTTATATATATCTGAAGCCTAAAATTTTACAAAATTTTACTAATGTCTTAGATGATTTTTCTCTGTGACAACTTTTGGTACATAAAGGGAGGTGCAAAAATAATTATTCATTTAGTGCCCAAACTAAGGCACCTCAAAATGGGAAAACTGTTTCAGGCGGGCTGAAATGAAAAAAAAAAAATCTTGGAGTTTCGTTTTTAAAATTTACTTTTGGGTTATGTATTTCTTCAACATAGAAATGGACTTTGAAAAGATAATGTTGTCTGAAATAAAATTGCAAATGTTTAACTTTGTTGAAAAAAAGTGAGTCCTCTCCAAATGTTTTCCTCTTTTTTCCTGTCAAAACTCCTTGTTTTGTTTTGTTTTAATTTTTTTAGGTGATTGAATGAGTTTTTTGTTTGTTTGTTGTTTGCTTTTTAAGTCTTTGGCTCCCTTACGGAAACCTGTGACAGGGCTGAGACATAACCTTTGATTTCTTCCCTCTAAGATCAACATTTAAATGAGGGAATGGTATCTCCTCAAAAACAAATTGTCTCATTTTACTTTCAAAACGCCAGCAAAGCCCTGTTGGGGATTCCATGGTCTAACGTATTAAGAGAGTCAATATTTATAGCATCTATTCCCTCTTTTACACCAAGAGGATGCTCTGCTGTTGGACCTGTGAATTTGAAACTGTTGGGGCTTTGAAAGTATCTGTGCTTGTTTTGTGCAACCCTAGTTTTTTGAAATTCAATCAATTCTCTTGTCCTAAGGTGACATTATGATGCTTGTATCCCCATCCATGTGTTCTGTTTATGCTGGATATCATGTTCTGTGCCTTCAAGACTGGCTCTGAAGAGTGAATGTTTTGTTTTGGTTTTGCTATCAGCCGCTCCCCAACGGCTGGAGGGACACAGAGACAGGGCAGCACATAGTGCTGCTTTTGCTTTTTGCTTGGCTTTTCACTTTGCTCTTGCTCTTGCTTCTGTTTTGCTCTTGCTTTTTGCTTCTGCTCATTAGTTGGTTTAGCTAAGCAGTCCAAATTTTCCCTGGACTGTTTCTCCTTTCCCTTTTTTGGACCTATTTGAACATGCTCCGGACTGGGACCTAGGAAACACTGGGAGTTTGCACCTTGTGGCCGCAGCAGCTACCCCAGCACCAGAGGGACTGAAAACAGAGTGACCACCCCCAAGAGAGACTTTCTGAATTTGTCACCTTTTGCAGAGCAGTGAAAGAGTGTTGCCATCCAGTATTGTTCATTTTGTGTGCTGGGGGGTGCTGTGCCTGTTAAATAAACAGGTTCTTTCCACTTCTCTCTGAGGAATTCTTCCCGAACCGGTTGGGGGGAGGGAATCCTTCCAAACCGTGTGGGTTTGCTTTCTGGAGGGGCCCCCTTTTGGAGGTTTTCTCCCAAATTTGCCCTAAACCAGGACATCTCTTCACTCCAAAATGTCTCTGATGGGGAGAAAATATCTTTCTAAACAGTAAAAATATCAATTTTGATTGTCATAATTCTTCCTCGCCTTTTTCCAGGAATGTGGGAGGGTGTGCAGAAATGGATTTAAAAAGGGATTGCACACAGGTTGCACAGTGATGAAGGATGTTCAGAATTAAGGGTTTCCTTAAAATAGCACCATTTTGTACATTTTGTACACTCTCCCTCCATCCAGGAAATACCTTTTTAAAAACTGTGAGTCACTCCAAAGCAATCAGAAAAATGTTATTCCAAAGTTGAGTGCATTAGGCTGTTGTTACATAGGATTTCCATAACAAGCAACTGAAATGCTAACTGTGGTCCAAAAATGATAAAGTTGTTCTTGATTTCCTGGCACAAGGAACTAGAGAAGCCAGCAGATGCACACTGATGCTCTGCAAGTTCTTCTGAGGTTTATATATTTCACCCAAACAAGGCTGGGAAAGAGGTATGTCAGCAATCCCGGCTGATGTCCAGATGGGATCTCCCTTGATATCACAAATGGGACAGGCAGTTCAATTATCTTTATCTCTGATAGACTTGCTGTTTCCCCCTTAAACTTGAGAGTTTCATTCACTGAGGATTCCTGCTGGTTTGATAGCTGACTCAGGTGCACTCCCTGAGGATTGCACCCTTTGTTGTATTTCTATGGCAACCTCTGGATTCTCCTGACACTGCTTCCCATCAGCTGCTGTAATTGTAGATCACTGATCAGGTATTTGGGCATTCTCAGGTTCCAGCTTATCTTTTTTGGACAAAGCCAGACTTTATCTCCCCCTTTGTTATCAGCAGGATAATTGTAAGTCCACCCACAGAGCTCCCCCTTGCCATAAGTTGTGCTTCAGAAGCAGAGAATGGCTGTTCCAATAGATGTGCATGGGGATGCTCCATAGGGACCAAGGGAATAGAGATGCAAGTAGAGGCACAAAGGTAGCAAAACCTGTGGGCTATTGTCACTCCTTGCTTTAGCAATGAAAACCAGCTAAAATCTCTGCAGGGAAAAGGGGAAAAAAAGTAAGCAGAGAAGGAATTGCATACAAATTTAGTGCAGAATTTCATAGCCATTTTGGACCACTCCAGATATAAAGTGGAAACCCCAATTAAACAGGCAAACAAATGAAAAGCAGCATGTCTGTGTGTGTGAGTAGCTAACACCACACTGGGTGCTACAGCTAGTACCAAAACTCCAGATCCAAACTCTAGTATGCATGGAGCTTCATCAATAGGAACATTTGAACCTCCATATCTAATCAGAGCAGTGCAAATAGGAAGCAACAAAAAGGAGGAGTGGAATAGCTTGTATAAAGCTTTACCAGCTCCAGCTGGATGTGAGCCTGTCATGTCAGGCAATGTGAGGTGTGTTTACCTATCCAGCAGAAACTCCAGTTTGCTGCTTTGTTTACCACAACTTCTCCCTGGGACTGGTGGTGCAGGATAGTGTCAAACAGCTTTGAGGAGTTATTCAGGAGAAGAAATGGACCCAGATGGAAGGAGCTTCCTGCTCCAGAGTCACTCCATACTCAAATGCCATCAGTAAGAGGATCTAGCTGATCCACACAGCCACGTGAACCCTCTTCCTGTGCTTATCTCTAGTTTTAAAGGGGGTTTTTAGGAACTGAGTGAAGCTGTGGGAATGTTGGCCTTTTCTGTCATGTCTTCTTCATGCAGACCTTGCCCACTTTTTAAATCACCAGCCTTAGATACATTTTTTTTGTGATGGGTATCACTGGCTTTTCAGTCCTCATCTCGGGATATAAAAAACTTTGCTGTCTAGACTACTCCTGCAACATTAATGACACTCAAACCTTTCCTTTTTCCAAGAAGAAAAGGGTGACCTCTGTGGAGGTCTGCTTGTTAAATAATTGGTTGGAAATGCCCAGTCCACCACACACAATATTCGCCACTATTAGAAATAAACTCCTCTGACTACAGCAATATAACATCTGTTGCTGCTCTGCAGTCTCACCCTTTAATTAACCACAGATGGTCTCTCTGTTCCCTGTCTAGTCTAATTATTTTGCTTTTGAAAAGAAAAAATAAAACAGTTTTGTTTGTGAGCTGATCTTTGTAGGTAAATTCCTGAACACCTTGTACTGGATGTCTTGTGTGTCCTGGAACATAAAATTTCAGATACAACAGTAGAATTGCATTTAAAGGTAGGAGACGAGGAGGATTTACACCTGAACTCCCAGTTCTTACCTTGCAAGGGCCACCAGTCCATGGTTCATCTGAAAGGCCCACAGACAATGGAGGCTGAAGAATATTTTTAGCAAAAATACGAGTACAGAGTCTGTATGAACAACATGCATCCTTCTCAAGGAAAGGTCTGCACAAGATTTTTACTAAACGTGTTTTGATCTATCCTAAATCCCCCAGTACCACCAAAACTCTGAATATTCCCTGCAGTTCCCATCCTTTACCCATCATCTGCAAATGTATTCAATTATTAATTGATTATTCAATTATTAATAGCTGCATTAATTAACAGGGTGCCTTGCTTCCTCTTTCCCAGCCCCAGAGGAATTGTTAAAATCAGCCAGATTCCATAACAACTGCTGAGACAGACTCATAATACTCTTTATTTGTACATAATGATCTAATTAAACATTTTTATTTTTGTGTATTTTCGGTTGCTTGTTGACACAATTCTGCAGCTTTATTTTTCCTGATTCTTAGGACTTTCACTAAAAACAAGTCCTCTATTCACAGTGTTTCCAAGCCACTCCTGGTTCCACAGATACAGCTTCAATGAGCAAAATTATTACTATCAAAGAATTATATGTGTCTCTAATGCAATCACCTGAGGCAAGGAAGATTCAAACCTCACTGGAATCAGTGGAAGTCTTTCTTTTGGCTTCAGTGTCCCCTTGAGCTGAGGGGTTTTTTTTTCCTCTGTTCAATTCCGTGTGCAGCTTTTAGCAGTTAGGTAGAAAAACTGGGATAGCAGTAGAAAAATGTGCATCCCCAGCAAACTTCCATTGCTGTGGCCCTCAGTGAGTCCCACTGTGGAAAATGTGCACTGCCAGCAGTTTGGGATTTGACCCTGCATTTTCCAGCTATAGGATCACTCTACAAAACTGGCTGGCAAATTTTGTCTGCATTAATCCTGGTGTTAGGGCTAGCTTTAGTGAACTTGATTTTCAGAACTGTGCTTCCATGGGGAAGGACTTAAGGCAGACACAACTGTTAGTCACTTTTGAAAGCTATCATCCTTGAATTTAAATATACAAGGAATATTTAAATATATAAGGAATATAAGGTTCCACCATCTAGTTAAACTTGTGCAGTTTATATCACAGATATCAATCCTTATATCAGGCTCCCTGTAATTGAGCATTGTAGTGTCTGATTTCAGTAACTTCAGGGATGTGATTAACAGGGAAGCAATGTGATCCATCAGCTTGGAAATGCTACTGCAGCCCTCCAACTGAACCATGCATTTTTGAGAAAGACTGTGGAAGTTGTGCCTTTAGGACCAGAAGGAAGCTAGGTAGGAAGGTAGAAATGGGCAAGGAAAGGAGCTCCATTAAGCTGTGGGGATAATGAGGGATCTGCACAATTTTTGCTGGTATATCAGAGCCTCATAGTATCTTATTCCAGTCCACAGCCTTATTCTTTGCTGGAGGAAGCTGTTTTCTGCTTAAAGGGAAATCACAACCCTACTTGAATCTGCCCCACAAGATGAAATCTGCAGTGATTTCTGCAGTGATTCCTGACTTTCCTGATGCACTTTAAGCACAAAGGGAAGCAGAAATCCAAGCAAAAACCTTGAACAAATACACAGAGATATTCTAACATTTTCTGCCCAGCACTCATACAGACACCTCTCCTAATGAGCTAATTCTTAAGAGGATTATTTTCCCAGAGCTTTTCCAGTAGCCACTTTAAATAAGGGTCAAACAAACATGACAGTATTCTGATATTCAATCTTGCAGGTGTGGTTTAAGATTTCCTCTGGCATCTAGTTTTTCCCCCATCTATTATGAAGCTTTTTTCAAATGATGATTATTTTTAATTCAACAGCTATATCTGACTTGTACAACTCGAATCTCAACTAAATTCAACAAAACATCCTCTGTTGATGCTAGGAGAGGATTTTGACTTGTTTTTGTTGTTATTTTGCTACATCTAATCTTTTGAGATACAACAACATATTTTCATAAGAGTTTGGAAATACAGAAGGTCAGTAAGGACATAGCCCTGTTAGGATATTTAGATCTAGAATTGTATTCCTACTGCCAGGACTGATGAAGAGCCTGAAAAGGGGAAAGATTTAGTTTACAAAATGTGACTTAGCTATAAAACCAAAATAAATCAACAGTAAAGACTGGATTAACGAGTTTCTTTTTTTTGTCTTTTTTTTCCTGACAAGAGTAAATAAATATACCCCTGACACTGTTCATTCCAATGACATGTAGAACTGGTTCCAGCAGATGGAGCAAGAAAGCAGAAGGAAAGCAATGCCACATACCCAGGGCACTCAATCACAGGAGGTGAGTATTGAGTATAGAATCATTTAGGGTGGGAAGGACCTATAAAATCATCATGTCCAACATGTTCATGGGGCAAGACATGAACTGCACACAGGTTCACAGAACAAGCTACAAAGCATCAAGAGGAGAAAGCGCTTTGAAAGCTAGTCCATGGTTTCAAGTTCAGTCAGGAACACTCTTCACCTAACTGACATTGACAGGAGTTTTTCCTTGGAATTGGCTTAGTAGCTGAAGAAAAATAACTTGGGATTTTCTCCAAAACCAAGAAAATACATTAATTATAACTGGCTTGTTAGTCTCTTGGCTTTAGTGGAGATTACAGCAGCTTAATCCTTCAGCAGAAGCTAATGCTGTGAAGAAGTATTAAAAGAGAGAAGCTTTACATTTCCCATATATCTCAAGCCTCTTATTTCTCACTGCCTGTCTCCTCTGACTCTGCATGTGCTGCATGTTTTATTGTTTATTATCAATTTGTGTGTCATGGCAAGGATCACATGCCCTGCACAGGCACAAACCAGCTGAGCCCCAGCTCCTGGGAGACACTGCAGCACCTTGGGAGCCAAAATAAGGCCAAGCTCTTCTTTTGGAATGAAATGACTTTTTTTTTATTATTATCATTTTTTATATTCCTTCTGCCCAAGTTAATATCTTCTAAAAAGTTACCATCTTCTAAAAAACAAAATAAAACCCACCATCAAAACAACCCCCCTTGTTATGGTGGAAATGAATGAGAAGAGGTCATGCTGAAATCAGTGATTTTTTTTTTTCACTGGACCTATTTATCACAGAAGCCTCCGGCAGACGAGCAACAACATCCGCGAGGTCTGTGTCCCGTCATCATCCCAGGAAATCTGTGACACCCAGCTGAAGGGAAAAGGGAACATCTGGGAGCACCGCTCCTTCCTCTGCTCACAGTTCCAGGCTCAGGGGAAGTCTAGATTTTTCTTCTTGCTCTTTCCCTAACTCCCAAAGCTGAGACTCAGCCCTGTGGGACCATCTCCAAGCCCTGTGTGGTCACCCCCACTGGCAGGTATTTTAGAGGCGATTTCCATAGGAGTTTTTCGAGAGAAGTCTGCTTGGCTTCACTTCCCAGCTTCATCTCTCTGTGATTTCCTGAGTCCCTTTGCCAAAATTGGGCTGACCAACTTATTCTGAAAATATGTGGTCAACTTCCTTTTAAAATCATACAGAAAAAAACACCCAAGCCCCAAGAAAACTATTGCAAAGATGCTGAATTCCTTTAAAAGAGCCTGCTTTTTGAAGGGCATTTTTGGCAGAGACTGTGTGTCTATGTTTACCATGTGTAGGACCCGGCTGGGATGAGATGCTGGTGCTGGCACCTGCCTGCAAGGCTGCCTTGAAGCTGGGCAGACTCTGATCAGTGGCTTGGGTGGGGCACACACATAGTGGAAATCATGGAATCATGGAATGGTTTGGGTTGGAGGGGACCTTAAAGATAATCTCATCCCAACCCCTGCTGTGGTGTAACTGAGGCCTTCCAGTGCCTGATGTGGTGTAACTGAGGCCTTCCAGTGCCTGAAGGGAACCTACAGGAAAGATGGAGAGAGACTCTTGACAAGGGCTTCGAGTGACAGGATAAGGGGCAATGGCTTCACACTGACAGAGAGCAGGTTTAAATGGAATATCAGGAGGAAATTGCTCCCTGTGAGGGTGGGGAGACCCTGGCATAGATTGTGCAAGAAGCTGTGGCTGCCCCATCCCTAGAAGTGTTGAAGGCCAGGCTGGATGGGACTTGGAGCAACCTGGGATAGTGGAATGTATAGGTGGTTCCTGTGCTGAGGTTCCCATCCCAGGGCCAGCAGCAAATGCATGTTGGTGCTGTGGTCATTCTTTTATTGCCCTCCTTTCTGTGACATGTTTCTGGGGCTGCCTCAGCTTTAGAGTGCCCAGCTTTGGTTTGTAATGTCACGTCACCCTTGCAGCAGCACTGGTATGGGAGCATCTGTGCCTGTAGTGCATTATAGACTGCAGTGGTTCTTCCTGCTGCAGGTAACCCCGGCAGGTTTGTATGGTTCCCTAGTTTCTCTTTTTTTTTGATTAAAAAAAAACCAAACCAAAACAAAAATCTGCCAGTTTTTCTATCTATTAATTCTCCCTTACCAGGTTCAAAAGCAGCGACTCACTCATGTCCAACAAAAGAAGCCTTTTCTCAGATGTTCTCTGGAGGTCTGCTGTTCCCTGGTGGTCCTACAGCAGGTCATCCAGGAGCAGAGAGGAAGCTGAGGTGTGTGTCTGGAGCAGGGGGTGCAGGGCAGCCAAGGGAAAGAACAGGGATGTTCCCACCTACCAGCCCCCGCTGCAGGTGTGTGTTCAAGTACACACCACTCATACGCTGCAGGGACAAGAGGAGGAGGGTGGGCACCTGGTGTGAGGAGGTAAACCCAGTTCTTCTCTCCGCTTTCTCTCCCTCCAGTAAGAGGACAAGAGATGGGAGTGAAGGGAGCTGGAACCAGGGAAGGAAGGGAGCCAGGGAGCAGGAGGCTGTGCTCACACAGCATTTCGCAGCTGTCCCCTGCCACTGCTTGCACAAGCAAGTGCTTGGACGAACACCTGCTTGGACAAACAACCACGTGGAGCCCTTCCTGAGCTGCACAGGACCAGGCCCTCTGCCTGGGCCTGGGGAAGCACAAGTGAGGGAACCTAGTGCAGAGAGATATCTGGCACTTTTAATTAGTCTATTTTTGCAAAGAATCTATGTCTGGACATAAAAAATTTCCATTCCAAGCTGTAACAGAATTGCCCATGTCAGCTGCTCAGGCATCACTGCCCTGTATGGCACATCCTTGCAGAGATGGTGCACTTAAAAGAAGCACAAGGGCAAAGAATTCTGCTCTGAATGTCTGTAAATAATTTTTAATTAGCACCAATTAAGGGAGAAAAAGGGGAGGGGAAAAAAAAGAAGTGTTTTGCTTGTAGATGCTTTATGATGGAAAAGGATGGAATTTGTTAAATAAATAAATAATTCCTTTTGAATTAGTCACCAGGTCTAATTAAGTGATACCAAGGGGACAAGGAATCAGAGGAGCAAGTTTGAAAGAATATCTAGCTTAAACATAAGATAGAAGTAGTATTTGAAAATATCAAAATAAACAGTGTGCATGAATGTTTTTCTTGGGATGAGCCAAGGGAAATATTTTCCTGAATTTGGCCCATACAATGTGCAACAGATGAAACCAATCTGGTTGTTCTTTTGAATGAATTGCACAATTAGTGGATAAAGGGAGATCTAATGGATGCTTAAGCAATGCCTGTGTGTCATTTGAGCAGCATTACCCTCTAAATCCTGATGTTTGAGTCTGCCTTATCCTATAATTGACTTTCTCTGGTGGTGGTGTGACTCCTTTGACTCCAAGGGGCTGATTTCACCTACTGGAAAGAGGAAACATCTCTTTGATTCCTGGCAAAAATTTTAGATGTTTCAGCTCTACTGGCAAGAAGTCTGCACTTGCTGGGGGATTTTTCTGCTCCTTTAAAATAGAGATACAACTAACATCTCTAACGTGATCCCAGGAAAATCTATTAGTCACAGCCAAACCATCCAGGGAGCCCAGGGGATCCTCTGCCCTTGCAGTGCTGCTGCCAAGGGTTTCCTAAAGCCTATTGGGTTTTCATTCCAGCAGCTACCCATGGGTTCTCAGCACAGCTGTGGGTGTGGAGATCAGACATCCCCCTTGGAGTGGCCACCTGCTCTGCCCTCTCAGACTCTGGCACCAATCACCAAAGCAGAGGTGAGAGGAGACCCTTCAAGATCCAATAAGAAATTTCAGATCCTGTACTGTCACTGCTGAGGCATGCTCCCCATCTGCTCCTGCTCCCTTCCTGTGTAAAACCTAGGGAAACTTCAGGGAGCTCTGAGGAACACCTCCAGCTCTGGAAATGAGACAAAACAACACAAAAACGGTGGGATTTACATGCCTGTTGTGGCACATGGTAAGCATTAAATGCAGAAGAGGCTACAATACCACACTGTGCACAAGTTTCTGTTAAAACATAAATTTTGCCTCTGTCCTCAGTACAATTTGCTAGTAACAGTAAACCTGAATTTCCCAACACTGTTCAGGAAAGATGTTTTTTTTAGTATGTGCTTGTGTGTATCCCTGGTTTGTGCGATTTCCAAACTCAAAGCTACGTGAAGCTGGAAGGAGCTTTGGGAGCTTATATCAGCGCACATGAACAAAAATTGTCGTAATCCACTGTAACAATCAAAAAAACCATGCATTAAAAAAAAAAAAAAAAGGTGAAGCCCAAATAATAAAACAGCAATAAAATACTACAAACAAGAGCTTTGTTTCTGCCTCTGCCAAGGGAGACGAAGCTCAAAGGATAATTTGTGTTCGGCCTTTCCCAGCTGAGGCAGAAACAGAGCTATGCTGCATTACTGAGATGAAGGAAGTGCAAAAAGGGATTTTTTTTCCTTCCCCTTTGTACATCTGCCTTGTGTTATTCCCGGAATCCTGATGTCAGTGCATCTGAGGGAAGGATTTGGAGAGTGTCACCTGCTCAGCAGAGCTGGGTGTTTGAAGGTGGGCTGGCAAGGCTGTTGTAGGTGGCACTTGGCAAGGTGTTGTAGGGGGACAGCACAATTTGTTGAATTCTTCCATCCCCAAAAAGAAATACAGGTTGTCAGAGAGAAATATTAAAGGTTGATTCCTTCTCTGCCTTAGAAGTTTCTCTGCACTGTGTTGGGTATCCCCTACCAAAAAATGTTTTAGAAATGGTGCTGACCATTGTAGTCAGGGAAGGAAGTGTTATTCAAGACAGTCCTTGTGCTGGCTTGGCCTTTTAATATTAACACAGCTTGCTACAGAAACTGGGACAAACTCTCCCTTTGCCATGGGAGATATTACTAGAATGAGTAAAAAATGAATCTACACTCATCTCAGCTTTCAGGAGCAGGCCTTTTAATCATTACTAAATGCATGGCAGATAGGTGATATAACATGATAAGTAGAGAGAAAAATGTGGTACCTCTAAAGGGATAGGGTAGATTATTTATTTATTTATTTAGTTTGTTATTTATATATCACAGTTACCAGATGCATTCAAAACTTTTTATGTTCTTTTTACATTTCCAATCCCTGTTCTCTTCAGAATGGTTCTCCCAGGATTTTAAGGCAATAGGTAAGAGAAATGGGGTTAAGCTTTTGCACGGGTGATATAAACCCTTCTTCACCTGCCAAATGTTCCAGGGATGTTATTTATGGCCATAATTGATACTATTGAAATTAAATACCTGGAGACCTTGTGTTTGGCTGCTGGAGTATGACAGGTAGCTCACTTTCTTCCTTTTCATTTTAAAAACAGGCTCTCCTTGGACTACATGTCTGTCCCACAGAAATATGGCAGAGCTGAATTCCCTGATGTAAGTCTGCTGCCTCCATCCTGTCCCTGCTGATATCCAGCACTGGTTATCCAAACTTTCATCTTTTTTTCTTTAAAACACTGCCATCTGTTGTTTCCAGATGGTTCAGTCTTCTGTTTATCCACAACTTTGTTCCAGACCATATGGAAAAGATATCTATTTTTAATTAACCATCATATTTTCTTAAAAAACATACTACAGAGATGAGAAAAAAATAGGCCTTGCTTACGCAGAGCTGCTCGTGAAGGGATGACATTTTATTATGCACTGGAGCTTCAAGATTTTGACCATGTGGCCATTCAGAACATTCAGATACCACAGAAGCTGCCAATTTTGCAATAACACAAACATGCTTGAAGCATTTGAAAGCTCTTGTCATATATATATATATATATATATATATATATATATATATATATTTCATTGGTATTAACACATTAATCAAGTCATTTCCATAGAACACTACTTAGAACACTACTTCTAAATAGGCCATTTTCAGCTTTTTCCCTCTGCAGTCAGAAACTCCTCATAGAATCATAAAATGGTTTGGGTTGGAAGGGACTTTGAAGATCATCTTGTTCAAAACCCATGCCATGGGAAGGGATACCGTTCACATTTCAGGTTGTTCAGGGTTCCATCCTGGCTCTTCAAGGTTAGTTTCCTCCCAAAATTGTCCTGTACTTGTGCTGTGAGACCTCATCTTCACCATGAACCAGAGAGCAGTGAAAAAAAGAGACAATGAGGACATTGCCTTCAACTCAGAGCAGACATGAAGGAGGTAAAAAAAAGTCAGTAGAGGTACTCATCCAGGAATTCATCTCGATGAGATCAATTCCTTCTTTTCTTTCCTGAACCTGAGTTTCTGATAAAAGAATTTTCAATGCTAAAAAGTGAAGGAGATACCAGGCTCGGGCAGAAATAGATTTCTTCAGGACTTAAAAAAGAAATAAATATAAAAGGATGTTATTTTTAGGAACTGACTATGCTTATCATTCTTCAGTTCAAAGGAATATTTAGAATGAGAAGTTGAGTTTCCACTCAAAGCCATCCTCTTTGAAGCAGGATAAAGGCCTGGCCTTCCATCCTTCAAACAACTGCAAGATTTTGTCCTCCTGAGTTACAGTCTTGTCCTCCCAGCCACCCACAAGCAGCAGCCTCCCCCAGATACAGGCAGATTATGGCTCTGTAAAGTGACCCAAGTTGAAACTAAGGAGGGAAACAGGTGTCAGGTGGCCAGCACAGACTGGTACAGAACTGCTTGGGTCTCTCGAGCTGTTCCTCCCCTCTAATTTACCAGCTCTCAGTGTAGCCAGGAGCAAAAAGGAAACAAAAGGCAGTGGTGCAGATGTGGGAAATCCTGCAGGCAAGATCAAAATCTAACTGCATGCTAAGTGGACAGACAATAATAATGTGTGTTACATTTAATTAATCAGAGAATTAGCTAGCCCTAGCTGAACACTGGTTCCTTTCTGGTGAATATTTACAGGCTGCTTCTCAGCTTGAAACAGAGCCAGATAAATTTTTTTGCCCATTACTTGTAGTACTTTATCCAATTTTCATCCACTTGAGAGTGCTTGAGTGCAGATCCACCAGAGTTCTGGAAAAGAAAATTGTGTGAGGGCTCTGCAAAATGTGCTTTCTTAGATGTAAGGCATGGACAACGCAGTATCTTTCACTGCTATTTTATATTACTTTATCTTTTTTGAATGATCAAAAGAATACCTGGCCAGGTGAACAGTCAGAATGATCTTACTGTTCTATAAAGCTCATCTCTGTGGGACATTGTGCCTTTTATCAGCTCATTTTACCTGTCAGGAGCTTGTTCGGCCTTTTCCAACGCTACTTGTTTCAAAAGTCTTCAGTGTTTACATCTTAGTACCAGTGAAGTGGAGGTCCCCAAGTGATATTCCCATTTTTAAATATATTTTTCACTTTTTCTCTGGAAGCAGTGATCATTAGCTAGGAGTGTGTTTGGTCATAAACAAACAAAATCCTTGCATGAATTTACAGACAAAAAGTTTTTGGGATTAGTTGAAAAACAAAATAGGGTTGTTTTTTTTCCCTTATAGGAAATTGTAAGGACAAGAATATGATGCAGTCCTGGGTGCAAGAATCCCAGCCAGATCCAAATGGAAGCACACAGATATTGGGGACAACAAATGATTTCAGCTTAGTGTTTATTTGGGAACAGCAGAGGGAAAGAGGCTGAGGCAGAGGCACAAACAATGTTAGAGAAGCCATCCTCTAGTGTCAGTCCCATTTTGCACTGGAGCACAAGCAGTGTGCTTCTTTAATGCAATAAGAATATATTTCCCCCAGCTCCAGTGACTAGAAAGAAGCATGGCAGAACCAGCCTGTGATCTGACTTCCCTGTTTTCCCTATGGTAATGTGAAAAATGGCATATCACGCTTGGGCTGGTCTGTGATTTTCTGGATGGTCTCTTCCTCTAGAGAGGAGAATTATTCTCCAAAATTATTATAGAGCCCCAGAGTGATCACTGCCCATTGAGGGGTCTGTGGATGGACACATTTTCCTCATGGCTCTGAGATGACAGAGAACACCCTGCTCCCTGAAGACATTCCTGCTGTTCTTGAGCATCAGCACTGATGTTATTGATGTCCCAGGTGCCTCAAGATGGCTAGTGGGGATTTCCAGAGGTTTCACAGGAAGGAAAGCTGAAAATGTGGGAACCATCCCCTGTCAGGGTTCATGTTCACATTCAGGAAAGCTTTGTAAGAGAAATTCTAACTGTGTCTGCAGCTGGGCAGGGCTGACATCAGACAGAATTTCTGATTCTGAAAACGTGTTGCCTGGAGACCAGGAAACACAGTGAGGTCTGTGTCACCTTCAGTCCTCTGGAGACTTAATGCATTAAATATTTGCCAGTCTTTTGGTACAGATGTTCATGCAGGACTGCTGAAAGAGCTGCACTGCCCCTGGGTCCTGTTCTTGTTCCAATACATAAATTATTAATTCTCCCTTTGTCCTCACATACTCTTTCATGTACTTTCACAACACAGCTTTGGTGACTACTACCAATTTTTACCTTGGCCCACCCCTGTTGGTGGTTGAGTCACTAAATTTCCATTGTCTATGTGACACAAATAAACAAAGAGCCTCTTCTTAAGGAGTCTTTTTGCAGGGCTCCACTTGTGCTCTGTGGTTTATATCAGAGACATTGGCATGGCAAGCGCAGGCTCACACCTTGCTGTTATGAGAAGTGAGGAGAATCACCTGAGGATCATTTCACTCAGCCCCATACAAACAAGTCCTGCTGCCCAGAGGTGTTGGAAAGATCCTCATGGCTCTGTCTGATTTGCCACAAGTCCTGTGGGAGACCTGTGCCTTTCTGTGGGGACAGCTGGGAGTGAGTTCAGCTCTGCTGGTGAGCACAAATGGACAAAGATAAGTAAATAAGAAAACAAAATTGAATTGTTGGTCTCTCCTTTTTGCCCAACAGTGCTTTAAATGGCATTTTCCAGTTTGAGTCAGCTGAGAGGTTCTTGGCAATGCTGCCCCAAGCTGAATTTTACTGACTTGCAGGCTAGAAGTTACAGTATGCTTCTGCCACAGGAAGAAAGAGAAAGGAAGATGAGGGAGGTGGGAGAAAGCAAAAAGGAAAAAAGCCCTGGAGGACTGGGAATTTGAGACCTAACACAACAGGGGATGTGAAATATATGGGAATGGTGAGCACTGTTTCTATGTGAGGCTGATTGTCCTGCAGAAAAACCAGCTTGCAGCAAAGATGGAAGGAAGAATTTTGATTGTCCAAAAATCTCCTTAGGAAAAAGCCTAGGCATCTAAATGTTTTTATGCACTTATCAGTCATCATTTCTAAGTGCTACTGTGGTCACAAAGTGACTGGACAAATATGACATATATTTGCTCACAGATGCTTTTAACCCAAGAGGTAAAAATTGGGCTTTGGCAGACCCTAGTAGCAGACTCTCAGTGTCTTCATGGGTGTGGGAGCCCAGCAAAGGAAAGAAAAAAACAGTTGAGATTTGGGGAAATTTGAGAACCTTGCAATGAGAACTGGCACTTCTGAAGGTGGGACTGGTCCTGATCTTCTGCCTGCCTTGAGATAAGTATCAAAGCTGAGGTGTTGAAATGTCAATCCCATTCTGCTACTGGCAACATAAAAATAATTCCTGGACATGTCTTAGACCTTAATTGCTGCTAATGGTGTGTTGAAACACCTACTGGTGCGTAAAGTCCCTTCACATGAAGTACTTCATGTACCGTACTAATTTAATATTCCCTTTTCCTATTTGAATGTGTATGATGAGTGGAATTCATTGATCAAAGATATTGCTGAGGGAAATGAAATGTCTGGGCAAGACAGAGAAGCGCCACATTGAACTGAATGAGGTTTTTTCTGATTGGTAGATTGGCATCCTTGGTAGAATTTTTAGCTACAGGATAAACCATAACCATTCTTCATGGCAGTTTGAATGATGCTGCATCAGACATTGCAAAAGGTGAGTGTGAGGAGAAAAGTCAGCAAAAATGCAAGTCTTTTCTTTCCTTTCAAGGAGACTCATCCAAGTATCTCAGATGCCAAAATTTGAATAGGTTTATGTTTCATAATCTAAAATGTAACAAAGGAAAACCAAGAAAAAGTTTATGGTAATACCCATGTCCTCTCTCAGTTGCCACCTCAACATGGTTAGTTATATTTTACCTAAATATATGAATTTGTGCTGAGGGTGATAAGCTGCTTGGAAATAAAATCCACAAGCAGGGCTAGAAGTTAGGTAGAACCTACTTTTTTACTGTAAATGCAATACATATCTGTGTGTGAGACAGAGGGATTGGCTGGGGCTTGGAGACAGGCAGTGATCTCAGAATACAGGAACACTGTTGAGCAGAATGAGCCATTCCTCTGAAGCATTTTTCTGTGTCCTCTGATAAAAGGGTGCATTTGGGTATGGTCACTTCACAATGCTACCCCTAAAGAGGCAGAACCTTGTCTGCAGCAGGATCAGCCCAGTGCTAGCAGGAGACACAGGCAGCCTTGTTCATCACTGCTCTGCTGACTAACCTTGTGGCCTCATCCTCATCACCCCATGTCGGTCCCTTACCCTGCCTCGTGCTTTATCCCCTGGCCTTTTGTTCTGGCTGCAATTAGGGTGTCTGCCTCTCAGGGCACTGACCATGTCCTCTTATCTTTGTGGAGGCTTTTGTGACCTTAGCAGAGATGAATGGGAGACAATGACCTCTCTCATCATTGCTTTGGGTGATTTTGGTGATGGCTCCCTGCTTATCTAGAGCACATTTAATCATGTAATACATAAACTTCCATCTGGTTTGCATATCCTGACAAAGCTGATGAAATTGAGTGGTTTTATACTCAGCTGCATTCCATTCAAAGGTTTTGCAAACTTTGGTAAACTGATTCAACTGGATCTCTCCCCTCTCCATACCTCCATTATGGTGAGATCCAGTGGAATTTGCATTGGATGAAACCAATAATCTTCAACACTGGCTTCTTTATACTAAAGAAAAGTCAAGCCCAGCAGAGAGGTGTGGGAGGTGAAGGTTTTATTCCTGATCTCCTCTGTGACCTTGAGGAAGTTGCCTCACTGCAGCAGTTCCCATCCTAGTTACACTTCTTGTATCCTGGCTGTTGAGGCTGGAAATGCTTTTTGGGGGAAGGATTGTTTCTGCATGTTTATGAAGTGGTTCACCAGCCATCATCCTGATGGGCATCTTAAAGCTCTTTCATGATATCTGTAAAACAAGATTTTCTGACAGGAGGAACAGCTTCTACTGGCAAGAGAAGTAAGTTCTATTATAGATGTGGAAGTGAAGGGACAAGCAGAAAAAACAGCAAAGCTGGGAGGCAGAGCCTACTGGTTGCCATAACCATTTGGCAAAAGTTACAAGTTTCACAGTCTCTGCACAAGCAATTCAGCCTATAATTATACTCTGCATCAAAAAAAAAAAAAAAAACCAAACAACCAAAAACCCCCCAAACAAACAAAAATATCCCTGAGTGCACACACAAAACCTCAAACTAGAATGCCCCCTTTTTTGGTAAACTTTTTTTTTTTAACTGCACTGGTGAAATGAATGTATTGATCAGTGGCACTAAGAAATATAACTAAATATTAGTAAATTTTATTTTTTCAGATATTTCTGTCACATACAGCAGCTATAGCTGGGATGGAGGAGGTGAAAATTCTAAAAGACTGTATTATTTTATCAGATTTCTCTGGGTGTTTTTAATGCCTGTATCTTGCAGCTGATTGCAAAGGCAAAAATTAGTAGGGATCTGCTCTCCTAATAGGATTTGCACCCATTGCAAGCCTGGGGCCTCAGGGCAGAGCCATCAGCCAAGTCTGCTTAAACAGACATGGAGATCCCACTGCCTAACAGCCATGCAGCTAGAAAACATCTGTATTTTCAACGGAGCATCGAAAGCTGGTTGCCTGCCTTTTCAGAAACAGCCCGTAATCCTATTTATGACCCTGTGACTGACAGGCATCTGCATTCCAGACAAAGTACAGAAGAGTTCTCAATTACAGGAAATATGTAGAAAGTTGCAGCAGGTTATTTGCTCATTAGACCTCCCCCTCAGTGACTGTGGGAGTGCAAGGCATGTTGGTAAACTCTCCGGCTACCCATCATTTGTCTGTCATAATGCGATCAGCCATTCATTACTAATGAAAAGCTAATGCCTCGAGGGAATGCAAAGGTTGGAGTTCCGAGTGGCTTCTTAGGAAGATAAAAGGGGCAGAGCTAATTCTGAACGGATGTCATTTGTGTTTCCATGTGGCTGTGCCTGCTTTCATCTTTGTTTTAAACCTGTCCAGAGCTGCAGCCCTTCTCAGTGTTAAAGGATTTTGAGTGCCACTGAATTGCCTGATTAAGGGAAGTAGGAGTTTCTTATCTCTCCCGATGTCTTTTTTTGGAGAGGGTGAGAAATGGCTTCCAAAGGATCAGCTGATGCTTGTGTCAGATCCTGTCCTCAGCAGCCATGGTCAGATCTACCACAGCTCTTCTCAATTGTACATCATCCTCTTCCCACTTAATGGGTGGGGAACTGAGCTGGGAGGTGAAACGTGACTGGGAAAAGTTCATCCATCTTGTCATTGCTCTATCAGAAATTCACTCCCACTTTGCTGCTCCCATTACTGCTGCTTTTCACCTGCTGAAGGCATGAGCTAGAAGTAGTAATTTGGGGTGTTTCCCAGTCACTACAATTTCTAGAGGAAAAATAATGAAGTTTACTTCCCTGTGCTGAGAAGAATGAGGCAGGCATGTCCCCCTTGCCTCAATGCACTGCCTTGGCCAGGATTTCAAGAGGATTAGGATTCATTATTGTCTCTTCCAGGTGGTCAGAGATTCATATTCAGCCTTTACAAGAAATTGCAGTTTGATTGCCTTTACTTTTTCTATGCCACACCAGCTCATGCCAGGGACAATTCTGTGATCCTGGTGATTGTCCTAGGATTCCACTGAGGTGATCATTATTATATTTAAAGTGTGCTGTTCTCAAAGTTCAATATAGATGGATCTGTGTGCATCCTTAGGCAAGAGTTTGCTCTGACTGCTTGATGCTGCAGGAAAAATACAGCACATTTCTGATCCCTAGACAAGTCCAGGAGGTTGGATAGTTCACGTGTGGGAGCAATGGATAGTTCCCAAGAACTACCTGCAAGATGCAGAGAATTTAGGATAAATTTGCCATCATCCCAGCCAATGGTGAGATCCTCCATGCTTACACGTGGTTGACAGCTCAGTGATGTTTTCAGCCCAAGTTATTTGCCCACCCCAAAGCCTCACGTCCAAAGGATCTGCGTTAATTCCAGGAAAATGTGTGCCCATTTCAGACATGAAAGATTGAAGGGAGACAGAGACAGAGAGGAGCTGTGTGAGTGCACGTGCAAATAATAAGTGTCCCTTTCTCTGCCCCCCTCCCAGCACCCACTGCTCTGGAAGACTCTGGGCACCTTGACAAGATTTAACTCAAAAAATCTTTTCTAACTGGTCAGCATGTCCTTAAGTAAATCTTAAAACCACCACAGAGTTAGGCAAGAGAGGAAATAGCAAATCCTGACATCTCCTACACATGCAATGCCCGGAGCAACATACGGAGAAGAATTAGGAAGAAACAAAAACACCTTGAATTTCTCCTTGAAAGTGTTTGCCACAGTTGGGCCTTGCATGTGATAGAGGAGATTCAGCATCACAGGTCACTGTATCTGAAATTATTGCTTTATTGGCTAACTGAATATCTTTGGCCTTAGTAAACAATGCAATAATAATACAATTAACTTTTAATAGAAGTCTCCAAATGATGCAATTCCATAATCCCTGAAATTCCAGTGATTCAGGTGCAGATCACCAAAGAGACTCAGCATTAGAAAGTCTCAAAAAACTTGTCTTGAAAAGCAGGACAGGTAAAGGATGAGAGGAAAAATTCAAATGCATTTTGCTGTTGGGAAGCTGCCATGGTGTGTTTAGCACCTGGAGCATTTGACTTAAAAAAAAATATTAAGATTCTCTGCTTCAGGAGATATTCCCCACCTGTATCCCTCAGGTGTCCTGTGCAGGGCCAGGACCTGAGATTCAAGGATCCTTCCAATGCTGTGCATTCTATGATGCTGTGAAAAATGTTGTCACTCTCTGTGGCTCACAACATTGTTTTATTAATTACTGTTTGATAAATAATGGTTCTTCTGAATATTTATACAGAATTAAGAAGAATAACACCATTTTCCCTTCACTGCCTTCTCTCCTCATTGCTCTGACCCTGTTGCATGTGGCCCTTCCAGCGGGATACTTTTGGGGTGGGAAGAGGAGCAAGGAACAGGAGAGGAGTAAGGATGTGTTTTCACATCCTGGTTGAAATCTCTATGTACTTCATTAGTTACTGGATGGAAAGAAAGGTCCCTATGAATAGTTTTATTATCTGAATAAATTTGATTTTTGCCTCAGTGATCTCTTACACAATGAGTTTCATAATACAATAAAATGGTGTGAAAATGTTTAATTACTTTGCTGCCACCTTGAGTCTTTTCCATTTAATAAATCTAAGTTTTATGTTTGTGGAGTGCCTCATACCCTGGATTTTAGTTTGGACTCTGAGGTTTAAGGTGCTACTACTGAATAGAAGAGAAGCATTGTGTATTCCAAGAGTTTACAGCCTGTTTGGCTGTCCCTGTGTTGCCTTTCCTAACAGAGAATCAGCAACTCATGAGGCTGTACCCAGCTCATTTGAGATGTGGAATTGCAAAGGTTGTATTTCAGAGTGCCTGGAGCTTTTTGATGATGAATAATGTGACCCTGGCAAATCAGATGTGCCCAAAAGTACTCTAGGGACACACACATTAAAATGGCTCACAGAGTACAACTGCTTCTCCATGGTCAGTTAAAACAGCTCAATGTGGCATGAAACCTAAGGAAAATTAAATTACTTCTTGTCTCTTGACCTGAGCATATCAGAGCTTCAGATAACTATATATAGGCAATGGAAAATATTCATTGCCTATAACAAACATCGTTTACAAAATTCTCTAAATAGGGCTATTTTCCACTGCCAAATATAGACTCTTAAATGAAGCAGGAAAGCCAAAAGCCCTACAAAACTGCCTTTATAATCTCTGAAGGCAGGAATGGTCATGGCAGTCCTTTGTGCTCTTCCTCAGCTTGCAGCTTCAGCTCTACCTTACCAAAGTCAGGGGGAGTTTTTCTATTGACTTCCAAGCTGTCTGGAACCGTCCCGGCCATCCAAGATTTACACACTCATTTTTTGCTTCTCAGCCCAAAATTTTTGTTTTGACTCCCAAAAGGCAGAAAACAAAGGATATTAAGCAGATCTCTAATTGAAGGCTTTGACAGAGTAACTTCACCTTAAAACTGAGGCATCTATGGATGCTTAGGACCTCTGTTATTTTTGGAATGATTTTGGCAGTTCTGAGCACAATCATAAGGAGCTGAACGCTCACTTGCTGTGCTGAACAAATAAACCTGTCCAGAATGATGTTACAGGGAGTCATTCCAATCACACAGTTAATAGCCACCAAAACCATGTCATGCTGTGGAAACAGGGGTATCCAAAAGCAAAGGTCATGTTGATTATGGTTGTTTTATAAATCCCCAGGGAATGGGGAAAAGGATTCAAAGTGGAGTGCTGAGAGTTGGAATAGGCAAAGTGGGAATGCATCTTCTGTTCTGATAAGTGTGCATGTGGTGGGGAAGCAGAAAAGTGGCCTTTCTGAGGGGAGATGATCCTGTGCTGGCTCCCTGGCCTGTCTGACAGGGAAACCACCAGCCTTTTCCCATGAAATGCCAGGCATATCTAAATTTATATAAATAAATAAACTCCAGGTGAACTCCTAGCCTGCCTTACAATAAATGTCAAGCTTCTGTGGATTTCCATCCTTAAAGAAAGCATAAATCCTTTTGTTTCATTGTTGTTCTTCTATTATTTCTCTAGAGTCCCACACTGTTCTTATCAGACTTCTAAAGTCCATACCCCTTCGGTGTATTCTCATAGCTGCCAATCTTCACTGACTCCTTCTGCTGCTGCATACCATTCTCTCTCAGGTCAAGGCTCCCCCTGACTGGCTCTCCCACCCCCTTTTATCCCAGTCATCTTCATTGGTTACAGCTGCAGCCCAATTAAGGACATCGCAGCTGCAGCCCATCAAGGGCAACCAGGACTTCTGGGGCAAAGCCTCTATACAGATATTCAAATACAATTCCTCTACTATATTTCATATTTGAAAAAAAAAATCCTTACAATAGAGATGAACAAGACTAAGACAAAAGAGAGGAAATAAAACAGACTTGAAATGATAACTTACTTACAAAAAAGTAGAACTAATTTCACACATCTCCATTTCATAGAAATGTATAATACTTGTCAAAATACAGAGATTGCTATTTATTGTCCATCTTTTATTAGAAAACGTCTTCCACTCATTATGGGGCTATAGGATTCCTCCCAAAACTATGTATTTAATTTTGGAGAGAGACTATTGACAAGGGCCTGGAGTGACGGGACAAGGGGGAATGGCTTCAAACTGACAGAGAGTGGAGTGTAATTATATAATAGGAAGAAATTGTTCCCTGTGCGGGTGATGAGGCCCTGACACAGATTGCCAGAGCAGCTGTGGCTGCCCCATCCCTGGAAGTGTCCAAGGCCAGGTTGGATGAGACTTTGAGCAATGTGGGATAGTGGAAGGTGTCCCTGCCCAAGGGGGCTGGAACAAGATAATCTTTAAGGTCCTATCCAATCCAACCATTCTGTGACTCTGTGATGATTCTATATGATTTTTATTAAATTCCATTTCAAGTAAAAAATGAAGGCTTGTACTCTACCGGATCTCCAGATATCATTTCAAACCCGTGAACAGTGTTGTCACACATTGGTTTTGCACTGTGAGAAGCTAAACACTTGCCTAAGTCTTCTTATAAGGAGAGCCTTAGAATCTTGGTTCAAATGACTCTTGTTTTTTCCCGCCTCTGTTCTTGAAATCATACCTTAGTGTTGGATTAAATAGAATACATGATTCTGACTATAATCCATTTAGGTAATAATGAAACTATTCTGGTATATTTTTTGTTGTTGTTGAACACGCCTTTCTTAATTTATTTAAAACATGTGAGAGAGAAAATGTTTGAGTCACTCCAAACTGAGACTATTTGTCAACTAAGACCTGACAGCAGGGAGGCTGGTGCCAAACTGGCAAACCAATGTCCAGGCCTCAACTGGACTTGAATTTTCCTAATTGCATGTGTGGCTGGAAGCTGACAAACAAGAACTGATCCAGCAGTGCATCAGCTCTGTGCCATTCATTAATTTCTATCAGATCATTGTAAGGGATGGATTTAAAATGCAGCTATCTGGGAATTTTGATGTATGCCCTTGAAGGAAAACTCTTTCTTGTGGAATGAAACTCTAGAGAATGATGTTTTCTTGTACCTCAGCCTCTTCCCTCCTCCCACCAAACATTAGGTGCAGCATGCACATGGGCAAACTGCTTGTGGGGAACTTCTGCTTCTCCACCTGGTGCTTTCTTCCTTTTTCCCAGCATTCATAGACATAGGGCTCTGAGGTCAGCCCTGCAGATCTGAGAGCAGGACTTTTCCTTTGGGCTTTGGAGCTGGGCTGAGCTCTTGGGCTGTGGGTGAACAGCCAATCCATGATGCCCTGCTATGCAGAAGGCAGGCAGGAGTTTCTCCTGCGCAAAGCTTGGAATGACCAAGTTTGTTAGAACAAGTGGCCGGGCCAGAATGGATGCTGCCTTATCTAACTGATTGCACTTGGAATGGCTTCATGCCTCACAGTGCTTTACAGATGCTTTTTTGAGGGAGGTTAAGCAAAAGACAGCTACCAGAGGATAAGCTGTTTTTGAAGACATTTGGCTCTTGCAGCAAATTCACTTGCCAAAGAAAACTCTGTGTTCCATTTCTATGAGAACCCCTGGAAACATTACTCCTGTTGTTGTCTGCTCCTCTCTGCTTTCTCAAGCAAGTGACTGTTGTTTTCACTAGACAGGAAATCTCTTCCTTAGCCTCTTTTTTCCTCCATCAGGGCTGCTTCTTTTGCTTCCTTGCTTTTCCTTTCACAAATATTACAGGTTTCTGCTGCCACTACTTTATCTCCTTCCTTATCACATGCTTTTCAGCCAACAGCCTTTGCAGAAACCAATTTTACCTCTGTAAATCCGTGAAGAGGCAATTTCACATCATCTAAACTAGACAACTGTACACTAAAGAGCTCTTCCATTGTGTGCAGAGCCTTGTTGGACACATCCCTGGCTGCAGGAAGTTGAACACCAGGGATCATTATTGTGTGTGGGGTACATCACCTAATGTGGGATATGACAGCATTTGATACAGAAAAAAGATGAATTTTTAAGCTCCAATACAGTAAAAAAATCCAAATTGTCTACACATTTTGAAGGGAGCAAAAATCCAGATTTTACACAATTAAACCAAACTTTAAAGCAGGCTATAAAGGGACTTGTTCTATCAAACCATGGAATAATCTTAATCTGCCCTCATATACAGGGACACACACACACACACTGTGAGTTGCTTCATGTTA
The DNA here is from genome assembly GCF_023055355.1 of Agelaius tricolor. NCBI lineage: Eukaryota > Metazoa > Chordata > Aves > Passeriformes > Icteridae > Agelaius > Agelaius tricolor. Next base: position 661,549 of record NW_027269334.1, read on the forward strand.
AAGCAATGAAGAAAACTATTTTAAAACTTTTTCCCTTTCCAACCAATAAATCTTTTGGTACCTAATTTTTTAAGGAGTGTGTCTATGGAAAGGGCAGTCTGGCTCAGAAAGAAAAGGTTTCAAACTCTCAGAAGTTCCATAGCCCTGCTTATCTGCTACTTCACCTAGAGATCTTAAAAACAATAATTGGAACATTTCCTATCTGATTTTCTTATCCCTCCATGGTAATTTCTTCCCACCTGCACTAATGCCTTACAAGGAACATTTGTTTTAATGGCAGGGTATAAAGTCCCCTTAAATTATTGCCTTTGAATTTCTATTATTAAGTGTTGAGATGATGATAAACTTAGCCCCATTTTTGATTGCCAAATCCATGAATGCTTACTCTCTTAGTAATGTTTGAAATGCATAATATTAAATGCTAAAATTCGGGTTCCAGCTGCCATATGTTCAACATCCATCACTCCACCTGATTTTCCTCATGGTTGTTCTTGGGTGTAGGATTCAGCCCATAGATCCTTTCTAAACTCACTCCAATATTGCTGCTGCTCCAGTGTGAATGTAGTATAAGAAAAATCAGATTCAGGCCCAGATATTCATTAATAACCCAATATTAAGTTGCCCCTGGAAAACTTTCATGGCATGTCAATAGCATGTAATCAGTCATGATTACATTAATGTAATATATACATAATTACATATTAACACTGTAAAAATATACATATACAAAAAAATATACATATACATAATTACACATTTACACTGTAAAAAAGCTACAATCCCCACAAAACATGGAGTGGGGATTGTACTACTTCAGCTAAGCAGGGGGAACTGGGGTCTGGTGTCACCCTCACGGAGATGACTGGCACAGAACAAATTAGTGCTTAGAGCAGGAGCAGAATGAGTCTCATGACATTTTCAGAACACTTCAATTAGTGGAAAAAAACCCTCCACCACATTTCCTGAAACAGCCTGCAGCAGATGAAACCTGCAGGGCAATTCCTCTGGTGCTAAGATGTTTGAGAGGGTCACAGCCTCCTGTGTCTGGAGGCAATCAAAGATGAGTAATTTATGGGTTGTGTGCAAGTCCGAGTTATTGCATACACAACAGTGTATCTGGTGATATGAATTTAATGAAGTTTTACAAAGTAAAATATTTCCAATATTGACCCTAATGTTGATTTTATATTTGTGGAAACATGAGCAGAGCATAGAGTAACCTCAGTGTCAGAAGGAAAATGATGGCATTGGTAAAACAGCTAAAATTATCTCCTAATCACAGGGGAAAATATGAAAAAAACACCAAGGTTTCAATTCTTTCAGCATTTAACTAGTTATATGATCCAATATGAGCAAATAAATCCCATCAGCAACATAATATCTTTTTTTTTTTTTCCAGGAAGGTTGGAACGAGATGATCATTAAAGGTCCTTCCAACCCAAACCATTCCATGATTTTATGATTCTATGGGTCTATGATTCTGTGATTCTATGGTTCTATGATGCAGAAGATGGAGAAGAGCTGCTTCAGACCAAGTCTGAGCCCAAATGTGTTGCCTATTCATATCCCACAACTGCAGATATCCCCTCCTGACTGTCCCAAAGTCATGATGCCATCTCTCATGATGGAAAAGGTTCATCATATGTATTGTTTTGGGGGCTTTTGTGGTGGACAAAGGTCTGGGGACAACATAGAGGCTCCAGTTGTCCTATGCAGCCATGCTGTAACAATCTTGGGAGAAAAGCTAAGGGGAAACTCCTTTAAATCCCACTGATATTGATTTGGTGTCTTCACAATCTCCTGTGCCCTGTCATTGGGGTGTTTCTGCTCTCACTGTAAAATATTTGACACAGTAATTCACCATAGAGGAGAGGGGAGCTGTAAATCTGTAACTGGAGTTATTTTCACTTGTTTTGAGCAGTTTAAAGTGCTTTCAAAATATTTCAATTAGATGGGCAGCTATTGTGGGTATTATGCTGAAAAAACAAACTAGAAAATATCAGGGTGAATACATGAGTAATGTTTGTTGAAACAACTTGAGATTTTTTTAGGGCGCATTTTGATTATTTTATTTTCTTTCCTTTCTGGACTTCTGGAATGTGTCTTAGCACCCTTCAGAGTAACTCAGCAGTGACGGCACCTCACTCCTTCTGCGATGGAGCTGTAACAAGTACTCTGCTCGAGCATGCCCTCCCTGGGTAACTTTGTTCACGTCAGTAAATCGAGTCCTGCAGGCTTGTGCAGAGCTGCACAGACTGAAGTCCACAGCAGTTCTCACATGCTTAAAGACATGCTTCAGTATTTCCAGTACCAGGGCCTGCCTTCTCCCAGTGGGGAATTGTGTTCTTCCAGAGGCATTTGTCCCAGTGTGCTTGTGGAAATCTGTCCCTTTAAGTCTTGCAGGGCTGAACGGCTCCAGTCTTCCCGTAGCCATTTTGCAAGTGCTGACTGTTGGGTGCGTGTTCTGGTTAGTCCCTGTCCTGGTTTTCCACATGCCTCTCTTTCTACCTCTGCAGCTCACAAAATGCCTCACCAGAGGTAAGTCTGTCTTTTCTTTTGTGTTTGATCATGGTAAAAATGCTGTAACACGTTGTTTGTGGTATGAATGTCCATAGCTTTGAAAAATTCTCTGTTCCTTTTTACTGAAGAGCAGGGTCTGTTCCAGGATGCAGCACTTTGCCAGAGTACACTGATTAAGGAGACTTCTGAAGGCTCTTTCTTTTGCAATCTGAAGGGGTATTTTTGTTTTTCTCTGTAGCTCAGGCAGCTTCACTGTCAGTGGTAAATGCTTTAAACAGGTGCCAGACAGGTGCTCTGTTTATTGCATAAATAAAATTCATTTTGCAGTAGTCTTGGATTTGAAAATATAAGGCAGAGGTATTAGCTGAAGGTAGTAAGAGGCATGGTAGGTGAAGAAAATGTGATATGTCAAACAAATATCAATTCTCAGACCTCTGTCATGCACTGAGTCACTAAACAGCACCACTGAATGTTGACACCCTTGATACATTCCATATTATGTCAGCTAAAAATCTGGATGCCACTGAATGGTTTAAAACTAGTTCCTGGAGAGTAATATGTAATCATACTGTGATAATGAGTATACTGAAATAATAACTTTGAAATAATAAAGAGTAGTATTTGCAAGAAAAGGAAGTGAATTTGGAAGCCTGATTTCCATCAGAAAACAAAAGTTTTAATTGAAAGAGCTGACAGGCTTGCCTACAAAAAAATATAACAGCAGGGGATCTACAGAATCTTTCTCTATGAATCTGATTAGCCTGCAGGAAATTCATACGTAAGCTCAGGAATCTACGCTTTTCTTCCGGAATGCCAACAGCTTATCCTGGGGAAAAATGTGAGTAGTGGCTATTACATCATAAAGCAGCCAGTTACACTGCAAGATGACAGTCATTTTCTGCTTTATGCCTCTTCCAAGCTTCGCAGGGGATTTAGGAAGAGCTGTTAAGACTGTAAGATAGAAAACTGCAGAAGCTGTTCCTGTTCTTAATTTGTCATGTACCACAGTCTGGAAAAAAAAAATCTAAAAGGGGCAATGGTGGAGAATGCCAAGCTGGCAGAAAGCAGAGTGCAGGGATGCAGACAGAATCAGTTGCCTGTGTCCTGTGCTACTACAAAATGTGATGCTTGGGAAGTGCTAAGAGTGTTTTCAGATCCTGACCCTGGATCTTGTGACCTGTGATTGTTCTGTGGTGGTTTGAGTGTTTGCAGAGCTCATCCCCAAGGAGAGGTGCTGCTGACAGATGCAGCATTTAACCCCTTGCAACAGCTGTGGCTACATTGTGCCTGCCTTGTGTGGGTTATGCTTCTGAACTGACATGGAGGAGAGCTCTGCAATCCTGAATTGTAGCACACTTCAGTCTGTGCTCTGCCTTGGGCCAGCCACTACCTACACAGAAGCTCAAAATCCCAGGATTGCTCAGGCTGGAAGGGACCACAGAAAGGCAGCTGGGCCCACCTCCCTACTCAAGCAGGGCCATCCCACAGCACAGGGCACAGGATTGTGTCCAGAGGGGTCTGGAATATCTCCCGTGAGGAGACTCCACACCCTCTCTGGATAATCTTTTCAGTGCTTGGTCACTGCCCAGGGAAGAAGTTCTGCCTCCCCTGCCCGTTCCTCTGGTGCCATTGCTGGGCCCCTGGAGCAGAGCCTGGGCCCTGCTCGGAGCCCTCCCTGCAGGCAGGGACACCCAGGGCTGAGGGCCCCTCTCAGCTGGGGCTCCTCTCCAGGCTGGACAGCCCCAGCTCCCTCAGCCTTTCCCTGCCAGAGATGCTCCAGGCCCTAAATCATCTCTTCAGCCTCTGCTGGCCCCACTCCACAAGCTCCATGTCCCTGCTATCCTGAGGAGCCCAGAGCTGGACACAGCACTGCAGATGTGCCTCACAGGGCTGGGCGGAGGGGCAGGATCGCTCCCTGAGCTGCTGGCAATGCTCTTCCCAATATACCCCAGGACACCACTGACCTTCTCGTCCCCAGGGCACTGCTGGCTCATGGACAGTTGCAGCAGTCCTAAATGGTGGGGCCAGGTTTTGTCCTTGGAGCAGTGGAAATGGTTCAGCTGGACACTGGGGCAGAATGGGAGTGCTCATCCCTGCAGGATCTGACATGCCCCTGGGTTTTGTGAATTCCTTCAAACACCATCAGCAATGGAGGCTGCTTTCTCAGCTGCCTGCTTTTGGTGCAGGTGCTGTAGGAAGATTTTTCCGTGTACTTGCAGCCCAAATGTTGCCTTTACAGGCAGTAGAAATCATTGTCTGGTGCAGAAGAGATGCCTGTTCCCAAGTGCATGCAAACATGTTTTGATGTGCTGCCTTCCTACTCCTTGGCTTGTGTTATAGGAACAACATCAATATAGTGGGAAATCCTTTTAAAACGTCTAATATTTCATTGTTTCTTTGAAGACTGCTGCCCTGGCCTGTGGGACAGAGCTGTGCTGCCATCTCAGAGGAATGTGGCCCTGCCTTTTTCCACACGTAGCCATCCTGGCTGAGGGCCTGTACTGATGAAGAAGACGGTGCCTTTCCATTCAACCACCTTTCACTCAACCATGGAGGAGAACTTTGTTCTGCCTTGCTGTCCAGCTGTTATTTTACAGCTCTGTGTTCCCAGATTAAGGAACTGGTTATATTTTTAACTCCCAAAATGTCTTTTCCATTAGCGCTTTCCCACTTAATCTGTGTGGGTGGCCTGCAGCTCCTTGGCACCAGCTAACACTTAATCTTGGTCAGTCTTCCAGAGCTGGTTGATCCTGTCACCTGCCCAGCCCAGCAATGGATCATTGTCTTGCACCCAATTCATCATCTCTATTGCAAACTGCACATTTGAGGATTGGCATTTTGTCCCCACTGCCAAATGTCCAAAGGAGTTGTCTCTTCCACCCCCCTTGCTCTCTCTTCTACCTCATTTGAAGCCATTTATCCTGGGATTTCCATCTCTGTCCTATGAACTCTTTTATTTTTGGTCAGTGTTGACAGCTTTTACTTCATTTTCAGAGCTCACACTTGTGCTGAAAGCACCTGGGACTTCCCCTTTACAGAATATCTTAATTTGAAATGCTGCGATTTGTAGGTAACCTATGCTAGGAACAAGTCTTCCAGCCCACTGGAGGCTTCTGGAATTACAGAGTAGGTCCATAAAAAAAAACCCAACAAATTAAAACTCACATGAGGTAAAAGGGAATCTATAACTATATAAATGTATATTTACCTGTGATGATAAATTCTATTTTTTACTATTTTAAGGGAAAATTAATTCCATTAAGCACTAGACTCATGTTTTCTGGGCACTTCACTCCATCAGTCCCAAAAATCCCTCTCATTCAGCCCAACCCCCTTTCTCCTCATAGGTAGTTCGTACTTTTAGTCTGTCAGTGCATGTTGGATCAGGAGGCAGACAAAGTGGTCTGCAAATAAGATTGTGATCCTGACAGAAAATGAGTCTATATCCTTATTTGTCCTTCTTTTTAAGTCTTTGATGGAATTCACCACTCCCTAAGACAGGGGTGCCCATCCCGCAGCATCCAAGCTATTTCCAGCTGGCCAAAAAATTCATCTCACAGTCTGGTTTTGGCCACCTTTCCTTAGAGTCCTCCACATTTGATTGACAGACTAATAAATTCATCTGGAGAACTAATAAGAACAGAACAAGAAGTTAGCTGGGAGGGAAGAGAGATGTGAAGGCAAGTGTTAGTGCTGTCCTGACAGCAGTTTGCCAGCTGCAGTGACAGATACTGGTTCTTTTCTTTTAACACCTCTGGACCTCCACAGTGAAGGATCTCACCTACCCTGACATTGAGGATGACATTAAACTGCATTTAAATCTGTGTGTTTGCTCTAAATTTCCCATAAATTTTTGGAGCCGTCTAGCAAGGACTTGGAAAAGCGTAGGACTTTATTGTAGCAACTTGCTTGATGGGGTATATGGATGGTAGGAGGGATAAATTCACCTGCAGCCTTCAAGCAGGTATTGGAATAAGAGATACAAGACAAGGAGATCATTACCTAAAAGATTTTCTGTTTCCTCAGCATCTTTTAGAAAGTGCTGCTGTCAAACCCCTCACTTGGAGGGAAGTGTTCATTTTGCCTTCAGACATTGATGTAAGCACCTCAGTCACTGAATTGGCCTTGATAACTTCACCCTAGCTGTTCCCGCAGTTATCCATAGAATGACTTTTCCCCCTGGCATCCAGTCCAGTTATCTCTGCACGTAACGGACTTCCCTTTCCCCAGTACCCCGTGCAAGCAATTGGACTTTTTCAAGGAAGAATTTGTGAAGTGCTGCCAAACACTTTGCTGCTAATTTTTGTGCTTTGATTTCTAAAAACAATGAAAGATCAGGTTTTTTTTGTGTGTTCTTTTCATTGTCCTATAAATCCATGTTGTTTTATTGACCATGGTTCAATTATCAAGCACATAACTCAGGACCCACTAGAAGTTTTTTGAAGTTTTTTGCAAATTTCCATGGTTTTTGGATCAAGCCTTAAATGCTAACAGATTATCTTTTGTACTTCTTCTTCTGGGAGTTTAAAGCAAAATTTGCAGGATGGGAACTAAGGGGCTTGATCATATTATTGTTCCATTTGGGGTTTTCTTAGTGAACAACTATAAGTTCCAGGAATGAAATCACTAATGAATCTTATTATTACCCTGATCCCTAAAAACATTTGAGCATGGGCTCAGTTTTAAGCATGGGGTTAATCTTACCAACTTCTTGACAGCTCTTTTTCCTTTAAAACTGGACATGAACTTAGTATGGGTTATTTTGGATCAAGACTTACACAAGCAATTAGAGTGAATTAAATCCACTTTAATGCAGACCAAGCTATGGAACTGTCTCTCAGTAAATCCTGATTGTGGTTATGGGGTGGTTTTTTTGGGTTTTTTTTTGGGAATGAATCTATAAACCACTCCTACAGACACTATTAGCAGAGACCCACTAAGAGCTTTAAGCACAAAAATCTCCCTGACCGCAGAATTTCAGCTCAAGCTGTTATATTTTATTTTGTTGGGAAATGAATGGATTTTGCAAGGCAGAGGGGGATGAACCTTCTAGGAGAAAAAAACCCCAATTATTGCTATTATCAAAGGTCAGCTCATTTTTTCCCTAAGTTTGCAAACTTCTGGATTTCGTTTTTCCTCATTTTCTCCTTTTCTCTGCTAAAGTTGGGGTTTTTTTAAGCTCTAGTTTTGGCTTTCCAGTGAATTTCTTTATATCAGCTTTTGTGTTATTGTTTGTATTCACACCTCCTAAACTGTAGCTATTCACTTATGGAGCCTGCACTGTTCCCACTGAGCAAACCATTGCTTGGGGCAATAGAATATTTAGTAAACACTTCATGAGAGAATGGATGACCTCAGGGCTGACAGAAGTGGACACTTCCGATTATATTTAGAAACTGTAAAATCTCTGGTATTTATGAAGATTTTATGGAAAAGCACATGAAGAGAAAAATCTCAAGGAAATTTTCCTAGCCATGAAGTCAAGCTGTATTTGCAAACTGAGCCATTTTTGAAGGCTGGTAGAGGCGTCAAAATTCGGGACATGATGCTTAACCATGATCAACCATTTCAGTTTATTTCAGGTTGTAGTTCTGGAATGTTTCTAATGTAGCAAATTTTATCATGCTAATTATGCTCAGTAATACCTACTGAAAAATGCCTGGGAAAGCCAAAACCATGAAGTCTCTGGTGAACTAAAAAGAAACTCACTTGGGCATCACTGTTCAACAGAACTAGGATCTTTGTCTTTGCTCCAAATATACTGCTGTTGCCTAAAACAATTTTGTTTCTGAACAAGAGCATCTTCACTGAGCCTTCAGAGTGTACATTCTACCTTCATCTCACATCATTCTTGTGCTGGCAGTAGTTACAGATTTCAGAATTTAATTCTGAATGCCAGTAACTGCACATCTAACTTTGATTTCTTATCATTTGTTCAGACAAAACCAGACCACTGAAGTTCCATCTGAAGCAAGAATCAGAGTTGATGTTGAATTCTCTGCATTGTGGTTCTCAGGAAAGATTGCTTAGCTGGTGGCATGGAAAACCCCTAGGGTGCCTAGTGAGCAGCATTGAGTCAGTCTGAGAGCTGTCAACAATATCGCTCTGAGCAGGGCAGAGGTAATTTAAAGCATGGAAGTGTAGGTCCTATAATCTATCCCATTAACTAATTCCATTGGCATCCATCCCTGAATTTCATGGGGCAGCAGCAACATGGCACACAGAAATTGAGAGTCTGATCTCTCACAGAGCCCACCACCTGCTTTCAAATGTCACAGATGTAATTCCAAGCTTTATTGTATCAGTAAAAACTGGGACTGATCCCACTGAAGTCAGACATTAAACCTGCATGAGATCAGAATAAAGCTGAGTATTTATTAGTTCTGTATGTGACTTAGATTCTTTTCACTATTCATATAATTTTTCCTGTACATTCTGAATTCCAATATACTGTTCAACAGCAATTACTGCTAAAAAATCCCACCAGATTTTGCCTTTCATTTTGTGTGGACCAAGTCCAGCCCATTGCAGCACTGGCTTGATATTTCTTAAAGCTGGTTTATGAAATGGCATTATGGATCCTTCTCCTTGAGATCCCATGGAGGGAGGTGAAGGGCATGCCCTGGATCAGCCTCTGTAATGATCGAGTTGTCCTTGAGCTGCCTTTGCCTGACTGTTGTGAATGGAGAAGTGTGTTCTGCAGCTATTCTGTCACTGCTCTCCGTTTTTGTGCCACTGACACCCTCGAATCTCCCTGGGCATTCAGGAAAAGAGAGGAAGGAGCCACAGGGATTTCTGAGCTCCTCTCTTCAATCCAGGTTCTGTACTGAGGTGCTTTTCATTGTCACTCACATGCAAATTCTCCCTGCATCAGGCTCTCTGTCAGGAAACTTCACCACATAATTTTGTAGTGAAGGGAAAATAGATCACTGAAAAACTCTGCTCAATGAGAATTTTCTTCTTTCTCCCTAAGTTCTATTCTCCAGTGCCCTCATATCCCTCTGAGAAAACTACAGGCAGAAGGCCCTTTCTCAGAAACCCATATCTTCCATTTCTGCAGAAAAAAAAAAAAAATTAAAAAAGCCATGGGATTTTGAGACAAAACTGTTCCCATGAGAATGCCCTCTTGCATAATTGCTGTTATCTGATTATGGTGGGAGAAGGGATTTTTTTCACCTTTACCCCCGCCTAGGACAAGTACGATGTCCTGATGCCAAGTCTCAGGAATCCAAGATTATTGACCTAAGGAATAAATGCCTCTGAGTCAGGTCCCAGGATCAGAAGGATCCTGAGGGCTGCATTTTATATGTTTGTGGGATGTAGTTTTCAAGGAGGTCATGTAATAATTATTGCCCCATCCATCTCCCACTTCTTTCCATCACCTCTCCAGCTGACCAGATTCTTCCTCCTAACATCTTCAAACATGTGATAGCATGGCATAGACACTGTGAATGTGGCAGCTGAGCTCTCACTCTCCGCAGAAAAAAAATTTCCTTCCTGTAGTTTTATCCTTAGGACATAAACTCAGGGATTATGCTCTGACCTGAGATTTGGCTCATCTATTACGGATATTCTGAATGCTCTGTCAGCAGTGTGGAAATGAACAAATTTCTGTTTTCTGAACTTAATGGGAATCACATTGAGTAGATTTGTGCAATAAGAAAGATTATAAAAATTATGCTCCATGTGAGCAGTGGGTTGTGTCACATACAAATCTGACTTGAAATATTTGTAATAACTTGAAAAAAGCTGTCATTTGATATTTTAAAACATATTTAATCTCTCTTAGCCGGAGAAACCAATTCTGTTATTTTCACATGTTTGTTTTTACTCTCTGCTGTGCAAACGTGGGACTTGCAACTCTGACATTGCTCAGCAGCTTTACAGCCATGTTTCTGCTTCATTATCCACAAAGATTGCACACCACAAACCTCTACAAGCAGTAAGTTGAGGTGATTATTTTACAAAATGTGGTGAGTAAAACAAAACCAAGATTTGTATTAAATTCCTCTCTGAGACACTGAGAACATAAATAAGACAGAGGTTATTTGCAGTGCTGGACGCAGTATTTCTCTGCATACTTCCATTTCCAGAGTTCTTTTCTTTTGTAAATTGCTGCTAAAGATATGTGTACTGCTCATACCAGACAGTTCAAAATTTATTTTAAAACCTAAATCCCTGGAACTGGACAAAGTAATGAGAAATTTTTATGAACTCATGTTAAAAACTGTGCTTGTTTTGTGTGGTGGATAATGCTTCCAACGTGGGCTCCCCCTCATGCATTCAATGTGGATTTAGTACTTTCTGAGCCAAATTTGGCCATCACTTAACGGCTTCATAGTCCTGAGCGCTGAAAACAGGGGCTACCACAGGGTAACTGAGAGCAAGGATTCGTCATTTGTGCACAGCGAGTGTGGTTAACTCCTCATCAACACAGAGGGATTAACCCCAATTAATAAAGGTTCATTTTGCTTTTGAATTACCGCTACAGATTATCTAATGGTATTTATTTAACCCTTATCATAGAAGGAAAGAGCCTTTCATCTGATGTTACAGTTGAACAGCTGAATTCTCCCTCGCTTTCCAAAATCTCTGCAAGATGTTTGCCACCCAACAGCTCTGACTCCCTACATGTTTCAACACTTCCTTTGCTTTCCTCACACCCTCCATAGGAATATTTTTGTTTAGAGAAAAGGACCATGTAACCTGCCTCCTCAGCAGTCTCCCCTGGATGGAGGGAGGAGCTGGTCTGTCAATGACTCCATCTGCTCCCTGTGACACAGGTGAAAAGTGACAATGCACTGTGTTTTGGAGAGGGCCAACGCTGCAACCATGGCAGCCTTTTACAGAAGGTATGCACAGATTCACACAAGACATGTTTATGTGAACTGAGAAATTGTCCTCTTGCCAAAGATCATCCCTGGAAGTGCTCAAGTATAGGCTGGATGTGGCTCTGAGAAACCTGGTCTAGTGGAACGTGTCCCTGCCCATGGCAGAGGTGTTGGAATGAGATCATCTTTAGTGCCACTCCCAAACTTAAGCATTATAGGATATTCTGGGCATCTGAACCCTTGGAGATGCAGAAAGCAAACCTTGATCACCAGCCCTTGATCATGCAACTTAAGACTGAAATCAGAACAGGAGATGTGTGAAGGTGGATGCAAAGATGGCACAGGGCTGCCTTGTTCTCTCTTTGTTGTCATGTACACAGCCACTTCTCAATCAGCCATGGTCATGATCTCATCTATTGTGTGGATAAGAGCTCCAAAATAGAACCCTGTGATCAAAATGTCCAGGAACATGAGGTCATGACATCAAAAGGCCAGTTCCGTGATGAAAATATGGCTTTCAGGCGCCACTGGCTTCAAAGCTCAGTTCTAAAACAAAGGAGAAATCTATATTTGGGGACATTCATGCAAAGCATTACCACTCATTGTTCATCAGAGATGCCAAAGCAGCTAGAGATTACCATAAACAAAAAAACAAACAAACAAACAAAAACCTCAAAGGGACAAGAAAAAAAGGAAAGGAAAGAAAACGATCCAGCTCATGAATGTAACGTGCTGCAGGAAAAAAAGACTCCCCCCCACCCCCACCCCCCTGTTAGAGATTAGCCAAACCATTAAATTAGGGAAGTCATTGCTGGACTCTGCAGTCACCTGCCCAGAACTGCAGGGACCCACAGTGGTAGCAAGTGGCCAACTTTCCCGGGAAAGTTTTTTGTTATCCTCATATTGTTTGGTTTTTTTACACCACATCTGTGCTTGCTTCGTCATTCTGCCATCTGCTGTAACAAAATACAGACAAAGCATTTCAGAGAACAACCCCTCCACACTTTAAAATGCTCCAAGCTGGAGCACAGCCTTTTAACTTCTTACAAGCTCTAGTGCTTTTTATCTGATTCTACTCCTCTTCCTCCTCTTCCTCCTCCTGCCCATATCCATGATGAACTACACATGCTTAGCAAGCACGGAGAGGACAGAATCCCATTGCTTTTGCCACAATGTTTCTATTAAATGAAACAAATGTTCCTGTGCTTGACTTCACTGCGCAAACGTTTGCATTTGCCAAGAGGTCAGAGATAGCCGGTCATTATCATGAAATTTTTAATTTTGAAACTCCCAATCAGGCTTGTTTCCTGTTTAGTATTGTCTGCAGATACACAATGCAAAAGCCTCGGGTTGCTAAAGAATTGAAATAACAGAGTATGAGCAGAGTGGTTTTGAGCACACACTCTGTAAAGTCCAGTCAAAGTTTCTTCCTGGTGCAGCCGCACAAATCTCTTGGTAGCAGTAAACTCTCTGCACAGACTTCATTCCTGAACACATGTTCAAAGGTGATAAAATAAATGCAGATGGTTTTCCAAAACCTCAGTGGAGCATTTTTTGCTGTTACTAAATGGACTGGAAAAAAACTAGTGGGAAAAAGCAGAGAAAATACATTTTGACACAGACAGGCAATTTCAGAATAGCATTTGGTCATTTGGGAGAAAATCTAAATATAATGTGTGTTTATAATGATCTATTGGCAAAACAATATTGACAGAGCATCTGAGCTGCCTAATGGAAGTGATTTTTAGAATCCTTAAATTAAACTGGCGTTGAGAGCTGAATATTTTGTTTAATTACTTAACACAAACAAAAAAAAAGTTGGATATGAATTTTGAATTCATTGTGCCATGACCAAAGTCGGCAATAAAACCGTCCCTGGCTACAGTGAAAAGAGAATTAGACCTTAACAAATTTATTACAGCCTTTGTTTACAAACTCGTTACAAAATTATACAGCATCTTATGCATACACAGGATTTACAGGAAAGTGTTACTGATGTGTGGGATTGCTTTGCTCCCTGGTCGAGATCTGCAGGTTTTTCTTCAGTTGGGGCCTGATCCAGATTCCACCAGAGAAGGTGAGATATATTTTTTTTTTTTTCCCCATTGACTTTAGTGGAAGCTGGATCAGATCCAGAGGGTAACACTTCCACTCATTGTTTTCCTGGGATGGGAAAGGGGCAGCCAGTCTAATAACTGTACACACCACACTCTGTTCTCATCTCATGTGTTTCAGATGACAGGCATATTTACTCTGAGATATTTTTGCTGGCTGCTTGTAAAATACTTGTTAAAGTCAAGAGTCAAAGACCAGTTCCTGTTACTGGATTTACAGTGGAAAATGACAAATGGCTTTCTTTGAACCCTTAAGGAATGAACCTCCCTTGATTTTCAGTGAGCATAAAAAAAAAGGCATTAGAATCAACTCTGATGTTGTCTATATTGTTATAGAGCTATGTTTTCTTCCTTGTCTTCAACAGATCTTCTCTGGATTTACAGTAACAAAATCTGGAGAAATGGATTTATGTAAACAAAAGTGGCATCCACACTGCCAAACAAGGCAGTTTCTGATTAATGGGATTGGTCTCCTTACCTCCTCTTCTCACGTGGAGATAGGCCTATGTGGCACAGTGAAACAAGGAGATCTCTAAAGTTAGTGATCCATAACTATATAAGCTCTCAATTGCTCCCAGCATCTGCAAATGATCTTTATTTGGGAACTCAGGGTGTAAAATCAAGCTTTTAATTTACAAAAAAATCCAGTGTGGCAGAACTCTGAAAAATATGCTTATTCCCCCAAGCCAAAATGGTTAGTTAAAACTTAAACTTTTCTACTGGGAAAAGTAGCAAAAGCTCTGTGGGGTTGGGGCTTTTTTCTTTTTAACATTTTTGCCAAGAAATGAGAAATATTCTAATCAGATCTATCAGATACTGACTTCCTTGTTATATTACATCCTCTCATTTTAATGACTGCCTTGTTATTGAACCTCTGAAGTGGTTATTGCTGGAAGCAAAGTTAGGATTTAGTGCTGAAAGTGATGATATTTCCTGTGAGGTAAATACCCTGGCCTCATGCTGAAAATTGAGATGGTTCTCAAAAGCTTTGCTTCTGGCCTCCCCTGAAGAAAATACCCACGTGCTCTAACCTGGCTTTCCAGGACAGGACTGTTCCATTGCTTGGCCTCAAGGCAACCTGTCCAGCTCCCTGATGGTTTTATGGTGTGCAGCGCTCTCTGTAAGGGATTAGGGGATACCCCACAGTTTGCTGCCTTTCATGGCCTGTTGCATGTTTGAAGCTGGTTTCGAGGGGTGAAAGCTGCATGAGCAAAGGCATCCTGCAGCCTCATGTTTGAGGGCTCTGATCTCATTTCCATTTGTGATGCTGAACACGCTACGGCAGCAGAGGCTATAGCTGTAAACCCCTCAGAAAATAAATGAGGGTAAAACTTTCTGAATAGCTGGTATTTCCCAGCCCTAGCTGTGGGTTAGATCTATCTGGACATGGATAACATGCGGCTCAATCTGAATTCTGTTCCTAGACATGAACTCTCATTTGCTTCCTGGGAGTGGGATCCCAACCAGGGCATTGCACAGCTAACGTGTAATGGGACATCTCTTCAAGTAGTGTCATTAGTCCTGTCATCAGTGGAGCTACATGACAATCCACAGAAGACTCTGAGGTAAATACACGCTAGCACATTTGTTTCTCCTAAGCAACAACTCATATGTTTAATTGGGGAGCTTCAGTATAACTATAGACTTCATGGATTTTAGCCACCATCCATTTCACATTCCTGTGAAAGGTACCAGGTTTCTCAAGCAGTTCAACACATTTTTTCCCCCCGTGAAAGATGGAGAATGGATCGCTGAGGAGAAGGAAACCTTCGTACGGGCTTGTGGCTTTGATATCCATGCCAGGATATTGCATCTTTCTTTACTACAATGTGCAAGCCAATGACTCTTTTAAGGTTAAGACACTCCCAGCTTTGTTTCTAATTTAAAAACTCAGAGAGGAATGATCCAACAATGCAAGCAGAAGATAATTGATTCATGTGAGGAGGAAGAGGCTGATCACAACAAACCATCTTTTATGTATTATATTAATGATCCATTTAGATCAGTTCTTGACTTCAGCAAGTTTTGGCAACAAATATTTCAGATTTTTTTCATATTTTTTCAATGATGCATTAGAAACAGTTGCAAAACAAATGTGCTTCCTAAACACAAATGGATGTTCCTGGATTATTAGCAGCCATTCTCAATTGCTATCAGAGGGAAAATGGTCATTTCACTGTCAAAACTGGCCTAACACACAGAAACTTTATTTTAGGGCTACCTGATGCCTGAAAATTTGACATCATCTGCAGGCTGCAACGTGTATTTTGGTCCATTTTTTTTTTGGTGGTGAGGAGTCAACACTGCAGATCCAATTAAATATGAATGTATAGAGCAGGGAATATAAATATGTACACAAGTCTTGGCATTGATCCGATTTTTAACAAGTTTACTAAATGACAGTCACTGGTTTGACAATACTGAATGAAAAATACTGATTTTACAGATTTTACAGTAAGGTTAAGGTATGCTGCCGCCAAGCAGTGTCACAAACATAGTCTAAAAAACCCCGGAGTTGGCCACAGTAGAGGCACACACCCTTTGCTCTTGTTTATTGAGAGAGAAAGCTTATATACTGTAGATTTGCTGAAGTTTAATAAATAAGGTCAACTTATAATATATATAAAACAATATAAACATTTATATGCTACATGCGTATCATATAATTTAAAGTAATAATTTATATAGCAAAGAGATGCAGAGCTATGTTCTTCCTATTTTCCTGGACAAGGCACACACACAGGAGGTGTCTATCCGTATCCACCTCCAGCCCACCAGTTTGTTGTTTTCTGAAGTCAGTGCTCTGACATAAGTTTGGGATGTCTTGCATTGCGAGTTCCAGTGCTTGTCATCAATGCCACGGCAGCCATTTTTTACAGGCTTGGCCTCTTTACACCTCGTTTCATAAAAGTATTGTTTAACTGGAGAGTTGCCCGTTTTAATTTCTCCCAGAACAGTCACCTGGTGTCCCCTGATGTCGATGGCGGAGGATTTGTCCGTGACCCACAAGCTTTCACTGTCACAAACGGAGTATTCCCCCCGGTGGCCCCTGTGCTCTGCATACCTCTTCCGCCGGGAGGTTCTGTTCACCACCACGGAATTCCCGATGTAATCCTCCATGAGGTACAGGGGCGGCGGCTCCAGCGGCGTGTTGTCACTCAGAAGGACTCGGGGAGAATTGTAGCGTCTCTGCTGCCTCAAGAGATCTGTATCCACTGAGAAAACTGGCTGGAAGTCTGATTTCACATTTTCCTCTCTGTCTATGTCTTGCTGAGTGTCTGTTTTCTGCACTGTGTTTTGATAGTTTTCCTTAATGTCTACCATCTGCTTAGAAAGCTTGTTTTTTAAAATGTCTGCCTGAATGAGTTTAATAATAAGAGAATTTATCGAATCTTCTGGCAAACTCCTTTGATCCATGTTGGAAGACTGGATGCCACGAAGGTAAGTGAGAAATATCACATAAAACAAGATGGACATCACCTTGTTCACCTGTAAGATCTGCAAAGAAACAGAGAGTCAATGTTAAAACAGTCCAAGAGGGAGGTTTGCTAGAGGCTGTAAACATGAAAATTGGTATTTTTTTAGTTACATCTACGTTACTAAGATATGAGACATATATAGAGGTATGGAAACAGGCTGTGTGTTTCTTTGAAGATTCTATTTGTTATAATTTATAATGAATGCGAACTCTCTCCTGAATTTTTTTTTCAATATTTCATCTATATTTTAGGCCGTGCTTTTCCCCTTTCCATGCATAGTGGCATATATATCAGTTAAGCCCTTTCTCTGCAGAGGTAGGTAGTTCTTGGGATAGCATGGCCTGGGCTTGGCAGCAGAGAGAGGCCAAGTTACTTCCACAGAGGTTATTCCACAGAGAAGTTTAGTTTCAAACTTGCAGGATCATGCACAGTAGAAAACTGTCTCACTATGTAAAATGAAAAAGTTCTGACTTTGCTAACTGTTGTCAGGTTTTGTTTGCTGAGATCTCTCAGACCCATCTAATTCATATTTATCAAGTGGCTTCTGTTTAATGTTACCATAAGAAGGAAATAAATCCTGTGTTTCAATAGTGCTTTTGTTTTCTTTCTTTCTCTAGTAAGGGAAAGGGTTCCTGAAGGAAAATGATGCAGTCAAATCAGAAAGTGGTTATTAGGCCTCTATAATACAAGTGGGGAATTCAGAAGGACCCAGTGACCCAACTCCTATTTTGTTTTCAGGACTGGGGATCTTTTTTTGGTGGTTTTTAAAGAAGTTGCATTTATATAAGGTGAAACAAAACTGACATCAATTAGAAATATTCAAGGACAGATTGAGGACATCCCTCTCCCCACCATCTCCGAAAACCCAAAAATCTTGTTCAATGATTCAGTATTTTGAAAACCATTTCTAAAAGTGTGCTGCTTCTTGGTACTTTGCCATGTGCTGCTCTATATGGCTTCCTGTGGTCTCCTTCTAATTCTACCTTCTGTCCATATTCTAGAAGCTCATTTGTCACTTCTTTTTTAAGCCTTTCTGTCGTCTTGTTTGTGTAGCTGAGAGCCAGGAGCAACTGTCCAGGGAGGACAGATTTTTTTTTTTCCTTGTATATTTGGACACCTCTATATTTGGTATCATCATTAATATTTAAATTAAATCAATTTTCAATGTAAAATCCTAAGTCATGGATGTGAACCATTCACTAAAGATCATACCTGTTTATAAATTTGCTGCACAAGTAGTGGATTGAAGGAGAAAATACAAAACTCCTCTTAGAGCACCCTCATAGTCTGTGATAAACCCTGACTGTAATACTCCTTCAAATTACTCAGGAAAGCCTTGAATTTGATTTTCCTTCTCTGCAAACACATCCACCACGTGTCAGAGACCTCTGGCATTCTGGGATGAAGGCATGAGTCACAGACCGTGGGACAGATGGAGTTGGGAGGATCCTCAGGACATCATGTAGGCCAATCTCACTGCTCACAGGAGTATCAGCTAGGGCAGCTTGCAGAGAGCTCTGCCTACTCAGGTCTGGAATATCTCTATGGATGGAGACTCCACAACCTCTAGACAAGCCATTCCAGTGTTTCACCACCCTTAAACTTAACAAAAAATACATTTCATGTGTCAGCAGTGTTTCCTATATTTCAGTTTTTTCCCATTGCCTTCTGTCCTATCATGGACATGCCTGAGTAGAGCCTGGCTCCATCTTTATTAATCCCTCCTGTGAGGTATTTCTGCACTTCAGTAAAATCCCCCTGGAACTTCTCTTCTGCAGCATGAACAGCCCCAGCTCTGTCAGCCTCTCCTCTTGGTACAGTTGTCCTAATCCTTAATAATTTTCATGGATTTGCTCCTGTACTAAGGAGCCCAGAACTGAACACAGCACTCCAGATGTGCCTCACCAGTGCTGAGATAAGGGGAAGGATTCCCCTCCCTCCTGAACAGAAAATTTTCCACTTAAAAAAAAAAAAAATCACCATTTTCTGCTTAAGAGGGTGAGCCATTTTCTGTTTCAGAAGGCAAAGGAAAAAAAGAAGAACAAAAATCTTTAGCTGAAGAACCTTCTATCCACTCTAAACAAAACTCCTTTTTGCAAGATTGAGTCCCCACTTTGCAGTTTGGAACAGCAGCAATATCAGAGCTACCCTCTGTGGATGTGTGAGCTGTCCTTTTATGGACAAGAAATGTGTTTTCTCCATTCTCAGTTTGTCACAGTGTGACTTCACCTAAATCTAGACTGTTAGCCTGCAGTAACGTTTTGCTTTTGAGGGGGGAAAAAATCAAAGATGTTCAGTTACCATACAATTACTGTCATACCTGAATAAATACTAACTTAATGTAGATGGATCTCAGAGCCCAGACCTTTTTGTCTGTGCAGCTGCTGTGCAATTTTGCCTTCCCTCAGCATAGGATTTTCTTTTAAAAACAGTAAAAATATTATTAAACAGATGTCATTGAGCAGATTTCTTGCAGCACCCAGAATCCACACATGGGATGACACACAAGCCCACAGCATGGTGAGCAAAGTTCTGATATGGCTCAGCCCAAAAGCCAGAAGCATTATTCATGCCAACATGCAGCTGCATGCAATCCCTGCTCTGCTCAGTCTCAAAATTAAGTGGCACTAGTAAAACACACAAGTTGGAGTGTGATGAGGGGGGAAAAATAAGGCTGGAGTTCCTGCAGGCTCTCCTCAATGTCATGCTGCACACAGAAAGGAAGGGCTGGGGACCTGAGAGCCAGAGAAGCTAAAATGAGCTGGTTTTCTTCTCCGTGGAGGAACCTCATTAATGGGAAAAATGTTGAAAAGTGTTTTCCTGAACTTCATGTGAAACGTATTATGGATTTGGTGGGAAAGATGCTAACTTTGAAATTCAACTTGTAGTTTGATTTATTTTGCAGATTATTTGCTGCAAAAGTAAAAAGGTTTTAGAACAAATATTTATATTTTTCTGGGTGCAAAACTTTGACAAAACCACAAGGATTGGTGAGATTACAGTTTTCAGGGAGTTTCTCCAACCTAGCAGGTTCATAAGTGCTGTTCAGAAGTTCCAGTCCATGACTAAAAATTGTCAGGCTGTCGATGAAGTCCAGCACCTCAGAGTATGTCTACAGCACTCTTTTAGATAGGAGAAATGAGTGTTATTGGAAAACTCCAGCTGGTTTATGGCCTTGTCTGTAATGTGGTTATAAGACACATTAAAAGTATATTTGTTTGCAGGTCTGGGGAGTATTGCATTTGATGAATGGCTCTTTGCCCAAAATGGAACGTTGTGCCTGTCTGAACTGCAGATAATTTGAGATTTATTTGGCATGTGTGTTGTTAAATCTGTAAAAAGGAGAGGAAAATATAAAACATTAAAATGTCTATCTTTTCATATTTTCAAAGCAAATAATTCTGGTGTTTCTGGCCATGCCTCCAGAAATTCCACAATGCAAATCACAAAGCAGAACAAATGCTTTCTCAGTGCAGACCAGTGAGTAAATTATCTATAGAGGGGACTCAGACTGGGGGCATGATTTCAGCATATGTGTCCTGTCTGAGGGAATACTGACTCAAATTCCAGGTTCCTGGAGGGCCTAGGATTCTGTGAACCTCAGCAGAAGCTACTTCAGCACAAGCAGCTCTTTCTCTGGCCTTTTGGAGAATGGTCTAAAAATCTCCCAAGAATTAAATCCTTCATGTGACCTTTTCTGCTCTTTCATTGGGATTTTTTTGTTTTGTTTTGTTTTGTTTTGTTTTTCAATTCAGATTGTTAGATTGTTCATTACAAGTGGAAAGATTTTGCCCAAGTGAAATTATTTTCCTTGGTTAGGTGATGCTAGTGAGATACTTTTGTTGTTCTTCATGGTTCTTCTTGGAATTTTTCACATGTAAATTCCTAACAAAAGTTCATTTTGGCTGTGTTTGTGGCCGGTTTGCACTAAGCAAATTTGACTTGGAGACTGCTGACATTTGTGGCTCAGAGAGGAAAAGCAAAGAACACAGAAAACAAAAGCTCGTGCATTGCAAATCTGATTGGTCTCCCAACTGTGGCTTTACTCTATTTTTTTTTGTTTGTATTCCTGCCTATCACTGCAGTTTTAGCAGGCTATTCATTCTGTCTGAGCTAGGTGGCTCAAGGTCTACATTTAAGGAGAAGTTAATAAACTTACCTCTTCCTTCCATTGATAAATTCAATCCCTAATAAACTCTGGCAAACCATGTGCTGCTCTTTTCAGACTCACCACTTTATGTAGTAGTGAAAAATTTTGTTCAGTTTTGTTTGTGGTGATTTATTCTGGTCAGTTTCTGAACATTCCACACAGGGGAAGAGCGAGACATCATTTAAAAAGTTCTGCAGAAAGCATGAAATCCTAGTACTGTGAGAGACTGCCCAAGTATTTACTTGTAAGTCATTGCTAAGAGGAAGTGGAATAGAAGGAAAAGTGACTGGTGAGTTTTACATTCAGAATTGTAATACCCCACATGATTTATGTAAGCCAGCTTGAAGTGTTTGGCACTTCCTTAAAAATTTAGGAGCAGCTTCAGCTCTTCAGACCAAGCAACTAATAATCCTTTGTGGTGCCTGACAGCTTTTCCAAGCTTTTACCAAAGAGGAAAGAATGATTATTGTCACTGGTTTGTTGAACACTGCTTCCACAACCTCCCAAGTCATGGATTGCCCTGTTGATTCCCTCTTCCTAATAACTATGTTGGGAAGAAATGCAACCCTCTTCCTCTGTGCTTTGAGGGACATGGGTAAGATACAGAACAAGAAAAGAATTCTGAATGTTCAAGAAGGTGGGAATGTGACATAACTGTGTCTGAAAATTTGCACTGCATTTCAGAATGGTAATCAACTGTTTGTACAAGATGGATTTATGAAGGTAGGTTGCTGGAGAGTGCTGAATGTCCCTGCAGACACCCTCCTGAATGCTTTTGCTTCTGAGGATATGGAAATTTCAACAGAGACAGATTGAAACTAAAGCTTTCACAAGAGCCAGGCCTCTGAGAAGCTGAAGAATTCAGAGACAAAACCAAGTGATGGCAGCCCAAAGTGTTAACCCTCCCATCCTGGGGGGCAACCAAACTGGAAGTTAGAGTGAGGGGATTGGAAATGAATCCATTTCTCTAGCACACTGGCAGGGGAGTGCAGCTACAAATCTGAGGGGAAGCCCACCAAGGTTTCTTCATCTCTGCAGCAGCTCAGAGATGTATTAATTAATTTACTCAAGGCCATTTATAAAAGAGAAGACACATCTGAGCACTGAGCCCCAGTAACCTCCAGTGAAAGGTGTATATTTAATTTCTTATGGAAATGGAGTTCAGCCCACAGAGTCACTGACATTCCTTTTTCAAATGACTGGCTGAGCAAAGCATAGCAGGACATCTGCTCACCCAAGCACATAAAACTCCTCTGCATTTGGAGCCAACCCATGACACTGGTCACTGGGGAAAGCTTTCCCAACTGGTGACATCTTCCTGAGGGCCAGTTCTGTGATAACACCTCTGCTGCAAGGAGCAGTCTCTGTTCTGCACTGTCAGATGAGCTCTGTAGAGTCAGACAGGTGATTGCAATGGCTGGTGTGTGTCTACATTTGATCCTTCCACAGAAATATCTGTATTTTTTTGGAAATCAAGAGGAGGCTGCTGGACACATACCTGCCTGATTACAAGAGAAAGGTCAGGAGCAGTTCCTCTGTGCTTACCTCACTCTTTGGAACAGCTGCTACTTCTCACACCTTGTGCACAGTTAATTCTTGTCAGGTTTTGGACCTGCACTTCCCTCCCCTGCCACCTACACCAGGGCATGTGAGAGCTCCCTGGAGGCATTTGGCAGCCCTCAGCATCCTCTCACAATGCCACTGGGAGACTGCACTATTAATAATGTCCTGTATGATATCACCCATCCCAGCTACATCCCCAGGTCTATAATCAGATATAGGAGTAGGCAGCCTTTTCTCAGTCACAACAAGGTCCTTTTCCATTCCAGTTCCATCCCTCACTGACACTTCTGTGACATATTTACATGTTTACACCTGTCTGTCTATGCCCCACTGCCATGGTATCATTTTGCATTAAGCAGCAGACTGATTAATCTGTGTATTGAGGAGGTCAGAATGAGGGGTTTGAAGGCTGGGATCCCAATTTCCCTGGTGTGTTGGAAGAGTTTTGTCAAGTCTAAATGTCTGTTTGTTACTTTTTGTATCTGCAAAGAAAGGAGGTCTATGGAATGATTGTGGTATTTCATTACTGTAGGGTATATATCCTGACATCCTTTGGGTTCTCTGTCAAAGAGCTGGCTGATTTTCCCCTACTGAGAGAGCAAAGGCGGGAAGAATTGGGATTGTTCAGCCTGGAAAATAAAATGTTTTGAGGTGACCTCATTGTGGCCTTACAGTACTGGAAGCGAACTTACGGGAAAGATGGAGAGAGACTCTTGACAAGGGCCTGGCGTGACAGGACAAGGGGCAATGGCTACATACTGACAGCAGGTTTAGATTGGATACCAGGAAGAAACTGTTCCCTCTGAGGGTGCTGAGGCCCAGGCACAGGTTGCCCAGAGAAGCTGTGGCTGCCCCATCCCTGGCAGTGTTGCAGGCCGTGCTGGATGGGGCTTGTAGCAACCTGGGATAGTGGAAGGTGTCCCTTCACTTGGCAGGGAGTGGGACAAAGCGACCTTTAAGGTCTCTTCCAGCCTAGGCCATTCTGTGATTCTCACATCACTGATATTGGAGCAATCCCTAAATGTTTCTCTTGGTTATTACTGACAATGTAGGAGTACTGCCATTGTTCCCTTTTTAAAAGAGCAGAAACTGGAATACACAGAAATCAGCTGATATTTGTGAGGTCAGAGAGGCTGGGGTTTTTGTGTTGCACGGGCTGGATCTGGAAAGGTCACCGGTAATGTTTCAAAGGCCACCTGTAATGTTGTTGTTTTATCTACCAAAGAAAAGCATGAATTACAGGGAAATAAAAACAATACCATCGTAGAGATAAAGCTGTAGTGGGGTAAATAATTTCAATAATAGTGGAAGTATTTCTTCATATTATTCACTGTGTAACTCTGAAAACTGCCCAAAATACAAAGAGATCTAAAAGTCATGTCCATAGCTGAATAAATAGCTTGACTTGACCTGGACCTGTGCTTATTCTACAAAAAGAAGATTTGCCCAGATCTTTGCACTTTCATTTTTTTTCCTTCAGAAGCAATTTGCAAACAAAAGAATAGAAAACTCCAGAATTAAAATATTATGGATGATTTAAGCTGATAAACTGTGTGTTAGTTAATCTTTTCATTACTGTTTGTTAATAGCAGTAGAGCTAAGCAGCAAGCAAATTAAATTTACAGCTGAATTTGGAGGTGATGCAAACAGCAGTGAGTGAAGAGGAATACAATCTCTGCTGGGGAGATGGAGAAATAAAACATTGTCAGAAAATTGCAAAATGAAACCTGAAGTAGAAATTAAAAGCTCATGTGCTGGGGAAATATTAATGTTGAGCAGTGATGTATGGAAGCAAAAAAAAAAAACCTTAGAAAGGAGCAATGCCTGATCAGACCCAGGAATGATCTAAAACTTTGGAAAAGCACAGTATTTAATAAATGAAAATACTGGGGCATTTCATTGCCGAGCTGGAAAGGAATTGCTGCTTCTTGTAGGAAAGCAGTAAAACTGGGAAAGCTGCTTGAAAGATGGAAGGTATTGTCATACAAAAAGAAAATCAGGAAGGAGAAGCAAAAATGACTGAAAGGGTTGTAGAACTGACCTTTGAGGAAAGTGCCTTGAAGTTGCAAGCATTTGCCTTGAGCTTGCAGAAAGGGCATGATAGAAAACCCAAGGCAAAGATCTGGAAAGTGTAAGCATTGGGGAAAGGGAGCATTTGCTTTAGGGTGGGGCAAAGGAGTGCAATCAGGAAAACTGGGATTAAGCTGAGGAAAGGGAAGTTAGGCCCATCATCAAAAGCAGTTTTCAAGCTATGCAAGATGTTTGTAACAAACCCAAAGCCACACCAAAGAGGCCTGGGTTTCGTGTTTCCTTGCAGCACTGAAACTCCATTTAAGTCTTTTCTTGAAACAGTTTGAAGATCCATTAACTTTTCAAGTCAACCTGGACCTACTTTGGCTCAACCAGGGCTGATTAATTGTTTTGTATTAAAATCAGGCAGTACTTGCAATTTCTCTTATTTTTATCAGAGAGATGCTTTGAGGGCTTAAATTGTCCATAATTAAAGCTGAGAGCAGCCTTCCAGATGAAACTGTCACCTCCCGCAATTCTGGGGGCTTTAAGCCTGGCCTTGTAACAGATTGTCCTGATTGTCATATTTAAAAATGCCAGAGGTGGATTTTATTTAACTTGGTAGCAGGAGGAGAAAGGGAAGCACCTCTCAGATTATCTGGATTTTGTCCCTCTCCTGTTAGGCTAAGAAAGAGCAGCCTCCTGGAGACCCTGTGATGCTGGATGGTCTGACATGTTTTTCCATTTACATTGCCTCAGGACAACTCATTTTTTTAGGAAAAAAAAAACAAAAACAAACAAACAAAAAAAAAAACCAAAAAAAAAAAAACAAAAAAACAAAAAACAAAAAACCAAAAAACCTTGGCACTAAAAGAACACTATTTGTTAGTTTTTCTGCTATTAGGATACTTGAAGGGAAAACTGTTTTCAGCTTTGCCTTTCAATATATCATTATTTTGCAAGATTTTACATTGAAAGCAAAAGAGTTTCTGGGTTTTTTTTGTTTCAGAAGCTGAAAACAAGTTCTGTCATTTTTAACATCATCTGATTTCCTTTTTCTTTTGTGAAGTAAGGAAAATAGCAAAATCCAACAAACAAACAGAATAAAGCAAGGGATGTAAATTCAAAAGTGCAGCGTCTCATTATGAAAAATCTTGTATTCCTAAGCCTGATTTATGAGTACAGACAGGATGTGCACCCACAAGGAAAAAGAAATACAGGGAATATAGGGAATGCTAGTTAGAAATGAAGTGAGCTTTTGTTTGGGTAGAATTAAAATAGACCCTGAAGTTAACCTGAGATATTTCTGTCATTAACATTTTTTAAAAGGGCGTTTATTTGTTTTTCTGAGAGCTCTGCTGTGACCCTTGAACACAGATGTTTGCACTGAGGGTACAGAATCACTGAATCACAAAATCATTAAGGTTGGAAAAGACCTTTAAGAGCATCGAGTTCAACTTGTGACTGTCAACGACTTAGTCACCCATCCCAGAGCACCGAGTGCCATATCTAGTCATTCCCACCTCCAGGAAGAGGGACTCTAAACCTCTTGGGCAGCCCCTTCCAGTGTTAAGATGGTTTAGAAGAGACAACATTGGTGCTCTGGAGTTTGTCCCAAGCACTGAGCCTTGCCGGGGAAGAGCCGCTGCATTTCATGCAGAACTGCACCAGTGTTTGCTTTTCCAGAGGCCATGACTCCACGTTTCCCTGAATCCACACGCAAATACATCCATGGCCACTCTGAATTGCCTCTCCCTATGCCTCAAAGGTTCACAACCCCCCAGATACAAAAAGTCTCATTAGGCTTGCAGGTGCAATGTATCTGATGCAGCATTCTTAAGAAAAGGATCCCAGACCTGATCCAATTATTTTAAAACCACCATAGGAACTCAGTGAAATCAGCATTAATTGGACAAAGCTTTTGTACAATAAGAGAGGGAGGGAATGACACTGTAATTACATACAGCTGATGTTTGAACTTTAACATACAGCATGCAACTGAATTGTTTCCATCAGAACTGTGGTGTGAAATTAGTATTACTGTGTATAATTAACATCTTTTCCATGCCCTTTGCACAGGTGCAGTAGCTCGCTCACAGCCAGCTTAAAATGAAGTTTTTAAATTCATTCTCAGAGAAAAAGGAGTCTTCTATTTCTGGTGAAACAGAAGTGTTAGGTGGCGGGTAAGGTTAGAAGTTTGCTTCTTTGCAAAAGATGTCAGACTTTAAAAAGAGCTTTGTACAGAAAGAGCTTGTTTGTTCTGACCAGTTAAATAAGATTGTTAATAGGAGACATTGCCTCTACCAACAACTTCTCTTGGTAAAATCATGAGGGCTCTCTTAGAGCTGCTCCCAGGTGCAGAGTGAAGCTCTTGAGCCTCTCTTATGAAGAGCTCAAAAATACAATGTATACCCATGACAGGCTTGTGTTTTTTCCCATTGCATCTGAGTCTTTCAAAAAGCCATTGCCCCTTCAGAGCAAAAAAGTCATCCTGCTAATTGCATTAGTTTATAGCAAATAACAGTTTACACATAGGCCTGTCCTGAGGGTAAGGGCTGTTCTGGCAAATCCAGCTCCTCTGCATTTTTTTCCTGGTAGAAATCTGCCTGAAAAGGAACTTTGCTTGGGAGTTCCCCAGTTCATCAATGTGCATGTGGATAAAATTTCCTGTATGCAATTCTCCTCGAGATGTGGAAGTGTTCCAGTTTCAACTCTCAGTTCACACTTTACCATGAGTTTGACTATATTTGGGGATTAATGTTCAAGGGTGGCAAGAGTATTCTGGTCCTAGTCTAGCAGAATATCTGATTTTTAAGTTTGTGAGTCAGCTCGCTACAGTGCAGACTGCTCACATGTTCAGCTCATGTTTGAATGCTCTGCTAATTTCCATCCAAAATGTCCAATAATTTGCAAATCAGGATCTCTAGAAGCCTTTTCAAAGTCAAAGCATGATTTCTGTGTTCTCCCACTGTACTAATGCAAGCTCTGCACCTCTGCCAGGTCCAAAACTCATCTGAAAATGGCCTTGGTTTTTGGAAGCCATGGAGGTTTTTCTTATCTTTCAATCCAGATACCATTTTGCTGTTGATACACAATGCATTCCCTGCTCCCCCTTGCCAAAAATCCTTGAAAGTGGAATTTTAGAGCTGGGAGTACTTTAACACATGTTGTCTCTCACCCAGCATATGATCTCCAGATATTTGACAGAAAAGCAAAGTCTTAAACTGGGCATGTGAAGGAGGCAAATGAGATGTACCACAGCTGGTCATACCTCTCCTTACACAGTCAGTAACTAGTATGGCTTTTTAGAAAATCCCCTCTTACTGAAGAAATTCTGGTTGTGAAAAAGATTATAGAAGAGTAGGATTGAAGTAATTCTCAGGGTACGAGAACCAGGAATGGAAAGAGTAATTTTTTAGCAGACTTCTGGTCACCTCTTTTCAAATGCACATTTTATATATTTCACAAAAGGATCCTACTCCCATCTAACCATCCCAAAATTCACAGAATCACAGTCATGGAATGGTTTGGGCTTGGAAGGGAACTCAGGGATCATCTAGTTCCAACTCCCCTGCTAACAGAAGGTAAGAGAGGGCTGTTTTACAGTTTGGATAGTGAAACCCAGGTAGGTTGTATGACTTTTCTTAAGTTATGCAAGCCAAAGCTCACATGGGAAGAAAATGGGAGAGTGGGCCTTCAGACCTTCCTCTCGTGAGGTCTGGGCTGGCCTAGGTTAGTTCTACGCTCTGGATTAGCTTCTTCCTTCAGCTTCTTCCCCACACTCTGCTGGCCTTAACCAAAGCTGGCCAAAATCAGAAGTAATTCCATGCCATTATTTCTTCTACTGAAGTGGTAGAAAAGGGAAACAGTCCTTACTTGAGTGAGACCAGAAGTAACTGGGAAGCAAGCAGAGGGAAGGAAAAAGATGTGGAAAGCATTGCCAAATGTGTCCGTGGCTGGCTCATGCACAACATCTCAGGTGTCTTGAGGAATTAAGAATAACTTGGAATGAGCTTTAAAAAAAGATCAGGCCAATGTAAATCGGCTGTAACAGTTCAGTAGTTTTCCCCAGGAACTGACAAAACAATCAATGGAAGGATTTTTAATTCTGCACATAGGAAAAGCCTGGTCCTAGACTTCAATTTGCACAGTAGAAATCCCTGATTAAAAAGGAGCCAAACACTGTTGTGCTTCAGGAAGTAGGAGAATTAGGGATGCTTACTTTGGACGATGGTGTAAGTTTACAGCCTAAATGAGGGGAGATGCACAGCTGCATCTCCCCAGGAGCGGGGAACTGAATATATTGTGAGTCAGTCACAGTTCCTCCCTATCTTCCCTCCACCACTGCTTGCATTCCCTTTGCTCTGCTACAAAAGTCAATTACTTCATCCTCATTTTTTTCCTTTTTTCCTTTTTTTTTTTTTTTTTTTTTTTTTTTTTTTTTTTTTTTTTTTTCCCCATGGAGCAGCAGTTTACTCTCCCATGCTCCCAGCCAGCTCTTTTGGTGAGCAAGGAAGTGGAGTGGGGTGAAGCTTGGGCTCTCTGCACTTCTGTCATCTCAGTATCCCCTCTCCACCCACTTCCTCTCAGCAGGGAGTATTGGGTGAGCAGTCCCTGCTCCTCTGGCTGCAGGAGGAGTTGTTCTGAGCAAGCTGAGTTTGAACAGGCATGGGAGAAAAGCTAGGGAGGCGGGGGGGACAATCCTCCCTCCTTTTTATATTCCTGACGAGGTACCAGCTCTGGCAACATGTGATGAGTAGCAAGAGTATCCTGTGCAAATTCTGAGGTAAAGGCCTGTGTTCAAATGAGATAGGATATTACTAATGCTAGAAAACTGGGGAGCATAATCTGTAAGTCCTCTGAAGGACCTTCCTAACCTGCTCGCAGTCTGTTACTAGAAAATATGGAAAGGAGCCCACTGCAAAAACAAAACAAAGCAATCACATCCTTAGGAACTTTGGGGAGGCAAACATATGGGAGAACTTTTTACAAAAGGTGAGAGGTCAGTCAATGTCTTGGGATAACTGCATGTAAAGGGGATAAAAAGTTCTCAGGCCTTTTTGACAGTGAGAACACAAAGAGCTTTGCTGAGCTGCATGCAGGAGTAATGGGCCTTTTTGATGTAAAGCAGCTTTTCCTATGGCTGGAGGTGAAGGGAAGCCTATACATATTCAGGAGATATCTCCTGTGCCCTCCTAGGAAAAGACAAAACCACACACAAGCTTCTTTTCTGTCCTGTGCTCCCATCATCTCACCCTACACCAACATCTCTGGGCTGAGAGCACCTCAAACCTCAGAAATTTCTTCCTTGACAGTGTCATGAAGGCCTCCTTCTTGTCTGCATTTATATGAAGGCACAGTTTGGGATGTCAAACCTCCAGGAGGGCTTTGATTGAGATAAGATTAGTAGAAAGCAGAAGAGAACCTGGCAGGTCGAGCCTGGGGGTTTCAGACTGTCTGGACCATGGAACTCAAGGGCATGGGCAGAAGTTAGGTTTACAAGCAAAATACTTTGCTAGAGTTACCCAGTTAAAGATAAGACATGTATTTTTAGACTGCTAGAAATTAGGGAAAATTGAAAAGGATATTTATTCCCATTTTAAATTATTGAATGGTATTATGCTTGGAGACAGTTGTGTATATGCAACTCTTAAAAACTAAAGCTTGAGGCCAAACTCTGCTTTTGGTCACACAGAAAACAGGCGATGGCAGACTGAGTTGCATAAAACTGAGGTCATAATCTGGCATAAAGTCTGAGCTGGCTTGGTTTTCTCTTCAGCTAATGTCAGTAATGGTAAGCTGTTATGAGGAAACCCAATAGGGAATGGGTCAGGTGTTAATGCTCACAATCAGCATGATTCCAAATAAACTGGAGGAATTTAAGAAACAATGCTGTGTCTTCTGCTTAAAAGTTGCTTGCATAGACTTAAAATACTCTTTAGACTTAAAATAACTCTGCAGACTTGTGTGGTGCTGCTTCAGATTTACCTGAAGAAAGTGTGACTGTTTTTGGAAGATCTTTCAGGGGCCGGTCTCTAACAATATTGAAAAATGGAATATACAAATACCCGAACATCAAGCTGGTAAAACAAAATGATCTTCTTGTCCTCTTTTCTGTGTTCTATCACCAAGTTGAAGCTAAGATCAGCAGTTCACCAAATTATTTCCTTTTCCTTACATTTGGGAATAATACTGAGCTTAGACTGAAGCTGGTTGTGCTGGTCTAGAGCTATGTGGAAGAAAAAACCAGCATTACTGCAAGAAAGGAGACTAGTTCATCTACATTCTAACAGAAAAAATGTCTTTAATGCAGGTATCACTCCACAAAAATGTATTGTGGCTTCATTGCCTTCCTCCTAGCGTTCAATTTTTGTCAGTGAAAATGAGAGTTTTATACATGGTGTAAAGACAATGAATGACCTCTCAATTTTCTTTAATTTGTTTCTAACTGAAGAGAAATTTTCAGGCTACAGTAAGGTTCAAGATTTGAAATTGAAGTTCTGTATTAGTGTTCAGTATTTTCCTTCAGGAGACAGAATCTGAAATACCTAGCAGGGAGGCTGAGGAACAACTTGTTCAAGGACTGTTTTGTACTGAAGTCTTCACTTATTAAACTCCTTGTAAAAGCAGAAAATGCAGAAAAAGAAGGTTTTTAAGCCATTACTATTGAACCTAAAGAACATAGCCCTTAAAATGTTAGTAGCTCCTTGTCCTTTGTGTTCTGGGAAGGCAAAATTGCAGCCCAATGAAAATGGAACAAACCAAACCCCACAAACACCATCGTTAGGAAGGTGGAAAGAAGAATAAATAATGCTTATACTTTGGAGCACAGGCAGTGCTTGACTCCCCTAAACAAATACTCAAATAAATAGGAATTGTATTCCTTTTGAAGCTTCCATGGTTGTAAATTTCCTTATGGAGTGCCCTGTCATTTTCTTTCCTGAAAACATTGATGCTCTCTTCTTGAGCTGTAACGTGTTCCATATGTCACATTGCCTTTGTACTAAACAGTTCAGACTCAGCTCTCCTTTCATCCCCCTGACCTAATTTTAAAGTCTTATGGCTGTGGAGGACTAATCTGGATCAGTTTGATCAGACCCTCCAATTTTATAAATGCCATTTAACACACCACAACTTTTTTCCCCCTTTTCCATAACAATAAGCTCAACCAAGTTGTTCTTTGTTAAGTGTTGCTCTTATAAACTCCCTTAAATTCAACCTCTAATTGAACAGTGCTCTGTGTCTCGTTCATTATTGTACTGCTTGCTTTCATTCAAGTGAATTTTTAAAGTAATGCAACACAGAAGCTTAATTATCATCTTGTTTTTCTGGTATTCTCTGGAGTAAATGCCAAGGAGGATTTGTTTTTGCTGGTTTTTTGTTGTTTTTTTTTTTTTTTTTTTTACTTTGCATACAGCATAATTTTTTTCCTGCTCAAACACTTCTTTTGATCTTATTTCTTTGAATAAATTGTATTTAGCATCTTCACAAGTGTTTTTTTTCTTCATGCTTTCCCATCATTTTTCTGTGTATGTAATGTATATGCTTAAACATGGTCCAGAGTGCTCAGTTCACTAATACAAAAATTCTCACTCTTGGTGTTCCTGTGCCTCACCTCTTTCTCTAACACTGGTTTAGACTGGGAAAAACTCCACTGCAGCTGATAAAGTAAAACGTGTGCAAACTAAGCACAAGTGACAAAAGAAGGGCCGCCTCTCTTTCTGATTCTGTTCTATCAATATTCACATTCTTCAAATATTCCAAACCATAACCCTGACACAATATCTTTTCAGTGGATTAATCTGCTTGCTCTCAGTTCAGTTTCTCTTTGTTCTCCTGGTGGGGAAAGAAAAATCAAACCATTTTAAAAACGATCACATTGACAAGTTGCACCAGCTCAGCCATGAAATTTTAACTGAGCCTGTATCAGAGGCACTGGTGTAAAGCAGAATCAGTCAGGGGCTGCAATATTAGGAAAAAATTCTCCACAAAAAGGGTTGTAAAGCATTGGAACAGATTACCCAGGGAAGTAGTAGAGTCACCATCCCTGGAAATGTCCAAAATACATGTGGATATGGCACTTGGAGACACAGTTCAGTGTGGCATGGATCTTCACTCTCTCAATGTCTCTGCTTGTGGAAGGCAGCTCCATCTACCTGTACCTGATTGTGCCTCTGGTTGTTTCTGGGTGGACTCAACCTGGCAAACATGACATAGGCCCAGGCCAGATCTATACTACTGTTTTTCATGTTGTTTTTTAAATCAAAATCTCTGTCAGACAGAGGTTTGCCTGTACACCACGGATACAGATGTGCTGCTTCAAAGTCCTTGTGTTGTACAGCTTATGCTTGAGAAAGGGCATGGCTCTGGTGGTGGTGAAATCCCTTTTTTTTTTTTGTCATGTCCTGTCATCCCATTAGAGCTTTTTAGGCAGAGACAACTGCCTGAATTGTGGCTCTAGACAAGCCCTTTTGCTCTCCTCAGTTTCAGGAAACTTGTGATTTGGTATTTTTAGAGTATTTACTGTCATGGTATTCCCACCAGGCTGAATGGTGCTCCAGCGATTCCTATTTTGCAGGTGAAAATCTTTCTGCAAAAGAGAGGAGCTGACCTGCCTGAGGTGCACAGGAGGCCTGTGGCGTGACAGGGCTGGACTGGAAGAAGTCAATGCAAACAGAGGCCAGAGAAGCTTCTAGGTTTGGACCTGCTGGTTCCTGCAGCAGCGCACTTCATTGAGTAGTACCAAAAATGAATTTTGTTTTGTGTTGTGATTTGCAGTTAGGTTCTTTGGTTTCCTAAAAAATCAAATTGCAGCCAAAACTTCCACAGCAGTTTGGATGTTCTTAAATTGTTACGCTGTGTGGATTGCCTGATACCGATGGCTCCAGAATTCTCTCCTGTGGAAACCCAGGGCACCGGGAATATTTCTCTGTCTGCTCTGGGGTGCCAGGGGAGCACTGACTTTGACCCTCATTCATGGAGAAAGTTTCCTAGACTTCAAGACAGACTAGAATCCACAAAAGTGTGAAATAGATTATATAAAAGATTATAGTGTAGGTGTATCACTTGGTGAGAAATTTAGGTTTTGGGATTTTTAATATGTTGTGGATGGAAGCAAGATGGAGGGCACAGGCTCTCATCCTGGGTTTCTTCTTCATGCTTCTTCCGTCTTCTTCATGGGATTGGGTGGCATTTTGTAAGTGTGAAGAAAAGTCTTTGGGATCAGTTATTGGGTTAAAAAGGAAAATAATCTAGGTGTCAGTTCTTAATTGGATAGTTTAGTTTTAAATGACCTTGTAACAAGAGATTGTTGGCCATTTTGTACCTTCTAATGAAAAGCTACCGAACTCACAGTAATGAGACTGTTGTACTAATAAGAAATAATAAACACCTGAGTCCAAACATAAACTACTGTCTCAAGTGCCTTCAATCCAGACCCAGAAAAACTGATGACTGGTACCCCCACACTCTCCCTTGGCTGGACTTCCCTCAGGTGGAATAGCTCTTCTGTCCTTTCTCTCTGGCCATCTGGTGAAACACCTTGAGATCCTCTCTCAGCAGGGGCCAAGTTAAAAGTTAATTAGGAGGGACTAAGAGAAAGACACATGGGCTGTATCACCCTATCAGACTCACATATTACAAAAATTGCTGGGAATTAGGTGAGATGGGCTATGGAGACATGCAGAAACACTCCTGGATTTTGCCCCATATCTTTGTTGGAGCCTTCTGCTCTGTGCAGACCACAACAGTTTCATTCCTTCATTCCCTCTGCCACAGCCCCAGTTTCCCCTGGTGTCTCCTCCACCAAGAGCAGCTATACTAAGATGTTCATTCCTCTCTGCCATCTCTGCAAAACAGAAGAAAGAAGAGTTGCAAAACATAGTTTCCCCTGATTCACATGTTGTTTAGCAGGTACTTTTCTTAGTCCAGAGAAGTCCCCGAACACTTTAGCTCAGGTGGGCAAAGCAGGACAGGCTTTGAATGCAGGAAATTGAGTCAAAATATCAGAGAGCAATTGAGGTTTACATCTCTACTATAGATTTTTCTCTTAGAGCCCTGCAAAGTTGAGATGGTGTTGTTTGAATTGTATAGAAGAAATTGGTGTTACTTGTACTAGAATTTTTTGAAAATGCTTTAAATCACTGGAGCTTGTCTCAGGTACCAAGAATCTAACTGGAGTTTGAACCACTATTTAAAATTGGCACTCAGAAGCCAAGGAAGTCTCTCAGAAGCCAAGGGAGTCTCAAAGAGATAAAAGCCATGAATCTGGCAAGAAAAAACATGAGTCAATGTCAAAAAGTTTACAAGTTGACCATCTGAAAATATTTTGGCTTCAGTTCTACAGATCAAAACAGCTTATTTGACTTGAACTTTAAAACAAATAAACAATCAAAAATATGTTTAGAAGGACAAATTGTTTAATTGTTTACAGTGAACAGGCCTTCCTTCCAATGGTTTGAATTTAATTGATTCTATCTGATCCAAACCTTTTCAGGAATTTGAGAAGGCTGGGATGTACAGTGTGTTTACTACCAAGTGAGAATTTCATAATGATTTCTCTAGGAAGTCCATGACTTGAAGGATAATATAATTACAGTAGAATTGTAAGATCTAACAATATCCACAGGATCCGAGGAACAAGGATTTAAAGGCCTTGAAAGTCCATTTTCTATGATGATCCAGGCATCTTTTGCCTAGAATTTTGCCTAGAAGGCCAGATCTTCTGTAGTTTAGCAGCCCTGAGTCATCCCACTGGTTTGTATCACTGTGAGGATCTGGCCCTAACCTGAAAATACTCCAATGCTTTGTGAAATGATCTCATTAGGTGAAAAAACAATGAACCTTGATTGTCAGCATGTATCATTCAGGAGATGAGTTTTGGTTTGATGCCAGTACACATTTTCACCAGTTCTAAGATTGGCAACTTTATTTCTTCATGAGAAATTAAAAAAAAAATATCTCTCTTCTCCTCCCTCCTACCCATCTTTGCTCTTCTCCCAGCTGTCATCACTATTTACAGTTTAAGTGAAAATATATATTTACAAGTACAGCTTACTGCTGTGTTTGCTGGTATAGACTGCCTGAGGGCATATCTGGGAATCAAGTTCCCATCTCCATCCAGAAATTCACTCCCTCCTCTCCTCAGCCTTGCCCCTCCCTGGCCCTGTTTTCTTAAGCTGGGTGTTCACTCTCGTCTCTTGGATTCTGATCTCTTTGGGAGGGAGACTGATGCCTTCCTTCATTCCAGGACACGAGCGCTATCGGATGTCGAGCACTAAGTGATGCTCCCATCTTTCCCCGGCAGGGAAGGCCAACCCTCCTGCCCTTATCCAGCACCTCCTGCTCGGAGAACCTGCAGGCTGGATGAACTGACGCTGCAGAGCAAAAGTTTCATGTGCCTGCCCTGCAGCTGGCTGGCTTCACTTCCTGGGGTTGTGTGTGAAAGCAGACTTGGGAGAGGGTTTTGTTTTCAGCCTTATGCTGTGGCCCTTTTCCTGGCTGGACACATATCCATTGGACAATCCCACAGCATCCTGCTTGCCTGCCAGCCCCAGATGCCAGAAGCATGTCCCCATTTCCTCTCCCCTTACATGAGGAATTCTGCAGGGTCTTGTTCGCTACAACACAGAAAAGTTGTGTTTCACACAGTTTGGGGGCAGTGAGGCCAGATCCTGAGCGAGGCTTCCAGATGTTATTGCAATAGTAATTAAAAATATACCATAACTAAGTGAATGAGGTACAATACATTTAAAATTGTGCTTTTCAAATGCATTTATAAAAATGTTGCCCACACCCCTGGTCTTGTCATAACTAGGCTTCATCATCGTGCAGATTGTGTTTGTGGAATTCCAAGTGCTCAGGACTTCGAGTCCTGCTGAGACCAAGAAAAAGCTGATAATTCTCGGAAATTTTGCAGGATACCTCCTCAGAGGTCAGCTAGTCAGAAAGGAGTGTCCAGTGGTTAAGTCGCTAACCTATGTTCAGCTCCTCACTCCCCTGGGAATTGCCTGTATAAGTTTGGGAAAGACATTAATGACTTGTTTATGCTGCTAAAATTAACTTTTTTTTTTTTGGTCCTGCAGCATCACTGATGAACATGTAGCTGCTACATGTTGCACCAGTAAAGACAAAACATGTTCATTTTAGTCTGAGGTATGTTTGCTGAAGTTGATTCACTAGCACAGATGAAAGATTTGTTTATTTTGTAACTAGAATGCATTTAGTGGTTCTGAGGTAAAAGAAGAATGCTGCTTTTTAAAGCTACTTTTCTACCTGTGAAATGGGAATGAAAGTAATTAATCCAAATGATACTACTGAGATACTGTAATTACTTTAGAAACTGAGAGGTTATATTTGTGGTGGGAGCTGCTGTGGGAGATGAAGATAGCTCTGTATCCAAAATTCCCTAGACATATTCAAGTATGGGCAAAAATATATTCAGATATTTGTCTCAACTGCACATTTCACTCATCTGTGTTACAACAACTAAAAACAAAAACTAGAGAAAACAAAGTTTTTGCTGGCCATTATTTCCCTAGCTGCAGAATATCTGTAATAAAAGTTTGCATGAACATAGCTGCAAGTGGTGCTATGAGACACAGACAGAGACATGAGTCTCCCAGGAGACTCATGATTGATGCAGTTATCAGTGGTCTGTGGGTAGCTTGAACAGTGCTTGAGAAAGGTGTGCACCCACTCAGCCTTCACCTCCAGGAAGATTATAACAGTGGGTTTTGCTGATGTTTTAGTAGATCATAGTACCACAGAACCACAGAACTTCCTGGGTTGGAAGGCACCTTTAGATCGTCTCATTCCAAACTGCCATGGGCAGGGACACCTTCCACAATCCCAGGTTTCTCAGAGCCCTATCTAACCTGGTTTTCACATATTTTGCCTTGTCTTTGTAAACCATAACACTGATTTTGCTAATAAAATTTATCCAGACACTAATTTTTGATTCCAGCTCCTTATTTGTTTTTACATAAGGCCACACAGAAGCAATTTCAGTTAAAAAAAAAAGTGACCCTCTGAACTCCCTGGAAGTGTTTACATGGGCATGAGTAACCATAGAAACCTTGTGTGCTGACTCCCTCTGTTATCAGTGTGAAAACATTTGGGGTGATCATAGTAGTGAAGTTTTTTTGTGGATCTCCCCCTCCTACATGTAAAACCTCACAGCGATGACTCAGATGAGATCTTAGTTCAAGAAAGAACATAAATATGTTCAGTTCCTTTCAGTGAATCATGCCCTCCAGAAAAAAAAAGGGGGAAAACCAGTATGATGGGAAGGATTTCTGAACTCTGATAGAAGCGCTCACCTCCTCAGTTGACAAAGATGCTTTGCTGCCTTTGCAGCTTTCAGAATGAATAACCAAAGAACTCTATAACACTCTGGGAAGTGACAATGACTTTAAAGCCCTCTTTCTTTGATGGCTTTAGAAAATAATTCAACATTTTTAGACAGGATAGGTATTTGAGGAATATTAATAGGATGAGTGCATCTACCAGCTGGAAAAGTCCTGCTCCTACATAGTTTGTCAAAGATGCAGCTTCCCCAGAATGTGGGATTGATAAAGAAGAGAATCCAGTTTTTTATTCCCTGCAGAGATAAATTGGAACACTAAGGGGTTTAGCACATGCAGTCTATGTAGAATTACCTTTTGCTGATAATTTTGTTCTGCAAAAAAAAAAAGTCCCTTGGTTAGGGATGGAATCACTGCAATGTTTCAGCAAGTCCTCTCCTCCCTTTTTCACAAAAACTCACACAGGAAAGCATGAAAATTGTATCTTGTTCCTAAAGTATGTCAGTGAAAAAGAAACTTATCACCCTAAAAATGGACATAGAGAAGTAAATTATTAGTATGAAAAGTGTTAAGTAGTCATAGTTTCACTGATCCCAAAAGCAGAATATCCTAGTTCTCCCGTCACACAGGTTGCATGACATAATCAGAGCCTGTGATCCTGTGTTTTTCTCAATCTTTTATGACTTTTCTATTCATCACTGGTTTGTAATCTGACAACCGGAAACATGAACAATCAAATGAATACTACTCAAACAAAAATAATTCCAATTAATGAGCCTCCATGCACTTTCTCAATATGATTTCAGCTATTTTCATGCTTCTAAGCAAACAGCTATCTATCCTGCATGCAGCACATTTCAGGACCAGTCCAGCTCCATGAGAAGTTAGTGGGAGTCTGTCTGTCTGTCTGTCTCTTTTTGGAGATATGGAATTGGACTGATAAAGCTGTGAGAAACACTGGGGAACCCTTTGGGAATGCTTACTCAGAATTACTTAATGAGTCAGGATGAAAATACACAATCCCTCTGGCATTCCGTAATCCTTCATGTTTTCAGTAATACCAAATGTTAATATACTGGAGACTGAAATTTATCCCCCAAACCCACAGTGAGACTAAGCAGGGGGGCTCTCATCTCTTCACATTATTCATCTCAACGCTGTGTCAAGGACGCCTAAATTCTGGGAGGTGAGGAATGAGATTGCTTGTGCCTCTTCCACCTTTTGCTCCCCAATACGCCCAGATGTGGCATTCAAGGTGGCACAGATCATCAGTTTGTGAACCTGAACTGTCCAATGTGAATGGTCTTCTGCCTCCTCAGGCTAAACCTCTAACTTCTGGTATTTTCAAATAGGCAACTTCAAATCATTCCTGCTTTGAAAGCCTGAGAATGTGTATGAATCCAAAATCTTGACAGTCTGTAGATATATGAACACACTTTCAACATCTTTTCCTTTCCTCGTTAAATCACCTCTTTTTTTTTTCCCTCCATGGTTAATGTACTGGGATTGTAATTTTTTATATTTTTTTTAACCAGAATTCTCCCATGAAAATGGCAACTTTATGACTGTCTGTCACTCCTATTGGAGCTTGACTGTCTGCTGCAGTGTCTGACTGGTGGCTGACCCACTTGGCACTTATCGTGCAGCAGGGACCTCTGAAATAACATATCAGGGTCCCATTTGCTTGACAGCCCCTGGTTATGACTGAACCATCACAGTGTGGCACGGCAAGAAAAACGCTACTTTATATTTGAACCATCTGGAAGCAAGGACTTCAACAGACATGAATTAAAGTTTTCTTTGAAAGGAAACATGTGAGTTGCTCCACACAGTTTATCTTTCAAAATACTGCCCTGAGTAGGAAATCATAACCACTATGCTTTGCAAAGCTTGAATAAAATAGGAAGAGCTAAGAAAAAATGAAGTTAATTGAGGATGAGTAATGAAGGAACCCAATAAAAAAAATGGATGTAATTCTGCCTTTATTGTTAAATATGAGTATTATACATAGGTAATTATAATTACCTATGTATAATACTTATATTTAAAAATAAAGGACGTTCATCTGAGTGCAAGTCATAAGAACTAGTGACAATTTCATTAAAATCAGACTAAGTTTGTCTTCATATTAAGCCCATTACACTGCATAAGTGTAATTAAATTAATTTCAGTGACTTTATACCTCCTAATATTTTTCTTTGGTTTGGGACTGTTTAGTAAGCCAGCATCATTGCAACTGTTTCTTGTTTTTATAAACACAAAGCCAAATCCCTAGAGCAGAAACTCTTCCTTAGAAACAATTTTCCAGTATTAATTTTACCTGAAAATTCAGTTTTCCAGGATTTACTCTGTGTGTTGGGGTGAGTGGGCTCCTTTTTGTTGTTGTTGTTATACAGTGCATGGAAGAAGAGACATGGAGCTTCAAACTTATGCTACACTCAGAAAGAAGAGAGGTGGAATAGATTTAATTGCCTGGATCCTATGTTTTCAAAGGTCACCTCATATTTCTAAAGATTTGCATTATCAACAATGATTATAAATATTTTGTTTTATTTCCT
Source organism: Agelaius tricolor (assembly GCF_023055355.1). NCBI lineage: Eukaryota > Metazoa > Chordata > Aves > Passeriformes > Icteridae > Agelaius > Agelaius tricolor. Next base: position 702,078 of record NW_027269334.1, read on the forward strand.
GCTAGAAGTGATTTGAGGAGGCTGGGTGAAATATGCCAAGGATTCTGTTCCCACATCCCAGCTCTGGGATTAAATTGATATTTCACCTTCTAAACTGATGCCACCTTGCAGTTGAAAGCTGAACTGTCTGGGAAGACCACAGGCCATGCTGTGGTCTGTAGAAGTTTCTCTCTATGCTGGCAAATCTTCAGGTTTCTCATCCAGTTTTAGGTGGGGTTTTTTGTTGTTGTTGTTGTTTTTTCACATTGCCTTCATTTGACTCCAGTTGGCACACCAATAAATTAGAGGCATCCCGTTTCGTCTCACAAACCCTAATAGCCATAAGGATTGTATTTAATGAAGTGACTCCCACCTCAGCAGAATGAGACTGCTTTGACTACATTACCATGATAATCAACAATTAAGTTGGCATTTGCCAGCCATAACCACAGATGTCTTCTTTGAAGTGTGGGAGAAACAGCACTAATGTCAAATACCACTCTGTGGGAACACTTGGCATGCATGACCAGCACAAGGAAATGAAGTACTTGGCCATGCTCCTGGAAGATACTGTGATGAAAGTGACATAAATATATAATTAGAAGAATCCATCCATATATCAACAAGCTCTGCATTAATCAGCAGAGATAAATCTGCTGATTACTGCATAATCCATGCATCAACAACCTCTGCACCTGCTTTGCTGTAAAGGTGTTGGGGAAATCACAAGCATTTTTCATTGTTCTTCAGCTCTTCTACTGTGGAGGTATCTGAGACAACCACATCCCTGACTCTGATTTTAAGAAGGCTGCTGAGGGGCCCTGCTTTGACTTTGATCTCTACGTGTACAATAAGCAGAGCCACCCCAGCAATGCCTTTGAGCAAATAACCATCTTTAAATCACAGTCCAGTAGTAGTGCTCATATTTGGCTTGTGCACGTCTTGCTCAGTTCCAGTACAGTAAGTTCAATAGGCTTGGAGCTGAATTGCAGCACAGCCATTAATCAAAAGCCCTATAAAATTGAGTTCCAGGAATTTATAAATGCATAATACAAATATGAGCTGTGGGATTTTTTCTGTAAACACTCCATCTCAGTGATGCTTCTTGTCTCCCCAAGCACTAGCCAGCATAGCTTGTTCTTGATTCCTATCTGCCTCAACATTTTACCTTGCTTTGAGCCTGCCTGCCAGTTCACAGGCCTTGGAAAGGGGAGAGAGCAAGGAAATTGTCAGCATCCCAAAAGCCTACCTATTTTTTTTTTTTTTTTTTTGACGTGACCTATTTTTTTTAATATGAACCCCTAGGTCTGTCATCAACCATTTGCCTAATTTCTGGAATAAGATGGACAGGACCTGATCCCTCTGACCCACATGCCAGCAGCCTGTCCATGAAACATCAAAAGTTCAGTATAACCCCAAAATCCACCAATATACTTGGGAGTCTCTTCACTAACTTCATCTGAATTGATCTACAGAGTTCTAGTGTCTTTGCTTTCAGACTGGCAGAAAAGAAATAGTACTTTTTGCTTTCTCTGAAGGCAGGTTCTCTCTGTGCTTTCCTTTTGTATGAAGACTCTCCACTCCTCTCCTTCAGTCCTACCATGTGTTAAATCCCCAGTTTGAGCTGTCACAGATGAAATTCTGACACTGGAAAGTTTTTCCATTGGTTCCACCTCCTTCTGAGACCACTTAACCTTCTGAAATGCTGCTGGGTGATTCATTTGGAGAGGGCTGAACATGGAGATCACTTTCTTTGCCTTCCAGGAATGACCTGCAAAGGACTTTCCTAGTGAATTAATTTTCATGTACTCTGCAATGCTCTGTTGTGCCTTCTCCAGACTGTAATGGCATAAGCACGTGTTGGTCTCTGACTCAAAAAGTCTTGTCAAGTGGAGAGAGGAGTTTTCTTGCAGGTCTTTGGTTTTTTGATTTTTTTTTTTAGCTTGCTTTTAGTTTGGCATGTAAGCACACCTCAGTAATTCATAAAGCACTGAAGATATTCATTGTAGCCCAAGTAGATGGAGCCGATGTTTAATTTTTCATTTTTAAGTGCTGATGCAGAGCACAATATTGCACATGCAGCTCACAAGGCTCCCATCACTAGCATATGGACTCCATTTTAAGCCTATAAATCACATGCTAAGTATAATGGTTGTTTGTTAAATCTTTCCTTCTTGTTTGTTCTTATCAACATCCAGTAATGATATATATATATATGTCATGCAAGACAGTAAATATGCTGACATTTCAAGGAAAGGTTCAGTTCCATATCTCTGCTGAATAATGATTTTATGCTGAAACTAGCATAAAAGCTAGGATAGCGATAACCTTTAGCAGAGCCCAGAGGAAAGAACACAGCAGATAAATGTGCTCCTATGAAAAGCAGCAAAATTCATGTAACACCCAGCCTCCATTTCAGGGACTCCAGACAATTGTGTTCCCTAGTCCTGTTCACTCCCAGGTGTATTCTACTCAGAATGAGAGGCAGGAAATTGCATTTTCATCTTTATTCTTCCACCAGCTGTAAGCTAAACCCATACTTGAAGGCTATAGCAACAAATGCATCAAGTACAAGAATCTCCTGCCACTTTGCTCATCAGTCATTTGAACTCTATCCTTCTATTTCTCATGGTTGTACCAGATGGAGGAGGAACCTTGCCTACATGATGCAGTTGTAAGAAGCAGCAGATGAGGCTTTGCATGGTGCTGTTGGTTCCAGCACTACCAAAAATGGAAAAAATGGAGAGGGACCACAAATGCTTCAACCTGAAGAAGAAGCTGAATGGTGCAACTGAAAGTAAGAGGTCCTAAGATTCAGGAAACCCTCAATGACCTGTTCAGCAAACATGTCTTAATTTTCCAGTAAAATCCTGTTACTAATATAGGCTTGCTACAGAATGAGACCTGCACTTGTACCTCGATTTCTAAGTGATGGTTTTGTGAGGAGAAAATTAAGATATGAGCCAAAACCCCATGATCTCAAGTGGCCAGAACAGATTTTTGTCTCTCTTAACATGACAGTGCAGTGAGATAAGAACTGCTTGGCTGAAGAACCAGGCAGGCAGAGGGTGTCCTTCTAACAGCAACAGGTTGCTTAGAAAACATGCAGTTTTCATCACTAGAGGCTGCTGAGGACAGGATAAACAGACATTTATTTACAGGGAAGAGTTTTTGAATAGGAAAATGGTGATCTCTTAATTTATGATTCTGTGTGATTTTCTTGACTGAATCTTTTACTCTATGAGATTCCCAGGGCTGCTGCAGGAGGAGAGGGAATTGTGCTTCATGTACAAAAATATACTTGCAAATTTATGGTCAATAGATGACAAAACTTGCAGAGAAACACTGTGATATGTTATTTCAAGTTTTGCGTTAATGCCTATTTCTGAATCCATTGTCGTTGCAAACTCACTCAGCAAAAGGTAACAGATATTAAAAAATCCCCAAAACCTACCACTAAAACAACTGACTTAAGCTTTTTCCTAAACTTTTTCCCTTCTTCTGCTTACTTATGGCTCATTGTGTAAGAAAAAACCAGAATATGACACTGATTCTGTACCCGTGCTATGTACAGGCAGAAATCTAGGTTTGCCTGCCTGTCAGGGAATGCATTTAGCCCTGAGCCTGTCTATCTAACTAAAATAGTTATTGAGATCTGGTAAACAAAATATGCAACGATGGTTTCCGAGCTTCCCTGAATAATTCTATGCAACCGTGTATAATTACAATTATCATAAATATCCTCTGTTTGCACAACACCTCAGTGGAGCTGCTGAATTCTCTGTGGCCTCTATACATACGGTGCCATGAAATACAAACATTGCCTCTGCTTAAACACTCCTTAACAAACACTCTGCGAAAGCTGTTTGTGGAGGGAGATATCAGTCAGGAATATCCAAGCCTGGGTTTATAAGGGAAGAGCACGGAATCTTCTATGTCTGCATGAGATATGTTGGTGTAAGAACAGCAAAAAATCTGGTAAGAAATCTCACCAATACTTCATAATTCATAGGAAACTGGAGTTTCCTTGGAAAAGTAAAACTGGGGTAAGAATTGAGCACATTTTAAAAACACTAACAGGTAAAAACACTAACTGTAAGCTCCCCCTCTTTGCAGAGTATCAGCTAAGCGCTCTCATAGAAGTCTAGCACATAGCAGGTGTTGAAAATGGAAATGCAATTTCCCAGCTAGGCAGACATCCAATATTTATGAGCCAAGTCTGTGGAAATAGCAAACTGCCAATAGGGACAGAATAATTTAGCGGAAAATCAAGCAAGTTTTCCACTTCAAGAAAATTTGTCATTCACCTTGTGTCCGATCCTACTCCTACCAGTGTCTGAATGTATTGTCTGGTGCTGAAGCCATCCTACAAGACACTAAAACAAAGAGATGAGCATTCTCCTGGAGAGAGCTGATCACAGTTATGTAGGTATTTGGCAGAGCCAAGTGATGTATGGCTGAGAAAAAGAAAAAAACCCACACACACCTGACAGGGAATCAACCTACTGACTTGCAGAAGCACCTCTCACATTTCCTAGGCAAGGTTTTAAACCCAGATTAAATGTTGCATTCACATTTTGAAAATGCCATAGTTTTGTCAGACATGCTTAGAAACTTCTGCCATGTTTGGGTGGAAATCTTAATAAGCAACAGAAGCTGTTCTGAGATCTCTGGAGCAGGGAAATGTGACCCTTGCACATTTGGACTGAGGTCGGAACCAGAACTGCAAAAATAGAATGGCTCTGGAGGAGCAGGTCTTGGGCACACCTCCTGTTCAGTCAAAATTCAAGGTACTTGGATTTTGCCTGTAGTTAAGAGAAGAAGAATTGATAATTGCCAGACAGAGGGATCTGCGTCTGTCAACACTCCTAACTCAAAAGTCAACTTCCAAATTTGCTTGAGAATTTCCTGTCTCCTTCTGATAAGGCTCTGTCTCCTTTTGGCAGACTCTCCACACTGAACTGCCAAGCTATGCATAACAAGTCATGTTTCATGGGTATTTGCACAAATTTAGAAACTGCTGGCATCACCACACATGGCCCAGATATCAGTGGATCAATGCAGAGCATTAAGGTGTAGGGAACTGAATGAATATGTCAAAAATATTAAAATATTCAGTGCATTCCCCTTTTTCCTTCTGTCTGAAGCTCACTCTGTTACAAGACTGGGGAATAGGCTGAACTGAGGCTGAGCTCTCGGAAAAATAGGCCCTAAGAGGAAGAAGAGCTTGAAGCTGGCTCTCTGTAAGGGTGAAATTCAGCTTTGAGAACTAGTTTTAAGTGAATTATGACAGCCCTGCCACCACCCCAGTGTGTTTGTTATTCAGGCAGACATGCAATAACCCCCACAGAGCGACTGCTTTTTTTGAGCTGGAACTTACTCCTGGACAGTTTGTTGTAAGCACTTGGTCAGAGTCACAGCAAGACACTTTGGAGCCTGTTTTCACAACCCTTCATCCTCCTTTCCCTCTTCTTGGAGCTCCTAATAGCTGCTGCCAGCAAAGATTACTGCATCCTCAAAGATCTGCAGGGTCCCCTCTTAGAAAAGGGGAGCAGTTTTGCCACGTGCCTCTTTTGGTGCTTGGTCCTGATCACCTTATTCCTTGCTTGGCTGGATATCCCAAAATGTCAGGCTGTACTGCTAAGAGGATGGGTTTGTCCCATCCTCTCCAAGTCCCTCCACTTCCAAGATGTCCCCATACTTATTTTTACAAATTTACAATAACCACCCTCAGATCAAAGTCCAAAATTCCCTTAAAATTCCCTCATTCCTTCATGAGCTTGAAGGAGTGATTATGGAAAGCAAACCAAAAATGGGGACTGACCACTAGCAAAATGTGGGTTTTCTTTTTTTTTTTGTTAATGAAAAAATATTTCTATTCTCTCAAATTGTACTTATTTATTGTTTTAAGCAGATGCATCACTTATAAGCTGAAACTCCATAGGTCAACATAAAAGAAATTTATGTGTAAATAAAAAGGTAGTCTGTATCAATGTGTCCACAAAATTTATATTGTGATGCTTTGGAGACAGTGGCCAAAACATGACTTTGCACCTGCTCCATGAAAAATGAAGTTTGTTTCAACTGAAATCCCTCAGAAATGTTCTGTTCATCGGAGGAAATCAGCGTATACCCCAAGAGCTGAGTGTATAAATGGAAAAATATAAAGAAATCTAGTTGCTCCCCAAAACAGAAGAAAAAGGGAATGAATGTGTGAATAAACAACTGAATGGATGTCAGAGGGCTGTGCTGGGCTTTAGCAATGTATTACTAATAAGAGCCAGTGGAGGAGTATTTAAATATGCAGTACCTGGGTTCTAGCAATGCATTACTAATTACAGCTCAAGAAATTTTCCTTAGAGCATTCATTCAAACTGGTTTGGGTGTGATTTCATTGCGACACAGGCAGACCACTGCCTGACAAATTCCCACCCCGAGATATTTTCAGAGCAAGGGTTCAAAATGGGGTTCAAAATGAAAACACATATCCCGGTGAGTTGTTCCTAGTACAACCAGGCAATTCAAACACACATGGTAAAGCTGGTCCAATTATTTTTAAAGAATTTTAAGGGATTTTTCTGTGGTGAACTCTAGCTGTCAGTCACCTGGTATCTTCTGTGCATGACTTGAAGATTCTCACCTGATAAAAACGCAGGACATTTTCCGGGGGAGAGGGGGGGGGAAGCCCTATATAGCCATGCCCAGTGAGAAGGGCTGCATTTTTCAGATGCACACCCTTCTACAACCAGCTGAGGAAAGGAATTTACTCACTTAAAGCTCCATGCAAGTGCAAGTTTCAGCTTGTTGTGGGTGAAGGAGCGTGGAAGCTTTGGTCCCACTCTTCTCCAATAGCATGATTTTAACTCTGAGGGACTGCTGATCCCTCTGAAACAGCTGAACTGATCAGCAACTCAGATAATTGCATTTCTTTTCCGGTATCAAGGCCTAACTATAAACCTTTGAGTTTGCTGGGTTTACAGAGGCACTGAGTAGAAGGACTCTACAAACTGGGCTGTCAGCACTGAAGATCACAGGTTTACACTGTGAAAAAGTGCTTCCCTCACTGCAACATGCAATAAATAAAATTAAACTGGACAACAGATTGATCTTCCTTCTGAAATAGAAAGGAAAGTTGTCTTCAAATTATTTTAGGGCAAGTAACCATCAGAAGACACAAAATTTTAAATAAATAAGATGTGTCTGCTCTTCCAGAATTCCCTGTCATAGAGACAGTCTGGTCTGGCTCCCAGTTGCTTCTAAATAAATGTTAAAAACTAGGTATGATAAGAAAATAGATATGAAAATATTTTTTGGAACAGAAATATTCTTTAGCCATGTGGTTATTGCTTTAGAACTGGGGGTTGTTCAGCCTGGAGAAGTAACTTCATTGTGGCCTTCCAGGACCTGCAGGAGCCTACCAGAAAGATGGAGAGAGACTCTTGACAAGGGCCTGGAGTGACAGGACAAGGGGGAATGGCTTCACACTGACAGAGAGCAGGTTTAGACTGGATATTACAAAAAAATTCTTCCCTGTGAGGGTGGTGAGGCCCTGGCACAGGTTGGCCAGAGCAGCTGTGGCTGCCCCATCCCTGGCAGTGTTCCAGGCCAGGCTGGATGGGGCTCTGAGCAACCTGTGATAGCAGAAGGTGTCCCTGCCCATGGTAGAGGGTTGGGACAAGATGATCTTTCACATCCCTTCCTTTTAACTTGCTTTAAATTCACATTTTAGGCTGTAGATTAAAGTTTGGGCTTTTTTCCTTGTTGCGGGGTTTTTAATAATTATTTTTTACATAAAGAAAAACTTTTATTGCAAGGAAATTAGATATTGTCAAGAGCAAAAGAAGCAAGTTTGAAGAAATGTTGACACAGTTTTGATTGTGAAGAAGGAATTCATAGGTGAAGACACATTGTACTAAATCTGTACAAACATCGAGGAGAGAACTTAGCAAGGGTCAGAGGTATTAAAAGTCTTTCATGAAATGGGAACGCAAGTAAAAAAAACTGTTAAATCATCATCTGATTAAGTAGACGGAGATGCAGAGCAGTAGTCTGATAAAATAATTCTTTTTCTGTGCCCCAAAAGAACTTTGAAAAAAAAATCCAACCTTGATTTTAACCATTAAGGATGGTTTCACTTTCAGTCTTTTTGAAAGAGGAATGCAGGGTTCCCTTAATTCCTTTTTTTTGTTGTTGTTGTAGTTCTGTCTAACCCTCACCAAGGAACAGTGCATTATAGAAGGAGAAAAATGAGCAAAAGAAGATCATATGTAAAGCATGAAGAGAAGAAAGATGATGATGAGAAAATAGAAATGCCAAAGGTCCTCAAGGAGCCCAACCTTTCCTGAAGTCAAACAGACGGGATTCAAACAAGAATTTGCCTTCTCACAAAAATAAGGAATGCATTGAAAAATTACATAAGCAGCAATAACTGGGGGCTTGGTTTTGGGGGCTTGGTCCGAGGTCATAGATTTATTTAATTATCATGGTATCAGGAGAAGAAGAGAAAGACAGTGGTAAAGAAATTTTGAAAGGTATCAGCATTATATAAAGATGAAAAAAATTTGGGAGAAACCTTTTTTTACACAACATATTGAAATCTTTTTCAGGAATTTTCAGAGGAGCTTGTGGACGTCATCTACTCAGATGATGCTGGGGTACAGAGACATCAAACTGAAGGGAAAAAAAAGAATACTTCAAACTCCTGATTTATATTTAGAGAGATAAAAAAGAGGAAAAATTGCCAAGTTGCACAGCAGAAGCAAAACAAATTGCATGTTTTGGAGGAAAAACAGAAGACAATCACAGCTGACAAGGTTACCAAACCAAAAACTCATAGGAATATGCAGGCACAGGAGATAATTGAAGACTACAGGCAAAATTTGACAAAAGGCAATCAGAGCCAACTTTTAAAAGAAGCATCAAGGATTGCATTATGAGTGGAAAAACAGTACCAGTTTATGCAGCTCCAGCTTTTGGAACGACTTTGCAAAAAAAGAAGAAGTTTTGCAAAAAAGAAGCAAAATTCTGCAAAAGATGTCAAATGAAGGCTGAGGGTATTTACCAAGAGACTCAGTCTGTGTCCATGTCTGAAGAAAAAAAAAATTGATTGGAACTCTTGGACAACTTTATACACACACACACACACACACACACATATATATGTCTGTATGTTTGTATGTATGTATATATATGAGAGTCACAGAACCACAGAATTATTTGGATTGGAAGGGAAGGGACCCTGAAGATGATCCATTCTACCCCCCTGCCATGGGCAGAGACACCTTCCACTAGCCCAGCTTGCTCAGAGCCCCATCCAACCTGGCCTTGGACACTTCCAGGAATGGGACAGCCACAGCTTCTCTGGGCAGCCTGTCCCAGGGTCTCATCACCCTCACAAGGAACAATTTCTTCCTTATATCCAACCTACATTTTCCTTTTCAGTGTGAAGCCATTTCCCCTTGCTCTATCACTCCAGGTGCCCTATTTGTATTTTTTGGGTACTGTATTATCAGTCTCCTTGATATGCAGATGGGAAATTATTTGCTCAAATGTCCCTCAATATAAACCCCAAAGCAGAATAGCCAATTAATAAGATTAAAACCAAGGTGCTGTGAAATCTCATAAATGAAATGTAAATAAAACATAATTAAAAAAAGAAAATCTACTCAAAGAAAGAGCAAGGCATCTTCAGTCTTATTCTGCGTACAGTTAGTGCAGATATATATATATATATATATATATAAATTATATTTACACATTATGGAAATTATAATTTCCAATATTTAAAGCAAAAAATTCAGTGATTCAGACACTCTCCAGAGATCAAACATTACTATAATGATTTCTGTGCTTCAGATTTCCCATCCAAAGGTGCTACATTTCCATTTCAAACTGTTATAAGAACAAGGTCCAAATTACCTATATATAAATTCAATTTAGCATAGTTTTAAAAGGATTTGACAGAGTTAATGTACTTTAAGTGGAATCCAGATTGCAATGTGATTGGAAGGTAGGAAAGACCAAGGCAGACAATTTCCTGTGGCATAAGAAGTAAAACTTCAAATTAATCTCTTTCCTTTTTCTGTTCAGAACTGGAGTTTTCAAGGTAGCTGAACAATTAGGTGCAAAAAGATACAGAAAAAATGGCTTTGCAAAATCATTCATCCTTAGTGTAATTCAGTCTTTGTTGAGACAAGGTTTTGATGTTGATAATTGACAAAACTGGGCTGGTGATGAACAAACTTGACACCTGGCTCTTTTCATACTGATCCTTCAGTCTTTCCAGATGGCAGAGTTTACTTCTGTTCCCATCTGTTCCTTTTCAGTAAGGAAAAGGGAGGAAAACCCAAAATTGCTAAAACATTTTATGGCTTTTAGAAGTATCTCTGAGGTTCTTTTCAAGTCCTTTGCTCTGGACCACATTCCTGCGGAAGGCTGGCAATGACCTACGATTATTTGCCTCAGATCAAAGGTAGGATGCCAAGTTTCATTTTTCAGATTTGGTCTGACATAATTCATCTGGATGAGAATTTCATGGATAGAAAAATTGAGAGAGCTGGACTCACCACACCAACACCTTCTTGTAAAAAGAGAGGAGAAAACAAGCAAGGAAGCAAACAAGCAAGCAAGAACAGTATCAGACTGTGATTAGATAATTTTTGACAGGTCAGAGCAGAATTTAGGAGAAAGCTTTGCTAGTTTACAGTTGGAAAACTGTTCCTACATTAAGAAAACCTTTTTTAAATTTTTTTGCAGACAGAACCACTGTCATTCCCCTGGCTATTGGCAATAGTTTCTCTGTTGACTTCTCAGGTCTTGACTCTGGTCTAAATTTTCACTCCCTCAAGATGAACTTATTCCCTGGGGCTTACATTCTTCCATGTAAGTGGGGTCAGAATTAGGCCTCTGTTAAGTTAGTTATCTCCAGAGTTAGCAACTGGCTGTTCAAGAATATTCAGCAAGAGGAAAATAGAAGCTTATGGATGGGAAAAGATGGAAAAAACCCATAATGAAATCCATCAATGGTAATCTGCCAGGTAACCAGAAAATAATTTTAGATGCTTCTTTGTAGTTTATAAGTTTCCATGTATTGCTCAAAAAAATAATTTATCAGAAGAAGATTCAGAAAGCAATTGGAATAAACAAATCTCCCTAAATAGCCATACATATTTAGAATGTTTATGAATAAAAATGAAAATAATTGAATGTACGGACCTGGCTGAAGGAAGGTTGTGGTGCCCATCTGTACTCTGCTCTGGTAAGATCCCACCTGGAATTTTGCATCCAGTTCTGGTGCCCCCAACAGAAGAAGGACATGGAACTGTTGGAGCAAGTCTAGAGGAGGCCACAAAGTTGATAAGAGGACTGGAGCACTTTGCCTATGGAGACAGGCTGGGAAAGCTGGAGCTGTTCAGTCTAGGGAGGAGAAGGGTGTGGAGACCTCACAGAACCTTCCAGTATTTGAAGGGGATACAGGGAAGCTGGAGCGGGACTTTTCATCAGGAGCTGTAGTGACAGGGCAAGGGAGAATGACTTCAAACTGAAAAGGGAAATGTAGGTTAGATATTAGGAAGAAATTGTTCCCTGTGAGGTTGGTTAGGCCCTGGCACAGGTTGCCCAGAGAAGTTGTGGCTGCCCTGTCCCTGGAAGTGCCCAAGGCCAGGCTGGATGGGGCTCTGAGCAAGCTGGGCTAGTGGAAGATGTCCCTGCCCATGGCAGGGGGGTGGAATTGGATGATTTTTAAGGTCCCTTCCAACCCAAACCATTCTGTGTTTCCTGTAGAAGACCAGGAAGATTTCTGATTCCAGTCATCCTAAAGGATCATATTGGCCTAAAAGCAGCTGGAAAAAGGCTGTAGCTTGGTTCATGTGCCTCACCAAGCAGTCTGGATACCTGAGAGGAGCCTCAGGGTGTTTACATTGACCTGGCAGAGCAAGGGACTGTCCTCTGTGCTCACCCTGGAGGTTTGCTGGCTCATACACTGCTGTCTCTGCTGCTCCACGAGAGAGCTGCTTTACACAGCAGGATGTCTTAACAGCAGCCTGCAGGGTGTCTTTGGGTGTCCCTGGAGAGCTTTGCACTGCTATCCAAGTAGAAATAAGGTTGATTATCCTGGTGCAGTTTTGCTAATAGATTGGAGAATCTGGAGACTCTCCATGAGAGAAGGTGCAAGCCTGGTAATTTGTATGGAGTTACCTCCTGGAACACTGTCCAGGTTGCTGCCAGGATACAGACATACCCACCATCTTGAGGAGATGGTACTGAGCTTTTCAGAGAACCGCAAGATTATTGAGGTTGGAAAAAACCTCCAGATCATCCACACTGAGTCCAGCCTGTGACCAAACACCACCTTGTCACCCAGTCTAGACCACCGAGTGACAGGTCCAATTGTCCCTTGGAGACCTCCAGGGATGGGGATTCACCACCTCTCTGGGCATGACCACCTTTTCCATTAAGAATTTCCTCCTGATGTCCAACCTGAACCTCCCCTGGCACAGCTTGAGACAATTTCCTCTCATCCTGTCCCTTGTTCCCTGGGAGCAGAGCCCAATCCCTCCCAGCTGTCCCCTCCTGTCAGGGAGTTGTGCAGAGCCAGAAGGGCCCCCCTGAGCCTCCTTTTCTCCAGGCTGAGCCTCCCCCCCCCCCAGCTCCCTCAGCCCTTCCTGGTGCTCCAGACCCTTCTGCAGCTCCATTCCCTTCTCTGGACATGCTCCAGCCCCTCAATGTCTTTCTTGTAGTGAGGGCCCCAAAATTGGGCCCAGGACTCAGGTGTGGCCTCACCAGTGCAACCTTTCTTTTGAGACAGAGCTGTTCTCCAAGAACAGGCTATTTATATAAAATATTTCTGTTACTTTCAACAATGACGCGTTTTATTTTCACTTTTTCCTCAAGGAATGCCATCACAAAAAGGTAATCGCTAGAATTTAACTAAAGAAAAAATAACATTGAAGCCAAACCGCTTGTCTAAAATGGTCTCTTGCCAGCTGTCCTACTGCCACCCAGGACTGTGTTGTTGCTAACAACTTGTCCATGGGAAAGCACTCAATCCTGTAGTAATGAATGGCACTCAAGCTGGATGGGGGATGGTATGAAAATTTTAAGTGGAGTGGTACAAGCCCAGTCATTTGATGAATTTAAAATTAGACATGACAGAGCTTTGAAGAATATTCTATCTGGCTGGCTGAGATCTTAGAGAGACAGACCGTATTAGGAGATATTAGACTGAACTAGAGATGAATTTTGTTGGATTTAATTCTCCAGTTCTGAGGAATTTCTCTTTGCCTCCTGAGCCCAAGAGTCCCCTGTGAGGTAGAAGCATCATGCCCTTGTTTTCTCTAGGTTAATGTGCTTCACTGGCTTTGTTCTTGTAGCTCCAAGTACCAATTCCCTAGTCTGTGGATGGCTGGTGGATGAGTCAACAAGGACACAGGGTTTTGAGCAAGGGAGAAGCCTGAAAGGTTTTTAAACTTTGGTGTCCACAGAGACTTAGTTGAGATTTATTAGAACAAGTGGGGAATGCTTGGTCTCTGAGCAACTGACAAATTCCAACAACAACAAAAAAAAGGTATTTGTTGCAATTTTTCCCATCAAAATACCACTTATCAAATATAGGCATATTCTCTCCCCTTCTCTGATTTCTATGGCTCAACATACTAAAATGCTTTGGATATGCATTCATGGTTAAAAAAATCCCCAAAAACAAACCCCAAGACACAAATTCAAAGTAACAGCCTCACAAATATTAGTAAGATTTCCTGGGTGCAACTGAGAAGAGGATTTGACCTGCAGTCAGGTGGGTTTTTTCCATGTTTGCCCTGATCCTGTGTTAATTAGAAATGCATTGGAATCAGTGGAAGTGCTGGTGTCAAACCAGAGTCAGGAAAGGCAGAGTCTGAACCAGAGGTACAAAGAAAGATTGAGGTAAAAAAATGAACTCATCAAAGGACAACTAAATCAATAAGATTTGATAACAGTGGTTCAAAAAACAGATGATGTTGAAAATTAATCAGCTTTTATTTCAGAGGAATGAAGCAAATGAGAACCTCTGGGGAAAAAAATTGACAGGAAGGTTTCCTACTAGAAGAAAGACAGGAAAAAAAATCACTGGATTTTAAACCATTTCTGTTTCCGCAAAACTCAAACTTTTCCAAGGGAGACCACTCCCTATCCTAGCACATGTGAAAAGCAGCTTTAGCTTATCAGGGCAACATTTAACTCCATGAAGCTTTTGTTGATTTTCATTTTGTTTTAGTAAAACAACAACAACAACAACAACAACTCCTCCCCAAACTCCTCTTGCAGCAGTATTTAGATTGTTTCTCTTTTCTCAGAGCTTGTGATGGTTTGTCTTTCAACAGGAAAACTAAACATATTTCCTGATTTAAAGACTTAAAAAGGCAGTTTGAACAGCACAGGAACACAGAAAGGCAGTTTGAACACAGACATTTTCTCTGAGCAGGAAAAAAGTCTCTACCCAGATTAATTAATGCATACATTTTGTATATATTTTGTATAAACAAATTAATACTTTGTTCTAGTTACATCTGGAGCATATCTAGGAAGAAAGACATATTGAGGCAGTATTTTCTAAAGGTATCCCTATATGATGAGATGGTTTCATCTCCATCATAAAGAGTTTTACTCTGTAGAAATCATAGAAACATAGAATGGTTTGGGTTGGAAGTGACCTCAAAAATCACCTCAATCTGAAAGTGTTAAAGAGTAGAGCTGAAGAAACATGAAATGGGAGAAGGAACAGGCTGCAAATGGATAGAAAGAATGGAAAGGATAGAAGAAAGTGCTACATAGAAGGACAGAGGTTTGTTAGAAAAATGCAGAAAATACCAGATTCAGAGGAGAAAGGCCTAAGATAATATGTCTAGGAAAAATCAATTCAGAGCAAGTGAATTAAATGTTAGGGAGAAAGTTGGAAAGGTATAATACCAAAAATTAGTCATGATTTAAACAAGGAATTAATGCTGGATTTATTAGACTGAAGTTATTTTGCAGTAGAAGGGAGACACAAAAGAGAAAAATAGTGAGTGCAAAAAGTCAGTGTGATAGCAGAAGGCAGGCAAATAGAGGAAAGGGGTCTCCTGGTTTTAGAACATCACTTTTATTCCTGAATGCCTTAGTGCCACAAAGTTTGGGATGAAATTGGGGGAAGTCAGAAAACTGAAAAAACATTATTAAGAAATTCAAAGAAATGCTTAGAGGAAAAAAAAATCATATTAACCCTGTAAGAAAAGAATGAGCTTAAACAAAGGACAGCTTAAGTAAAATATATGAGGGATATCTTTAGCAAACAGTAACAAAGAAGGAAAGTTGGTCATGATGTTAGGGGATCTAAGTGGGACAACAGGCAAATATGGATAAACGGCAAAGAAAAAACATCTTTTTAGGAAGATTTTTTTAATGTTATGTAGTTATCTGCAACATCCATTTGGAAAGCCAGTCATGTAAAATCTGACTGTGCAAATTGTTTGAGAAATGAGTGGAGGATATCGTTTTACCTCTCACAGGAGCTGAAAACACTGAAGTAGGTAAATATTTTTTAACTTTTAAATGTACAAATCCAGGAAAGGCCCCTCAGCACATGAAATGATGCCTCCCTCTTAACAACTCTGGTCTCCATCAGATTTATGAGGTCTATATTTGGACCTAAAGGCTAAAAGTATCTCATCTTGGTTTGGAGCAGAAACCAAATACTGCCCAAATCCCATCTCTGGAGAGGACAGAAGCTGATTTTGTCTTGCAACTGTGTCTATCTCCTGGGTGAGGCAGAATTCACCAGAGAGGATGTTGTATTCAAACTTGTCTAACCACAGAGCTTTTCAAAAGAAGTGGTTGGGCTTAAATGTCACACTCACAACCTGAATTCATGTAGATACAAAATACTTCTTCCTTCTGCAGCTCTACAATTCCCTGCGAGTTACCTCTGACTGTATAGATTCAGATTTTTGGCAAACATGGTTGAATTTTTTTAAGGCAATGCCTAGAAATATATATTTTTGAATTAACTAGATTCTTGCATGCTAACTCAGCTACTGTATGATTAAACATGTAAAATCTATAGAAGGGTCAGACTCAAAATACAGGAATTTATTTCTGGAATGTATGAAAGAGCAACTGAGAAGAAGCACATTTATTGCTGTGGTTCCATTATGGGCAACATGCACATTGGAAATGTTGGAGAAGTTGATGCAAATCTTACCCTATGGGTTGCAATCCTTCCAGAGTGTTTTTATCACCTCTGGTGTAGGTTTTTTTAACAGATAACGCAGATAAGTTATTTAACAGATAAGTGGACTTTGCTCCACAGAATGAGTGGATTTTCATGACTACAGAAGCTGTGACTCCTGCTCTGCCTGATGGAAACGTGGAACAGCCTATCATCCTTCCTGTGTGCCTTGAAATGCAGCCACCAGGCTCCTTCTCTGGGCCTGAGATGACAACCAGCAAATTCTGTTTCGACATGCACAGACATGCAGCCTTCCCTGACGCGGCAGCTCGGTCACGCAGTCCCTCAGGTGGGAATTCCACACACAAACCCAGAGGCCAAGCTGGAAAAGACTCTTCCTCATGTGTGTGAAGAAGTGGAGAGGAGACGGAGGCAGGGAAAGATCAGAGAGGGAGGAGTATATGGTCCTGCTGTGATCTTTCAAGTGCTTGCTGCTCTGAAGGAAAAGGCTACCTTTCCTGGCTTGTTTGTAGTGTGTGAAGGAGAGAAGGAGGCTCTGAACTGAACAGCATGCTTGAGTGAGGTTTTTTTAGTTCCTTGGGAAGTGCAATCTCCCTCGAGGTTTCCTGTAGAGGACTCCCCTTCCCCTATGGACTTAAGGCTTGTGATACAATCAGGAGCATAGCTGTGGATGTTGCTCCTAGCACTCATTTCACAACCTTGAAACTACTCCATATCCACCCTTAGCACTTCTCTCTTCACACACACATCCATCTGTCCCCTCAGAAAGTGACTGATCCCCCCATCCCTCACTGACAGATGCATGAAGACTCTCCCACACAGCAACAGAGGCCATCCCCCTCCATCAGCCCTTCCAACTGGCTGCTCCTGGACACCACCAGGAGACACACACACACATGGCCAGTCAAACATCTGCATGGATAACCAGATGTTCCAGCCCCTTACAAGCAGATTTCTATGGCTGTGTCATGGCTGCAAAGGATGCAGTCAGGCACAAATGCCCCATATTCTCCACACTGAGCACAGATTGTTCACTCTTGCTTTGTTCCCTTTCCTGCCACAACCCATCGATCCCTTTCTCTTTTCTCAGCCAGATGACAGGTTGATGCCACTGTTTGATTTTGATTTTCCTAGTGCAGGGAGCAGAGTGGTCAGAGGTCAGGGGAGCACTGGTGGCAGTGGGCTGAGCAGGCTGTGTGGTATCAGCCCATCTGAATCCCAGTGTCTGAGACTGCATCTCCCCCTCATGGACAACTGCTTCACCATTCCCTCCACCCACAGCCTGCCATGCTGGGAAGTTCACTCCCAGCAGGGAAGAAAGGTCCTTCCCACAGACTGCAACCAGCTGCAAAAACTGCCAGGAAAAATTATTCTGCTGGACAGCTTGAGCTGGACTCTGCAGTGAGAAACCAGTGTAAAATATGGGACAATGGGTTCCCAACACAACCTATGGCTACATGAACACTAATTGCTTATCATTTCACAGGCTGATTGCTTTTATTTTACCAGGAATTTGTCCTTGCAATGAACAGAAAAGGGTTCTATGAACCATAGTCCATGGGACTGATGTTATTTAAGGTCTGGGCTCAGTGGCTTCAACCTTTACGTTTAGAGATTCTGTGTGATCAGACTGACTTCCTCCAGTGCAAGTTCCACAGGATTACTTACAATCTTCTCACCAGCTACACCTGCTATGGGTGGAAACAAGCACTTCCCTACTCTATGTAGAAGAGCCCAAAGTCCTAGTCGACCCACACAATTTGAAGATGTTTTTAGACAAGATTTGAAGAACAGCTGTTGTCAATAAATGCAATTGTTTTGAAGAGAAGTAAGTTCCTAGTGCTTCTCTCTGACACCCAAGATGTATCTTATGTTTTCAACCCTCAACCAACTGCACATTACTCCAGCACTGCTTCAAGCCATGGAGAAAGCCAGTGCTTTCCTCTTTCCTACGACTGACATCTGTAGTCCTTCTGTGTGCTTCAGCCCAATGGTTGTTCATCCAAGAGCCCTGTTAACTTGTCCCAGAGAAACCTCTCTGCCCTTTGTGCCAGGAGCAGTATTCAGAGGTTTTAACGTATGAAAATAAAGTACATTGGTATGCTTCTGAATGAAACTGGTTTAAATATCATAGTTAAATCTACTGGGATTTTCTAAGGATTATTCAGCACTTCATAAAAAGTGTGCAAAAAACCTCTAGAGGAGAGCCTGCCTGCTGTGCAAGTCATGCAGAAGGCAGGTACATCTAAAGCACGTCAGATCCTTTTGCTACCCACGCACCAAACCATTTTCCTGGTTAGTCATCCTTTCCTACCCTCCTTCTCAATGCAAACATTGCTTTCCTAGCACTCACGAAACTCACCCCTGGTGGTGGCCTTATGTAAGTGATTTCGACATGGAGAGCTCTGCCACAAACAGTGGACACGTGATGCTCCACTTAGCCTCTGGTAGCCACCCTGCACGTCAGCATGGCCTCCTGGGTGGCTCTTTGGGACTTCCACACGGGCCTTCATCTCTTACAGAAACCCAGGGCTCTTACACACTCCTCAGGGGTTTCAGCTTCTTCCTGGATTGTCCTCATCACCGACAACTCTGCCAGTCCCATAAGCACAGCACCCACCAAACATATTCACCCCTGTCCCTTGTGCATTCCATGTATCCATGTGCCTATCACCAAGGTCTGTATGGATTTACCTGTGCCCTTGCACTGAACTCCCAATCTACTCTCCCGTTGCACTGCATGCACCTAGGGCTCCTTGCACACTTAACCTCCCTCACAGCAAAAGGCACATAATGAGAGATGCCTTAGGCCTTCATAAACTTTTTCTCACTCCTCATCACTCTTCCTTCCCCCATAAATGGTTTTCCTTTTCCCCACACCCAGGTCTGCAATTATCACCGGTACTTCTTCCCTCATTTCCTTTGAGCATGCTGTGTACACAAATCTCTCTTATCAGACACAACTTTTCCATCCCTTCACCTTCCTTTGCACAGTCCTTGCAAGCAGGCACAGCCTGACAGGTCCCTTCCTCACTCTCACACTGCTGTGTGTCAACCCACACTGAGCTCCTCACCCCTCATAACAGGAACTGTCATTCCCATCCATTTCCACCTCATGCCCTACAGCTCCCAACTCCACTTGCCTCCCCACACACTTCACACCTTACTTTTGGCCTCAGCACAGCCATGTGGCTTATACAGCCCTCCAGGTAGTTTTTCCTCCCATTCCTTCTCCTCCCACCCCTTTATGTCTTTAGCCATTTCTCCACCAGCACATTTGTTCCATTCCCTCTTGCTGTTTCACTCAGCCAGTACCTACCACAGAGATATAAACACATTTGTTACATCTGTTGCAACAGAAAATCGTTCCTTTTTTGTTTGTGTATGTTCTCCTCCTCCCACAGTCTTCCCATTATTCCTTGCTTGCTGTTCCTTGCCCCAACTGCTTCCCCTGTAACTTACTGCCTATTCTTTCCCTGTGTTGCTCCTACTCCCCAGCAAAGAGGCATCCCCAGTTCTGCTGAACAAACCACTGCACCTTTGCACCACTCCCTCTCTTTGCCTACTAAGAAACACCCCCCCGAATTTCCCTTCACTCTCTGCTCTCGCCCTGTATCTCCTCTAAACCACCTCTTTCCTAGGCATTACAGAAAACATAGGTCTTCATTTCATCCTCTTTCATGCTTCCTACATTCTTAATTTTTCCTCATTCTCATGCTCCTCAACACCTGCCATGGCTTTATATCCTTGCTGTAGTTCATCCTGCCCCTGTGGCTTCCACTCTCTTGAATTTCCTTCCACCACTTCCCCATGGCTTTTTCCCCAGTTCTGTCTTTTTCTTGCAGGCAGGCAGCACACTCCAGCAGACTTTCAGCCTGATCTGAAATATCTCCAATTAGTTACCCCTTCACATACTTACAGGACCCTTTTCCCCTCATCCCCTCATCACACCCTATCTCCATCCAGGTAATTTTTCCCTCTGTGTTCCTGTTCTCGGCACATGTTTCCATCACCATGCAAGCCTTGCCTTTCATACTCTGATACCTTCCTTGTAAATACATCCCCATATCTATTTCTTGACAGAATCAAAGGTGTCTCCTTTTGACGCCCCCCACAAGCATCATATAGCAGATTATTTTCCATACCTTTCTCCAAATAGCTAATACTTCACATTTTAACTCCTCCTCCAAACATCCTTTGTGCTTTCACTTTTCTCTCTCCAGTCCCACTCCATACTCAACCTCCCCCTTGCAGACACTACCATCCTTGTATGTCCTTTTCATATCCTCACTCAGCCTCCAGCCTGTACCTTTTCCCAACTCTCTCTCGTGTTACTTCCTCTTGTGAGCTCCTAAACTTTCTGCCACCCACAAAGATCCTCTTTTTCCAGTTGATGTGCAGCAGTTTCCCTTTCAAGCTGACCACCTTTGCATGTCTCACCTGCCTTTATTGCCCCAGCGCACAACAGTGAACATGTAGCACTTTATTTCTGTGGTATTACACCTTCCCTCCAGTTTTTATATACCTTTATATGCACCATTTCATTTTTTGTTCCCTGAAAAGAAAAACACTCCAACCCACAGCAGAACAATACAAACAAAACCAAAACCCCTTAAACCTACGTGTTCTGCATACTTCAACATGTACACAAAGCACCCCCCTGCTGGCTCGGCTGGTACCTCCACTTCTCCCCATGTTTTGGCTCCACCTGCAATCATGCCTGGATTTTGTCCCCCCACCATGCTCAGACAGAGTCCCTGGTATTTACATATGTATCTCAGACCAGTCTTTTTACTACCAGCAGCTGGGACCATGCTGAACTCTTCCATTCTCTCATTCTCTGCTGCTCTGCTTTTGTCTGGCAAGGCTTTTTTTTTTTTCTTTTTCTTTTTCTTTTTCTTTTTCTTTTTCTTTTTCTTTTTCTTTTTCTTTTTCTTTTTCTTTTTCTTTTTCTTTTTCTTTTTCTTTTCTATTAGATTTTCCTTTTCCTTGCATCCCATTTATAGGTGCTTCTTGTGCCACTTCTCTACTTGCAAGCTTGCACATATCAGGTATTTCTGTGCCTGAAAGTGCCTCTCCTACTTGTCTGGATATTTTCCTGAAGGCACAAATGCAAAGGCAAAACTTTACATACCATTTGCACTCCTCATGCAACAAATCACATGAGCCTGAGAGCAAAGAGTGTCTTCTGAAAGACTAGCTCACAACAATCCTCTGGACCGTATAATACACATCCCTGTCTATTTAAAAAGGGGGGGGGGGGGGGGAGAAGTAACCCCTCACACATACACACACACACACACACACACACACACACACACACACAGAGTCATCTCTAAATAACTGGTTTTGCAATATAGGAACCAGACAATGTGCACATAGCAGACCTATTCAATCCAAAATATCCATTACTCCAGATACTGCATATTTATAGTTATAGCTTTTATATAGCTTTCCCATTTATTTTAATGAAGGATTAAGAACTGATCAGAAAACTATCTAAACCATTCAAGGACTTTTTCCCCTCTTGGCTAAGAGCAGTTTGGTGTCTCCATAAGGACTCGCCAATAACTGACGCTTCAAGCTGCATTTCAGCTGCTTAGATGAGAAACAGCTTTCTATTTTGCTCTCTAGATGTGCATCTCTGTTGATTAGTTGCCTACTGCATTCCTAGAAGGTATTCACCAAACGCTGGAAGCTGCAATGTAAGAATAGTTTCCCTGCTATTCCAGCACAGAGTGAGTGTATCTTTTTCACCTAGACACAGATGTGCAGGGAATCTTTTGATCTCCAGCTCTTCCCACAGAATTTAGTGTTTGGGTTAGAGGAGAATGAGGATTAATTCAAAGGTCATGAAGAGGGTTTCCAGTGTCTGGCACACACACAAAGTATGAAAGCTCCAGTGAAGCTGGTTACCTGTGGCAGGCAAGGTCTAGGAATTGGGAATTTTGGCTTTGCTTGTCACGGGCTCTAACTTTGCTGGAGGGGAAGCATGCTATGTGTGCTGAGGCTGGTTCTTGCAAACCACGGTCAAGATTTTCAATCCCTTTTGTTATATCCGAACTTGCTGGTCTCCCTCTTAAGACAAAACCTAAAGTCTCCTTTGCTTTTTCCTCTTAAATCACATTTCCTGTAGCACCTTGCATTTCTCCTTCACCACTTTCTTTCCAGGGACCCAAACAACAGCGTGAGGAGCAGGAAGAGAGGGGAACCTCAGGACTGAAGCAAACTATAGGGCAAGTAGGGGTGAGGGAAGGAGGAGGCACAATGGGAAAGGCAACATTTGGGAAACATCTACCCCTTAAAAGACTCGCACCTCCTCCCCATTATACTTCTTTAAAGGCCCCCCCCCCCCCCCCCCCCCCCCCCGCTCTCTTAGGACCCCATTAGAAAATGTCAAATTTCCCTTACCGTGGTAGGAGTAACCATGGCATCCGTGTCAATGTTTCCAGAAAAGTCGACATGAAGAGAAAGGTGGGTGTAAATATGTTCATTCAAAGTCCCAAAGTTGGTCTGCTTGGGTTGTGGAGAGTTGCTCTATGGGAGAGGAGCCTTAAACTCTGAGTCCTGTGAACATAATCTGCTCGATTATAACAAACCAGCTCAGCCAGATGGCTCTGTGCTTCGTGGATTAACCCCTTTATTGCCACACTTTGCTTTTCCTACCTACCATTTATAACAACCTTGCATGGCTGGGGAAATTCAGAGAATGAGACATTTTTTTGAAAATGGCAATACTGTCTTAAGGTTCTTTTTCCCTCTGTGTGCTCTATAAAAACATCCTGTGCCTATTTTATTTTCCTTTTTTTTTTTTTCCCCAAATCCAATTGATGGCTTTATTCCTCTTCCTGGCAAAACCTCTTCATATTATTAAGAACATTATTAGCACCAGGGAACATTTTAGAGAATTCTTTTGTTAAATCACCACCATCCCTTCCAGACTGCGATTCTCAGCAGATGAGTATTTTATTGCAGGAATGTCTCCGTGTTTGCATTCTAATGGTCCATCCACTCCCCCCTTCCTGCCCCTCTGTCCCCCATGCTCCCTCCGTCTCCCACATGCACACACATGCACACACTTTGCTCACACTGCCAGCATGTGCTGCTATTCCTACCTGTGTTCACAAGTCACTGTAGGACATGTCAAGCAGGTGAAATAGAGACACAGAGCTACAGTGCCGCAAGCCCCTGCTCCCTTGTTCTGACTTCCCTTTTAACATTTTTTTCCAGTTATTTGCAAATCTTTGACAAATTTATTTCTTCAGTCAGTATTTCTGTCAAGAAAGTCACCCGCCATGACACAAAAAGAAGTGCTGGGGGAAACACTCACTGTTAAGAACAGACTTTAGGATGGATTTGTGTACAGTTCCTCCTCTTTTGACTTGCAGATTTGTCCATTAAGGATGGCAAGTGCCAAAAACATGGAAAGTTCATCAGCAACCAGCAGCGACTGGTTCCCAAACTTTTTATTTAGAGAGATCGCTCACAGAGATGGCTGATAAATTTAGCTGCATGCCTCTAAGTCTCTCTCTAAATTTACATGCTTAAGTCATCTTTCTTTTCTGTTTGATTTGAGCTTAATTGAGCAAGTCATAACCATAAGAACGTGGTCATATAAGATACGAGGTGACACTTTAAATCATAAGGGTCACGAAATTGTTTCCTTAAAGAATACTTTTACTAGCTCAATAAGTTTTTTCTGTTCCTGTTTAACCATGGATTTTTTCTCTTTCCCTTCCCTGTTTAAAGATAATTAGCCCTCTCCTGCTATCAAAGCTTTGTACCATCTCCTTTAAGACATTTTAATCTACCTGGAAAGTTGTCACAGTTTTATTGAAATATTTACCACCATAGATTGAAATACAGACAATGTTGTTAGTTGCAATTGTCCTTTCTCTGGAATTTTTCAAGCATAAAGTGATCCCATTTAGAGGATTCTGCAATTTAAATGGTCCTGTTGAGGGGATTCCACAATTTGTGTCCGTCTCACAAGTTCCGCCTTTCTCACCCAGATGGAGAATAAAAGTCATCCTCCACCACCACTTCCTAAGAATTCTATACTAAAACTTGCTGCTCTGTCAATTTAAAAAAAAGCAAACCAAACAAAAAAACCCCAAACCCCCCCTCCCACTAAATAAACCAACAAACAAAACCCCAAACCTCCTCAAACTTGTGTAAATCTAGTTCCATTTGTTTTTGTCTCACCCTGTTCCTGAATGCTGTTTCCATCTGATTTAGAGCTTTTTCAGCTAAGATGAGGGAACTCAAATCCTGTGCATCCCCCACCCAGCCCAAGCACTGCATTCAGATCTGAGAAATACCTAAAATGTGACTCAGCTTTAATCTACTGAAGTAGACAAACAGTGCTAGGAATAGAAAACTGTCCTGTGGCTGGTGAACAAACGTTCCTCTGAAGGTAGGCAAAGGGTTAAGCCACTGAAGGCAGCCCTAGCCCAGGAACTTCACATTTGCAGTAACGAAAAAAAAAAAAAAAACCCACAGAAAAAAAGAAAAAAAAAAAGCAGCAAAAGAAGAAGTCTAGAAGCAAATAGAAGCAAATGACCTGGGCAGAAGGGCTGCCTAGCTCTGATGGGAGTCAAACCTCCCAAAGCTTGCATAAGTGGAGGGGTTTTGCCCACTGTCTGGGTCTGTGGGCAATCAGACCCCTTGTAATTTGAGATGTGACACCTTAATCTCGCCAAATATGTGTGCACTGCAAAAAGCATTGTAGACAGCCTGTTTTCCCAGCCAGGGAAAATGGAGACGTGTTTGGTCCTTGCTGTTTTCCAACCTTTACCCTACAGATGTTTCTGTTGTTCTGAAGCTGCTTCTTTCTAGGTATTTCTACATCTTCAGCTGTTATTCTGGGCGTGGGGTGGTTGTTTCCCTCATGTTAACCCTTAGAATAGGTGGGTTTCTTTCACACTTTCGGCAGGTTTCTGAATTCTTAATAAGAAGCAATCCAGCTCCCAAATGGTCACCTTATTTTAACTGTCACCCTTGGATCTGAGGTTCTGACATGGAAAAAAAAAGTTAAATATAAAAAAATTTAAAAAAAAATTAAAATATTTCTTTGAACAAGTCCCAGCTCTGTCTTGAAGAATCTGAAACATTGCTCAAAGCATGCTGGAGAAAGTAATCTTTGAATTCAGGGGATTTTAACTGGGATAATTACAAGACATTGATCTGATTAATTAGGCACTTGACCAGACTTCAAAACATGTGATATTTTATATACTTTGAATACATGCATTTTTCTCTACATATTAACAAATACCACTGTGATTTCATTTGATGATAAAAAATTGAATATTTATGGGGAAGACATGCGTGTGAGTATGCAAATGCATGCACATTTTATGGGATTTAATGCATACCTTGGGTTATTCTAAAAGCAGGGAGTGTGTTCTATAATGGTTAGCTTTTGCAACAGCACCACTTCGTGGTTGAATTCCCAAACAGATCCGAAAAAGGGGCTGTAGGGACTGTAGGGACACCACATATGTCTCAGCAAGTCTGAGCAGTTCCCATGGTGGTTGGTTTTAATATCCTTTGACAAAAGCACTTACCTGGGATGGAAATGTGTTCCAGCCATATGGTCCTCTCTTTTTAAAGATGGTGGGTTTAAAGCAAAGGCAAGGAAGAAATCGGAGGAGAAGATTAGCTCTGAGCATTTTGACCTGCTGATAATTTCAGTATAGGAGGCTGTTCACCTTTCAAATGCCAAAATCACTTTTGTTCTAATTTTCAGAATTTTATAAAGGGCCTGACAACATCTCTAGAATTTTTTTTTATACTTGAAATGTGCTGCAAATATTTTGTTGGAAGTAAAAAGGAATCCAACTATCTTTTTATTTGGTGGAAATGGTGGTGGGAAAGAATAGAAATTATTTATTTAAACATTATTTAAATATTGTTTGAAGAATACCAATGGCCATTTTTCAGAGCTGAAGAAATTTCTGAAACCTCATTGGCATCCTCACTTGCACCCAGGCTAGGCAAATGAGAAGTATTAGAAAGAATTTCCAAGCATGATTCACAAAGAACTTCAAGCTTATTTTTGTTACACGTTTCTTGGAAAGTTGTCTTCTGCAGTTTTCCCTCTTTCTTGAAAATAGTTAGGACAACTCATAACAATTAGCATAGTAGATCAAAGATGCCACAGTGTAAAATGTGTACCCAGAGCTGTAGGCATGCCAGGAGGGAGGATGGGAATAATGCGCATAAATAAGCAGGAATTCTAGGCACACCCTGAAAACCATTATTCTTCTAATATTCTTCTTCTAGAGCTTTTTCTAAAAAAAAGGCATTTTACAGAATCAGCTTTCATTATTTAATTAGCAATTCACCTTCAAACCTATTTTCTAGGCAGAGAATTAGCAAAGTGAGATTAAATGAGATTATAATAATAATAATATTAATTAAAATAACATCCAGATGCACTAAAATGCCCCTATTAAGTACAACTACAATAACTTTCTTGCATGAAAGATTTTACACACAAGCAGCATTGCAGTACTCAGACCAAAATTTTAATTGTTTTACAAATATTTTTCATTTAAAAGGAAATTTATTGATCTGTACTCCTGTATCAAAATAAAGCTATATGTTAAGTGATATACAAAAAGGGATTTACACTCTCCAATATGTAGCTGTGTTTTGGCAGTACAGTTATGGATGATTACAAATCTCTCGAACGTACTAATGTGTTACATCACTTATCAGCTTAGCTCATATTTTGGATTTAAATGATATTTGTCTTTTTTGGTTGCTATCCTTTTATTTTTCAGAGATGGTGTTTGTTGCAGGAATAATTCAGAAACAACATTAGTTGATGATAGGCAACATTTTGGGAAAAAAATACATTCCTTGTAATTATAAAATACTTTGAACCCCTACTCATTTTTTATAATTCCACGTGAGCTGAAGAGGACTTGCATGACTATCAGTAAGAAAAATGCTGAGGAAAAAAATAAAATTAAAACCATATGAAGAGGTTTGGTTCCATTACTTATGCTAGGACTGGGAAAAGGTGCCTGCAGTTTTTAATGATGGAGGAAGAGGACGATTTGTAGTCACAGCACCATTCTTTTGTGAAGAAGATAAATTCCACACTGGGACATATAAGGAGATACATAAAGTGCTTGGTAAGATGTCAGCTGGGATGCTAGGACTCAGTTCTGACCATGTTCAAGTCAGAGAAGACCTGGAAAATGACAGAAGAAATTATTAAATGTCTCATGTAGTTTAAAATATGGTGGAAAACCCCAACAGAGTAAAGAAATCAGTGAGGACTCACAAGGCTATAATGGACCCTCGCCAGGGCAAGGGCAGGTCTAGGTGTTCTCTCTCCCCCCATTTCTGCTATGACTACATGACTTAAACCATCACAGAAAGCAAATATGTTCAGGAACATCTTGTATTCAGGACGCTGGCATACTTTTGAAGAAAACTTCCAAGTGAAAGCCTTCAGGAAGTTTCCACTACATATTCATACGACTTGGTTTGGGACACTTAATATCTTTATCATGGGGAAATTTTCCCACAGGGAGGTCACCACCACAGTACTTTTTTCCCTCCTGGACTGGTGCTTCTGCACCTTTCAGGTGCAGTGGAACTGTAATAGCTGGAGCCAGTTGAAAGTGGATGATAGAAATGACAACAAATTTATGTTTTTCAAAATAAAGATAAAAATAAATATAAGTCAAGCAGTTCCAAATGAAAGGGGCTTAGAGCATTACTGGTCTGGCATCTGTTAGATCCAAGCAGGCTGCCCATCACTGAAATGAAAGGCTCAGTTCCACACCACACATCCAGGAAATGTGTCCTGACCTGTGTGTTTATTCCTACTCTTAAGTGTCAAATACAGGTGCTCTTCTCAATGGTCACTACCAGAAGAAATAGAAAATAAAGCAAAGCAAAGCAAAGCAAGGTTGAATAGTGAAACACTCTGTGAAAAGTGAAGCTCATTCATTTGCAATCAGCTACAAAAGTTGATGTAACAATGGGCAATGATATTTTGCATAAACTAATCTAGATAACATTCTCCTGGAATAGAAAAAGTTTTGGTTCAAAGTAGAGCTGACAAAGTGCATTTAACATCAGAAATCAACTTGTTGAAGCCAATGGGACCTTTCTCAGTGCTGGCTTGCATCCCTTGTAGTTAATATTTGTGTATTGAGTCCTTACAAGGCAATTTTATTTGAATCAAAGCAACTTTTATTTAAATTTTTTACCTAATGGATGCTGATGACCATTTCACTGAGCTTCTACATTTTAATTCCCTAAAACTTTAGTATGAAATCAAATCTACTGGAGGAGGGGCGGGGCCAATGTGGTATGGATCAATTTTCAGGCAGCCGAAAACTGAAAGTCTCCTTTGAGCCAATGCAGATATACAGGCAGGGGGTTTGAAACAATTCTGGGCCAAAGTGTGCTCTCTGTCCATCCTGCACTATCTCTTTTTTATCTTTTTTTTTTTTCCCCTTAAGTAAGGCATTCCCCGAGCCTAGTACGCGCATGTAACTAAGTACTCTTTGAGGGCCTGTAGGTAAAACATTTAATGCATCTTTCTGTAGTATTAAGTTTAAGCTCACTGGGGCTGTCTGTGAGCTAATTAGGCAGTCCCTGGATTGATCTGGGACTGTTTCAAATGATGGTGTCCCCAGCAGCTTCCAGGCAGGCCTGGAAGCTGGATCATTGCAGCCACATCCCCAGCAGGATGCTCCTTCCCTCCTACAGGCAAGGGATGTGCTGATGCTCTGCATCCAGCTCAAGACATGGATCAAGGGATCAAGGATGCACAACAGAGTCAAAACCGCTCTTTAGGAGCTGGCAATGGAGTCTTTTGCATGCTCAGAGCCTTTTCTTAACCGCGATTCAAAGAAAGAGATTACCTTTTTCTTTCATTGCAATGCATATCATTTTTAAAACCAAGTAAACAGACAAATGTTTTTCACTCACATTCAATTCTTTCCCAGTTTTATTTGGAAGAACAAATTCATCCTGCTGGGAATCAAGGGGGATAAGGAAAAAAGCAAAGGCATGGAGGATTTTAAAATTATAATTTCTTTTTAGTCCAAAGACTGTATGGCTTTTGACCCCATCTCTTATCATGGGAGTAGTGGGTAAAAAAAGAGTCTGGATGGAAAAATCCAGCATGTTTTTTATTGAATCGCACTACTGACACTTGGGGCTGGTTGTGCTTCAGGCTGTCCATATCTGGAGCTAAGATTAGGCTAAGTTCTTAGTTTATAAGGAACTCTTTTCCCCTCTGAAGAAGCTCATGCCAAATTCT
This sequence comes from Agelaius tricolor, assembly GCF_023055355.1. Taxonomy (NCBI): domain Eukaryota; kingdom Metazoa; phylum Chordata; class Aves; order Passeriformes; family Icteridae; genus Agelaius; species Agelaius tricolor. Next base: position 731,555 of record NW_027269334.1, read on the forward strand.
GTTTTGCTACATGAGCGTGGCAAATCTCTCTCTTCCCAAATATCATCAATGTTTAACCCATGCCTTTGGTTGTGTAAAATGTTCCTACTCACATGCTTTGCTGTCTGTCCAATGTCTCATTCTAGTTCTGCAGCTGAGCCATTCTTTTATCAAGGACCTGAATAGCAACTGAGGTTTCTGCCCTGCAAGGGAGGAGAATGAAGAAATCATGTGTTGAGCAGAGGACACAGAGAGTGTTTATTGCAGGAAGATGGGGATGGTCACACAATCATCCCTGACTGACACAGCCTAATCTGTGAGTCATACAAGCTTGGTCACACAAGCAACAATAGGAAAATTTTTGGGGCTTTAGGACTGTTATGAAGTTATGGCATGCATGTTCTCTCCAGTACACATGCTGGGTTTGATTTTTATCTTTCCTTTAGTGGTTAATTTGACACCTTTTCCCCTTGCTGAGAAATTCCTGCTGGAGGCAATTCCCCAGTACGGCTTGTCTCGGTAGCCAGCAGTGTTTGTTAAACACAGCCTCTGTCCCTGCAAGCTCTGCCTTTGATATAAAGCAAGACATCATTATGCTGTAGAATTGCTTGCAATGTCTGTAAGGAGTTGAATCTAAAGGTATTAAGGACTGTTTTTGTAGCACAGTTTATAGTCTAAGGAAGCATCTTGGCTTTCCCTTAATTATCATTATCACCTGCCTAAACATTATGAAGTGAATGAGATGATATTTTTATCCTGAGAGTGAATAAAATTCATTTGCACGGCTACATCTTCTGAAATTAGAGATTATTCTTGCATCAAGGCAGAGTCAGTGTTACAGTCAGACCTTAGCTGATAGAGAGACTCTCATCAACCCCAAATAAAGCAAAACTCCAGGAATCCCTCATTTCTTTATGGAAATATGATGATACAGAGCTAGGCCCAGAATGTTAAACAAATAATTACTCCTTTAAATCTGTCCATACCAATCTCCACATCCTCATGGATTAGTTCACTTTCTTCATTGTATCTTGATACCTCCCCTGTATCTTCCCTTAATTTTTGAAAAGTTCCCTTTCTTTTATGCATGACTTCTATTTTTTGAAATACCTCAAAAAAAGAAGGGGTATTGCACTGTATCTAACCAGGGACAGATCTGAGGGTCTTACTGAGCCAGTAAAATGAGAAAATATCACAAAATCCTGAAAATGCCCAGCTAGAACCTACAAATTTCCTAGCATGCAATGCAGTTTTAAGTCCTCCCCCCACACAGAGGCTTTTGTCCTGTGATGTGATACCTACAGCAAGCGGGAGTTGTTTCACTTGGGAAAAACTGACCATGCAGCATGCCTTGCTTTGCACTGAGAGAAATGCCACATGTCAGTTCTGCTGCAGTCTCAAGATCTTTAAGACAATTTCCATGCCCCACCATGTTTTTCCCAGGGATGAGATCCTGAATCAGCTCAATAATATGAAGAACATGCAAATTTTCTGTGTGATTATGCTTGGGCTGCTTGTTAAATGCAGTAGATGTGTCCCTGCTCACACAGAAATGGCTTGTGCTGTTAAAACACCCCACACAGACACTGCTTTGGAGCTTGGAGAGTCATCAGTGCTTGGGTCAGTCTCGTGGATGGCTGTGTGGGATGCACTGAAAGGGCTTCTAAACACTGGAATGGGCTTCCCAGTGAGGTGGTGGAGTTCCCATCCCTGGAGGTGTCCAAGAAAAACCCGGATGTAGCACTCAGCGCTCTGGTTTAATTGACATAGTGGTATTTGGCCACAAGTTGGACTGGAGGACCTTGGAGGTCTTTCCCAACCTCAGTGATTCTGCGACTCTGTGATTCTTTCTATAGGGCTGATCTATTCTTCTAGCTGCTGTGCAGGCCACTATCACTGACCCCTTTTTCCAAAAAATTCCACCTCCTTGTGCTCTGCACTTGTGACTTTGCGTGTATAACACAAGGGCTGGGGTCCCATCTGAAGATTTAACACATCACCTATACTTTTATAACAGCAGTTCTGGGGTTTGTAGGAAAAACGAGTGGAGTAGTAGCATGTAGTAAGTGGGAGGCCAACAAGAAGACAAAGAAGGGATGGAAGACCTGGTTGGAAAACTAAATAGGACTGAAAAGAACAAGAATAGCTGCAGAGGAATTTAGAGAAACAAAGATAACACTTCTTGCAATCTGGGGCTATAAAATCATGTCAACATGCAGAGAAAGGTAATAAGGCATGGTTTTACCTCTTCTGCAATGGCCTGAGGCACAATCACTTTTGTAATTATTTACCCTGCAGCCTACTCAGGCCAGTTGTTAAAAGCTATAATTTAAGAGTCATCCTCTCTACTCAAAAATGCACCCAGAGTCCAGCTCTGACATGAAGTCATAGTCTTTTACCAGTGCTCCCAGATCCTCATGAACATTTGGTGCTGGTACTGGATGTTTCCAAATCTCAAGTGAGATGTTTGTTTTGCTACTGTATTTTAACAAAAAAAATCAAAACAAAACCAAAACAAAACCCCAAACCATACAAAAACCAAACAAAAACCCAACAAAGAAACAAACAAACAAACAACCTCAAAAACCAACACACCATCCCAAAAAACAACCAAAAAACCCCAAACAAACAAACAAAAAACCACAAAAAACCCCCACAACAGTTTTGTTTCTGTGAAACAAAGAAGCAAACAAAAATATTTCAGTAATATTTTCCATGAGGAAAAGTTTATACTACTGAAATTTCTATTTAAAATATTATTTTGTTCTTGCAACTTTTGTACTCCGAAGGATTCTGTTTTTAAAGTCCACTTAAAACCCCAAAAGTTATCACTTAGATTAATCTGGATCAGATACTAAAGCAGTGTTCAGTCACTACTTTAAGAAAAAAGTCCTGAAAACTTAAATGAGAACAGCATGCTACTATAATACTTGCCTTATATTTATGAATTTATTGCAAAAATTTTTAATTAACAGATTTTTACCCAGTATGAAAATGTTAACACCCTTTGATGACTCTGTTCTGGCTTGGTGCAGTGGAAATGATGCAGGAAATCTGATCCTGAATATTTTGTAATAGCTTCTCCTGAAGGAGACCCATGCCATTGGGCACTCCTAAGGATTCAAGCTAAAAGTCCACTTTGCAAACATGAATTAAGCACTAGAGCTCCTTCATTCTGGATGGATATGACTGAGACGACACAAGCACAAAACTTTGAGAGATCACAGTTTAGCAACTGAAGGGATCCACAAACGGTCCTTTCTTGTTTTGCTGTCAAGAGCCAAAATAATATTTTTTTTTTCTTTCTTTATTTTTTTTTGGTTACCCCGTTATGCCTGCCAATGTCATACACAGGGTAGGCAAGACTAACATTTGGTATCAGAGGTTAGCATAACAAGAGTGGAAAAGCACGCTTCAGCTCCCAGGGAAGTAGATAAACACTCTGTTCCCTCGCTGGTGGCTGCCTGCTCTGCTGGGAAATATCCGTGCTTTTGCTCTGGGTTAGTGGAGGAAAGACACAGAGCAAAAAGGCCTTTTTCTTCCGCTAGATATTATTGTGAGAGTCTTCTGGCTTGGTGAGTATGAAGGAGGTTTTACTGATCCTTCCACTGCTCTGTAAACAGCACAGAGGTAAAATGATCCCTTCATCAAATTTTAGGCGATCCAGAAGCTCTTTGTGCTCCAAAGTTAAAACCCACTAAGAATAAAATTGCTTTACACCCAGCTGAAAACCAAATCAATAAAACTGGTGAACCCAATGCAATTTCTTGCTTATATTATACCTCCTCTTCATTACTAGAGTGAAACAGAAGAGACTGCAGGATAAATTGGATTCTTGCCTTGTACTACTTGTCTGAATGTCAATGAAAACCACTACATTTTTTTTCAGGAAGGAAAAAAAGAGTTTTTTCCAAGCTTTTTTGGTTGTTCACTGGAGGAAGAAAAAAAAAAAGAAATAAAATAAATTAAAATAAAAAGCTAGATAAATAGTAATATATTAGTTATCTCAAAACATTAAATATATTTTAAGCAGTATTGTCTCTTCTGTGTTTTTTTCTCATTAATCAGGCTCTCTTTCTCCCTTTTAATCTACAATATTCCTGGGAGTTGTGGTTCTCACAATGCAAGCTTGCTATGCAGGCCAAACTCATCACATTGATCATATTTAACTCCGAGATCAGCAAAAATTGGCGACAGATATCAGAGGGGTAAACTGTACCTCAGTTCAGTACTCAACAGTCTTAAAAGCATAATGAATGATGATTTTCTGCCTCTACTTTCTCATTATATGAATGAGAAATGTTTTGTCTCTTTAAACAAATGTAAAGCAAATTTTACTAGTATCAACTTCATAAAGTCAAATACTATATTAAAATGTTACAAATAGTACTTCTGATTAATTTCTCCACATAAATTTATTTGTATTCTATTTTAGCAGCAGTTCCAAAATTTTGGGAGTTTTACACTTAAAACATTTGGCAGTTTCTAAATAGTATTAATAACTTTACAATTTGAATCTTACTATTTGCCTTTTTTTGTCCTTTAAAATTGGATGTTTTCTTTTTCCTTAGCCCACGGATCTTTGCATTCCATTCCTTGAAGCTTTTGCCTTTATCTTTCTAGAGGTTTTTCCCTCCCCTCTAATTAAAACAAAATGACAAAACCTCAAGAGAGTGCTTGGAGGCATTAGAAGATGTTTTAGAAAGGTGCTAAGCTGTTTTAGATCAACAGCAGCTGTTTCTTTTGCTTCAGTGCAGCTACAAGAATTTATAGCATTAAAATTTACATCTTTTTGCTTGTGTTCCCTGAATAAACAACTGGCTAAGCTTTTCCCTCCCTAAAGGCAAGTCAAAATTTTACAAAGAAATTATTTCTTTGTGAGAATTGAAGAAGCTGAGGATTCAGTTGAAAGTGTATTGATTTATTACAGGTGAGGATATTTGTTTTTCCAGCATGCTGACCTCTGAACTCCTTTTCCTTGGTATTCCCATGATTTTTGTCTTCTTTTAGTGCTGAGCAGGAGAGCTTAAAAAATTACCTGGCAACTTTCAAAGGTCTATTTCTATTTCTATTTCTATTTCTATTTCTATTTCTATTTCTATTTCTATTTCTATCTCTATCATGCCTTCCAGCAGCTGTTTGGTCCTCAACAAGTATTTATATCTTTTAAAACACTGATTTTTATAGAAAGTACTCATAGGCAGCTTATACATGTATACATCTCACTTGAGATTACAGCAAATATATCTATTGATGTATATAACATATATATAGGGTTATTAAAGGTAACTGTGCTTAAATCTAACTATTTCTTCTGCCTATAATGTTTATATTCTTGACTCTTCCCTGCACATTACCCATGCCTTAAGTCCACTGATCAATGTGGGGTAACGAAATGCAAACATTCCAATTTTAAAAGCGAAGACACAGCTAAATAATCTGCAGCACATTATTCCATGGGAAGGCTAAATTAGAAACTGAGAGAAGCTGGGAAGTGTCATGGGATGGACAAAGGGAGGAGATAACACCAAGTGGTTGATCTCTGCTGCCATTGGGGATGGTGTCAAAGCTCTCAAAATATTCCTGGCGGATTCCTGCAGCACCTCCAAATTTCACCCAGCATCAGAGATGAACGTGATCCAAGTGAACTAAAGAGGAGCATACCACCCCTGGCTGGCTGGGAGCTGGCAGGAGTCCCGTCCATTGACTCAGCTGCAGCCCTGTGAGCAGGTTTGACTCGGAGCATTGTGCTGTTGTTGTTGGCACAGGGACAGAGCGGGAGCCAGCAAGCACTCTGTGTAATCACCGCTCCAGCCCCGGATTGGTTTTCCATAAACAAACTACAGGCCCAGTCTTCCATGGGGGTCACTTCAGTCCTCTGTGGGGGTCACTTCACTCAGCTGCTGCTCTGGCTGTGGGAAGGTCTCTTGCCCCATTGAACCAGCGGTTTGCAGTAGTGAAATCACAACCAAACACTTCAGATTTAACGGAAGGGCTCAGCATCCAGGAGGATCAGCTACCGCAGCAGCCAAAGTCAATCAAAGATCAAAACCCAGGTTACTTCCAAAGGAGTGTCTGGATTTTCACCAGCATAGTCAAGAGGGGAGCTCAACACTCTTTGGAGAGATTCTTCAAGATGTCTATGAGTGCCTGAGGTTAAAGACAGTGCAGGAACAAACAAACTGTGGGAAATGGGCTCAGAGGTTCTCTGTGGAAGCTCTGAGCAACCTGATCCTCTCCCTTGCCAAAAAAGAGGTCAAGACTGTCCCTGCCCCTTATCTATGTGGCCGTAATTCTGAGACTGTGCCATTCTGGCATGACAAGAAGAAATGGCCTTAAGCTGCACTGGAGGAAGTTCAGGTTGGACACCAGGGGGAATTTCTTCCTAGGAAGGGTTGATAAACATTGGAAGGAAGGTGGTAGAGTCCCCATCCCTGGAGGTGTCCAAGGAACACCCAGACGTGGCACTCAGTGCTGTGGTCTGGTTAACACAGTGGGGATCAGTCACAGGCTGGGCTCAATGGCCTTGGAATTCTTTCCCAACCTCACTGATACCATAATTCTGTGTTTGAGGGTGAGTCCCCAGCAGTTTTTTCCCTTAGGAAAAAGGAGAAGCCAAGTCATCCTTCAAGGAAGGCTTTTTCTCCCTAAGGAAAGACAGCATAGGCTTCTTCAGGTTTGATTCCTTGATCACAAATTCCCAAGGAAAATTTAACAAAAGGCACTCCAAGGTCATTCATGGTCAACCTGATGTGCAGAAGTGGATTTCCAAATTTTGATCTGTGTTATTCTGCCTACATTCTCCCACCTATAAAGTCAATCCTTAAAGCCTTTTTTTCCCCAAAAACCAACAAATAAGCAACATTTTTGCTGTAAATACATTAACTATGAATATTAATAAAAGTAAGTATTAATTACCTCTAAATCCACATATTTGTAAATGTAAAGGGATTAATACTGCATTGATATTATTACATTTATTTTAAATAAACACATTTATTACATAAAAATACATTTAAATAATATTTATGCATTCATGCATTCTTTCTTTTATAGATATATATTCTTTCTCTGTCTACTCTGTTATCTTTCTGTGTGGTTAACAAGTGCAGAAACCTATTTGTGTTAATTTACCCTATATCCCTAAACTCTGGATCCTAACTCAGTCTCAAAACACTCTGTTTAAATTCCTAACACTATCCTGATTTGCGGAAGAGGATTTCTCTTAGTGCATACTTTAATTAAAACAAAAAACCTAAAAGCAAAACAATAAAACCAACCAAACCAAACCAAAACAAGAAAAATTCAATCCCCCCACCAAAAAAAAATATCCCTCAATAAAGTCCCCAAACTAAATAAAAATAAAAAACATGGAGAAAAGCTGATGTTTCCATGTTAATTGTAAAGAAAAAATGATGGACTCAATAATATGAGAAAAATAGAAAAATTCAAAGCAAGTTGTCCGGATTTCACATGTCCAGGGGAGCTGAAGGATACTTAATCCTTTATTTCTCCAAACTTTTTTAAAACAAAAGCAAAAAGCCCAAAACACTAAAGAGTGCAACATACCAAATGTGATTTGGAATTATGCTAAAATTATGACCAAGAATGGGGTAAAATATCACAATGTTACCATGGTGCATCTCATCTTTCATGCCTCAGAATATGGGAAAACAGGTTATTAAACTTAATTTTTTTCCAAATTGGGGGTCTTAGTCTTGCTTTCGTAGAAGACTTCAACCTGTCTGATACTTTCATACCAGTGTGAGGTTCCTGTGTATTGCTAACTAAGTTGTGATATCCTGGGGTTTTTTTTGTCCAAATCTGTGATATCCTCTCCCAGTCCATCTCAAAAAGAAAGATTTAGATAATAAAAAAGTTATTAAGATTTTCTTCTCTTCTGTGATTACTGACCTTGTCAAAGAAAAGTATTTAAAATCCTTCTCCTTAAATTGTAAACTGAGTTAAAATGCCTGTTTTTACATACCTATTGATTTTAGCAATTTCCTTTTATTTCTTTAACTGGTTTGGTTTTTTTCCCACTCCTGTACTTTTGAAAGTTATGTAAATTAATTTTGAACTAAGATATTCTTAAATTCATCTTCCTGCTATAACAGATACCCAGCTTACCACAGAAAGTGAAATCAGCAGAGCCAGTAATGACAATAGAAGGGCAATTCCCATTCCCCTTTTTACAGAAAGAGTGTCAAATCTCCTTGTTCTGTACCTGCAGAGGAGGTTTATTTTGTGTCTTCCTTCATTTTATACTCAAACACACACAGACAAATCCTTGGCTCTAACATTTTGAGAAAAATTGGAGAATATTAGAGGCCCAAATAAGTCAAGATGGAGATTAATATCACGGTGTTTTTAAAAACCCATACAAAGCAGATTAAATTTTTTACTGTCCTGTTTGTGAGCTTGGCTTCATAAAAATTTAGGCTTAATTTGAAAACATAACTGATTATATTTTTCTAAGGGTTTCAGTTTCCATCAGTCTTAAAATGGATTGTACTTTTTATTTCCATTAAGCTGCAAGTGCATGATGGTTAACTGGATTTCTAAATGTGCTACTGAACAAGTCTGGGGATGTTCTTGAGGACAGACATATCCTGTCAGAAAGTCTTTCTGAAATATGTTTTATCCAGAAAAAACTTCTGTTTTCCATCATTTGGGCTCAAATTTGGACGTTTTTGAATTTTTGGTCACCTCTGCAGGGCTGGGTCCTTGGACATGTACAAATTCTAAGCTACAGTGACAAGCACATTGAGCAGCATCCAGGTTAGGAAAGAAATGTGACATTAAAATTCCCCACACCGGAATTGCTGTCTGTTGTTCAACACCCAGCTATGGTTCATTTCACATTAATGTGTAAAGGGATGATGGGGGTGAGGGGGGAGTCCTCCATGGCATTTTTTTCCATGGGGCTGGGAAATGGGATATGGGAATGAAGGTTAAAGCTGAGAATCCCAAGCTGGGGAAGGAGCTGAGGGCCAGCCCAGGGATGACACGCTTAATGTGAGGCATTCTTCTCGTGGGAAGACTTTGGCACACATTCTAGAGAGGCTTGAGCTGGCATTGGGACTTGGAAATATCACAGCCCCTCGCACTTTGAGAGGGTACTTAAATTGACACATTGGCTCCCTTCCAGGAATATTACAGCATATTAGTAGAAAGGCAAGGATTTCCTTTCTAAGAAGTCAATGTAATTTTTTGTAATTCAAGACGTAGCCAAAAATGGACACAAAGTTGCAGTGTATAGCTGCAGCCCTTTATGACTCAGTTTTTCATGCTATATCCAAACAGAGGGACAGCCTGCTGTCAGAACACGCTGGACTTTTTATCCAAGTCTCCCTATTTCTCTTTTCATACATCCTGGACTCAAGGAGATGTTTGAAAGCCATTGCCAGCTGAGCCTCTCCTGTTGCTGGTGTGACATCCCTGTTCCCCTCCAGCCAGGAGTCAGGGAAAGCCTGCAGGTATCCACCTTCCTCCCTGACATCTTCACTACTGCTAACATCAACTCTCACCACTGATTTCTGCCTACATGGGAGATGAGCTCAGGCAGCCCATAAATTTATGCTTCAGTGATTTCCTCTGCTTTATAATTAGACTCTCACTCATTAAATAAATCAAATGCATGTGCTGTCTGCTGGCTCAGGAGTGGCAAATCAGGTACGTGGAAAACTCTCTCCCCTGCTCCCACAGACAGGCTGTAGGGTCCCAGCAAACAGGAAGCATCCAGGGATTTGCTCTGAGGGGAGCCGCTCTAACAATTCAGCACAAGATACCATACCTGCAGACACATTACTGGTGTGATGCTTTCACCTTTCCATGAACTGCTGGTGGTTTAGGCAGTCATGGTGCAAAAGATGAAGTCATCACCATCTAGCTGCAGGAATTACCTTTCCAAATGGGAGTTAACAGAAGGGACAGTATTTACTCCCTGGCACAAAGCTCATTTGGTGAAGAAATGCCAGGATACCAGAGCAAGAAAGGAGCAGAGCATTCTTATACACACACTGCCCTCTAAATGCATATTTACAGAAAGGTTTAAACAGTGGCAGGAATATTATCAATAATTGCTATTTCTGACAACATCTGTGAGAAGCTGACAGTTTACATAGATTCTGCTGATATTTGAATAACATCCCTAGTCATTTGAACAGTGTCCAATAATTTCTTGGGTCAAGAAGCAGTTCAGTCACTCCTAACTGAAAAATGTAACAGCACCACTTTCATGGGACCCCATAGACCCTGATACAAATTCTGCATTCTGAATTTTCACAGCTGCCAGAGGGACTGGGTTTTGAATATTCTTGGTTTAGTAACCTGGTGACACCATGAGAGCGCTTTTTCTAAATACCTCCAAACCATCCCTGATAGAGGAATGGCTCACAGGATTAAGAATAAGCAGAGAATTATGACAACAGAAAGCCCCTGCCAAACCCCTTGAGGCACTGTACAATGTAGTTAGAAACAAACTGAAAGACAGTTAAAACCACTTCATAACAAGCTCTTAAATCAAGCTGATAAAAGCAATTAAATAAACAGCAGGAAGGGAGAAGAGTAATTAAACTGAAGGAAATAACTGGCACAAGAACATATGGGTATAACCTAGAAAGAATATATCTAGGCTGGAAATTTGTTAAGCATTCTGAAGGCCTCAAGACAGAGATTTTTGCAACAGTTGTTCAGCAGGAGTAAAGGAGAAGTGAGACTATAATCTGAGCAGATTTTAAGGTAGAGTTCCATGGATTTTTTACTAGGATTGTTCGATGTTTCCTGAGACTGCAGTAGTTAGGACTTGGTGACCCTGTGAAATCCTGTTCTCTCTCCCAGGATTCTAAAGAAAGGGAGAAAAAAAAAGAAAAAAGCCAGGTGAAAAACTGCTCCAGAAGACAGGACTGAGAGTATAAGTGTGTATAAATAACCAAATGTAGGGCTCAGAGCAGGGCCCAGGCTCTGCTCTGTGGGGCCCAGCAATGGCACCAGAGGAATGGGCAGGGACTGAGCCCAGGAGGTTCCACCTGGACAGGAGGCAGAACTTCTGTCCTGGACAGTGAATGAGCACTGAACAGATTGAACAGGGAGGGTGTGGAGTCTCCTCACTGGGGATATTCCAGACCCCTCTGGACACAATAGTGTGCCCTGTGCTGTGGGATGGCCATGCTGGAGAAAGGAGGTGGGACCAGCTGATCCAACCTCATCCATTCCATGATTCCTGTGGGATGGGGCAGTTTTGCCAGCCAGGCATAAAGGTTCCTGGAAGAACTGCTTGTAAAAGAGACCCACATTGCTCTGAACCCACTGCTACCACTGTGTTGTGTCCCAGGTTGTTGGAAACTCTTCATCTCCCTGAAGGTTAAGCCCTTCCAAATTCCATCCTTGGGAAGCTCAGAGGGGCAACCCTGCCTGTCAGTCATTACCTTCCTCTTTACTCAGCTGCAGATCCACCTATTTTGATTTAATGGCTGCTCTATGCATCTAACTTCCCTCCCACATCACTCTGCAGAGCTCTTCTCCTCAGCTCCTTCATGTGAGCCATTTTCTCTCTGTTGAAAGTCTCCTACAAGAGACTCATTTATTGATATTGCTTAGTCTGCTAATTGCCCAGGAGTATCATCCATCTTCTCCTGGTGGGGTGCTCAATTAGCCTGAATCTTAAGATTACATTTTTCCCCACATTCCCCCATCCTCCTTTTTCCTTCTGTGCCCTCCTTTTCTCCTCCCCTCTGCCCTGTGTCATCTTTCAGGAAGCAATATATTGTGCCCTCCATTTACATTTCTGGCTTCCGGCCCATTTGGAAACTGAAACCCCCATTAGAAACAGAGACACAAATGATTAAACAAACCTTAAAACAGGACCAGGGTGTAGGAAAGCAATTAAATACTCCATAAACACTGTAAAGCTCTAATGAGACTGTCATCTTGTTGAGTTAGTGGGTCGTGGAAGGTACTGCCCAGGGAAGAGTTCAATCCTGGCATTTGGCCATGGACAGAAATTCCTGCTGGCTTGCTTGTCTGAAGCTGGAGGAACTCTCTGGCCAGCGTCACTGTGGGCATGTGTGGGGCTCAGATCTCTTCATTAACCTGATTTCCTGCCACAAAACAGCCAAAGTTCTTCTGGAGCTGTAAAGATTCACTTATCCACGGGAGGGCTGTTGAGGGGGGAGCTACACTGAGTTGCTCTATACAAATTGCCTTTTAAAGAAGAGGCTTTACATGCCTCAAAACAATAAAATCACTGCTTGACATTCTAAGCAAATGGAAGACATCTCTATAAAATACTCTAGAGATTTAGGTCTAATTTGCCTTTTCTGCTTTTAATTTTGTGGGGCATGTTATTGTCTGAGTTATTAGACCCCATCTCAGACTGCATGCTTTTCAGAGATTGAGTGATTTTTAAAAATATTGAACAGCTAATTGATCTTAAGACATGATATAACATAACCTCATAACAGCATCAAATCATGGTTTGCTCTTGCAGTTTTAAACCTGTTCGTATCGCTGCTGATGAAGACCAGGGACCAGCTTATGACTGAAAACCCCAAACCTGCGCTCAGCCTGCTCCAGTAGCACCAGAATTGTGCAACTCTGACTGCATCAGGGCAAAACTTGAATCTACAAAAACTGAAAAGAAAAAAAATTCATTGAAATCAGATGTTTTATACTAAAAGGAGGACAAAATTGGTTTGTTATACAATTTCCGGTGCTTCTCTATACTTATTTTTCTTCCTAATATTATATGCTTAAATTAACACTTTTACTAATTTCTATGTAAACCAGAGTAAAAACTGCCTGACTTTCCTGCTTCTTTTAGTCTTTTTTGTCTCCCCAAATGAAAACCTTCAAGGCAGAGTGCAAGTGGTAAATGTAAAATGTAAAACAGACAGAGAAAAAAAGTATCAGAAACTCAGTTATTGAAACACTTTTTTCAACAGTCACAAAGAAAATAAGAGAATTGACTTCCTAATTAATGATATTTCATTGCAAGTTTTCTTGTAAGGAAATTACACCAATAACAGGGAAACAAGTATTTATCCAAGGTGTATCTCTGAAAGACCATGGATATCTCTGGATAGCACAGCCAAAGTATCCTTGTGTGAGTAAAGATAAATCACTGCATAAGTGCCTGCAAGGATTTGTACCTTTGCAAGTGTGAAATGAACACATTAAGTCAGTGAGGTTTGACATGTTATCTTTTAAGGTGTTTTTCACAAACTAAAGGAATAAATGTTAATGGAGGTGACATTCTCTGAATAACTAAGAGCCTGGGAAATAGTTTCTAACACTAATTATAGTCAAACAATTTAAAAAAAATTAAATTTCTTTTTCCTTTCATCTATTGCTTCTTGGTGTATTTTTAATTTCTTGGGTTTCCAATTGCTTTTCAAGGACCTTTAAAAGGGGCTCAGTTTGGTTCAAAATGGATTTTTTTTTTTTAATTTAAGTCTCTTCTGTTCTTTATTTCGTATTCCTAACTCATTCGGCCAGCTCTAGCTCACCCTGACTTCAGAGGTCATCTGGGGAATGGCTGCCAAGCCATGTCACATCACCTAGAATGTGACATGCAACCAAATTCTTCCCATGCCTATCCGCTCCCACAAACACGTTTTTTCTTTTTGACATAGCTGCAAGAGGTTGCTTTTATGCCAGCAGACATTCCCTGTGATAAAATGGAGTTTGTTCAGAATGATTTTTACAGTGCCAGCAGCATCAAACAACCTGAGCCATTTCCAGCATCTTTCTTTAGTTTGTTTTCATTTTTAAACGTCTTAATTTTACTCCCAGTTTTGCACATGGATTTTGTGTCTGCAGCTGTTTAAAACAGTATTTTTTCAGGCACAAAACGAACCTGCTGATCCTTAGATTCCACTTTTTTCAGGAAACTGAGTTCTACTTATATAAGCCCCTGTTAGTTTTTTGCCCCCAAAAGATTTTTTACTTGTAATTGTGTACAATGACACAAAAAAATACCAGATTCCTTACTTTCACACCTATCTTGGGTCTTTTATAAGAAATTGATGCTGAACATGAGGCACATCCCCTATCAAAAAGTGTTTTGATGGTTTGGCATAGCAATGACTTTTCATTTGCTACCTGTCTGAAATACAGCCCATAAAATGGTGTACTGAATTTCTGGTGCATCACTGTTAATAGTAACTTTATCTACTGAGGAAGCAATTTCCTGAATCACAACTTTATCTTGCAATGAAAATTTATTTGTGCTCCTTCTATTGCAGGATGATTTAACCTGCTCTAATAATCCTCTGATGACAGATACATAATCAGACAAGAGAATTTTACCTGCTAAGATATTTTCATACAGTTTTTCATGTTAGTTTTAAATTAAATCTATAAAAGGATAGAGGTTATTCCTGAACAAATAAAATGCACCCTTTCTAAAACTAGGTAATCAGTTTTCAAGCATCAGTTAAGCCTAGAAGTTGGATTTTGGTTAACAGACATTACATGATTCATATTAGTGAAACTAATTCATGATGTGATAGGGTAGATCAAAGATCTGTCTGGCTCAGTATACAGGGAAATAATTAAGAATGTGGATGTGTACAGTAATCTGTATTCTGAGTTATTTAATGATCATACACAAAACCTTCCACATCTGGAGCTTGTACCTGTTTGATGGTGTTTAATATCTGCATGGTGTCCAGAAATTTCTCTTGCAGTATTTTAAGTGTGTTTATACATTTAGTGTACATTATCTTCTGGAATAATGAAATGAAAAAGAATTTCCTATTTTTCATTTGAATGCTGCGTCTGGTATTCCTGAGTTCGTGTTCTGCAAGAAATAATGAATTATCATCCTCAGCCACTCCATACAAATAATTTGCTACTTTACAGCTTTACATCCATCATAGCTGTCTTCAGATATCCAAGCTGATGAGTTGGAGTGTGTTCAGTCTTTCCACATGTAGAAGACTTTTTCTGACCATCCTTGCCAGCCTTTTCCAGACCTGTCCTAGTCCTTGTGGAGCTCCTTCTCAGGAGTCTATCAGATACACCCACAGTGGCATAAATAAAGGTTTCTGTTTCCCTTCTTCCTTCTCAGTGCTCTCTGATGTTGTCAAAATTCAGTGCCACCCAGGAATCTCACCTGGAGCAGGGGACACCAGTCACACCAGACACCTCATGAGGTTCACCAAGACCAAGCTGATGCTGCACTTGGGTAGGGAAGAGTTCAGAAGAGGGCACGAAGTTGGTAAGAGCTGAGAAAGTTGGGGCTGCCCCCCATTCTTCATGAGCATGATTATTTTTAAAATGGTTATTTTTACCCATGTGGAACTAAGAGCAAAAAAAAGATGAAATGAGTAATCAATGTATCAGAGATTTGTATCTCCTTTCCTGGTATTTGGTGGCATGGCAGGAGCACAAGGAAAAGAAAATGACAGAGGCCTGACATTTGCTTGAACTGGTCCTGCCACGTGGCTCTTGCACACTGAGAGACTTTGTGTGGAGGAACAACATGATACAAGTTTCCAGAAGTGCTAAGAAATAAGCACCAAAAAGCAGTGTAATTTTCACTCACAGAATTATTGCCTTTGTGCAGTTCAGGAGGCTGCAGGGAATAAAAGGATGGTTTTTTGTTTCGCTCTTTTGCCTATGGCAAAACATTCTTCTATTGATTCATTGCTGTTTAAAAAGTGGTTTGACTTCCTTGGATGAAAGGCATGACATAAGTGCTTGGTATTAGATGATTATTATTAATTTTTATTCCTTTCAGGCCAAGGACCTATTACAGGCCTCATAAAGTTTAGCATTTCAGAGCTTTTGTACTTTGAATTAAAGAAAAGAAAAGAAAAGAAAAGAAAAGAAAAGAAAAGAAAAGAAAAGAAAAGAAAAGGCAGCTCAATCTCTGTAAGATTACAGAGCTGTCTACTATGTATTCCTCAGATAATTTATATTTAAAGGAAAAAATAGAAACAGAAAACAAAGTTTCTGGGGAAAAAAAAGAATATTTTTGAAGAAAGAGGTCACTACTTTTCAGATTTTTCACTGCTCTAAATTGATGCAATCCCAATGATTTTTTTGGGTAGTCTATGGTTAACATTTTCACATTCAAACTCTAAGTTAATAAAACTTTCCATGGTACTCCAAATAAACCTTTATTTGGGGGCTTGAAGGCTATTGTGTATGTAACACAGACAGGCACTCAGAACCTGGTGATGTGCAGGAATAAAGTTATGGGAACACATTTAAAAAGTCCAGGCCAGCATCTTGGTTCTTGTAAATGATCCTGGCTGTTTGGAAGTCAGTGAGGTTATGCTGACTTAGGTCAAGTGAGTTAATAAAGCTGTCAATGTTAGAAACAATTTATTCACCAAATTATTACAAAACTGAAAAATTAAAGAACCAGAGAAGTGATTAAAAGATATCATGGCTTCAAACTTCATGTTATATCATTATATTTTCAAATAGCAAAGCTGTTGTCATCCAATTCCCCTGTTTTAGCTGATGAAAGAAATTTTTCCCTGTCAGAGATGGTCCAGACCCTAAACCATCTCTGCTGGACCCCCTGGACTATATTCAATTTGTTGCTGACTGGAATTTTTTTGCATCCAACTAGAGAAACTCATTTTCTCTTCAGGCAGAAAGTGCTTTCATTTTTGGGCATCGGTGGCATTTCTTGTCCTTTGGCTTCTGAATCAAAATCCAGCCTCTGAACTTTCGAGAAGAGTCATTCTTATAAGACAAAATGTAACAACACAGCACCGTTAATCCTATTTGTTTAGGCAATGCCTAAACTTATTTTACATCCTGCAGGAAAAACTGCAGTCAGCCTTGTCCGAGGGAGCTGCAAGGGAATGCTAATCTTATAAACCTTTTTCCCCAGGCAAGTTTTCTAGGTAAGGTGGGCAGCTCTTGTGAATTGCCAAAACCAAGTACAGGGCAAACTGAGCCCACAAAAAAACCAGCTTTGGCTGCACTCACACCCTGCTTTTGGGTTTTTGGTGGTGTTTTTTGGTTTTCTTTTTTTTCCTTTTTCCTTTTTTTTTTTTTTTTGACAAACCAAAGAAAAAAAATTACTCCAAACTTTTAAAAAGCAACTCCTACATCACTGTGCCTAAGAAGAGTTTTGATGCTACTAAACTTTCACTTTAAACATGCATTTGGTAAATATGTATAAGTGTAATGTTTAATTCACTGAATAAACACTCTGTCGCCCAAATTCAGTGTGTGGGTCCTAAATCCTGCAAACCCAAGGTTTGCTGAGACCATCCCCTCATCATCCACTGAGCTAAATGGAAATTCCTCTTGGTTATGTCTCCAAGGCAAATTCTCAATCTTAAAACATTTCTTGCTGTTACTGTATATAGTTCTTAAACAGTCCAAATTTTATAATCCCTAGGCAGGTTTGGGGTTTTTTTCCAGTTTGGTTATGAATACAGACCAACCCTCTGAGAACTATAGGCAGTCTCAGTTCCATATTTCCAATGTTCTTATAGTTATCAGAGTAAAAATTCATCACGCTATGTACAGTACTGTGGCCAAAGTTTTCTTTTCACACAATGAATGGGTTATGCTTAAACTGCACGTAGAGGTTTTCCAAGGAGAGTGAATCCTAAACAGGTTTTCCCCAGGACGAAGTGAAAATGCGAAAACAAGAGTTTGTGGCAAAAGAGTTTTAATCTTCCAACACAGTCAGGACCTCTTTGTTGTTCAGTAAGTCAGTAGTAAGTGCAGAATAATGCTTTACAATACCTGTGGTATTATAGACCTGACCCCCATGTTTTCCCACTGTTTTAAATCAGGTGTAGTGCCCCTGAAGTTAATCCAATGACTTTCCTAGCCTATAGAGGATGATCGAAGCTAAAACTTCCAGAAGTTAGAGTCCATCCCATCCTACAGGCTTGTCTGAATTCTTTAATTCTTTAATCTCATAAAGTACAGTTATGATTTCTTGGTTATATTTACGAGGAAAATTCTGGGCATGCTATATTCAAATTAGGAATAGAAATCTTAGACAAGGAAAAAATATGAATAAAAAACATTGCACAGAGTCAGTGGGAATGTTTGAATATTTGAATATTTGTATGAGAAGAGCTATTAATATTTCTGGCATGCCTCATGATGTTATGAAGAAAACATCTCACAACCTGTGTTTGGAGAGATGTTACAGTCAGATATCTGCTGATGTTATGTTAGTTTTTTTGATGCATTTTGTGCCTTATTTTCAATCAGACTCATTCAGTTTCCTGTAGATGTGACTCTGGCACCTCTCCTTTTGCCTTTCTTCACAAATTGTTTATCAAATTTGACTGACAGTCATCCTCAACTCCTCTCTCAGACGTTACTGCCTTTTGGTTGAAAGAAAATATTGCCACTTTTCAGCACCTTCCAATTTACACCAATCAGCATCACTGTATTTCTTCCTTGTGGCAGCCTTTATTTCTTGAATGAAATTTTTTCTTGTATTATACAGAGAAACAACAGGACTGGGGTGGGGCAGCTCATAATTTGAGCTCCTGTCTAGTGCTTAATGCAAGTAATCAGGACATCAATAACAGCACTGGTGAAAGCTGGTAAAATGCTCCAAATTATCTAAATTTTGACTGATTTTTCAAGGGCAGAAAAATCAATGGGAGAAAATATTTTTATCCAATCACACATTTGCCTGTATTTCATATTTCATTTCTGAAAATGCAGAAAAGCCTGGAAAATTACTGCAAACCTCCACCGTTGCTTTAAGCTACTATGGATATTTTACTGTCTGATAACACAAGTTAACACTTGAAAAACATAGAATTTCTGTGGCCTCAACACAATTTCGTTAACTTGCCATATGCAGTTTCTCTTCTCACTGTCTGTTTTCTTCTGCGCTTAGGACCTTTCTTCAGGGTTGAGAATGAGAGCACTCAGCCTTTACTGGGTGTGTGAAAAATTGACGTTCTGTTCCAATCCAGTTTGCAGGGTAGAATGAAAGGATTCAGGCAAAAGAAGTGCCAAGAAATGTATGCCAAAACACACCAGGAGCCCCCTGTGATGACTGTGAACTCAGACATCAATGTTTTACATGGAAAATCCACATTCTTTGCTTGCTCTGTGTGCTATTCGTGAGTAGCCAACACCCATGGCTGGTACTTAGTTATAAAACAATGTGGACATCTCAGTGCCAGTAATTCTATCACTTTCTACATGGTCACAGACTTCTCTATTTCTGTAATGCTCTTGTCTCAGCTTCCTCTCTCTGTGCTATCAAAATGTTTTCTTACACTGTTGCTCAAATTTTGAGCTGTAAAACAAGTAACCCAGAGTGCTGAGCAGCCCTGCAGAGGGACCTCAACAGCTTGGGAAGATGGTCAGAGAAGAAATGCCTGAAATTTAGTAAAGGCAAATGCAGTGTCCTGCATTATTTGGAGAAAAAATTCAATGCACCAGCACAGGCTGAGATGACCTGGTGGGAAGCTGCTCTGCAGAGAAGGACCTGGGGGTCCTGGTGGACAACAAGGTGTCCATGAGGCAGCAGCACCCTGGGGGCCGAGAAGGTTGGTGGTGTCCAGGGGTGCACTGGGAAGAGCATTGCCAGCAGCTCAGGGAGTGATCCTGCCCCTCTGCCCAGCCCTGTGTGGCACATCTGCAGTGCTGTGTCCAGCTCTGGGCTCCTCAGGTCAGCAGAGACATGGAGCTCCTGGATTGGGGCCAGCAGAGGCTGAAGAGATGATTTAGGGCCTGGAGCATCTCTGGCAGGGAAAGGCTGAGGGAGCTGGGGCTGTCCAGCCTGGAGAGGAGCCCCAGCTGAGAGGGGCCCTCAGCCCTGGGTGTCCCTGCCTGCAGGGAGGGCTCCGAGCAGGGCCCAGGCTCTGCTCCAGGGGCCCAGCAATGGCACCAGAGGAACGGGCAGGGACTGAGCCCAGGAGGTTCCACCTGGACAGGAGGCAGAACTTCTTCCCTGACCGAGCACTGAACAGATTGAACAGAGAGGGTGTGGAGTCTCCTCACTGGGGATATTCCAGACCCCTCTGGACACAATCCTGTGCTGTGGGATGGCCCTGCTGGAGCAGGGAGGTGGGACCAGTGACCCGCTGTGGTCCCTTACAGTCTCAACCAGTTGGTGATTCTGTATGAAAGTAGTGGATAGAAGAGGTTCTACTTTCTGTGCTTCTGGCAGGATCCTGTCACCTACAGAGTAAACTCCACAGGTACCTGTAACTCCAAGTTCTGTCCTTGGCTCTCTGGATTGACAAGGTACTACTGAGCTACATGCACTGTTTTTCTAAGTCTGAGGACTGTCTTCAGTTGGGTCTTTCACTTGGCTGAATATCTATTAAATGTTAATTGTTAAGAACCAGCATAAAAGCCAAACTCTGTTTGCAGAAATCTGGACTCAGCTTAGGGGTAATGAATTTCCACTTAAGGGTGTAGTTGTGGCTTGTGTTAAAGTGGAAATTTACTATAGAAAAACATGAGGAAGATGAAAGTCATCTTGTAAACAATGCTGTGAATGATTCATAGGTCGGGTTTTGCTAGATAGTTTTATGAAATAGTTGTTTGAAAAAGTAACATAGCTGGCATCACACAGAGCAGCAGACCACATGAAACCTCAGCTCCAGTCTATTAAGACAGTGAGTCAGAGAAGTTTGTGAAATGTGAGGGCTTCTTCTGAAATTTCTAGGCATCTGCCTCCCTGCCTCATTACAGCTTCTGAAAATTGCTTAAAGAAGCAATGACATAAAACTAGAACAGTATTTTGAAGTGACAGAAATTTTGCCTGACAAAGGGAAGACATTAAGTGAAATTTACTGGGAAATTAAATAGGAAAATTTGCATGCCACAGTGGAACACTAAATATTATTAGACATTAGAGAAGAAGTCCATTAACTAACATTTTAGCAAGAACAAAAAAAAAAAATAAAGAATCATGTGAGAGTCTATACAAAGCATAGGAAGTAGTTTCTTCAGTGCTCGTGAGCTTCTATACATTGTAAACTTTGCTCTTGTGGAACTGAGAAAATTTGTAAGTCCACAGTTGTAAAATAGTTCTTCTTGCCTGGGTGATCAGAATGTCCTACAAACCCTGCAGAACGAGTCTCCTGGGATTATGACTCTGCCAATTCTGAGCATGGAAAGACTGGAGTCCCTGTCACATCAGCACACATGGCTACAACTATAAAACTGTCCAGAAATGTTGCCAGACCCTTTGCTGGCAGTCTGACTAAAGAAGATGAAGCATTTTTCAAAAGCTTAAGTACACCCATGGCTTTTCAATCTAGACAAACCCCTCAATTTTCCTGTTCCTTTACATGACATCCAAATTTGGTGGGGGGGGGGGGGGGGAGGGGGGAGGGGAGTATGTTCGTTTTTTGGCTATATTTTGTTTCATGAGATTTTTCAGGTCTCTTTGTTTAGATTATACATTATTTCACATCAGTGTCTTACTGGCATCCAGTCAATCCTAGATATTTAGACAGCCCTTGTGATTAAAGGAACAGCACATCCAGGAATGCATCCATTCATCCCCAGGAAAATACCTCTTTAGGTATCTTCCCCATCAGATGCAGGAAAAGTCTTGGCAAACAGTGTGCTCTACATGCCTTATCCATACTTGTGAAGTTTTGTGAGATGAATGCAGTCCTGAATATGATTGTGCTGATTATTTTAACAAGCTCTTGGCAAGTGGAATATTGGACTCTTTTTATTTGACAGCTTTCAGAGACATTGTTTTGTCAGCTCAAACATTACTGAGATTCTAAAAGAAAATTTGGATCATGGAATAAGTTTTAGGGATGGAAATTCTATTTTCTTGCCAGGAGGCATAGAAAACAGGCAGAAGATAAGTCTTGGTGACCATGAAGGTCCAATGACTTGGTGAAGGCAAGAGATGCAAACCACAAAAACACTAAACAGAATTAAGCATTAAAGTACATTCTCCTAAATCATGTTGTCTTCCCCTAAAGCCTGGTATCTCTTCCACAGTCTTTCTTTTTCCTAACAATTGTTTCCTAACAATTCTTTCTCTTCTCCTAACAAGTAAATAATCTCACTCCTTCTCCTTCCTTCCTTCCTTCCTTCCTTCCTTCCTTCCTTCCTTCCTTCCTTCCTTCCTTCCTTCCTTCCTTCCTTCCTTCCTTCCTTCCTTCCTTCCTTCCTTCCTTCCTTCCTTCCTTCCTTCTGCCACTTCCTTCCTTCCGCCACTTCCTGCTGTTTGTTAATGCTGATCACTTTTTGTGGAGAGAAAACCAGAATGGTGATTTCAAACCTTATATTTGAAAATGCTGTGGTCTCTTCCTCTACTTTTGCAATATCTCCATATCAGCCCAATTTTACTGAATTCTGTCGAGCTACACTGTGTTGAGACTTGATGTCAGAATGGAAACCAGTATTTAATGAAGAATCTTGTTAGGAAAAAATATCTTCAGGTTTACAGAACTCGCGTGTTGAAGACAGATGATTTTCAGGTAATAGTCCTTTAAAGGAGTGTGATCAAAATCCATTAAATTCTTCAAAGACAGTTAGATTTAATAAACATAGAAGATATTTTAGAATTTTAAGGCAGATGGTTCAGAGACTTCCAATAAATATAAAAATCATTTTTAAAATATATCTTTAATGAGAAATGCCAAATATTAAAAAATTCAATTTGAAATTCTTGTGGAGAAGAAATTGTGATACAGCTGTAAAAATAAGGGGCCATTACTCTGCTGAGCTCAGTCACATTTAATTGAAGATTCTTGAGTAGACATCAGTGAGTGTCAAAAGGTCATAACCAAAGCAGTTACATGAGGGTAGATCACATTTTCCAAGGGAAACAGAAAGGGAAAGGAAATTTCTGCAGGAAAGTCACTATTATGACTAAACCAATAATAATAATAATAATAATAATAATAATAATAATAATAATAATAATAATAATAATAATAATAATATCAAATATGTTCTAATCAGAACTTGGGTAAGGGGCCGACCAATTTATCACTAGTAATTTAATTATAAACTAAAGTTGAGAACAATATGTGGTGGAATTGGAAGCCCTGATGAAGACTGAAAAAACCTTCTAATTTAACACTAATTAACATCTTCTGTCTTTTCAGAGTAAAAATGCAAGGAAAGAGGAGGATTTAAA
Organism: Agelaius tricolor; assembly: GCF_023055355.1. Taxonomy (NCBI): domain Eukaryota; kingdom Metazoa; phylum Chordata; class Aves; order Passeriformes; family Icteridae; genus Agelaius; species Agelaius tricolor. The sequence continues at coordinate 754,617 of NW_027269334.1, forward strand.
TCTTGTTGGAGTTACAATAGTGAAAGTGAACAGATTGAAAATAAAATTCTCTTTTCTGCTATTCCTCACATTATCTAAGGACCTGCAGCCATGAATATGAGACACTGCTGTGTGTGAGCATATTTAAATCATCAATGAAATTGCCTCTAGAACTAAAATCCATATTGAAGATAAATACAAGGCTGGACCCTTGGGTCACAGCTTCACAAGGACTTATGTGTGCATTTAACTTAACATAGATGGATAATCCCATTGATTTCTTTGAGGCTGCCTACACATGGAAAACTAAGCAGAGTTTTAAATCTTGCCTGAATAATATCTTTAGATTATTATCTTCACAATGTCTGCAACAACCTGAAAATGCAGCCTGATCCACATCAGGGTAAGTCCTTACTAATCTGACAACCATTAGAGAAAGGCCTGTGTTTCTGAAGGGTTCTTGGCTCAGTTTTGAGACTGGAATTAGTGAAAATAAAACTAGATTCTACATCAACCTGAACCATGCCGTGTTTGTTTCCTACCAAAACCAGAAGGTGAAATTCTGGTGACTGCCTGATGTATTTGTAAAACTAATTGACTCTTTTATTTCAAAGCCATTAGTGATTGTAAACCTTAGCTATTGCATAGTTTAAGTCTGAATTATTCCCATCTAAGCCATCATATTGATCGGACAATGACAGTTTTTAGTTAAAGTGTGCAGTGTCTATCAGCTCTGTTGTAACAGTGACAATCAAACCTTGCAGGGGCAGAGGATGTTTTTATTAGACCAAGCAAAAAGCTGCAGAAAAGGAAAGTTTAGAACTCACAAGTTGTCATGAAAAAGGACTTTCCTTCAACCCAAACAATTTTGACTCAAATATTTTTTCCCAAAATTTGGGGGTTTTTTTGTTGGTTTTGTTTTGTTTTGTTTTGTTTTTTGGGTCATTTTAATTTGTTTGGTTGTTTTTTTTTTAGAAAAGGCTAGACACATCATCATGCCTTCTGTTCAAAAGATTTTGTCCAATGAGCTTTATCAAACAAACAGAAAATAAAAAAACCCAAAACAAACCACAGGAAATATAAAAATATTACTTAATGGCCCCACTGATTCACATTCGTAAACTGCATGTAAAATGTTATCATATAATATCTGAAGGTAAAATATTCTTACCCAGTTAGACAGAAGAGGTTTAAAACAAAAAAGCTCTTTATATGGCCATTAAGCAAACTATCAGAAAACAGACAATAAGAATACACTGGTTCTAAATTCTGTGATCTTGTGTCACCTGATCCTAACACCAATGGATTCCACATTCTGCAGTGCAACAAATCAGTGTAGAACTCACCCCACTCTCTCAAAAAATGCAGTGGATTGCTGGAACTGCTAAATCCTTCTGCAAAAAAAAAATCTCTGAAAGTGAGCAGAAGAAAAATTCAACCAATGAACACACTAAGTGCAGTGTTGCAAACATCCTTTAAGCAGTCACCTACCTCAAAATTTTATTTTTCACAGAAGTAATACAAAACCACATTACATAGGATGGAGATTTGGTCTGTACTGCCAAAAAACCGAGACTCGGACTGGTGCCCCAACCTTGGCTCATGGGCCAAGTGCTACGATCTGGTCTTTGTCAATGGGCTTGAGCTTTCTTCCTCCCTGGAAAAGAGTGGCAGAATCCCTACAGAATGCAGGTTTTGGGCTGTAAGCTTCCCTGATTAACTCCAAGGATAGCTGGCCTGAGCCAAAATTGTGTGAGGAAGCAGAAACACATACTGTAGAGGTCTGTAAGATAGTGTGTGATTCTGTTTCCTTACACAGATGTCTAAATGTTATAATAAATTTGGTAAATCAGGGTGCATGTGATTTTGGCTAATAAAATTACATAACCCTAAATGCACCTTTTAAAAATGTGTCCTCCAGATTCAGACATATCACCATTTATTTCAACAAAGGAGGATTATTTTCTTAATGGAAGAACAGCTGATGTCTGAAGGTGATGGTGAGACTGCTCTGTTAAACACTATGCTTACACAGAAGTGCTGATGAATGTTTACAAGAAATGAAAGTACTTTCTAATAAGAAAAAACTGGGCTAAAAACAAGCATGTCAAAGGCAGAATAAACTGTGTGCTCCATTTCAAGTCTCCTGCTCTGGCACAGCCATGGTGCTTTAAAAAGAGCAATGGAAGATATTCCCTGCCAGCACCTTTCCATCACAATGAGGTCACTCACAGTCCAGACTGCAGGTTTTGCACATAGCAGGGAACATCACAGAGCTGATCTGGAGTGGCAGAGCAGCCAGATGGAGCTTTGAGGTGCACTGGTGAGGCCACACCTCAAATCCTGTGTCCAGGTCTAGCCCTGTCACTGCAAGATGGACATTGAGGGGCTGGAGCATGTCCAGAGAAGGGAACGGAACTGTGGAAGGGTCTGGAGCTCCAGGAGGGGCTGAGGGAGATGGGGAGCTCAGCCTGGAGAAAAGGAGGCTCAGGAGGGACCTTCTGGCTCTGCACAACTCCTTGACTCCCACGAAACAGGGACAAGATGACAGGAAATGGTCTCAAGCTGCATTAGGGGAGTTCAGGTTGGACATCAGGAAAGATTTGTCCACTGAAAGGGCTATCAGACACTGGAAGGGGGTGTCCAGGGAGGTGGTGAATCCCCATTCCTGAAGGTATCCAAGGAACTGCCAAATGTGGCACTCAGTGCTCTGGTCTGGTTGACAAGGTGGGGATTGGTCAAGTTTGGGTTTGATGGTCTTGGAAGCCTTTTCCAGTGATAATAATTCTGTGATTTGATGATTCTGTAAAGCTGCCATCTGTGAGGGTGTTAATGCAGAAGGTGGGACAATTTCTCCCAGCACTTCTGAAAGAAGTGCAGTCTCAACACCTGCTCAATCCTGTTCAAAAGTCTTTACTGAAGAGGTGAATTGCAGCCTGGAAAAGAGGGAAGCTTTGCCTCTGCAAATTGCAGCCTCAAGGCAAGGCTGGTTCCACATGAGGACTGGCATTTGGAATCAGCTAAGGTAGCATCTCCTACCTGAGGTTCCACCTTTGACACCCCTTTAAACATCCCTACTGATTCTCCTTCAGAAGCTGCCTTGGAAGGACTCTCTCTTTTCAGGTGAGCTGCAGGACGTGCCAGCTTTCACCTCCTGTCCAGCTTCATCTCACCAAAAACATCAGAGAGGGTGATGGAAGAAATCATTATTTTTCATTTCATATAGTAAAAGTCTAGCTATGACTAATTTGACAGCAAATTTTACAAATCCACCAAAAACACCATGATTGATTTTACAGGGGGGATTTCATAGAAATCATGAAATTTCATAGCAAATTTCATACAGGGAATTCATAGAAAGCTCAGCTGTATAGATTTGTGCATCTTTTGGTTCTTAAAGGATCCAGCTGGAGAGTTTTGAATCTGCAGTGGGAGAGGTGACACATGAGGGAAAAGGATGGGAACTATTAAAAGGAAACTCTTGAGCTGTGTCCATGCAAGGAAAGGAACTGACTGCCTTGAAAGAGAAAAGACAGGAGGAGAATGATGGAAGAGAATGGATATTCTTGCTATTCCTATTGCCTGTACATATGGTTTTTACTGAAGGAAAAAAAGACCTGAAGGAATTTGGATTTGTAAGGCCTAGTGAAAGACAGCTCTGACACCAAATATGTGGTAAAAGGGAGATTTGCCATGTGAAAGACGAAGTCTTTAATTCTTGCCAAGGGGGAGGGGAACAAGAAATCTTGGGAGTTCCCAGTCCACTATTTTATGCTCTGTCAGTTTATCAGAAGTGAAGTGTGTTTCCCAAGCAGAGAAAGGAGACAACAAATTGGTGTTTGTATGGGAACAGTGTTGTGAGAAATCAATTACTTTTATTTCATGATACAACTCCAAGCAAAATAATTTTTTGTGTGTAAGTATTAAGTGTTACAGGGATGAAAAATCAAATTAAGTTATATTTATTAAGAAAATATAGCATCCCAGGTTTATTATGGATTTCCATATGCCATCTTTGGGTGATGAAATAAGAAGTCATTTAATTACTTTGAGACGGTAATAAATGGCAGCTCCTGTGAGCTGTTCCCTGAAGTAACTTTGCAAATCATGATCTTTGTTTTGTTTCTGCCATGAGGGTAAATGAAATCACCTTGATTTTTCAGTGAAATTCCCTAACAGCTCTTGTCTTGCCTTGCATGAACCTGCCTGAACTGACATCCATATAATAATATTAGGAATATAAATCACTCATTTACCTTCATGACAGGAGGATGGGGCAGCCTGTGCCGCCTGCATGATGCAAAGGACTTGAGCCAGCCTGAAATCAGTGAGGCAAGAGAAGGCTTTTGTTTCATGTCTCAGCACAGGAGTGAGGGAGGTCAGATTCTCCCCCTTTCCAGCCTGCCAAGCAGCCAAAAACTGGATCCCCACGGAAAGACTGGGTTAAGACATCATGCTGTTAACAGGGGCTCCAAGGCAGTCCATCTGCTGCCACTGTCACACTGCTGCTGTGACACAGCAGAGTTGCCAGGGAAGACACCTCACTCCTGGGCTCTTTATGGAGTCCTTGGGAATCAGAAGTGTGGTCCATTCAGAGGGGCTGGAGGAGACTGTGGGAATGGGAAACCTGATGGATTTGGGGGCAGGGAGAATGTGAAGCTGCTTGGATTTTCTGGGAAAGCATGCATGAAATCAATGGGCTGTTGTTGAGGGGGGGAAGGAGGAAGAATTTGTATTTGTTCTCTGATAGGGAAATATAATACTGGGGGATTTGCTTTGGAGAGGGAAAAAAACCTATTTGAGAAGAAGGCTACTTGCCTGACCAGAAAAATGACTGAGGGAACCCTGTTTTAAAAGAGCTGGATGCCTACGCCTGAATTAATAAACTAGGAACTGCTGTTGAAATTATGCAAGGAATTTCTGAAGGAAAGACAAGAGGGGACATTGGCAAAACAAGAAGGTAGAAAAAAAATATGAATTTAATGATCAAGTTCAAAACAGATCAGAGATACTTCTGCTAATTTATTTCTCCTCTGTCTCTAAAAAAATCCTTTTCCCTCAGGAATAAATGTTTAAGTGGAAATACATTTAATTATGACTCTGTCAGTTCCATGGTTTGGAAGGATGGAGATGAGTACTGGGTTTTGTTTATTTTGAAAAATAAAATACATTGGATCTGAAAACTGACAAACAAGTTATCGCTTCACTTTTCAGATGCACGAACACAGAAAATATCCAGGTTGAAATCTCATAAATTTTCACAATATGTTCCACAGCTTGCTTTTGATGCCTGAGAATCCTCGATAGCTCTAAATTAAGAGAGGGAAAATGACAAAAATGTTCAAATTATTTAAAGTCTAACACATAAAATTAATCTTTGAACAGCTTAAATTCTATCCTGTCCACTCTTCTGCAGTATCATCACTGATTTCTAAATGATAGTGGTGTCTTTGCTGATATAATAAATTATATAATGTCTCTGCAGAGTAAATTAGGAGGGGATTTCAGTGATGTCAGCTGCAATTAAGCATGAAATTTTGGTTTTCCTTTTACCCCTTTTGTCAGTGTTTGTAAAAGTTTTATCCAAAGTCTCTCTGGCTAATGGAAAACTTTTCCTTGGTTTCCTCTCACACCCAGACCCTCTAAAAGTTTCTTTTGTAGCAAGAATTATAGTTTCTTTTTTGTTGCCATTTATTTCTAGAAAGCCTGAACAAATCAGGTTTTTTTGTAGGAAATGTGTCATAGTGCTTAGAGAGCAGAGACTCCTTGGCTTGACTTTCTGTGGAGATAAGATTGATGTTAACAAAATGTCTGATGTTTGCTGCTGTCCTTTCTCTTCATAATCTCAAAACCCTTTTCCAATTTCAGCTACATCTGACAGATGACTTCAGTTTTAAGAGGAGCTAAACTGCAAATTTCAATAAAGTGGTGGCTGGGACAGAAGAAGATCCAAACAAGTCTTTCCTGAGGGAAAAGCTGGAGCAGAAACTCAAATATATTATTAGAAACTGGAGCAGCAAGGCAGTGGAAGTTCTGTAGTCTTGAAGCAAGGCTTGGCCAGAAAGTGGTATTCAGAGAGCTCAGCCACAAATCCTGGAACACCAGGGTGTCAGGCTTCAGGTGTTGTACTGATGATTCACATTCTGAGGAAAGAGGAAGACTTGTGAATAATTTCTTTGTCGATACAGACTTTTTCTCATTTCCTTATTTGAAGAGAATGACAAATTTTAGTCTGAAAAATTTAAGAGAATGTGAAGAAAATGCAGTTATTTTCCTGAGTTTTCTAGACAACACTGGAAAACCCACACATCACTTTTTTTTTCTCAAGTCCTTCTATTCATTCATTTGCCTAACGATCCCATACTTTTTTTCTTTTATTTATGAATGTTAAGTAAGAACTCATTGATTTTTTTAATTACATCAAAATACAAACATTTCCAGAATGAAGTAATTTGTACCAAAGATTACTTTATGGTCACCACTTGTAACAAAAGATTAGAGACTGCAAATGGTAACTGTGAAGTAGTGAAAACAAATTTAGTTTCATGTGTAATTTTTTTTTGTGTCTTTCCACAATTGCAAACATATTTACAATTCCTCTTTTGCAAGGGAGCCTCTCATCTTTTCAACTTTCAAATTAAAAAATAAAAAACCCCAACAATTTCTAAGGGTCAAGGGGACAAATATAAGGAGTGGAATAACCGAGTAGGCAGAAAATCTACAAAAGGGAATGTGTGAGTCAGCAGATCCACCGTGATGAAAAAAGGAATCCCCTGTAAATGAGGGGTGCTACAGAAGGTATGGGAAGTGATACCTCTTTCCCATATGGATAAAGCCCAATCTGGGATTCTGTGTCCAGCTGAATGCACTTAACAGCTGGAGAAATGCCCCTTGCCAACTGGCAAAAACCCAGAGATGAACACCAAGAATTATCAGATGTCCAGAAAACACAGCTAGAGAGACAAGAGCAAAGGAGCTGGGTTTGTTTAGTCTAGGGAAGGGAAGAATGTGCAGAGACATGATAACAGCCACCAGGAACAGAACAAGACATGATGTGTTTGAATTGCCTCAACAGAAAGAGGGTGGGAATTAGGGGAAAAAAACTCAGCTTTTTAATGGCAAGATAGTGAAAGGCTGGATTAGCATGCTCCAGGAATTTGTGGAGGCTTAAAGAAAGATTTAGACAAATATTTGCTAGGTGAGTTGTGAGACTGAATTTTGCTTATATGTAACCCTGCCCAGGGTAGAAAAATGGACTGGGTGACTTCTTAAAGTCTGTGGCAGTCTACATTTTAGTGGATTTTTTTACCATTGCTTAAAATCATGACTTTGAATGTTTAAAAAAATTGAAAGTGAATGGGGCCTAATCCTCTGTTTCTCACGCACAGTTTTACTCCTTATATACACATCAATGCATTCCTTGTCTCGACTGATTATTATCCTAACTGTTCATTATTCTGAGAATTCTATGTTCAGAAACAAGTGACTTTAAAGACTATATTAAATTTAAGGTTTTCCCTTCATAGCAACTATAAAATGTGAAAGATATATTTTTAAATACTTATTCTTTAGTATTATAAAAATTGAATTATTCTATTAATACCTGGCTTAATAAGCTTTAAAGTAGCTTTATAAGTCTGACATTTTTATTTAAGATAGATTCTTCTGGGGTATATATTTGGTTATATTTTCCAATGTGATAATAATGCAGTATTCTGTTACTAGTTTTTACTTTTTCTCTTCTTTTTTTCCCTGTGTATAATAGGTACAGATAAAGAGTAGCTAATAAGACTTTGGCTGAAATATCTCTTTGCTTTTATCAGTTTTAAATCTACTGACTTTGGATTTAACTGCTTTCCCTCTGCTTCTGAACTGTAGGTCAAAATAAAAACTTTGCATTATTCTAGTCCTTTCTGGTGGATCCCTTCTCATTCACTTCTCTCAAATCCATGGACCTGCTACTCCCAGTCTGGCTTGCAGGTGCCCTCTTGTCTGTCTGAGGGTCAAAATCAGCTGTTGGCTGGGTCTCTTTCAAGCAAGAGCACATCCCACACAGTAAGAGAAGGAGAGACAGCTGAGAGCAGCACTTTTGGAGCATCAGCAGAATGGCAGATGGGTTTAGCATGAGTTTTTGGACAATTTGATTCATCTGAGCACAAAATAGTTATGTGGAAAACCAGGTTACAAGGCATATTCTGGTATCTTAAATGTGACAGCAGCACCAACAGAGGTGGGAAAGCTTTGCAAAGTCCTCTTAGGAGGGTGATACAGAATAATCTGTAATCTGTAATCTGCTTCAAAAACTACATTTCACCTTCCTTGTTAACAATCAGAAATTGAAATGAAACTTGAAGAATAGAACTTAGGAGTAGAAGTAAGTTAAACTCTGAGCAGAAACAGAAACAAGTGCTATACAGGGAAATATAATACTAGCTTATTCTGGAAAAGAGAAACACGCTACTGAAAACGTCCCATAAAATTGGGTCTATCAAAGCATAAAATATAAAGTTAGTACAGGTTTTAAAAGGTCTTATTTCATTTGAATTGAGATGAAAAAGAGTAGTTCAATATTTTGGAGGAGTATATGGGTGACAAGATTGTAATCAGCTATAAAAACTATATCTGCATCAGGTCAGTGTGCTTCCGTACGTAATAGAACAAAAAAAATTCCTTTGTCAAGGTGTACATTCTAAAGGTTTGCTTTCCTACAAAAACATCTCTGTCAGTTCAGAAACACAATTATTATTTAGCGAAAAATGCCATGAATGGTTGTTCCTATCCTTTATCTGCTGTTGAAAAGTTCTTCCAGGTGCAAAAGATTTTTAAAATTCTTTTTGGTCTAACTTTAGATGCATTGAATAAAGTTTGTCTTATTTTTCATGAAGAAACACAGAGATCATTGATTCCGTGGTCCTGGTGTGAGAAACTGCTACTTTTTTGTTGTAATGGAAGTTTTTCAGTTTGTTTGGAAAGTGTCACTACAACAAACAGTGTTTGCTTTGATGGTCATTGATTTTGATGGTATAAAATTAATTTAGAGTCTATTAATGAGGACAACATGTTGATTTTGTCCAGCCCACAGTTGGATAGAAACATGGTGTGCTGGGGGAGTAACTGGCTCGCAGGCTGGGCACAGAGGGTGACAGTGACTGTGGTGACATCAGACTGGGGACCTGTCACTGTTGTGGTTCTGCAGGGCTCCATCAGGGCTCCATCTTAAGCCCCGTTCTCTTCAACAGCTTCATAAAAGAATTGGATGCAGGACAGGTAGGGATACAAAGTAAGTTTGCAGATGATACAAAACTGGGAGGAGCTGTTGACTCCCTCAAGGGCGAAGAGGCTCTGCAGAGAGCCCTGGACAAACGACAGGGCTGGACATCACCAACTGTGTGAAGTTAACATAGGCAAGAGCTGGATTCTCTGCAGCTGGGATGGGACAGCCCTGAATGTACAGACAGACTGGGAATGAGAGGCTGCAGAGAAGTGTTGTGGAAGGGGACCTGGGGGTCCTGGTTGATGGCCAGCTGGACATGGGCCAGCAGTGCCCTGGCAGCCAGGAGGGACAGCCTTGTCCTGGGGCACTGGGCCCAGCATGGCCAGCCAGGCCAGGGAGGGGATTGTCCCGCTCTGCTCTGGGCTGGGGCAGCCTGACCTTGAATATTGTGTTTTGAGTGCCACAATATAAGAAAGATCTAAAGCTGTTTGAGAGTGTCCAAAGTAGGGTTTTGGAGATGGTGAAGGGCCTGGAGGGGAAGCCACATGAGGAGCAGCTGAGGGCACTTGGTCTGTTCAGCTGGAGGAGACTGAGGACAGAGCTCATTGTGCTCTTCAACACCCTCACGAGGGGAAGAGGCAGGGCAGGCCCTGGTCTCTGCTCTGTGTGACCAGGGACAGGACCCAAGAGAATGGCTGGAGCTGGGTCAGGGGAGGATTAGGTTGGATATCAGGGAAAGGTTCTTCCTCCAGAGGGTGGTGGGGCACTGAACAGGCTCTCCAGGGTGTGGTCACAGCCCCAAGGCTGCCAGAGCTCCAGGAATATTTGGACAGTGTTCTCAGGCACAGGGTGAAACTGTTGGGTGTTTGTGCAGGGCCAGGAGTTGGAGTGGATGGTCCTTCCAACTCAGCACAGTCTATGATTCTACCATTTTGTAGCCAAGAGGCCACAGCAGTCATCCAGGCGGCCAAAGGAGACAGAGCAGGGGACACAGCCTTGGTGTAGTTCAAAGTCTAAACTGTGCTGTCTGTCCCTCAAATATGTAAATGTGTATCAGAGTTTTGGGGCTGGGATTTCTCATTTCTCCAAAGACACAGAGATTTTGTTCCAGTGGAATTTTTGTCCCAGTGTGCTTTTTTTTTTTTTTTTTTTTTTTTTTTTTTAATTTTGAAGTCCCCAAGATGTTAATAAAAATAGAATTCTTGTCTTCCAATCAGCTCTAGCTGCTGCCTGGTACCAGTTTTGGGGAAGATGTTCATACAGCTTCAGGACATTAATAGGAGGGAATAACTTCACATTGGAAAGACATTCATCACACGGCATCTGTGCATGTGTGGAAGTAATTTGAAGACTTCTGTGATGTACAGCTCACCAGAAGCCATTTTCCACACTGGCAATGATGACAATCCAAAGTATTGACTTATGCTGGCTAGTCTTGATGTTGTCATGTTGTCTTGGGGGTTTGGTCAACTGTGAAAAGAAATTTCATTGCCACTGCTTGAAGAAAAAAAAAAAAGGAAATAAGCTACCATATTGTTATGATTCTCCAGCTGTCTATCAGTTTACTACATGAAACTGCAAAGTGACATCTAAGTTGTGATTTATTTTCATAAATTAAGAGCAGACCCATTATGCCAGCCCTAAAACACTCTTGGTGTTTGCATCGGCCAATTACTGTGGAAACTGCTGAAACAAATCCTTTGTTTATGCAGGATTCAAATGTTAAAATCCTTGGATAAGGATCTGGAAAAAATGCCTCAATTTTTTAAGAATTCTTGCAAAATATCACTAGACCAAGAAATTCCGACTGCTTCATCTGTTTGTTGCTCCATCTATATCCTTCTCTGGAATTTCTTGCTGCAGATCTACAAAGGAATAAATGAAAAATTGCTGTTCTCCCAATAAACCTATAGCAAGCAGCCTTAAAAAACAACTAATCTGTAACATTCCAGCCATATTTAGCAGTTTTTATCAGAGGTGTGCAGTAGGAAATGATCTGTGGGGGTTTTGAAAGACTGAAATATGAGGATATTCAAGTCCTGCTTTGAATCCAATATAATCCTGCTCATGAACTTGTCCCATTGAAATCATGTTCATAAAAGCATACCTCTACACACCCTTCCTAAAGTCAATTTTAAATGCCTCTGGTATTGTAAACCTGCTTGATGGGACAGATCCTGCTTTTCCAGGGCAAAACAGAACCCAGTGTCTTGCCATTCTGTGTGATTCCCTTTCCAAAGAGTGGGAATGGAACAAAATGTAAGAAAAGAGAAGAAAATGCACAGGTGGCACAATAATCAAAACTGTGCATTTAATACATAAAAATTCATGCAGAAATACACACAGATTTAATTTTACACAAAATGAAAGGCAGACTGAGGTATTTGATTTAAGTATTTGCTCTATCAGACATTTTTAAACTGATATTTAGTTTACGTAGATTCAAATAATGGAAGAGAGATGCTATTTTGTTTATTAACACATGACATCAAAGTCCACATACATCATGTTACATATGTGAATTCCTGACTTTTTTTTCACTGTTAAATATATTTATGAGCTCTTTCTAGGTTTACTTTAATATTTTTACACATAGACACAAATATATTTTATCCTATTTACAGAAGCACCTTTTGTGGTTTTATTGCTGTAATAACAGGCTTCCCAAATAATGAGGTTCCCAATCTATGTGCTATTTATCATGTTATCTATGTTCATGTTTCTTATTTCTATTTATCACATCATCCATGTTCATGTTTATCATTTCCAGTTACAAAGGAAAAAAGTTTCTTGGTTCTGTTCACCCAGCAAAGCACTGAAATTAGATTCATCCTCCCCATTTTACTGTCCCCACTGCCTCTGATTAGGGCTGATTATGGAGCAGCATACTGGTAATTAACATGTTTCTGGTTTTTAAAGATATACTTCTCATAAGAAGCATAAAAATCTGTATTTTTAAAATGAAGGTATTTTGACATGTTGAAATATGTTTGAAATATGAAACTTTATGAACACATGTCCTTTTATTAAAAGTCCAAAACAGCAGAAACTTATCAATGTCCCTATCTTGAATATATAAAGTATAGAAATGGATATAGATCATCACAAATTAAAACTGAAGAACATCTAACAAGGCAAATCATGTTAATTAACAGTTATTATAGCAAAACACCTTTCCTCTTGTTTGTTTTAGTGATTTATGCAGTAGCTTTTTTTGATAGAGGCTCATGATGTGAGAAAACAGCACAGTCCTGCAGTCCTTCCCACAGAAATGGTTCCAAAGGACATTCCAGAACTGGGGACTGTAAAAAAAGATAGAAATCAAATTTAAAAGTATTTGCAAAAATATTAGCATGACAAAATTCAAACAAATAAATGTGCTGTATTTTGGCAGAGTGGATAAAACAATGAAGAGAGCAGAGAGAGACATGAGAGAGCATTCATTTAGGTACTCTGGGTAGGAGACCCTTATAATTAAGCCTTCTGGAACCAAGCTAAATTAAATAAAATCTATAAATATAATGCATAAATATAATGAATAAACATAATTCACAAATATAAATTAAATACTCCTCTTCAGCCATTTTACATCCAGGTGTCTTTAGGCACCATAAGGATATAGATGTGCTTCAGCCCATGTCACACAGTAGGTGAGCAGTAACACCAGGAACAAACCCCACATTTGCTGGAAGGACCACACAGAATTAAGCCCAGGGTGGATGGCTGAAATATCAAGCACCAAAGAATGCAATAGAAAGATCAAATGAACTTTTCCAAATGCTTTGCAAAGTAAAATGGTGGTTTTTTTCCTCAGTACTCCAATCCCGTAAGCGCCATTTTGTTTTCAATGCTTGGTGATACTGGGTTTCAGTTTGTGGTTTTGCTATTCTTCTTTTAAGTGAAGTAAAGAAACATACACTAAATAAAATGAGGGGTGCAGTTGACCTCTAACATTTCATGAGAGGCCTTGTATGTTTACCACATTTAAATGAAAATCAACTTTGGCTGGAGCAGTGAAATAAAAGACCTGAAGGAACAAGGCAGCTGGATGATAGAGTTTCTTCTTGATTTCTGTGACAACACATCTACCTATCTACTACCAACCAACCTACACAGTTAATTATTCTACTTCTAAACACCCAGAGGGAACAACTCATGTATACAGCAGCTTTGACAATTGAAGCCCAAGCTAAAAATATAATGGGAATTGAAAATTGGAACACTCTGGAATATGTAGACTTTGCTTCCATTTCTACATCCCTCTCGCGGCTCTTGACCTAACCTAGCTAAATAATCTCTCTTTCATAAAGGCATTTGCAATGATTTTGAAAATTAAGGTGGCTCCCAATCTGCCTGATATATCTGTAATATTTCCCAGGTTTGCACTTTGGAAACCTTTGAAATGACGCAAAAATTCCTCCAAATGTTTATGTGCAAGAGCATAATTGCACTGTATATATGCATATAAAATATAAATGTGCAATATATGTGTGACCAGACCTCTTGGGCCACAAAGAAAAATCTTGCTCAGGCTTAGAATTTCATCATTTAGACTTTCTTCTCTAATACTCCCCTTGCTGCTTTTATTTTGCACTTGCTGTTCCACATCCGAGGTTTTGCTTGCCCATGGCAAGAAAGAGTTTAGGCACCACCTATTTAATTTCAGATTGATTCACACTACCACTTTCAGCAGAATTAATATTGAAATGTTTTTGACCCATTAGTTCTAAATAGTACTTTTGTTGGGAATTGTGCAGCTGGGGGAATATGTCTGTGCCCAGCTATGATTTCCACTTGGGGTAGGGAAGATTGTTTTAGATGTTACTATTACTGAGAATTAAATTATTTATTGAACAGGTCTCACAGTCCTGTGTCCGTCCTTGCCCCCTTCTCCAGAGAAGGAGCTACGGAAGAAAACTATTGCAGCCTGTGGAGAAAAATGACATTACAATGACATTAAAAATGTCGTATGTCCTTCAACTGCAAGTATTGAATTGTTAGAAAATGCTGGAAAGTGAACAGAAAAAGGAACTTTGTCTTTTTCTTGAAGATACTGAGAAAAATCCACAGGTGATAGTTACCAGAATTATGAAGGAGAGTAGAAATGCTCTTGTAGTTTTGCTCTGTTTTTCTGTGCCCTATTTCTAAAACTCTTCTAGGGATTCTAGGAATGGCCTGGTACATGTGTGTGAAGGTAAGCAGATTTCATCTTCCATTTGCCTCATCCCCGGAAGTGTTCCAGGCCAGGCTGGATAGGGCTTGGAGCACCCTGGGATAGTGGAAGGTATCCCTGCCCATGGCAGGGATTGGATCTAGATTATCTTTAGGGCCCCTTCCAACTCAGGCCATTCTATGATTCTATGATTGCATAATTTAGTAAATCTTTATTATTTCACATGGCACACAAACCTTAAAACATGGTAACTAGAAAAAAACCCAGTCCATTTGTGTGGTTCTCTCCTGTTTGAGAGGATTATCTGAGTAACCAACCCAGCAAGCTTAGGTCAATGAGTCTTCCTGAAGGGATATAGGGCATGGATGTCCCAAACACAGAAGTGGCATCAGAGACAGGAACTGTATTGCTAAACTGGATATGGTGATATTAAGAGGTACTGGCACTTGGCAAGCTTTGCCTTTTTCAGAGAGATCCTGGAGATCCATTTTCTGAACTCCTCCAAAAAAGGGAACAAAACAACTGGGTGGTGGCAGTCCAATATTGCAGGGCCACCTCCCTGCTTGAAGGGATTTAGGGATTGTCAGTAAACCACACATCATAACTTCACAGTGTCAACAGAATGGCTGCTATAACTTCTACCCACAGTTTTTGCACCTTTCTGCCAGATCCTTTTTGTCTTCAAACACACACACATACACACACACACACACACACACACAAAACAGGGAAGGGAAGCTGTGGCAGAACCTTTGTCCAACATGAGCTTTTCCTGGGATCCTATCTCAGTGCCAGTGGCTGGAGAACTGGTAAAGTTTGCCAAGTTTCTTTGTAAATCCCAGATCCCAAATCAAGTGAGTTTGCTGATGAGTGACTTGCAAAATCCTAATCTGGCCTCTGACAGTAACACTGTGTGGCTTTCAGCAAGTCTCAACACCTCTCTGCTTCTGCCTTCCCATGGCTAAAACGTTTATTTGTCTGTCACAGCAGGTTTTTAGGGAGAATGCATAATTTGGCGTATCACAGAAAATATTGCTTTTCTGCAGTGAGTTAAATAATCAGGCCATCAACAGTGAGATAAGGTCTCCCCTGAGAAGAAAATTGATGTCTAGGATAATTTTAGGGTTTATAACACATCAAGGTCTACATAAATAAATCAATTCAATGCAAACAAGAGGAAAAATGGTCAAAAAAAACCACAGTTCAAGAAACTGTTGCCGAGCACAGTTAATCACTTAATAACAACATCTCCTCTTGGAAAAAATAAGGTAATAATTGGGGTTATCATCTGGTCTGTAAAACCTAATTTACAGCTGGCACAAGTGAGAGCCTTTCAGTTAAGTGAATGAAGGAACATCCATCACCACTACTCCCAGAGCACTCTGTTCTCTTAAAATCAGCACAAGCAAACTCCCCAAAATGTTGCTTAATTCCTGCAATAACAGAATTTGGGAGATGAAACTGGTCAGGCTTAGCCTGAGAGTAGGGTGCATATTTACACACAAGAAATGTTAAATTATGATTCCTGTCCCACAGGTTTTCTGACCTATGAGTAAGCCCCCTAAGCCCCCCAGTCTAGTGGAAGTCTGCAGAGAGACTGGAAAGAGATGATTCCTGTGGCTCCTTCCAACTCAGTCCATTCTATGGTTCTATGATACTATGAATACACAGGCTCATAATTTATATTTATATAGCCAGACACTGAGATCTCTTTGTCTTGTGCTGTCATTACAGCTTCAAGAGCACCTGTATAATATGATAAATATTCAGAACAAAACTGACACCAGGCTTGGAGGACTCCCTTAAGGATTACAGAGAGTTGAAAGGGTGATATTAATGTGACAAGGGCATCTCACAAAGAAAGGGAATTATTTCTTGTTTCCCAGAATAGCCTAGCAATACATTTCTCCTCTCAGATAAAAAATGCCAAGCTCTGCATTAGTAAAATGGCTACTATAAAAGGAGTAAGAGAGTAAGAGAGTAAAGGAATTGATTCCTTTACTCTGCAGCAATTCAAAACCAGATATATGAAAATATTAACATGATTAAATGACAAGATATTGAGTAGTCCTGCAACATGGCAGAGTTCAGACTGTTTTATTGAAGAGGCCTTTAGGGATTTTAGGACAACCTCTGTCAGCTTTTTCCAGCTGTGATGCCCCAATATACAGTCCTTCAGGCAGACATGGATCAATTTTATGTCCACATTTCTATAGGAATAATTACCGCCCTCACAGCTGACAGATGACAGGACAGATCTACCAACAGCAGAAAATGGCTCCATTTTCTGCAGCTCTTTGCAAGTGGTAATTAAATTGTGCAGCTCAGAATTAAAAATTCATAGAATCACAGTAACCGGGGATAGGAAAGAGCTGCTAAGGTAATTTTTGTCCCTGCCCCTCCTTCTGCCAATGCTTTGTCCAGCACTTTGTAGCCAATTTGAAATGCTCTCTACTTACCCAGGGCTTTTATGAGACCCTGGTTTGACATATGTACAGCAGAAAATGATACCTTTTCTCCAGAGGTGGACAATTTGCCTCATTCAAAGAGTTGTGTAATCAATTTCATTTACCAATTACAGCCCTTCATTAACATGAGGCCACGGGGGCACTGGGCAAGGCAGGAAGTTAACGAGATTGAGGATGGGATCAGGAGGTCTCCTGAATGCCTTGTTTTGTCCTGACAGCCCAGTAAATCTTGAGTCAGCTCAGTGCTTCTGAAAGAAGAAACAGCTTTGGAGATTCATCTGAGTTTTTCATCCAGCTGTGGGTTGGATGGGTTTGCTGATCACCATTCCTCTCTGCCCTGCAAACTCCAAATGCCCACTTTACACCTGGACACCTGGGGTTTGGCAGGGCAGAGAGGAATGGTGATCCAAACTTCCTAAAAGCTGCTGGGTACTCCCTGGGAAGTGCAGAGCACCTCACAGTGGGGACTGAGGTGGATTTTCAATCCTCAGTTTCAGGTGGGGTAAATGCTGTCTGAAAGAGGCACTTTGCTTTCACATGGCATGGACATGAATTTTGGATCTCCCTGGAAATTTGTAATCTAAGCCTGCAAAGCCTAAAGTGACTTTGCTCTTGCATGAGCTCCTCCCACACCCCCAAGACTTGAGTCTTAAAAATGTGTCTGAGGCCCCTATCACCCCTTCCAGGGTTTGTCAAAATGCTTCTCTCCAGGGGCTGGAGAGTGTCTTGTCCAAAAGACTAAATGTTTATCAACCTTTTTTTCAAATTGATATAAATCTTTTGTTCAAGACACAGGCCATAAATATAAACCCAGGCTTTCCCTGGGGATAAACTGCAATGGTCTACAGCTGAATTTCTTTTGAAATAACTGGCACTGCCTGCAGTCAGAAATAGAACATTGAACTGGGAGGGATACAAATATGATCTGATACAGACTTCCTAGGCCTGCCCAGATCCCCCTCATATGGTTTGTCTGGAATTTTGACTCACCAG
This sequence comes from Agelaius tricolor, assembly GCF_023055355.1. Taxonomy (NCBI): domain Eukaryota; kingdom Metazoa; phylum Chordata; class Aves; order Passeriformes; family Icteridae; genus Agelaius; species Agelaius tricolor. Next base: position 772,444 of record NW_027269334.1, read on the forward strand.
TTCCTTGACAAGGGTCCTGCTTTCCATGTGGTTATTCCAAGCCTGATCCTTATCTGGCCTAAATTGATGTTCTTGGTGACAATCAACAAGAGTTCATCTCCCCCTCCTGCTGAGTGCCCTGCAGAAATCCCTAAACCACCTGTGCCTGGTGGGAATCCAGAGCTGGAATGAGTTGGCCATGCTGCAAAGCCCCTCTGGCAAGACAAGTGCCATAGGTACAGCCCAGTTGGACCCTGCAATGGGGACGTGGCTCTCAGGATGGAGTGAACCTCCCCTCCCAGCCCTGCTGGTGACAGGGACACCAGGCAGGGTGCCTGGAGTCAGCTCTGGCACCCCTGAGCTACTCCCATGCCTCAGCAAGACTTCCTAAGTGTCCCATGGGCTGTGGTCCTCAGCAGGATAAACATTACACATCATCCCTCAGGTGCATAAAAATCATCTTCAGGTGATTGGGTCCAAATGGCACAAACATGGACTCATTCTGCTGATACTTCTTTTCACATTCTTAGTGTGGGAACTTAAATTGCTCCAAAAGAAAAAAAAGAAGGAGAAAAGGAACAGCTACATAAATACACATTTGAGGGATGGCCTAGCTCTAAATGTGGTTGCAGTGTATAGAAAAGCCAAGCATAAAGACTCTGAAGATAGTCATGCAACAAGACGCCTAAACTTATTTTCCACTTTCTTTCTCATCCCGTGCCAGTAGCGACACAGGCAATGAAAAAAAGTAAGTTGATGAAGCAAAATATTTCAGTTAAACACAGTATTTTTTTACACATTAGACATGACCTTTGTTATCTTAGCAGAATTTCTATTTTGAATTTACTTCCTCTTGATTATCTTTGTTCAGGACTGTTTCAAATTGTGAGAGAATAAAAACTTTACTGTCATAAAGCCTTAATGTGGTAATGGCTGACTAAAATTGTTCAAGTAAATTTCTAAAGGAAGTTTTCAGTGAAAACAGAGAAAATTACTGACCTAGAAGTGCTTGTGAAAACGATTTTTCTCTTCAGATCTTAGAAAGCACACAGGGCACTTCTAGGGCAGAAACAAATCCATTTCCTGCAGGAGCACCTCAAACTCCGCCAGAACCACGCACATTCTTTTGAGCTGCAGCTGATCCTCAAATAATTTTTACAGCTGCCATTCATCTGATCTTGACACAAAGCCCAGATTCACTCCTGGGCCTACGGGCTACTTTGACTCTAGAGAAGCAGTAAGTGAAGAACTCTGTGTAGGGGTCTGAATGCCTCGAAAGCACTGGCAGATGGGCATATCTTGCACTACATATAATTCACACCTTAATGGGTCTGAGCCACATCTGAGTCCTCCCCAGATTTGCTCATAAATACTGCAAAACCAGGGCTATTTTTAAGACAATTTAAGTGTCCTTCATGCCTGGCTTATAGCTTTTAAATGGCTTTTAACTTTCCTCAGCCTGAAAATAAAATAATGTCCTATGGGTGCTTCTTGCCTGTAATTACTATGAGAACTGATTTATCTGTGGCACACGCCACTGTAGGAGGTGTGAGGGTGATTAAGATGCTCTCCTGGGAAGCTTGAGATAATGATTAAATACTGTAGGACAGGACCACCTGCTTGGTCTTTATTTTGGTGTATAGGAATATCACTGTTACTCTCTGCTTCTGATGTGAGAAAGGGGAAGGACAGTTTGGGAAAACTCCAATTCTGTATTGTTCTTGGATTTTTAAACAATTTCAATTAAATTCCTCTTTTGAATTTCAAAGGGGAATATTTGGCATGCAGAAATGTTTATTTTAATGCCTAAAGTCTTGCCAGACTCAGCTTAAAGGGTGACTTGGTATTTTAGAAGGTTTTGGTGGGTACAGTTTCTTTTTTCTTTCAAAGGAATGCTTTCACGTTTATTCCATGGCTTGGAGAATGTCATCCTAATTTTAAAATCAGGTGCACCAGGGCAGGTACCTCAGTCCCTGATGAGAAGAGTCTCCTGCAGGCAGGGAGTGAGTACAGGCACAGCTTTGAGGGAGGAGGGTGGTGACAGTGGCACCACCCAAATTGCTGCTGCCAGAATGGTGACTCAGTTGAGTGACTGAGTCACAGTGTCTCCCTCCCCTTCCTCTGGCCAGGGAAGGTACTGATATTCTGCTGGTGCCTTGGAGATGTAAATTGTAATATTCCCACCATGCTGCAGAAGCCAAGGGAACAAAAGTTTCCTCCTCCTCACTGTCCATGTGGACTTGTTCCAGGCAGTCTGATCAGGGGAAAGAAAGGAGAGGCCTGACTAACAGCCAAGTGAGCTCTGGAATCAGACACTAGTCAGTGCAGATTGCCTTGGAGACAGGGGAGGAGGCCAGGATCCTCCAAGCATGATTCAAGGCAGGAGGCTCTGGTGGAAGATGTGAGTTTGCGTGGGAGTGGGGATGCCTTATCCTGGATGGAGATTCCATTCCAACGGACAGTCACGCCACGTCCTGGCTGGTACTGGTTGAATCTTGTGAGTATTGATTGAAATCTCAGGATTAGTAGAGGCAAGCAGCAACTCCTACATTTTCAGACAAGATCTAATTGCTCAGAAGAACATCCTGATTAGAGTCAGCAAATCAATATACAGCAATGTAGCTTAAATTGATAAGATAAGGCCCTGCCTGCTGAAAGATCTGCTCTCTGTCAGTGCGTTGGGAAATTCCCCCAGTTAATGAGGTTTGGAAAATAGTGCCAAGCATTTCATCTGTGTCGAAAATGCCTTGGAAGGCATTTGGAAGGTAGTCCTTCCTTCTGGTCTTTCCCTAGCTTGCACTTCACTTCTCGCTCCTATGACTTTGTCTTTAAGTCTTCAGTCGTCTTTCTTGAATGAAGTGCCCGTGCCTGTGATCTTGATTGCTGTATCTGCACAACCAAACTGTCCAGGTTTTAATTAGAATGTAAAGGTTACTTTGGTTTTTTCTGCTTTAGTTTTGGGGTTTTTTCTTAAAAAAAAAACCCAATACAATTCCTTTTTCTTTGAATTGCTTTCCTTGAGTTACAGAAAATCTCTTTGATGCTCATATGTCGTACCATTTTTTTCTTGTTTTATACACCTGGGATTCTGGTTTCATTTTGAGTCTTCTTCCACCTTCTGGAATGCTTTTTTTGAATTGTAGCATTGTGGCATAAGACTCTGCCAGTTCACCAGCCTGGAAGTATCATATATCAGTCTGGGAATCAACACAGTGAATATAATTCAAATGGTTATTGTTCAGCTTGACTTAGAATAGCAAACCTCGATTTATAGATGTCCCAAAATCAATGGGAGATAGATTTCTTCTGTTTCCTGACAGATGAAAAATCTTATCCAATAATTTCCCCAGATACTAATTTTTAGTTCCTTGGCCAATACCAGACTAAATTCCATTCAGCAGCTGAGTACAAAACCATCATGGTTTCCCCATCCCAAAGTTTTCCTGACACACAAGAATAACAACTCTTGAAATGAAATATTCTGACAGTGGCTAATGACAGCCTTGCTGCATGAATAAATTACAGAACCTGAGTTGCCCTTGGCTTGCACAATTCTGACTCCTTCCTGACTGCAGTGCCTAAAAATGGCCTGGTCTTCATCAGGAAATAGGAAAGAAAAATTCATAATTATAAATATTTATAATTATGTGTATATACACATTTATATGATTTCTATTATATGTTTATGGCTAGTCACTCCTAATTTTCTCTGAGGAATTTTGTAGATGCTCACAGACACAGTGAAAACTTGGGAAAAAGATACAAGAGCCAAAGACAAGGATAAACCAGATCTGATTTACCACTCATAGCAAAAGTGAAGGAAAAAAAAATAGGAGAAATAGACACTTAACATGCTTTCTGCAGATGTCATGTTCCTTCAGACGCATGGTCAATCTTCACACTTATTTACAGCCACAAAATGGTGATGTTTCACAGTCTATCATTAGGAAAAATCTATCTTTACCAAGCTTTCTAATATATTACATACATAGAACTGATTGTTATAATCTATTTGCTCACCAGCTGCTAAATAGTTTCAGAGGTTACTTTTCTCCGTGTTAGCTGAGCCTTCGTTTTGATGAGAAAAAAGGTTGGCCTCAAGTCAGACTTCTCTAACATGGGCCTGGGCTTTACAGCTCAGCTTGGTCATCCAGTGAAAAAGGTGACTCATCTTCTAAATCAGAAAAAGAAATAGCACTTGGATCTGATTTGGATAGTCTCGATCCATTTACCCCACTAAAGATTTTCCAGTTCCTGTCTCAGAGTACCTGGGATCATTTGCATATGTACTGAAGAAAGTTTTGAAAGGTGACAGAACAGAGAGGGAAGAGTTGCAATCCCTGTAGCGTGGAGGTGTAGCTGTAGCATTATGTAACAAAACTGGTTTTGCTGCTTATTCTTTCAGTTCAGTACTTTAGTGCTTCATATCTTCCCCTCAGATATGGAAAGCCCAAAGGGAATTTCATTGTTTGCCCTAGAGCATTTAACCCAGATCCTGCAGCAGAGCCTGGGATGGCCTTTCCCTTATCAGTTAGAGACGCTGATGGAAGCACTCCCACAGAGAGGGAGTTTGAAAGCTTTCGGGGAAGCTCGCAGGTTGCTGTGTGCCCAGAGACACCAGGCACCCCTGTGACTGCATTTTCAGCCTCCAGCGATCCTTTCACAGTAGCACATGAAATCATAAGGAATCCTGGGGTGTATTGGGAAGAGCAGTGCCAGCAGCTCAGGGAGTGATCCTGCCCCTCCGCCCAGCCCTGTGTGACACATCTGCAGTGCTTTGTCCAGCTCTGGGCTCCTCAGGTCAGCAGAGACATGGAGCTTGTGGAGTGGGGCCAGCAGAGGCTGAAGAGATGATTTAGGGCCTGGAGCATCTCTGGCAGGGAAAGGCTGAGGGAGCTGGGGCTGTCCAGCCTGGAGAGGAGCCCCAGCTGAAAGGGGCCCTCAGCCCTGGGTGTCCCTGCCTGCAGGGAGGGCTCCGAGCAGGGCCCAGGCTCTGCTCCAGGGGCCCAGCAACGGCACCAGAGGAACAGGCAGGAACTGATGGAATATTCTCTGCTTTAGAGTCTTAAAATATTTGACTGCATCACTGTTGCTCTTTCATAATGAATTAGATTGATTTTCCTCATTATAACTGTTAAAAGGTCCCCTCTGCTTTAAGAAGATGCCTGTCGTACAGCAGTTCTGTCATACCAAAAAGTGCTATTTTCTGAATACAAAAAGATAAATTGTCTCTCACTGCATTGATAGTTATCCAAACTGCGCAATTTCTCAGCAAAAACGGAGTTCATGTCACATTGACTGCAAAAATGTTGTACTGTTATTAAGTGCTACTTCCTCAGAACTGTCTCAAATTCCTCCAGGGAGAAGTAACTAGACATTTCTCATGATTATTCCCTTTAAAAAACAAAAACAAAACCAAAAAACTTTGGATGTCTCAGATATCTCACAATATTCATATGCCATGTGGATCTGCTCCTCAGGAACTACAACAGTTTTACGTGGCTTAGCATGAGGTCCCAGAGGAAGTGAGCATGGAGAATCTTAGAAAGAAATATTCATTGCAACAAAGCATGATTTCAGATGCCTGTTCTTGTAAAAATTTGCAGATTGCTGCTGCTGTTCTTGCAGATTACTAAAAATTGACAGTGTTATTATTACTTCTACTGCTAAACAGGAGAGAAGAACCATCAATATCTCAGAGTTTGTAGGAAACAGCATTAGCAGTGTTAGAGTGTCTAGGAAGTCTGTGCAACTTAAATACTTTGTAGCCTCTAGTAGTATTTTCAGTGTTTATTTTCTAATGACAAAATAAAATGTTTGCCAGCCAGCATTTGTGAAAGTAAATACCTCAAAACTGCTGTCTTACAGCAAGTTTGCCTTTGCTACCTGACTTTGCTCTCAACATTCCGTAACATTTTACACAGCTGAAGTCTTGCTTTTTCCAAACTGCTTGAATCTGTGCTCCATGTTTAAAGGATTCCGTGGGACTGAAGAGGACCTGTGCTTGGACACAGCAACAGAGTAAAACACAGCAAAATCTTGAATGCAGTCATACAAGCAGGAGCCTGGGATTTTCCTGTTAGTCTTGTTGTGTACAAGCAATGAATGAGCAAGAGATTTTCTGAGGGAAAAAACCGAGCAGTCACTGACATTTGAAATGAAGAAGGGAGGGTGCCAATGATGCCTTGAGAGGCTACCTAGGATAGACGCTAGACTGTGTTAAAGGAATAAAGTAGGTATTTATTAAAAGGCCTTCCAAGGACACACCAATGTGTCAGTACAAGAGCCCGGCTGTGGCTCCACCCAAGATGGACTCCAGGCCATGAGTTTTCACACTTTTATAAGTTTTGGTCCATTTACATATTGGGATTAATTGTCCAATTACAGCTTCAGGTTATGTAGTCCCATCCTCCCAGATTGCTCTTCTCAATTCGCTGTTTGTACTTTTTGGGCTTGAAGCTGCTACAGTATCCTTGGTTCTCAGTCTGGAAAAGGATTGTTTTGTCTAATTCAGCTGTGAAGAGAATTTGCTAACACTTTATATGTTCAGATTTACACACTAATGCAGTACAGAATCTGGAGAATATGAAAGCTAAAACTTAAGGCATCACCAAGAGGATGGAGCCAGGCTGGTGGTGCTGAGCAGAGGCACTAGAGGAACAGGCAGGAATTGAGCCCAGGAGGTTTCACCTGGGCAGGAGGCAGAACTTCTTCCCTATGCAGTGACCGAGCACTGAACAGATTGTCCAGAGGGGGTGGGGAGTCTCCTCACTGGGGATATTCCAGACCCTTCTGGACACAATCCTGTGCCCTTTGCTCTGGGATGGCCCTGCTGGAGCAGGGAGGTGGGACCAATGACGCACTGTGGTCCCTTCCAACCTGGCCCATTCTAGGATTATGGGAATATCCAACATGCAGAAGGAGGCACTCACACCTTCCCACTCCATTCCGCAGCTTGCTGTGCTTGCAGATGATTCTGGTTTTTTATTAAATAAATCAGCAGTTACTATCCTTCCAGGAAAGTGACCTCAGTTCTCCTGTACCACTGTGATGGGCCTAATGGAATGATTTGGATAGATGATGGGTAGGGGTGAATTCTGAAGTCACTTGAACCTGAAGACAGCAAGGATTAAAAGCAGAACTATACATATTGTAACAAAATCATCTTTTGGCCTCTTAGAAAGCAGAAAATGTCACCTCATGCGCTCTTGTGTGATTTAGCAAAGGTGGATGAAGGAAGCAAAACCCTCCTTCAGTGCCAAGAGTTTAGGTAAAGACTGGGGTTTAAAAACGAGTCCAGTTGATAGGTGACTGAACTGAAAGGTCAGCTGCTAAATTGAGCATTTCCAGAGTAAACCTGGGGACCTTACAGCTAATTGAAGATCTGTTTAACAAACATTGCTTGCAAGCTCTGTGTAGGATCCCCAAGCCAGAGCAGCTGTACTTTAGCGACTGGTTTGAAAAGAGGAGGGGAGGAGGAGAAATGAAGGAGTTAGGACAGGTACTGGAGCTGCTCCTCATGAGCCTCACCAAATAGCAAATGGGAAATCAACAGATGAGTACATTCCAGCAGAAATTCAAAGTGCAAGTAATAATATGAAGGCTAGAATGACATGTTCTGGCAAGTTGGGAAGGCATTGCTAGAATAGCACTGGTAGGTGCACAGCTCAAACCTCAAAGCTTCTGCTTCCCTCCCCCCTTCCATTTCCTCTCCTCTTTTATTTCATCCATGAGAAATTGTTTGCTGGGATGCATTCACTTCCAGAGGTGGAAGGGAACAGGTACTGGCAGCATTAAGTAGTAGGAGAGAAGGTAAGAATTTAAGTAATCTGGTAAAAATTTGGGGTGTCCAGTGGGGAAAATGAGTATGCAGGTGAAAAAAAAAATACAGCTGAGCAGTAATTGCAAATTGGATTCATCCTGGAGGAGATGGCAAGATGAGAAGTGAGGAATCAAAGTTTCATAGCCGTATCTTTCACTGTGTGAATTACTTTGTCAATTATTGAGGGCAGAGAGTGACTTCTACTCAGGCTCGCGTCAATGGTGGCAATGGTCTGAAATGAGATGAAGGTGCTGCAGTAGAACTTCATCTCACCTCACCCTTCTCTGGAGACTCAAGGTGCACTTTTCAGAGCAGGTCTCACTAAAGCTCCTTCAATACCTGAAAACTCTCCCCTGGAGTTCTCCAAGCCACAGCTCAGCTTGCAGGCTTGGAAGACATTCTTCATGGGCTTGATGAAATGGGAAATACACTCTGGAGTTGAAATAAAATGAAACTGTTTCCTGTTCTGTCTGTAAACATTCCATAGGAAATTGAGGCAGTTTTCACTGGAGACAAGGAAACTGCCACCAACTAGGAAAAGTTGCTTGAACTGTGAAAAACGGCAAACTTCTCCTTATGGCAAATGCACTGAAATGTACACTTTTATCCAGGGGTTGGAATTACACCCTTTTCTCGGAGAACAGCTGCATGTGCTGGTGGGAATGGTAAAGTTTTGGCCAGGATCCAATTTAATAATACTTACAGAAAGATGCAAGGGTTGGGGGGTTTTTTGTTTGGTTGGTTAGTTTTTTTGTTTTGGTTTGGTTTTTTAATTTTTTTTTTGTCATTTTGCTTTCTTTGAATATAAATTCTTCCAAAACAAAATTTACTCATTGGCAGATCAGGCTTGCAAAGGTGCTGAGTACTCTGGCTGTGGTCCAAAAGTGCACTTAAGCCCCGTGCTCAACTCTGAGGACATAATTAGTCTTGCCAATTTCAGTGGGGCTGTTGACATGCTTAAAGTTAAGCATGTGACTAAGTCCACTGCTGCAAGAATGCTTAGCCCTTTGTAGGGTTAAGCCCAGCTCTGTACTACACAAAAGATCTTTTGTTCAGCCTTGAATGACGAGGACAGGCAATGGAAGGAATAAACACCATTCTCTAAAATAAACATTGTGCTGATCACAGAGATAGCGCACATGTTATTAACGCTGAGGCTGTCATCACATTTTATGAGCAGCATTTTAGCAGCACGAAAGAAATGATTCACTCCTCTAAACCATATCTCCATTATCTCTTTGTACCTGAAATGCTTTGCTGGTTCTCTTCCATGGTAACTCTGCAGCTGTTGGTGTTTGCATGGACCCCGTTCATCTTCAAGCTCTGTACTCTGAATACACCAAGACAGCACATTCTGTGAGGAACAGCTGAGGGAGTTGAGGGGCTCAGCCTGGAGAAGCGGAGGCTCAAGGGGGACTTCTTCACTCTCTACAACTCCTTGACAGGAGGGCACAGGCAAGTGGGGTCAGGGTCTTCTCCCAGGGAACAAGGGAGAGGACAAGAGGAAATGGCCTCAAGCTGCACCAGGAGAGGTTCAAGTTGGACAACAGGAAGAATTTTCTTGTGGAAAAGGTGGTTAAGCACTAGAACAGGCTGCCCAGGGAGGTGTGGAGTCCCCATTCCTGGAGGTTTTCAAGAAATGACTCAGTGCTCTGATAAAGAGGTGCTCAGTAAAAGGATGGACTCCATTATCTAGCAGGTCTTTTCCAGCCTAAACGATTCTGTGATTCTGTGAAGTCAGCTCTGAGCAGGCTGCTGGGTCTGTCTGGTGCAGAGACACCAGACAGAGGCACTATGAAGTGTCCCTGGCAGTGTGACAGCCACATCCCAGCTTTGGGGTTCACTCATCCCTTGCACAGTGCTCCTACTTCTGGGGCTGTGTAGCTGTGATGGGCTGGACCAGATCCCCCCATGTCTGGATCATGGAATGATTATAGAATAGATTTGCCTTTGCCTTTGCAAGGGACCTTAAAGTCCATTTAATTCCCAACCCTGACATGGGCAGGAACACCTTCCCTTATCCCTTGCTCAGAGCCCCATCCAACCTGGCCTTGAACACTTCCAGGGATGGGGCAGCCACAGCTGCTCTGTGCAAGTGTTATGAGCTGCCCCTGAAGGCAAAGGTATCCCAGGTTCTTGTTAATAAATATCTTGGGACAGGTTAAATGAAACAACAAAAATTACCGTGTTTATAAATATATATATATATTTTCAAGATTTATTTTTGAATAGTTTGTTTGCAATGGGAAGCAGGTTTGTAGCCATTTTGGTTATGATTATCTATAGTAACACAGCAGTACAAAAGCATAAAAATAACACTTAAACACCTCCGCAGTGGCAGATTGTTTTGAGTCATTATCCATTAACATTCCAGTCTGCCAGAAACCCGTGCCAGTGCCTCACCACCCTCGCAAGGAAGAGTTATTTTCCACTATTCAATCTAAACCTACTTTCTGTCAGTCCAAAGCCACTGATAGAGCCAGTGCATGCTCAGGCAAAGAGTGTGAAAAATGGACAAGGCCACAGTGCTGTTATTTCAGATCCCATCATCCTGGAAAGCTCTTGGGCAGGTTCTCCCAAAGCTGGAAGCTTGGACAGCTTGAAGCAATGAGGCCCACAGGATTTCTCTGCAGGGAGGCCAGTGCCACACTGGTGGTGTGACATTTTTCATGGTGAAGCAAAGGGAATGTGAGTGTTTGCAGACATTTTTCTCCCTAACATTCCCATTTCTGGCCACACAGTCCCAACTGAAACATAGCAGCAGCAGTGGTAAAGTATCAGAGGAAAAGGTAGTCTGAGGAACAGCTTTTGCACGTTGTTGAGCGGTGGCTGTTGAGGTCTGTAGAACTGAGTCACTGAACCATTCGTGTTGATAATTAAAATGAAGCATTCTTAAAACATAATTAAGAAAAAGAAAGCCTGAAGCTTAAATAAATCATCTTCCCCTATTTACTCTTTATGCATTTTTCCATTCCAGATATTCTAAGCCTTAGCACTCTCTCCTTTTTGGCCTTAGTTTTTAGTTTCCAGGCCATGGCTGCTTTTTATTTATTTAGGACTCTTAAACTTTGTTTCATTGTTGGTCCTGAATACTTTTTAAAGGTATTCCTATAGTTTAACTTTTTTTCATTTGAAAACTGCAATTCTGACAATTACTAATTCCAAACAGGGGGAAAATTATGGAAAACCAGCAGATTTCAGAAGACAAATCTAAATTTTAGTGGCCTAAACAGCTGTCACTTCCTAGAGAAAGCCTTTCCAACAGAACAATTTTGGGTTTGAGAGCTGCAGAATCATCTATGAAGTTGTCCAACACAATCTTCACATTCAAAAGGACTCAAACAGGTCTTTGAGAACATATCTTTATTTCCACAGGGTCTGATGCAATCCTTACCTTGTCTGCAGGCAAAGTCTGCAGGTAATTTCTGCTCATGATTCACCAGAGTTCAGCAGCCTTGAGGGCACAGAGAAAGGCAAAGAACATCTGTTCTGGCAGGTTAAAAGATTAATTTCTGAATACTAAAAATAACTTCTTTATAATTCCATCCCATCTTGCTTCCAAGGACCTGACATTTGGCAAATTTTACTGAAGTGAACTTTGCAACAGCTCTGTGAGGTCGATGTAAATATCATCCCTATTGACAGGTAAATGAAATTATAGCACAGATGAAGACAAAGGCCAGGGCTCAGGAAGCATCCCATACAGACATGCATCCTCTCTTATAAGTGCTGCTGGCAGCATCAGGAGGCATTTTTTCTGAAATAATTAAATCTGATCCAGAAGTCATTGCCCAGACACAAAAGCCCATTTTGGCTCAAGGAAAGGAGTAGACTTTACTCATGGACAGCTCTGGAAACAGTTATTACTCACAATAAGGCAGAGTCCTCTGGAAGAAACTGAAAGCAAGAACAGTTGTGAAAGAACCCTGGTTTTTTGACTATTCAAAATAGTTTTTCTTTCTAGACTGAAAAGAAAGCACACAGAAAATTCTGAATACAAGAAGAAAATGGAATTTCTGATGATTTTCCTCCTGAAAACTCTTGGTGATTCATATTCTTAACCCCTGTTTTTGTTTTGTAATTGTAGAAATAAGTTTGCAACTGAAAATGGAAACTTTTCTTTCCAGGAAGTGAAAAAGATTGGGCTTAACCTGGACAAAACAAAGCAAAGCAAACCCTTGAAATTAATATTATTGGTTGGGTTTTTTCTTTTTTTTATGGGAACAAAAATGTCTCCATTGACTCTCTGTGTCCTTCAGACTCCTCGAAGAAAATATGCGAAACATCTTTTTGTTATTCCTTGGGAGCCTCAGATGGTTTAAGAATCCTTTTTATTCCTTTTAATGTGATAAGCTTTATTAAGCTTGCTATACATCATTATTCAGTTGTTTAGAATATAATCAGTGGGGTGAAAAAACTTAGGAGGATGGAAAGACAAGAGAGGGTGAAACTGAGAACAAGATTGATTTCCCCCACATTTAGCTGTCCTCACTTAGTTTAATCTTTCAGATGAGAGAGATGAATCACTCCCTCGAGGTGCTTGAGACAGAGCCCCATGTGAGCAGCTTGAGCCAGACATCCAATTTTCAGAGAGCTGATTCTCAGTAGGACTAGTCCTGCCCCAGTTCCTGCCTCTCCTCTTCCAGCTGGAATTGACTGAAGGACAGTCAGCCCCACAGAGCTTCATTTCCCAGCCCAAGCAGATTTTGAGTGATTTGCTTATTTATTAATAGCAAAGAAATAAATAGCAGTTTACATGAATTATTGTGCTGTTTATTCATAATTCCATGTCTTGAATAAGGATGGTTTGGTTGTAGGTTCAACTTGGAAGCAAGAATAGCAGAAATCCAGGGTGAAAGTCCACCAAGCTCAGCATCCTGGCCCATGGAAACATATCACATTCCATGGAAAACAGGTGAGACTCAAGTAAATCTCAAGTGACACTCCTCCAGGATACTCTTCCAGTCTCTAATTACCAGCTTGAGGAGTACCTGAGATAAAGGTGATACCTTGGAGTTGTTAATGTTTTGACAGCCTAAACGGTTTTGATCCTGTGAAAATAAAGCCTAGCAGGAATACAGCATTCCTTGCAGCCTGCACCTCCAACTCCATGAGGGGAAAAACCTAAGGAATGGCTGGAGTTCCTACAGACCTGTCTTGGCTGATTGAAATGTCATTCACTTGCCAGCTGTGACCAGTGTACTTGGTGCAACATGGATTTCAACACAGGATAATTCAATTTTTTGCTTTACTTGACCATGTGCTGAAGTAACTGTGAAGAGCTGAGTGGACAAAAGGTACCTTGAGTTTGTAGTTAAAGGTCCGTTATGTGGGGTAGGAAGAATATGTAGTCCAAGCACTCAGAGGAGAATGAGCAAACCAAAGTGGTGCTTCAAGAGAGCAAAATCAGGGCCTGATTTTTGTGTGAGTGCTTGAACACACATGTACCTGTGGATGCACAAGAAAGGTCAAGCAAGCATTGAAGTAAATACACAGAAATGTTTTCCTTTGTGGAAATCAGGGCCTTCTGATGTCTTTGCTTGAAAGAAAAGTATGATTCCTAGCTTGGACTACAGATTCATTAGTTAGGATTCCCTGAAAGATTTGAGGAAAATTTAGGTGTTGAGAATTCTAGCAGCAATGTTAAGAGAATGAGAAAAAAGCACTGCAATATCAGAGGAGAAGAAGAGGGAAGAGCTAATTAAGAGTGTCAGTTATAAAATAACCAAAAAAACCCCCAAAACCAAAAAAAACCCACCAACCAAATAAAAATAAAAAACCAAAAGAACAAACAAACAAAAACAAACAAAAAAACCCCAAACAGTGGTGGTGGTAGTGCCTTGCGTGAAGATTCTTTTTATTTTCCTTCAGAAAAAAAGATCTTCCTGACCTGCTAGATTATTTGATGGAGGAGAAATTGGCTACCACACCCTATTCTGTGCAGGCAAATCTCTTTTTATCAGGAGTGGCACTTTAGCAGATATTCAAGGCAAGCTTACACTGCCATCTAAATATTTTGAATTCAACCATATGCAGAAGCACATTCTTCAGTTACAATCTCAAGCATGTACTTTTGGGAAAAAAACAGTATAAAAATCACTTTGTCATTGAAGTCAGCAATTTTGACTCTGCTCAGAATGTGGGACTGATTGGTATAAGCTGCTATTTAATGCAGCATGTGTTCAGAGTAGAAGCATATTTTATTACGTCCAAATCTATCACAAGGCCAAATTAATCTCTGGCACACAATAGAGTCGACTCTGACCTACTGCAGTTTTTTTCTCGTGAAAATCAAAATGTAGCATCCGATTTCTATGTAGTTCTAGAAGAACCAAGTAAATCAGTATTTTTTAATTTTACTGATTTAATTTATAAGTGACATAAGGAATGTATAGACAAATGGTGACCACAAACTATTAAATAAAGGTAAATTGACTTTCTGTTGTACATTTGTCTACTGGCTACATAGAAAATAAACACTGCCCTGAAAATAGAAAATACAGTATATAGTCTACTGGCTACATAGAAAATAAACCACTGTCCTGGTTTATAATTGTTACTTTGGCAAATCCTTTTAAAATCAATAAATATGAAGGCTAAATGGAGAGCAAGTTTTTGAGCAATGCAAACAAAAAAAGGCCTTGATTTAGGAAGTCATATAAGCATGTATGGATGCAGTCCTGCTTAGAAGAGCACACTGGGCTTCTCTGGATTTAATCCAGGCATAAATCCAGCAAAGCATATGCTCTAAAAACTTTTTTGTGTCTGGACATGTGTTTTGGGTGAAAGTAGTAACATTTACATTAAATTTAGTTCAGAGAGCATATCCAACTAAAAGGATGGAGAGAACTTGAAAGAGATATCTGCAATTTTCACAAAGTTACAAGAGTTTAATTTAAATTTATATTGTTCCCATGCCTTGAAAATTGGCCCGTGCTTGAGTATGTCTGTAATAATTTACAATAAATTGTAAATGGCTTTTATGTTTCAGATATTAAAGAACACTTTGCTTATTGGGAGGTTAATTTTGCAGGAAAATAGTTTGATAGAAAACATGTTATTTTACATTCAGAGAATACAAACCATATTCCTGATGTATTGAAGGCATTGGGACAGGCCCTGCCATGACCTACAGTGGAACAGATGTGGGAGACTCCATGAGAGGAGGGAACAGCCTCAAAAAATCCATATATCTAGTGTCTGATAGAATCTGAATCCAAGCAGTTTTCTTGTCCAGCAAATGAATTTAATATTTATATAACATGAGACTGGACAGACTGAAATCACATCCATCATTGTGCTCCTGTTGTCACATCTACATAAGCCTGTCCATTGTGGAGACCACATGGACAGAGGCATTGCATGGACCATTAAGCCACAAAATGAGGCAGGATGTTGATTCTCAGTCATGGCAGAAAGCTCCAAACTTAAATATGTCAAACAGAAAAAGCAGTCATTGGTAGTCTTTAAATAAAGAGTTTGGACACAGTCCACCAGAGCGTCTTTGTAGGACTAATCACTGGGATGTGGTAATGCCAGAGTTTTTTGAGATTAAATGTATGGGTAACTATCTATTAAAAGTACTGAGTCATAATGAATTCTTTCAGAATTGATCACAATAGCATGAATTAGGATACATTTTGTGGACATTAGTGAAGCTCTCACAAGTATTTTCCAGATATTTGATAATTTAGCATTAGTCAGACATGAGTTAATGGACACCAAAGGCTTTTTATTCCCTTAAAAATCCCCTCTTTTTGGTGAGTTCCCACTTCTATTATATCATTTAATATTCATTTTCATGACACTAATTGTGTGATATTGATTCAGATATTGCACATTACCTTTGGGACTCCATTTTAATTCAGTGTTAGTGCAGCATTAAGATGTAAAACAAAAGTGTTAGCATTTTAAATTAAAAGTCTGACTAAAACATTTCCATTTAGTGGAATTCTGCTGCCTCCATTGAGTTAAGAAGTCAATCCATATCTTCCTTGAGGGTGCAGATTTGTAAACAAATATCACAACCCCTTTTATTTTTAGCAGCCAAAAGGATTTATGAAGTATTTAGAGGGCCTGAAGTAGTACAAGACTCTCTGCAAAAGTAAAGGATCTTTGCTACCAAAAACTCACTGGGATATTTGACTTTGATTTCAGTGGCTACAAAACCACCTCCAAAGAATTTGCTACTTGTTGCAATATTGAAATATTGCCAAGAAATATTGAAATGGTGTGGTTCCCCCAGGGTAGACTAAATTTAGACTTCTCTCTACTGGACTTTTTTTTCTACAATTAAGCCACAAAGCAAATGCTCCAAGAGGAGAGACAAAAACATTTATTTTGCCCGTTCTTTATATCTGAGTGTCTCCCACCATGGCATTATCATGCCATATAAGCAAAGGACAGAACCCTTGTTCTGAGCATAAAAACGTCCCATTACAGTGAAAATTCCACACATTGGATTTTAGGATAGTGTCCTTCCAATTGCTTTTCCCTGAGCCCAGTCTGATCCCACTGAAATCTGTTAAAATACAGATGTAAACTTCAAATTTCTTTACATCTGTTCATATATATTACTCAAGACTTTCTTGTTCACGCCAGTCTGCTAGAATTTATTCTCATTGAGGCTTGTACATCATTTATTTTTAAGAAAAAGGAACTTTGGTCACTCTAATTAGACTGTGAGTTTTTTTAAAAACTGGATAGTCTTTTGCTGAGCTGTGGCCATGGTTATCCTCAGCAGCACACAATTAAATACACTTTCCCCCCATTCATTATGGCAGTGAGATGCCCCTGGTTTAACCATTTTTATTAAGGAGAGAAACAAATAATCATTTTGAAGATGCTGTGATTAATGGGGAGAAGGGAAGAAGCCTTTTGCACTGTCCAATTTTAAATTTGTTAACTTAGAATTTACTCCTAACTGGAAGCAGTGCTCAAGATGATTAGACACTCAAGATGCTGAGGAATAGAGGTGTATCCAGATCCATACATTTAAAATCCATTCAAATTCTACATCCAGAAAGCACACCCTTATTTTTTAGACACCTATTGTTTGAGGCAGAGAGAAAAAAAACAGAGGGAGGATACAGAAGGGAAGACATGGAAGTGAAAGATAAATGGGAAAGAAAAATCTGCTTCTGTGTTCATGACAGGAACAAAATTCTGCACAGAATCTGTCTCTGTGTGTGGAACAAGGACAAAATTCTGCCCAGAGCGTTGCCAAAGTTGTTTCCAAAGGCATCAGTTCTAATAAAAAAGTGGAATCTGGACCCTGGATCATTTCTCTTCTGGGACAGAATGCTCAATCTAAGACTGCACATACAAACAATGCTGAGCAGAGAAAGAAATCAGGCTGCTGCTGGATGCCACATCTCTCTAGGTTCCCTCAGATCATCTCCACCTCTCTGCTAATGGAGATAACCTGACATGTTTGTGCACGCTGGAACTCGTCGTGGAACTCCATGGTGATCCATCTCCACTTGTGCTTCCTGAATGAGTTGCACCTACTGGGATCAGATGCCACAGTATGGTGAGACCTCTCATTTGTGCCTCTCAAACCAGATGTGAGCAGTGCAGAGCAAAACCTAGCAAGAAGCAGAGCATCTTAGCACCTCCCAGGAACAAAACTGCCACAGCTCTGCTTCACAGAGCAGAGTGAGGGACTGAAATAACAGCTATTACTGTTAAAAACTCTAGAAAGCATTTCATAGATGTATCTCACCAAGAACACTGGCAGCTGTGCAACATCCAAAGCTTTATTAAGTACATCACAATTGTAAAAGTCTCATATTTCATAGCCCAAACCCATGAACATTTAAGAATGTAAGAATGTAAAAATTTTGCTTGAAATATTCAATATAAATAGTCTCCACAACATTTTTCAGATATGCTTTTAAGGTCAAGTACTGAGTTTGAGTCCATGGTATTCCTAAAGATGTTAGCTTTTCTAGGAGGCTTGAAAATTTCCTAAGGTTTTTAGGTTACATTTATGTATATGAGTTCAGCATTGTCATAAACAGTTTCATAATAAAGTTGCAGGAAAATTGTAGTTCTGAACTGCACCACTTGGCCAGGCAGAGCAGCTCTCTTTTCTACTCCTGGCCAGTGCCAAATCTACAGAAAGATACGTATAAAATCCTACAGAGAAAGATGAATAAGAAAGCAGTGCCAGCTAGAAATGCTTTGTTCCCTTTTGTCACTATTTTGTCCTTCAGGGCTGCTCCTGTAGCTTAGCAAGAGCAAATAATTGTGAATGTTACTTAGAGTCTTTATAGATACCTAACTAGTAGATACAGATTGATCTTTTGCACTGAAGTTAGCTATAGGAAACTTTTCTAGAATCTCTGAAAAGGCAGCTGAAATATAAGTCAAGTCTGTGATGGGTATAGATAAAGCTTTGCTCTGTGGAGGGTGTCCTATAGGAAAAAAAAGGCATGTATAGAAAACTTTAGGCATTTGTTAGGGTGTTCTCACCCTGCTAGTGTTGGGAAATCCTGGTTTTCGAGGCCACATGGTGAGCCATTTGTTTGTTGTAGCAGTGTGCCACGACCTTCTCAAGGCACAGGACTGTGTCCAGTTGACTTTGGAATATCACCAGTGAGGAGACTCCACACCCTCTCTGGACAATCTGTTTAGAGCTCGGTCACTGCCCAGGGAAGAAGTTCTGCTTCATGCCCAGGTGGAACCTCCTGGGCTCAGTCCCTGCCCGTTCCTCTGGTGCCATTGCTGGGCCCCTGGAGCAGATCCTGGGCCCTGCTCGGAGCCCTCCCTGCAGACAGGGACACCCAGAGCTGAGGGCCCCTCTACTTCTGAGTCTTCTGCAGTCCATTCTTAGAGTGTTGTCATTTGACAAGAAACTCACTCCAAGCATTGGAACATCTCCAACAAAATACTCTTCAGTGGCTACGCTCCGAACATAAGAATTGAAAATAAACCTTGTAATCCTCACCCAAACATAGCATTGAGCAAGGGTCTTACGAGACACTGATTTTTGCTAGAGGTCTAGGGTTTCTTTCACCACAATTTCAGTGTGCACAAAGCTTTCTGTTCTATTGAGAATACAGAGCTCAGCCATCTGATGGGATCAGCACTTCCTTTCCCACCACAATCCATCACCAATATGCAGGACTGGCTTCCTCAAGCTTTACTATTTGATGAGTAGTTTAGCAGCAAGAATCTTGTACAGCTTTTGTTACTAATGAATTTCAAACCCAACCACATCTGTTTTTGTATTAGGTTCTCTAATTATCTCAATCTTGGTGTGGTTTAGGCTGAGGAAGCTATTCCACATGGCAGCGGAGAACAGAGCAGCACAGACTGTTCTCCTTGGCCACAACTGGGAGCTCAAAGTAACATTACCCAAAGAGGGAACAGTTCAAACCTATTTATTGTTAGGCTTGTGGCACCATAACATCATGTTGAGCTTCCCAAAGCCACAAAAATTTTTCTTCAGATACTTTCAGCAGAAGCTGCTTGAGGTCCCTCTTACTTGTTTTGGAAGGAGTCAGTGTTGGATCCTCTCAGGTACAGACAGATACTTGTCTCATGTTGTCACAAGTGAGTGTCACTAAGAATGTACTTGCTATGTTCAGCTCACTGAAGGACAAGTTTGGGACTGGCCTGAAAAGATGCAGTGATTTTGGTAAAGCTTTTCAGAAAATTTTTTAAAAATTTTCGGTTTGGGTTGCTCAAGTGGAGCAAGGATCTTCATCCCTTTTTATGAGAACACCATTTTGGATGTGAGGGACCTTTTAGATGTGAAGAATTGATTACTCTTGTCCTATTCCACATCTAAGGCATTATCCATATCCACATTAAGGATATTGTGGTTTAGACTGGTGGAAAAAAGCTCCTCTGCTGGCTGTTGTTCATAAAAGGATCCCTGCCCAAGAACAGAGCTGTCCAAGACATGGGAAAGAGCAGCTGGAGCTTGGTGCTCTCTCTGTACTCATTGGGATACTCACTTGGAAAAGGGAATGCTCTGGTTCTTGTCCCTCTGCTAGGGATCACTTCAGCTTATTGTGAAAATGCTTTAAAAGGGAGTCTGAAAAGCTGCCCAGATCTGACAAAGAGTTTGGAGGCCAGGGCATTCTAGGAGCTGGGGATTTGACACTTCTCCATGGGAGAAGGCAGTGAATCTAAATCTCTGGTATTTTGGGTAAGCAGCTTAAGCACTGGGTTAAACAGAAAGAGTGGCATTTCTTTGTTATTTTTCAGTGTTACCTAATGAAGCTTTTCATTTCTCATTCAGTTCTTTGCTTTTATTAGAATTGTCAGCAATGAAAACAAAAATATTTCCATTGACTCATAATGACTTTTTTTCACAGAACCACAGAATATGCTGAGTTGGAAGGGATTTTCTTCTCCAAGAGAAAGAAAAAGAAATCATTTATGTTCAAGGCTAAATGTTTTGTTTGTTTGGACTAAGAACTGAAAAGTTCATTATTTGCACAAAGTATTAACTGAGGCTAAGTGCTTAATGGGTTTCATAAAGATTTGAATATCATGTTGAAAGAAAGGAAATTCTAAGTGCTTTGGAGGACTGAATCAGAATCTGAAAGATCTTGAAAAATTGGCAAATCAGTGTAAAGGCTGACCTCTGGGGCTGTTTGGGTCTGAAGTGGCTTTCTCTGGGCTCTGGCCCCTCGCAGCCTTTACAAGGAAAAAAGTAAAAAACTCAAGGTGCTTCTTCCTCTTGCAACCAGAGTCCCACTTTATTCCTAGATAGGAGCTGCCTGGGGATCCATCTGCAGCATCCAAGAGGGGAGAGAGCCAGAATCGCCCATGGCAGGAGATTTTAAACCCAGGGGAATGGGGGCGGACAAGAGGGAACACAGCCAATGGGATACAAGTGATGGCAGGGGCAAGGGGAGGGAGTAACCTGGGGAGAGACCACCACTGGGGCTTGGGGGGGGGAGGGGAAGACTGTGTGCTATAATAGGGGAATCCCATGAGGATACAAACATACTATTCAGTGCAAAATACCAACTAAATGAACTATTTAATGCAGTGCAACAAACCAGTCGAAAGTAAACAAAAACATTCTGAGTAAAGCCAAGCACAAAGTGACACAAATAAGGAGCAAATGCATCTAAAGCAGGAGATAATTCCCAGGCAGAAGCGGTACCAAAAAATATGAGGATAACTCTTGAGTGACAGAGAATCAATAACATGAAGCTGTGACCACAATAAAAGATAAATCTCCCTGAAAAATGCATTCGGAGGTCCTTCACTGACAGAAGGACTCAGATTCTGAGTTCCCCTTTGTCTTGGTATACAGAAGTAAGTTATCTGTACATTAAAGAAGGGAGTGAGAGATATTTTAGTTTCTTCACAATCATGCGTGACTACGGAACGGATGGTTGAAGTTTTCACACTCCTTTATTTAATGTTATTTCTCAAGACATACAAATCAGTGTTGGTAAGAAATGGAAATGTCCCGGAGAGCTGCGTTTGCTCATCACCACACACACAAATCCTTCCTGGGCCTTCCAATCCTGTATAGGAGGTGCACAAGTGACACGGGCAGTCGCTTGGTGATCCTTTGGCTAGCCCTTACCTCCTGGCCCGTGCCAAGAGCAGCTGCCCCCTATCTACCCCTTGGGCCGGTCTGGGGGCAGTAGAGCAGAGCTGTCTAACTCCCAGAGGCAGCAAAGCTGTTCTGGGCAGCTGCTGATAGGAATCCCAAGTTGAGGAAGCCAGAACAAAGGAGTTGAGAAGGGCCACTTGTGTAAGTTCTCAAGAGGGCTTAATCTCCAAGAGGGTCCAGGGGCAAGTGACAAGCTTCAACAGGGTAACAGCAACTTAAGCACAGGGGACACTGTTAGAGAAGGATAACCAAAAGTAGAACAGCAGGGGAGGAACATAGCGTGGGGATCAGATTCTAGGTGGCCAAGAGGAGATAACATGGGAGGGGATCAGGCTTCGCACACCAATGGAGCTTTGAGAGAAAGGTGATAGACAAGGAAGGTTCTAGAGTAAGGGGTGGGGTTACATTTGATGAACAAGGGAAGAGGGCAGTACTTTAAGGATTGGCAGGAAAGGGTCTGGAAATCAGGGAGGTGCAAGGGAGATTGACATGGGGACTGATGTAAGATTAGGCGGGAAAATAGTAGTAAACAACTTCAGGGCAAAACCATTGGGGGAAACCAAACGGGGTACATGGAACAAACCACTATAACCTCACAATAAGGAACACCTTAAGATTACAACAGAAAAACAATCTACCACACACAATGAGGTGAAGCTTCACTTCAAACCACGCACAACTGCAATTCCAGCCACCAAACTGCAACACTGTCCTGGGGGTAGTGCTGCCATGGCATGGAATCCACACAGTCATTCCAAGGCTTCTGTGGAGATATTTCCTCAATGGACAGACCACAGAGAAGAGGAAGAGGGCATCTGACCACTGCAAATAGACTCAGTCAGGGTTGGTGGAGTAAAAATCAAGCAAACCATCTAGATGATCTCCACCTGTCTAAGAGATTTTTCTTCCTATTCTTTCTATTACTAATGCACTGCTACTTCTGTTTCCTATTACTTCGTGCTCCCTTTATATCACTTGAACAGTTCAAAGAGCCCATAAAACAAGTGTCAATAATCTTTATGCATTCTTAGTCATGCCTTTATGTGTTCAGACTGCCTAAAAGGGCTGGGGGATAAATAAGAAGGCCCAAGGTGTGAAATTAAAACCTGAACTGAGGAAAAGAAGATATATGTGCCTGGTTTATGGCCTCCACGAATGGAAAGAAATTGGTCAGGATATGAATCTTCTATATTTGGTATCAGGAATATATTGGGGTGGGGTGGGGTGGGGAAAGAGTGCTGAATTATCCCTCGGTTTTATCTGCTCTCCCCTTTTCCATAAAAGAATTGCCAGGACTACATTACAGCTGGGGGGTCTGGGCAAAAGTGACCCAAGAGACTCATCCTTGGGTTTCCTCACTCAGCAACAGGTGTTATTCATGTTCAGCAATAAGACTTCCTTAGTCCAGGCCACAAGAGGACACAGAAAGTCTGAAAGCTTTCCTCTAAGCAAAGCCCATGAAGTAATTTGAGTTACAACTTAGAGGGAAATAAACCCTCTTAAAACTCAATGGCTTTCTCCCATACTGGGAGCAGGGCTGCCAAGATTTCTGCCCATTAAGGCTTTTTATGAGCAGTTTCCAAAGCCCTAAAAATAGGGATTTCCAAAGGAAATACTGACCCAGATGGAACTGCAGCAGTGTAAATGAGGCTGCAATAACACTGCTGGGTTCCATAAAGAAACAGGAAAGCATTCACCTGGAATTAGACTCAGTTTGTGTTTGGGCATCACATGTCCCACTCACTCTTCACATCTTTCAGCATTTTGTGCTCAGTGCAAAGAGAATAACTTTGCTTCTTGGGCATCTTTAACATTTTCTGTGCCTGTTATCCTGGTGGCTTTCCTCAACTTTCCTGAAGACAACGGGCGTGATGTTTTTATTATTATTATTTGTTATAAACTGTTATTTTTTCTGTTGGAGCAAATTTTGAATGTTATAAAACTAAACAGATCTAAGCATATCAAAATGAGACCTCAAGAAGCAAACACCATTTGTTGCAGAGTGTGTGTTGCTCAACTCTGTAGGAGGGAAGCAGAACTAGAAAACATACCAGATTTCAAAATACCCTTTATTTCTGTGATCTGGTTTAGCATCAAGGATTTTGGTCACTTAATGTGAATTGAGCATGCTGACAGAGGCAGGAACTCTGTACTGTGCTAATGTTAACCTGAGGCTAATGGGGGAGGGAGAACTCACCTGGACAGGAATGCAAATGCACCCCCTGCATAGCCATTCCTGTGGCCGAACAGGATATCAGTGCCATTTAGTGTGGGATTAATCAGTCACAGAGTGGCTTTGAGGTTAAGCATTTGTCAAGAGTAAAAAAGGGACTGGACGCTTACATGATGAATCATATAAAGATCAGCACCTACAGTTACATCAGGAAGAAGTGGGGGAAAGAAAAATACATCCAAGAGTTACTTGGAAAGAAAGACAAAGGAAAGAAAAACAAAGCCTGATGGTTTAGAATATAATCCCCCCCTCCAAATGAAGCATAAAGGAACCAATTCCTTTTTGATCATCAAGGTTCAATTAACAGCTTCCTGAAAATGGGCTGCCTAATGCAGGGCACAGCAAGAGAAAGGATACAGGGATGGCTTGGCTGGTGACCCAGTGTGGTACTGCTCCTGTGCCACACTTACTAACCTTTCAGGTGACACTGTGGGGACAGAAATTAGACTCTGCAAACTGCTCCTACCATGGGACAATGCCACAACCAAACAAGGTTTGGCTTTGCACTTCCAAAGGAGGTTATAGCAAAGTGGGAGCTGGTCTCTTCTCCAAAGCAAGAAGTGACAGGACAAGAGAAAATGGCCTCAGGATGCACAAGGGGAGGTTCAGGATGGACATAAGGAGCAGTTTCTTCTTAGAAAGGATTGTGAAACATTGGAACAGGCTGCCCAGGGTGTAGTCCCCATCCCTGGTGGTGTTCAAGAAACCATTGGATGTGGCACTCTATGCTCTGGGCTGGTTGACACAGTGTGGATTGGTCACAGGCTGGATTTGATGATCTCTGAAGTCTTTTCCAATCTCAGTGATTTTGTTATCCTCTGTCAAGCAATTTCCATAGAAAACAAGGAACTTATCTCCAAGGTGAGGAAACTTATCTATGAAAAGATATCCCCATAAAGCCTGAGCACACAGGAGGCCAGGCAGCCCCCCTCAGCTAGGTCAACAGTGCAACAATAGTACCAGGACTGGTAATCCCTTCCCTTCTCTTCTCTTCCCTTCTTCCTTCCCCCGCTTTGATCCCTCTCTCACTCTCTTCCCTTCCGCCCCACCCTTTTGTTCCAAATCCACCACCATGTCCATGTACTTGGAGATCAGGGACAAACTCACACAGATTTGTATGGCAGGTGTGTGTGATTTACCCATAAACTTTATAAACTTTCTCAGACCCTCTGACTTTTGTCATTCCTTTCAACCAGGAGTATCTGTGGATCTTAGGAGCTCCCTTCCCTTTTGGGGAGAACACTACAGCAAGTCCTTGCTTAGTTTGCAGCACCTCTTCCTGAATGCTCCTCCTACACTGACTAAAGCATCATGCAGAGCCCACTCTGGATGCTTTGCTTGTCCTCTTATTCCTGTTTAAGATGAGAATTATCTTTTTACTGTCCTACTGCACCTTTTCATTAACATGAACAAGGAGGGACAACATGGTGGCAGCCACCTATCCTTTAAATTTTTTTTAAAATATACACCACACAGATTCCCTCTCTCTATCTAATGTCTTGGTTTATTTTCATGTATTTATCAATTTTCTTAAATCTTCCTTATTGCGAAATGTATTTGCCAAAACAATGAGCAGGAAAAGTATTGTAATAATTCCATCTTTACCAAAACAGTTTTTCAGAGCATTTTTGGGTGTATTAGATTATGGTCTCAAGCAGTAACAGAGAAGGTAAAGAAAAAGTTGAAGGAATTTTAAAAATCACAGGACAAATATAGAATTAGCCAAAAACTCAACAAGATGAAGGCTGGAAGGAAAACTATGTCTTTAAGCTTAGTTTCCTTAGTTCCTGAGAACATAAGGGGTTAAAAAGAAGAGAACTCCCAAGGGAACTCTCTCTTGGTTCCCTCCCCTTTGAAGCCACAGGCTGGGTGAGGGAGGGGAAGCCATGCGGCCTCGGTGGAGGCAGGCTGGAGCCTTGGACAGAGAAGGCGTTGAAGGCCCCTGCAGGACAGAAAGGTGAAGAAACACTGGGATGTCCTGGGCAGCCCTAGAAGAGAGAGCCCCCACCCGCCCAGAAAGAGAGCAGCCCACCTTGAAATTATGTATCATGTGCTGGCAGCAGGGCTGGACAGCTAAGAAAGAAAAGGAGGGAGGGGTGCAGCAAGAAGGTGCCTGGTCGCCGTGGGAGTTCTGGGTGGGCAGAACCCGAAATTTTAACCCTTTTCTTAGACAATAAAAACTTTTCAAATCACTAGCCCTCCTTGATTTGAATAAGAAGAAAGACAGACATGAAATAGAAAAAAATGAGCAAGTGTAGTGAAAGTCAGAACAAGTGAGTGAAAGACATCAGAAAAAGATAAAAAAGGAATCCTAAGTAAGAGGAGATGATGGAGTAGCCTTTAGCTGGACTTTTCTTGCACAGTCATTGTAGCCTGCCTTGCGGCCACAGGAGCTGGACGAATGCCAGCTAGCCGCTCCCGGTGTATGGCTGGAGGAGACCACAAGATCTGCCACTCCCGGGTTCTTCTTGAAAACCCCTGGGTAGTGGTGCTGTCTGCGGCGTGGGTGGCGCAGGCGAGACCATGGCTACGAAGTCCCGAGATGAAAGAAGGAGAGAGTGGACACTCGTGTGGATGCCAAGGCACCTTATTTCCCAGGCAGGACCAATTACAGGTGTCTGAGGAGAATGGCTTGAGGAGGCACTGATAAAGGGGATGGGCGTGACAGGAGGAGACACGAGGGAACCAATAAATGAAGCTCAGGGGAGGAGTGTGGGACACAGCTGGACCAAATATGGATTACATAGGGGAGGGAAGAGGCTCTGGAGGCAAATCATACCTCGAGTAAGGCATGATTGACATGGAAGGTTCTCAAAATAAAGGAGGGGGTGGTTACAATGATAGACAGGGGAAGTGGGCGGCACCAAGAGGGAGGAGATAAACTTATAAGGGCATAAAGGGGAGGATCAAGGGATCAGTCACCTTAAAGGGACAAGCCATTGGCGGGAAAACAAGGGGTAAACAACTTAGGGAGAAACCATTATGAGGGAAGTACATGGGGAGAACCGAGGACCAAACCATATTTTTAACTTATAAAAGGGATAACCAACTTTACAACTGAACTCATATAAACATTTTAAAACACACGACGCCACATAGCCATAGATTAAATCAATTTTTCCTGTAACACAGAAGCTGCAATTAGGGGGATGCAATAGCTTCAGCCAAGAGAGTGACCTGCTGCAGTGATGCCAAGTGCAAGAGAAGAGAGAACAGAAAAAGATGAAGAGGGTGTAGTAGTGCCCTCTGGCTTCAGAAAAAAAGAAGAAAATCTCTGTTCTCAAGACCCTCGGCCCCAAGAAAAATGAAAATAAAGTGAAGACTGTTGCTCACAGATAAGAGATAGTTATTCTTTAATACTTAGCAAAGTATCCTTAAAAGAGAACCCTATAAGCAGTTTTAGTGCATGAACAGTAGTGAAAGCACTGTACATAGAAAAAATGCCACAATAGCAAATTTTCTCTGAGCAGTGCCATGTGTGACATAAAAACACAAGAAGTTTCAACTGTGTTTCCTAGAAAACCTACAGTACAAAAAGGACTCCTCTCTCCCTTAATAAACTGAGAATTAATTATCTGAGGAGTAGTGATGAACTGAGAATTAATTATCTGAAAGGTGGTAACTTGATTGAGAATCCAAAGTTTTGTCTCACTGTGCTGTGTTAGAAATTGGGTGAGGGGAGGAAGAATATTTTAAAAAGTTTTCATTTTGAATTCTGTGTGTTCCTTTTATTATAGTTGTAGGTTAATAAAGTTATTTTTTCTTTATTTCTAAGGTTAAGCCTGCTCTGCTCTGTTTCTAGTCACATCTCACAGCACTCATTTGAGAAAAATATATTTTCCTAAGTGCAGTAGCATTGCACCAATGTCAAGCCATGACAGATATGCAGGACAAGAGTTGGAATGCATGGACATATTTTCATGTGCAAATGAGAGCACACGCAGTGGCCTAAGGGACAGTGAGACTGACTGGAAAACTGAAGTACAACAGATACAACAGTCTGTGGGGAGAGGGTGGGAAATGACAGCGACTCTTTCTTCTTCAGGGAACAAATGGAAAGGAAACAACCTTTCAAAAGTCATCCCAAGGAGGAAAGGGAGAAATTTCTGGGCTGCATTCAAGGCACCGTGGGCAGCAGGGCAGGGGGGATTCTGCCCCTCTCTGCTGAGCCCCCCCTGCAGGGCTGCATCCAGCCCTGGGCCCAGCCCAGGAAGGACAGGGAGCTGCTGGAGCCAGGCCAGAGCAGGGACACCAAGGGGATCAGAGGGATGGAGCAGTTCTGCTGGGAGGAAAGGCTGAGGGAATTGGGATTGTTCAGCCTGGAGAAGAGAAGGCTTTGGGGTGACCTCACTGTGGCCTTCTGATGCCTGAAGGGAGCCTCCAAAAATGGAGAGAGACTCTTGACTCTGGACAAGGGCCTGGAGTGACAGGACAAGGGGGAATGGCTTCACACTGACAGAGAGCAGGTTTAGATGGGATGTTGGGAAGAAATTCTTTCTTGTGGGGGTGCTGAGGTCCTGGCACAGGTTGGCCAGAGCAGCTGTGGCTGCCCCATCCCTGGCAGTGCCCATGGCCAGGTTGGATGGGGCTCTGAGCAACCTGGTCTGCTGTAAGGTGACACTGCCCTTGGCCACATCCTCAGGTGACACATCTGTAAACAAAGGCAGTGTTAGGCACTCTATGTTTTTGGACCATGAAAATTATGCTGTGTCTTCTGTTAGGTATTTCTAGGTTTCAGCATGCACACGTGAGTTATGCTTGTGGCCTACAAGGCTAAGATGGAATTGGCAGGAAGCAATACAATCCCATAATAAGCAGTATTGTATCATAGCTCTGGAAAGTAGCAATACATTTGGAAAACATAAAGTTTGCACATAGGTGTGAAGATTAATTTTAGTATTTTGTTCTTCTTTTCAAAAATCCTCTAAAATTAAAAATCTCTTTTTCTAGAGAAGCCTATGTTTAGTGTTTTTGGAGCAATCCACTTAAGTGAGTTTAGTTTTAAGCCAAATAAATAGGCCCTTCTTTACACCCGGTTGACCTCTTCAGGTTAAGTGGACATTTACAAGTGGACAAAGGGCATAGATTTGTTTGGGCTGCTTTATCTAAATCCATGAACCAACCATCACATAACCGTGTCTTCCACAGGAATCTATCCAGCCTGCACAGCTAAGATGTGGTAACCCACAGGAGGTAAAACCCATGATGAGGCAGAGTAAAGTGGAGCTTCAGGAGGCAACCTCAAGACTGAGAACTGCTTTGTTGTGGTTTAACCCCATATAGTCACTCACTTTCTCCTATCCCACTGCAAAGGAAAAAAGCTGGAACTGGCAGGGTGAAAGCCAGAAATCTCTAATCTTTAGATGAGGACAGTTTAATCAGGAAGGCAAAAGCTAAGCAAGCCAGCAAAGCAAAACAAGGAATTCACCACTTCCCATAGGCAGGCAGATGTTCAGCCATCCCCAGGAGAACAG
Organism: Agelaius tricolor; assembly: GCF_023055355.1. Lineage (NCBI taxonomy): Eukaryota > Metazoa > Chordata > Aves > Passeriformes > Icteridae > Agelaius > Agelaius tricolor. The sequence goes on from NW_027269334.1 coordinate 801,543, forward strand.
GGCTCCTTCAGACACATCTGGGGAAAAAACTGCCATCACTTCAAACATCCCCCACTTCCTTCTTCTCCCCACAGCTTTATAAGCTGAGCATGTTGCCAAAGGGTCTGGAATGTCCCTTTGGCCAGCTGGGGTCACCTGGGGTCCTGGCTGTGTCCCCTTACAATACATTGTGCACCTTCCTCACTGATGGGGTGGGGTGACAAGCAGAAAAGGCCTCAGTGCTGTGTAATCGCTGCTCAGCAAGAACTAAAACATCCCCCACTTCCAGCACAAATCTAAAACACAGCTCCCTTCCAGCTACTGTGAGGGAAATTAACTATGTTCCAGACAAAACCAGCACTCTGAATTTCCACATGCCTGCTAATTACAGCTCTGAAACTCTCCTGTGACTTTTGCATGTACTTGCATTGAAAGCAAGTTTAAACCCCATGAATTGAGGTGGACCCACCAGGATTTGGGTATTATGCAATATAATAAGTACTGATAACAGAATACATGGAGTTGCACTAATGCCAAGGCCTTTTTCAGACTCATACAGAATCCACAAAATTCACACTTCCATTGCAATGCAGTATCATAGCAAGTCCCTGTACTTTTGGCAGAATATACCAACCTGTGTCTTTATGTTCTTCATTGTCTGGATAATCCTCTTAAAACCTCTTTTTGCAAGTGATTCTTTTTTTCATGGATTGTACATATTTTAGTGGTGCAGTAATCATCTTGGTTCTGAACATCTCATTCCCTTCCTCAAAACCTGTGGGGTGGTTTCTGCAGAGAATCCTCCTATTTCACCTGTATACACGTGTTTTGGGGAAACAAAGTGACATAATGCTTTCAATAATTAATAGTAAATAAATTTCATAGAATATCCTGAGTTGGAAAGGACACACAAGGATCATTGAAGTCACAGTCCTGGCCCTGCACAGGACAGCTTTTAGTTATGCTAGTAAAGAGCATCTGGGCCTGGCATAGATCCTTTTTAAATGCATAAACAAGGATTGTATCTTTTCTAGCTTTGAGTCTGGCCCTTATTTCCAGAGGTCAAATTTTCTCTTGTCTGGCATTTCTAGCAGGTCCAGCTTCTCTCATTTATGACCCCTAAATTCCTTATTCCTGAGGGAAATGTCACAGTATAACATAGAATAATTATGGTTGGAAAAGACCCCTAAGACCAGCTAGCCCACCCACCAAGCCAGCACTGACCCATGTCCCCATGTGCTACATCTGCATGGTTTTGAACCAGAGGGACAAATTTAGCTCTAGTGAAGCTCTCAGGGGTTTTATCTTGCACAAGAGCAGCAGCAGAGACTCTGCATTACAGCTGATCCTAACTCGCCCCTTTCCCACACTGCCAGTGAGCTGACGTACTGGGAGTATTCACAGTTTAGGGTTTACAGCAAGACACTGACACAGTCTCCATCAGCTCACTTCTCGCCAGGGATTAGTTCTACCAGCCCAGGCCCTGCATGTGCAGAATGGAGGGAAAAGCTGAGTTACAGAAGCCTTGCAGCCCTGACTCATTCACAGTCCTTTCTCAGACAGAATTCCTGTGTTCCTGCCTTCCATAAAGGCAGCCCTGCTACCTGGCCATCTGCACTGCCACTGGCTGGGGACAACAGCAGCATTGCAATCACCATGGTGGGGTTATCTGATAGCCATTAAATTGAATCCAGATTAGCAGAGCAAATAGTTGTGAGTCTGCCTGATGGCTTTGCACTGCAAGGACGAGCTGTGGCAAATCTGGAACTTGGTGCTGGTGTTTTTGCTTTCTCACTCAGGTGCCACCTAAGTGCCCTGACCCAAGGGGACTTGGAGGCAGCTGAAGTGACATTCTGGTCACCTAAAAGCAGTGTTTGGCTGCATATCAGTGTGCATCTTGACCCTTTCAAAGGCAAGGTGAAACTCTTACTTTTACACAGTAAAAAGTTCTCCTGTTCTTTAAAGGAATACTTTTTTCATCTGCAACATCTGTGGATTTAAGCATTTTTTTCTTGTGTCACCTCTCTGTGAGAGATCACAAAGCAGACTGAGGGCTGGACTGAGAAGATAATGTCTTTAGCATTTTTCTAAAAGATTAAGAAGGTGCTTTCACATGTTTAATTTAGACTGCAATTTCCTCACTGGGCTTGTTATTCAGCCATACAGCAAGACATACAATCAAAGATATATCTTGCTCCCAAATGCTAGAGATTAGCATGATTAATTGCATGGAGCCTTCTAACAGCTCAAAAGTAACTTTTCCCTTGAAGCTCATTTTTCTCACTAGCTGGAAGCAGAAAAAAAATGCCTTTGTCACCTGGCAGAAGAATCCCTAGAGCTGAACACACATGTGTTTGGGTTTTTTTTTCCCTGAAGGATCCCAAGTGCTGTAGAAGGAGGGCTGTCATGGCCCAATCTTTCTCTTTGGCTTGTGCCGTGGTACCCTCTGCTCTGCTTGAGGGCTGCTGAATTGGCATAGAGCTTGTTACCTCACTGGAGTGAGAACAAGCTCTTCCCTCCTCAGAATTATCAGTCAGGGATCTCTTCAGTTGTGTTTTTATCCAGGGCTTCTTCTCAGCCTTCAGAACCTTTCTTTTGGCTGCTGAGAGATCCTACCACCCAAGTACAAGGGAACATGATTAATAGGTTTATACATCAGCCTTCCATGTTCAGCCTGGGATGACAGGCTGGGATTTCCCACTGTTGCTAAACTGCTCTGGTTATGGACTTTTAAAATTAACTTTTCCCACAGACCCTGATACTTACATTTTCGATTTAGCTCTACTGGTCAGTTTGCACTCATACTTGCAGCTTTCTGAAAAGTATTCTTAATCTGAGACCAGAAAAGCAGGCTGCTCCTATCCCAAATAACCAAAAATTCCTTTGGTCTTCCCTGAGGATGCTTTCCCTCAGATTTGAACCTCCTGAAAAGCCAGGCGTTTGTGCATCCACGATGAATGAAGGCTGGCCAGGTATGAATGATGGAGACATTATACCCTCTAGTGGCAGGAATATCTGTCACTCCAGCGCCTTGGCAGAAGCATTCCAGGATTCTGGAGGCTCATAAGGGACAGTGAAGTAGGTGGTGGACATCACTTAAACTCTTGTGGAGCAATCCTTTATAATATATTGACAACGCAAGAATCAAATAGAAAGATTTGCCCAGAAAAATGAATGCCAAATTTGTGTCCTTAATATCATCAAGAGTTCCCTTTATTGCTGGCAATTTCAGCACAACACAAGCCAGAAAAAACTGTAGCAAAGGCACTTTTTTGTTGTTATTTTCCTCTTTTTTTTTTTCTTTTGTTCTTAGATAATCTCAGCTGCTAACCCAGAATTACCACTAATTGTATGAAATAATGCAGCCAAGTATCAGACACTTTCCATGCTTGGTTAACATCAGCAATATATCATTGAGGGTTAAACAAAAAGGAAGCAAAGTATCCTAGGTTTTGGCATTATTAAAAATATAAACTTAAAAATTGACTGAGAGCAGGAAGGGTTTATTATCTGACATTTGAGCTCATATCCCTCAAGGTAGTTTTGTTCTTATACAACAACAGTTGCCTCAGCAAAGCCATGGGAGGGATAAGCATGTTTAATTCATGCCTGCTCATATAGAGGAGGTTGCAGAAAGCTGCTTACAAGTTTGCTTTTGAAAGTCTGGTGTCTGGGGTTTGCTCAGCTATTTCCCTAAGGGTAGGATGGCATTCCTGTGGCGTGTGCTTTCTTGAATTCCACACAATATGCTGTTTTGGTTTTTTTTTGCCTAAAATCATAATTAAAAAAAAAAAAGGAAAACTCCTCCAACTTCAAGAAATAGTAAATGATAGCAAAAGATAATAGGGCTTTAACTGGGTTCTGCTCTGTGATGAAGCATATATTGTTTCTAAGGTTTGGCAGTGGCAAACTGGTGTAATAACCCATTATTTACTGCAGGGCTGATCCAAACCACCATCCCAATTTTGGGTTCCCCATCACATCATTCAAAGGAAGGTCATTGCATTTCAGCACTTCTGACAGAGCTGACAGAGTCACAGGTTTGTTGTTGTCCATTTCATATTGAACTAATTAAACCAGCATTTTGTAATTTATTAGACACATCTGGCTAATTTCTGCTCTGTTCATTACAGAGCTCCTCTGAAGAGGATTGACTCAAAGTTGGTGTTCAGTTTTATTGCTTCTTCTTCTCTTGCCATGAGTCAGAATGCTTCAGTGAACCCTATCACCACAGGCACACAGCTACGCACTAATTGTTGCACAACCATCCATGTGTCAGCAATGGCCGATGAAGAAAACAGTATCTCTAAAACAATTAAATAAAATAAATAAAATTTATTTTGCCATTCAAAAATAGCACAAAATGTCCAGGTGTCTTCAGCCATAATCTTGTGTCCTTATCAAGAGCCAGATTAATCAACATATGAAATTCAGAGTTTTGAAAGACTTCTTTTCCAGAGCTGAGCTAATGGCCCAGCTGCAAGCTTTGGCCCCATGTGGCAGGCTAGGGACATGCATTTGTGTGCCTCCCCTGTGTCACCACCACCAGGGAGCCAAGGGTTAAATCCCAGAAAAGGCCCTGGCTTGTACAAACAGGGACAAGCATCTCTCCTAAGATGATAAGGGGTTATAATCATTGGGACATAATACAGACACTAATAGATGGCATCTGGGGAAAGACAAGAGATTCCTCAAGGAACCCTTTGGGGGAAAAACTAAGATGACTTTTTGTTTTATTAGGCATCAGAGATTCTGCCCAGTTGAGCCTCATGGCACAAAGCCAGTAGGAATCATGCTTCAGTAGTCCTATTGCTTGTGAAATGGCTAATTTCACAATGTATTTGGAAATCCTTATTAAGGCTAACATTGTTTACCCTCCTCTACAAGGAGAGTTCAAAATCCTTCTTATTGTTCAAAATCCTCATTGAAAGGTTATACACTGACTGAAAAATAACAAAACTGAGAGCAAGGAGCAGGTCTGGCCATGTATGTGTAATGTAAGAGAAAGAAAAATTCAGAGACATGGGCAAGAAGTAGAGAAGAGACATTAAGGAAACAAAAATTCATCAGGGAAAAGATTCCTAGGGAAGAGGAAAAAAGGATTCAGGACATCCACTGGCAGGGTTGAGGGATGCGAAAACACACAAAGGACAGGTGAGCTGTGAGAACTGAATATCGATGGAAAGACAAGGTGTCAAGACCAAGAAAAAGGGCCTGGGTTTTACTTTTGAAGCTTGGCTGATGATGTGGCACTGGAACCCTTCTTGCTTCAGAGAAAATCTGTTAACAACTGAAAACCTTCCAGGGTCCAAACTTCCCTGGCTTTTTGCATCTGGTAGGGAAAAAAAAAACCTGAATAGGCTACAAGTTCAAGATGGCCTTTGGAGATATACTTGTTTTTCCAAGAAATGTGGGCATTTCTCATGGCCTGTGCTTTTATCAAATAGCAAAATAAAGCAGGCCCTGCTCCCTTTTTAGTTAATAGCAGTTATTCAAATGATATTGAGGGACTTAGTCCAGAATGAGACAAAACACTGATGCTCCTCTAGGTAGCTACACTGGCCATAAAAACCACTAATAAGACAAATAAAACTCCCAACAATCAGTGTCCTATCTATCACCTTATGCTACTTCTTGGAATATTGTTAGAATAAACCGTATGCCAAGCAAAATGTCTTTAAAGAAGTGCAATAATGTCTCATGGGCAGAAAGGAGTGAGGAAAACATGTGAGAAACATCCAGCAGACACAAGGTGAGAGCAGGAGGAGGGAGGGGCAGGGCTCCAGTCACCTAAGAAGAGATTGCCTGCAGCCCATGGAGAGGGCCACTATGCTGACTGCCTAAATCCTATGAGCTAAGCCTCTTAATGAAAAGTTCTATTAGAAAATGAGAGTAAAATAATTTCAATTACTTCATCAGTCCATAAGCTGGTACCACTCATGCTCTTTTTCCAACAATTTCTTCTCTTGGGGAAAAATATGTTGTTTCATTTTCTCTGAGTATTTCACTACATTCTCTATGGCATTCCAGAAATCATTGATAAATTTTTAAGACACTTTTGTGTCAGCACCAATTCTACCCCTCCCTCTGTATTCCAAGAACTTGTTTTCTCTTCCTAGATCTTCTTTTTTTTTCCTTTTTTTTTTATTTTTTTTTTTTTCCCCTCTGAACCCTTTGCTAAAATCTGTAGTTTCTTCATCAAGGTGCTTTGACAAAGAAATTAATATAAAAATCTGGCTCAGCAATGGTGTGGCCAGCAGGAGCAGGGCAGTGATTGTCCCATTGTCCCTCTGTAGTGGGCAGTGGTGAGACCACATCTCAAATCCTGCGTCCAGTTCTGGGCCTGTCACTATTAAAAGACATTGAGTTCTTCACTGAAAGGCAGGAATGGGCTGTCCAGGGAGGTGGTGGAGTACCCATCTATGAATAAATGACTGGATGTGACCCTCAGTGCTCTGGTTTAGCTGACAAGGTGGGGATTGGTCAAAACTTGGACTTGATGATCTTGGAGGTCTTTTCAAACATTGATGATGCTGTGGCAAATACAAGATTCATATATTTTCTTGTTGAATTCTATGTAGTGCTTTTACTCTGTACTTAGATTTCTTTTTATATGAGGTGAGTCTTTTTCCTCCTCCCCTCTTTTTTTTTTCCTTATTTCAGCAATTTTTATCAGATCAAATATTCTCTGTCAGGCTGAATGGGCCCATTAAACTGCCTCTTCAAAAGAAAGTTGTCAGAAAGTGAGTGAACATGTGAGCCGCACTACTCTGAGTAGATCCCTCTTTCTTAGCCACAATTATTTTATTTTCACCAGTGCCACCTCAGCAGAGAGATAAAGAGTTTCCAGCAACAGATATAAAGGACAGCAGGCTCCAAGCTGGAACAAAGGATAGTCTTGCTTAATAGTCTGCTGATTTCTGATTTCTACTGGGTATAACCTAGACACTAGGATCCAGGGAAAGAAGAGCATCAAACTGAGTTTATTGGCTCCTGACAAGGCTTTCCCAAAGTCTGTCTGGAGCTGGAAAAGCCCTGGCCTCCCACAGAGGATTCTGTCACTTTAGGGAAAGAGAGGGAAAGAGATCAGGATCATTAACTTAATTTCCTGTCTTTTATTGAAATCAGTTCTACACAATGACCTTCAAGACAGGTGGACCATGTTAAAAACAAGGCAAAACAAAGCTAAACCCAGCAAGGACATCAATCTGATTCTGGATAAGAGAAGGCTTTATAAAGTATTAGAAAGAGAAAATAGTTTCCCTCAACATTTGTTTACAAGGTGGGAATCCATCTTTCATTAACTTACACAACTTCTTCTATTTGGAAATTTTTTTCCCTAGTTCTTCTTGCTCCATCCCTTGTGTTCTGCATTCTTCTCCTCCTTTCTCATTTCCAGAGCTGCTTCTTCCCTGCTCCATTTTTCCACATTTTAACAGTGCTGAGAAGTAGCCACACAGTACTGTACAGACAGAAGCATATTTAGGGACTATCAGTGGAGTTAATATGGAATAGGTGGGAAAAAACTCACATTAAAATAACAACAATCTGTCTAAGCCCCAGTTCCCCGCATTTACAGCTGGATTGTGTTTCACTCTCTTGAGATGTAGCAGGGTCTGCTCTGCCCACTGCTGTTGAGGCATCTTCCTTTCCTGCAGGCAGTAAAATACCTGGCAGAGATCTCAGGGAAAGAGGTTTTTTGCCTTATCTTGTGTAAGACAACTGCTCCATGTTAGAAAAGTCCAAAGAGAAATTGAAACACTTGGAAATGCTTAACTGAGATAAAAGGCAAATATTAAATGTTTCAAGCATTTGAAAAATAAGGAATTGTGTGAAGTGATTATGTTGTTCATGGTAGTCCATAACAAAATAATGATGGGTATCTAATGACATTTAATGCAGGAAGCTTCAAAGTGTTAAAAGCTCTAAAAAAATAATGTAAGGCTAAAGTACAGTGAGAAACTAAGAGGCAGAGAAGCCAAAAAATTTAATCAAATTCAGAAAAAGATTGAATATTCATATGCATATGCATAACCATTTGAAAATACAACAATGACAAATATTTTGTTACACAACAGATCAAGATTTTAACAGGAGAGGGGAAGGGAGGGGAGGAGAGAGGAGAGGAGAGGAGAGGAGAGGAGAGGAGAGGAGAGGAGAGGAGAGGAGAGGAGAGGAGAGGAGAGGAGAGGAGAGGAGAGGAGAGGAGAGGAGAGGAGAGGAGAGGAGAGGAGAGGAGAGGAGAGGAGAGGAGAGGAGAGGAGAGGAGAGGAGAGGAGAGGAGAGGAGAGGAGAGGAGGTTGGAAGGGCTAAGAGAAAACAAAAGCTCCTCCATCTTAAAAAAAAGATGAATCCCCTGAAGAAAAAGACAAAAACCCAAGAAAAACTAATCTCTTCTAAAGGAGTTACTTCATTAAATCATTCCAAACAGGGCCTCTGCCAGACTCCACTCCCTTGTAGTAACATAAATAGAATGATTCACTTTCACTGAGGCAAGAGCTTGGAGGTTGCCAGTAACCACTGTGTTTCATGGGCTTTTCAAAGTCAGTAGGAAACAGCAAATTAAGGATCAGTTAAAGCTTTTATATACATGCCACAGTATAGAGGAGGGATCACACATCCTTGCAATTGTGGTGGCTTCCAAACACACCACACCGAAGGAGAGCTCCAGTGGTTTGTGGAAAGAGATGTTTCCTCTTTTTCCTGGATGTAACACTCATACATTGCTCCTGCTGTGGCTTTGATCCCCCCAAAAATACTTCCAGGCTGTTAACAGTGCCCATCACATATAAATTTCTGCCTTTCCACTCTTTCCCTGGGCATTAACAGGTGCAAAATGGGAGAAGGGATTCTTCTAAGCCTTTTTCTAATTTATTACACCTGCACATAGCTCAATGCACAAAGTCCTTCAGAAGCTGGTATAGAATCACAAAATAATTTAGGTTGGAAAGACTTGTGGCCCCTGGGTAGACCATGAGTAAATACTGAATTTGAGCCCTTGCTCAGGGCTGTGTCCAGTTAAATTTTGAACAGCTCCAAGGACAGAACCTTCACAATTACTCTGGGAAACTGTGCCAGTGATTGACCACCCTTGTGGTCCTTTTATCTGATCAGGCTTTCTTTAGCTTTAACAAGACTTAACAAACCAGAAAAAGAAAACAAATCCCTCTGTAGTTTCTAGATGTATCATTGGAAATACCCCATGAAGACCCTGCTGATTTCCCATACTAAATGAGACTTGTTTGACTTGGTTTTACTTTGTCTCCTCTACATGGCCCCCTTAGCACCTACAACACCCCAATTTTAAAAGAGATGCCATGGGCAATACATCCATGGGCCAGAGCTGTTTCCCTGTGGGAGTCAGCCTTGGCTCTGAGGGCACAGCCTGCCATTAAGAGTTGATGTCTGATCTCAATCCCTTCCCCAAGGGAGCAGGATTACAAGATTAGTTGATTACCCTGCTGCAGGGATTGGGGGTTTAGCAGGAATCCAGCAGTGGTCTGGCTGGCATCTATGTTTACATACTACAATCAGTTGTATGTGAAACCACTGCAAACTGTTTTCTTTATACCCTGCATTTACTACAGCTCAATACAGATATTATGTTCTAGCCTTGGCATTGTTAATTTGAATCTTGACACTCTTCATTAAAAAAAAAAAAAAAAAGATAAATCAGTTCTAGTGTACAGAAACCCAAATTTGAGTTTTCAAAGATGCCAAATAGTAAGAATCTATTTAATTAACAGCAGCAGAGAAAAGTGTTTTAATGTGCACAGGTTTTAGGTTTTTTCTTACTATTTGGCATCAGTTTAGCTGTTCTGGATGTCCTGGCTTAATAAGTCATTCTGGACAGTGGAAAAGTCTCAACACCATTAATACTCCTCAGAACAACTTAAATCGGGGAGGAATCCTCAAATTTGGTGATTTTCCTCTCTACATTGGCTGGTCCTAAACCCATCCCCATAATGCTTGTACCAAACCACGCTTCAGCAAAACAACAGAGAGGAAGAATCAGCCAGCATCAGCTCAGGACCAACTGCTGTGGGATTTCAAATCAATTTTCTCCATTGAGGAAACCAAGTCTTTCCTGGGATGTGCTGTGAGACAGGCACATTTAATTTGCTGCCTTTTCTGTTCCTCCTCTCTACACTTCCCACACATGTAAATACAGACAGATTTGCCCTTGGTTTCCAAACAACAGCAATTCTAGAGTCCTTGATAGTTCTGAGAGGATTAGAAAGGCTGGAGAGTGCTGGAAAAAAAGAGCTCCTTGGGAGATTTGAGGATTGCAATGATTTCTGCCCAGACAAACCTTTCTGGGTTTGGTTCCCAGCTTCACAGTTTGCACGCTGGGGAAATTCTGTCATTACAAAAACTCCCAAAAAAATCAAAAAGCCAGCAACAAGAACGAAAATGTATTTATGACTGGGTGATTAAAACTTCTTTTATTGTGCTGGTGGGTAGAGCTGTCCTAACTTAATAGAAGGTGCTCAAAACTCCAAGCATTTAAAAATATTTTCCTTAATAACATGTAAGGCAAGGAGGTGAATCTGAATTAGAGGAGAGGTCAGGCTTAGTCACCTAATTTTCTATCCCTCCCACAGGAGTCCAGGGACTTTGACCTTTTCTTTCATCACTGACAACAGTGTTTGGTAGAGATCATGAAATTAGCAAGAGGATGACTCCCAACTTTAAGAGCTTAGCAAACTTCTCTTAAGGTTAGAAAATCGATTTAAAATGCAACTGCTGAGTTTTTAAAATAGCTATCACAAACAAAAAATCCCAAACCACCAACATATTTATAAGACGTCAATTTGCTTCTTAAAAGCACTATTATTATCTCATTTTGAAACTCTCTTTTCCTGTTGTTGGTGTAGCACAAAAAAGCGTTTCCACAGCAGTTTGTCAAAATTAAGAATTCAAGTTTTATTTTTCTCCAGGAAGTTTGTGAAAATTACTTTTGATCCAGCATTGTGTGGTAAGATCAAATTTTCTCTTACTTACTAAGCTTTCTAATTTAACTTTTCTGGCATTATTCAAAGGCAGCTGAAATGGTAAAATTCAAACTTGACCTATTTATCAGTCTTTTCAAGCCAAATCTAAGAATATATAGAAAATTATTTTGAAAGCTTGTTCATTTTATGGTTTATTTTCTAAACATGTATATTTAAACTTTTCCACTAACTCCCAAACTTTGCCCCAATCCGTAGATATGGAGACATCCACTTTGCTGTCATTGCTAGATTGTAAATTCTAGAAAAAAAATCTAGAAACTGAGAATTCCACATTCAAGTATCAAACCAAGCAGCAAAAGCTTCATGTATTGTACTGACAAATCCAACTACATTTTTAAGCAGAAAATAAATAAAATCATAAAATACATAATGTTAGGTGATCAATAAAGAGCTGAAACAATATCTTTGCATCAAGGATGTTTTTATGTGTTTATGACACATTTCTCAGGCAATACAGCTCCAGTCTAGTGAGCCTCAATATAACCTCTGTGATTTGGTTTTGTAGGATCTACAGTTTAAATTGGAATAGTTGAAAAATACTTCCTCTCCAAAAGGTAGAAAAACAGTTTCTTCTTCCCATTGTGCTTTTAGGTAGAAATCCTGATTTTAAACTGCTTTCAAATGCCTAGTATTTTAACCAGCTGGAAAGAAACAAGAAGTACCTCAACTCCCTGCTCTTGAATTTTCAGCAGAATCTAGCAGAAAAAGTCGGAATATCCCCACTGGGTCCAAAAAAATCTTAGTGGGTTTTTCCAGATAAAAACTGAGCAATTATTCAGACTTATTTAGAACAATAGCTTAAAAGTTAAAAGTCTTATTTTGTAACAGCTCCAGATTTGAGACTTAAAGAGGAATAAAGCCAAGAATTGTGCTTTTACATTTTCCCTCTTGGTTAAGGTGTGTTCAGCTCCCATTCCCAAGACCTACTCCCTCCATTATGAAATTGATATTGGTCTGCCTCCAAAGGCATCCTCCTCCATCCTCCTGTGATGAGGAATCTCAGCATGGTGAGGGGGATTGACAGGACTGATAGCAATCAGTTATTCACTCCTGGGTGAGGGAATTGGTAACAAGAGTGGCAATTTAATGAAGAATTAAGTGTTGGATCTGAGATCTGGGAAAGGTTTCTCCAGAGATTATTAAAAAACATGGTAAATCTTTCCTTTGGCAACAAAATCACCACCTGAGTTGAAGGGACATCAACAAGGAGGCTAAATCACATCTCCCACCTGCCAACTTTTCACTCAGTGGCTCCCATCAAGTCAGCACAAAAGTATGTCTCTGTAAACGGATTGTGTTCAGTTTCTAAAACAAATAAGCATGCAACCAAATGTCTTTGTTGTGTAAAACACTGCAGGCTGACATTTCCACACCTGCTCCTGCCAGCAGCATTCTACTCTGAGGACAGCACGTCCTCCTGCAGGATGAGGGGGATCCAGGTTGCTGGCAGCCCAGTTGTGGTTTCCAGCTCCCATTTGGGATCTGGGACAGTTCTGAGAACTCAGGTTAAGGCCTTACATGGGTATATATTGTGCCTAATGTCTCACACACCTCTGAAACTCAGAATCACAGAACCGCAGAACCACAGAATGGCCTGGGTTGGAATGGACCTTAAAGATCTTCCAGTTCCAGCCACCTGCCATGGGCAGGGACACCTTCTGCTATCCCAGGTTTCTCAGAGCTCCATCCAGCCTGGCCTTGGACACTTCCAGGGATGGGCCAGCCACAGCTTCTCTGGGCAAATGTCCCTCTCCAGCTTCTCTGTAGGCCCTCCAGATATTAGGAGGTGCTGTGAGGCCTCCATGCATCCTTCCCTTCTCCAGGCTGAAGAGTCCAAATTTTCCCAGCCTGTGTCCATAGGGAAGGTGCTCCAGTTCCCTTGTCACCTTTATGAATTCTGGACTTGCTCCAATAGTTTCATGTTTCCAAACATCTTCTGGTTTTTGTACACATATTTCCAAACATAGGCTCTCCAGACTAAGCCTCTAAGCTGAGCTGAAGTCATCTCCTTAATCAGAGCACACATCAGTAATGAGTTCAAAAGGAGATTGTCACCCCAGGAGCCTTGTCTTTGGCACATGTAGTTCACGATCTGACATTTGTGTGGCAGACAAAAAGTCCCCAAAAAGTGGTCTTTTAGGGACTATTGCTCACATAATCAGTATGCTCCATCCTGCTTTAAATTAGCGTAAAGGTTTAACAACATTTTTATTTATCTCACCTTGAAACATGAATGAAGAAACATGGCAAGGAGCAGAACAACTTCTAAAAGCAAAGACTTGGATGTTCCTGATGTTTAAGGACTAAATCCTGAGCTTAGTGAGCCCAGCCTGCTCTGTTTCCAGGAGACAGACAGCTCCTATTCTCTCCCTAAACAAAGAGGTATCAGTTCCCAGAGCCAAATTCCCAGAATTTTGGATCCAATGAGAACACAAACAGAAAATAATCTGTCAAGACACTTGGCATAACATAACACATAAGCATGGAAATTCTTCCCATTTTAGCCTACACTGTTATTCATCATGAAGGGGGGAAAAAAGGCTGTTTTCAATGGCTCATAGAGAATTTCTGTCACTTACATTGATGCATATCACTCTCAGGCATTCTTTAAATAAAGACAGAAAGAACACAGATATGTACAAAACAGTTCTTCTGAGTGTTGCAAGAGGAAAGGTGGAAAGAACTGGGGGTTGTTCAACCCGGAGAAAACAAAGATTCAGGGTGACCTCATTCCAGGACCTGAAAGGAACCTATAGGAAGGATGGAGAGAGACCCTTGACAAAGGCCTGGAGTGACAGGACAAGGGGAAATAGTTTCATACTGGCAGAGAGCAGGTTTAGATTGGATATTGGGAAGAAATTCTTCCTTGTGAGGGTGGGGAGGCCCTGGCACAGGTTTCCCAGAGCAGCTGTGGCTGCCCCATCCCTGGCAGTGTTCCAGGCCAGGCAGGATGGGGCTCTGAGCAACCTGGGATAGTGGAAGGGGTCCCTGCCAATGGCAGGAGGGGTGGAACTTCTTTGGAGTTTTTGCAACCCAAATCATTCGTGAATCTATGACTTTATGGAAGTGGTGTGTTAGTCTCAGCAGTTCAATCGTCTTTGTCAACCACTGTCTTCCCCTCTGCTTTTGTCACCTCTGCTCTACAGAACAGCTGTGAGATAGTATGAACAGGGACATAAGGTTTTAGTACTATTTCCCATAATCCCCCTTTATTAGAACAAATCCCTGTATTCTCAGGGATTAGGGTCAGGCAATGTCTGTTGAGCTCTCAGCCACACTGCTGCTGGTCCTGACACTAAGGTGTGGAATGGAGAGTAAAAAGAAATTCTTTACACCCAAATCAGAGATCAGACATTAAATGGCTCAATGTACCATATGCCAAAACCTCTTTAGTGCCTGATGAACAGTTCCTATGAGTGTTGTCCTAGAGACAGCCACTGATTTATCTTGATTATTTCAAGCTTCTTTTATGGAAGCTCCAGGTTTCCTGAAGCAGAAATTTCTCCTCAGCAAAAAGATAGGGTAGCAGCACAGGCTCAGAAGACAAATGCCAGAGAAAATAATCTGTGCCCAGCAGCCACACCACAGAAACCTCTGGTTTGTTGGGTTTTTTATGTGATGATAATAAAAAATCTCGCTACATTTTAATGTGAGAACCATGTGGGGATGTGGGGGTGATAGGTATTCCCAAACAGAAGATACAGTAAGACCAGAGTGTTTTCCTCAGACAGTCTGCCCTAAATTGCAGCTTGAGTACCTGTCTGAGAGCAGATGATCAGATCACAGGAGGAATGAGGAGCAGCTGGATGGGTATTTTCTGTGTGTGTGGGTGGTCATCTGACCTTGGCTGGACACCAGGTGCCCACCAAAGCTGCACTGTCACTCCCCTGCTCAACTGGACAGTGGAGAGAAAATATAACAAAAGGCTCATGGGTTGAGATAAAGACTGGGAGAGATCAGGCATCACTTACTGTCCTGGGCAAAATAGACTCAGCTTCGGGAAATCAGTTCAATTATGTACCAGTCAAATCAGAGTAGGAAATTGAGAAATAAAGCAAATCCTGAAAACAACTAAAACAACTTCCCCCCACCTCTCCCTCCTTCCTAGGCTCTACATCCTGCCCCTCAGTGGAGTAGGGAGATGGGGAGTGGGAGTTATGGTCAGTTCACCACAGTTTCTGTTGCTGCTTCTTCCTCAAGGAGGGGAGTCTTTCCCCTGCTCCAGAGTGGGGTCCCTGTCTTGGGGAACATGAAATTCTCCAGCATGTGTCCTTCCTATGGTCTGCAGTTTTTCACTAAATGCTCCAGCGTGGGTCCCTTCCATGGGGGTCAGTCCTTCAGGAACAGTCTGCTCCAGCCTGGGTTTCTCCCACAGGGTCACAAGTGCTGCCAGCAAACCTGCTCCAGCCTGGGATCCTCCTTCCACAGGAGTCTGCTCCAGTGTGGGCTTCCCTCAGAGTCACAGCATCCTTTGGGCATCCCCCTGCTCCAGCAAGGGCTGCTCTGGGGGCTGCAGGTGGATCTCTGCACCCCTGTGGGCTGCATCATGGGCTGCAGAGGAATCTAAGCTCCAGTGCCTCTGCTCCCTCCTCACTGCCCTGGGTGTCTGCAGGGGTGTTCATCTCACATCTTCTCACTCCTCTCTTCTCTGGTCACAATTACCTCTGCACAACATCTTTACTTACTTCTTAAAAAATGTTATGGCAGAGATGCTTCCGCCATTCCTGATCTGCTCAGCCTTGGCCAACAGCACATCCATCTTGGAGCTGTTCCATCCATCTTGGAATTCATTATCTTGGACATGGAGGGAGCTTCTAGCAGCTTCTCACAGAAGCCACCCCTGGGGCCTCCCTGCTACCAAAACCTGGCCATGCAAACCCCATACAGTATGTATGGGGGAGAGAATAAATATGACAGAGCCCCTGGGAGAGAATAAATATGACAGAACCAAATTGTAATCAGCCAATTGGAGAATAAAATAGTTTTGACTCCATGAGATATAGCCTGTGCTTGAAATAAAACACCTGTGCTGAAAGGAGGCTCTCCATGGAGCAGAAAACAAACAGATAAGCCTTGAAATTCTGGAATCCAGAGCATTATTTCTGCCTTACTCATGCTAAGAACTGAAGACGGCTTTTGCTCTTCTGTCTTCTCCATGAGATGTTATCATCTCTCTCCTGCCAAAGACAAACTCTTACCTACCCCTGGCTTCCAGTTCTTAAAAATGATTACATTTTCAATGAAAGAGGAGCACAAATCCAGAGCCTCCCTCTGCTGGGTGTCCTTATCACTAACATATGAGGTCATGTTTACATCTTACCTCCTGCTCCTGAAGAACATTTACCTCCTGTCAAAAGGGCAGCTTCAGCAATGAAGCCCATGCCAGAGTAAGTGGCAATTATGACATGAACCAGGGTACGGGAGACTCTCCCAGAAGGGCTTGGAAATTTAGTCTCCCATATGCCTGGTGAGTGTCCTAAATTTTAATTTTACCAAATGGGAATCTGGGCCCGGGGATGTAGATGAAAATTAATATATCTCTAAAAAGGAAGGAAGGTAGTGGCGGAAGGAAGTGATGGAAGGAAGGAAGTGTGGCAGAAGTGGTGGAAGGAAGGAAGGAAGGAAGGAAGGAAGGAAGGAAGGAAGGAAGGAAGGAAGGAAGGAAGGAAGGAAGGAAGGAAGGAAGGAAGGAAGGAAGGAAGGAAGGAAGGAAGGATCACAGTGACACTCCAGTCACACACACTTCAGCTGGGAAGACCATGCCCTCCCCTAGAGCAGTTCTAACGTTAGGAAGTCTCAGATATTGATTACCAGATGTTTTCTGACCAGATGTTTCCTCCTCTCACTCCCAGCTTAGCAAACCCTCTAGCATGCTTTTGGTGGAGCTGTTCTCCCTCGTGAGACAGGGAAAGGAGTGAGAGCTTCCTAAGATAAACTTGTGATAAAGAAGTGTTTATCACATAGTTCTGCAATTTCTCATGCATCTCTGATGAACTCACCTGTCATATGCTCACTAATCCACCTCCCTCAGGCTGCTTGGAGCCTGCCAGACCTCTGAGGAGTTTTCTGCAGCTGCCATATGAAAAAAAAAAAAAAAAATTAAAGAAAATAAAAGACTGCTAAAATGTTTTTTCCTTCTACCTTTCAGTGAAATTTCCCCCAAAATACAGCAATGGTCATTCCCAAAAATAATCTGCCTGACAGAGCTCAAAATAAATACAATTTTAAGAACACCCCGTCCCTGTAAGGTGTTCAAGGCCAAGCTGAATGAGGCTTGGGACAGCCTAGTCTAGTGGAAGGTGTCCCTGCCATGGCAGGGGGTTGGAACAAGTTGATCTTTAAGGTCCCTCCCAGCTTAAACCTTTGGTTCAATGATTTGATAAATAAGAAGGGAAAATGACATGTGGAATCTCCTTATACTCCTGGGCATACCTAAGGAGATTGTTCTTAAAGCTGAAACATGTTCAGGTCTCTAATTACTGGTTTTTTGTTTTTTTTTCTTTTTGGCCCTTACTTAACTCCAAAGAGCTGACTTCATAAAACTTGAGGAAGTTTATAAACCTATAACCCTAAGTTTTATAGAGTTAGAGATGCAACTAAAAGAAACAATTAATGTAAAAAAATCATAAATATCTGTGGTTGCTTTTAAAACTCTACAGCATTTCTAAGCCATATTTCTGGTAAATATTCAAGCAAATACAGAATATTTGTTGATAAAATGAAGGATATATGGTGTATTGGCCTATCTCAGAAACTTTCTGAATAATTTACAGTAAGTTGGCATGCCAGGTCCAATTATCCATTATCTCCAATCTTTCCTATAGATCATTGTGCTAATTGTCTTTTTACAGAAATGTGACAATTACAAGATGATATTAAAATAAACTATTTTATTTTACTTCAGGTCACAAAATTAATCCTCATTTTCATTAAGATTTTCTCTTGCATTCCAGGATTGTATTTGTATCATGTTTGGTTAGACATCATGTTGACAGTCAATAGTGTCAGGGATGCAATTCCTGAAGGCATTTATTGCTATGAATTCTGTTGGACTTTTATTGGTAATCTCCATGGAAGAAAATAGGGAGTTCCTCTTAGCAAAACTATGAACAGATGTCAGGTTTGTCATCAGGATTTGGGTCTGTCACAGCACAATGGGTTATTTATTTATAGATCTCACTCCTGTCACATTGTCACCATCTTTAAAGAAAAATTTGCATTGACTAGAGCCAAAGAGGAGATATCGCAGAACCACAGAATATTCTAAGTTGGAAAGGACCCACATGGGTCATCAAGTCAAACTCCTGGCCCTGCACAGGATACCCCAACAATTTTTGATAAGGCTGGAATACTAAGTAAAATGTAGAGAGCATTTGAATCTGTGAGGTAAAATCTAGACTTTCTGCCTCAATAAAAACACATCTCCTTTCACCTTTGAGTAATTTCCACTGTGCTCTAATTTCTGCTCCTCCTACATCAGACAAAATGACAATCTCTGATTTCCTAGAACTCTTTCAATCCTTTATTTGCTTGAGAGCTTTTAATTACATTGCAAAGCTTACATTTTTATCTGTCCATGTATATAGATAGAAATAGACCCTGAGATAATACTGTTTGAGATGTGGTGTTAATATGATAAGTACAATAATTTTACAAGTAGCTACAAAAGGTAGATAAGGGATGATGTGATTTTAGGAGCTTGTTGAAATATCACAATTTGTCATAATATTATGCATTTGACTAGCATAAGCAATGAAATCCTTAGCTGTGTGGTATTTTCTGATTTATTCCTTCCACATTGTCCATGAAAGAAAGAGGTTTCAGAAGAAAATTTAGAATCACACCACTACTTAAATTAAATTAAAAAACTGGAATATTTCTGTGACTGTTTCTGCTTCTAATCAATGAGAACTGGCACTTTGAACTTGTGAAAGTCTCTTTGACTGCACAAGAAGAATTCATGTGTAATACTGTAATGCTCAAGTGCCTTATGGGAATGAGGTAAATCCCATTAAGTCATTTCCATCACAGCCTGACTATCCACGTGGGCATAAAACACAAAACATCAAGTTTACAGCCCCATTGGAATGATATAATTTCATTGCCATCCTCTTTTTTAAAGCACCTTTCGTCTGGCATTATGTTAGATGGAAGTTGAAAGCAATGCTGATAATTGGGTCAGTGACAGAATTTATTCAAATACCATTCACTCCCAATACAGAATTAAATTCCTATTTTAGACAGACATGTCCACCTTGGATACATTTATCAAAAGTCTGGGGAGACAGCTGAAATTAAATCAATGCCACACACTTTATGGGCACTGGCTGATGTCCAGAATGCTAAAATGGCAGTGCAGAATTGGAAAGGCCCAAGCACGTTGTTTATATGGGCTGGCTTAAATCCAAAATGGCTACAGTAGGAGAATAAAACATTGGTAACAGGGCCCTCTACTCCTCACTTGAGGCCAGCAAGTGCAACACTTCAGCTGGGAATATGTGATCATTATGAAACATAGGCACATAAACCTCCAGGCACAGATCCATCGTGATTCTGAGCACTCACACTTGGCGGGAGAGAGAGCAAGAGGCATGGACACTCTGCCAGTCTCTCAAATGGATCAATGGAACCATGGCTTGGCACTCTGCCATGAACTGTGACTCTCAGCTGAGACAGGCTGCTGATGGCTTTTCAGGAGTGGTCTGCTGGGTTGCATTTGAATTTACAGTCTGGAGGTTTGTGAGGAATGGTGCTTAGAAGGAGTATCCCTGCTGTCTGCAGGGTCTGGAGCCCTAATGCAGAGCTCCTCAAGACCTTTTATTCACAGAATCGTTTAGGATGGAAAAGACCTCTGAGACTGAGTCCAACAATCCCTCCCCAGCCTTCTTCCTAGTATAACAGATCTATAGCAAGGTCATGGACCTCATTTGGCATTTTCAAAATGGGTTTTCTGGAATAAAAATAAGTTCCCAGGTGCTGGGCTCCATCGTGTTTTATGGCCATGCAGTGCTGACAATGCACAAAGAATGGGGTATGGGTAACCAAGGCTGCTTTCCAAAGGTGGGGAAACACGGGCCATTAGACACATCCAGATCCTTGAGATCCACATCTCAGAAAGGTCATCTCTAATTCCAACTGAGTGCAGAACTAGCAGAGATCATACTGATTTTGTAGCCGTTAATTTATTTTTCATATTTATTTGCCATTGGGAATTCTTGCCCAAAATCGTAATAATAAATCTTGCCCAGAGAAATAGAATCAAGATCCCTTGGAAGATGTTAAGAGACTGGAAAACAAGTTCATATTGATTCTCAATAAGCAAAACAAAACAGAAAACCCAGGCATTGTTCATGAGACAGGAATTCTAAAATATTCTATTTGGGGAGTTTGATGGCTTGCTTGCTGCCCAGCTTTCAAGCATTTCTGCTTTGTCAATGCAGGAAAAGCTGCAATAACTTAAATTAAAAAAGAAAAAGCAAAAAGCTTTTTCTTGTGTGCCATTGTGAACCTAGAAACTTTGCCTTCTTGATCATCACCTTTTTTCTACCTTCACACTTGTGCTCTGCTCCTTTACAGGCAGCATTAAGGTCCTTGCTTTTCTTTAACGGAAGTGAGAGAAATAGACTAGCATCTTCAAGGTAGTCTTCTGGGGAGATACTGTTTGGATTTTCCAAAGAGAAAACAATGTTCCAGTAAAGTAGTAATTTTCCCATACTGCATCATACAGTTGTTCAAAAACAGAGTTTTTTTCATCAGGAAAATAACCCTCTAATAAAGTCTGCTTCATCCCAAACAGTCTAGACAAGGGCTGTAATTAGCTTCTGGCCATTAGATGATTTACAGACAATTCCATCCCAAAACCTGACATGTAAAACTCAAACTCTTCAGATTTATTTAATGCAGATCTTTTAAAGATGAGCAAATGTAAATATCTCTGAGAACTGTGTGAACACTGCCAGTACTTTTTTATCTTGGTTTCAAAAGCTGCAATTCAACTGTGTGTACATGAGAATCCAGTGCAGCTTGAGACACTTGAAGATTCCAAAGACATTCACCTGAGCTGGACAGAAATTACACAGGGTAATGAAAACCTTCTGAAGCAGTGGATCCAGACAAAAAAGGACATCACAGAACAACTCAGAATATGTTACATGTTGATATTTTGACAGCTGAGTAACACTCCAAACCTGCATTCTAAATGAGAGCTTTTAAGATTTGGTTTTTCAAGTATCTTGACGCACATGTGTATTTATGAGAATCTTGCCCCACAAAAAAACAACTGAAACTGATTCCAGCTCATTGACTTAGAACCAGATGATAAATTTTTGTAAGGACAGTCTCTTGTGCAAATTTTTGCCTTTAACATTAGTCTTTAGGGACATCAGTAAAACGTTGGTACCACAGAGGCTTTGCAGAAGAGCAGTTTCCTGGAGCAGTTGCTTAACGTGCTGCAGAACTCACATTTGTCAGTGTGGGAAGGAGATCCCACTCTCTTTTGGCAGTGTTGAAAGGAATAAAGGCTTACTTTTGTTCCCAAAGAAAGTATATCTCTCTGGGTGTACACATGATACAGCAGTGCTGAGCTAAGGGAAAGGACTGAATCCCCGAAGATCACTTTTCAGAACAAAGACAAACTTTTACTCTCCCTCAGTATTACTGATAGAATCTCAGGGTGCTCCTGAAGAGGACAGGCTCTGACAGCTGTGAGAGCGTATCAATCATATGGCAAATTTCATACCCTTATCTCTCACTAAAATAAAGGTAGGAACAGCAAATCAAGATCTGGATTTATAAAAGCAGCACTCAGACTGCATTGTAAAAACTGGTTTGGAATCCTTACAAGGTTTGACACTATTATAAAATCAGATTTGTGCTATATCACAAAAATACTGTGTTTTTTCTCCATCTGAATAACCATTTTTACTTAAGCAAATGAGATAAAAAATATTTTATCTTTCTGGGGAAAATAGAATGAAATAGAGACTTAATAACACACAGAGATAGCAATACACAGTTTGACCACTTTAAAAGAAAAATGGATAAAGAGGAGGTATTGTGAGACTACAAGAGACGATTCCTGCATTTCACTGGAATGTTAGGAAAGTAGTTCTTCAGAAACATGCAGTGTCCTGGGGCAAGAGCTGCTTGTGATACATCTGTGATGACAGCAGTTTGTTAGAGACCCAGATTAGAGGGAAATGTTCTGGCATGCAGAGACTTTAAGGCTCTAACACTACAAAAAGGATGGCAGTGGCTCAAGAGAGCAGAATTCTTAAGGGGAGATGTAGTCAGGGTTGAAGACACTCAGGGTACGGCCCAAGAAGTGGTGGAGGGAGAGCACATTTACATAAACAGATGGTACAAACTCATTGCAGGGCCTCCCTTTTTTGTTACAGCTCCCACTTCAAAGCTGCCCTGCAGAACATCCCTGCCAGGCTGCACGGGGCAGCTGGGGATGAGCTGCCATTGCCTGTCTCACACACACAGCTTGTGTGCTCAGCTCAGCTCCCAGCAGGGAATAAGATGATTCTCCTTCCCCTGCAAGTGTCACTGCAGCTGCCACCCCACCCGGGAGCTGGAAGGGCCATGTCCATCCACACCCCTCCCTCACAAGGAGCAGGGCAGCATCACCACTGACACTTTTCTCAGCCTTGATCTCATGGCCTCTAGAGAAGTTTCTTCCCAGTACTTGTTTGATAGGTCATGGTCATCTTTCCTCCTCCTCCTTGCATTCTGCTGTGGGAAAAGGCAGATTCTCTGTTACTCTGCAAACTTTTCAACACCATCTTCCTGTCTGATTCAGAGGTAAAACACAGCATTAAACACAAAACAGATCCGTTTTTAACTGCTGCATTCTATGTCTCCCATCTCTTCTACTTTAGTGTTTGGAGAGTGACTCATGAGGAGCAGCTGAGGGAGCTGGGGGGGCTCAGCCTGGAGAAAAGGAGGCCCAGGGGGGACCTTCTGGCTCTGCACAACTCCCTGACAGGAGGGGACAGCCAGGCATGGGTTGGGCTCTGCTCCCAGGGAACAAGGGACAGGGCAAGTGGAAATGTCCTCAAGCTGTGCCAGAGGAGGTTAAAGAAGAATTTCTTCACTGAAGGAGTTGTAAAACATTGGAATGAGTTGCCCTGAGAGGTGGTTAAGTCACCACCTCTGGAGGTTGCTCAAGAAATGACTGGATGTGCCACTCAGTGCTCTGGTGTAGTTGACCTGTAGTTGTAGGATGGTTTTGGACTTGATGACCTTGGAGGCCTTTTCCAGCCTTGATGAATCTGTGGAACTCATGCCTTTGCTAAAATAAGTTCCCTTCCTCCATTATGGCAGCTTTGATGTGTTAACAGGTGTGTGTGGATACACTGACACCTTGCTCATGTCACATCCCTTCCTGTCACCTTCCTGCCTGCATAAAACTGAGAGAAACAGGCTGGCAGTGGTTGCACTCCCTGAGTTGGCCCAGGATGCTGAGGCATGAGGATCCATGAAAAGGACAAGATGTTTTCTGCTTCTTAGATTATCATGACTGGAGAACATGTGGACTGTTCTGCAGATGGGAAGATGGGCACAGCATGGAAAAAGAGACTTGAGACATTAAGCTTTCTGTGTTTGTTATTCATCACTTAATTTATACTGGAAATGAATCTGAGAGAAGGAAACCTTACTCAGCTTTTAGCAGAATTCATCCCTTTAGTAAAAGTATGAGATCACCTAAAATGTACCTCTGAAGGTCCCCAGAAAGGAAGATGAAATTTGATATGGCATTCTTGAGGTTTTAGACTGAAATAGGGTAAGAATAGGAAAGACTCCTCTATTATCACACCTAGTCACCTCCAGTCTGTGTCTTTGTACTTCATAAGGGAGGAAACACAGAAAAAATACATGTACACTGGTCCAATATTTTCAATGGCCCTTCTAAAAGAATTAGTCCTTTCTTTGAGGGTAAAGTTTTGCTAAATGTCCATGAGAAAATGAAGTCAGGCTTTGATTCATTCTAGTCTGGACATTTGTGTAACTTTGTTTCTTCTTCCTAACTTGGTGTTTATAAGAGACCACTCCTGAAATCTGAGAATGTTGCAAAGATTACCCGGGCCCTTCTAAAAGCTTCATCCCAGTGGGTGTGAGATGGAATAAGATGATTTTGAGATATCAGGAGCCAAAGAGAATTTCAGTCTAATCAGTAGCCAAAGGGAGTTTAAGTCTAACACGTGGATGCTGCAAATTCTGCTTGTAGAAAGGAAGCAAAAACTACCAAACCAAGACTATTATGTGCTTTGTCTGCTCGTCCATTCTCCAGTAAGATGCTGGAGATGCTGGTGCTAGGAGATGCCAGACTTCTCTATCTTTTTTTTTTTTAAAACTTCTTTTAATACCATAACCAAGACTTACAGTGCTTTAAGTTGAACTGAACCTGTGATGAATGAATTCAAATATGAAACAAACCAAGACTCATTTTTACAGTTTCTCTAAGGAGGGACATGTTAAAGAATCCTTTGGTGAGTTGCTGCTCTCTACTGGGGAAAGGATGTACGAAAGAGTACCCACATGGCACATTCCCTATAGTGCATGTTATTCCAGTCTTATCCATGAACTGATGTACTAATTTTAAAGTGATCTTGACAGTGAATTCCCAAATAATTTCCTACATGATGTCACATGCATGTGCACCCCTATCATAAAATCTCAATAGATTAATATCCCAATTTACCTGTTCTCCTTCCCTCTCCCAAACACATTCATTATCCTCATTTACTGCTCCTTCCACTAAGGTCCCTGGCATCAAGTCCAGTTCAAAGTGCCTTGTCCAGCTCTCAGGGATATGCCTGATGCCTGTCACCAACTGCCAGCCTAATTTCTTCCATGGTGAAAAGATCTCACATAGCTGTGACACTAATTTGAGTAAACAGAAGACTTGTCGTCACAGAAGATGGACTTCTCCTGGAATAACATGAAGTTATAACCTTGCCAGGAGACAAAAAGAAGGAAGAAAGTGTTCCTAACACTTTATTCACTACCAGCTACAAAATTCTTCCTTTTGTATTATTTTTCCTCTTTTTTTGGTTTATTTCTTTCCTTTTGCTGTCTTTTTTTTCTTCTTCCCTCCAGCTCAATTTTCGCTCAATAGTTTTCTCAAATACACCAGTATACCACAAGAGTATAAATGCTCAAAACTACTTTTTTTTTTTTTTTTTTGCATTCAACAGCTGGACTGAAACACTTCTTGCTGCAGGAGATTTTATACCAGGAGATGCAGATAAACTTGAGGTGACTCTAAATGCTCTATCACTAGAAATGGAAGCTGGGGGAGACCTGAGCAGAAATACCTAAGATAGCTCAGGTGTCCAAATAACCTTGGATCTGAATCAAGATTTTGTCAGGAATTATCAGAATAAAGTCTAATATTTGGGGCAGGAATCTGATACAGGAATCTGCTACAGACCACCTGCTTAGGAAGAGGAAGCAGATTAAACCCTCTTCAGCTGGTAGAACAAGTCTCGAAGTCATGGGCTCTGAGAGTTGCTGTGGATCAATAGGATCATTGAAGTCCAACTCCTGGCCCTGCACAGGACACCCAAAGAATCACACTGTTATTATTTCCTCATGATTGCAGGAAGAAGACAGAGTTAGGGAGCACTTAAGTCAATTGTTCATGGGAATAGTTAATATGGCTGTGACGTTCCAAGGGAACCATCGGTGTCACTGTGAGACTCATCATCTTCAACAGTTCATGGCAACCAGGAGAAGTTGAAAAGGGCCAATGTCACACCAAAGTTTGACTGAAAAGGGCCAATGTCACACCCATTTCTGCTTGTCAAGAGAGGGGGAGAGGCAGAACTGCTACTTAGGCCTTCCTATTTCTCCTTGTGCAGAGAGCACCTTGTTTTCACTAAATGCAGACTTCTGACTTTGGGAGGGGCATGTTTGAGGCCTCTTACGGGTGTGACTTGAACAATCAGCCCTTGTAAGGTCTCACCTGCAGTGCTCTGTCCAGCTCTGGGCTCCTCACGACAGCAGGGACATGGAGCTTGTGGAGTGGGGCCAGCAGAGGTTGAAGAGATGATTTAGGGCCTGGAGCATCTCTGGCAGGGAAAGGCTGAGGGAGCTGGGGCTGTCCAGCCTGGAGAGGAGCCCCAGCTGAGAGGGGCCCTCAGCCCTGGGTGTCCCTGCCTGCAGGGAGGGCTCTGAGCAGGGCCCAGGCTCTGCTCCAGGGGCCCAGCAATGGCACCAGAGGAACGGGCAGGGACTGAGCCCAGGAGGTTCCACCTGGACAGGAGGCAGAACTTCTGTCCTGGACAGCGACCGAGCACTGAACAGATTGTCCAGAGAGGGTGTGGAGTCTCCTCACTGGGGATATTCCAGACCCCTCTGGACACAATCCTGTGCTCTGTGCTGTGTGATGGCCCTGCTTTAGCAGGGAGGTGGGTCCAGCTGCCCCACTGTGGTCCCTTACAGCCTCAACCAGTCTGTCTTTCTGTGATCAGACATTTCTCAGGCTACACCTCAGCAGGTCTCTGC
The DNA here is from genome assembly GCF_023055355.1 of Agelaius tricolor. Classification (NCBI taxonomy): domain Eukaryota; kingdom Metazoa; phylum Chordata; class Aves; order Passeriformes; family Icteridae; genus Agelaius; species Agelaius tricolor. Next base: position 828,050 of record NW_027269334.1, read on the forward strand.
TTTTCTTCTGGGCTTGTTGAAAGGAAACAATGATTTCTTATCCTGCTTCCCCCATATGGGGAATGGAGGATGATGGAGAGCTCCAGCCTGAATGCATCACACATTTGTGAATCTCTGTTCATATACACCAGCCTGCTATAGGTATCCTGACACATAAATCAGGTGGGCACCAGATGCAGTTTGGCTACAAGAGGGAAGCAAAATCTGGGGGCAATTTTTTTAGGATGCTGGAAAATATCTCCATGCAGATTGGTTATTAACATAGACTGCAAGTTGGTCTAAAGAACTAAAGAAACAATCTTTAAGCATAACCCATTCCTTTCCAGAGGTTTTATGAAGATCAGACACCACAAATAAAATCTAACACTTCCCTAAGTGAGGAATATCAGTTATAAGAATGATGGTAACTAAAAACTGTTTCTATAAATGCTTTTGAATTCAAATATGTATCTAATGTGTATGTTACGTAACTGTAGTGCATGCACCTGGCTTGTGAGTGGGTATGTGCATGAATTCCCACCCTCAGAAATGTATTAAACACTGTAAAAGATGTCAGGTCAAGCACCTAAAAGAGAGAAAATGTCAGAAATTAAGTACATCCTGGAGAACTATAGTTCATCTCCTGTGAGATTGTAATGTGATAAATTCTGGAACTGAGTGATCCTAGACCTTTTTTATCTTTTCCTCTTAAAACACTTCTCTCTCTGCATGCTCTAAGTGCTCTGTATTTGTTCACTGCCATTTTCCTCGCTCACTTTTCATGCTGTGTGTGGCTTTGGGACACACTTATCAAAATCCTGTTCTGAAGACAGAAGGCTTAATTTCCCCATGGAATTTCCTACAAGAAGCAAGCATAAATCACCTCCCTGAGTCCTTCAGTGCCACAGTGAGGGAAGGGAAAGACATGCTTGACTGAGCATCTTGTACTCCTTGTACTTTAGCACCGTGTCTGAAGGCTTCATGAGCAAGAGCATTTATCCCCAGAAACATCCTTTATTGATGGGGACAAGAAGAAAATGTTAAAGTAAGAACTATTGCTCATGTGACAATTGAGTGAAGACTCCAGTTATTCAGAATTCTTAGGAACATTAGCATGCTCTGTATAGGGTCCCCTTGTAGCCACAAGGATCCAGAGCTCCCACAAATCCAAAACCGGGATGCAAAGCAACCCACAGCAGCATCTAGTGCTGGATCAGATTACAGGCTGTGCCATGAAAGATGGTGCTGTTGTAAAGCTCCTCAGACCCATCCATTGCACTGACAGCAGCCACTAGGAGTCCATCTCAAGTCTCATGTTTGGCAGAAGGCAGCCGAGCCCGTGTGTGTGTCCTGCCATGTATCGCATACATTTGCTCTAAAATTACCAAGGCAATAAAAGGGACATTTCATCAAAGGGCATTTTTCTGACACTTGTGTGAGTCACCTCAGCCTAATCTCAGTTCCTGGAGCTTAGGGAGCGGAGGACAGCTGTAATAGTTTAGTATTTCTAGTATGGACCATCATGTTTTGCCAGCAAACCACAGAACTGTGTGCTGGTGTGGCTCTTGGGTTCCATTCCAGCTCCAGCAGGGAATATTTTGTTGGCTTTAATTCCTGCAGCTAAACCCAGGCCACTTGTTGCCTTTAGGTCTCTTTCTTCTTTCCCAGCTACTTCCAACTTCATCATTTGCCTGCAGTCTTTTCCTTATCGTGCCTGCTATGTTTCTCCTGCTATATCTTCACTCTTCGTCACACATCTACTCAGTGCTCACCAAATTTACACCTACCTCTCCCAGTTCCTAATCCAGAGATTCCTGAGGAAACTGGTGAATTCATATTCTGAACCATGTATTATAAATTGTTTCTGTGTTTTATAGGAAAAATCCTCCATTAAAAGCCAGCAACTTTCTTAGAAACCACCCAGAACTCAGGCAACAAATGTGAGTAATTATTGCAAAGGCATAGAGGGGGCAAATAAAGCAATTTATCAGTTCCATTCACATTCATAGACAAGACCATCCTTATGCACAAAGAGGTAACATTTTGCCTCCTCTGAAATAGCTGCAGTGAGATGGGATTTTCCCTGTAGTCTCTACTTTTAAGTTACCAAATGCAAAAAGCTGTAAATCAGGAGCTTTTAAATGCCATACTCTAAGAATTTATCAAACTGTGCCTTCTGTCTTCTGGACTGTTTTCAATATTTGAGGTTCATACCCATTATGCACTCTCACATGTTGAATAAATACTCCCCTTCTATGCTGTGCACACATTCTCAGTAAATTTTACTCATTTGGGCCAAATGGCTCTGGTGCAAAGGCACTACTTGTTGGAACTTGGGATACACAGTGACAATATCAGGTATTGAGGCAGACCCAGGACTTAATAAGTAAGATAATGAAAGCCTTCAAATCACACCAACTTCCAGATTCAGGCTTATGTTCCTATTCCAAGAGTTACCTATGATAAAATTTTGACATTGGAAAAATAAATTGCAGGTATCTGGTAGCTGAGACCTGATCCCATACTAAGACACATCTACTTAAAGCAGAGGAGTTCACTGAAACCAAAGGAGTGACACCAGACCAAGATCCAGTGATGATCCTGCACCAGTTTAGTACTTCAGGATGAATTGAAATAAGGAGCCAGCCACTGCAGTTGTCCAATATTTTTGTCCAAATTTTTTTTTCTTTATTTCCCTGCTGTTCCCATCCTGAAGCCATTAAATGCCAGAACCACTGGTTGATGACTGATCTCAGAATGGTTCACAGAATAACCAGCACATTGACCAAGGACATCAGCAAATCAACACCTACCCAGAAGGGAAAAAATGGACCACTGGAAATCTTTTCCTCTGTTTTGTGGTTTGACTCAGACTTCAGCGAAGTTTTCCTTCCAGATAAATGCCAAAATCCTTTTCCGAAAGGAAAGCAACTAACCCTGTTTCTCCCCTGGGCACACACAAAATTTAAACCAATGTTGTCTCCAGGGAAAGGAGTGGCTCTTTTGACAGCAGTGATAGCTGTTTACAGGGGCACCTTGGTTCCAAAAGCTATTTACTACCCCTTGTACTGAGCAAAGTGATAGAATCTTGTTCACGATTCAGCTTCCACAACTCGAGCTCTGCTCACTGGGGTGTCACTCCACATTTACCTGCAGTCAGACCTGGAAGCCAGCTGCCCAAAATTGTCTTACTCTCATACACATGCAAACAAGCACACATTTCATTGTATTCCCAACACATACTTTGCCTAACCTTACAATGACCCAAATCTCCACTGGGCTTCCAAAATTAGTTGTTTTCTCCAGTCTATCTCTGTATCTACTGACAATCTTTCAGCGCCTTCTTCATCTACTCAAAGCAGAACTTAAAGTTCATCTGCTTCCAAGACACTTTTCCTTCTACCTCCTCAGGGTTCTGACAACAAGCAGCTCATTGTTTGTTGTTATTACCTTGGCAGAGACTCTGCTGAAAGAGCTGCTGCTTTCAAAAATCTACTCAGTAGCATGGTCTCCCAGGGCTGCATGTTGTCATATTTGCCAAGAATGCATACAAAAATAATCCAACATTCATCACAAAGAGAGAATTTGTGTTGATGCTGGGGTTTTTTTTTTTGTTGCTATTTTTGGTTTTTTGGGGTTTTTTTGTGGTTTTTTTTTTTTGTGGGTTGGTTTTTTGTTTTTGTTTTTTTTTGTTTTTTTTGGTTTTTTTTCAGAAGTCCTCAGAGTTAATAGTCTGAAGTGGTTTGGAAACCTGAGAAGCCAAAGTCTTGAAAACCCTTCTCCTTCTTCTTGGAAGAAAGGTAGCATGTACATGTGGGACTAGTTGGCTACAAGTGGAACTGCACAAAAAATTGCCATGAGAGCTAGAAAATCATCTGGCAGGTAGATGGGCCTCATGCACAAGAGAATTGATAGTGTGGATGCAAAGTTGATGTTGTTATAAATGATCAATCAAAAGCTAAATTATCAAAAACATGAAAAGATTATATCTTTTTCTGCAACCAAAATACGGTCCTCAAAACCGCCACAGCCAAAGAGACAGCATCGAGCCCGGGATGAACCTGGATCCGACCTCTATCGCATCGGACCCTTCCCTGTTCATGGGAGCTGCTTCTTGCGGGGATGTTTTATACAGTTTATTATGCCTGAGGCAGAGGAGTCCCAGTTTCTTTTGTAACTCTGCATATTCAAGACTGTTTCTTTCACTGTGCAGAGCTGGACAATCGCTGTTTCCTGGTTGATAGCCGGTGCTAATCGCGTCTGGGGAAGTCGGGTATTCAGATGTATCTTTCTGGTGACTCCGGCTATCTTGATCAATGTTATCAACAGGGCAATGATCATTCTTAGGCATCTTCCTCTTCCGATTACTCAGGATAGCGGTGATCATTGCACTGGGCAAGTCTATTTATAAGCTAACTGTGGATTGTTCTCCTGCTGCCTCCAGGAACCTCGGAATTCAAGGAGACATCTGCCTTTGGGCTGCTTGTGGTCAGAGACTCGTTTGGATTTCACAATCTTTATAAAATACATTCTCTTATAGCATGAATTATTTCCCAACATATGTTACAATGTTCTTGAAAATAAGAATTTGTTTAGCCCAGCCATGTATCCACCAGCTTTGCCAGTGTCACCTCTGATGTAGCATAGGGCTTTCTTCCAGGAAGTAAGGAATTCAGTTTAATTCCCTTCTAAGCATGAAGAGGTTTTAAAACCTAACCCATCATTTTAAAAGTGGTTCACCAGGGAAAGTCAAAGAAGTAGAGGAAATTATAGAAGAAATTTTTCCCTGTGAGGGTGCTGAGGCCCTGGCACAGGTTGCCCAGAGCAGCTGTGGCTGCCCCATTCCTGGAAGTGTCCAAGGCCAGGCTGGATGGGGCTCTGAGCAACCTGGGATAGTGGAAGGTGTCCCTGCCTGTAGCAGGGGGTTGGAACTGGATGATCTTTAACATCCCTTCCATCCCACACCACTCTGATTTTATGATTTTTCATTTAACCTAGTGAATCACTTTGAAAAAAAAATAAATAATCCATTGCCTCAAAAGCCATGTCACTCCAGGCTAATAAATTCTTTCCTAGCATTTAGCTAACTGTGTCCTATCTCCTGCTCTTTCCCCTAACACCTGGACTTTTGTAAATTTATATTTCTGTGTGCAGGAAGTCCTGATTTGTATGAAAGCGAGAACAGTATCTTTTCAAAAATGCCTATTACAAATAAAATCTTACTCAAAAAATCTATATTAAAAGAAGTTATTTTCAAAACAGCTCTGACTCATTTGGAAAACACCCAGGATTTTGAAAAAGTTTGATAGAATTGAGTCAAACACCTTTTATAATATGGATTTTTCTGCAGTAAATTCTGTACATATCTGACATGAAGTTACTTTTCATTTTTTGTGGACTCCAAATTAAGTAAAGTATTTACTATTTGACTTCAGGTGAACTAAATCTCTTTAATTCTAATGTGTCACTTTAAAATAACTCCAAGTATCATGCCAGCAAATGTGGGAAACACTTTAAAGTGTTCCCTTGCTCTGCATACCCTTTTACAGGTATCTCCTGGGTCAAAACCCCGTTAATTTCCAGTTCATTTTCTAAGAAGGCTGGACATTTGCATAGTTTTTGAATATATGAAGAACAAAATCTCCTTTGGAAAATTCTACAGCACCAGGAAACTGCTTTATTCTTTTTCTTTTTTACTGTATTCAGAGGAATCTATATATAGAGAGAGATATACACTCTACATTTTACTTAAGGGTAGTTTCAGGCAGTGAAAATATTATTGTTTTCTAAAACCTCTCCACATTTTCAAGCCAAGGTCATTCCTGAAGCAAAACACAACAAGGAAATCAATTTTATATGAGAGATATGAGTGTCCCATTGCACAGCACTGATGAGATAGCTGTGCTAAGTCTTCAAACCTAATATCAACTATCATGGGCATGGAAACAAAAGCCAGTTATAGCACAAGTTTTTTTGGCTGGTGTTAAAAGCAACTAGTATAAAACTGCAACTTGAAAAGCTTTTAAACCTTTCTCAAATAAAGTGGATATAAACTGACTCATTTTTTTAAGTGCACCCCAGTTCACACCAGATGCAACAAGGCAAACAGCTGGTCCTGCAGTTCTGAAGTCTGAGCTAGAAACACTTCTTTATTCCTAGTCAAAATCATTAAGTTGAAAGAGAAAATGGAAATAACCCATTAACAAAGGCAACCAGAAAGATAAAAGCCAGAATGGACTAAAGGGTCCTGAATAAAAGTGAGTTTAGATTAAAGGCCAATGAAATATGGAACCCAGCCCCATATACATTTACCTGGCTCAGCTTGTGAAATGTCAGTGTAATAGGCTGCTGCTGGAAAGATAAGCAGGGCTATGGTCTGAAGAGGAGCTCTTAACAATAGGAACCTTGTTGGAAAAGTTTTCTATTGTACACATATATGTTAGCTGTTATTGTCTTCCTTTATCAGGAAAATCTTGTCTTGGATTCTGAGATTGCAAAATCCCTGCCAGTTAATTCTGTTCTATATTTTAAACTACATTTTGAACAAAAGAAATCTAAATATATCTTGTGTTTTAACTGGATAAAGCTTCCTAAAAGGTCCCAGCTAATTCTTGCTGCTAGATGCAATGAGGCACAGAAAATGAATGCAGTGGGCACATCCAGATGGTGAATCAGTTTTGTAGCGATAGGCATCAGTGAAATCCCCATCGTACTTCAAAGGCTGTGTGGAAAGCACTGGGTGTTTGTGTCAGGGAGAAGAAATATTAGATCTCATTCCTAACCAAACCACTGGAGAAGCACAAAAGGTGCACTTGGAGTCAGCCCCAAACAAAGGCAGAAAATCTCTTCTTACAACAACAAATTTGTATTCAGTCTATGCAGCAAGTATCAAGTGAGCTGGGCAAACCAGTGAGTCTGTTCCCAAAAATATGCTTTTCTTTTCCACTTTTGTTGAGGAATTGCCTGCAGGAGGCCCATGTATTCCCATTTACTATAGCCCTGAGAACAAAGGATCATTCTGCACAGTGATGAACCCAGATTAGGAGTTGCTTGGCTTTCCTTTTAAAGCAAACAAAAATAGAGAAGATGTTTATTATGACATCCACTGTAAAGTGTTAAAATAAAGAGGCTTTAGGTGACAGAGCCTTTATCAGGTACTAATAAAATGTTTAATTATATCACCATTCATAGCTGGAAGCAAATGAATAATACTCAGGTATATAACTTTGATCAGCCTGGAACTTAGTGTTCATTTTAACAAGTCAAACCAATTGAGATAGTATAATTAACCTTTCCAGCTATGTTACCTCTTCAGTCATGGTCTCTGTGTACTAGTATATGGATAAAATATATATTGACATAAGTAAAATGCATGATTCATACAATATCTCAACACAGTTGCAATGTATGGGCTGTCACTGCATGCTGCTGCACAACATTTTTTTAATAACAATACTGGAATCCAATCCAATTTCAAAAGTTATTTAAATCAAGACCTTTTAAATCAGTGACTTCATTCAATAACCTAAATCATGTTTATGTAAATTACTGGTTAGATTTTATTTTATTTTTTAACATTGCCTTTATGAACTGTGCCAGTCTTGGTAAAAAAATCTGTACATTAAATAACATTTAAAGGTAATGAGTACGCTACTACTTTTGAAAATAGAAAACTTTGACACATCAAGAAAACAGCAAAAGCCCTGCAAAAATATAGCAATTAATTAGCATTTTTGGCCTCTCTCAGTTAGGTACGGAAAATTATTTCCTTATTTCTTTATTTCTTTATTTCCTTATTATTTGACAACACAATAGTCCCTGGACATCACCATGCAACATCTTCTGCCTTTCCTTTGACACTTCTGTAATTATCCCATGATTTATTAGATCCTTTGAAGTACCAGGGGTTGGAAAACTTGTGCCCAACTCCAGCCTCTACTTCCAGAGCTAACATGCCGTATTTCCTTTCCTAGCAGGAAAAAAGTACTTGAAAGTACTTTTAGGAAAGTAGTACTAGTGCTAAGTACTTAGCAGGAAAAAAAAAGAGCTTTTCAGGAGCAGCTCTTTTGTCAGTCTGGATGCTCTTACCAGCAAGTGGTTGTCTGGCCCCGGATAACGTGACAGGAATAATCTGTAAAGAGGACCCATCTTATTAAAGTTGTGGCCACCTACTTTGCTCCCTTATTCCATCTGGCTTCCCACACATCCTGCCTGCCAATCCTTTATTGTGCTAACAGGAATAAATAAGAAACAAACATGAAATGGCAGGCATAGTATTTCCCTGTCATCACAGGAGACATAAAAAATTGAATTTTCAGAGGTGGAACAAACAGAAGGTCCCCATTTAAGTTTGCAATTGGTTTTTACGGGAGCGCAATGGGAAGTTGAAATTTACCTTTCCCTTAAAAGACATAGATTTGTACTCAGCACTGATCACCATTTGTGTCTTTTTCTCATGAGGTGGAAAAGCACATTTTTTCCACTCCTTCTGGTTTTCCTGGTTACTTGAACAAGTTACTTCTTGAAATTTTTATGGTTTGTGGCATCACGTTACACAAACATGAGTTATTATTGATGCACCATGGCTTTGAACCTCTGAGAATGATAAGTAGAAAGAAAATCCCCTTTTGATGTAGCAGTTGCTGAAAATTCCTCCTGAGGTCACTCCTCTGAAGAACAGCTCTCTGTTCACAGCAAGGACAGACTTGTCAAGGGGTATTTTAATGCCGTGGATAGTTCCTATATAAATATTAATTGGTTGATCCTGCACAAGCAAGTGCACCACTAAGTTTCCACATGCTAATATTGAGTAATCCAATGAGTCAGCACCAGTTACAAAGACTTTTAGAGGCTGGACATGCTGGGTTCAGCACCATTTCCCCCCACCTCATGGCAATATTGCAAACTTCCAACAATTTTTACAACAAAGCTATGAAAAGTAGACCTCATACCAGGTATCCACATCTGTTTTTTCTCAAAGTAATTGCATGCAAATGGACCAGGGACAGAGGATTTAACTACAAAGCAGCAGCCCATGTTTCAGAGGTGAGAGCAAACACTCAGCTTTGGTCCTTTGAACAATAATCAACAGCAGTCTGTGTACCTCCAGCTGGAGATTGAAAAGGAGGAATTTAAGGAGTATGCCCAGTTTCCTGTACAACAGCATGATGAATATGTGTGCATAAATATCCACATAAAAAGCCTGTGAGAATTGTGGTTGTCCAGGCTTTGGGGTGACCTCATTCTGGCCTTGCAGTACCTGAAGGGAGCCCACAGGAAAGATGGAGAGAGACTCTTGACAAAGGCCTGGAGTGACAGGACAAGGGGCAATGGCTTCACACTGACAGAGAGCAGGTTTAGATTGGATATTGGGAAGAAATTCTTCCATGTGAGGGTGGTGAGGCCCTGGCACAGGTTGGCCAGAGCAGCTGTGGCTGCCCTATCCCTGGAAATGTTCCTGGTCAGGTTGGATTGGGCTCAGATTAACCTGGGCTAGCAGAAGGTGTCCCTGTCCATGGCAGGGTATTGGAAGTGAGTGGGTGGTTTTTAAGGTCCCTTCCCACCCAAACCATTCTATGATTCTATGATTTGTACAAAAACACCCTCACACATCTCAAAGTCCATCAGCCTCAGAAATCTGCATGAGCAGCCAGCCCAACAAAAGTGACATTCCACTTTTCCAGGGGTGCAGAAAAGAAATGCATTGTGCTAGCTGTGTGCTCTCAGCTGTAAAACTCCAAAATCTGAATTGCAGGGATGTTACAGATAATGGATATACCCTGTCAGACTGACCTTGCACAAAGAGCCATCGAGGTGGGAGGGAGGCAAGGAACAAAGAACCTCCAGGATGAGGTGGAACCTCTTTCCCTGTTTGTGGCCCTAAGGGCTGAGAGGTGAAGGACTGTGGGTGTGTTCAGAGCACACAGGGCCATGGCAACAGCAGCTTTAATGAGAGAAGTATTAAGTGCCTTTGTCACCTATTAGTGAAATGAGGATAAAAATAGTGTTAGGTCATGTGAAACTGCACAGAATATCGTTGTGTATATTCAGGCAGTTGAAGCAACCAATGAACTGTTAGGTTTCAGCTGCTTGGTTTGTTTCAAGTATGATGACCCATAAAACAGATGAAAATATATTTGTTGATACTGGGCATTAGACACCCTTCCAAGCCACAAATGCACCCCCCTACTTCTAACCTTCCCAAAGGGGCACAACTGAGGTTACAGATTTAGGTGCCTGCCATTTTAGATGGCTGGTTTTGGAAATGATAGAAAACCCACAGTGTCACATGAGTGATTTTTGATGAAGCTCAGATTAGACTCAGGATGATTTGATATCTTAGAGCACCTCAGTTCAGCAAAGGTTTTACTGGGATCATTAGTAAAAACCCAATTGTTTTGGAGTTTTTCTTTTTTTTTTTGCTTTTTTTGTGGTGGATTTTTTTGTCTGCTGTAATAATGTGGAGCTACCTTGCTTTCTATCAGAAGAGATTGTTTCTTAAAAATTGCTCATGAAAAAGAAATCTGTAAGAATTCAAAAAGGATTTTCTCAAACAGATTTCACATTACACAAGATAAATTAGCTAATAGGTTTTTTCTGAACCTAGATTATCCTTCTAACCTGTTTTCCTGAGAGTACAGCTTCACTAGAATGCTAAATCATGGTAAATAAATGTGCATATCAGATCTGAATAATAGATCCAGTTCAAAACCAGAAATAAACGTTTTATTTCCTGAAGCACTTAATGCATTTTTCCTAAATAAAAAACATCCTCTTAATATACTGTGAGACTAACATGTTTGGGATTTGCTGTTTGTTTTGTTTGGTTGTTTGTTTTTAAATTTTATTTTGAAGTCAATTAATACATGCCTGACCTCAGAAGAATATTTTCTTTAATTAGAAAGTGCTCCTAGCTAGAGATGTCAAACTCTAGTTTCAAATAAGGAATGCCTAGCTAAACAAGCCAAAGAGGAAAATCTCTTAATCCATAACTTTAATCATAACAGATATTTTACATAACCAAAAATGTACTTAGATCAAAATGCTGTCCAATTCCAGGAATAGGGAATAATTTACTTGAAGTGAACCTGTAAAGGATAATCTGACTGCTGTGTTTTAGCCCATGGAGCCCTTACTCTGAAGAAAATCAGCAAATACATACAGGAAAAAAAAAAAAAAAAGCTTTAGAGTGTTCAGTAAATCCCAAAAGAAATTGATTTTTTTTTTTTAAAGGCGAACTGGGAACTAATGAGATAACAGACACACTTAATCCAATGTCCTTTCATAGCCATCATGGAGGGACCTAAATTTTCTGACAAGCTTTGTCTGTCCAAGCTCAGTGTGATTTCTTTTCTGGTAAGAGATGCTACTCCCTGGCTGTAATGAGAACAAGCAATTTCAATTGAGAATCACTGGGCCAATTACAAAGAACAATTTGTACTGTGAGACTTTTACAGCCAAATGGGAGCTCCAGTTTAGGAGCAGAAACATCACACAGACTGAGTTTTACGCTACCTCATAAACCTTGAAATCTTTGGGCAAGATAAAACAATTCCTTCCCAGAATCCCATGAGAGAGTCTGAGCCCTTGATGTGAGGGCAGGTCGTGGTAGGTGACTTTGAAAAAACACTGCTATTATTAATATAGGATAATAAATAGTTTTGCTAGGAAAGGTGTAGGGTTACATGGAAACAGGGAACAGCTGAATAGTATTAAATCAACAAAGCCAGCCTTGTGACTCCACCGGTCCTAATATTTGTGAACTTGTATATCCTGGAGAAAACCTGTCATGCTCTTCCCTTGCTTTGCCTGGATTTGGAACCCAGGCACCACCCCCATGCCTGCCCCATCCACTTCCACCCCCTCAGTGCAAGGTTAGTGTGACAAAAAAGTGTTGGACTGGCAGGCAGGCCAAGGATTGTGTTCCTTTTCACCCTTGTACTGCACAGTGACCTCTGAGAGCTTATTTAGATTTCCTTGGCTGTTCTCAGCCCCAAGAGGAGTTTCTCTGGCCCCCTATGGATCTTCAACCCTGCTTTTCATATAAAATTATAGCATACAGCCTGTTCTAGAAATAGCTAAAAGACTACAGACAAATAAATGGCAAATATCTACTTGAGAAAAAACAAGAATGACCAAACAGAGTTTTTCCTTTAAGGTGCAACATGGAATTTTGTTCACACACAACTAAGCAGAAGAAGAAGACACTTTAAATATCTCTGTGATTACAACAAGGCTTCAAATATGCTTTCCCTGACAAGTTAACTCCAATTTATTAATTATGTCTATATCTTAACTGACACTCACAGAAGTGAGTATAATTGAATGTGTCCACACTTAGGCATCTTTAAATTGTGTCATCACTGGGGCTTCTGTGGTCCTTCGGGCTACATATACCTGAGCCCATCTCAGAGCTTTTCCTGGGGTCTTGTGGGAAGATCCTTCTCCCCCTCCAACTCCAGAGAGGAAAGGAGATTGATTTAACCCCTGTCCTCCTTGCAAAGCACTGAGCTTTTTACATCCAGCAATAGCATTGCCAGGCTTCTACCTTTCACCTCACCCTCCATAAGAAGCTCCACTTATAAAACACAGCCACGGTCACATAAGGCATTTAAGTGCATGATCAGAATCTGGGTTAAAGAAAAATCTGTGTCCCTTCCATGCCTCTAGCATTTTGTTGGACATGAGCACCCTGTGTTAAGACTAAGTATATTACAAGTCTTTAGTGATTTGTCTACATAAAGAATTACACTGTGAATTAAAAGGATGGAAAACAAAAAGTACCAACTATGAACAGTCAGTCACTTTGATGCCCCTTTATCCTGGAGCATTGGAAAAGTATTTCTTAGTGTTATTTCTCACAGGAGCACTAAAAGTGGTTTTAGAACATAGGGAAAACACAATCAGTTTTCAGACAGACTTTCTAAAGCACAAAGTGAACCCTGGCATCAGTGAAATGTCTCACCAGAGGAGTGAGCGTTCCCGAGGGCATTATTTCACCTAAACATCCAGAAAGCATTTCAGGGCTTACTTGCTGAAATATACATTGGAAGGAGATTTCTTTTTTTGGAGTTTGGGGCAGGAGGGAGATTGTGCTCCTATTTCCCCCCTTTATATATCTAACATTTCTTTTACTGCAATTCAAACACACAATGTCTGAAAAAAAGCAGAGTTTATCAGTGAGACACTGTCATTCCCCACTTTTGCCAGATTTGTTTGGATTTATGAGTGAGGCATTGTCTAGCCAGGAAACTGCAGATACCAATTAAATCAGTGTAAAAACTGATACAGCAAAATCTTGGACTCACATTTGAGTAGGAAGCAGCTGCACTGTGTCAAGATGTCACTGACCTTTGTTATTTGTTAGCAGTGTCCTGGCCAAGTCCCTGCTTTCACAGCAGTGTCTAGGAAATGGCATGTGGGAGCATTTCTCACATGCTTCAGGGTAACTTTCAGTGCTTCCACTCCCCTACGCACACAAAGAGGCAGAATTTCTCTGGAGTGCCTGAGAAGAGCAAGTGGATTCTGACCAATGCATGTGGTGGGGAGATCCTTCACAGAACGGGCAACAGCATCACAAAACACTGTGAAACATTGTGAAATGTTCACAGAAAAATCTCAAAAAAAATTCCAAAAAACCAAACCAACAAATTCGAACAAACAAAGCTTTACTTCAGCCCTTTGAAGGTGTGACCTCAGATAAATAGTTAATTAACTCAAGATAAAATAAAACAAATGCCACTACACTGGGACAGCATGAGATGCATTCATTTAATCACATAGATATTGAGCTTGTTTCACCAGTCCAGTTTAAATCAGCATCACACAGACCAGGTCCAAAGTGCTGTAAATTTACAGGTAGAAAAAGAAGTGCCTATTTGTCATAAAGAGCATATTGTTGGGCCTCACCTGCACATAATCCTCCACCAGAAGAACTGAAAGGGTATTTTTAGATCAATTTATTTAGCTGTGGTATATTAATTTTGTTAGCTGTGGTATTGTATCCATAAATCTATGACCTGCATCTCATTTATTCTAATGTGGGGTTTTTTTTTGCACTACTTGGCAATAAAAATCAGTCTTGAAACAGGAAACAAGCACAATTGAAGTCAGTGGGGTACCTCATGTGCTTACAGCACTTTCAGCACCTCTGAGAGCTGGATAAAAGTGCCAAGTGACACAGAGCAGAGCACTACTGTGCTACATCCCATGTCCACACACATGGGCCTGGCCTGCTGGGGCTCAAAGAAGAAACAAAGGATGGGTACAGCTGAAAGGAGAGAACCCCGAAATTGTGCCAAGCTAGAAATTGTTCTCTCTGCTAAGTAACAACTCCTTGAAATGGAAGAAGAGAGAAATGAGACAAAGCATGATATATGGCATGTGACTCCTTCTAGCTTTGAAAGGCAGGCCAGAGAAGGGATGTGGTCATCTTTTGCACTAAATCCCACATCTCAAGCATCTTTAGGTAGTCTTGAACACTTTTCTGTGGAGCTCAGAAGACAAGAGTCCCATGGAGCTGTGGCTTAGCAGTCCTTGCATTCTCTGTAGGAAAACTTGATTTGTATGGTGCTAACTTTGCAGATGGGCCGTGAGCATCTGGGATTCAACTTGTGTCCATACTGTTGTAAAATGTTGAGAGTAAATATATGGTATTAGCAGGAACAGTTTGTGGTCATTCAATGGTAAAATGTCTTCAGCCACGGCTACAAATGTACCTGCACTCTCATGCTCAGGATAACAGGCAGACTGTTAAATGGTTATATCTTTGTGAGAAATGGCTATTCACTTTTCATAAATTTAGAAAGGTTTATTAAACCTTATCAAAAATACGACAGAAGACTGAATAGAGAAAATGTTACAGTGCTGGGAGCAAAGGATTTTCCCCACCATGTGCTTGCCCACACAAAGGAGGTTTTGCCTTTTAACCCTTTAACCCCTCTCAAAGTTCTGTCCATCAACTCCTTCTTTGCTGTCCAATGGTGGAGTTTACTTCCTCAAATCCTGACTGAAGGTCAGATGTCCCCATAGTGACAAGGTGACCCTCCCAAATGTCCAAGACCTGGCTGTCCCTTGATAACAACACAAGGGGTAAAACATCTATAAAACTTTTCTTAACCTATATCCATGGTACTTGTCTGTTAATTGTGAGAGTCAATAATTGCATTATTCATCTATCACAACCTTTGATATTAAAAAAAACAGGCTGTTAGGAGACAGAGCTTGAAAAGATTGTGCTAAACTCTGTGATCAAGCACCACACCAGGGTATTCACATCTCCTTGGAGCAGACCGAAAAAGGAAACATAATTTTCACCAGCATTTCTGTCCCATCTATTTTTTCCCACCGCCTCCTGTGTACTGTAACAATGCATTTGGGAAAGTAGGTGTTCATCCCATACCTCCTGATCAAATTTTGTTTACTGCCTTCTTTCCCAGACTTCAGATGAGTAATGGAGATGCCTGCAGTGGCCGTGAAAAACCAAGTGGGGGTGGTGATGGGGGCACCAGGGAAAGGACACACAGGGCTGGAAGCCATGCCCTCTAGGCCAGCAGCACATCCCAGACAGGCCTTTACCTTTCATGGAGCTCAGCACCCCATCTCCACCTTAAGAAGGAAATAGATCAGAGCAGGGACAGCCCAATCCCACTGGAGCACACCCAGGGCAGCAGCTGCTAAATCAGCTCTGAAGGCAGTCAAAGGTGGGGGAGGAGGGAAAGAAGCACATCTTGGATCCTTGAGAAAAGGGAGTAGAGTGTGCCCTCTATGGCTCAGCCACCTCTGGCAACCACAGGGGACAATTCAAGATTTCAAATTCAATACAGAGCACAGCCTGCCTTCACCATGAAGCTGCAGAAAGGCAGAGGCCAATTCCATCCACTTGCAGCCTGCTGGGATTTGACGGCCTTCAATAGTGCATTAAACAGGATGGCTGAACCCCTTCCTTGATCATCTCCCTCTTTGCAATTCCTCTTTCACACCTTAATCCCATTTCTATCCAGGCTGCTGGATCAGCAGGTGAAATGCCCTTTAACTGAGCCCTTAGCTGGAAACATCAATGTAAAAGCTACTGTTCTGACTAATAAGGTGATTTTACTCACATAAAATCAGTTTAGTAATTTCAGAAAAAAAGTTTGAAACAACCACAACAGTGGGGTCTTGGCATGGTACTTTGTAGCATCAGGGAAGGATCTTTAAAGAGTGAAAAGTGATTGGAGATGCCTGTGAAGGAAATGCTCCTTTCTTCCTGTGATGGATGATCCCAGCAGCACTGAGCCATGACATAGGTAGAGATGGAAGGAATTATTTTGTACCAGATGAAGCAAATCAATGTCTTATTCTTAATGTGAGAAAAGCTCAAGAACTTAAAAGGGGTTTGCATTCAGCTGTTAACAAAAGTAATGCTGGTAATGTAAAATAACTTCCTGTAGTGAGAACTAATTTACATTCTAAATAGGGTTAAAATGTGGGGACTGAAGTGCTAAATATTAGGAAACATCCTTCTGGATTGACTAGCAATTCAGAAAAGGAAATCTCAGCCAATCTAAAAAGCCATAATGTTTCAAAAGGTGAGTCCTGTATGTCCTGCATCCAAAAATCCACAGAAAATTTTTGCTTTCTTGTACTGATTCATCCTTGCAGCATTTCATTTAACACACTGGTTTGTTACAGTCAGAGTCTATTATGAATACAGTAATATTTTAAATAACATTTTAGAATTTGCACTGTGCTTATGCAAAAAAAAAAAATCAGTAACTGAGGTGCGTTTACTTAACATACCATCAAACTCACAATTTGCAGGGGAGTCAGACTACGTGTTCACTTATGGTTTACTCTCCTTTACCTTGTGTGAACTTTCTAGCACTTTGCTTCTTGGTTAGTAAATTGATAGGAGTGACTCTAAATCCCTGTACTGCCAAAAGCTGCAAGTGATTAATTCTCTGATTCATTGCCTGGTAAAACAGGGGTTGTGACAGCTCCCAAAACACATCTGCGTCTATTTTAGGAGTAACAAGAGTGTGTATTAAAAATGTATGGAGGTGTATAAGCATGGATAAGGAGCAGCAACCATTGACTGGATGATCAGCCACAATCCAGAACATGTCAAGCCCCTTAAATTTGAGAATGTGGGTGAAGGAAAATGACTGTGCTGGTGTCAAGTGGTGCCTCAGCTGGGGGCTGAGGCAGCTTCCGCAAATTCACCTCCTGTTTATCCCACTCCTTGTTTATTTTCAGA
The DNA here is from genome assembly GCF_023055355.1 of Agelaius tricolor. Classification (NCBI taxonomy): domain Eukaryota; kingdom Metazoa; phylum Chordata; class Aves; order Passeriformes; family Icteridae; genus Agelaius; species Agelaius tricolor. Next base: position 845,265 of record NW_027269334.1, read on the forward strand.
GCCTGCTTGGCTTGTGGCTGTGAGAGGGGATGTTAAAAAGCAGCTGACAGGCTCAGTGAGGTTTTCCCAGCTGGCCCATGAGGAGGACAAGCAGAACAACAAGGGGAAAGGGGAGAGCTGTAGGGATCAGCACCTCCTGGCTCACTGGGCACACCTTGAGCTGAGGGGCTGCAGGGCAGCAGAAGTCACAGTCAGTGCCTTGAAGGCTCAGCTGCCTTCAGCTGAAGGCAGAAGATGGTCCTCCTTTCTCCAGGCCACTGTGTCAGTGGCAGAGAGTGATTCCTGCTTTTGAACTTGGGAAGAGAAGATGAAGCAATGACTCAACCAGCCTGGGCACTCCAAATAATGCCATCAAGGTGAGTCATGAACAGGTGATGTCTGAGGACTGCCTGCCCCCAAAAAATCCAAAGACTGCAACTCAAGGAATGAATCTTTCCTCTGAGTTTAAGGAACCATTTGTGTCTTTTTCCTGTTTTCCTACAGGTTGGACTATCCCCTGTTACCGTTCTCTCTGACATTTTTGAAGTTCTAAGCATGTGTCTGAGCACACACAGACAAGCTCTTATGAAAAAGACATCTGTCACCATTTCCTAAACTTATATGCTATGCAATTCCTGCTTTCAAAATTGCCATGCATCTAGCAGGGAAAAGATCTGGCAAAGACCATGCTGCACTTGGCAGGAAGAAGTGAAATCACCTAAATACTACAGGATCAAAAAGCAAGTAAATTGAGAGAGGTCACATCAACCATATCATATTCGATGCATAGAGACCCAGAAGTCTAAATTTGCTTCAAGTACCCTTGGGTAAACAAGTTTGGGTTTGATGTTAAGAACGTTTAATTAATTCAATCATTTTGCTGACAATGTTCCTGTCAAAGGTATAGCATTAAATGAATAAGTGTTTTCTCTAGAGATTAGTGTTTTACAGATCTCTCTTCATGCCCTGTTGCTTTCATTACATAATTATTGACATGATTATATTCATTTGATGTCTTTGCTAAGGGACAGATCTCCCCAGTTTCCCACTTAATTGATTGATTTTCAGGCAATTGCAATTGTGACTGTTATCTGCTCAAATTATTGATTAGAATATCTGAACTTTGTGATACATTTGTATGATTTTATAGACTAGGAGGTAATTGAAAAAGTAATAGTTACTTTCAGAGATGTTTTTCACCATTTTGAATTGTCTTGGGCTTCTAGGAAAAGATCAGCAGAACAAGAGAGGCTGGGTTCAAAGCTTTTTCACCTCCCAAGAACAGCCTCAAGTACCTACAGAGCTGTTCTGAGCTACCATCACTCATCAGCCTTGCTGAGACTTGTCACCAGCAGAGCTCAAAGCAGCCTTTCTGAAAACTTCCAGGGAACTTCAGCGCAAATCCTGTTCATTTTGCCAGAACAAGTGAAGTGTAGAATGTATCAAGTAGGCTTGTTTCACCCTCTGAATAAGATTATGAGAAGGGGAAAGTTCATTTGAGAAGTAAATAGGACTACAAAACACAAAAAGTTCATTTTTTGTAAGGGAGGGGGTTCTTTGTTTAATGCAAATGTGGCTATAACTGTGTTTAAGACCTTTGGCTAAATTATTATCCTTTTAAATAATTCCAGACAACAAAACTACAAATTAAGAACCCTTTTGTACCAGATAAAGCCACCTTCCTCAGGTCTGTGAGCCAATCCACTACCATACCTGGAGCCAAGTACCAAAGCTGAATATGAAACTGGGAAATACTCAGGAGGACCTGCAAGACTTGAGCCAAAGAATGGAAGAGCGCTTGGGAAGGCTTGAAAAAAAGCTGGAGATATCCTGAGGGTCTAAATTATTTTAATGGCTAGAGACAGGCACCTCCTGAAAGTAAAAATTCTCCATAGAGTGCTGAACACAAGAGACCTTTAGGGAGGGAGATTGGTTTGAGGAGCTGGAAGTCTGATATGTCAAATCACACAGAGAAAAACAAAAGGAAACCCCACAGTTATCAAACCAAGCACAGATAGTTCCTCTCAGGCCACAACATTGACACTTCACTGTAACAAAACACTTAATCCTGTGAGTAAGGATTAGGACTGCACAGGCCCTGTCCAGAGAATTTGTTGCTACAGATTGTTTAAAATTAATCGATTTCCTTTCATCAATACTCTATGAGAATGATTTGTTTTGCTCCATACACCTAAATTTTGCTAGGAAAGGTTAGGTTGTACCAAGTAAACGCAACTAAATTGTAATAACTTGGGGAAAGGTTTTCACTGGAACTGTGATTTAAAGAATTTTTTCTTCTTTGCTAAGAATGAAAAATGTTTGGTTTAAAATACTGTTCCTGACAATATAAAGGACTTGTGAGGCCTTGATGGATATCTTGGTTGTTCCATGTACCTATATCCTTATAAAAGAATGGGGATACCTGGCTGAACTGAGTGTGCACATATCCCCACAACCTGTTCCTATACACAGCCAGAGCCTGGACACTGAAGTCCTTCCTCCTCCCCTTCAAATAAAAAATGAGGGACAACAAAAGATTTCCAAACACAAAAATTATGGGTTTTGTTTAACTGTTCCAACAAACCTGTAACAGAATGCAACTATTTGAATAAGGAAAAGTTGTTTCTTTCCACCTAGTGCAAAGCCTGATTTCAGATCTGCCCTTGGCATGTCAAGGTCCCTTGTCCCTTTTCCTGTTCTGGTTTAACCCCACCCAGCAGCCACTCACTCACCCTTTCACCACAGGAATCAGGAAGAGGATCAGAAAGGTAGAAGTGAGAAAATTAATGGGTTGAGACAAAGACAGTTCAACAGGAAGAGCAAAAGCTGTGTGCACAAATAAACTAAAACAAAGAATTCTTTCACCACTCCCCATGAGCAGGCAGATGTTAAGCCACCTCCAGGAGGGCAGGGGTCTATCACACATATTTGGGAAGTGTGGTGGTTTGACAGGAAATGTGTTTTTTGGGATGCTGTGTTTTTGGCCAATGGATATTCAGACTTTAATATTGGCATTTAACCTGGCCATTGGGACATGGACACGCCTCTGAGAACACGGGGTGAAAAGCAGAGCTCTCCCCTGGGAGGGCTCTCTTGGGTTTCCGGCGGGAAAGAGTTCGGGTCTCTCCCCCGGCCCAGCTGCTGGCTGGGCAGGGGGAGGGGAGAAGCCATGTGGCCGGGAGAGGTAGGCCTGAGCCCCGGGGTGGAAGGGTGGAAGAGAGAAAGAGAGAGAGAGACACCGGGAGCCATCGGGCAGCCCCCCCTGAGAGACAGAGAGAGAGAGAGAAAGAGCCGCTGCCTGAGACTGTAACCTTGAAGCTTGATAAACATGGGCCTGTGCCGGCAGCACGGCTGGGACGGAGAAGAGGGGGGGGTTCAGCCGGCCGCTTGTAGGAGCTTTTAACCCCTTTTTGGAAAATGAGAACTTTACAGAACATTGACCTTTCCTAGAAGATAGAGTGGAAGATGAAAAAGGAAATGGGCCAGTGTGAGAGAGGTCTGGGCAAGTGAGAGATAGTAGAAGAATAGAGAAGAATCCTAGTGGGAAGAGATGATGGAGTAGCTTTTGCTGGACTCTTTTTGTATAGCCATGGACAGAACCAAGAGGGTTCAGTGTATGGACAGACCCAAGTTCCTTGTGACACAGAGACTGCATTCTAGGGGGAGGCAATGGCCTCAGAACCAAGAGGGTTCAGTGTTGATGCCCCTCGGCCCCAGGGGGTGAAAAAATATGGGGGGGACAGGTGTCCCAAAGGAGAGATTGTGGGGACAGGTGTCCCAAAGGAGAGACTGTGCCTTTTTGGATCGGGACAGAGCATCCTTAAAAAGACAACCCTAGAAGCAGCTCTGGTCCGTGTTCAGTGGTGAGAGCACTGGACATGAAAAGGAAGAGGTCACGACGGCAGATGTTCTCCGGGCGGTGCCACGAGTGACACGGAAACACACGAGGCTTCGACTGTGTTTCCAGGGGAAGCCCATGGCACAAGAAGGACTCCTCTCCTCTTGATGAACTGAAGATTGATTGTCTAAAAGGTGCTGCTGGACCGAGAGTTGGTGATTTGAGGATCAAATGTATTGTGTTGAAATTTGGTGGGGGGAGGAGGAAATGCATTTGTGAAGTTTTCATTTTCCCAGTGTGTGTGTTTCATTTTATCTGTAGTTGTAGAGTAGTTAATAAAGTTCTAGTTCTTTTTTTTTTCCCTAAGTAAGAGCCTGCTTTGCTTATTCCTGGTCACATCTCACAGCAGAAACCAGGGAGAAGGTATTTTCATGGGGGCACTGGCATTGTGCCAGTGTTAAACCATGACAGGAAGACAAAAAGCCATCACCCCAAACATTTCCACCTTCCTCCTTCTCCCTCCCTTTTATATACTGAGCATGATGTCAGCTGGTCTGAAATGTCCTTTGGTCAGCTGGAATCACCTGTCCTGGCTGTGTCTCCTACCAAATCCCCAAGCACCCCCAACTTCCTTCATCAGCCTGACAGTAGGAAAAGAAGAAAAGGCCTTGGCTCTGCACAATCCCTGCCGAGCAATAACAAAAACATTTCTGTATTATCCCCTCTGTTTTCAGCACAAATCCAAACCACAGCCCCATTCCAGCCACTGGGAATAAGATTAACCCTACCCCAGCTAAAACCAGCAATCTTGCTTTCCAAAATCACAGAATAAAACACAAAGTTTACTGGAGGGATGAAACACCTCTCCTGTGAGGAAAGGCTGAGAGAATTGGGATTGCTGAGCCTGGAGAAGGGAAGGCTTTGGGGTGACCTCATTGTGGCACTCGCTGAAGGGACCCCACAGGAAAGATGGAGAGAGGGTCTTGACAAGGGCCTGAAGTGACAGGACAAGGGGCAATGGCTTCACACTGACAGAGAGGAGGTTTAGATTGGATATTGGGAAGAAATTCATCCACCAGACCAGGTTGCTCAGAGCCCCATCTAACTTGACCTGGAACCCCCCTTCCAGGGATGGGGCAGACACAGCTGCTCTGGGCAACTTGTGCCAGGGCCTCCCCACCCTCACAGGGAACAATTTCTTTCCAATATCCAACATAAACCTGCTCTCTGTCAGTGTGAAGCCATTCCCCCTTGTCCTGTCACTACAGTTCCTGATGAAAAGTTCGTCTCCAGCTTCCTTGGAGGCCCCTTCAGATACCAGAAGGCTGCTCTGAGCTCTCCATGCAGTGGCCTTGCTACCCAAGTGTGGGCAGCACTCAACACCCGCAAGACATCAATGTAAGACTGATTTGTAAAGAAGCTTGAAATCTCCATATTCCCTGCATTTCTCCGGGAAAAAAAAAAATTAAAAAAGGGTATCATTTTTTCCAAAAGCTCCAAACACACATAATTAACCTTTAGAGAAATCCATAGCATTTATATGGGGTAAAATTAAAAAACACATCATTCATGTGATTAATGTGTCCTTCTTGCCTTGTCCCACTCCTGCTTCCTCCTGTCATGTGTCCAACAATACTTACACCTAATTATTATTGGCCTATTACTCTTAGTAGACCACAGTATTTCTGAAGAACTCCAAGACAACTAAATAATTACATCTCCTTTGGGTAAGATGCAACTCAAAATGTAACTTTTTCAAGTGTGTAGTCACCATACTTTTCCTTCAAGCAGAAGTTACTCATTACAATTCCTTGTATATTACACCGGTGTTACACAGTACCTAGGAGCCCTAGGTGAGGCTTATTAAGAGAAAAACCACACATTTAACTGGTACAAAGGAGGGTTGGAAACCAAGCCCCTGTGCCTGTACATGTCCTCAGCTGCTCTCAGGGTTTGCCATCTTTAAGTCACAACCACGATGGCTCTTTGGATTCCTGAGATTGGAACTTGGCAAAAAAGCAGCTGAGGTGGTTTGGTTTTTTTTTTTTTCTGCAGGAGATGTAATCTCTCCAGCCTGTCTCCCAGGCAAACCTCACAAATGAACCGTGTCCAGCCATATGTAGAGAAAGGCAGAGTTTTGAGGGTGACAATCTCTGAAATGAGCTGGTAATTGTGGCCCATTGTCAGGGGCAGACACCACACAGGCATTTTGTGCACTTCTGCATTCTTGGTTCTGAGCCAAACAACTGCTGGGAAAAGCCAGATAACAACCATGGCCTGCTGGGGGCTGAGATGCAGTCTGGTACAAGTGCCTGGCAGCCTGGACATATTAAATGGGAAAAGAAGCCATCACTAAGCTCCAAAGCGAGAAAACAATTCCCATTAGGCCTAATAAAAGATGAAGAACTTAAAGGTCTACCAGAACAAATGAATTAGATAATGAAACTCTGGAACTAGATCAAAACTAGCAGGGGGAGGAAGGGGAAAAGAGCAGAACTGAGATCAAATAGCAGCTGTGGGATGCAAATCAGACAGAATATCCTCCAGTCAGGCCCAGAATGAGGCAGCATCTGGCAGAAGGAGGCAGAAGGGCAGTGGGAAACCAGGAGAGAAGGAATGCAGAGTTTGGGAAAGCTGGCTGGATGACATAGCATAGCAGAGAGTCAGACACCAATGCATCCAGCCCATTTAGGAAACAGAAATCCAAACTTTCCACCAGAGGAGGAAGACAAGGAAAAGAAAGGCAAGAACCAATGAAATGTGAATCAACAAGACAACACCAGGAAGCAAGGCTGGATATGCTGTTAATATTCTGTGGGACAATATTTACACCCAGAAAGATCAATGTTTTATAGTGAATTACAACAAACATGGCATGCTGTAAATAGGAACTGATTTCCCTCAGAGTGTCATATTTGTTGTTGCAGTGTCTTTTAGGCTAATTCCTTTCCCATTAGCCAGTTTTGGGTAATTTCCATTACCCAGTTTTCCATTACCATTTCCCAGTTTTGTGGGAAAGCATCTAGGATCTGTTGTGCCCAGAAGTGCCCCTGATGAGGGGAAGAGTCACAGGTCACATGTTCAGGAATTATTTACCAAAGAGAGATGTGATCCCAGTTTCTTGAAGATACTCAGGTACCTCTTCAGGTGCATGACAGAACCTCTTTCACAGGCTAGGCTTTCTAAATCCCATGAATATTTTAGGGAAATTAAGGCTGAGAGTGGTTAAATATTTTTCACTAGGACTTCAGATAACAAACTACCTAAATCCTATTTAAAATTCTAATGCAAGGGTTTACTGAGATGCCAATATGTTCTGTCTTTCTAACACTGGTGGGATAGATTGAACTTTTACACTTCTGCAAGGAGTTATCTGTGTGTTCAGGATGAGACAGAATAATCTTTAAACAGGATTTCCTGAGTCAATGAAGTTAACGCAGTCACAGCACAACAGCTGACATCATCCTTTCCCTTTCTCTCTAATTTCTCTCTGCCTATTTTTGTCCAAAATCATCAGAAGAATAGAAGATAGCAGGAGAAAGAAAGGCATCCTGTCCTATCACAGCAGAAATGAGATGATTGGCCTGAGATCACAAATGAAAACCCTTGCAGTGAAAATTTTAAACAAGTAAAATTCAGGGTTTGTAGCAAATACAGGTTTATTTTATTCTGCTCCATTGATCCCAGTAATATTTATCTGAAGTATCATATTTTTTCTATTCCTTGTTTCAAATAAAGTTACTTATTTGAATCAAATAAGCACTATTCAGAAATGAAGGTGGAATATGATTTTATGTTTAATGCCAGAATTTTGTTCTTCCATAGACTGAAAATTGAGAGTTCCAGCTAAAAGGATCAAAAGAAAAATGAAGCAGCTGGTGAAAGAGGACAAAGTGTCTGCGTCAAGAGCTAAAGAATGTGGCCTTCAGGAGACAAGCATTTAAATGAGAATTTAAAGCTTCAGAGCACTAAACGCTAGAGCACTTTACTTTCAAAGCAAAAGAAACCATACCTGTCATGTTACAGAATAAGATGTTTTGCAAAATAAGCAATTGGACAATGGGCGTAGGTGGTACTGATTAATTATTTGTATCTGTACTTTACTTATCCTTTGTTATCAGTCTGTACAAATGCTGAAGGTCAATAACCTGTATCACAGGCTGGAAAAAAAAAAGAGATAAAATTAATATAAAAATGGGTATAATGAAGGGCATGGTGTGTACACTGAGTAAATGGAATCTCAGCAGTGAGGTCCGAGTTCCCACAATTTTCCTGCACATTCACTGTCATTTCAGCATCAGACTGTTGCAACTTCCTCTTATATTTGACACATCACAGCCTGGATACATGAGCTAGAATCACACTTACATCTCCTACATATAGAAAGAAAACATTCCAAATGTCAGGATATATATATACACTCTAAATTGTCCTTTTTATGGTAGCAGCTCATGTCTCTTACCATCACCTTTTTGTGGCATGAGACACAGTGTATATTCTCATTGATTTAGTGTTGGAGATAAGACTTGTGTAATCTTCACTTCTTCATCTGCCACTGTCTCCTTGCAGGGTCTTAAGTCACATGTTTCCCTTGGTGCCTCAGCTTGTCCATCCAAAGAAATCAGTGGAACAAGGAAATGTGCAACAAACACAACAGAGGCATTTCAGAAGTAAGGAGAGAATGTTCACTCATGAGCTGGAGCAGTCCAGCATTAAATAGAAAGTTCTGCAACAGAAGATCTTGCTCACAAAACAGGGGTGTAAAAGACAGGTACAGTAAATAATTATGTGTGGTGGAAAATCTGATTAGGAAGGACACTTGATAAGTTACTAAGGGACTTGGCTGATATGTCCTCCCTCATCAAGAAGAAATTCTGCTACCACATCAAAGTACTTAAGCACTGTCCTTGAAGGAAGAACTGGGTTCTCTCAGTGCTTTGTTATGCTTATTTCCTTTTCCTTCATGTGGAAATATGCCTTCCTTCCACTTAGAGCTTCCTGAGGGCTGTGAACTTGAGTCAGAGCAAAAACTGTTGCAAAGAGCACAGTCTTTCCAGCAGAAAAGCACCAGCACATTTTGTACAATCACATATCCTAAAGGACATATTAAATTTGGTGTTAAAGCTCTGAGAAATCTATCTCTGACTGAGAGAAGAGAACCACTTTTGCCATGCCAAAATTGCAGGAGAACTACAGTGATAAGTATTCCTTTTGTTTTGTTGTTGGTTTAGAGACTCCCAATAATTGAATGAATATATCCTTTCCTTACCTCCTTTGACCACCTTTGCTTCAGCATCGAGTCCTAGTGAAGACCTAAAGTGTAACAACATCACAAAAAAAGAGAGAGAAAGTCTGGGGTAGGAGGAGGAGAAGAAAAGGCAGGTGTGGCTTGACAAGCGATGAGGAAAGAGGCTTTCAGGATACAGAGACTCAGGACAGCTAAGCTGACCCTGTATCCCTGAGAAACAGGGAAATCCCACACCAGGCAGGGAAAAGCATTGCTGAGCCACTGGAGCACACAGGAGCGAGCAGCAGGCACACTGGCATTTCAGAACAGGCAGGCTGAAGTCATGAGAATGTGAAACACCATCTGAGAGCAGGCATTCTATACCAAATGCAAGGAAATCTCCATGGAATCAGCTCGGAGGCATGTCAGGAGCATGACCAACAGGGCTGGCCGGAGTTCAAAAGGCTCCGCAAAAAGCCTCCAAGTGTTGTCTCACAAGTCAGTGTTCATTAGAATTCCATGATTCCCACCCACCCCTTTAATCCTGAAGAGGTGGCCTCTAGCACCTACCAAGGTCACAAGAGCTCTGCATCATGATTCCCTTGGGAAGGGCTAGCTTGACAGACAAAACCAAAACCACCACCTGCTTGCTGAAGGTGGTGCTACAAATCAGTGCTGGACCCTACAGGGGTCTTTAACTATTTTAACTGAGAGTTAAGTTTAACTACTAACGGAGAGTTCTCTCAGTGTTGTACAACAAGGAGAGTTGTTCATTCTTTCCTGTTACCAGAATATTGTCACTGGGCAGCCTTCACAAACCAGTTGAAGTAAATTAACTGAACCAGAAAAGTGGCCCTGGCAGCATCAGGAGCACAGCAAATCACTGAGTGCTTTACAGCCCCCATTTGATAAGTAGGGTGATTAAAGCATTATACAAATGAGAGGCAAAACAAGTTGCTGGGCACAGCTCAACTGCAAGCAAGGCTTTCTGAGCAGGTGGCATGGTATCAGATAAGACAAGGGAACAAGTAAGTCAATATGTAAGGCTAGATCTCCATAATCCATCCTAAAAGTGCTAGAATACCCTTCCCAAGGCCTGGATCCCCATTCCTTCTTAATAGCAAATTCTTGCATTGCTAACACTTTTAGAATAAGCTTCACAGCACAGCGTGTTTCTCCTAAAATGCTGGGCACTAATATAAAAAATGCCACGTCACAAATTCAGCTTCTCCTGAATAAGCAGTAACTTTACACAGGAGAGCCCCACAATTTTGAATAATTGCTTGAGACAAGAGCTGAATGAAAATTGAAAGCAACTCCTTCTCAGGAGAAATAACTAAATAAACCTTTGAATACTCTCTTCATTCTCAGGCTGTAGGAAACTTTAAAAAGTGAGAGACTGGAAAGGAACATTCACCTCCAGCAAAAGCAACCACTGGTGGATTCCAGAAATATGTATTTAATTAACTCTTTTCCCTGGAGTTAAAAAAAGCTTTCAGAGTATGAAGCCATAACCAGAGACTAAAAAAAGACATCTTCCACTCAACACTAATGCCCAAGGCTTTATCTATACTAATATAACCTTTGATTTTCAAAAATGCTTTTGGACAAACAAGTCCTGCTAACTTATTGGGAGAGTATGACATGTACCAAATTCAATTCCCTGGATGTCCAACCCTCATAACTCAGCCAAAGATGCTCTGGTGCAAGACCCTGAGCATTCACCCCTTCCTGGTGCTTCCTGTTTCAAACAAGAATGTTTTCTTAGGTACAGTGCTCTTAACTCCTGCTAATCAAAAGGACCTTAAAAGATCACTCTGAAGAAAAATAAAAACCACACAAACAAAATAGATAATAAAACTGGATTTGAATATGGAAAAGATGAGATTAACTACATACAGAGCCTGAAGTAGTTACCCTACAAATTGTTGCTTCATGAACTGTCATTGCTGCTGATGTTTTGCTTCTGACAGAAAGGGCATTGAAAAAATGAAGTGGTGTCAGTAGAACAGTTCAGCAATGATTTTAAAGGCAAATACAGCCACATGGTCAGATTCAGGCGCAACTGGAGATGTTTTCTATATTTTGGAGATGGGCCAGGGTACCAGGACTGTGGTAAATATTTCCAGAGGGATAAAATTCACAATTGAATTGAATTGAAATATCAAGCAAATGAGGGACTGCAGTGTATAGATCCAAACCTTTTCCAGGCACCTCTTACAGGGAGGATCAGCCATCCATGTAGACAATGCAGGGACATGGAAGGACTGGGATGGACCCTCAAGCAGGAAGGTTGCCAATATTTTGAGAAGCCAGCACAGGATCTGTCCTTTCTCTGCTCAAGCTGCTGTGTGCCTAGGCCTGTTAGTGCACGAGCACTAAAGTCACTGCACATTTTTTTGGGACAAGGAGGAATAAAACTATTACAACACTACAGGAGATTGCTGGTTGTGGAGTGGCAGCCTTCTGTAAACACAGAGAGACAGGATCTACCCTTCAGGATTGCACACATGGGATTTAGTGACTTTTGGTCATTTTTGACACCTTGTGTCATTCAAACATACATTGCTTTGAAATCAAGGAAGGAGCTTTCTCAGATGTCTTACTGCCCAGCCACAAGTTCCAGGTTCATTGCTGAGCATGGCTTCACAGCACAAGTTACAAAGAAAGTCAAAGCAGGTGTCTGGAGATTCATCCCTTTCCTGCCTTAATGACCCCAATTCTCTCACCCCTCACAATGACACCACAGTTACTCCAATTGCCCTTCTATCTGTACAAAAATATTTTCTTTTCCTCAGCCATGTTGGAGGCTGCCATTTGCATGATTCACCTGTTCTCAGCTCATCCTAGCTCCAGCAGTACTGTTTTTCCTGAGATTGGCAGTGTACAGAGATCTAGCTGTGCATAACTATCAGCAGACACAGTCTGGCAGCTAGAAAAGAGCTATAAAATCCAAAATGTCCTGTTCTTCTCCAGCAAAAGGGGCAAAAAGAGAAAAAACATCTATTTATGGCTTCCAACTGAAAAGGTCAATGAAAATAATCCCATTTGCTTTCACGGATTTTGGAGGAGATCCACAGATTTTTATTTTTAGGTATGAAAGGATCTATTGCTGGTTGCTTAAAATACACCATGACTGACTCCTCATCCACGGGACAATGTTTCTCCCTTGCCTTTGTTGCTCTTTGATAATCAAAGGTCCTTTTGGATTTTTTTTTTTTCCCAGAACACTCTTGTTTTCCCCACCACACACTAAATACTTTGTTTAGAGAGGTTTTTTGGAACAACATTTCTTCCCCTTCTCCAAGGAAAAAGGCTTCAGTGTCCCTTTAGAGAGCCCTCCCTTGTGTGACTGAGCAGCTGAGCCTTTACCCATCCTCTGGCCACATTTCTGAGTGTCAGACAATCACAGAATCATGGAATCTTCAAGGCTCGAAAAGACCTCCAAGATCATCAAGTCCAACCTTATTCACAGAATACAGCAGCAGTAATGTGCTCTGCAAACCACAATGTCTAAAAAAATTTGCTGCCTTGCTCAGATTGCTCACTGACAGGAATCTCCTTGGATTTCTGGGCTGGATCAAACCCACCAGGTCATTTGCACTCCAAACAACTGAGAGCCTGTTTTCTTTTCATTAGCTGTTCCAGGAATTTGTTTTGTACTGCAAACAACACAGACAACACACGTTATCCAAAAATCTCTTCCCATATGGAAGAATGTACTTTTCCATTCCAGTGTAAATAAGGTGCTGCTGTGGGAAGTCCCCCGAGGCTTTAAATCTAATCCATATTCTGCCCACTGGGGTTATTTGGCCAAATAGAAATTAGACACCCTGGGACATGAGCCCCCAGGACATCTCAGTAACAACTGAAAGGATTTAAAGATTTGTCATAATTATGGTGGGCAATAAATAGCTGAGCAGAGTGGCAGATTTCTGTGGGATAGGGAGCGACCCCATTGGGAGCTGCCCATGATTATGTGCCCTATTCTTCCCCTTTTCAGCCTGAGCTTTTATGTGCACCAAGAAATTTTATGAATCAAATACCCTGTTTTGATTAAAACTGCACAAAAAGTGAAAACACAGTTTATCCTAAATTCATTTATTCCATTCTGGTGAAAACAGATAAACCAAATATTAAAAAAAAAAATATAAAAATATTATACAATGCACCAGGGTCTTATGACTGGAGTAAAAATATCTTCAAGCATCCTTCCAACTGAATTGTGCTGTTTATGCTGTTAGCAGAGACAAGTGTTTAGTTTCCATGCTACTCAGGGTCTGTGGATCAGCCTCATTTTCAACAGTGGCTATCATTCTTAAGGAAATATTTCTTTCTTGTACTGCCAAGCTGAAGTCAAACCAGCCTTCCAGCACTTCAGTATGTAAAAATGTGTATTTATTCTCCCATACACTTTCTGTCAGACTGCATTCCTACAGCCTGAGAAAACAGTGCACAAGCTAAATAAAAGATAACACAAAAATAATTTCATAATGAACTATTAAAAATCTTTTACACTGGCAACTACAGTGAAGAATTCCCTTTCAATAAGAGTATCAACTCCTTTTCTTATTAAAGAAGTTCTGAGCTCTAACCAATATTTCCTTGAGTTTTGAGTTGTGTTTTGCTCCTGATGGAGGGATCAGAGATGCAGTTATGAGTGAGCAATTCTTGACAGCTTTCAGGGATCTCAGATACAAGTCAAGGGAGATAATTGAGTCTGCTCTGAAAGGTGATAGGACAGCTGGATGTTACACAGAAAAAAAAAATGCTCTGATTAAATGAGGACATCTGGTCAGCTTCCTGTGGGAAATTATTCTAATTTTAATACCAATAAAAGCAATCCAATATATCTAGAAGGTTGACCCTTTAAAGAGCCAGACACTGAGCGTTGAAGGCTGGGGGTCATCTCAAAAGGAGATCAGTAGCAAAAGTCACTGCCAAGGCCAGGGAGTAAGACATGATCCCAGCAAAATCCTGCTTGCAGGATTCAATTTTTAATGATGTCCCGATCTATCTAATTTTATGGGCACTGCACTCACAACACCGAGAGGCTGCCAAGGTCCCACTACTTGGTGGGACATTTAAGGAGAAAACAGCAATTCCATAGGGACTGATACTGCAACATTTCCTTTCAATAGGATAGTATTGATGGTGTTGCTTCTTTATAACATGGATGACCCTGGCTTCCTGCTTCCTGCTCCCACTGGGAAGTCCTCAGCAGTACTTGGAACTTCATCCAAAAATAGATTACACTGTAATTATATTATTTATATTTATGCCAGAACTGCTTAGAATGAAGGGAGTGTTAGAGAAGATTGGCTGTAATCGCCTGCTATTGGCATTGTTAATTATTATTGAGTGGCTGTAGTCCACAATAAGAGAAGTCATGTGAAAACAAGAAAAATCAACAGGAAAGTTAGTCAAGAGGAAGAGCTGTTCTTTCTAGCACACAGACACGACAACAAGGCACATTATGAACTGGAGCCATCTCATACTGCCTGTGGGTGCCCTGCCAGTACTCAGAGCAAAAATAGGACTCATAACACCAACATCTGACTTTCAAGACTCAAGGCTGCAAAGGCTTCTGCTGGCAGCTGCAAAAAAGATACAGAAATAAATATAAATATATAGCTGAAACAGAGGGGAAAACAAAGGAGAGTCTCAAGGACACTGAAGTACTCCTCATGCCTGGGAGAAAAACTACGTATTTTGAAGAGGAACTTTCTGGATTGTTGTAGAGCTGCAGAACTATCACCACTTACTAGCACCAGAGATATCCAGACAGAAGAGAGAGGCGATCCCTCCTTCAAAAAATAGAAGCATGGGCACATGCAAGTGAACAGATGGGAAAGGACTGTCAGGGTCTGTGCCTGCTGTCAGGATCAATCCAGCTAAATATCTTTATAAAACAAAATAAAACAAAACACCACCACACCACCCCCCCACCTCCCCCCCCCCGCCCCCAAAAGAACAAACAAATAAAACCCAAACAAATAAAAATAAGCTCCTTTCTGGAGCTATACTTTTATCCCAGGTTGTAGGAAAAGAAATGTCACAATGTGGTGACCAGCAGGGACATTGGGTCTTCTTAACTCAGAAACACAGAAACATGAAAATTCTCAGAAGCATGGAGCCACTGATTGAAAAATCAAATCCATAAGGAGAATGGACACAGGAAAATGTCCACAGAGCCCCCTACATAAACAAGCACAGCAAAGCAGCACGACAGGACTCTGGCTTAATTTCATGCCCTACATGTCCCATGTCCATCACCCAACTCTTCAACACCCCCCAAATCCCAAGTGTCCTGCTCAGAAACACAGGTCAGATTCTATCCCTGCTGGGCCAGTCCAAGTGACCCACGGAGGGCAGAACCTCCAGGGAACAAAGAGAGGGCCTTTGAACATCTGTGGGGTAGGAAAATAAGGAAATAAGTTTTCTAAAGGTAATAATTCCTTAGGGAATCTTTTAAACTTGTGTTCCCCCAGAGAGGTTTGGAGGCAAATAATCCCAAACCACATCTTCTGGCAAGACACCAGTTTGTTAGGTAAATAATTTTGCCTCAAAATTCCTTAGCACAAATTTATCACTGGGAATGGGAAGGATGAGAGCTAGCACTCACTGAGCAAAAGTTCAAATCTTTGGTTTCTTTCAGGGGGTGACATTCATCTGCATAAAACAAAGTATCTTGATATTGTGCATTGGGATTAGAGGACTATCACCATGATCTAAAGACAGAGCTGGGTAATTTTATATTTCATGTACTTCCCAGGAGCCCTCAGAGACTCTGGAGATGGAAAACCAATATAGCAGATACTTTGTGACTAACAAAGAGCAGAGACAAACAGCCCCCCAGAGCACACTGAATTCCTGATAAGAGGCAATTAATGCAGAAGGAACTTGGGGAACAGGCAGGGATTTTGAAGAGAGACACTACAAAAGAAACACATCTCAAATAAAAAGGGTATCAAACTCAAAGTGATTGTGAGAAGCAGGTAAGGCTCAAAAACTTGCTGAATTACATTAGTAACATGATCTGAAGGATGAGTTGCCAAGTCCGGTCAATGTGCTCAGGAAATATGGCCCTGCTTTTTATTCACATTCCTCCCATCCTTTCACAGATGAAAAGGGAACAGAAGGTATGACACCAACACCTGAGTAACATAAACAGGCTGAACAAGCTGCATCCCCCCCTCCAACAATCCTGATCTGAAAGGACAGTGAAAAATTAGGGCTCATATTTGCAACCAGTGCGCTCAGAATATCCATCACCATGGATGGAATGAAAAGACAGCAAATACTCCTGATATAGATCCTCCTTCTTCACCTCCAGAGGATAAGATGGTTTCTGATGCCTTCATCTCCTTTTCCCTTCATGAGACCTGTTAGGAAAAATTAATTCGTCTCATTTCATCATCCCACAGACCTCTTTAAGTCTGTAAAAGAGTACTTCAGATGACTCAGTCTGGAACAACAGTAACAATCACCTGCTGGAAACCTCAGACATCCTTTTTGAGAGGCCACTGTCCTGGGATAACAGGCAACCAAATCATATTTCTCCTCTAGATATGGCAAAATCCTGACTTGATCCAGAATTTTCAGTAAAAGGACGTGCAGATATAAAACAAAAATCTGGGCCAACAGATTCAGGTGCCCATGGATGCAGCTGGGAAATGGTTTCCTATCATACTCACTATTTGGTATAGTGATTTTTACTGTTTTCCTTTTTGAATTAGGATAAAAATCTAAAGATTTCAAACTAAAGATACTTTTTAACAATCAATTAGTTAGACGAAAGTGGTTTCAAGCAGGGAAATAAAGGAAAAACACAATGAAAAAGGCTCAGAACTGTTAAATCGTAGCACAGGCCATCTTAAAACTTTTAACTGACAATGTAGTTGAATTTTTTCCAAAGCTAAACTTTTCTGTAAACATCTGAGTTTTTTTAATCAGCATTTTTCAGAAATAAAGACAGACATCAGCAAATGCTTTAAAATGTAAAGCTGCCATGCTAAACGTCGAAGAAATATAAAGTGCTTATATTTAAGAATTCTCATGACAGTGCAGATGAAATGTTTCAGAACAGAGTGAGAATGAGAAAGAAGTAGAAATTTACATATTTATTTGTCAAAAACTAGTCAAACATTTTTATTCATATTGCATCCTATACAACTGTGGTGTTTCGTTGTTGGGTTTTTTTTTTTTTCTGATTGGAATTGTAATATATAGGGATATTGGTAGGGATAATTCATGCTATTAATGTATGGTAAAAAATATTGTGAAATCCAAAGCATATCTTTTGACCATCCCAGCCGGGAACAGCTGTCTGATTTAGATTCAACTAGTTCCCGGACACAAGTTAAGATAACGATCAATGCCTTAACGTAAGAATAGAAGCTTCCAGGGCAATGATCACCGGTATCCCGTTGGGAGCGACCCAAGAGCGAGCCCTGCTGATTGCATCTATCAAGATAGTCAGCAGGGCCAAACTGATACATCTGAATGCATGGCTTCCCCAGAGGCCGTTGATGCCGATGGCACACCTCTGCACATGGAAAGAAACAGTGATGCATGTGAAGAAACACAAAGGAAATTCGGAAATTCGGTGATCTTTGCCTCGGGCAGAATAAACTGTATAAAACCTTGCGGTGCGAAGCAGGGAGCGTGAACCGAGGGGGAGATTCTGACACTCGGGAGGTCAGATCCGTGTTCACCCAGCGTCAACCCCGGGCTCGACGCTGTATCTTTGGCTGTGGTGGTTTCGAAGACCAAATTTCGGTCTCACAGATAAATTAATAAATCTTTGCTAAATTTTTGATAATTTTGGCTCACGATTTGATAATTTATAACAGAATTTTACTTTGAAAGCTGCTTTTTAGAGGTCCCACCTAGTAGAAAGTCTGCAAAGATGATTTTTCTATATTGTTTTAGACACAAAATCAGTTAATTTGAAATCATTGCCCACTCAGGTTCACCATACTCAACGGTCTCCTTCCCTGGAGTCCTGGGAGGCATCTCCCATTTGGGGAAGTGTGGTGCAGGAAGGAAGAAAAATCACTCCACACTGAACATGTCAAGTTACATATGAAGAGCTTGAAGGACTCAGGAGCTCTAGTTACTTCTATATAATGTGTTCTACTTAAAGGTATGGTCTCGGAAGGACTTCACCTTTATTTTTTAAATTAGAATCATATTAAATGAAAAGACAAACTTGACAAAGATAGTGCAGACCACTGCTTTGCTCAACAGGCTGTGGCAAGCCTTCAAATTCCAGTCAGAACTGCAGAAATCCCTAACACTGTCAAGAAGTACAACTCCT
The DNA here is from genome assembly GCF_023055355.1 of Agelaius tricolor. NCBI lineage: Eukaryota > Metazoa > Chordata > Aves > Passeriformes > Icteridae > Agelaius > Agelaius tricolor. The sequence continues at coordinate 863,631 of NW_027269334.1, forward strand.
CTCTGATAGAATATACTCAAAATTTTATGAGAGAAAACCACAGTCAATTTTTGTAAGATCCATTAGAGTTCCTCTTTGTCTGGTTGACATCTGGAGGACTACAAGTTTTCCAGCTATTTATCCATGCCAGTAAATAGCAGTTTACTACTGTTTCCACCTTTAGAACTGGAGAAATCATACTTTCCACCTTTAAATCATTAACCTCTGCAAAACTTTCCTGCTCCAGCATTCAGCAGAGAGAACCACCAAAAATATATGTATGATGCCGTAATGACAACTCAGTTGATGCTACACCTAAAATCACACAGTGCAGAACTTTGTGTACCTTGCTGAGTAAAGTGTGCAAGGAAAACTGACCTTTACAATATTCTGCATTTATAAACATCTCAGAATTAGGGTGCCTGCAAATCAAAGCCAGAAGTGGAGCTCCATGTTGCAGTAGAGGTGTTATGATGCCCAGGAACTGGAATGATCTGAGAAGTGAAATCATTCCATGAAAAGAAAAGGGGCTCTGCTCTCCTAAGCAGCTGCTAAGGCTTAACTCCAGGTCTGTTGGGTATAAATAAAAGCTGTAATAGTCCTGTATTTGAGGGCTCCTGGAAGCTCCCAGTTTACAAATCCCTGGTGAGGCCTCACCTGCAGTACTCTGTCCAGCTCTGGGCTCCTCATGACAGCAGGGACATGGAGCTCGTGGAGTGGGGCCAGCAGAGGTTGAAGAGATGATTTAGGGCCTGGAGCATCTCTGGCAGGGAAAGGCTGAGGGAGCTGGGGCTGTCCAGCCTGGAGAGGAGCCCCAGCTGAAAGGGGCCCTCAGCCCTGGGTGTCCCTGCCTGCAGGGAGGGCTCTGAGCAGGGCCCAGGCTCTGCTCCAGGGGCCCAGCAATGGCACCAGAGGAACGGGCAGGGACTGAGCCCAGGAGGTTCCACCTGGGCAGGAGGCAGAACTTCTTCCCTGACCGAGCACTGAACAGATTGTCCAGAGAGGGTGTGGAGTCTCCTCACTGGGGATATTCCAGACCTCTCTGGACACAATCCTGTGCCCTGTGCTGTGGAAGGGCCCTGCTGGAGCAGGGAGGTGGGTCCAGCTGCCCCACTGTGGTCCCTTCGTGCGCGTTTTCGGGGTCCGGCTACCTGCTGGGAGCCGCGAATCTGGGTGGGTGCCAGCAGGCCCGCTCCTCGGCGTGTGTCACCGTGGAGAGATCCAGCCGCGGTCACGCACACGCAGTCCCGGATGTTTAAGATGGCACAGCTAGACAGAGAGGTCTCGGTGACTCCAGTATAATTCCAACAGGCTTTTTAATACCGGGAAGTCTGAGGGTGCCGGTGGGGAGGGAAAGAGTGGCACAGCTCTGTCGAAGGGTACCAGAGCTGAGGTGCTGAGCCCCGAACCGGGGCTGGAATGGGGTTTATAAAGGGGGAAGGAGTAGGTGGGCTCGGGGGTGCCCTTTGACCACTAAGAAGGGGTTACAGAGGTGGTCTTTTAGTGAGGTGACTGGGGTACACTAACAGGGGAATGGGGAGAGGGTGGTCTTTAGGGGGAGGTCCAATGGAAACGTGGGGAACTGGGAACTCACTGGAACAAAAGGTATGTTTTACTTATGGTTGATTGCTTTGTCCCAGGGTGTCCCAACTTCATAATCTTTGTCACCTCCCCCCACAGCTTCCAGTTGGAGCCATCTGGGGATTCTGTGAAGCTGCCCAAACTGAGAATCTACACAGACAACTTGTTTTGCAAGGAAAACCAGAAGCTTTTTTTTGACTCTTCAATCTCTATCAAAGAAAAAGGGGAAAAAACCCAAAAAACCAAAACCAACCAAACAAAAAACCCCCAACAACAACAAACCCAAACCAAACAAACAAATAAAAAAACCCACCAAAACCAAACAAATCCAGAGAAAATAAAAAGACCAAATAAACCCAAAGGAAAGAATAAGACCATAGCTATATATACACCAATGGCCTACTACAGTGTAGTGTAGTGCCCTTTGTATCCATTAATGGAGTGTTTTTTTAAACTCAGTCTGCTGCAGAATCGTATTTCATCTACTTCATGTCTTGAATAAAAACAGAACCAGGTTAGCATAGCGCAGATGGAGGAGGAAGAACACCTAGCAATGCTGAACACCTTCATATGGGTGTTTTCACACCCGGAGAAAATGTTCAATTATTTTTGGGGCAAGTTTCTGAAGGTAAAGGTGCTGCCTGTATTCCCTGTCCCTCTGAGGCAAGAGATCTCCTGTAGAAGCCCAGAATAGAAGTAATGTGTCTTTCTCGAACATGAATAACTGGACAGCTGTGGAGCCAAGTGAGGACTATTGCTAACGCGCTGCGAGACAGAACTAGATGCTCTCTCTCCCTGCCTCCCTCCTCCCTGCTTCCTTTCCTTTCTTCGTTGCCCCCTCCCCTTCCCCTCCCCTCCCCCTCCCCTCCCCCTCCCCTCTCTATCCCTATCTCCCTGCTATTTCCCTCCCTTCCTCTCTCTCTGCCCCCTGCTCCTTCCTCTCTCTCTGCCCCCTTCTCTTCTTGCCTTCCTCCTTGCCTCCTTCTCCACCTCCTCCTCTCTCTCTCTCTCTCTCTCTTCCCTCCCTCCTTCCCTCCATCCCGACACCGGGAGATGGCGCCGGCTGCCCGCGGTAGTGGCGGGTCCCGCTGCTCTCGCTGTTGCTGGGGGGGTGCCATCGAGCCCAGGGCCGCGCTGGGAGCAGCACGGCCTGGCCCGCCTGCGGGATCCCTGGACACGAGCGGCGTCTCCCCCCGGCTGTCGGGACCCGCCAGGTTCCGAAGGCCCCCGGAACACCACGGGCTGAGCTCCGGGATGTGCGCACGGGAACGCCTCACGTTTCTGCGGAAATCCTCACACGCCAACCTCGAGCCTGATGCGTGTTCCCAGCGCAGAAGTTCCCCACGCTGCTGTAACACCGGCTCTTTCTCCTTGAACCAAAGCCCTAAATCGGGGATATGCATATTTCCCCACTTAAAACCCATCTGCCACCTTCCTCCCTTTTCCTGCACAGGGTCTGAACCTGCTCCTCCTCCCCACACATCCAGCCGTGCGAGACCCTGAGCCCGCGGTATAAGCTGTGGTATTTATGCCTAGCCAGCCATGCTCCGAGCCCTCAGGCCAGCTTGTGCATCTGTCACCCGCTCCTAATCCTGTCCAAGCCGCCCAGCCTGGCTCCAGCAGCCACAGCTCCGGCATCTGCCTCTCGGCATCGGGATGCCCCACGCCCTCACGGCAGAGACCAGCAGAGATGGGGCCAAAACCACCCACGGTCTCTCAGCCCTTTAAGGGGAACACACCCTGCACATCAGCCCGACCCTCTCGACATGGTGGTGTGTGGATCACAGTACAGGAGAGGGGCCCAGACCGAGGTCAACACAGCTGAGTGGCCCTCCAGCTCCTCAGGCCGCAGCTTGAAGTAACTCCCCACCTTTCTCCCGTTATCTGACCCCCTCTTTTAGCCTTCTCTTTGCTCCTCATGGTGTGTAAAAGACAAGGAGAGGGCTGCAAACCACAGAACCCAGCAGGTTTGTTTCAAGCTGTGAGGAAAATGAAAGGCTTTGACTTCATTATTGCTGAACTCAGGGAGTCGCTTTCAGTCATAGAATCATCTCAGAATCACGGACTGGTTTGGGTGGGAAGGGATCTTAAGGATCATCTCGTTCCAATCTCCCAGGCACAGGCAGGGAGACCTTCCTCTAGACCAGGTTGTAATCCCTGTCAAATCCCTTTGATGGGGACCATTCCTGTGACCAAGAGAGGACAGTCGCAGGTCTTAATCAGCCTCCATTTCCTGTTGTCCATCTAAAAAATCATCAGAGTCCCCCATAGACTGGTGCGATGTCTTGGCAAAGAGGCAGCATCAGCTCCCTGATCAAGGTCGATTTGCAGTTCAGCCATCTCTGGTTCACAGGACAAACTCCAAGCAGGTCAAGGGAAAGATCCTATTTACATCCTTTTCCATGAGTGACATCTGTGCTGAGTTGAGGAAAGGAGGAAAAACTGTGGGTTTAACACCCTAGAATCATGGAATGGTTTGGGTTGGAAAGAGACCTTAAAGATCATCTCATTCCATCCCCCTGCTGTGGGCAAGGACACCTTCCACAAGTGCAGGTTGCTCAGAGCCCCATCCAACCTGACCTTGGACACTTCCTGGGATGGGGTAGCCACAGCTTCTCTGGCCAACCTGTGCCAGGGCCTCACCACACTCACAGGGAACAATTTCTTCCCAATATCCAATCTGAACGTGCTCTCTGTCAATGTGAAGCCATTCCCCCTTGTCCTGTCTCTCCAGGCCCTTGTCAAGAGTCTTTCTCCACCTTTCCTGCAGGCTCCCTTCAGGCACTGGAAAGCCATAATGAGGTCACCCCAAGACCTTCTCTTCTCCAGGCTGAACAATCCCAATTCCCTCAGCCTTTTCTCCCAGCAGAGCTGCTCCATCCCTGTGATCCCCATGGTGTCCCTGCTCTGGACTGACTCCAGCAGCTCCCCCCATCTTTCCTGTGCTGGGATCCCAGGGCTGGATGCAGCTCTGCAGGGGGACTGAGCAGAGAGGAGCAGAGGGACAGAACATATCTTAGTATATAATAAGATACAATAATATCTTTATAACAAGTTCTTAAGACAATCTTCACTTTTTATATAGCATTAAATATTAATGTACCTGATTTTTTTGAAATCATTCATTCCACACCTTGGTATGGTGCAAAAACCCCAATAGGGTGGGTCGAGCTGTAGGGGTTCAGGGCTGATTATCTAAAGAATGTAATGGTGTTAAAATGTCTCTTCATTCTTATATGGAGGTCTAGGATTTCATAGCAAGATATGCATTGTGTTCCCTAAGAGTTTCCTTCCTTCATACAAGCACTGTCAGGCAATCAGTATTGTCTGACAGGGATAAATGAAATAACCCCTGATTAGTTTCCTGTTTGTGTATCAGCACAACAAACCGTACACTTGTAGTAAAAGAGATTGTTTCGATAGCTTCAGGAAGAATATTTTAAAAAGAAGTATTTAAAGATATCGAAGCAAAGCAAATCTGTTCTCAGCATTCTCATTCCCAATTCACAGATACTTGGGTTCTCATGATTCCTCTCTCTGGTTTTTTTTTAATTCAAGCAGCATGTATCACCCTATTTTAAAAACACTCAATTAAAAAAATAAAGTTATATTTGTATCAATTTAACCTACTTTTCAGGTATTTTGACAGAGGCTCTGGGCTTAATTCAGACTGCTGCAGAAGGATTTTTGGTTTGCAAAGAAAGAAATCTGCTTATGATAGGTTAAAACAAAGGAGATAGGTCAGACTAGTCTGACCAACTGCCCCTTTAATCAAATATAAGCTCAGTTTAGGGGATTTTTTAAAATGAATTTATTCTGATCCCTAAGATAACTTGGCCCAAGAAGTAGGACGCAATATCCTTTCTACAACACTCCTTATCATTAACTATAATTTTAAATAACAACCTGGGTTATTAATATTACTTCCCATAGTAAATTCTTTCAAACAATTTCCTATCTCCCATTAAAACCAAAACAAAACAGAACAAAATGTTTTCTATTTCTTTCCAATACCATTGGCCTTCTCCTAAGTTTTGTGCCTTGTTTTGTTCTCCAAGTTGGAGATTCTTGCAAATAGGATTGTGCAGTTTCTGCTCTGAGAACCATTCCTGCATTTTTCCCTGCATTCATTTCCAGTGAGGAAAGATGGATCACAGACTTTTCAACAACTGGGAGATGGAGGAGACAGGAGCAGGAGAGTGGCTGAAACTGGAAAGGGAAGAAAGTTATTGCAGATAAAATGATGGAAAAAAACAGGAAATAATTTGGCTGAACTGCAGATGTTTGGTCAATGGTTTGACTCGATGATGTTTTGGGTGTTTTCTGACCTAATGATTCTCTGAAAGACTGAAAAGCAAGAACAAAAGGCAGAGAGCAACATGGAGAAAGAGGAAGACAGACATTTTTAGCCTTCCACAGAATCACAGAAGTTTATTCCTAGTCAGTACTTAAGCTCTTTGTTAAAAGCTTTTCCATCTACTGCTGTAGCCAAGCTGTAAATGAGGACATCCAAAAGAAAAGATGGGGATTGTTTCTGGAAGAGAAAGAGAACAGTTTCTGTTGGATTTCGTGCCAAGAAAAATCATGTCACACCATTCAATCCCTCAGTTAAAATAGACACATCACACCAAATCTGGAGAAACTGTTTAATTTTGAGTATTATGAATGAAAAATAAAGGGAAAAGGGCCCATATGAGCACTATTCCAGTATTGTCTGGGTTTGTGTGCTAACACTGGATCCTGCTAAAACTTGCCTGAAGGTGGAGTGCTCAGGTGCAGCTCAAATCCCTGGGACCAGCCAGAGCTCCAAGCTCTCAGAGACTCAGCACTCAAAGCCACCTAGACAGTTTTTGAGTAAGAGCTAGAATTGTATATTAGATACACAGAAAACCACCAGTGCAGAAATTATCACAGTAAAGGCTGGTGAAGAAAAACAACAGCACCCTCCAGAAATGTGGGCCTGCCCCTAAACATACCATTTTCCCTGAGGAAAAATAAAAAGCTTGAAGAAAACAGGTACTTCCCAAAAATTTTTTTCATGTCACTTAATGAAGGTGCAGGCCCCTCCCTTACACTGACAGTGGCTTGCTCATTGTCCTCCTACAACCATTTTATGTTTAGCTGTACTGACATTCTAATTTGCTGCTAAAAAATAATAGTGATTAAGTAAATAAATAAGATTTACCTGTCATGTTAGTTTCACTGACATCATGATCAAACTGACAGATAGTAGGTTTAGATTGGATATCAGGAAGGAATTCTTCCCTGTGAGGGTGGTGAGGCCATGGCACAGGCTGGCCAGAGCAGCTGTGGCTGCCTCATCCCTGGCTGTGTCCAAGGCCAGGTTGGATGGGGCTCTGAGCAAGCTGGGCTAGTGGAAGGTGTCCCTGCCCGTGGCAGAGAGGTAGAACTGGGTGAGTTTTTAAGGTTCCTTCCAAGCCAGGCCTATGATTCATTAAATTTCTTTTGCATGATTTTTCTTCCTCAGAAGGACACAATTCCTGACGATCTCCATACATATCTACAGATTCAGGACAATAAATGACAAAGCCATCACCTGAAGTCACAAGACTGAGCCAATCTGACTTCATTGCTCTGAAAACTGCACATGCTGGCTCAATCTCAAGATATGCATGTACATTATTTATCTTGGTTGAGATTCAACTCCTGCCCAGAATAAAAATACTAAAAAAATTGGCCAAACATGGATGTAAGCATATCAGCTTTGATACTGGGCACTGGATTTTCCTAGAAATTAATCCTCCATTAAAGCAACAGATGGCCCCTGTGTTGTTCCAGGGGCTCAGGGCACACATGAGGGGCTGGGTGACTGATGGACTTATGAATGACTGGGTCTGCATAAACCTTAAGTTGGATTAGGATAAGCCCATGCATGTCAGAACTGGTTTGCAGTATTGACATTTCACGTCAGCTTTGTGAATCCAGTCTTCTTTCAGCCCCACACAGGGCTGTGTCACGTGGAGGGGACAGCGTAGGAATATGTAGGAATAAACACATTCTGGCAGCTTTACTGACTGCTTGGATGCTCTCACCAGCAACAAATGAAGTCCCTGCTGATTCATCCTTTAAATCAGTGACAGCTACTTAATTAACAGGACCACAGCCAAGCTGCTTAGGACTAGCACTGACCCTTCTTAAGAAAAGGAAAGTTGTGCAGCACATTTTGAAGGGCACCTCCCAGCAAGCCCAGATTTTGGGCGAGCTAGGTGAAGAATGGTAGCAGAGAGAAGCACAAGGTTGTGCCTGCACTTACAGAGCTGGGAAGGACCATCTGAGCACAGGGGGCTCACAGCCCTCTCCTACCTGACTCCATGAGGCACACAGATATTCCTTGGATAATGCCATGACCTTACATGGACTCTCACAATCAAAGTGCTGGCTGTTACCCAAATGCTTTCACAGTCCAAAGAGCATCTACAAGAATTATAAAGGGTCAGTAACATGCTCTCCAAAGACCATGACAGCCTCTGCTATGGACAATTAAACCCCCCTCCCTTGCACACCTTTAAAAAGTTTTCACCTAAACAGTTCTTAAATGACAGGTTCAAAACCTGCCAGCTGCACTAAAGCTGCACTTACAGGTATAAGTTATCCAGGTTCCAAGGATACCTCATTGAGGGGCGGAAAATTTCTGGGATAGCCTCACAGGAAGGATGTGCAGCTGCTGGAGCCTGTCCAGAGCAGGGACACCATGGGGATCAGAGGGATGGAGCAGCTCTGCTGGGAGAAAAGGCTGAGGGAATTGGGATTGTTCAGCTTGGAAAAGAGAAGGCTATGGAGTGACCTCATTGTGGCTTTTCAGTGCCTGAAGGGAGCCTGCAGTAAAGATGGAGAAAGACTCTTGACAAGGGCCTGGAGTGACAGGACAAGGGGGAATGGCTTCACACTGACAGAGGGCAGGTTTAGATTGGATATTGGGAAGAAATTGTTCCCTGTGAGTGTGGTGAGGCCCTGGCACAGGCTGGCCAGAGCAGCTGTGGCTGCCCCATCCCTGGCAATGTTCCAGGCCAGGTTGGAAGGGGCTCTGAGCAACCTGGGCTAGTGGAAGGTGTCCCTGCCTGTGGCAGAGGAGGCACTGGAATGAGATGATCTTTAAGGTCCCTTTCCAACCCAGGCTATTCTGTGATTCTAAACCTCAGCTCATCTTACAGTCCTAAAAAGCTTCTGTGTTCATGTGAAAGTTGTATACAGGCCAATAAAGTGCATAAAAATTCCCCACCACTAATAAAAGTCCTCCCAGTCCATTGCAGAAGCAGCTGTTCTGGGATGGATGGGGTCAGCAAACACAGGGAAGAGGCCAGAGTGGCACAATGATGTTTGCCAGGAACGTGATTCTGCATTCAGCCAAACACTTGTCAAGATCAGTAAAGGGGGAAAAAGGAGACCTTGTCTTGTTAAATTTACAACTGTGGGTAGAATGAAAACAATTTGCTTCAAGATATTTTGATTCAGTCTTTTAAAAAAGCCTAATATTTTAATACTTGTGCTTAGTATGGCTTTGAGAGAGGCTCTGATGATGGTAATAATAAAAAGAAAGAAATTGTAATAATTTTCCATGCACCAATGTTTAGCTGTTGCTGTACTTCATGAAGAAAAGCACAGAGTTAACCTCAGCTTTTATTTCCACAAGCACAAATATGCCCTGCCTTGCTCCCTACCTTCTTTTTCTCCCTGTGCTTATAGGGCAAACAGGGAGGGGTGACCGAGAAGAGAACCTTTTCCCACGAAATTCTTTGCCATAAAACACAGAATCACACTTTCTCCACAGCTGGAAAACCAAAAACCACCTCCAACCATCCCTGTACCATCTGCACTCCCACAACTCCACATCATATTCCTCCCCAAGAACAGAAGCTGGATTTATTCCTTTTCCCCATAACTCTCTAAAACCCTATAAAATCCTGGCCACAGGTGTACACAGAGCACTGCCAGTGTCACTCAGAGGTTCTTGGCACCACCAGGTTCGTGGGCTCCTGCTGTGGGTAACTTGCAATGTGCCTTTCACCTCCCTGAAATCTGGGGGGAAAGAACACAGAGAACAGGTCTTTTTGCCATTAAAAAGGTGAGAAGTGCAAGCTGCCAATTTATTCGAGACAAAGGAAACAAGCAAACTGGTCTCATCTAAACTATCATAGAAGACTGATGCTGAAGATCACACAAGCACCATCAGAAGGTTAAAGCTAGTCATGCCAGAGGCCTGAAAAAAACCTGGAAATCGAGGCAAAAACTAATTAATTTGATGAACTAGCAGCAAAGTTTATTTTCACAGCAAAAACACTTGCCAGTGGCAGAACACAAACTGTCCTGCTGGCCAAAGGGAACATCATTTGGCATGAAGATAAGTTTTAGTTACCAAAACAACAAAGGATCTCCAGACCTGAATTCTGGCATCACACGACTCCCATTGCTACAGGAACAGGGGACTGGGGGACTTGTCCACACTGTGTCACAGCTGACCCCTGACTTTTACAGCCCAAGACTCTATTCCCTCATCCTGGATATCATCCTAGATTAACTTTTGTGTTGTTTGTATTTTAGGACACAGATAGTTGCTACAGGCACTTCTAGTTGGATAATAAAACATACATATATTTTTTGAGTAAATGAAAGAGGAGGTTGGGGAGGATTTTAATCAGCCCACAAAGATAAAAAGTGTACAATTTTTGTTAAAAATTGCTTATAGAGATACTTTGGTCTTTATTAATGGAAATCCCATGCACTTCAGATATTCAGGATTAAAAAAACTACTCTGGAATGTTCAGCAGTGACTTTCCGCTGTTGTATTTAACCTCCTTCACTCAGGTAATAAAGACAAGAAAATGGCCTGCAATTTAGGAAGAAGAGCAAAGCAAAGAAACTTAACAGTCCACAAACAATCCAGAGGTTGGAAATGATTTAGCTGGAGTATTTGCTGGGTGTACATGTTACACTGGAAGAAAATGAGACACAGAAAAATTTTCTGCAGTCAAGAAGGAAGAAACTCAGATAACAAACCTTCAGTTATAGATTTCACAGCCAATATCAATTCCTGCCTTTGCCTTTGCAGATATCAATTCCTGACTTGTCTGTTAGATTTCCTCCCAGTTTCTTTATTCTACCCTCTACGTCTGGGGAACGCTCCCAGTCATAATGTGTAAATAGCATTCCATGTCTTTCTTGGTGTATCTCTTTAAAGCTTACTCCCTGCTCGCTCCTTTCTAGATGAAGGACAGACAGCTGGTGTTCCATGGCTGCTGCTTGTTATACTAATCTCAATCAGTTCACAGCTCCATGCGGCCCTCCTGGAAGCTCATCTCTCCCTGGACATGCAGAGAGCTCTGGGGCAAGCAATATTTATTATTACACAAGAGCACCAAGCCTCGTGTGATGGAGTTCGGATGTCTGACATATCTAGATGCTGTCAGATAAACAAGGGAATCATTTGACACAGCTTTTGTCACTACCATTAAATCATCTGAATGGCTTTGAATAGCTCAGCAGCACAGTTATGCCATTATTTTCTTCTATTTTTGTTTGCACAAAGTGCTCTGCATTGCTACATTGGAGGCACAGATGTTGTGCTGCTGCGTTTGGTGGAGTCAGCCCCCACAAATCCAAATTTGAGTTTTTGGCAAATTTGAGTTTTATTCACTTGTTTGTAGGCTGGGATCTTGTATGGAGGCTTGAAAATACATGCACACAGCAGAAGAAAAAGAGGCAGCCAGTGTTACGAAGGCCAGACTTTGAGCTAGGACCAGGAAATCAGATCCTGGTGGAAAGTATAATGTTTGTAAATCTCGGTTTAAAAGGTTTCCCTTAAAGCTACCTTTACAGCATCCTGATTTGGTGGCATGCAGCTTCAGCCTGACCTTTTCCCTTGCTTGGCTCAGAGTTGCGTTTGCCAAGGGAGCATTTGCCCTGCAGCCACTTGTGTTCATTATGAGCTACTCATAAGCTCCTGAGCAGTAGCTGCAATCAGCTGATGGTCTGGCTAGGGGACAGTTTGCTCAGAGACAGGAGCATCCCCTTGCCTTAACATTTCTCAAGAGCTCTCTCCAAGTTTCCCACAGAGTAGTGCTTCAAAGGAGACTGAGGCTCAGTGTTGTATTGTACTAAATAGTTTATTTAGTTGTTGTTTTGCACTGGGTGATAGGAAATTTGTACTGAGTATGTGAAGCGGTCCAGCTGGAGAAAGATTGTCCTTCTCGGACGTCCCAGCTAGCTATCCAGCACCGCTAGCAGTACGGGGGGCACTATCCCAATCTCCGTGGTTTGGGACAGCACCTAAGGCAAACGCTCTGTGCTATGACAGCAGCGCGACCTTGTGGTAGGACATGGCTTGGCTTATGGCTACAGTCAGCAGAAATAAGAAGAGAGCGCTCTCCAGCTGTGGTGAATCCAAGTTTATTGGGTCCCAGGGGAAACCGACAAGCAAAGAGAATGAGGGACGGGGTTGCAACAGCTTAAAAGGAGGGAGGGACACAGGGGAGGAGTCAGTCTTTGGGCGAATAGGGTTTCAGAGGGGAGTGGGATACAAAACATTGTCTTAGGGAGAACACCAATGGGGATAACTTGAGGGTGGGGCCCCGGCCCCTGAGCCAATCACTTGATGCTCTACCTGGAAGTTTCTAGAGAGTTCTAGAGAGAAGGGTGGGAGCACTGAGTGACTGACAGGGCACCGGGGAGGGATTTGAGAAAGGGTACATTGATCTCCAAGGCAACTGGGGAGGAGTTGGGATAACTGGCAGCACAAGGGAGGGAAGGGAGAACCAGGGCAGAACCATTACATGATAGGGGGAACAGAACAGTCCAACTTATACAGACACAACACAAGAAGTATGGTATGTCATGTAGAGTATTCCCCCTCTCCCATCACATGGTCTATCCCCCATACACCCCCCTGCTATCCCCCCCTTGGTGGTCTGTTCTCTGGTTACCCCTCCCCTCGCCCCTCCCCAGTGGTATCCCATTGGCTGCGGTCCTCTTTCCCAGCCCCCATCCCCTCGGGTATAAAACTCCACTGAAGGTATGTTATGCTCTCTTTTCCACCTGAGTGGTTGCAGGAACCGGAGCGTCCCATCCCAAGCCAATAAACAGGACTCTTGTCCCCATGTGGAGAAGAGCGCTTCTCGTCTTTTATTTCTGTCTATGCAAGACCGTGTGGGCTAGGGTTTGAGCTAGCCGGATTGGACCCATACAACAGCCCAGAGACACGTGGATTCTTGCATCTCAGAGGCTCTCATCAGCCAGTTGACTTTTTGCCTGCTGGCATCACGGGCCAATTCATTGCTGAGCAAAGGAGCAGCTCCCCAGCTGTTCTGTATGTGTTGTGAGGGAGCAGCAGGCACTCACACTGACCTTATTCAGAACTGAAGGCACCATCCACCAAAAAAATCTTTACAGATGTGACTCAGCCTCTCTCCAGGAAAATCCAAACGTGTCTGGTCACACTTAGAGGAGATTCACAGCACACTTCAGAGCATAGTGAAGTCAGACCTCATTTTTCACAATGACCCACTATTAGTCTCTAGTCATATCCGCTCTCTGTATCTTTGGCTAACTAAGGGGTTAAAGGAAAAGGGCTGCCAGTATCCAATCCATAACACTGATATTATACTTGGAGCACCTTTTAGTGAGTGCAGGGCCTTCAAAACAGCTGCCATTTAGAAATGTACAGTCATGATTCAGTGCAGTGTTAAAAAAAGAGGCCCTTTAACCACTAGGTGCCTATTGAGAAATGGAAAGTTTTGGTTCTACTTACATTTTGCTCATAAGAAGAACCGCTCTGCAGAGTAATGAAATCCCTCCCACGTGCTATTGCCAAGGCTTTTAAAAACACTGCCAAGGCTACTTATTTTTTACATTAAACAATTTGTGTAATCTTACTGTGGACAAACTGAATCTTACACTGACTCTGTGCAGAGGATGACTTTGTCTCCCAGCAAAAAGCCAAACAAGCACAGAGGGTAGGAATATCTTTCTCACACCTAAGGATTCAGAACACAGGGTTGATGTGGCCATAGTAGATGCAGAAGCACCCACAGTATCACTGGATGGGAGTTCCTTGTAGGATTATTTTTTATTCAAAACCCAGAATTAAACAAGGAAGGCTTTCTGAGAGCAAAGAGGACACAAATGGTAAGTCCTCTGGCCTGAGAGTAAAATGTGGCATTTGACTTGAGATGAAATTTGCAGAAAGAGGACTGAGGGACACTGTGCTCACACACAATGTTAGAAAACATTCTCATTTATCATGTCTGTGGTTGGAGCATGTCTTGCTCAATCCCGTGCTGGTTGACAATTTCCAGCTCTTGTATATTCTCTTAGCAGTGTTTTTCAGCTCAATTCAACACCTTCTCTTTATAGATTATTTTACCATTTTGTTCTCCTTATCTCTTTCTCTTAGATTTCCTTTTCACTCTCTCAAAAGCAGCACATTTATCATGACACTCATGTGATTTTTTTCTGCCAGTGTAGTCTGCTCCCTCTCTGTTGCTGCTGTTCACACAACCTAGTTTGGGGGCCCTACCTTCCCAGGGTCCTCCGCAGAGACAGGGGGAATAAAGGCATCCCAGACACATAATTCAAACTCCCTGAGAACAGAACTGCCCCTGCATGTACCTGTCTCTCCCAGCAGTGACTGAAGAGGGGTCTAAAGACCTTCACCAGGGAGCAACAGGAACAGAGCTGCTCTGTGAAGGACAACAAGAAACCAAAGGTGACCACAAGATTGGCAGATGGAGCACCCACCTGGCCAGAGCACTGTTCCCCAGGGCCTGAGCAGAGCAAGCAGGATGGGTGATGTCAACATGCTTATTTGATGGTGCAAACAAATCAAGATCAGCCCGGAAAATTCACTCAGCATGATGGGGCTGGGTGCTGGAACACCTCTTACTTAGCCAAAGCCACAGGTGGGTGCTCAGGCTTGGGCTCAGAGAGGTCCTGGAGCAATGAGCAGATGGTGCATGTGGGGAGACTGCAGCTCAGGGCAGTGAAAACCTACATGCTACTCAGGGCCACAGTAACCAAACAGCACTGTCAGGGGCCCAGAGGTAGGTCCTGCATCAGCCAGCCTCACTTGCTGTCCTGTGTGCTGCACCAGAGCTTCCTCGGTGGATGGCACTTGTGCTGGAAGCACACAAGTGCCAGAGCCCAGGAGCATCACCCTGCAGCTGGGGTTCATCTGGGTGTGGCTGCGCAGTGGCCGTGCCTCTGCTCTGCCTTGTGTCCCCCGTGTCTCAGTCATTGCCTGCACCTGCTGCTTTGATCTCAGCCCTGCCTCGCTGCTGCAAACATGTGGGGGGTCACAGGATCACTAAGATTGGAAAAGAGCTCAAGGATCAAGGAGTCCCACCTGTCACCAAACAACACTGTGTCCCCCAGCCCAAGAGCACTGAGTGCCCTGTCCAGTCATTTCTTGAACACCTCCAGGGATGGGGACTCCACATCCTCCCTGGACAGCCCATTTCAGTGTCTAATAGCCCTTTCAGTGAAAAAGTCTTTCTGGTGTCCAACCTGAAACTCTCCTGGCACAGCTTGAGGCCATTTCCTTTTGCCCTGTCCGTTGTTCCCTGGGAGCAGGGCCCAATCACCCCCAGCTGTCCCCTCCTGTCAGGGAGTTGTGCAGAGCCAGAAGGTCCCCCCTGGGCCTTCTTTTCTCCAGACTGAGCCCCCCCAGCTCCCTCAGCCTCTCCTGGTGCTCCAGACCCTTCCCCAGTTCTGTTCCATTCTCTAGACAGGCTCCATCCCCTCAATGTCCATTTTGCAGTGAGGGGCCCAGAAGCGGACACAGGATTTGAGGCCCCAGCACTGCCAGCACAGGGGACAGTCACTGCCATACCATGGCTGGCACAGCCAGGTGCCATTGACCTCTTGGCTATCTGGGCACAGCTGGCTTATGTTCAGCTGATTGTCTACCAGTTCCCAAAATCCAGTGCCAATCACTGGATTCTTGCCTGACCCAAGAACCTTCGTTATCATTTCACCTCCTCTCTGATGTTGTTTGGATCTGTGGGATTGTGCACTCAATGAGAGTGCTACTCCCACCTGCCTCGCCCTTGCTGCTATCTGACAGGGGAAAAAAAAATGATTTCTGGAATTCTGGAAATACCAAGCAAAGGTAATTTTGCTGGGGTTTTGTCACCCTGTCCCTGATCTTGACATCCATCTGTTCACATGGACACTCACAGAGCTACACACATCATCAACACATTTCCACGATGCTGAATACAATAATGTCTAACAGGTGAGTGTGAGGGTAGGAGTCAGGATCCTGTTTTATGGAAAACAGGAATCCTGGAGGAATAACTGAACTCCTGTGTGGGAGAGGTTGTCCTGCTGCTTCACAAGGAGAATCACAGTCTAAAGATAAAATTCATTCCCTCCGCTCTTTCTTTTCAGAATTTGCTCACAAACCAAAGAAATACTTAATGGAGAATAATAACATTTCTCTTTTTTTTTTTTTTTAAATTACACAATCTTAAATCACTACATACTCAGATAGAGTGGTTATTAGAAATGAAAGGACTCAGTTTCCAGTAAAGCCTTCATTAAATTTGGCCCATCTCAGTTTCCCTCTGAAATGGATAGCAAAAATTACGGAAGCTAAAAGAGCCCAGGTGATAAAGAGAGGCATTGGCACAGATCATAAACCAACTGAAAATGGTCCCTTCAAACCCACTGTGAGGTGACTGCCAAGGGATAAAAATCAGACCATTGGTCACCCTTTTGTGACATTTTAAATTGGCTACTTGCATCACTTTCATTGACTTTCTTTTCGGGTGCCATCACCCCCACTGATTCACAAAGTCTCATTAATTCAGGGAATGAGGTTTGGCTGCAAAAAGAGCCACCTCAGAAACAGATTAGTCATGAGAATTTGCAGGAAATAACCACAGGAAGGAACAACCCAATAAAAGCAAAGGAAAATTACATTGTGAGACATAAACTTTAAAGAATTTAGGGATTTTAGAGGAGCTGAGGTTTTAGTTAGAGATAAGCTTTATTTGAGTTAATCAAAATAAATGGGTAGGCCGTGATGAAGTTAAGAGTTAGTAGTTAACTAATAATTGACTGCTTGTCAACATAATGTTTGGTTAACTGGGTTTATAATGAAGAATATAGAAACTGATAAATAGCTTTTAGGAACATAAGACAATTGTAGGCCTCCTCTGTTCTGAAACTACTGAAGATGGGGAATGGGAGTTCTACCAATGGGTTTATTTGTCATATTTGCATTGAAAAGGTAGAATGGCCAGAACTAGGAAGACTTCATTTACTTCCTCATTTTGGGACCCCTCCCCATGAAAGGGACCACTGACCCATTTCAAGGAACAAACTACGCATGCTTAATAGCTTTTGAACTAATTACCATATGAAGTGGGGAATGGGATGTACCAAAATTATGAGTATGTATTTGTATTTTGGGTATTCGATACTTGTATAGATAAAAGGACTCTGTAATCACCTGTAAATCACAGTGTGTATCTGGGAGCTATCCCACACGCTGCCCGGCATTGCAATAAACATACGCTTTCTAACTTTAAACTGTTAGAGTCTTTGTCCATCACAGTTGGATATGGTACTAGATCAATATCCATATTTTTAATAAATCGATTGCACACTGACTCTGGGTGTACAAAACTATGCAAATCTATCTAATGCAGTGGCTGTTGGTCACATGGGAACCTTAACTCCCCTAAGACCATTAACTTTTGCATGTACATTTGATAAGGAAAGATTTATTTTTAAACAGTTTTAATCACTGACATTTGTTTCATTTTTATGATATAATTGAGGAAGTGCAGAGAAAAGGTTCCTAATATAGATGTTTTTCTATTAAAACATGTCCATCAAGATCTTCCATCCTGCCAACTGCTACTTTTGTAGCAATTAGTCCTAGTGATTTCCTAGCAGTAAAGGAAATCACTTCAAAATATGTACATACAAGAGCATATGTAGTTAAAAATATTAATAAGCAATATATTATTGTAATTATTGCATATAATAAATATATGCCAATAATAGAATGTGTATAAAGATATGATATGCAAGATCCCCAGAGGGAACAGATAGAATTATTTTCCTTGATTTTGAATTCCTAGATTTCACATTTCATAATACAGATATTAGATAATTATGATAAAGAGGATCTGGTCAAATTCCAACAAATTTCCTTTTCATTTCTTTGGGAAATATTAAAAATCACAACTAGGACAGCAAGCAAAGAAACTTGGCCTAAAGTAATGTATTTTTGCTAAAACAAAGATCAACTTTTCAACAGAATCTGGAAATTAAAATAATGTAATCTAAATGATTAAAAACAAATAAAAAGCAAAAAGGCAAAAGAGAAATATGTTTCTCTCCCTTTCGGCCTAGTAAGACCAGCCGTGGGTTGTTCCAGAACTACACAAGGGGAAGATGAACCCAGATGTGTCTTTGCTTTTATTTGAGCAAAACTCAAGAGAAAGTTACTTTTTGTTAGCAGAGGTGATTTTCCTAGGCTGTATTCCTCCACAGACTCTGAAACACCCAAAATCTGGCTGCAAATTCGGAAGAGAATTACAAACTTTCTTGGAAAGACCACCAGACTTTGAGACTTGCTGACAGTGGACACTAGAATTCCAGAAATAAAACCCATTGATAAAACTTCCAAATCCTACCCAGTGTTAGGGTGGAAAATGAAGCTTCTTTGTTATGCTGTTCCACAGGGTGTCCTGCCAAGCTCTTCCAGCTTAATGCCACTGACAACTCTAAGTAAAATATGAGGATTGAGCAGGAATGACAAGTGGCATTCACTGCCTCCTACTCCACACACTGCCCACTTCGACCTTCACAAGTCTACTGGAGTTGTCCTTATCTACAGCAGCTAAGTCCTCTTACGTGCTATTTAAATAGCAATAAAATCCCTTTTTTCACATTTTGCATTTATCCCAAGGAAAGAAATCACAGTTGATTAAAAAAAAAAAAAATCAACAAAACAATGAAAACCACATGGAAATATGCTAGGAGTTTCCTCATCCTCGAAACTTGACAATAAGCATATTTGAAACACTCATGTTGTTGCTGGGAAGGAAAGAGTGGTTTAGCCAATATTTAAAGAAATGTTTCAAATCTGAACAGAATAAAGAGGGTTTGTAGCCATGGTAACTTCCACAATCATTTATTAAAAAACTATAATATCCCTGAAGAGTTGTGACATGATGCAGCAACCATGTCACATTGTGTGGGCTGATGTTATGTCTTGAAAGCCTGAATGACTTGATGCGACCTGGCATGATGCTATGGATATTTGAAATTTTTCAAGGGAAATTCCAGTTCTAGTGGTAGGTAGAAAGAAACAAATTTTCACAGAAGGTTGGACAAGGACATACACAAATGACAATCATAAATTATTCCTTAAAATTTGTGCACTTGCAGAGTAATTTCACAGCATGAAAAGTGAAGGATAACAGAACATTGTGGCTACACAGGAAAAACTTCTTATCTGGAGTAAGTAGGCAGTGTCTAATTTTTGGTAAGCATAAAGACACCATTACTATAAAAGTGTATTACAAATTCAAATGTAACCACTGGAAAGAGATTATACTTTGGATTTTTTTTTCTATTTAGACAGTGACATTTGGAACTTTAGAGCACTAATTTAAAATGACAGCATAAAATCTTTGTGCTTTGACATATTTTTTCCTATTTTGAATTAAAATTAAGACTTGAAAATAATTTTTGAGCATCTGATCATAAAAAAAATCCTTTCTGCCATTATTACAGCTTCAGACAGTGGATCAGACTGTTCTTTTAATGTTCAGAACAAGCACAATATGTGAGATCAATCACCTGATTGCCACTTGAAAAAGTGGATAAAGTTCAGGACTGATCTGATGCCAGTAGGAGAGGAAGAGGATTCCATGGATTATTACACCCATGCATTGCAATGAGACATCTCTGACAGAGATGTAGTATTCCCAAAATAGCATTTGTCACCACATCAGAGCAGGCAATGGCTTGGTGCAGAACACTTTCTTTTAACTTAGTATTTTTTAAGTTGCCTGAGAAGTATCAAGGAATGTGAGATCATTTGAAGCCAGTGTACTTATTAACAAAATAGTGGTGAAAATCAAAAACATTGCTGCAGCACTCTCAGAACAGCTTTCTCTCCCAAAATAGAGGTACATCAGTTTTAAGAGGACTGTTTTATAAGAGAGCTCCAAGAAACTCCCCTTGAAAACTGTCTTTCTTAGAAATTTCTGTCTTAGCAAAAGTTTGACAAAATATATTTAGAAAAGCATTCTGCATGGAAGAGTCTTCACTGGCTCTGAAAGGATAATGATGATTTATTCCTTGGAGAGGTATGACTTTGAGAGTGTGGATCTATCAAATAACGGTTAGGAAAGATCATCCACTGCAGTATTGTTGGACTGGGTCCCAAAGGCCTGAGTTATCTCCATCACATCCAGGGACATTATTCTCTCTGCCCCGAGATGAGCTCCCTGCCTGTGCAATGTGTTCTCTTCATTGCAAACAGGCTGCAGAGCCAGAGCAGCAGGAAGTCACAATAAACTTTATTTCTCTTATGGACAAGTTGCCTTGTCCCAGATACTTGTCACCAGAATCACTTACGAATGTTCAATGTAGCTCAATCCATATTTGTGCTCTGGACCACCATGGGCTCATGCACGACTGGTTGGAGAATGGTGAATGAACTAATGAGTCTTTTCTTCTTTCACAAACCTCAGTCACAGTGATTTCTCTCAGAATCTGCCAGAAAATGTTTAGATCACCCAATGGCAATAGGCTCTGCCTTAACTGTCTAAGCGCTTGACCACTCCATAAACTAAAGGCAGATTTCCACTCAATAGACTTTAATAGCTAATATTTGCTTGGAGACCTTTTGTCTGCCCTCCACACACAGAACCTGCTTCATTTTGGAGATAAGTCATAAAGAGATGAGCCATAACTGAGACAGAATCTGTCCATTTAAATTTCTTCTCTTCAACATGCGGAACTGTCTAGAACATGCCACATGCTCACAGACACTGACAGAGATTTGAAACCCAGAAAGATGAAGAGAGAATATTGGCCTGGCTTGGAAGGACCTTAAAGATCCTCTTGTCCCCACCTCCTGCTGTGGGCAAGGACAACTTTCACATCCTGGCCTTGGACAATTCCCGGGATGGAGCAGCCACAGCTTCTCTGAGAAACTTGTTCCAAGGCCTCGCCACCCTCACAGGAAACAATTTCTTCCCAATATCCCATTTAACCCTGCTCTCTGTCAGTGTGAAGCCATTCCCCCTTGTCCTGTCACTCCAGGCCCTTGCCAAGAGTCTCTCTTCCTCTTTCCTGAGGGCTCCCTTCAGGCATCAGAAGGCCACAGTGAGGTCACCCCAAAGCCTTCTCTTCTCCAGGCTGAACAATCCCAATTCCCTCAGCCTTTCCTCCCAGCAGAGCTGCTCCATCCCTCTGATCCCCTTGGTGTCCCTACTCTGGCCTGGCTCCAGCAGCTCCCTGTCCTTCCTGTGCTGGGCCCAGGGCTGGTTACAGCTCTGCAGGGGGGGCTCAGCAGAGAGGGGCAAAGAGACAGAATCACATCCCTTGATCCCCTAACTCTTCACCTACTGTGTACTGAACCAACTCACTCATCTGACTGCAGCGCTGTTTCACCATTTTAAAACCAATAAATGTTTATTCTACTGTATTTTGTTTGATCTGGTTTGCAACAAATAAACCAGTTAAGTTTTATGATATGCCCTTTGAGATGTTATTTTTGTTTGGAACCTAAATTTAATGTAAATCAGTCTCTGGTCCCACCAAGGACAAATATTTTAAAAGTGCTGCCAGCCATGCCTTTTAGACTGTTGTCTCCCCTTTATAATTATTGATGTTGGCATTATACCAAGAACCCTTTTCTTGGTGTATCAATAGAGTTGTGTTTATTTTGACATTTTATTTGCTGAATAAAAAACTGGTCTCAGTCACGGCATAAGTTTCAATGGGTGCTTTCAAGCATCAGAATCCAGCATTTCTGTGCTTTAACAGCATTTTATTTCCCTGATATCATTTAGAAAATCATTCAATAATTCTACACTAAATGATATCCAGGAGGTAGGAGCTTATTTGCAATAGAGCACATTACACTGAAAGGCTGTGTCAGGTGCATGAAGGAAATGTCCTCACCCCTATCACTGGGCTAATGAGAAGGTCCCTGAGCAGGGGAGTGCTATCCCTGTAGGAAACTACACCCTCCTGACCTTTAAACGTTTTGGCCTCATAGCCCTGCTGTCTTCCTCAGGGCCTGCTCCACACCAAGCTGCTTCCAGATGCTGTAAGTTACTGAACCCCGATGAGAATTAGGCTTTCAGTCTTGTTCTTATCTGAATGCACACCTTAAAGTGTGAGATAAATGTCTGGTTTTGTCTCATGTATGGTGATGCAGTCTTTCTGCCACAGCCACCTTCAGGACATGAATTATTCACTAGAAATAATAAGAAGACTGTTACTCAATAAAAACTTGTCAGGTTTCCAGGTCCCATTCAGAGGCTAACACTAGCTTTCATCTTACAAATAATACATATTCAAATTCATTTGCTAACCTGTTATTTGGCAAAGGAACCACAGGTCACATTACAGTTAATTTATGAAATCACTTAAGTGAAACCCTACACCTGCCTTTACCTTTCACTTCTGCAGAACATTAGCAGGTTGTATCACATATCATTGCAAATGTTTTTCATTAGAACCAGCAACAAAGGTGTCTAAAGTGAAGCATAACAGCTGGATTTAAGAAAAGTCTTGGTCAACCTAATTGCAAAGGCCTTTGAAACTGGACTTTGCCATCTCAGCGCTAATTCCCGAGTCATGGTGTGTGCATTTGCATGGTGTGTGCATTTGCATGTTAGAACCCTGCTTGGAAGGCATTGCAATACCTCATCGTATCAAATATTGAAGAAACATGATCAGCTTGTGCTGCAGCATGGCCGTACCACTGAACTAACCAATTCCTCCTGTTACCTGTTTGTATTAAAATCAGGAGGCTGGAAATGTGGAAGTGTTTCTCTAAAATAATAACCACAACTTTCCTGAAGGTCATGATCATGTTCAGTCAACGTGTAAGGAAATATGAACAGGCTCCTGTGACCACAGAGACCTGCATACTCTCATTATTCCTGCACACATAGTGAAAAGTCAGAAACATCCTCAGAAAAAAAGACTGTCAAAATACAGCAGAAAATTTGCTCTGATTTTCCTCAGCATAGCTTTCATATTTCCATTAAGTGGGTAGACAGGCAAGAACTGACAGTTTGCAAGTATTTTTAACTTCCCCTTCTGTTTCTACATTTGCTGAGGGAAATTTGTCACTTTCCCCCTTTTAAGATTTTTACCTCCAGCTTTGGCAAGCTTCAAGTATAGAAAGAGGGTTTTTTTTCCCCCTTCATTCAAGGGAGTTCCAGATATTTATGGGCTTTCATGCTTCTCCTAGGGTGGTAGACAGTTACTACTCATGAAAGAGGTTAGGATCATTCTATGTTATTAGATATGTCATATTTATCAGCAAAGTTACCTGCACACTCTTCTTCTTGCTGATGTCCAACCTGAAACTCTCCTGGCACAGCTCTCATCCTGTCCCTTGTTCCCCGGGAGCAGAGCCCAATCCCCCCCAGCTGTCCCCTCCTGTCAGGGAGTTGTGCAGAGCCAGAAGGGCCCCCCTGAGCCTCCTTTTCTCCAGGCTGAGCCCCCCCCCAGCTCCCTCAGCCCTTCCTGGTGCTCCAGACCCTTCCCCAGCTCCATTCCCTTCTCTGGACATGCTCCAGCCCCTCAATGTCCATTTCCTGTCCTGAGGTTCCCAGAAGTGCCCCAGGATCTGAGGTGTGGCCCCAGCAGTGCCAGCCCAGGGGACAGTCACTGCCCTGGCCCTGCTGCCACACCATGGCTGGCACAGCCCAGGTGCCATTGGCCTCCTGCCCCCCTGGGCACACCTGGCTCCTGTCCAGCTGCTGTCCCCAGCACCCCCAGGGCCTTTTCCAGCTTTCCAGCCCCTCTGCCCCAGCCCGGAGCTGCAAGGGGTTGGTGCGACCCAAGGCAGGACTGGGCCCTTGGCCTTGTGGAATCTCAGAGCACTGGCCTGGGCCCATGGATCCAGCCTGTAAATCTCAAAATAAATTTACACCTGATGATGACATTGCTGGTAGTGACCAAAAGCCCACCATGCTGTGCCTTTCAGTAGCAGAAACATCACTACTAACCTGTCCCATATTTGAAATATCTCTGAGTTACCTTTTGGCCTCCAAACTGTCACTCAATCTCCCATGGCACAATAACATGAAATGATCTGTGATACTTTGTGCTGCCTCACCTAAAGAATTCTGAGGACCAATACATGACTGAGAAAGGCTCATGTGTCCTCTCAGATCCACTGCCACAGGTTCAGTGTCTCCACCTACACTGCTCACTAATTCTGAACAGACAATTAAAAAAAATTGGGAGGTAGCATTCCTCCTTTGGTGCTTTCTCAGCAAGTACAGATTGCTTGCTTTTCACAAGGCAAATACAACCCTAAGGTTCCCTAATTTCTGGCCAGTTTTCTATTTCTTGATCTAAAGTTGAATTTGCTCTCCAGTTTTAAACGATTGCCAAGCCTGGAATGGGCTGCCCAGAGGGTGGTGGAGTCCCCATCCCTGGAGGTGTTCAAGAACGGACTGGATGTGGCAGTCTGTGCTCTGGTTTAGTTGACAAGGTCAGAAGTTGGCCTTGATATCTTGGAGGTCTTTTCCAACCTTAATGATTCCATGATTCTCTGGTTCTGTGGAGGAGACCTTAAGGACAGTTCTTTAAAGAAGTCACGTATCAAAATGCCAAACCAAACCAACCACAACCAAATTACCAACCAAAACCCCACCACTAACCCAAAACTCAGGAAACAGAGAAAAGTCTCACTCAGGAAAGTCTCCCTGTAGGGTCACTGGAAGTCTGATACTGTACTTGTACATTATTAGATTAAACATTAAGTAATAATAAATATATTAGACACAAAGTAATCCATAATTGACTGATTTCTTCAGATACACATTTTCTCTGAAATTTTCTCCAAACTTTCTTTAGATACACATTTAATTCTGAAAGTCTTTCCTCTCAAGTGCACAAAAGAAGAAGAATGAGACTAAATCCCAGATGAAAATCTGCCTTCCTCACCCTGAAGTGAAGAACACTTTGGTAGTGAACCACAGTAGAACTTGCAGCAGAGACAACATTGCTTTGTCACAGTGCAACCCAGATGAAATTGGGAAGAGAGAAGATGGCTACAAAGAGGTTGTGCAATAGAAAACTGTTAAAACAAGCTGTTAATATTCTGGAAAAGCAATAGCAATGTGCCTGTGAATTACTTATCCATAAAAAGAGATATAATTTTAAGTAAATCTACTTGAAGTGATTTTTGTTGAATATTCTCTCCCAGGAGAAGAATTCACCCTGCCTCAACTCCACTTCCCAAACCTTAATTTTCTGAAACATACAGGAAGATTAGTGCATAAAGGAGAGACCATCTGTTTCCTTTCATCACTAAACTAAAGATGGTTTCCTCTGTGCAGAAGATTGCAGCCCGTAAGATCTTGAGACTGAAAGCGTTTGTATTTAAATGCAAGCAAGGCAGGAATCCAACAGGTCATTATTTCCTTTTAAAATGAGGGAGGGAAGTTGCATCATCAATCATTATCTCACATTATTTCAGTCTTATCTCTTTTCTGGCTTTAAGAGGCAACCTCAGGCACATGGCCAGCAGTTCAGTTTCAACCAGGATTTTGTTTTGTTTTCCTCCTGGAATACCTGGGTGACTCCTGGTATTGAGACACATTTTTAACAGACACACATGGGAACCACTGGAAAAATCCTGTTGGAAGCAAATGTGTGTTTGGTACATACTATTATGTACCAAATAATACATACATACTATTTATATGGTTGCAGATGAGCTCTTTCCTTTCCATGGGATTGGCGCTGTTAGAATTGATAATTAACACACACTCAGGAGCTAGTCTCCTTGAGATTTGATGTTCTCAACTCTCACACTACTTAATTTCATCTACAAGAAATAATGGGGTTTTGTCTCCTTGGATTGATCCATTTTTATGGCCAACATGTTTTGTAGACATGGGAAAGGCTTTTAAACATAGGCAAGCAGAAGTTGGAGCTGTCCCTCTCATGGATTGATTTCTGCAGCTGGGGAGTTGAAGGTGCTCAATGCCTAAAGTGTATGATTGAACCCATGTATCCAAGGTCCATTGAAATTTATGATGTCACTATCTGGAATTCACTGCTTCAGCCCAGAAAATAATATTTCCCTTCTTATCCATAGCTATCCCAGAACCACCAAAACTGTTTTACTCATTGAAACATTGCAAATTTGAAAAGCTACACCTGAGGCCTACATGTGATATAATTTTGTCTTCAAAATCCATCCAAATCAGGGGACTTGGAGGAGGAGGGAACGATATGACTCCACATGGACCAAAAAAGTCTCCTTACAGTGACCTGATTGCAAGCTAAAGTCTCAGAGGAAAATAAGCAGAACCATCTTACATTCCAGCTATTGCTACTGGGTACCCATTTTACAAAGTGAATTTGGCAACTATTTATAACAAAAAAAGCCTCAAAAATACCCCAAAACCAGACACCAGACTATTAGAAAGATATCAGCCCAGCTGTATGCTTAGCCTGATTGCAGGTTCCTTTCTTTACACTCAGCTGGACACTCTGAGAATGATGAGCACCTCTGTGATTACAGCTCTCCCGTGTGTTTTCCACCTATTTCACTGAGGAATAAAAACACTACAAGTGAGTCTTCCAGATTTCCTATCATGATGTTATCTGACTATCATGCCTCTTCCTAATAATTATTTTTGTATCCTGTACCCATGCAGATCTTCCTTTCAGTGGCATCCCTGAAGTCTCAGAGAGCAGAAGTCAATGTCCCTCATCCTCTTATTTTTGTCTGCCTTTCTCATTGTATTCCCAACTTTGCACCCTTGCTATTTATCTCGTGTACCCATTAGGGTCTGTATTCCCTCCATCCACTTTCAGATTAATAATATTTTAACTATTTATCTCCCAGGATTATACAGAACCTTCCTTCTCCAGCCCACGGCTGCCCTCATGGTGGGGATTTCACCCTCACAGAGGAAACCAAATAAAAAAGGAGTGTTGCCTTTGCCAAGAGCCACTTCTGCAGAGACCATTTGGAGGGCCCTGCTATCCCACAGAACTTAAATTGGAAGCTCATTGGAACCTTTCAGCAGCTCATGATTTTACTTGAAAGAGAAGAAAAAAAAAAAAACAACACAGAGCTGTTGAGAGAAGTTTCCCAAGTGAAACTCAAGTCTCAGAAGGCAAGGAAAGGAGGTTCATTTTAAAACATAAACTGCTGTAAACTATAGCACTATAAACTGCTGCTCTGGAATTGGGATAAATTTAGTATGGATTCATCACTGAGAAGTAACTTCTCCTGGTATGTGAGTTATCTGTGATCTTCTGAAGCTGTCTTCACTGGACTTTACAGAGGAATAAACAGGCTGGCAAATCTCACTGTGTACATGCTCTTGCATGGGAAAATCCAATTTAATCCCTGGAATTTCAGCTTTCCCTGTTCTGTTCTTAGCCAGGCAGCTGCTTTTAGGAAAATCTTTTATCTTCAGCAAGACAAGGAGCAAACAGTATGGACTGCATGTGATTAGAAGCAAAATTTCTACTGCAAACACAACTGCTTTGAGCTGTTTCAAACACCTGACTTATGCTAAAGAGTGTTGTGGGAGCAAAGGACAGCAGACAAGACAAAAAGGAATCAGAAATTAGAGGGCTAATTAGAGATCTAATAATAACCTAATAATAACCTTTTTTTTTTTTTTTTTGTCACAAATTCTTAAAAAGGTTTTTTGGTTTTCAAGTTTGAAGACCCCATATAGGAAAAAACATCTCCTTTGGGAGATCAACTCAGTGAGTCAAGAACTTTATATTTGCAATTTTTGTTTCCCATCTTTCAGTACTCTGCTGGCTGTCAAAGCAATGCACATTTCATGGAGCATGAAGAGTATCACTGTAGAGAAAGGGCAAAGAGCCACTGAGGTCACTGATGTGAGGGCAGATTTTGGGGTTGTAAGGTCAAGCTTTCATCATGTGGTGAGTGGTTCAATCTCTTTGGCCTGGAATCTTCTCCCACTCACCTGATGTGAACTGAGTGGACTTATCTGTAGACCAGCACTTTAACTTCTCTAAGTGTGACAAATGAAGAAAAAAGTCCTTACTTTTGCACTTTGATTGAGTGAAATTTTGTGGTCTTTCACACCCATCTTGCATTTGCATATCATCAGATAAGTGTTAGGGTGGAGAACAGTCTAAATTTAAAATGTGTGGGGAAAAAAAAAAAAAGAACTGTTGGGCCACCTTAAGCACCAGACATTAGAAGGGAACCGGGATCATTCAATCTAACTTTTACAGCCAGAGATGGAAAGATTAATTTCCTAAACTTCTGATCAAATAAAGAACAATCCACAGAGACAGAGGCTCTTCATGGGACACAATAATCTGGCAAAGTACTCAATCAGATAAAAAAAAAATCTTTTTCTTATATTTTAAGAAGAAAGGATAAGTAGTTACAACCAAGAGAAAAAAATCTCATATTTTGAAGGACATTAGGAAGGGTGAGGGCAGAATATCTTACCAATTTACCAAAGTTCAGAGACTAGGTTTTTGGGAAAGTTGGAGGTTTGGAAGATGATGGAGCTTTCGTAAAAAATGTTCACTATCAGAGCTCTGCCCTGGTGCCAGGCTGTTTTAACCTTAAACTACCTAAAGGAATGAGATTCAATCATACAATTTTATCTTAATTTATCTATAGCAAAGGCATTTCTGTGCCTCATTTTGTGACTAAGATAAATTCTCTGACTTGTTGCAACTCCAAATAACATGAGATCCAAACTGGATCAATGCTACTGAAAGAAAATTGTATTATTTCCCTGAGTTATGTTCTGTGGAATCTGAGATATCAAAATAAAATTTCAAGTACTGATAAAAACCTTAATCTTGGTTAAGCTTTTCTGGCAACAGAGAAACAAACACAAGGCCTGTAGCACCAGGCTGAAGCACAACAGAGCTGTTACCTCAATAGGGCTGGTATTTTTAAAATCCTATTCATTGTTCTTAAGTCTCTCACAAGCATCAGCTGCTCCATACTTTTCTTCCTTGTATGATTAAATTGACAAACACACTTTGAGATATGGGCTCTCATTTCAGGTATGTGAAAAACAACTGCTCACTTTGAAAATTGGAAAAGGTTTATTAAACCTTAACAAAAATAGAACAAAAGGACTACATAATGAAAAATTTGCAATGCAGGGAACTGGCCTCATGGCCGGTTCATCTTCAAGATGGATGCTCAGTGTTTTATACCCCTGGGCGGTGCATCAGTCAGCCCTGGCCCCTCCCAAAGTCTGTCAGTCAGCTCTTCTTTGCCATTTATCAGTGGAGACTGCTATCTTGTAACTTGGTTGGAGGTCAGGTGTTGCCATACTGCCCCCCCAGGCACCAAGTTTTTCCATTCCCAGCTGCACCATGCAAGGGACACATGTGCAGCCTTCTTTGTACCTGTCCTAGACAACCCAGGCTGTCTGATGGCAACAATACAGGGGCGGGAAAGGGAACCATGGGGAGAACAGAGGACATCTAAACTACACTAACATAACTATACACCACTAAAGCTTTTCTTAATATTCACACAATAGTTTTCCCTCAATTGCAAGAGCAAATAATCTCATTATCCAACTATAACAGGTATATCTGGAAGGAAGATTGTCATTTCAAGAATGGAGATTAGAAATATAAAACTACCCTCCTCACAGATCATTCTTCATATTTTCACATCACTCTTTCAGCACAGGGTTGTGTTTAGTGCAGGACCTGTTTTCCCACAGCTTCCAATGGATTGCTAGAGGTGTTTTGGGAGTACAAGGACAGAGACAAGCTCACAAACAGGCTGATGGGAATCCTGGATGGGAGCCACAGAACGATGACCACATACATCAGACCAGATCATCCTCTACAGTCAGATAAATTCACACTTATTTATTGTCAGTTTTTATCTTGATCACCAATGTGGTTTTATCAGCCTTTAACTCCCTGGAAAATGGGAAGTGTCTAATGGATTTTGAGTAAAAATGGAGCTAGTGGATAAAGTTATAAGAATGTTCTGCTGGATAACATGGTTTAGGTGACTGGAAACATCTCATCCAGAGCAATAAAGATTTGTTTCACCTTCTTGTCTGTTTTCTATGACACTTTCTACAAATAATATTATTCAGAGGTAACCATAATTTCCTATATATTCTATTCATGGCACTCTGTGCCATTTCAGCTAGGACAAAAATTGCTGGTTTATGAAACATTTCAGTTTGAGCTTTTGAAGTTTTCAGTTATTTCCATTAAGTACTTTTACTTCTAAATTTGGGACAAAATGTAAGGGGGAAAATAGAAAAAAGAGAACTAGAAAAAACAGAAATTCTTCCTTCAACATTAAAAAAAAATTTTTTTAAGTGTTGGAACAAGTGACAATCTATAAACTGCTCTTATGCATCAAGCTACATCAAGAGAAAGCCAGAAGTATTTCTGAAAACAGTTTGTGTTTTATGTCGCACACACTTTGGTGTGCCTCACAATCATAAATTTATGTTGGAACAGAGCTGAGGTCTTTGTATTATTTCTAGACTCTTTTAAAAAGTGGTTACACTGCTAATGTGGCCTTTGAGTGAAGTTGATTTATTGACATTTCTTTCAGAAATGTCACAAAAACTGCTCTCATGCCATGGCTACCTGAGACAAAAGAGGGATGGAAATTTCCTGCACATCCTGCAGATTTTCACTGGAGATATTACCATCAGAATCCTGTTTAGAGATGTCACCATCACTTCAGTCAGGCCCTTTAGTGAAAGGAAAAGCCTGATGAAATCACTTCACCCCATGAAAGAAAGTTAACACTGTGCTGGCATCAGCCTGTTAAAATTCACTGGGATCAGTAGCCATGGCATCAATTGGTCACCGAATCCTAGTCGTTGCAGATTTTCCTTCTTTTCCCTTTTCTTATGTGCAGTTGTTCTGTGACTAACAGAGACACATTTCCAGCACAAAGCAGATAGGATAATGGTGAAGGAGCAGAAATGGGAGGTGATTTTCACTTCATCCCATCCTCATATCTTGGGAGGTTTAAGCTGGTCACCAAGGACTGTTCTCACTTGCTTGAGTACTCTCTTCGGGAGATTAATTTCACTGAATTTTTGGAGCTTCAGGGTTTGGTATTTTTCCTAAGCCATTCCCTATTACTTTCTTCCCTCCTGTACAACCTTCTTTCCCAAAGCCTTTCATACCTTCCTTATAAGGCTGTTCACAGCCTATTCCTTTAGGAATTTGGTACATTTATTGGCTAAGATGGATCTTTGGGGCTGACTTGTACACAGAGGAAGGGAGGTTGTGTAGCCTGGAAACAACTTCCACTTAATCAAAGCACCTTCCTCAGAATGGACTTCCTGTGTCCAAGGGGAGAATAAGAGAATAATCTTACCTTATTTTCACATGATTCACCTGCTTATCAGCAATTCCATCTTCTTGGCCTGGAGCCATGGCAAAAGAATTCATTATTTTTCCATGTCCCATCCATTCTCTTATAGTGTTTCTGCTTTTCCTTGGACTATATCTCTCCAGAGAATGATTTCCCCTCATGCCTATCCTCAAACTATGGGTACCATAAAAAAGATGAACATTCTTTCACCACACAACCACTTGTAAAGACTCTTCTAGGCCTGAGTTTCCTTTTTTTTTTTTGAGGGTGAGTCAGGAGATACTTAGCTAGGTTTTATTCTTAGAACCTTCTTATATCGTGAATAAAGTAAGTTGTGAGAAGAAATTTTTATTCAGATTCATATCAGTGCAAACACAGAGAATGGCAAAGCTTACCATGGAGTTCTGAAGTGCTCATCTCAGGGAAGGGAAGTTTTACCAACAATTCATATGGACAGAGCCAGGGAAGTCAGAGTTTTAGCTGTCACATTTACTCAGCTCCACTAGTCTGGATGGTCAGTTTTAAAAACTGCCATTAACTGTTGCCTGTCCCTTTCTTTTTCCCACCAGCTCTTGCTCATATTCCTCACAGAAAACCTATTAGATGATCAAAGGTAAGTGATAAAAGCTGCCTTTCTGCACTGCATTCTGGTGTATCAAAGTGCTTTAAACACACCTTATTAAAAAAAAAAAAAAGAAAAAGAAAAAAAGAAATTATTTTATATTAGAGTTTTTTCTTCCAGAATCTCAAACCTTGCCTAGCAAAACACCAATTTAAGTGAAGAAAAGTTGGGACAGCGATGGACTCTTGGACTCATTCCCTTGATAGTTATTTGTACTTCAAAGCTTTTCAGTATGGGCTTTATTTGTGGCAATTTCCCAATGAGGCTGAGCAGGGATTGCCAGTTTGGCAAAACAGGGCAAAAAAAGCTACTGAGGAAACCATGTCCCTCACATTTAAAGATCTGTACTCTTCCTGCTATGTCTAACAAATATGTGCTGGGAGCAGCCTGGTTTTTTGTCACACTAATGAGCACAAAAAGAATGGAAAAATCAAGGAAAGTTAAAGCAACCCAGAAATTACCCTGGGTGTGGTGTTGAGCCCGGAAATTCTCCACCTCTCCACCTGCATAGCCAGGCAGTGCCAGTGGGGCTCAGGGATGCATGATAGAGGATGAAGAATGGCATTGGGAAGGCTCTGAAAGGAGAATTTTGATCTCTAGTCCATCATTCTCCTAGCATAAGAGCAAAGTATACCTGAGCAAAGATAGCAATTTCTGTAACCAGACAGAAAGGGGTTTGCTCTTACACCCTATTCGCCTGTCAGCCTGAGCTGTGCAGGGTCAATGAGAGAAAGAGTTGAAAGAAACTTGCTCAGAGATGTTTCTGTGGCTGCCCCATCCCAGGAAAAGTCCAACACCAGGTTAGATAGGGCTCTGAGCAACCTAGTGGAAAGTGTACCCCATGGCAGGGGGTTGGAACTGGATGGGCTTTAAGGCTTCCAACCAAAGCCATCCCATGATTCTGTGAAACTCATGGAATACCAGGGTATGGAATTCTAGCAATCAGGAGGTTTTGTGCAAATTCTTCACTGACAGATGGGATTTCTTTTCCCCTTCAGTCTTGTTTGTGACTCTCTGCTGAGGTGCTCACACGGGTATCTTGGCTCCACACTGTTGCAGTGAGTTGTCCTGTTTAAGCCAATCCAAATAACTGGTTATCCTCCAGAGAGGTTTGTAACCTCCAAGCAGATGAGGGATGATAGCTGTGCTCCATTTATAAAACAATCCTTAGCCAACACACAAACTGCACTAAGGCTGCTCTTGCCCCTTCCGTCCCCAAAGGCTGCTCCGCTCATTCCTCACCCTCTGACACTTCTCCTTCCCTGAGCGTTAGAATCCCGGTTCAGATGTCCTGGAGGATGGCCTGTGGCAGAGAAAGGAGCACTCTGCTGTGCTTCCTGAGCAAGAAGAGAAGCAGTCACACCTCATTAGCTACTGAAGCACACATCTGTGCCCAGCTTCCACACTGGCATCCATCTCATCAATGGGCAGGAATGAGGCAGACCCCAGAGTGAGCAGAGGAAAATTAATTTGTGCCTTCTATCCCATCTTCTTCCCAAAAGCTGCTTTGAGCTTTGCTCTTTAATGACAGAAACTACTGGCCCTTGACTCAGCCAGGATTCAGCATGGTTTAATAAGGTCACAGAATGGTTTGGATTGGAATGGACCTTAAAGACCACCTCATTCCAACCTCCTGGCCTGAGCAGGGACACCTTCCACCAGACCAGGTTGCTCAAGATACTTATTCCTTCCTTCTCCTGGTTGGCAGAGAGAGGATAAGGGAACACTCTCCCTAGATGACCCCTCAGCAGCAGCACTGATCCTGGCAATGCTAAAGAGACCGATTTTGGCCAGTCATGTGCAAAAAAGCTCCCACCCAGCTACATTCCCCCCAACACATTAACTTAGCCTCACTCCGAACACCAGGTTCAACTCTGGCCTGAAAGGCACTTTTATACCCAGAAGCACATGAGCACAGAGCTCCTCTGCCCTGGCTTTGTGTGTGAGGCAGGTTCAGGGCCTGGGTGAAAGATTTGACTACACCTGAAGTTGAAGCAGGATGCTCACTGCAGCACTGGACCTGCTAATCTCTGCCACTAGGAAAATCTGCCTGACCCTGTCTAGAATCTATTCAATATTTTCTTCCTTTGCCTTCTGCAAATTGCATAAGTGGGGAGCCCCTTGGAAGCAGAAAAGAGGGGCTGTGGTGGCAGCTGCTGCTCCCTAGGAAGGAAAGAAAAGGGAGCAGTGAGTGGAAAGGGACTGTCACAACCAGAGTGGCTTTGCTGCAAGTAAAGGCTCTCCAGCTGGGACTGCGTGGGAGGGAGCAGAGATTCTGCCAGCAAGCAGAAAGGTGGAGGATTTGTCTTGATGTGATTATGTTGTTTTTTTTTTTAAGCACGAGCTAGTTTTATTTCTCCTGTGGGCCCTTCCTCCTGCAGAGCTCTCGAAGGTAAGAGTTCACAGCTCTTGAGACAGACTGGGCAGACAGGGCTTGCATCAACAACCGAGAATTTTAAACCAAGAGCAAAGAATCCAACCAAAAGTATCCCCTCTCTATCATCAACAAAACATTTTTGGTTATTATCAGATTTCTCATCTTACGACAGCTCTTGTGTCCTATCCACAGAGACAAGTGTGTGTGGGTCCATGCATGAGAGACAGCAAAATGACAGCTGAGATCCTTTGAAAGTGGTCAAAATCCAACATAATTTCAAAACGATGTTTTGGGGTGAAAGAATAATAAAAATACCCCTAACAAGTTGAACTCTTCGTGCTTCTTTCCCACCGTCAGTTTGTCAGCACTCTGAACAGGGTGAGAACAGCTCTCTCAGAGCACATAATTAATATTTTCTGCCTGCATCTGCTGTACCCAGGCAAAAACTGCTTCCAGCCCTGCTCCAGCCTCACATCTCCCAGTGCAGTTAATGTGCTGAGAGGCATTGTTTTGCCCTAGTAATCTTGTTTACACATTTCCTCTGCATTTTATTTTCTGTAATCTCATTTGCCAGCCTGAAAAGTAAAAACAAACAGAATGAGCTACTAAGAACAAAAAAGAAAAGGAAGGAGGCTTTCAGGAATGCCCCTGCTCATCTCACATAGGCAGGAATGTGCTTTTCCACTGCTGCCATGTGAGGAATGGCACCTCTGTCTCAGTGTTCCTGGGTCCTGCCTGAATTCCCGACTGGGCAGCACAAAGTGCAGGGATTTGCGGGCAGTTAATTCAGATAATTGTATTTTCCTGCTGCCTGTGGAATGGAAACACTGGAGCTCCGGGGGCAGAGGATTCCACGTGCGCTCGCCTGCCGTATGTAGTGCACCAAATGCCTGCAGCTGCCCTCCCCTGATCCCATCTGTTGGAGATTGATGTTGATTTTGCTCATCTTGCCTCCTGAAAAGCCAGCAATAATAATGAATGAACTCAGCATTCAGCAGAGTGTTGGCAGCCAAATCAGGCTGATGGCAGGCACATTCTCTGCAAGGTTCTTTTGCTGCAAACATGCTCACAAGGGGATGGGACTGGATCCTGGGATTAAGAATCTGGTCCTAGACAGATTTTTGCACCACCTTCACCTCGGTGGATTTCAGTCCATCACTCTTCTTATCATTAGGTGGCTTCTCTTGTGTTTACCTTGGATCTTTTTTCCTGTAACTACAGGCACAAAGTTCAAGCACAGAGCTAGGTGCTGGTTAAGAACAGTCAACTTCTAAGCAAAATCCCCTTTTCAGGTTGAAGATATTTTCATCTAAAATTAATCTTTCATTGCAAATTAAAAGCTGATAAATAGAATAAAAATTATTTGATTAGTCTAGTCTGAAACTCAAGCTTATTAAACCATTGACTTGCTTCCTATGCTCTAATAATAACAAGGAGAAGCTGAAAAGAAATTAGTGAACGTGCTTTTGGCAAAACAGCAGCAGTAGCTCACCTAAAGAAGATGCCTTATTAATAGAAACCTTAATTAGAAGCCAGCCCCAGCTGTTTGTTTACAGGAACAAATCTTGTTTCTGATTGGAGATGTCTAGATGTGTATACTATGCCTCCAGGATGTAAGAGGAATCAGGAGCTGTCATTCTGGTGGACATGAGAAAATAGAGCTCCACTCAGTTCAGTGATGGAGGTGTAGGTAGGTCAGAGAAGCCACCTGTCCCCATCACCACTGTCACCACTCACAATCCTCAGGCTTCTCCCAGGAGGTCCTATTGCCCATTCCTTGTGTTAAATAGCCCACAGCTTGAGTTGGTTCAGCCTTTGTTTTATTTAAATTGGACATTTTGCAATTTGTATGATTTAAAATCCTGAACAGAGGCTTGGCATACAGCATTAAACAGACAAGGACCAGAAATGTCCTTCTCTCTTTGCTTTGTAAACAGTTGTATTTGATGGAGTCTTACTTGCAGCAAGGACATGTTCCCAACACACTGAAAATGACAGAAAATTTCCCACTGACTTCACTAAACCTTTGAGACCCAAAGGAATATTGCAGTAATAAAAAGCCAGCATTGTACAATGGCCTCAAGTTTCTACTGGCACTGAATGTCTTTTCCAAAGAA
Organism: Agelaius tricolor; assembly: GCF_023055355.1. Taxonomy (NCBI): domain Eukaryota; kingdom Metazoa; phylum Chordata; class Aves; order Passeriformes; family Icteridae; genus Agelaius; species Agelaius tricolor. The sequence continues at coordinate 899,891 of NW_027269334.1, forward strand.
AAAGCCAAAAAAAGCTGAATCTCCCCAAAGCAGGAGAGGCACTGAATGGTTTCATGCCCTTGCTCTGAGGGACTTTAATGTCCATGAATGCTCAGAGCACTCAGAATTTTGATAAGTTGACTCTAAGATCAAAGCCTGTTTCCAGACTCAGAAATCTCCTCATTAAAGCCTCAGTCCTGCATCCGTTTGTGCATCTGTTCACGTCAGTCAAGACTATGCCTCAGCACAGAACTGAGCACCTCACTGGATCTATCCAGCAAAAGAAAATCAGGGGAGTTGCAAGGAAGATCCACATGACAAGGATGAAGTTCTCTAGTTAAAGGCCTAAGGCTTCCATCAATCCACACATCTCCCAGGTCATGGTACTCTTTTCCTGAGTAGAGAGGGTTACAAAAAAACCCAAACAAATTCCTTTAAAAAGTTTGTGATTCACAGAAACAAGTTGCATTTAAATGCAGGTAAACTCTGAGGCGTTCAGTGAGCAAAACCAGAAGATCTCCACTAATGTCAAGGAAATGAGGCTGGTTCATGCCAGCTGGGAATCTGCCTAAAGGACTCTCACAAGGCAGGGCCAGGTCCTACAGCATCCAGTTCCAAGAGCTGCACAGGGAAGTACTGGTGAAATGGGTGACACTCCACTGATTCATGTAATATCAGTTCTAAATTTAGCCATGGATGAGAACTGAAATAAAGAAGATAAACCTTTATGGAGCAGGAAAATCTACCTTTCAAGTCCAAAAAGACTTATGAAGAAGTATCCCTGAGCTGAGCTTACCACTTGCTGGTAATTTTTCACCGTCTCAAATCCCACATCAGAAGATTTTCAGGCTGTGACAGACACATATAGACATAGAAATAGATATAAATATAGATTAGCACATTTAAAATTATCAGTCATTATTATTCAGAAACTGTTATCACTGTCACGCACACGGGGCATGGTTCTGAAGAATGGGGACATTATTTTATTGAGTTAGAGAGATGGGAAACAGGCATAAAGAATACAGGTAATGAACATATTTGAAATAGCAATATAAACATAAACAGAAAAATGTTCAAGTCAAAGTCACATGAAAAATTAGACTAATCTTCAGATGCATTCTAGACTTGTATGTACAGCATTTTTATGGTAAAAGTAGAAATACAAACTCCAGAGATGCAGCACATCTCAAGAATACAAAATAAATAAAGAGGAGCGCCAATAAAAGAAAGAGAACAAACACTTGAATCTTCTTCCAGAATTATGAGAAAGTTTGATATGTATGAAGCAGGGGATAAGATGCCCAATCTATGACAAGAACTCAATTTATTTCCAAACAAAAGCTCAAATGATAAAATCTTGTGCCTAGGAGTGAGTCCTAAAGCATTTAAACTTTTCTCACTCCTGTTGTGAAGCTGAAGTATTCTTCTATGAGAGAAACCTTGGAGCAGACCAGTGTTTCAGCAATCCCAGTGAAGGAATCCAATTCTGGGGATGATGGGGACATCACAGTTATTTATCCAGAAGGAAGTTTTTCAGCAGCTTCTAACCCAAGATGACTTGAGAACAAGGAATAGGCTGGTTTGGTTTCAGACTCTGCAGCAGTGTCTTCCTAATGGTCAGTGTCTGCAGGAGGAAGGCAATCAGGACAGTGTCATGCAAAAAGCTGCATTGATTAAGGAGGAAAAACCATTAGGCTCTACACTGGACACAAAATTATGGCTTAGAACAAAGTGGAAGGTGTCCTTTCCCATGGTGGGGGGTTGGAACTAGAGGATCTTTAAGGTCCTTTCCCACCCAGGCCATTCCATGATTCTCTGATTCTCTGAAAGATTCACCATTATTTCACTTCCCTTTCAAGAGTGTTACAATTAATTGAGTGCCACTGAGCACCATCAACAGTTTTCCTGCTGGAAGTTTCTCCCTCATCAATTTGTTTGCATAACCAAATATCCTAGAGACAAAAAAAACCAGCCCTGTTTCCACTCCCACAATCCTTGCAAATTAGATTTTTATGGTAGATTTTTCCTCTCCAGAAAAATAGGTCAGTTCCCCTGCAGTAATGCACACAGTCTGAGGCCCATGTTTCTGCTTGGAATGAGCACACATGGAATGCAAGTGCCCCTTGAAGCTGGGCATCTGCACATGCCACCCTCTCCTTTAACTGGTCAAGTAACTATTTGCAGATTTCCCCTGCCTTCAGAGCTGAAGCAAGGCCTAAATACTTAAGCCTTTTTCTACTTCCAATCTCCCTCTCTGAAAATATGGACCATAAATATCCTCTCCCAGGAGATTAGTCCTGGAACCTTATTGGGCTTAAAGTTACATTTGAACAATGTCCTAATAAAAACAAATAGTAAATAAAGTGTGTTCCAAGGACATCAAATCATGATTACAATGACTTCCATTTTTGTAGAACTTCCAAAATAAATCTTTCTTTCTTTATGCCTTGGAAAATAAAAAAGACTTGGTATGCGGGAATAAGTTAAATAGATGGAAATATAAAAGTAAAAAATAACAGGAGATTGCTTAAGAAGAATATTTAAAACCAGAAAAGTTATTCCCAAGCAGCTTCCCAGGCAGCTTCTGTAAGACAAAATAGAAAAGAAAGAAGTAGAAACAAAGGGATTTTTCAGCTCAGTGGGATGAAAGAAGTTGGTTTCAATGGGGTCTGAAAGGGAGCAAGGACGACTGTGGCCATAACTGCACACCTGAACCACATGATTTTACACATACACACATCCCCCTTAAATCCATCATAATTGAACAGTGACTTCTTTCAGCGTGTGTGCAAACACTTCACTTCATAAAGCAGCCCTGAAAGGGCAAAGAGGAGAGAGAGCCCTACAAATATTGCTCATTCACCCTGTGGGTCCTGCAGCATGGGGACCACACAGCCACATCCCTGCCTGTCTCAGAAGGCTGTTCCCCAGTTTTGGTAAAGTTTTACAGTCTTGAAAGTGAACTTAAGCCCAAAGGTGACGTACATGAAAAAAAAAGAAACAACAACAAAAAAAAAAGCAGCAAAACTAAATCCTTTGGAAAGGTTTTGAAGTGAATCTGTGTGAAATGAAATAAACAGTTCTCCCCACTCTGAAATACCAAAGGCCGTTTCTGTCAGAAGAGCTCCCCACATGTTAATCTGCACTGAAGCCTCAGTGCCAGAGTTGGTACCCTTTGAAGTTAAAGGAAAAGCTCCTCCTGTCTTTATGGTGCCCAGATTCCTTGCTGGATTGAAAAATATCAGAGGTTTCCTAGGCTCCCAAGAGCTCTCTGAAGATCACTGTCCAGTGATTAGAGGAAATGTCAAGGGGACTGGTTAGAAATCTCACAGTGGCTGAGCTGGAAATGCTCCCTAGAAGGGATCCTGATTTGGTTGTGAATGATCTCGGAACTAGGCTTATCAAATCTGATGGCAGATTTGAGTAGAAAAAGAGAGATTCACATCTCAAAATAAAATATTTGGTGCTTTCTTTTTTTAATTTTATTTTACCAATTCTACTTTTCTTCCTTTTTTCCCCCTACTGATTTATGTTAGCTAGAATCAAACTTGAGTATTATGTGGGTTTTTCATGGTATTTTCATACTCTTCTCCTTTCTTTTCTCCTTTTGAAGGAAGAAGGAGAGGAAAAAAAAAGGTTGGAAAATGAAATGGACTTCAGTAATTTAAATTTTGAATAAATAATTTTTTTCAGGTGATGTCAAACTAACTGAAATTGACATTTAATTAACTGAAATTTACATTTCCATGTAAACATGAAAAATATGAATGTAGCGTTTTGACGCTCTTTGATTACGTATTTTCTACAGCAGGAAAGGAATGTCATGATTAAGAATTTTCAGCCAACTTGAGGCAGGAGTATTAGGAGTCCCTGCAATCTGGCATCCTGAGCCATAATCTTTCTGAGTAGCACAGAGGGATCTGTTTTGAGCAGCAGAGCATCTACACTACAGCAGAGTGCTGCCTGTAATACAAGTGAGGATAACACAGGGCAGGAGATTAATATTCTGCATCACACTGGGCTCTGTTATTTTTATCCTGCTGTTTCCTTCACTCACCATCTCATGACTCACACCCTCCCCACACTGGAATTTCTGCCTCAATCTCATGGCTCACTGGTGTCTTAGGGAAGCCGTGGAGAGCTGTCTGGAGAACATCACTACTGCCTGAGCTCCAGGTCACTCTGGAGAACACAGAGAGGCAGCAGAATTTACTGGTTTATCACACACCTCCTCTGGCTGTTGCAAACTGTCTTCAGCACTTGTAAGGGTTGCAGTTCTTCCTTGTTTTTACAGCCTTAGTGACATGTCTGGATGCAAGTCCTAGTTCCAGACATTCTCATGGATAGCTGGCACTGCACCAGCCTTTAGTAAAAGTACAGGCCTCAACCTGTGAGGGGGGAAAGGGCTCTTGAGAGACAGGTGAATGTAATTCAAGATGAGTAAAAGAGCTGCTCCTTACATGTTTCTTGGTTATCACCTCAGGGATATGGTCCTCGATGCCACACTAGCAGGGTTGATGCTTCCTGAGGCAAAACCACAATTCCCTGATGTGGGATGGGAAGGCCAGGTCACAGGAGGAACTGGATGTTGAAATCCTTACTAGTTGCACATACAGCTATGGTGATCCCAAATGCAGAATATCAAAACCCCAGTGCAGTCTCCTGCTGTAGAATCCTGCACTCTCATTTCCCAGGGGATTCAGTTCCCCAAGTGCCTGGACTCTGGCTTCTCTTTAAATCCAGAAGTAACACGGAGTTTGCCAGTTAGGAACCTAAATTCTACCTCCTCCCAGAAATGAGGCTGATCAGAGGAAGCATGATTATTTTTTCTTACCTCCTCATGGAGTGATGACAGCCCCTGCTCAAGAATCCAAATTCCCTCCTTTCCCTCTATCTGAACTTCCATCTCTATCTTCCTGAGGGTATTTCCAAACCAGTTGGAAGCCAACAGCACAGAAGGTTCGCTCTTTATGTGAACAAGCAAATATTCTCTAGGCTAGAGGGAGTACTTCAAGCAGCAGTTGGACACCATATCATTCTTCAAAAAAAATATTCATACTAGAAAATAACAGACAAATCTCACTCTACATGTTTCCTCCTCTTTTGCCCTGCCACTTTCAAAAAATGAGCTTTATTGAAAGATGCCAAAGAAGCCTTGTCCACAGAATATTTACAAAAAAAAAGGCATTTATCTGGGGAAAGGGGAATAAAATCCTAACTTAGCTGTGGAAATTCTACTCAGTAGCAAGATTCCCTTCACACAGGTACTGAAGCAATGGGCTCTCCAGTACCTTTGAGTGTATCTAGCCAAAGTAATGCCCTTTTTTGCTGAGAAGGTAGGTAGGTGTCAGCCTGGTTCTAGAGTCAGTTTAGCAGAAGGATCACTTGTGATCCATAGTGTTATTCCAGCTTTCCCAGGAAAAGGTAGCAAAGGATGTCAAAGAGCCCTTTCTCACAAGCTTTTAGATCCCCTGGCCTCCTGCTTTTAATTTTTGCTCCCATCTGGCTCTCCAGGTAACACTGGAAAACATAAAGCATGTTTTATTTCTGTGGATGTTTTGTTCTCCAGATTTGTCCTGGGGCAAACTTCCTACCCCCTCACATCAACTCAAGTCCTTCTCGTGGACTGTTGATGATGACTCAGAACAGTCAATGAGCCTTTTGTTGGTGACACAGCCTCATCCAGCAGAGACTTTGTTGCTCAGAACCCAAACACCAGCTCAAGTCACCCATCACATGCCCTGCCCTCTCCTCTTGTCCCTCCCCAGCATAACTGGCTGTCTGGAGGGGGACAGATGAGCATGATGGAGCAGGAAGGCTGACAGCTTGCACACCCACACCACATCCAAATGCCAGGTCTCCCCAGAATCCAAAGGGCAGAAGCTTCCCTCAGTCCACCCTCAGTCTAGAAACATGACCGCAACACAACAGTCATGCCCTTCCTCTCAGACAATTCTTCCAGCTGGAGGATGATCAATGTGAGAGCCCCAGGAGAGGCTGAGGAGGATGTGATTACTGACCTGAAATGAAGCCTGTGCACACTGCAGGAGAAGCTTCCACTAAAATCTCTTCCACTGGAACACTGGAATCAGCACCTCAGGACAACAAATGCTGCTGCAGTTTGAAAGATGATTACCAAAAAAAAAAAAAAAGCTAAAGGGAATTGGAGCAGCCAGAGAAAATCTTGTTAATGCAGCAGTGTCCTGCTGTGAGCTTTCTGTTTAACAGAGAGGCTCCTTGGTACTAAAGTTTTTGCTGTCAAACACCTGTCAGCAGTCCTTTAAAGTAAGGTTTGTCCTGAGCTGCAACCTCCTGTCTTGAAACTGTCTTTGTCTGCAGCTGTTCTAAGCAGACTCTATGAATCCAGAGGAACCCTTTCCATATCTTACTTCTCAGCTCTGTCTTATCACCTGAGGTGCACAGAAGGTCAGGAAAGGACGTAAAAATATCTCAAAGAGGATGTCAAGAGGACGGTGCCAGGCTCTCTTCAGTGGTGCTCAATGAGAGGACAGGGAGCAATGGCCATAAACTAAACACAAGTTCCAACTCAGCAGAAGGAAGAATTTCTTTCCACTGAGGGTGGCAGAGCACTGGAACAGCTGCCCAGGAAGGGCCTGGAGTTCCCCCTCTAGAGACATTCCCAACCTGACTGGATGTGTTCCTGTGTCGCCTGCTCTGGGTGACCCTGCCTGGGCAGGGGGGTTGGACTGGATGAGCTCCAGACGTCCCTTCCAGCCCTAAGGATTCTGTGAAAGCCATCACTCAGAACAGTCAGGAAATGACTTGCAAAGAGCAGCTTTTCATTCACGTGAAGCTGGTCTCTGCACTTCCTCCCAGTCTTTTCCAAACACAAGGAAAAGAATATGCAGGGACACTTTTGTCAAATGGAATAGAGCAAAGCAAGGGACTTTCTCCATTAACTGTTTTTTTCTGGAGGGTGTTAGGTGCTTGGAAGATACATTTTTCATGGAAACATTTCTGATTCAATCCCGAGTTCTCTGGCAAAGGTTTCCTCAATCATATGCGAGATGAACTGTTTGCCACTTCTCACAGATGGTAACCTGCACTTCCTACAAGCTAGAGCAGGGGGGTTCATTTTAAACAAGATTTTTAATATTTCAGGGAAAAAAACCCCAAAAAACTAGTGTGATTTCCTTCTAATGATTCAGAAGAAGGAGTTGCAATCCAGAGGGTAAACTAACTACTAAAATGCATGTAATCACTATGATTTCCAGAGAGCAATGATCAAAATTGCCTCACATCTATACACTGCATTCCTGGAACTCAATCTTCATGGCAAATGAATGCCTACCATTGGATAAAAATGTCATCTGGCACTGAAAACAACAAAGAAGGATGGTAGTTCCTCGCTCAGAGCATCACTGAAAAGCACTTAAAATTATTGATGTAAGATTAAAGCCTTAAAAATAAAACCACATCATTAGAGAGCAGGAATTTTGCCTTGAACACAACGTGTCACCAGTTTCAAGACAAGTATAGTTCTATATTTAGAACAAGAATCAATGGGAAAGGAATCTGAAAAACCAAAATATCATACTCGATATTTTGTCATAAGAAACATGTGAGATATTTCTCCATCTCACAAAGAGTTTCTGTCCTGAGGAAAGGTTCACAGTTTGCTTTTTCAAGAAACTACAAATTTTGTACTTTCTAGTATTAACTGATTTATGCAAATTTTATACTTATCCTGTCCATAAATTAATGAGTTGCCAATCTTGCTGTATTTTAAGTCAGATCAGCACCAGATGGAGAGCAGAATTGCTTAATAAGGGGTTTTATCAAAAGAGTAATTAAGCAAATATACATCTGAAATCCAGTGTCAATACTGACAAGTCTAACAAACTTTCCTAAGGAACTACCTGATTCTGTGGTGGCTGGATTCAGTTTTAAGTTCTTGGCAGAGATCAGTATCCTACACTTGAACTATGCTATCCAAAATGTCTAAACTGAGCCCTGAGCTCAGTTCTGACCCCTGTGAAAAAGGAAAAATAAGAGACCACCAACCAAGTGTCTTCTATTGTGTCAGGACTGGGACTTACTGGTTTTGAGTAAGATATTGGCAAATACCTAAAGTGCACCCTTTGGCTGCCATGGCAAGGCCTAGATTAACTCTTTCACCTCCAGCTTAATTAGACCAGCCTTGGTATGTTCAGCAGTATCAGAGCAATGTTTCTGTGGCATTGCCTTTCCTCTGTTCCTGCTCCCACACAGGCTGTGTGAGCACAGACTTTTGCTCTGTGAACTGGGAATGTAGACCAGGAGCACCTTGCCATCAGAAAAAACACAGGCTTTATTGAAACAACAGCAACTCCCCTCATGAAATGCAGCATAGGGTCGGGTTTGCCTATGACAAAGGCAAATTTAGGCTGGCACAAGGCAGTGTTGAGTCTGACAGTGTGTGACTTCCACAGGTGCTGCTAGAGCTTGTGGGAGGTGTTGCTGTGACTCATGGAGGCTAGCAGAACTAACAGGGCAGCATGGTGAGACAGCCTTGTTAATGACTCTGGTGGCTGTAGGAAGAACCAGGCCATTCACAAACTGAAAAGGGACAAAAGATTTTTCAGGAAAGTGCATGGGAGCAGCCACAGCTTCTATGGGCAACTGTGCCAGGGCCTCACCATCCTCACAGGCAACAATTTCTTCCTAACAGCCAATCTAAACCTGCTCTCTGTCAGTGTGAAGCCATTTCCCCTTGTTCTGACACTACATTTGTAAAAAATTTCTCTCCATCTTTGTCCCTTCAGGTACTGGAACAGATTTGTTCCTGTGAAGCCTGCAACTGCTTCAAGAAAGGCTGAATGTCCCCTCTCTGTGACACAACTGGTGTAATCATGGTAGAAGACCAGGCAAGTCCCCCTGGTGCTTGTGTTCCACTGAATATTTTAATTTTCTTTGGAAAGACAGAAATGAGACAGAGTAGTCTACCAATGATCAATTCATTCACAGTAGTTAGGATAAAAGGAATGTTGAGATTCTTCAGAGAAAGAGGAAAAAGCTGGGTGAACATGCAGCAAAACGGCCAGTTGAATTTGCAGCTGCATAACGTGTTAGAAAAAATCCTCACATATATCACAGAGATCTAAATTTTTGTCTGAGTTCTGAATAAAAACATTCTGGGTATTTATAGTGATGCTGGTTAAAAAGAAGCCAGCCCAGATTTAAATCTGAATCAGGCTAAAACTTAACCAACAGTGAATATTCAAGAGACCTGGCTGCCACCACTTAGAATTTAGAGTCAGTGCTCTAAATTCCACCTATGAGAGACCACCAGTAAAGAGTTTCACTACGTGCAAAGTGAAGGCTTGAGTTCACTACACAGGGTGCAGTCACAGCTGTAATGGTGACAGGATGCATGAGAAAAAGAGAGTGAAAGTGAAAATATCATCTTTACAGTAATCTGTGGATCAGCCCATTTTAGGATCCAGCTTTAGGTGCTGGAGCTTAAAGCTGGCTAAGAAGCCTTACAGGAGATGTGTGAATGATCCACAGCAGAAAATTTAAAAGCAGGTAAAGGAATTACTTTCTAACAAAAGATGTAATTAGGTTACGGAACTTAGTGACAGAGGTAATCAGAGAAGCCAAAAACTGAACTGGATTCCAAAGGGCCAGGACACTGAAGGAAATACGCAGACTATAAATTACAAAAAATAAAAACATGGAATAGATTGCTATTCCAGCTATCTTTTCAATAATCTGGCATGCTGTGAATCTACAAAAGGTCTTTACGTATCAGTTCAGCACTTGCAACCCTTTCCTTAAGGAAAGTACAAAAGTGCCATTTGCCTAGATCGTTTCCACCTTCTCCAGCTCCATTTTTCCCAGTTTAAGCATTATGGACTGGCAGTGATACCCAGCCTTATATAAGAGACCACAGAAACAGATTGATTCATAATTTAGGCTCCAAGCTGACAGTGGGGAATAACTGCCTCATCCTGATCCTTTTCAAAAGTGATTTTTGCCACCAGTTCAAAAAACAGGGCTCAGACAAACCCTTGCTCCATCCAACCAGCAGTGGGAAAGTTTACCAAAATCAGCACCAGTGCTATTTCATCCTCTCTCTGTCTGCTGAAGCCAGTTGCAAAACATCCATTCAATTCTACAGCAGATTAGGTCTTCAGAGTCGAAACACAATTTGAATCAAGTAAGGGTGGAGTGGGCATCTCTCTGGCCCAAATTCCAGTCACAGAATCACAGAATGGTTTGGGTTGGTAAAGATCATCCAGTTCCAACCCCCTGCCATGGGCAGGGACTCCTTCCACTAGCCCAGGTTGCTCCAAACCCCATCCAGCCTGGCCTTGAACACTTCCAGGGATGGGGCAGCCACAGTTTCTTCTCTGGGAAACTTGTGCCAGGGCCTCACCATCTTCACAGGGAACAATTTTTTCCTGATATCCAATCTAAACCTGCTCTCTGCCAGTGTGAACCCATTGTCCCTTGTCCTGTCAGTCCAGGCCCTTGTCAAGAGTCTCTCTCCATCTTTCCTGTGGGCTTCCTTCAGGTCCTGGAAGGCCACAGTGAGGTCACCCCAAAGCCTTCTCTTCTCCAGGCTGAACAACCCCAATTTTCTCAGCCTTTTTGTATGGATGTTGATCATCCCCCTACTGGATTGATCCCAGGGGTTAGTGCTCTGCAGTTAAGAATGGGAAAGGTTTTTTCATCCCTTCTAGGATTAAGTTATTCTTCATTCAATGCCTATGAAATTCGGCAACAGCTACGAAACAAGTGGTGTTGAGCAGCACAGGTCACTCTCAATGCCACCTGTACTTCACCATGGGTGATACCAATGGCCCTCAACACTCACAGCTGATAAAAGGAATGCAGCTCATCAAAAAAATGTTGCTCAGCACCTTGTTGAAGTGTTCCCTTGTGAGGACAACAAATTATGGAGATGGCATGTCTGTTTGCAATGACTTCAGTGTCCTCCCTGACTTCTGAGATGACATTTAAAAATGGGGACTGTCTACCAAGGAAAAAGCCATGTTTGCCCTGGTTAGTCCCTGCACAGCAATTCTTCTTTAAAATAATAGAGATTAAATTTGTTTTGGTATTCCAAAATGGACTACGTTACTCATAAATCAGGCCTACCCTTATTCCACATGTGATTATCCACAAAGGTGTGTGCAACATTTTGAGTCATTGTAATTAAGAACTATATTTTTCTGATTCCCATTCAGATCATGCTTCCCAAGTGTTCCCATCTAGGTGAAACCTTACGGATTTAGAAAAAAAAACCTCTCCAATCTCCGGTCATTCTCTAGAGAAGAAAAATTGCTGTAAATTCTTGCCTGTACAATCTGAAGAGCCACAGTAATGTCCCTTTTACATTCACTGCAATTTCCACAAAAAAATGTAGCAGGAGCAAAATAGGTCAAAATTCTGCAACAGGAACTACAAGATGATTTTCAGAACATACATGTGTTGTGGCAAAGCCCCAGATACACTTCTGTTCCCAAATTTGATTTATCACGTAGTTATAACAAAAGGTAAGGCTCAGTTATGGTGGATTTTGCCTTTTCTTTTTTCTATTTTCTTTTTTTTTTCCATTTACTTTTTTTTTTTTTTTTTTTTTTTTTCATTTTCTGGAAGATATGCTTTTGTAAGACATTTCTTGCTTTTAGCCTGTGTTCTTAGAGCATTATTTTGAAAAGCCACTGGGCAGATGGTCCCCAAATGTGAGTTAATAACTTGTAGGTAGCTTTTGGGGAAGCTTTTTGAAATCCCTTCATGCAAAATGATTTCACAAACTGCCTGCATGCCATTCTTTAGCTATTTGAACCGACTATTTCAAAATGGTCAAGATAAAAATGGAAGATTACATTCTATTTGTTTTGCAGCAGGCGGCTACACTTATTTCACCATGGTGAAAGAACATAAAGGGAAAATAAAGCACATACATGGCTTTCACTGAACATTTTTCTAGATGTGTAAGCCATGACAGACTTCAAGGTGAGGATGTTTGGGCCTCTACCTCTCTTCTGCAGCAGTTCCCACCTTTCAAAATCAGGTTGGTTTTTGAGAGAGGCTGAATGTTCAACACAGGCTGAGTGTTCAACAGTCATGACTCAGACTGCACAGCATCGTAAGAATAATGTAAAAATCGGATTTCAAACAGGATGCTCTTCTTCTTCCCCACTGATTTGGTACAGAAACCGTGTGCTTTGCATAACATAAAGTCAGAAGTGTTGATTTTTTCTGGTCTAGTGAGCATTTCATCACTGGTTTTGAACAGATTTCACCAGAAATCCATCACTGACAAAATTCTGCAGCCTTTCTTAACAATGGCAGCAAATCAAATGCCTTCTGATCCTCACCCAGATTTGCCTGTGTGTGAACCAATCAAGGATGATTGCCCCTCTCTCCAGGGTGATTCATAGCTTTAAAAAATAGAACAAAAACATAGACTATTTTCAGTTGGAAAGGCCCAACTATCTGAGCACTCCTCTCCCAGTGTATATTGCCCAGCATTCCCCTGTTCCAGGCACAGAATCCAGCATTTGTTATTGTTAAATTTCACCCCATGGCTCACAGACCAAATTTCCAACCTCTCAAAGCCTCCTGGCCCTGTAGAAAGTCAATAGCACCTCCCAGTTTGGTGCCACCAGCAAATTTCTCATGTTGTGTTCAAATGCTGCATCCAGGTCACTGATAAATAACTGAACAAGACTGGCCCTAGACTTGAGCCCTCAAGAAACAAGGCCCAAGGTATAAAAAGCCATCAGCTCAGAGCCCCAAACTGATACTTAAAGCAATTGGTGTTTTTCCCTCAAGCACAGCAAACCCTCACACCTTAAGGGACCAGGAAGTGACACTTCCTTCAGGGGCCAAAGTTTTGAGGACAAAGGACAGCTCTGAGATGCACTTTCCTTTCAGAAGTCACACATTGCTAATAGATATGCACCTATATTTTCTTTTTAAAACACCCAGCTGCTTCACTGCTCACAGAGAGAAAATACATGAGGGCTACGAGCCACATTTTATATGACATCACTGGAAGGGTCTAATCCAGAAACTCCATGATGGCCACAGCCTAAAAATGTAAACAAAGATCCATTCTTATGAACTCTTCCCTGGAAAAGCCTCCCCTCTCTTCCTCCTGCCCCTTCAAGCTTACCACTGCAGTGCAGCAGAAAAGGAGACAAGCTTTAAGCACAAGGTTTTCTTTCCTCAACATTTAAAGGAAGGAGGGAGGAAGGAAGTGTCAGAAGGAAGTGTTGGAAGGAAGTGTCGGAAGTGTCGGAAGTGTCGGAAGGAAGGAAGGAAGGAAGGAAGGAAGGAAGGAAGGAAGGAAGGAAGGAAGGAAGGAAGGAAGGAAGGAACTCTGCCTCAAGATACAAGGCACCGTTTGCCTTATTTCTCAGCACAACTCTGCTTCTTGCTGTTACCCTGTAAATCCCATCTAATTGGCATTTGTAGCACTTCAGAGAAGTCTGTGAACATACCATGGTCTCTCCTGTGTTGAGAGAGCAACAGTTTAGGACAGGTCATGCCACAGCTTTTTCTTAAGAGAAGCAGTTTTAATTCCAGTCTTTCTTTCCCCAAGCAGCCAGCTACCTTTTCAAAAGCTGTAAAAAGAAGAAGCCTTAGCTTCTTCAAGGCCAGTGTCCTTTTATCAAAGCTGGTTGCAAGTGGCTAACAAGTCCAAAAGCTACTGATGAACAAAAGAGTGACTAAAAACCCACCAAACCCTTCTCCACACCAAACCCAGCTCAGTCCACTGCTGTCTGCAGAGCTGATATAAACTTATTTCTGCAGTGTTCCGCAGAGCCAACTGTATGTGAAAATAGCTGTACCCAAATTTGCTGCTAAGGCCACCACTAAGCCACGGTGTCCTTGTGTGGGGAACTGTCCCCAGCACAAGCCAAGCCTGGGAGCCCTACTGGGGCCAGAACATGTACTCCATGGCACATATTGGCATCACCAGCAACCCTGCTGAAGGGTGCTTTCAACTCTTGCATCCAGGTGGTTGATAAATATGTTGAAGACGACTGTTCAATAAGGAGCACCAGGCACAGCCCCATCCACTCAGCCTGGAGTATGGAAATCAGCAGGGAGATGATGATGAGGCAGAGCCTGCTGAGCCTGCAGAAGAGAGAGAGGGATGTGTGCTGGGATGACTTTATGATGCTCATATCCCCATTTGTCTGTTTAGCCCAGAAATGAGTTTTGCACCTTTTAGACTGATTCTGAGAGCAAAGGGGGAAGAGAAGAAGTGCATAGTTTGTTTTCAGGAACTGCACTTGCTCCCCTGCATCCTTCTCCTGGACTGTGTTGTCTGCAGCACGGACAGACAGCAGGACAGATCTCTCCTTTGCTTTTAGTTAGTGTTTAGCTAGCAGAGGCAGAGAAGTTCCCTGGACTGTTCTTGGGAACTGTTCTTGGAACTGTTTAAACCTGCTCTGGACTGAAAACCCAGAAGAGCACTGGCAGCTCGCACCTGTGGCCCATGGGCCCAGGCTGAGCCATGGCATTTCCAGCACCGGAGGGACTGATAAGAGACTGGGTGAGCTGAGCTACAGCCCACCAAGGGGACTGTCTGAGTTTGTCATGTCTTCAGATTGGCAAGACGTTTTATTTTTTAATATTGTACAGTTTTTTTGTGCTGGTGAATGCTTTGCCTGTTAAATAAACAGAGTTCTTCCACTTTTCTCCAAGGAAATATTTTCCTGAACTGTCTGGACAAGTGGCTGCTTGAATTTGCTTTCTAGAAGAACCCCTTTGGACGTTTCTTCGCAAATTTGCCCTAAACCAGGACAGGATGGGAGAAGGATGGTGTGCACAAAAGCACCCTGCCACTGTCCTTGGGATGGCTGATGTGCCCACCAAGCTGGAGGAGAGCTGTGATGGCTCTCTGGAGCACCCAGCCAGGGCTGGCTCAGCACATTCTGATCCTGCCAGGCAGCAGGGCAGGCTCAGCACAGAGCTGCTCCCTGAGCACTGGCCTCAGTGGAGAGCAGCAGCTCCGGGCTCCCACCGAGACCCAGAGCCAGCAGCTCAGTGGGGGCGGCCTGCAGCCCTGGCTGGAGATGGAGCCGTCTGTCTGCAGCGAGCTGATGCTGCGCCCTCAGTGCCTGCCCTGCACTGCCCTAGCCCCTGTGCCACCCCCTGCTAGCTCAGTGTGAGCCTGCCACCTGCCAACAAGGCATTTGCTCTGATGAGGCAGCAAACACCTGCCCCCCACAAAGCCTATAAAAATTGCTGACATTCGCAGCACCACGAATCAGCTGCACTCATCCTCCCAATTCCACCAGCACACCGGGAATTAGAAAGCTGCAGGTTTGGCTCTCAGCAAGCCAGCTCAGCTCTAAGCTGTCCTGTCCCAGTCATGTCAGTACCAAACTAGAAGGAACAGCCACAGGTCAAGCAGATTTGTTTGCACCACTTCACAGCTCAACCTTGGAAAATCCATTTTTTGCCAGGAACTTCTCTGGTCATTGTACCTCCCTCTGGGAAAGATGCTAACTGGCTGTTTGTCATCTGATCAGAAAGGGGAATTGAATATTGCCTGGCTGAGTCACAGCCTGCTGAAATTAATTTCTGCCCTCTCTTTAAATTGAGAAGGCATGTCTGGCACACACCTGAGCAAGACACTTTATGAGCAAGGCTTCTTTTCAGTACAGGTACCTGGCTCATGGTTCCTCTCCAGCAGAGACTAAGACTTCACAAAATTAGCCATTGGCAGCACTCCCAGGATATTTTTCCATTCGCACATATTTCTAAAAATGTCAACTCCAGTCTAACCACTCTCATCTGGGGAGTCTGACATCAGATGTACATTAGCCCAGGAAAAAAATTACCCAAAATGCAAGCCCCTTCTAAAAAGGAAAACAAATTCTAAATATGTTATACTGGCTCCTCCTCTGGGCTCTCTGCAAATGAGAGGAGGAAATTTTACAGTGTGATTTTACAGCCATGATGATTCAATTAGAAAATCAGACAAGGGAATGGGGATGGATTTTACAGGGATGAGAAGTGGATGATATGTGATATTCCTGTTCAGGCCTGACTTCCTGTTTATTTGGGTTTGCTACCCAACATCAGACAAAAAAAGTCTCAGGCAGGACCTTAAGAGCCACGTGCAGTCCTGGAATGAAATCCAGACTGCTAAACAACACTGCATCTGGCTGTGGGAGAGCTTCCCTAGGGAGAAAGCATTTTGGCTTGAGCATTTTGTTCCAGTCATCAGTCTCTGATTATTTTCTCTTCCAAATTTGGACCCTTCACACCCCTCCCCAGCATCACCTGCCTTGCCTGAGGGACGAATGTAGCCAGGACATCATGCTGCCATTTGGCCACACTGAGGCCAGGCAAGAAGTGATATTGTTTCCACACTGTGCCCACAGCACGGTGGAATGCCGTCAGCATTCCCTCACTGCTAAGAGAGATCTCTGTTTAATTTGGGCTGTCAGGAGTCAAGGAAAACAAAGGATGTGACTGCAGAGCTCAAGTCTATCTGAGCAGGATTCCTGGAATGGAATCCAGTTGCCTTCAGTAGGACTAATCTGCAGCTACAGAGTGAACAGAGTGCAGGGTGTGCTTCTGAGATATTTCAAATAAAAGTTTTGATGAATGCTGCAAAAATGGCTTTGCAACTGCTGTACTTCTGGGAAATAATTAGAAAGCCCTCCTCTCTTTACTGGCTCTGATGATGATTGCATCTGCTTGCCTCCAGGATGTGCTTGGCATCCGAATTACACTTTTGCTTTCTTGCAAATCTTCATGTTTTCTACATACACATTTTCACTATGTGTCCTGTCTCTAAATATTAACACATAAATACAATAAACAGAGTTTTCAGCCTTACTTGATGAAACAGACCTCAAGGAGTGATTCCCTGGCACAAAAAGTTCCATCACTTTTTCTAGGTGGTGTACCTCAGCATTCCAACCACCACATTCTCTTGGTCTTTTCTATATCACACCCACACTAAACCATGTGCCCACATATCTGCTGAAGGAAAAATCCCATCAATAGGTTCACTTGTCCTTAGTGGTCCCTTCAGACTGATTTACTTCTCAACATCTTCTTAGGGTGGTTGACAGCACTGACATCTTAAACTATTGTAGTTAGAGCTGTCAAGACCCAAGAATACAGGAAAGATTTTAAATGGAAGTTTATTTCTACTTTAGCAGAAGGAAGTAGGAACTTTGCTTTTTCTTCTCCCTCTGACTATATTAGACTCATGTTTCATTCTCTGGGGACCACTGGCATGTAGGCTCACCTTGAAGCCACAGAAGAATTCTAATGCTGGCTCACTTTCTGCCTGTGCTGGGTGGTCCTTGGTTTCTTCAGCACTAGAATGCAGAGTGTCCCCACCCTTTTTTGTTTGTTTGTTTGTTTGTTTAATTTCCAGTAATTTTGTGATGCACCCTGCTGGACAGCAAGACCAGGGGATATGCATGGCCACCAGGGCCTCAACTGGAATGCTAAGCAGAGTTAGAAGATGCAGTGACTGAAAAACAAGATGCAGCCTACACTAGGGCCAGGCAAACAGGAAAATCCACCAAAAACCAAAGCAACAGTATCCTATTCCCACTGTCAGATCCACTTGTGCTCCTCTGTGTGCGTCTGGAATAGTGTGGTGATTTTTAGTTAAAGTTGCATATAGACGAGTGCAGGTGGAAGCAGAATTAGATAAGAAAAGATTTTGGCAGGAATAGCTGTTCTCAGTGAATAGAGACTGATTATTGTTTAAGAATGTGCCAATAGGGGGAAATGTGTAAAGCTTTTAAGATACCCCAAAAATTACCTGAGGGCAAGAGTCATCAAAGCAGGGCTGTATTTACACCTGCCACCTCCAGAGTTTGAGGGAATGTTCCCAAGCAATTAATCACAATCAACTACACTTCAAGGCTCCTGGCCATGCTGGTAAGTCTGTACCCAAGCACTCTCTTGGGTAGTGCTTGGGTACAGACTTATACTTCCTAGGCACGATGTGGGCATGAGCAGAGGTCAGGAAGGGAGCCCAGCAGGCTGAGTGCCGAACACCTTGTTTCAGAGCGAGCCTCTGGCAGCAGGAGCTCAGCCTGTCTCCTGCCAGCTGGCCTCAGTGCCAGGGAATGGTCCTGGGCACATTTCGTTTTCTAATATAGATGCAGTCAGGATGTCTATGAGAATTTGTATCTCCCCCTCAGTGGAATATCCAGCTTCCTTTTTAAGAACAGAGCTACTCCATTTTCCACTAGCAAGAAGCAGTGCAAATGCTATTTTGAAATACCCAGCGTTTCCAAGCTTTCCAGAGAGACTTCTCTCTCTTGCTCCAGAATTCTGCACTTCTCAGACTCTGCTCCATTGTATGGATGTATCACTGAGATGGAGATACTCTGGGAGACAAGTGGGAATCTGACCCAAATTTTGTTGGTCGCTGGAATTTACTCTGTCAGGCCTGCAGGAAGATGCCAGTGCCTGCCTTAGATCCACACTTCAGCACATTCTCCTGAAGGCAGGTACCTGTATCCTTTCAATGAACTGGGCAGACTTTTAAAACATGATCCTGAGAGATACTGTGCAGGTATTTTGCCCAGTGGCTGAAATCTCTCCCCCAGAGACAACTGTGGGAGCCAGTCAAATGTTTGTATAGCTCAGCTGTGGATTCCTGCTATTCCTTTTGCTTCCTCTGTGGCTAAAGGAATGCTCTCTCCTTCAGAGCACAGAGGCTAAGCTTGAACTAGAGGGCATTCCTTCCCAGAACAAGCTTTGTCACCCTCCAGACTCCCTGCTTCTCTTTGCACCATTCCCTTGCATAATAAAACACCATGTATTTTCACAATAGCCCCCTTGTGCAGCACTGCCTTGAAAATTACTGTTTTCTGAACTGAGAAACTCATACAATTTGCTCTGCAAATTCCTGTTAAATGAATCGCATTCAATCACACCCCGTTAGATTTTCAAATAATTTTAAACAAGACAGAAAAAAGAATTATAAGTTTATGTTGCTTAAATAATTCAAATAATTTTTCACCTTTCCAATCACAGGCATTTCTACCTATACTTAAGCAGGGAGGAGGAAGAGGAAGAATTTTTAAATGTGTTGAACTTGCTTGAGAGCATTAAGTATGGTATAATGTAACCAATCTCTACTGACTGAAGAGAGCAAAGCAAGCCCTGGTATGGATTTTGTGATATTTTGTAGGGGGATTACTGTGTGCTAGGACACCATCACTGGAGTGAAATCATGCAAAGGAAGAAATTTTACCTGCTCCTTGTACATATTACACTCTCAGACCAATGTAGTCCATTTAAATCCCATCTTTTCCTCCAGCATCTTCATGGAAACATCAACCCTGACATGAGTATTTATTATGCAGCTGTACTGTCATGAGAAGAGCTGCAAGGTTCCATTGCATTCCTCACCCACAGGAGTGAGGAAACCACCATTCCTGGCCAGGGTTGGACATGAGATTTAAGAGAAGAGACCTTATATTTCAACATTTATGTCCAAACTGGCTTTATCAGAAGACGGGAGAAGGTCAGTCAACCACTGTCTTGAGAGGGAAATTATTACCTGTTTTCATCCAAGGTGATTCTCCAGCAACATTCTTTCCAATGTCAATTTTAAGACAGTCACAGCTGTTCTCCAGAATATTGCAAATTACAATACACCAAAATTGAAGCACAGAAATAAGATATATCTTTCTTTTTTCTCTTCTTTCTGTCAATCAAGTGTTAAAACTGATTTATTTGGAAATATCCCCCTAATGACTGTGAATTATTTATAGAGAAGACAACTTGCAGTTGACTTGGTAAATTTTAAATTCTATCTGGAAAATTATTAATTTTGCAGTAACCATAAAGACTGTGCGCTAGGAAGCCTAAGCTTTAATGAAAACACTTTGTTGCCTTCTATTAGATCAGGTAATTTCTGGGGCATCCACAGCTTCTCTGGGCAACCTGTGCCAGGGTCTCACCACCCTCATAGGGAAAAAATTCTGCCTAATATCCAATCTAAACCTACTTTCTGTCTGTCTAAAGCCTTCTTTTTCTTTAAATAAGTTGATATTTCTCTTCAAAACTTCTAATTCCAATTAATTCCTTATCAACTTTATTTTTTTCCTATTCCAATTAACATAAAAGTTTTTATTTCACATTATCTCAATGGCTACTATAACCACATTTTTCACAATATTTCATCATACAAATATTAGGTATGTTCTGGTCAATGGGCCCACAGAGTTACTGGAGAAATTTGGTATAATGAGCTGACACACTGATGTCAGGTGGCATGACCAAGGTCCACTGTAGGGTGCCAGCACCCTGAGGTCCCAAATTTAGGTCAGAGAAACAGAACTTTAACAAGCTGATCAGAAGAACTAGGGACCAGTTAATGCATACAGAAAGAAAGTAAAAAAAAAACAAAAACCAAAAAACAACCAAAACAAGCAAACTTCAAACAAAGCAACCAAAAACCAAACATTACAGAACCTGTGAAAAGACTAAATGGCACAATCTAAAAAAATATTTAGTAGTGCTGCATATAGCAAAAGTCATGGCAGAATAATTTTGGAACAATGATTTTAATTGGTCATAGGTTAGATTATTATAAAGACCTTTTCTATTTCATTTTTTGGACATTTGTAGCTGTGGAGTGAGGCTGGTAGTCATTTAGTGACATGGCTAAAGCTGAACCAAAGGCAGGCAGATGCTCTTAGAGCTTCATCTCCCTGTTTCCCTGCTGCCCCTCTGTCCTGCAGGGGAATCAGCCTCATTATTCCTGAGCCTTCCCCCACACCCTGCCTGCCACACAACATTCCAATCCCGATCCCACCGCCAAGTGGCAAGGCCAAAGTCTTGATGAGGTGCTTAAAGCCCTCCTTCTGTCATTCCCTAAATATGGCAGCAACCACCCTGAGGCCCCTGCCAAATTCCACTCCTGTTCATGGCATCTTGCTAAATGGCTGGATCAGATGTCATCAAGGCATCTCGTCCCTCACCACAGCTCAGTGGCACTGTCACATGCCACTAAATGCTCTCCTCATTTGACCTCAGCACCAGCTTCTCTAACACTGACCAGGAAGAAGAATTTCTTCACAGAAAAGGTTGTCAGGCATTGGAATGAGCTGCCCAGGGAGGTGGTGGAGTCACTCAAAGGCATTCAAGAAGCAACTGGACATGGCACTCAGTGCTCTGGTTCAGTTGACAAAGTGGTGATCTGACACAGGTCGGACTTACTGACCTTTGAGGTCTTTTCCAACCTCAGTGATTCTGGGATAGGTTTCAGAAGAGCCAGACTTTATGTGCACGCAAGTGTCACCCTCTGAGAATGCTCTGACATGTGCTTTGCTCCTTAACAGGAGGTGAAGGGCAGTGCCTGGAGAATGTCTCAGTACCTCCACCAGACCAGCAGTGTCTGCAGCTGGAGAGGCCAGGGAACAGCCAGCAGGAGTGCCACGTTCTCCTTACAGAGCCCAAATGAAAAGAGCACACAAAAGAGGGATTTGTTTGTGCTGCTCAGAGCAGCATAAAGTCCCCTCTGTGTGCAGTGACCCCACCAGATGGATCATGGTGCACAGCTGCTGGCATCCAGTCCTTGCCTGCAGAGCCACCCAGAGTCATGCAAGAGACCACAGGGGGAATCTCTCTTCCCTGAGATCCACATTTTAGACCTCTCAGTCCAGCGAAACCCACTCCTATTTGTGCCTCTCTGAGCCCTGTCCCCCTTTGAAAGGTTTGGACTTCCCCTCCCCATCCCTTTCTTTACCCTGCGCCACAGAGCGTGGTGCAATTGTTCATAGAGCGCCGGGAGATGAATGGTGTTATATAACTGCTTGGTACTATTTTATTGTTTCTTAGGATGATGGAAAAGTAAAAGGGAAAAACCTTGGGGTCAGGCTAAGCAAATTAAACTTACATTACTGGTGACCCACATGAACATTCACTTCAGCACTCCCAAGAATGCATTTTAGTGCACAGTGTCCCACATGAGAGGACAAGCCATTAATAACTACAGCATGTGTGGGGTGAGGGAGCTTTTCTTTTGCAGCTCCTAGCCAAAAGAGTTTACAAAACAGTGTTGGTTTGTTGTTTGGCTGGGTTTGTTTGGGGTTTTGATGTCTGCCATGATCTGCTATTCATTAAGTTCTGACATCTTGATGCCTTTGATATGGCAAAGAGGTCTGATTCAGCCTGCTGTTCATTGCAGGTCAGTTAACATAAATTAATAGTGGTTAGGTTGTATTTCCTTCTTGTGATGGGCCTGGAAGAGAAAACTCTCTTCCTGTCTCACATTTCCAGGAGCCTTCTTGGAGGGATTCATTTCTCTCTTATACTCTTCTGCAGCACAAATCTGCATCAGCACATTAGGTGACTGTAACATGTACCCACATATTTACCCCAAAAGCCAAGGGGAATCCATGGCTTCAAGGTTTCAGTCCTGTTTATAACTTATCTTTAAATAACCATCAGAGAATCAAAGAATACCTGGAGCTAGAAGGGACCCACAAGGAACATCCAAGTCCAACTCAGGATCTCAAACCTCAAAATCATAAAAATCAGTGAATCTAAAACACCTGCTGAAAATTGTGTTGGTTTAAGCATGTGTCTGTGCTAAATGCTCTGTTGAACTGGGTTCAGACCATGTTCCTGGTCACATTACTCAGTGCTTGGCAGCAGTACCTGTGATTAGAAAGCAAATCCTTTACTGCCCTATAAGCCAATAGAAATCATGTATTTATTTGTAAAGGTGTCAATACCAAATTTGCCTGAACTGTGCTTAACATGTTAGAAACCCAAGCCAAGCAAATT
Organism: Agelaius tricolor; assembly: GCF_023055355.1. Taxonomy (NCBI): domain Eukaryota; kingdom Metazoa; phylum Chordata; class Aves; order Passeriformes; family Icteridae; genus Agelaius; species Agelaius tricolor. The sequence continues at coordinate 922,631 of NW_027269334.1, forward strand.
TTTTTAACCATACTTTGAGAATGATTTCTTTTCTTTCTATTGGAAAGTTCTGTTGTTTTGTCATGGAAAAACACAGCATATTCAAACAGAAGGCTGAATTTAATTTCCTATCAGATGAGTGAGCTCAGGCAGCCACAGGAAGAGAAGGCAGCACTTGAACTTGAGTTCACTTACTTCCATGAGGAGAGAACCAGTTCAGTGAAAGCAACAAAAAGACACAAGGTGGGAAGAAAAGTAAAAAAGGAGGGGGAAAACCAGGCCTTCCCTTTGTGTCACCAAGATCAGCTTGACCCATGTCCCATAGCCCTGATCTATTTCACCTTTATCAGCTTGCTGCACTTTGGAGATGTAATCCAGAACTGTAAAATCCTTACACAGGATTCCAAACAAGTGGCTGTGTGGCCACAGTGCCCCTCCTGCGAGGAGCCAACAGCCCAATCCAACATAACACACAGTTGGAAGACCAAACTCCGGTGGTCAGGCAGGTAAGGGTAGTAGTTTCAGAAAGACCACCTCAAAACTTTATCCCGAAAGACTCACTGCAGTTGTTTGGTGCTTATTCAGGCCAGTCAGATGGATGTGATCACCAAGAGCAAAGCAAAGCACTTGTCTGAGCAAAAAGCCTTACTCTAAGTCCATCAGTGACCTAGGTCTCAGCACGTGCAGCAGAGTTACACCACTTTGTTTCATCTGAGATTCTGCCTCACCAAAGAGCTGATTCTTCACTTCCCTTTGGTGCAACAGCTCCCACCAAGGCAAACTGGAGATCTCCCCAAGTCTGTAGTGCAGCTGCACTGGATGCTTTTCCTGTTAGTCTTGTTTTAGACAGCTCCTCAGCACATTACAGCCTCATTCCACATCTAGCTAAACAAGCAAACCAACTAAGAAACCGACATCTAAAATTCTAAAATTAATGTGAAAGATGCTGTTCTCTGTTATGAGATTCCAATTCCTTCCCCTCAGCCCTGGGTTTTGGGCTGAGCACTCTGTTAATGAAACGTATGACTTGCTTGACAGTTATTTTACTGACTAGGAGAGAAAAAAACATCATGCATTTGGGCATTATCATTAAAGAGCAAGGTCAGGGACAGGAAAGCAGCATTTGTGTCTGGGGGAGAGAATGTCAGAGTGCTGCCCTGCAAAGCTGATCCCAATTTATCTCAGAACATAGATGAGGTACTTGAATAAATTATAATCCCAACTGAGCACTTATTTATATTAGAAAATTTGTTAGCAACAAACCTTGAGCAATGTTGACAATCAAGCCTTCTCTTCTCTGCTACTCTTGCTGTGCCACAGGATGTGGGAAAGGCATGGACCATCCTTCAGCAATACAACAGAAGTTGGAGGGGGAAACAGAGATGTCCTTTGCAAGAGAAATTTTAAGAAAACTCTTTGAGCTAAAGAGCAACTTTTTGTCAGTCTTCAGAGTTAGCTGTGATCCTGATGAAGGCAAGGTGTCACTCGTCTCTCAACACCCCAACTGTAAAATCCACAGCACTGAGAAGGTTTTGTTTGGAAATACAAGAAACCAGGGGTGTGTTTTGATGAAAAGATGGTGCTTTTCATCCGTGTCCAAGAGAAAAGCCACACGACGGTTGTTGAAGCAGAACAGCACGCCACGTTCAACTCCTGAAGTGCCATCCACTCCCAGTCTGAGAGAACTAAAACCAGAGAACTGTGTACACAAATGGTGTGTGCATACATAAAGGTGACTGATACACATGCTCAAGCAATCTGGAGTACAATGAAAACAGTTCTGCAGATATTACACTCAGTATTCTACTTTCTCATTGTGCCTATCCACTCCCTCATGTTTTTGATCTGTTGTGCACTTGAAAATCTGTTCAGATCACTTTAGATTTGTTGTGCACTAGATTTAAACCAGTAACAGCAGAAGAGTGTATTTTTTTTTCCTTTAGGTCTCAACAATATAACAAAGATAAAAAAATGTAAAACCACAAAAAAAAAAAAAAAAACCAGAAAAAGAAAAGTTGCACATACTTTTTTGAGTGAGGCCAGTAAGCACATGACTGAATGACTTAGAAATTCTGAAACAGGAAGGTAACTAATAAATTTATAAAGAAGTATATCTACAATATTTAATAATTTAAGGCTCACAAGAAACTAACATATCAATGACAACAGAAGTTTTCTGCTCTAGGGTTCAAAGCACCAAATTCACTTCACGTACAAGATAACCAGATCTGTGCTGATCACTACTGGAAAACTCAGAAAGTGCTGATTTGCTAATGTTCCTAGTGCTTTAATGCTATCATATTTCACAGGAATAAGAAATCTCCTTTCAACCATAAATACAGTCATACAGATACAAAATATATTTGAATAATTCCAATTTGAAACTGTAATACAAAACCCCTCCACCTCCTCCCTCCCATCCCCAATCCATTCATTCTCCACACACACATCCCCCCAGTTCATTACACTAAACTCAGGAGCAACTGAATTGGTTACAAATTACCCATTCAAAACCAATGACCATTTGCTAAAATAAGTTTCTAAAAATTAGATTTTTCTCTGTCATAATTTACCAGCTCCTGCATGGAGTGTAGCTTATTCTTAGTCTATTTTAAAAATAGGTGACCCTTTGTGTCATGGAAAAAAACCACAAAAACATGTATTCCTGGAGGACTGCTCAGGATAGTGATCAATTTATAAAATACAGCCTTATTGACTTTTTTATGACTTAAAAAACTAATTGGTACTAAAAGAGTAATTGGAGTAGCAAGTTTCTGACACCAGAAAATCCTTCTGCCCCTCTGAACTCTAACCGTCTCCTCTCCTCACAGGTCTGTTTCCCTACTGGTGTCCAGACAGAGAGCATAGAGGGATTTTCTGAGATCTACATTACTTTTTGCTTTGATATTTGCTTTCTCTAAGGAGCTGGTGCCATTGTTGAACTCCTCACTGTTTTCCAAGTGCACAACAGATTTGTTCAGAGAGTTTTTGCTGGGTCTTCTCTTCACTTCTCCCCCTGCAGTGCTGCCCTGAGCACTACTGTGTTCATCTTTGAGGATAGCCTGCTCTTCGTGGTCAGTCTCTCGGTGGTAGAAGTAGTTGAAGTTGGACACAATGACAGGGACAGGGAGGGCAATGGTGAGCACACCAGCGATGGCACACAAGGAGCCCACAATCTTGCCCCCCACAGTGACAGGTCTCATGTCCCCATAGCCCACAGTAGTCATGGTTACCACAGCCCACCAGAAAGCATCAGGGATGCTGGAGAAATGAGACTCGGGGTCATCAGCCTCAGCAAAGTAGACAGCACTGGAGAAGAGGATCACCCCGATGAAGAGGAAGAAGATGAGGAGGCCCAGCTCCCTCATGCTGGCTTTCAAAGTCTGTCCCAAGATCTGCAGCCCCTTGGAGTGCCTGGAGAGCTTGAAGATCCTGAAGACTCTGACCAGGCGGATGACTCTGAGGATGGCCAGGGACATGGCTTGCTGCTGGCCCCCACCCCCATTGCTACTGCCAGCCCCGGGCTGCTGCTGCTCGTGGGCCAGCTCGGTGCCCAGGGTGATGAAGTAGGGGATGATGGCCACGATGTCGATGATGTTCATGATGTTGCGGGAGAACTCGGGCTTGCTGGGGCAGGCGAAGAAGCGTACAAGGAGCTCAAAGGTGAACCAGATCACACAGGTGGTCTCGATGATGAAGAAGGGGTCAGCCAGGCTACTGGGTGGCTGCATGGGTGGGGAGTCCCCGGGCGTGCCATTCAAACCTCCACCTTGTGGGGGCAGAGGTACGGGCATCTCCCTCTCGTCTCTGAACTCGGGCAGGGTCTCCAGGCAGAAGGTGATGATGGAGATGAGGATCACCAGCACGGAGACGATGGCGATGGCCCGGGCTGAGCTGGAGCTCTCGGGGTACTCAAAGATGAGCCAGACCTGGCGCTGGAACTCATTGCGGGGCAGGGGCTTCTCCTCCTCTTTGATGAAGCCCTCGTCCTCCCGGAAGCGCTCCATGGCCTCCTCACCCAGCTGGTAGAAACGGATCTCGTCGGCGAAGACGTCGATGGAGACATTGACGGGCCGGCGGAGCTTGCCCCCCGACTGGTAGAAGTAGAGGATCCCGTCGAAGCTGGGCCGGTTGCGGTCGAAGAAGTACTCGTTGCGGAGCGGGTCGAAGTAGCGAATGCGCTTGTCGGGGTCCCCCAGCAGCGTATCGGGGAACTGGTTGAGGGTGCCCAGCTGCGTCTCGAAGCGCAGCCCCGAGATGTTGATCAGCACCCGCTGATGGTGCATGGGGCCCGGGTTGGCCGTCGCCGCGTCCTCCTCCTCGTCGCCCGCCGCAGCCATGGCCATGCCCCGGCGGTGTCCCCCTTCCTCGGACGGCCCCATGTCCACGGCGGGGCGCGGGGCGCGGGGCGGCGGCCGCGGCGGCGGCGTGAGGGCTGCGCGGAGCTCCGCCGGCCGCTCGTCGGGGCCGCTTGCGCCGCCGCTGCCTCCTGCGCGGGGACCCGGCGGGGGCCGCTCCCGCTCCTCGTCCCCCGCGGGCGGCGGCGGCGGCGGCGGCGGCGGCGGCGGCGGAGGGGTGTTCTCCTTGCCGTCGCTCAGCTGCGGCGAGCCGGCGAGGTGAAGCAAGTTGCCCCGCCAGCGCGCCCGGCCGCCGGCGGTCGCGGCATCGTCGCCGCCCGCGATGGCCGTGGTGCCGCCGTTCTCCAAAGTCACCAGCGCGATCTCCATGGGCAGCAGCAGCAGCAGCTTCGGCGGCGGCGGGAGGCAGGCGCGTCTGAGGCGGCGGGCATGCTGCGCTCGCCGCCCCGGTGCCCCTGCCGCCGCCGGCCACCTCCGGGCGGCCCCGCTGCCCTGCCTTGCCCTGCCCTGGCCGACCCGCCTCCCCTCACTGCGCCGCCGAGCGCGGCCGAGCGCGGCCCGGGGGAGCCGCCCGGGGACCCGGATATGAACGAGCGATCATTATATTATGGTCGCTTGACGTCAAAGAGGATCCCTTCTGCTCCGCGCTCCCGCGCAGGCAGCGGCAGCATCCCCCAGGGAGCTGGGATGCCGCATCCCCCCGCGCCCCGCCCCGCCCCGCCCCGCCGAGGGGCTGCGCGTCGGGGCGCGGACGCGCTGGGGCAGCGGGGCCCGGCCGTGGGGATACCCACAGGTGCCCGGGCGAGGGATGCGCGGCGGGGGCACCGCTCCGGAGGTGCGGGAGGCCGGGCGCCGGCCGTACGTGCGCCCGGGCAGGGGGCTGGAGCTGCCCTCCGGGCCGGGGGTGCGGGGCACAGCGCTCTCCGCTCCGCATCCCGCGCCCACCGCGGCGCCGGGGGATTACGGGGCGGCCCCCGCGCGTGGATTTGCTCGCCGCGAGCGCTTCTGGCTGCACACCCCCTCTCGCCTCTAATGAAAATCAAACTGAAAGCCCCGGGGATTCTGGGCTCCTCTTGGCGTGTGTCCCCCCCTCCCCATTCCCCAGCTGAATAAGAACAATGGAAGGGATTGCTTTGCGTTGGCTCTCCCCGTTTCTGCTCCCTCGAGTTTCTCGCTGAATTAGTGCGGTTCCAAAAGGTGCTTCCCAAGCCAGCAAACGACATTTCTGCCGGGCTGTTTTCATGTTAACATTTGCAAACACTTTTCCCATTGATGCATTCTTAAACCCACATCCAAGGCTAAAACATTTCAGTAGATGCACATTTTATTAAAGAGAAGCGAGCAGCTTTACACAATGATACAATTTCAGTTCAGTAATACAGTCAGTGCTAAGATCCTACTTGCTATATTCAAGCCATAAACTCATGTATTCTACTTAAGGTCTGCAGGGAAATACACTAAATATGTATATAAATATTGTAGGATTAGAACCTATAGGTATATATACTCTTGTGGAGTTCCTGGTTTTCTAACAAAACTGATTGCGACCATTTTGCCTTCCAGTTGGCATCACAGTGACATTTTTTCTTAAATCCTTATGTTACCACTCATAGCTCCATCAAACACTTCACCTAGATTCACTGTGACTAGTGGCTTCCCCCTAATTTAAAACATTACCTCTGTGTATGAAATCTGCCCAAAGATATTAAAAGCAGTGCCAAAATAGAAAACCATAATTGTATTAAATGGTTTCTGTAAGTGGTGGCTTGCATTTTATCTCCGAGAACTGAGCACAGAATTGCCAACCTGTTTTGCCAGTGTGCCAGTGAATAAACAACAGCTTTACACACACCAGTAATTTCTAGAAGCAAAATTATGTAGCAGATAAATTCTTCTTTCAAAATAGCGGCCCTTTGATTTACAGTTATTTAATGGGATAACATATTAAACCTGCAAAATATAGGATAACACCCTCTGGGACTAGCAAAACCCATGATAAATACAGACACACCACAGACACAGCTGTGCACCCCAATAAGGAGTGGCTGATCTGCTACCAGTGCATATCAGGGATTACAACCAGAGTAGGGCTTGCACACTCGAAAACTACTCTGGTTTTCCAGCTCTGTCAGCAGGGCATTTGCCCTCCAAACATTGCCTCAGGAATAACCATTTATTATTTCAGGAGAAAACATCCTCAGACATCTGTGATGGTGGGCACCACTCAGAGCAGAATAAAATGTAGAGAAGAGAAGAGCAGTAACTTGCTGCCTCTCAGATGTTTGTATCCATTCTGCCATTCCTTTATCAATAGCAGGGAATGCCTGGAAGGGACCATACCAAATTTAAGTTCTAGTTCAAGTTTGTAGCTTTTCTAATTATCAAGTTGCAGTGTTCATATCCTGAATTTGAAGGCAGATGGGATTATGCTAAAGTGCAAAGAAAACTAAAGACTTGCCCAAATTCACTTGGATTAAAGCCTTGCAGAAAACCCTATGAAGAAAATGTACATTATTAATTGACAGATCAGAAAAATGCAGCTGCTTGTACAGCATTTGAGTAACTTGTAGCTACTTTCTTTGCAGCTTTAAAAGGTCTGAGAATCTATTACGGTGTCTGTATGTGTGGGTACAAAAGAAGAGCAGAGAAAAGTGGGAGGATGATGTTAAAGGGGAAGGAACATCTACTCCAAGCAGGAAATTTTAAAGGACAATTTTTATTTAATAGCCCTCATTTTTTCAGCTCAGTGTAAAGACAAACTCTTGAAGAGAGTTTGGCAGCAGAAAGCCAAGGTACTGGAGAGAAACGATGACAGGCAGACTAGAGAATAGTACTGAGATGTGCTACTAATGTTTTAACCAGGCAGTCCCTGAAAAGAATTTATTTGTCAACATTTGTATTTGTGATTTAGCCAGAAGTTGAACACAGGAAATCAGTCCTTTACAATCCTGCATATCCACAACAAAACCTAGCATTCACTGCAGCACCCACTGTGCCATTCCATAGCAGGTGTGGCTGCTAGGAGCTGTCTTCAGTGTCCCACAGCAAGATGAAGGACCCATCCCACGGAGAGGTCCCATATGCTGAGAAATGAGCCGTGGGGACTGTCTGCAAGGGCTGCATTCACCTACCCACACCCAAACTCACTCATACACGCACTACACTCTCTGGTACCTTGACCGAGGACACCCTGGGGACATCAGTCTTCTCACAAATACTACCTCTTGGGCCATCCCTGTCACTGACAGGGAGTGGCAGCATAACAAAAACGAAAAAATGATGCTGAGCAGTGAAGAGGGGCACACCAAGCTCTTAAGGCTGCTCACAGCCCTCCTCCTCCTCAGTGCTGATGGGAATCCATGTGCCTTCCTCCGCACATTTTGTGGGTACAGGGACCCCAGGGTGACATGGGTGACTCCCTTTTTTCCTTTTCCATATGTTGACTAAAAAAGGCGAGGTTGTGGCAGATGGTTAGGAAATCATCTGAAGCTGAGAGGAAACCGAAAGGGTTAAAGGCAAATCTGTGCCTCTGCCACTTGGTTAATTCCTCGGCAGCCTCATCCAGTGCTGAGAGGATTCAGGCCAGAGGGAGGCACTGCCACAGTCCCGAGGGGAGACCCTAGAGAAAGGGTTTCCTGTCCAGGAGGATTAAGTACCAGGCCATTGACAAATCACAATAAGCATCTGGATGGAGATCTCCATCTATCAAGCCCTAATCCATGAAGCTATTTATTAATGAATTCAGCACATTCACACTGTTCTATATATAGGGCTGGCTATCTTTCTAAATGTTTGGCTTCTAGGTGGTTTACATCTGTATCAACAGATTTTTATTTTTTGGGTGAAGCAATCTACTGTATTATGCTTTTGCTTGTTTAATTGCTTAGAGTAATTCTTTTGCCTTAAAACAAACAAACAAACAAACAAACAAACAACACAGCCATGTTTTCTATTAGTATATTAAAAAATCCAATAGCTAAAACCCAACCATGTCCCTGCATTTTATATTGCTTTGCAATTTTAAGCCCAAGTTCCTCTAGAAACTTTCCATCACACAGGGATGGAAAAAACATTAAATAGTAATTGATTTTCTTTTCTGTATTTTGTTTTGATTAAAATGAGAATCCCTCTCATTTATCTTCAGAGAGAAAGTAAGCACAGAGTAAATGGTCTGCTTAATTCAAAAGTAATTTGATTAGAACATCCATAATTTACATTGACTGGAACAGCAGGAAAGATGCTGAGCACAACCAGATATCAAGCTAATTCATTTCAGCAGCCTACTTGCACTATGCTTTACATCTTGTTCATGTAAACTGCTCGACGAACATCTAATGACCCACAGTTTGTAAGAGGGAGACTTACACACCACCGTGCCCTCAAAAGTCATCTGTTTGTAGGACTGAATAACACTCCTGCCCCCAGCAAACATGGCTGTGGAGCTGAGCGTGCTGCTTTCCACACAGCTGTGTCAGCCTCATCCGCATCCTGAGTTGCTCCAGCCTTTGTCACTCAAATTGGTAGAACCAGCATTTGGCCCAGAGGTTTTTCACAAATCCAGCTGTGACAGGGTATTTTCAACCCATCCTCAAAGCTTTGGACTCTACCAGACAGCATGAGCCATCCAAGCTTGCAATTTATAATTTCCTGCCCCTTTTGACTCCCATTGCTTTTCTGTGGTGTAATATTTAATTCCAGGGACTTGATTTTAGAGGGGAAATCCCATTTGGTGTCTTTACTCTCTGTTAAATTCCAGAAGCACATAGCTGTGCTTTCAGGTTTTTTGTTACAACGAGATTGCTCAGGTGGACAGTTCCAATTAGGACAACCCAATTTTAAAACAGGAGAACAAAGACAAACAACGGCAATCTGAAGGAGTAACCTACAGAGCCTCTCAGCTATACCACTGCACGTTTTTCTTCACTGCCTGTGCAAATACCCTCACAAGTTAATTTTGCTTGCATCAATGCTTCTGTAACAGCTGTGCTCCATGCCATGCTTTCCATACAGTTTCTGTATGGAAAGCATGGTGTTTCTGGCAAAATCAATCCCTCCTTATCATTTGACTGAAAATACTTCATTTTCATCCTGTGCCATCAAAGTCATACCAACGAAAAGCTCTTACTCATTCAAGATCAGGCCATTCACTCAGGCTGTGAGGAAGAGGAACAGGAATAAATCAAAGGTTTCATGTCTAGAACAAGTGGTGACAGTGGTGTCTGAATTGGGTGATCAGTCACTTCAAGCTGTCAGGTGACAGATTTGTACTTTCATGTTTTGTTACCACCTATGTGGCCAGTGACACTCCAGAAACCATTGCTTTGTCATACATGGACACAAATTAACCTGCATAGGCTGCATTAAAAAAGATAAATGGCATGTTTACAAATTCATGTATTTTAAGAGTGGAAAAGCAAGGATTAACCTCATTCAGATTCTGTGCTCATTTCCAATTTTTAAGCAGTCATGAATCAAGGAAAATCAAAATATGTGATGGTTAGTCTGGTATAAAATTATGAGTGAACTTAGTTACTACATCCTGAAAACATTATAGTGAGGGGAAAACTGAGGTTGAAACCTACTCATGTATAGGAAAAAGAGCATTAGAGTGCTTGTGAGCACAGAAAATTTAGCCAGCTGCAGGAAATGCTCTACCATAAAACTAGGGGGCCAAAGGTACTGATGGTTTAAGCAGGAGAGTGTAGCATTGTGTGTTTTATAGAGGTTTTGTTGCAAAGTTGGTTATTTTTTGTAAGTCGAGATTATGGTTTTGTGAGGAATGAAATCCTGGAGATGAGAGCTCTTTTTCAGAGTAGTAATTGGTAGTTGATGTTAGTGAAGTTGATAAAGACTTAATTTGAAGTGTTGGTCTGTTAAACATTGAATGTTACAGTTCAACGACTTGCCTTTAGTTGCCGTTATTAAATGTTACCATTTTACCCTGTATTTGCATCTCTCCCCATCATACTCTGCATTTGTACCCCTTTCTGTCTCACCCATTGGGAACCACTTCCCCTCCTCCCCTGCTCCCAGGAGGCCTTGCACCTGGACTGAATTCAAATGAGAGGCTGTGAGAACTATATGAACCCTCTCAAAACAACAAACCAGCACATAAACTTTGACTTTAACCCACCAGAACCACACCAAGTCACCCACTCTTGACCAGAGCCGGATTTCGTCCTGTCACCATAACTTTGATAGGACCCAGCTTGGAGGATACCTCTGGGCTACGAGTCAATACTGCAGTTCCAGCTCTGCTGAAAGACAAAGCTGCACTTCTCCTTCTCAGCGTCGTCCAGTGGGAGCAGCAGCAGTGTGCGCGACCCCTCAGGTTCCCTACCCAGAGCTGTCTTTAATAAAGGCCTTTTAAAGGAGCTGGTCTCCTGGCCCTATTTATCACAGCTTGGGGACTCGTCCGGGATAGTCATACCCAAAGAGGACTGAGGACGGGACAGCTGCCTGCCCTATTGGGCCTCCAGGGATCAGCTGGCTATGCCAGGACCTTGGAAGGCAGCCTGGGACTAGCGATGCAGAGGAGCACTGGGACCTGGTAAGAACTGGTGGCCGGAGGTGGAGGCGAGCGAGTGGGGAGTGAGTGAGACGGGGGCTGGCAGCTCGGACCCCCAAAGCGAGTGGGGGCCCCCTAGTACCGCGTTTCCGGACTCCCGCGAGGGGGCTGGCCAGGAACGGGGGAAGTGAGTGGAATTGGTGGTTGAGGTGCCTCCAAAAGGGGTAGGACGGCCCCCTCTCCTTGGTAGGAGGGGTGCAAGGGAGGGGCCAGAGGGAGCTCCAGTGGGACCTAACCCCGGGCCTGTGTACTGTAGGGGTGTGAGGGAGGGGCCAGAGGGAGCCCCATTGGGACTCCCCAGGGAAGTGAGAGAGTTGAGCCTGTGAGTGTAGGTGAGATTCCCGTCCTTTTCCCGAGTGTGTGAGTAAATTCCCCATACTTACCAGTGTGAAAGTGAATGAATGCTTGAACAGTAAAAGAATATTAAGTGTTGTTTTGCCCATCAGTAGTTTTCATTCGGGTAGGGGCACCTTAAGATTTCAGTTAAGAACCAAATTAGAGTCAGTATGAGAAAGTGTTTGAGTAAAAGAAGAAGATTTGGAAGGGAAGATGAGAAAACAGAGAAGAATATTCCCCCTGATAGTTGTCTTGGGCAGATGCTTGATCAATGGGACACTCAGGAGGCCACAAAAAGCTTAGACAAAATGAAAATGATTCACTATAGTATGGAAGTCTGGCCTAAGTTAAACCTGCAGGGGGAGTAGCCGTGGTATGGGACAAGAGATTCATGGATGTGTTCCCAATTAAACCAACACCTGAAAACCTGAGAAAGTCCCAGTCTTGAGCAGTTAACATATGCTGCATGTTGGCAGAGAGATATCACTGGCAATGAGGTTATAAAAATCTGTAAACTACAAAAACAGGAGGAAAAGAATGAGGGGAGAGAAGAGGTTAGTGTTAAGTGAGACCCCCTTGATTACTTACCTCCTCCTCCGTTCCCTCTTATTTACCCGGCTATGCCCCAGACTCCTCTCCCAGATCCCCCAATTTTACCTCTGGCCTCTCCATCCCCACAACCAGCAGCCATTCCAATCCCATTACCACCGCTGATTAACACCCCTGTGGTTAATACCCCTACCCTGACTTCAACTCCCTTACCTGCTCCAGTTTGACCTTCGGTTTCCCCCATGTTCCTCCCTCACAATAGTTTGTCCCTGAGTTGTTTGTCCCTTGTTTTCCCACCAGCGACCTGTCTTTTAAGGCGACCGATCCCCTAGTCCTTCCCCTTACATCCTTATAAGTTTATCTCCTCCCTCCTGGTGCTGCCCAGTTTCCCTGTCCATCATTGTAACCACCCCCCCTTTATTTGGAGAAATTTCTGTGTCAGTTATCCCTTACTTAGGATATGATTTGTCTCTTGAGCCTTTTCCCTCCCCTATGCAATACTTATTGGTTCAGTTGTGTCCCTTGCTCCTCCCCTGAGCTTCATTTATTGGTTCCCTCGTGTCTCCTCCTGTCACACCCATCCCCTTTATCAGTGCCTTCCCAACGGTCTTTCCCTGACACCGTCACTGGTCCCACCTGGGACAATAAAGCACCTTGGCATCCACACGAGTATCTGCTCTCTCCTTCCTTTTCCTCAGTGCTTCACAGTCCCACTCTCGCCTGCGCCACCCATGCCGCAGACGGCACCACTACCCGGGGTTCTTGAGAAGAACCTGGGAGTGGTGGAATCCGTGGTCTCCTCCGGCCACACACCGGGAGCGGCTAGCCGGCACACGTCAGCTCCTGTGGCTGCGGGTCGAGACTGCAGGAGAGGGCCGTAAATGAATCATTAGGTGGACAAGAGTAATGAAACAGCTTTACTTGCAATGAGTCTTCAGCTCTGGAGAGCCCCCAGGGGAAACCCTCCACATGAATATGTTAGATACACAGTAGATCCCGTTTTCCTGTCTTTCCAAACAAAGGGAGGAATGAAAGACCCATCCAGGGATTTGCTAGTTAAAATTCTGACAGAAGAACTCCAGTATTTGAAAGTGTCACTGTTTATTTAATTATTTTCATGGAAAAATAGTTGACAGGAAGAAAACCAAGGTGGTAGATTCCTCTTCCCCAGCACGGATGCAGTGATTCTCATACTCACCAGTCACAACCAGAAGAGAGACTGATCAAATCAAAGGAAGGACACTGATGATGATGTCACACCTTGTGACAGTGTGAACAAGTCCTTAGTGGCTGTGTGTGAAGGGGAGGAGGGTGAAGAATGGCAGAATATTGTTTTATCTTCCGCATGTGTGTGGAGGGGCTGAAGGAAAGGATTGGGGTACGAGCACAGAGCAGCGAAGAACAAGTTGAATTTATTTTTTGTAGCCACACCAGATTGGTGAAGGGCACACAGGTCTTTTGGGGTACATCCATTTGCTGTTCAGGCCAGATCTAGTCCTCTGGACATTCCCAGTGGAGTTGGACTTTTTTATATTTGAGATGGATTTGGCTTGGCAGTGGCAGTGCATCATGTCACTAATTCCAATCCTCTCCTTCAACACCAGTGTTTCACAAAATACCACTACGCTGTAGTACCAGTTTTAATCAGCTGAGCAGGATTCAATCAATAATTACCACTTTGTAGTTTAATTAGGATCTTCAAAGTACTATCACATCAGAACTTTAACAGTATTTAACAGTCTGCAGATGAATATAAGTGTCAAATTCTAGTTGTAGTTGATTTAGGAGCAGAAAGAAGAAGCCAGTTAGTGATATCTTAAAATCAATGGAGCTATGCAGCTTTGCACTATCCAATGAATTGATTTTATACATTTTATATTAATTCTTATACAATTAGGTAGTGGAGGTGGTTGCTTATGGTGTTGCTAAACTCTTTATGTTTGACAAGAAGCAAAATTTAAAAATAAAAGTATTAAAAATAATAACAAATTGGAGAAAACAGTTATGAAAATGGAACATCAATCTATTCTTTCTAGTTCAATTATGGCATCTACAAGGAGCAATACCAAGTATCTTCATGCATTAAAATCCTCTATTGGTATGAGAGCAACCAAAGGGAAATGAGCATTCCAGAAAGTGGGACATGGTGACTCTTACTGCACTGGTTTCTTATTAGGATGAAAGTGCTAATAATGCCTTCTTTAGCTTCAGGACAGTGAAGACACCTGTTCAGCCAGACAACCTAATGTCCAATTTCCTTGCTGCTTATACTGATAAGAATTAAACCATCAGGACCACCCCAGGCCTAGTAGGAGCTTCCTTAGCAGGATGGGTGGGATGCAGTGTACATCCTGCAGTCCCTGTGATTCCTGGCTGCTGCTGCTACCTGGACATTGATTTCCAGGCTGGAGGCACATGACCCTGCCTGACCTACAACAACAAGCTGAGATAGTTCTATGGAAGCAAAGAAACCCTCTACAGCCTAAGAAATGAGGCAGGGAGTTGTAGCTGGCTGCTAGACCTTGGACACCAAGTTAAAGATGGAAGGGAAAAAGACCTTATCTTGCAAATGTCCCAAAGCCTGCTATGCTTGTGACTACTTGGCTTAGCTTGGCGTCAGCTTAATTAAGTGTGCCTCCTCAGTTCCTTAATCCCTGAGTTTACATCATTCCTTTCTTCTCCCTCACCTGGGATATTTGAAGGCTAGACGTGAGCCTCATACACACTCCCCAGATACATTTCCTTCCTGGAACCATGTCACAAGCAGCAGAGAATGCTCATGTTCATCAGGCTGTGCTCTCTGTCCTCTTTGATTTCCTTCAAGTCAGCTTTTCCCGCTTTCCCCTGACGTAGGTCTGATAGTAGAAGCGTAGGAAGAGAGCCAGGAGGCTGAGGATGTAGAGGAGGACTGCGGTGTTGAAGCCATCAGGGAACGGGCACTCTGTGAAGAGGTTGTAGGAAGAATGAGCAGCAATGGCCACAAACTGGCACTGGAAGAGGTGGAAAAAAGAAACAGCCAGATTAGGGAACCTACATGAGATACACCTCAGCTGGCCATTGAGACCATCACAGCTATCACAACATCCTAGCAGTGTCCTCAACCCACAGGATCACCTGCTTGCCTCTCCTGACATCCCTGGGAACCTTCCTTTCAAGTTTAGCAGTGTTTTCCCACCAGGAAAGATGTCCACTGAACCTGAAGGTTTAACCAGTCCTGTCTCTCCTGCCCTTGGCCCATTTCTCTGCCATAGTGCAATAACTGAGATGCTGGAATATGAAAAGTGAAGGTGGTAGATTCCTCTTCCCCAGTGGTAATCAGGTTGTTATACCCATAATTACTTTAATTTGTATTTTAACTTGCAGAGAGGAAATGCAGATACTACCTTTATTCATTTAAACATTCAACATTAACATTTTTTTTGTATTTTACTAAGTTACCTGTCTCAATATCCTGAAGCAATGAGTTCTACCTACCAAAGAGTTATTAAATATTTTTTTTTTCCTTTGCTATAATTTGCATTAGAAATACCTTTTTATTTCATGCAATGCTTTCTTGTTCTGTTTTGCCATGCAGGCTAAGTAAGAATTCTGGAGCAGTCTTCACTGCACCAGTGTTTTACACATATCCTCTTCCTCTTCCCTTGTAACTGCATACTTATGGTTTGCAAAGCCTCTCTTTGAGTGGAAAAATCTCTCCTACAACCATTGTCCTTGTTTGGACCATTGCATTTATGCTGTATCTTTAAAAAAACACAGAGTTTTCCAGATTTGTAACTTCATCAGAGATGAGGGAAAGAAAATCCAAAGGAATTTTCTAGAGAAAGAGTAAAATTCACATATTTCTTTTTAACTTGCCTGTTTGCCTGTAGCTAGAGACCCCCTTCCTTTCTGAAGGAACTGAATCAAGGCTCCCCAGTCAGTTGCCTTATTGAGAATCCAGTTTCCCATAATCACTGTCCCTACCTCTCCACATCAAGCTCTGTTTTCACTGCTCCATATACAACATAAAAAGGAGGAATCCAATTGTTAATTTTTCTCTTCCCTTCCCATTACAAAGCTGTGGATACTTAGTTTGAGATGGTCACTGAAAGCCTCTGATAGTCTTGTGAAAGCATTTGAAGCAGGTCACCCATGGCTTCACCTCTCAGAGTGGCACATGAGGGCACCTGGGGATGTGCTGCCCTCCATGGACAGCAAGCAAATGGAGCCAGTGAGTAGACAGACAGCAGAGGCCATCACACCTGAGCCATGGGAGGGCAGGGGTGAACACCTGGAGCTACTTACCAGCTGCAGGATGGTCAGGTAACGCTTCCACCACAGGTGCTGGCGCATCTGCGGTCCCAGGCTGGCCAGGGCATAGTAGCCGTACATGAAGATGTGAACGAAGGAGTTTAGCATCCCAACAAAGAAGGCTGAGGAGTGAGAAAGTGAGGGTGAACAAGGCACACAACCCATTCCAGGATAACTCTGTGAAGGCCTCACAGCCATTCTGATGATGCTTCCAAAACACACCACACCCACCTCTGTGCATGAACATTCCACCTGGGATCTCATACCTCCCATGCAAAACCAGGACACTGTGGAAGCACATCAGCTTTTCCCTTCCTTCAGCATCCAGAGTCATTGCATGGGTTGGGTCGGAAGGGACCTTAAAGGCCATCAGCTCCAACCCCCAGGGCACATCTCCCACTAGAGTTGCCCCAAAGCCCCATCTCATCTGGCCTTGAACACTGCCAAGGTTGGGGTATCCATGATATACCCATCCAATATCAAGTGTTCAGAGACAGAGAAGGGCTTCAAAGGCAGAGGAGAGACTTTGATTGTCTGGCCTAAGCATTTCACACCATTCTGGTGTCAACGCTGTGTAGCCAAAATGACTTCCCAAAAAAATGCCCCAGCATCTTGTATAAGGCCTACCTGGAGTACCCAGATGCTTCTCTTCTAGTTGAGCAGAAAGGGGCAGTGTTCTGGATACAGCCCAGAAATGGGCACGGCCACAGCGGGAAACAGACCCAGAACCTGGCCTGCTGCCCCAGGGCCTCTGAGTGGAGAGAGAGGGAGCACTGCTCTGGGAGGAGATATACAGTGACCTTTTGTGGGTTGTTATTTTTTTCTGTTTGGACCTGCTCTGATGGCACACTCTTATTCTGGTTGAGGCAGTGAACAGGGCAGCCTAAACAGCCCCAAAAGCTGAGCAGGTGGGATCATCTAGAATGCACATGTTTTTCTCACCTTTGGAAGTAGATGAGCTTCCTACCTGCCAGTCAGCCCATCTGCACTGTTAATGCTACCTCCATTGCCCAAAAAAGCTGTGAGAAACACAAGGTTTTCTTGCAGCAGCATTTCTTACAAGCATACCTTGTCCTCCAGGCACGTATTTGACCCCTGACCACCAGTTGAAGAGCATAGAGCCATGATGGTACACATGCAGAAAAGTCACCTGCTCTTGTTTCTTGCGCAGAATTAAGAAAACCTGAAAGAAGCCAGGCAAAGGAAAACCTTGTGTTGATGTGTCTAGACAAAAATTTCACGGTAAAAAGTTATAAAAATAGCTAATTACGAGTCTGAATCTCCCAAACCCATTTCCTCTGCTGTTGACAAAAACTGGTGAAATACAATAGAACTTGTAGGGGGAGTTAGAAGACAGAATTTCTTCCACAAAGCCCCAGATATTTTTATGTCTGGATTCAGGGCCCAAAGTCCAAAGAGGATACATCTAAGACTCTGACTGAGCTTCCATACAATTCACAGCTGCTTGGATCTGCTGCTCCTTTTCAGGGCATAGCTTGTATATTTACTGCTACCAGACAATAACCCATAGAAAATCCACTGTGTTGAAACCTTCCTGGAATTTGCATTAGTAAACAGAAGGGTTTTGCCAGATGAATATGTCAGGTCACTGCATTTCCGCATGCACATTCATACACACACAACAAAAAGTGAATCTGCTTTTCAGGCACTCAGGACTGGCAAAAAGCTGCTTTTGTTGCTGATACAAACAGAAGGGATCGGCCAAAACCCTGGCAATAGGCCTAGGAAGGATCCACATGTTTATTCACATTTCAGTAGGTTGTCAGCTTACACCCCAGAGAGCTGAGAAATTTCAGGCTAGGACACAGCTGTCTTCTGCTGGCTAAGAAGAGGCCTTGTCCAGTCACTTAGTTAATTTACAGTGCAGAAGGACACCTGACAACAAGCTGTAAAGAGGTGGACTTTAAATTCCCCCAGGACACAAACCTTTAGTGCAGAGCCCTGGGAAAATCCATGGCAGCAGAGATGCCAGGACTTGTCCAGCTCCTTTTCATCCCCACTGTTAATCAGCCAGACAGGCAATAGCAGAACCTGTGTGGCACCAGCAGCTAAAATTTTGGGGACCCACCTGGCAGTAGCCAGGGGTAAAGCCTCTCCCCTAGCACTATGCCCAGCCTCAGGAAGTGTGCTGGGGAGGGAATGTGTACAGCCAAGGGACGGAGACGGGCAGCGAATCAATATGTGATCAACCCAGGACATCAGTTCTGGCACGCTGTCCCTTTCTGCCAAAGAAGTATCTGTGTCCAGCCCCGGTCCCGCTGAGGAGCTGAGCCCTCCTTACCGTATCTAGCAGCTCGATGACTTTGGAGAAGAAGAACCACCAACACACTCTTGCCATCTGCTGGGCAGCACAAGGCACGGCGGTTAAAGCTTTACCCCAAATCAACACATTTTCAACCACGCTGTATCCCTGCCCACCCGGGGTCTGCAGCAAGGGGGGAAAATTAAGGGTTTTTTTTTTTTGTCCAGAAGGCAAGACTCTGAAAAACTGAGAAAAAACTCATGCAGCATTTTTGGAAAGCTGATGCTGGTGAGACCCAAACCCCTGTGATGACCAAGAAATAGTTTTAGCTAAACCCCCCTGCTAAAAGAAGGGTTAAGTGAGATTTCTGTCATACAAGGCAGAGGATATAAAAATCAGTTTTCTTGTTGGAAAGAGATCACCCAGAATCTTTATAATCCATGCAAAGAATCACGTCTATTTCAATAATTGATTTGCAATATTGATACTTCAGCTGGTAAGATCACCCTCTCTGCAGTGGTCAAAGAGCAAACTTGGATGGCTGGGCTGACTGAGATGATTAGATGATTAATTTTAGAGAACTAAAGCAAAGCACAACAACTGTTGAAGGAGACAATTTAGTGGAATAGATTTACAGGCAACAACAAACTGGAGTCAAAGCCTTCTTAGCCATGCAAATTACTATTTATGAGCAAAAGAATCTGCCTAGAAATGGGAGGGCAGGGCCTAAGGCAAGCTTTCTCCAGAACTGTACCCTCATTCCCAGCTCACTCCGGCTGTAATCCACTGGCTGACACAGGTAGCTGTAGTTGGCCAAGACTGAAGTGACCAGAAACTGAAACAGACAAAAAGCAAATAGAAATCAGTTTTCTGTTCAATGCCATCTGTTCCAAAAAAGATGGACATATTAATGCTAAGGTAGTGAGGTTTTAGTCTTATAGTACTGACAGAAAATCCATGGACAAATAGTAAAAACCTAAAACAAAGTACTTCACATCCTGGTTGAAATCTCAAAAAATGCAAATTGGGCCTGGGAAGATTTGTAACTCTTTGTGTAATCACTGGAGGGCTCAAAACTACTTCAGCAGGAATACTGAATTCTAGGCTTCTAAGTCTCTCTGAGAGACCCTGCTCTCCTTTGCAAAGATCTTTCTGTTCTGTTCTGGTAGGTTGCATTTGCTTGTTCATTGGAAAGCCAAAAACTGGACCAAATAACCAGTAGAACTGAACAATCAAGTGCAGAAAAGCAATTTGCACACCTGTCCTAAGATGGAGAAGCATTTGTTTAAAAAAAACCAAAAGTGATTGTGTTCTTATAGTGTTTATGTATTATAGTGTTAAATGTAACACATTATAGTGTTAATGTAACACTTGTAATACAAATTAAAAGGGCATATTTGTTGTCAACAGAATGTTTTTGAAACCTATTTGGCCATGTTCCCTCAAAGAGTTTTCAGTGGCCTACATAAACTTGGGAGGAAAGGCTTGTAGAAAGGCTTATGCATTAAGAACAAGCAGAAAAATAAGTTCTTAACATTCTCAGCAGCAGGAAGACAGAGAGTGCTTGGCACTCCTGGAGAGAACTGCCAACTTTGGAAAATCATAGATTGTTCAAAGGGACCTTAAAGATCACCTAGTCCCAAACCCCTGCCTTTGGCAGGGACACCTTCCACTAGTCCAGTAGTTCTCATCCTCAGAGATGGATCCATCACCAGCCAGACTCGAGACAAAATGAGACCATTCCACTTTCTCCACATAATCTGTGCCTAATGAGGAATTCTCAACCTGCAACTCATTCATTCAGGATGAATGAAATGCCATGTTAATTTCATGAATGGCAGGGATATTGAGAACTGGGAGGAAATCAAGCACAGCAGGACAATACTGCCCCTCTTGTGGCAAAACATGGGACATGTCCAAGACAGCTCCCACTCCCTTCAGCAGAGTCCATCAGCAAAAGCTGTTCAAACCCTGGAATCTGAAGGCTCTGGAATTCAAGCCCTTCTCAGGTGCTTACCTAGGAGCCAATCCTGCCTCCTCACCTCATAAAACATGTAGCTGGATAATGCCACCATGGCCAGGTTGTAGGTGAGTAGCAGAGCCCTCAGCTCCAGCCGCTGCCGCTGCCGCATGCAGGACGGTCCCAGTGCCACTATGAAGAGGTAGGAGGTGAAGACCAGGATGACTGGAAGTGGAGAGTAAACCAGTGGCCACGGGTCTGTCCTCAGATCTGAGAAGAAAGACACACAGCCACAGCTGGCACCTCCACACAGCATGGGGCGGATGTATTTAATTGTATTCCAATACTTCCCTTTGGTGCACTCGCTGCAGAAAGAAAATTGGTGTCTTTGTGTCTTTGCAAAGCTGCACCTCAGTCCTGCTCTGACTCTGCCAAAAGGATTTAGCACAAAGGTTTTAGCCCCGTTTTTGGGTATGGACTGCCGTACTGGAAGGCAGATCTTTCCTGGGATGAGTTGGAGCCCTCCCTGGGTGAAAGAAGTGATCCCAGACACTGTGCAGGGAAGCACAGGAGCAGCCAAAGCAACAGTGCCTCCTCAGGGAGTGTAAATTTACAATTTTATAATAAATATGTTTCAATCCTTGGTGTTACTTCCTTACAATCCTCAGGATATCTAAAATTCTCCACTCCTTCGTTTTTATATCTGCTCTTACAGTGGGCTCTCTTAAGAAGCATGAATTCACTCGGAAATACCAAAACACTTATCCCTGCTGAAACAGCTCTTCGGTCCTACAGCAAAGGGAAACTGAAGAGATTTTCTGTCATGCCACCTCCTCCTAATCCTGCTGTCACCCAGGATATATTACATCAGCAAAAACATCCCAGGTACCATTCATGCTTTCCTTTGCTGTGTGATCACTGCTCTGTCAACCCCTTTCATTTTTTATAAATGCCATACTAGTCTGGACAACTCTGTTAATCCCTCTCCCTTCTAAACCTTCCAGTTCTTTATGATGGCTGTTATGGGCTGTGTTAGGAGCTCTTTGACATTCCATTTCTAGATTTAGCAGTTCATCGGAAGTCCTGAATCACAATTTACACTTTCTTGTGAAATTTAAGTCCTGAAACATTTACTGAGCATTATGTAAAGTCTAAGCATTATGCCTCATGTCTTCCTCCTGCAAGCCTGCTGTTCTACCTTCATAGCATTTTGTGGCTTTTCTTTACATCCAGAGATACATCACAGCCCTTTGGGACCAAATTGAGCCTTTAACTAATGAAAATCTGATGTCTCCTCACTGCAAGCTGTCAAATCTCAGGCATTGAAGAGTGGTTACTGCCAATATTTCATTTGATAACAGGTCTTCCTGGCATCACAAAGATGCCAAAGTATTAACTCTTTGGTCAACTAAGCTTTCCCATGACACATGAATATGCATTTAAAAAAATCACTTCCTTTAGTACTCCAGACTCAACAATCTCAGGCATTTATTGCTCCTTGCCCACTGGGAAATTCCTAGTCACTTCATTCCTTACTGTGATCCAACTGGAGGGTCAATGAGATATATTTCAAGACTTAAGGGAAGTTTGTGATCATGGAGAAGGAAAAGTGGAAATCTTCTTAGTTAGGAAAATGTGGGCTAGTGTAAGGATTAAATTCCTTCTAGGTTTGGTTTTCATGATCATGCTGTTGATGCAGAAACTCCCATTTTAGACAGCATCTCTACCTACCTCCACTTTCAAGAATCCAGTTGTAGAATTCCTGAGTTTTCTGCCAAGTTGAAGCCATCTCAAGTTCTGGAAAGAAATTAACTTGACTGAGTCAGGAATGAGGAGGTTCTTTAGACAAAAAACTACAGCTAATGAAAGGATAATAGTTTGCTTTCTAAAAAATTAACTTTTAGACCAGGATTAAAGTCCCCTTTAAAAAGGGAAGAAAGAGAAGCCCCCCCCCCCCCCCCCAATGATTAGCTACTTCCATATTTTATTTATTTATAAATTTTAATAATTTATTATTTAATTTCCAGATTTTGATATTGCATGGAGTTTTCACCTCTAAAAAATGCTCTGAGCAGTTGCATGTGATCTGCCAGATCCAGGAGGGAACTGCCAGTACCACTGGGAAATCAGTCACATGGCATTTTTCATGGCATTTTTTCCTAAAGCAGTGTGGGCACAACATTCACATGAGGACAAACACCAAGTGTCATAACTGCATCTTTGCACAGGTAGTATTAGATATTCCCAGTGCTGGAAGGCAGCTGGGGATTCATTCAGCACTGCTGCAGCTCCAGAGGTGTTAACAGAGCTGGTTATTTGGTTTTTCTGAGCCCCAGTTTATACATTAATTTTGTTTTATCTGGTATAGATTCTGTAATATAGTGTATAAAGTAGAATACTCATACATATTATGATGATCCTCCTCTTCCCTTCTTTCCTTTAGCAGGGAGATGTTTTCAAAGGAACTTGGAAGTTCTCCTAGAAAACACTTCTGCAGTTAGTTTCAACAGCTTGAGCTACCTGATCCACTTGTCTCCATTAGCAAATACACAGGGGCAGCTTCCTCCAGGTTCATCTCCTGCTGGCATTGAGAAAAGTACATTTTCTCCTTTCACCCCTCCTGACAGACTGTGACACCCACACCCAACATTGTGTCAGTGACAGACACCCCCAAATTTCTCTCCTGCAGTTAATCCTTACAGTCAACCTCCTTCTTGGGGTGTTCCTCTGACACAAAGCCAGAGACCCCTGGGAGATGTCACACCTATCCTGACCCAGAGCCACATGCCCTTGTTATCCGGGTGGACTCTGCCAGCACCCAGCTTAGTCGGCGATTATCAGCAGGCTCAGAGTCAATCCCTCAGGGATTCCACACAGTTACAAGTCCCCAAAAAACCCACATGCACTCCAGCTCACTCCCCTTCCTTCCCCCCAAATCCGTCGGGAAAAGGCAGGAAGGAGGAGCAGACTCACCGCAGCAGCGCAAGTGGCTCCAAATGTCCCTTTCTCCAGGGCTGTCCCCAGCCGCTCGTGGCGCAGATGGAGCCAGCAAGACAAGGAGCTGCAGCCTTCCTCTCCACAAAGGAGGTGAGTACATCCCCTGCGAGGTCTCCCACAGCTGTGGTGAATCTTCAGGCCATCTTCTTCAGTCTCCTAGCAGTGGCCACCAAAACCCCACTGCCAGCCGCAGGCACCATGGCGTTATTGCACAACTTAGCCAGAATAAGAGGTTACATCACATACTCCTCCCCCCCCCCTTGCCTCTCCCCACACAGTTTATCTGATTAGGGGACTGGAAAGAAGAGGAAAACAAATGAAGAAGATTCCTGGGATTCCACAGGAGTGAACTGCTGACCTTTAGTGCCATGCTCAGGAGCCCAGCCCGGCCAGGTGGGACCCAGGCCAGCATTTCTTCTGCAGGTTTCTTCAGGACATGCCACGACAGCTTTGCAGACAGTAAAAGATGAGGGATCACAGCTGGAAAGCAGTCTGTTTGGAGCACTTCTTTAGACCAGCACAAGGGGCTGACAGCAAGCCTTTGAGTGGTCAAAATAAGTCCAGACCACCAAATGAGGGATAGAGAACAATGAGAACACTTTCACTCACTCACTCACTCACTCACTCACTCACTCACTCACTCACTCACTCACTCACTCACTCTCACTCTCGCTCTCACTCAGTCTCAGTCACTCAAGGCAGGGAAAACTCAGCTGGAGTCATCCCCTCATATCCAGCCTGTGTCCCTGGGGGAGTCACTGTTTTTAATGACAGGAGAATATTTGGAGGGGTGTGACAGAGACACCAAGTGATCTCCAGCAACTGCATCAAGGGAAAATGCAGAGAGCTGCAGTGATTCAGTCCCACGTGGGGGGACCAATGCAGAACTAGGACCCTGGACCCCCACCCTCCAAGAAACAGCCCAAAGCCAAGTGATGGGGTTCGGCTTGGTCACCTGGGGCCACCTGGGGTGTGGATACATCCTCTTCTTTTTCCAGTGGGCACAGATCATTAGCAAACTCCAAATAAACTAGAGGGTAGTACCATTTCTCATACCACTGCGTTGTGTCTGTCACCAGATCCATAACAAACCTTTTTGAAGGGCAAAACACCAAAGATTAGCTTTTCAAAGCAGCTTTAGGAATTAGGCAGATCATGTGTTGGGAGTTTTTCATTGAAAGATATCACGTGCTGATGCTGTTGGACAGCTACTGCATTTCTGTGATTTATGGAAACCATGGAAGTATTTAAACAAATATTTTTGGGAGAGGTGATTTAGGATGAAGATTTTGAATTTGGGGGGTCAGGGTGTTAGAAGGGCAATCCAGTCTAGAAGAGAGTTTGACTGACCTTTGGTAGCATACTGGGTTTTTGTTGACCCAGGGTCAGGGAGACAATTATTGTGGACTTTACAATTATAGTGAACTTTACAATCATAGTGAACTTTATGCACTTTTTTTTTGGTGTTTTTTTTTTTTTTCTTTCTTGAAGAGCTTTCTATTAAGACCTTTCCTTGAAGTTTTCTAATTGCTCATGAACCAGCAGGTTTCATTTCTATATTTTCGGTGCCCCAGTCCTAAAAAGGGTTCAATGATTTATCTGTGTAAATCAATGGAAGTGGTAAATCAGATCAGTCCTTTCTGTCACATGTAGATGGGACTATGTTTTATTATATCTATCAGGTAGTTTAAGTAATGTTTGTTGAGTTATTTATACTGATGTATAAGACTCAGAATTACAGACACAAAACTTTTCCATCAAATATTTTTTACTCTGGTGAAAAAATAATCACCTGCAGTGAATTTTCACAAATTTCATTTGGGGCAAACTATTTCATTGTTCACATAAACTGGATTTTTTATTTTTAATATCATGAAATATATTTTATTTTTTTAAAACCTTCCCTCCTCCTGAAGTATTCCCAGTGGTGCTGTTGCAGATGTTCACTAGCACGGCTGGCAGATGGAGAGATGTCCTCAACAATGTGGTACTTTTACACTCCGGCAATAGGTGTGCTATGATGAATTTTAGCACAACTGTGAAGGCAGCTCTGCAGGGACTGCACACAAAGCCTCAGAACCTTTACTTTCAGCAAGAACTCAGTAGAAAAATGACCCCCAACATTGCTCCTTCACTGAAATAGTATTAGGGGAGCTCTTAGTGCCAAAGTGAATTGGGTTTTTCATTCAGTGATTTGGCAAGAAAAAAGGAGATTGCAGGGACATGAATGACAGGCACAGTAATAAGGAACTCAGTTATGTAGAATGTGTGACAGCTCAGACAACTCCATCCAGATGAAAAAATATATTAACCAGTGAAAAACCTGACTATCTCCAGCATAGTTTAGAGGTGATTGCCACAAAATCATTATCAATAGCAAGTATCAGCAGGAAAACAATCCTGAGGGCTTCTAGACTGTGCAGCTTTTGCTCTTTGGTCCTGTGATTGCTGTTGCTTCCAACCAGAACTGTACTAAAAGGACAAATTACCAAAGGAGACCTGTTCTAATGCTTGAGAAAGGCAAGGAGCAGGGGGCCACTCTCATCTGGATACACAGGCTATGTCATGGTGCTGCTCTGAACCCCACAGCAGAGACTTGGCAGATTACAAAACCACAAAATGGTTTGGGTTGGAAAAGACCTTAAAGATCATCCAGTTCCACCCCCTACCATGGGCAGGGACACCTTCCACTGGCCCAGCTTCCTCAGAGCCTCATCCAGCCTAGTCTTGGACACTTCCAGGGATGGGGCAAAAAACTTGCACATACCTGGCCCTTGGAACTCCTGAATGGCATCAAATTCGCTTCCTATGCAATTCAAGTGGATCAAGCTGCTCAAGTGTTTGATGCATACAGATATTCAGATGTAGTGTATTTTATGCAGATAATAAAAAATACTGGTAACTTATGTATGGAACTGGCTTCAATGAGAGGTAGATATCAGAGCTGAGGATGCCACAGAACAGGAAGGAAGGTGACAAACCCACAGATCTCTTCCTCAGCTCATATCTAGATCTGGACTCTTGCTAAACAAACTGCTTATGGGATAACACATTTACAAGTCAGGAGAAGTTCAAGGATTGTATTGTCAACACTTCCAGCAGATGAAGCTCTACCTTGCTCCTTGGCAAATGTGCTCCAGAACAAGCTCTGAACTCCTGAAATGATATCTTTGTGAATATATTGCCAAGGGAGGTTCATGTCATCTCCTCTAATTCGTGCTTTTAAACAACCATCTCATCTCTCAATTGCTTGCAACAGAAATAAATGACAGCTGGCTTTATGAGTACTCTCTCAACAATGGGGAAAACAATAATAGATGTTTTCACAGCTATAGAATTTCCCACAGAATAATAATTGAATGGCTGAGTTAGTTTTACTAATATGCAATTACCAGTTTATATATGCTTCTGGGGAAATACAGTGGTTTCAGGTGACAATCAGCCAACACAAAAACACTCTGAAGATGTCACCAAACTTTCCAGTACATCTGGGTCTAATCCACAAAGCTCTTGTGCATGAAAAAATCCAAACTCACAGCAAAAAAGAAGCCTTTAAGAGGCCCAGTGAAGCAGCTGAAGATGCTTCTGGCACAGGGATTCTGTTTCTTGATTGCCTTGCTTATGCTCCATGCAACCAACTGCACAGACCTTGAAAGGTTTAGAAAAGATTACAGGAAGGGATTTTTGGCAGAGCTACTGAGCAGACTGTCTCTGTGCATAGGACTGGGAGACTGCATCAACTCTTGTGTAAATTACGGTCAGACTTATCTTAAGGCAGCATCTCCAGTGGCACTGGACACCTACCTATGTATAGCATCTGAATTGAGTCCTCTTTGCTTCTAGACCCACCTTTTGACAGCCTTGCCTACTTACTTGATCATTTCTTTGAGATAAGAACGTTCTCTCGTGATGTGCTTTTATGGCCAAGCATCAGTCTTGGTTGTGGGAGCCTGAAACAGCCCTGTCTCCAAAAATGCATTCCCAAGTAACTCCTAGGCCAAGAGAACTCAGAAACCTTTGGCTTTCATCTCAAAATCTGCTGTCTTTTCAGCATGTCTTGAATCAGCGTTATTTCAAAATTGTACTGTGACTGGCAAGGAGAAGGGACTTAATGCTGATCCCAAAATTTAATGCATCATCCAAAAACCTCCCAGAAATGAGCTTAAGATTATGTATTGATCAATTGGCTAATAACAACTTCCAAAAATAAAAACAAAAAACCAAACAAACCAAAAACCAAACCTTGGGCATCATGGTAGCAACAAGGTTTTTATGCCAAGATGTTGGCATAAAAGGAGTGAGAAGCCAAAAGAAAGAGAAGGTAATGAGCCTTCATTTAGACATCCAAGGGATGCCAGGAATATTGTTCTAGTCCTAGAGCTCTACAAAGAACACTGAACAAACTTGATTGTCCAATAGATGCAGCCTGTGGATCTCCAAACCCAGACCTCATGGCATCTCCAATATGCTGGAGCCATGGGTAGAGCACAGATTGAATTCCTGCTATAGTTAGTGCAGTACCCACGTAATGAGAGCACAGTACTGATGACTGCTGTCTCTTTTTTTCCCATTTAATCAAGGGAATACAGAATCTCCATGTACCTGTCTCTTGGTGATAGTTGAATGTTTCAGTGCTTCTGAGAACTTTCCTCTTCCATTTCACTCCCACACAAACCCACCAACAGCACTGAGCTGAGAAATTAATTCTGACCAGCTGTTCCTATTGAAGGGAGAGCACTTAATAGAACTTGCCACTGAACATCCACTGCCATTGGAGAAAGGATTATAAGGATTATTTTTCCTTTTTTTTTTTTTTCCCTCTAGTTTCTGATATTCCTCCACTATGTGCACTCAGCTGATCAAATAAATCATAACAGATGGTGCTTCAGAAGCTGAAGAGAGACATTAAATGGTGGACAAATGTTGTCCAGGCCACCTGCAAATGTCTGGGGTTCACACTGTAGGAAAGAGGATGTTCTTGTAATTGTAATGCTGCTGCTGAAAGAAAAGAATGTATTCTCTTTTTAAATCAGACGCTCTGAATTACCACATCAACATCTGTTAGCCTCATGGGGATTCTGGAAGTCTAGGACAATTCTTCCTTTTTTTTTGTTTGCCTGGCAGATACCCATATCATCCTCCCTCTACAAAGATGTGTTCACGAAATTAAACTGATCTGGATCCCTCTGGGATGGTACTATGCTTTCATCCCCTTCTGTTCCTGCCCTACACCTGGAGAAACGTTCCCACAGAAATTGGTATGGCTCCTTTTTATCATCAAACCTTTCCTCCTGATTATGCCTATGAATTGCTGGTGGTCAACCAGACGGTGATGTATCCTCAACTCTTTCCACTTCACCTTTTATTCCCATTTTGCCTGCTCCTCCCTTTCTCCTGCCCATGCCTGCAATGTACTGGATCGTGTCTAACATGCAGATTGCAGGTTCTGCAGAGTCTGATTCCCTGTGCAATGACTACCAAAGTATTTATGGCAGCAATAAAAATTGAGGATGTAAAATCCTCTTTCCTCTTCTAATGATCTGGTACAGATGCTCCCGGTGATCTGGAAGCCAAATAGAACAGATATTTATAGGAGCCAGAAAATGAGCAGTTCGACTTTCCAACTTCCAATGGTGGATTTTGGAGCCAATAGGCAGCACAGAGTGTTCTGATCTCTGTCCTCTAAAGCAGTTACTGTGTGGAGAACAGCAGACACCTTCCTGAAATTGCCTTATATTTACAATAGCAGAAAAAGATTCAGTTTTGTTATGATCCATCCTGAATCTCTATCTATGTGTAAAATAGAAAATTTCACCTTGAGTTAAAGTAACTCATGACAAAAGACAGTGACATAAAATGCTTACTGAGGCAACAAACTCCTCCACACAGGAAAAAATGGAAACATCTTTACTGGGCAGGACTTTGGCTGGATTTTATGTATTGCTCTCAAAGTCATGATCACTCTGTTCAAGGCCAGGTTGGATTGGGCTCTGAGCAACCTGAGCCTTGGGCAGGGAAGGTGTCCCTGCCCAAGGCAGGGGGTTGGAACTGATCTTTAAGGTTCCTTCCAACCCAAACCATTTTGGGATTCTCTGAAAACAGCGTGGGTGATTGACTGGAGAAAAAACTGCCAGTCTCCCTCAATTTATTGCAGAAAAAGAATGTGGCTGGGACTCTTCCAGTTCAGATTCCTTGGGCCTGTGGTGAATCAGTCAACAATAGAAGGGCCATACACAGTCAAACAGCTACAGAGCTGCATTATAAAAGTGACATGACTCCTTTGCAACTCCCCAAGGCATTATGAGGTTTAATTACTGTTTTATTCTTGGGAATCCTTACAGAAAGGCAATCTGTTAATGACAAGAACTGTAAATATCATAGCTGCTGCTGGCAAGTATAGTCCTGGTAAAGGTGGCAACAAATGAGCCAGAGTAGCACACAGGAATTTCCTTTCCTCCCGCTTTCTATTCCCCTGCAACTGCATGAAGTCCTAGGGAAAGTTAACCTGGCCTACAGGCACCGGTCTTGTCATAATTCCAGGCTACAGGCCAAATCCTGGGGGATGATGTGGGCTAGCTCAAGGTACTTCAACAGACTTCATCCTTCCTTTCTATCTTGACCACTGTGAGAAGTTTGGAACTGATCCATTTGGGATTGATTGTACATGCTGCTTTGGTTTGTGGGTTAGTCCTTCTTGCCGCACAGTGCTTTGAGACACAATCTTCTATACACCAGTGTGGGAAAAACACAATGGTAGAGGATTCTCCTAGCTTGAAGGCAACAAACCACCCCTCTGAAAGGAAAACACTGATCTCTGCCACAGGACACATGATGGAGTACAGAGCAGGCACTTACCTTGGAAAGAAAGCCTGGTTCTGAGCATGCAGGTCACACACTCTGTTTGTTAAAAAAATGGAGAATGTACAATTTGTCTTCGTCTGTCTTAGAGCAGATGAAGGAAGCCTTTTAATGACTTTCTGTCAGGGGGAGATTTAGACAATTAGAATATGATATAATGACTCTGTAGCTAGCAAGGCCCAAACTAAGGATATAAAGAAAGCAGACAGAAGAAAAAGGGGCCTCCTTTTGCAAAAGAATGTCTACATGGCTCTTGGGTTTCCTTAAGACTACAGAGATTGTGCACTGAAATTAGGATAATCTGCTGAGCTCTCCAGGATGATAGTTCCATCTCTGTGCTAAGTAGGTAAGAAAGATAGAGAGATTTGGATGTTTCCAGCTGCCCTTTGGAAAAGCATCTCCAAAGGCATGCATTTAGGAATCTGTTGAGTGCCAGCACAGGCAGTCACCATGCTGGTTTGTGCAGTGCCAGAATTGCCCTCCTCACAAGTCACCAACAGATCCCTCCGATCTGCTTACAAAAGTATTCACTTCAGGATTTCACGGCCTCATCTTCCCAGCCCCTTCCCCAGGAGCAATGTCTTAGCCAAAAACCAGCTGCCAGCAGTAAGAGGTAATGAGAGAAGGGCCTCATGTCACATTTGAGAGCTCGTAGTGGTATCCTGGGGAGCTGGTGACACTCCTTCAGCACTGTGGGAGGGGTGCAGCAAGGTTTCCACCCCATGAATGGCAGCATTTTCTCATAGAGAGGACAGACCAGCTGTGGCCCTAAATTAATAGAATAACCCACCCTTCAGCACTATGAGGAAATCACCTCTGTTGGGGCCCTTATGTCTCAATTAAATGAGTTATCAGAATATCGTGTAGATCCCAGGCAAGTATTCATTCTCTCTGAGCTACCTGGAAATCAGCCATAGATGCCAGGGCACAGCTGTGGAGTAGGGACTTATGCCAGTTATTTTATTACCTGATTTTGGGGTTCTTTGCCATGTAGCCGTGAGTCTTTAGCCATGTCTCAGGCCTCACAGTCTCTTCTTCTATACTTGAGAACATTTAATAGCTGCAAGAAATCTGTTCTAAAAGTTGATTCAGCAATAGGATCATAGACTTCTCTTGATTCTAGGATCATTGGGTCCAGCTCTTGGCCCTGTACAAACACCCCAAGAATCCCACCCTGTGCCTGAGAGCACTGTCCAAGTGCTCCTGGAGCTCTGGTAGCCTTGGGGCTGTGACCATTCCTGGGGAGCCTGTTCAGTGCCCCAGCACTCTCTGGGGGAAGAAAATTTCCCTGATACCCACCCTAACCCTTCCCTGACCCAGCTCCAGCCATTCCCTATGTCCTGTCCCTGGTCACACAGAGCAGAGATCAGGGCCTGCCCCTCCTCTTCCTCTCCTGAGGAAGCTGCAGAACTACTGTGAGATGTAACTCAGGATGCCCTGCAACTGGACTTTGGTGCTAAAGATTTTTTCCTTGTGGGTCATGAGAGGGAATGTTTGAGAAATGTTGGCACTATTTGTACCAAAATGGTCCAACTCACATATCTCCTGGACAGGAATGGCAAGTGTAAATCATAGAATAGCCTGGGTTGGAAGGCAGCTTAAAGATCACCCAGTTCCAACACCCCTGCCATTGGCAGAGACACTTTCCAGTAGACCAAGTCCCTTCCATAGATCCAAGAGAGGGCCTAAAGATGCTTAAGCCCAAGATGATGCATCTTAAAGGAATGCATTCACTGCCAACTATGATGTTCTGATTTGAATGCAACCCTCAACAGAATTTCACCCTCTTCTGCCATCATTTCTTCCATGGTCTTTGCTCATACAGAGATTCTTATGACCTTATCTTTTCCTCCACAGCTCTTTAGTCCCCAGGTATACAGCATTTCATTTGATCTCTTCTGAAGCCTTTCAAATTTGCCTACTCCTCCATCAAAATGCAGTAACCAGTGACCAAACCCCATTTTCCAATAAAGAACACCTAAGGGGGAAAAAAACTTCAATCACTTCTGTCACTTCTTACCTTTTTGTTTTTTTACATATAGTACTCCTCTCCACAGTGTTAACTCCCTTAAAAACGTAGTAAAATGCTGAGAGTTTTGAGTAGTATAAGTTTGCATCATATTTATCTCAGAAATAAAGAGCTTGAGAATATTATTAGTAATCTTAGTGAAAATTTGTAATTAAAAACAAACAGAACAAAACAAAAAAACCCCCAGAAAATCAAAACCAAATCACCAAACAACCCTATGGGGATTGCTTAGTCACTGCCTTGTGCTTTGTGCAAAATAAATAAATTTGTGCTGAGTAAATCAAATGTTAAATGCTGTGAGATCAACCCTGGCAGGAGGATATGCTCCTTTTGCAAGGGCTGAAAGGAGGATGCTCCTGGACAACTCTCGCCTGAATCTGACAGGGAGGTGATAGCAACCAGGCTTTGAGATGGACTGGCAGAGTCCTGTGCCCACACAGACCTGGCAGAAAAAAAGGTGGTAAGTCTGGAGTCCAGGCAGGTGTGGTGTGGCATGATTGTAATCTGCCAGACTCGCAGCATTCTACCTCTTTTGGCTACTGCAATTAATTAATTAATTGAGCAAGACTAGGGCTATGCACCATGTGCTTTTCTCTTATATTTTTTTAAACCTGGTTTACTTTATCTTTTTTTTTTTCTTTCAGATTAACAGAGAATTGTCACTGACATCTCTGATCTCTGCTGAATTTCCATTTCCCTCAGGTGAGCAAATTACAAGGCCAAATCTATAAACAGAAAGCATTACATAATTTATTAAGACTGGAATTGAGTACCATCAGGAACTGTTACAGTTAGGATGGATCCTAAGCTAGTTTTTTTTTTTTTTTATTTCTACCACTAGAGGCCTGTAATGTGCTGCACATTTGGAAAACTCTACATTATGTCAGTGGCACAAGAGTACCACAAGTACAAACCCTGCACCATGATTGTAAAGAAGTTTCTACGTATTTAATATCAGCTTCTGAAGACAACTTTTTGCCAATGGCAGAACAAGTTCAAATAAGCAACTTTTCAGCAGTTTAATAAGAGAAAACACCTAATAAGCAAATAATTTAATATTTATGAATATTAGCAATTTTCTTCAGCTCTCTTTAAAACCCATGGACTGATCTCTTGTGTAATATTGCTTAGATTGGGATTTACTGAACAGACACCCAGCTGGTTTCAAGTTAGGAATACACAGAAATTTAGGAATAAACATTCACATCTAGTGTGTTTGTGCATTTGTTTTGATAGTATAGCACATCTGACATCTTCACTTGTGTTAGTGGTCTGGAAAAAGTACTTCACCTATGCATGAAGGATTAATGCTATCAGAGAAATACTTTTTTATTCTAAAGTAATCATAAGAGGTGGGTATTTCCAAAACAATAGTGCTGTTTATAGCATGTTGGGGGGGGTTGTTTTGGTTTGGTTAGTTTTCATATTGATTTGGCCACCTGATCACTCTGCTTTGCTCTGATAGGCAAATTTTCTGCTTGTATAGAAACAACTTTTCTGTGGATTTCAGAGTAACCCCTGAGATCTGTCTCTAAGTGAATTTCTGTGGGTAAAAACAAGCTGAGAATTCAGACTGTGGTTTTCTACGCCTGACATCCCCCAGTCCAGGTCTAATAATTACTCTCTTACAAGCTGGCCATTGGTCGATGGGCAGAGCCACTGACATTTCACCAATATTCATTTCAGAGCTGCTGCTTCATCCTGAAGAGAACATTTCTTCACAAGTCACCGCACACCTCTCACTGGAGATGTTTGCAGAGGAAGGCAAGAGATGGCAGCAGAAATTGCTTCCTGGGATAAGATTCATCTCACCTAAATTTACCCAACCTGAAAGTTGGATGTCTTCAGCAACCCCACAGACTCTGGAGACAAACCAATGTTATTGGGAGTTGAGTCACCGTGCCTGTCAGCTTTGCCATGAATCACCAGTTAGCAGTGCTTTGGTTTTGTACTGACAATATAAAGCACCCAGAAGAGCCCAGACAATTAGCTGAGACTTTATGCTTGAGTGTCATTGTTCAAAGGGGAAATATCCCTTTTGCTGCCCCAGTGCTGGGTATCGACGGCAGCACTTGCAATATGCAGCTGTGAAGCTCTTGGCTGAGGGCTCTGTGAGGTAATTTCTCTGTGTGGGACATCAAGCAAGCAAACTGAGTGTAAAGACCTGGAGATGCTTTGATTTGCTGGTGCTGCCTCCCCCAGTGCTGAGTGCTAAGTGACTACATAAAACATGAGGGAGTCAGACTTACCCAGAGCCCCGTGGCCAGTCCTCTGGCAGCTACTGATGGCACAGGGCTGTGACATCCCCACAGGAGGTGTTGTGCTTTCCTGCCCTGACCTTCCCATGCTGGGGCACTGCCACCATCCTTCTCTGAGCCCAGATCCAGGGGTCACTGCAGAACCTGAGCTCAGCAAGGCAGTGAAAAAGCAAGGGGAGGAGGTGTTTTGGAGGTGGAAGCGCTTCCCTTGCCACCCAAGCTGAATCCTGGAGGTGACTCATCCTCCTCTGCACCCGCTCTTGCACAGCTCCTTCACACGCTGTTCTTCCTTTCCTTCCCCTTCCTCTCCCTCTCCATAGAGGTGATCCAAAAAGTCCTTCTTTCCTGAGAAACTGAGCCTTTTTTTGCTTGGTCACTCGTGTATCCAGCCCTGGTTTTATGCATTGCTTCAGGCACTGCACGAGTTACTGCAAAACAGAGCAGCAAATCTGACACACTTGGTGGAATAAGCATTCCCAGTCAGGGGCTCAGCAGATATTAACTGATGTGGCTCCAGAGAAAATATGACCCTCAGTCCTCCATTTGTTTGGTTGCTGTCCCATCTCTTGGGACAGCAAATGCAAAATGCCCCTGGTGAAGACTTGGAAAGCAGACAGGTTTAAAGTGAGCACAGCTTTGCTGATTTTTAAAACTGTACTGCTTCTAATTCCCACCAGCATGGGAATGTTCGATAACAGCCTTATTGTGCGCTTCAGCGCCCAGCAAAGCCCATCTTCCCACACACAGCAAGGAGGTGTCTGCTAAAATTAAACGTCATTCTCGCTGGCATTGTAACACCCTGAATTTTCGTGCTGAAATGTGGCATGTGGAAGAGCTGATAAACAAATCCTCTGGGCTGAGCTTTCAAACAGGGGAAGGCAGTAAAGCAGAATTATGCTGCCTCTCCCCATCTGTAGAATTGGGGCTGTAACAGACCATCTGAGCCTCGGTGTCCCTGGCATACTCATCCTAACAAAGCAGAAGTGCCAGAGGACTCGGTGACCCTGGGAAGCTGATCAGCTTCTCCCTCCAGGAAACTCTTACTATGGGAAGCGAGCATTCTCTTCCTGGGGCTGTTAAAGGATACACACACCCCTGGAGTCATCAGGGAAGGCTTCCCTCCTGTCTTTCTCAAGGCTACATCAGTAGACTGATGCAAACATTTCAAAAAACTACATGGGAAGTACAGAAGCATCCATCTCATCCTAAGTCCTTCAGCCTGGCTGAGGCTGCCCTTGAGGCAAACAGCTTAGCTTTGCACACCGAGACAGGCTCCCTCAGCTGCTCTTAGCACATGTGGCTCGTCTGACGTCAGCGGACACCAGCTGAGGCTCAGGTCAGGGCTTTCTCCTGGGCCCATATGTTTCACAGGACACCGGGGTCATACTGTTGCACTTGAAGGGGCACTCCACTCCTGTACTTAATAAAAACCAAAAATGAGCCTTCTGGTAATGGAGGTAGAGCACCACAGCGTGCCTCCATTGTAAATTGTTCTCCTCCCTCAAAAAACATGGGGAACCATCAGAAAAAAGGGAGGTGATAACAATCCAGAAACCACAGCTAGGGATGAGATCCACCACCCAAATTTAATTTTCAGCACCAACTCTCCAATAAGCAGCTTGCTTTAGCCCTTCTGGAAAGTCCTTACCTTCACATGCAAGATGGACATTCACACCAATATCCTTTAGACAAGCTCAGACCACCACAGAAATGTATATAGTATCACGTTCTCTGATCCTGTTACACCTTCTTTGAGAAGGAAGGTGTTCCTCCTGTCTCACTGGAGACTGCAAGCTAAAGCTTTTGTGCTCTGGAGACTTCCCCTCATTCCTCAGTCTCTGTACAACACACCAAGAATTTAACACTGAGTTTATAAGTGGCTTCTAAATTAGGATTTTAACACAGATGATGAGAACACTTGCACTCACAGAATCACAAAATCCTAGGATGGGTCAGGCTGGAAGGGACCACAGTGGGGCAGCTGGGACCACAGTGGGGCAGCTGGGACCACAGTGGGTCACTGGTCCCACCTCCCTGCTCCAGCAGGGCCATCCCACAGCACAGGGCACAGGATTGTGTCCAGAGGGGTCTGGAATATCCCCAGTGAGGAGACTCCACACCCTCTCTGGACAATCTGTTCAGTGCTCAGTCACTGCCAGGACAGTTCTGCCTCCTGTCCAGGTGGAACCTCCTGGGCTCAGTCCCTGCCCGTTCCTCTGGTGCCATTGCTGGGCCCCTGGAGCAGAGCCTGGGCCCTGCTCGGAGCCCTCCCTGCAGGCAGGGACACCCAGGGGTGAGGTGTGGGTTGGAAAGGGCCTTAAAAATCACTCAGTTCCAACCCCCTGCCATTGGTAGGGATACCTTCCACTATCCCAGGTTGCTCAGAGCCCCATCCAACCTGGCCTGGAACACTGCCAGGGATGGAGTAGCCCCAGCTTCTCTGGCCAACCTGTGCCAGGACCTCATCACACTCACAGGGAACAATTCCTTCCCAATATCCAATCTAACCTTCCTCTCTGTCCGTGTGAAGCAATTCCCCCTCGTCCTGTCACTCCAGGCCCTTGTCCAGAGTCTCTCTCCCTCTTTCCTGCAGGCTCCCTTCAGGCATCAGAAGGCCACAGTGAGGTCACCCCAGAGAAGCCTTCTCTTCTCTAGGCTGAACAATCCCAATTCTCTCAGCCTTTTCTCCCAGCAGAGCTGCTCCATCCCTCTGATCCCCTTGGTGTCCCTGCTCTGGCCTGGCTCCAGCAGCTCCCTGTCCTTCCTGTGCTGGGATCCCAGGGTTGGAGGCAACTCTGCAGGGGGACTGAGCAGAGAGGGACAGAGGGGCAGAATCTCATCCCTTGATCTGCTGGAGTCCATGCAATAAAACATATGGACACTGGAAAAAATCCAAGCTTCTTTCTCCCCCTCCCCCCTGGGCCATTTCAGTTTCTTAGCTTATGGATATAAGTAAGGGACAACTCTCCTCAAGCTGATGGAATTTGTGCTACTACCAGCATTCTGTTCAGCATGCACACTCGGTGGGGTACGGCTACTGAACACATAAAACAGAGATGCCCTGCATGCAAACACAGCTTCTGTCTTTTCTGGAAGTGGAAGCCTCCACAAGGAAGTGATGGCACTCCCACCACAGTGGCACCCTTCCTGTTCCCATCCTGGAGCAGGGTGGGAAGCAGAGACTGACATCCCACTCCCAGCATCCTGCTCCCAGCCCACACAGCAAAGTCACTGAGGCAAAAGGCTTGCATGGAGCATGGAGGAGAAGGAGAAGGCAGGGAGAAAGGAAAGTTCCTTCTGTCTTTCAAAACTAAACACCAGATTTAGAGCTCATTAGCAGCTTATGCATTTGGTTTGAGCCAGGTTCAAGTCAGGCAGGTCCTGGGACTACAGCCTCTGCAGAGCTGTCAATGTCTTTCACTGCTGATCTGCAGTTCCTTAACATCATGTGGGGGCTGCTCAGGCATCCACCTCACTTGAAATCTGCTGCCCACAGCCTCAGGGAACAGCCATATCCTTGGGACCCTCATTCCCTCTTTTACCCCTATTCACAGAGAAGACAATGACTGCAAGAATAGAATGGAATAGAACAAAAATATTTCAGTTGGAAGGGACCCACAATAATCATCCAGTCCAACAGCTGTAGCACGTCAGGGCTGACCAAAGGTTAAGGACATTGTCCAAATGCCTCTCAAACCATGATGGACCTGGGGCATTGACCACCCCTTCAGGAAGCCTGGTCCAGGGTCTCACCACTCTCTTGGTAAAGAAATGCTTCCCAGCATCCAGTCTAAAAATCACACAGGGGAGGGGAATATGCTTCATTTTCTGCTACTGCAGAGACAGAGAATGGGAAAAGAAAGGATAAATGCCCCCAGAAACCTTTCTTTGAAAAACAGACTTGGATATTTAAGCTACGACTGCCATTGTGCCATTGCTCATGCTGATATTTGTTGTTGTGATCAACTATTAAATTTAGGCAAGGAAACTCTCAAGTAAAGGCTGAATGAAGACCAGTTATTTATCATCTTTCCTTTTTTTTTTTTTTTCCTATGTGCATATTTGAGGGAAAGATGGCATAGAAATTACTGCTTTCTTTCCTTTCAACCCTTTTACCAGTCTGGGATTTCTGCCACTTGACTAAGTTGACTTAGAATTTTTTTCTATAATAATTAGAATTTATCTGAAGCTGCTCAAGTGATCTAGGCATGAGGATCTAGAAATGAAAGACAGGTTGTTACTGTGAAAGCTGTTATTACTTCAGTACCTGACCCTGATTGTGCTGGTCCTCAATTTCTTGTGAGAAATGACGGTAAATGACATCCAGTCCTCATGGCTTTTGACTATCAGTGTCTGGGAGGAGACCTGCTGCACTTACAAACTAAAATGAAGTCTGTCCCTCCCCCAGAATAATAAACCTCTCAAAACAGTGGACACCAAGACCTTCTGGGACTCCCATACATTTGTAGAGGATGTATGTATGCTGAGAGGGAATCCTGTCTGTTGTTGCCATCTCAAATGCACAGGAAACACTTCTTTTGTGGATATGAATCCTTCTGTTGCAATTCTCCATTCATAGGAGGTGGCAGGATTTCCTCTAAGAAGAAATGAAAGTCCTTGCATGCCCCCATCCTGATCTATCCTTCAGAATTCCTGTAAGGACTTGGAGCACCTTATTTGTCACTTGTTAATCAAACTCAAGGGGATTTTTAATGTGAAAAAAGTCCTTTGAATGAGACAGTTGAGTGCATCCAGTGAGTGTTGCTCTAAGATGCAGTCTGGCAATCAGTACAGCTGATATTTGGTTCCAGAACTTTGACCCAAAGACTGACAACTTTTTTTTAGGATTTTTTTGAATTCTATGAAAAACCGGGGGTGGAGGGGTTGTGGAAAATTGCTCTTTTAAAAATTTTCCACATGCTGCCACAGAGCTCAGAGCAAGACTCACCAATATTTATGACTCCAGGGTCAGCACTGCTAATTGAATTAATTGAGGCAGTGTTGATTTGCATCATCAGAGAACATGACCCCAAAACATTGTATTTAAATTCATTTTCCCCATGTTTCCAGAGTTCTAGTGAGAGACAAACTGCCTCCCCCTCAGGAGTCATAGGGCAGGTACATAAAATAAGAGCTGTTTGACTCTCCCTGTACCATTAGGGGCAGGGAATGAGGAGAGAATATAGAGGGAGTGTGTTTGTCAAGGATGAGCAGGAAGGGGATCCTCATCAGCAGGAGATCTGCTGATGCTGACATTATTTCCATGATCTCCAGATCTTCCCTGCAGCATCCTACTAATCCCACCCCTACCAAGGCACCCGTTCCTCCAAATGGAGCACTTTGGGACCCTGCTGTGGCTTCTCTGCCAGAGCAGAATCACACACCAGTTCTGCTGTAGCAAGCAGGGATCCTCCTTGCTTTGCATCTCTCCAGGATCCAACCCAGCAACTGACAATTTGTTCCTAGAGACTGATCACTTCCTGCCATGCTTCAGACACAGAACCTCCTGGCCATCCCACTTCTGCGGGGAATTTCTGGCTTCCCATCCCTCCAACTACTCTGCATCAAACCCAGTTAATGCCATCCACAGAGCCCTGTAACCCAGGTGAACTCTGGCTCACCCTGCTAATTCTATCTGCTTACACCTCAGCTGCATCCTCCAAATGAGGGCTGCTGGTAATTTAAGGCCTGGTCTCCCTTCACATGATTATATCATTCCTAGAAACTGTAGTTGGCTTTGTAATGGAGCAGGTCCTCTGTGCAGGTCCAAGGGCACTTTCTAGGATGCTGTGGTGATCCTCACAAATTCCTTTGTACTCCAGGTGTCATCTGATGCATCACCAGATGTCACTTGGCTTGGATGCAGAGTGCTGTGCACACCATGGGTTTTCCAAGTTCCCATACCAATAAACCACTTGCTCATTCCCCTTGCTGGCTGTTGTTCATGAGAAGCATGAACATTGCAAGCCACAATTATAAGCTCCTGTCATTATATAATTCCCATGAAAAGAGCATGGGAGAAATTCGAGTGGGAGGTGTCCCTGCTCATGGCAGCGGAGATATGGACAAAGGATTTTACACCCCTCAGTCCCTGGAATGAGCTCTGCTGAGAGAGGCTAACTTGAACTGCTGCCTGAATGCTGCAGAAACAAATTGACCAAAGCTGGCAGCTCTGAACAATTGGTAGTCACACTCCCAGAATGGCCATCAGCTGCCACTTTGACAGGAATCCAGCATTGTTTGGTGGCATTTACCTTAGCGGACAGATATTTCTCTGCATCAGGGAGAACAATTTAAGCTTTCAGAACTGTGTCTATATGTTTATTGCTTTTTTTCTGCATTCAAGAATTATTCCTGTCACAGCTCAGACTCTGACTCAACTTAATTAACATTGGAAAGGTCACCTCACAGAAACTTAGGTAGATGAAGGACAGGAAGTCGTACATCATTTCCTGCCCTTCCTTTCTCCTGAAGGGAAAGTCTAAACATTTCCATGCTTGTCCCTGGCTCTGGTTCTGTGCAGGGCCAGGAGTTGGACTTGATGGTCCTTGTGGGTCCCTTCTAACTCAGGATATTCTGAGATTCTGTGAGATGACATTATATTAGCTATGACTGTTCCATTTTACATTTATCTGTAGCCAGCAGAGAAACTTTCCAAAACAGTGCTTCTTCTCTTTTCCTATGGTGATGAAATATGTTTGAAAAACAGTGGAAGCCACTGAATTAGCTGGGAATGCTGGCCTTCAGGCAGTGTGCTCCTGGACATATCAAATTTAGTAATGTGTATTTAATAGTATGGCATTAAGATGATGTTGAGCTGGTTTCACCCTCATAAATCACACATCTCACTGCATGACCCAACTGGACTGTTCCAGTTTTGTTTCAATAATATTTAAGGGACTAGGCCAAGTTAACAGGCTAATTTTCATGCAGTTCATGCCTACAAGTACAGCTTTGCCTGATATTTCTATGTCTCATCCAGCAGTTCCTGGATTCTTTACGAGATGGCAAAAGTGAGGTAACTATAATCCATTGTTAACTGTGTTTATGTTAACAATAAAAATCATCATGGATTTGCTGTCTGTAGAGCACCTGACTATCCTTCCTGGAACAAAGATGCTGTAGAAGCCATTATGCTGTAGAAGCCACCTCATTATTCAAGGATTTAGTCCAGCATTAAAAACTAACTTCTAGCTGGGAAAACTCACTCTTAATATTCAATCTAAACCTCCTCTCTGTCAGTGTGAAGCCATTCCCCCTTGTTCTGTCATTCCAGGCCCTTGTCAATAGTCTTTTCATCTTTCCTGTAGACTCCCTTCAGGTGCTGGAAGGCTGCAAGTTGTGTGGATGTTGAGGGCTGCAAAAGGACAGTGGGAGGGAATCAGACATGTAATTTTGCAGGCACAGCCTCAAGCCACTGGTTTCCACACCATGCCATGATAGCTAGTGGATGCAACAGTCCTCCAGGGTCCTGACTCTGGAAAACTGGAGCTGACCCTCACTGTTTGGTCCAGCATGCCAAGGCCCATCCAGCCACATTTTTCACTTCCCCCTTTCCCCAGAAACCAGGGTTTCCTAATGGCCGGGGCAACACATTGCAGTTTCTGCCCCTTGTTCCCTGCAGGGACTGGTGTTAATGTGGTGGTTCTCTGCTAGTGCCTGTCCTTTGCCTTAAGGATAAACTCAATGCACATTTCAAGAATTGCTCATGCAGTACAAGTTATTCCAGCAGATTCTAACACAAGAGAGGAACGACTGAGAGCAGCACAAAGCCAGTGGGAGGCAGTGCTTGGAGAAAGCCCAGGACCAGAGCACCAGACCCAGGAAGGAGAAAGCTGCAAACAGCCCAGAGAGCAGAGACAGAGGCAGTCTGTGTGTGGCAGCATTGTCCATCTCCACAAGAACCGTGTGATGAGGTCAGTGATTGACATCTGAGACACAGCAGAGCAGTGCTTGGAAGCACAGGGTCTCTTGCCTCTGTGCTGGTCTTCCTTCACTGCCTCCTCTCATGATCATGGTTACATCCAGAAGCTACCAGCAACATCTTCCCCAAAACCACTATTTTTGTACCTGTTTCCACCAGCACTCCCCTGGATTTCAGCGAGACTTCTGAAAGGAGAAAGAAAACCACTGGAAATGAGTGTCCTTGGTGGTCTGGGGGTGCAGCTTATCGTGTGTAAGCACAGCCACCACAGCCACCACAGCCACTCACAGCGATTTACAGTTCCCCTGGGCTAAACCCCCTCTCAGTGTCTGCTGAGCTGGTGCTCACCTATAGTTCAGGATCAGATGGAGGTGTGTGGGTGGTGCAACACGCTTGGAGGCAGTTCCAGTCACACAAATCCAAAAGAAAATTCACAGAGGAGCCACCTGAAGCAGAGCAGTCACTGCAAATGCCACCTCTCTGCCATCATGGAGCGTGTTCAAAGCATGAGGGTTTCCACAGGTCAGGGACACAGCAGCAAAAACAAGGCAAAGATAATCTGCTGGGTATTAGTGGAAGGATATGGGTAATAGAAGGTCAGCTAGTTCAGGAGAAGCCCCTTTGATGTTTCAGATCTGCCTGACATCTGAGAAGTCTGCTGCTTTCGAGAGCTGGCAGCAGGAGCTACTGTTTTTCTCAGGCTCTTTTCTCTGTGCCTGTGGTAAGCAAAGCAAGGGCATATTTAGCATTGGCTTGGAAATGCTGTTTTTTGGGATGAGGGAACTCCAAGTCCTTACAGGATTACTGCTAGGGAGACTTGTTGTAAAAAGAAAAGGCCCAGAGCTCTTTTCCATTCCTGTTGCCATATTGCCCAATCACCATGTCCCCTTCCTTTGGTTTGGCCTAGGGCTGGCATCCAAGGACATGGATTCAAAACAAGCTTCTACTGCCCTGCCTCCCTAGGTCTTCTTCCGCCCCACAGCAACTACCGCATTCCCAGCCTTGCTAAAGGGGTGAAATGCTAGAGGGCTTTAGCTGGAGGCTGCATGTGGCTTAAAATTGTAAGAGTGTAGGTTTAGATTGGATATTGAGAAGAAATTGTTCCCTGTGAGAGTGGTGAGGCCCTGGCACATGTTGGCCAGAGAACCTGTGGCTGTCCCATCTGTGGAAGCGTCCAAGGCCTGGTTGGATGGGGCTCTGAGCAACCTGGGATAATGGAGGGTGTCCCTGTCCATGGTAGGGGCTGGAATGAGATAATCTTCAAGATCCCTTCCAAAACAGGCCATTCTAGGATTCCATGATGATTCTCTGTCAATCAAAACTGAGAAACAAAGGGTGGCAGCCAGCTCAGGAGCTGTGTCGTTCAGATGAGAGGTCAGGAGCAGCACTTTCCAGTCCTGGTTTTTGGACCCGCAGCACAGCTTTACTGTTGCTAAGCAAGTCAAAACTCTAGCTTCAAGAAGTCAGGGCCACAGCTAAGCCAACAGCCTGAAACCTGACCTGGATTTGTTCTATGAGCATGTTTTCCTATACTCAGGGTGTGACTGAGCTTAGATGTGGGGATAGCACACAGATCTGATTGCACAGTTAATCCTTCATTACAAAGGTACTTGCTGCCTTCTCAACTGGTAGGAGGGAGGGAGACAGACAGATGAAGCCCTGACATTTTCTCTGCACAGAACTAGAGACCTGGACTTCTCCAGAGAGGAAATGCTGCTGCATACTGCCAAGAAAAGGACTTTGCTGTGCTCTAATTTCCCTGACTTAGGTCTGTTTAAAGATACAGAGATGGAGCTGAGGCTACAAAATGCCTCCTACCCACAGAGCTCTTGGTAACATTTTCCTCATGGTCCAAGCTCCTCTCTCTCCACAGGGAACAAAAGAACATTCCCATTGCCTTTGCAACACAAACACATCCTCACCTCAGCCAGCTGCATCAATCCCAAGCCTTTTGTAAAGCAAATCCTTTTTGAGGAACTCCACTTTGAGCTCCACTGCCTTGTTCCTGCAGGCAGAGCTCTCCAGGGCTGGGACTGCATAGTGGCTTGGCTCAACTCAGGTCACTCCGTGCGCAGCACCAGCATCTGCAAAGTCATTGAGCCTTGGCTGCAGAGTGCTGTGCCGAGCCGGAGCCCAGCTCCGCGGGCACTGCGCATTCCTGCTGGCAGGAACAGGCTCCAGGAGCACGGGCAGCCTCACCATGACCTTGCAAAGTCCGCCAAAGAGGAGAGGGGCAGAGGAGCCCAGGCTCTCCCGGAGCGGGGCACAACCTGTCACAACATTCATTCTAAATTCCCCTCTCACTCTGCCCCGTCTCCATCCTCATCTCTGGTGGAGGACAGGAGAGGTTGCTGGATCACCTGGTCATGCCCAGCTGTCGTCATGCCCATGATGACTGCAGTTTAATTATAGGAAATTGTCTTGGCCCAGCTCCAAAAGCCAAGGACTCAGGTCTGGCATCCAATCTTTTATTTGCCCTGCAACT
This sequence comes from Agelaius tricolor, assembly GCF_023055355.1. Lineage (NCBI taxonomy): Eukaryota > Metazoa > Chordata > Aves > Passeriformes > Icteridae > Agelaius > Agelaius tricolor. The sequence continues at coordinate 967,485 of NW_027269334.1, forward strand.
CAGGAACACTAAGCCTCTGCAACTCAAAACAGCTCTAGGTTACTCAGACTACTGGACCAGTTCTTTAGAGATGACTGTTCTTGGTCATCTTGTTCTTTCTTTTAAAGAAACAACTTCACCTTCTAGGATATTTCAAGTAGAAACTTCTGGGCAGAGCCACTCACTGCAAAATAATGAGCACACAACCCTGAAAAATGAGCTGCAGTGATGTTTTATACAACCAAAAAGGAAGGGAGGAGAAGAAGAAAACACTAATTACATCTGGATGCACCCACAGTGTCACTATTGCACTGATAATTACGCCAAGATTGTATATTTTTTTTTAAATATCAAGAAGATGATAGGTTCTTTAATATCACATCCTTTAATAGCACATTTTAATATCACATATCTTTAATATCACATTTCACACAATGGCTGTGTGAAGCCATTTCACCCACCTGTAACCCACACCTCTTGTGCCTGTGATGCTCTCATGCTTATATAAGAGAGAGGGTTGAAAATCTCTGAAGTGACAGCTGCAAGAGAAGAGATTACTTTCCCCCCTTATTCCACCACAGAGGAACCTGTGTTGGAATCTGCTAAACTGGGAACAGCTTCCACTTGAGCTGCTCCTAGAGGCACCAGTCAGGTCAGGGCTGATTGCTTGCTCTGAGAAGGAGACAGAAGGCTCCACATCAGTGAGCTGCGCACTCCCCACAGCTGGCAAAGGAAGGAGGAGCTCAGGGGGTCCATGACAGCATTTGACAAAAGAGCTGGAGAAAGCCACCCCTGCTGTGAGCACAGACACCATTCCTGCTGCAGAAAGTGGAACACTAGGGCAGGCTTTCTAGGGACGCAAGGATTAGCTGGGACAGATAAAAAATGGCAGTAACAGAAAATGAAATACAAGGCATTCCTTGCAAATTTAATTCTCCTCTTAGTGATGCATGTCCTTTTCATTTGCCAGGCTGGCACTGTCACCAAGGTCAATGCAAATGTGCTGTCAGCTGCAGGAAATTGGTGGGAAACTGAGCATTTCTGAATGTCCCCAGGACTTCTGATGGCCTCTGCAAAATCACACTGGGCTTCATTCTCTTGTCACAAGTCCCACTTGTACAGCTAAATCAATTTTTTTTCCATTTAGGGAAGAGAAGACATCTGCATTAATCTGATCTGCCCCAGCTCCCAGCCAACAGAAGCTCTCCCATACTGTGCTAAGACAGAAGGTTTGCTGGAATTTTAGAAGGGATAAGAACATCACTTCACTGGTTCTCCACTCCTAAAAGCACCACGACAGCCAAGATTATTTCTCCCCTGCAGTCCAACTCTTACCCTAAATGGAAGAGCTGGTCCAGCCAAAGCATACCTATTCATCATCAGTGCTGTGCCAAAAGCTGTGCAGGCAGCTGTGGAACATAAAAAAAAGGTTCCAGAAGAGAACGCTGGTAAAATATCAAATATCACTTTTGAACCCGTCAGTTCTGTGAAATGTAAGAACATTGCTATTGCATCGTCTGCCAGCACCATGGCACTGCAGAAATCCTCCTCTCTATAGAGAATGGGTGGGCTCCACCATCTGTCTCCTGAGCACTGCAGAGAGCACAACAGCTCCCTCTGCACATGCTCTGGCACGCAGCAGCAGCGAGTGATGTCCCCAGCTCTGCCTCCGAGTGGGCAGATGCGAGCAAATAGGATTTATCAATTCATCACTGTGTTGCTTTTAGTTTTGCCTTGGTACAACTGCACTGAATTCCACTGAGCTAAGCTGGAGTAATACCTCAGGGAACCTGCTGCTCCTTCCCCCACCCACACTCACGCACGCCTCATTCGAACCACAGCTTTCACCCCATGGACAGGTGGGTTTGGGAAGCAAACTCTTTTAAGAATGAATCACTGTCAGAGCAGACAGCTTGAGGAAAGTTTCTTTCTCGGTGAAGTCACCTCTGAAATGGACTGGGGAACCAGAGCATCAAAGACCAGTGATAACACTCATTACCTTGAGAATGATTTTTATTCCCAGAAATCATTTCATCTCCTAGCAGAGGGCAGGAAGTGTCACTTGTAGTTATTAAATGGGGTAAGCATGGCAAACAAGAGGATCCATGTTCCCCATCTCCCAGGCAGGCTGTTCCATTGCCTTATGGACACTGTAATTATTTCTGAAATCCAGCATTCAGCGGGGTCAAAGGAGATGAGACTTGGCCACCAGGTTGTCTTCTCTCCATCAAATCCATCCCAATGTAATGTGAGTGGAGGATGTCAGAGATGTCACATCTACCAAAGCTGCTGACTTTTCTCTTAGCAGCCCTGACAGTTGTCAGGAAACAATGTCTTGCTGTTACTACGGTGACACAGGGGACCAAAGTCACATGCCTCACAACACCCACCTGCCAGAGAAGGGGAGAAATGCTCACCCTGGCTCTCCCATCACTTCACAGGTGAGGAAAGCCTCCATTCAAGCCACAGAAATTCCAGCAGTGTAAATCAGGAGCAGGGTTCCTGCCACCTTGGGTGTAGAAAGGGCTTTGGCCATCTGTCCAGGTCACCAACAGGTTTGGTATTGCACTGCTTCCTGCCAGCTCCCAGAGGGTCTTACTGGGGAGTGACATGAATCCTAAGGGAAGGTCTCAAAGGTTGCAGAGATATGTCAAGTGATCCAGAAATGCCATGACCAAAACCCACCACAGAGAAAAGGGAAGAAAAGCCCCATTCTTTGTCACACTGGATAAAACCACCACCTATTCTACAAGGATCAAGAACAGGGAGAGGACACGACATTTTTTTTCTTTTTTGCTGTTTACTTGGCACACTTCATATCTCAAACAGTGCCACATAAAGCAACAGGCCTATGTAAGTACCAACTCCTTTTGAGGGATCCAGTCAGGCTATGGAAGATGGTGAGGGCCTGGAGGTGAAGACACAAAAGGAGGGCTGATGTCACTTGGTATGTTCAGCTGGAGAAGAGGAGACTGAGGCCAGAGCTCACAGCAGTTCTGCAGCTTCCTCACAAGGAGGAGGGGCAGGCCCTGATCTCTGCTCTGTGTGACCAGGGACAGGACACAGGGAATAGCTGGAGCTGTGTCAGGGAAAGGTTAGGGTGGATATCAGGGAAAGGTTCTTCCCTCAGAGGGTGGTAGGGCACTGAACAGGTTGCCCAGGAATGGTCACAGTCCCAAGGCTGCCAAAGCTCCAGAAGCATTTGGACAATGCTCTCAGGGATGCACAGGGTGGGATTCATGGGGTGTCTGTGCAGAGCCAGGAGTTGGGCTGGATGATCCTTCCAACTCAGTGGATTCTATGATTCTATGACTGCAAGAGACAAGACCCCAGAGAAGCAGAGACAGACACACAGCCTGATGCAGGATCACACAGGGGATTGTCTGCCCAGCCCAAGAGCTACAGTTTTTCCACTGTGCCACCACCTCAGCACAGCAAATGGACAGTATTCCAACCCCTTGCAAAGAATGGGAAGGAGGTTTCCTGCACCTCCCCCAATCTGTTCCTGACCCTTGACACTGCAAACCTATGGTCTTATGCAGAACAGGAACAGGATTCCAGCTCTGACTTTGCCAATGTGTTAACTCTGCCTTTTCCTGCCTCAGGAGACAGCAAGAGTCAGTCCAGATGGAGCCTTTTGAAAGAACAAACTACCTGTGTCAGCTAAGTGGGAGCCTTGACACCAACACAGATTTCTGTCCCCTCTTAGTAGAAGCTGGGTTTCCTTTCCTTGCTACAGAGGAAGAAAAAAAGCCTTAGATTTTTATCTCCTAGGCTAAAATTGTTTGAGTGTACCTCGCATTCCAAAGACAATGTAGGTGGAATTGAAGATGGATGGGAAGACTGACGTATTCCCTCTCCCCCATCCCCAGCCTGTGTGGAGGTAAGCCAAGAGGAGCAGGACGTTCCAGCTGAAGGAGTGGTGCAAAGTCCTTCCCTCCTGCAGAGAGAGCAGCAGGGAATATTCTGCTCTCACTCCATGCAAAACAGCACAGCTCCTCACCACATCCCACCCAGTGGGTGAGGGCAGAAGATACCAAAGTCTTTCAGAGCTTCCACTTTGCCACACATCATAGCCAAAAGGATTAGTTCAGTAAGGGCAGATACTAAGCTCTGATCATCTTGTTCCAACGGTACAGATTACTGCAATATGAGCCATGGGAAAAAAAAAAAAAAAAGGACTTGAAAATCAGATGACAACAAATCAAGCCAAAATGTTTTTCTCAGAATGGGTAATGATAGAAAAAAAAAATCACTTTTATTTTTTTCACCAGTTCAGAAGCTGACTAGAAATGTTTTGCTCCAAACTCTTTAAAGAAAATACAGGCAAAAGATTTTCTGAAAGATGTAAGCACAAAGGAGCCATTTGATCCTATGGTGCCATCTCTTTGTGTTCCACAGACTGCAATTCCATCCATTCGCTTCTTCATTAAACACAATGAGAGATATTGAGCTAAAGCTTCTACTTTCTGAAAGCCATCCAGTTTTGAGAACATCGAGAGGTGGTGATGCTTCCCTTGATCATGTCCTCCAGGGAATAACCACTGGATTCACAAAATGCCCTCATTTTCTGTTCTCTTACACACTAGTGACAAACTCTAGATCACCTAGAGGGCACAGATACACACCCATGCCATCCAGCACATTCTACCAAAATTATTAGCACATTTCAGAGACAACCATCTCTGGAGCCATTTATTATTTATCCAGCTCTGGAAGGTTATCAGCTCCCAGCTGAGATCATCAGAGACATTCTTCCTCCATCCTATCTGATTGAAGAGCAATGGAAATCCTGTTTGGGCTTTCTGACTGTGGGAATCATGCCAGTTTGACCTCCCTTGGTGCTTCCAACAACCCTGTCTATATAACCACAGAGCCCCTGCCCTGAGGCAGTTGGCCAGAAGGCTGATGGGTAGTCTGGTGTTGTGAACGGCGGAGGAATTACAGCACACAATATGCGTGGATGACAAATCCCCAAGTTTATTGAAACCTCACACATATTTATATTGGTGTTAATGAAGCTTATACATATTGCAAAAGCTGAGCTCATTATTGGTTAAAGCACACTTAGATCAACCACACCTACTTCTATCTTCTAATGATTATTTTGTTTCTATGTTTGCATTCTTCTAGCTTCTCTACCTAAGATATCTACATTTTCTGGCAAGCGATTTTCTCCCCCGTCTTCCCGTTTCAGAGAAGGTCACTATGACCTTTGTCAGTGATTGGACATTGGTTTCACAATCCCCAGCTTGTTTCCCCTATCCTTATCCATTGGTATCACATCGAAATGTCCTCTCTCAGCTAACCAATTATCCAAAAACCTCTCTACAGTCTGGAATTACAGTAAATTTAGATATGAGGTATGGCTTCTGTTAGGAATTGGGAGTGCCTTCTTATGGCTGACATAAGCAGGTCTGCATGGGAGGTTTACGATGCACAATACTGCAGGTCATCAGGGAAATCAAGGCTGGGACTTTCAGGAGAGACTAGGAACAAAGATCCAGCTTAAAGTCAATGAGAAAGAATTTGCTGCTTCTCCTTGGTGGCTCCCAACCCAAACAGACAAATCCAACATTTATCTGGAAGCTTTGAATTCTAACCAGGGAGCAGTAGAACTGACATTTAGATGATGATTTGAGCTTGCTCTGATGTTAAGGCAGGCTCAGTAAGGAAAAAACCTCTTAGTGAGAAAAATTCTTGAACAGATTCCCTGTGATTCACTGTGTTCCTTGCTCCATCTGTTTCCCTTAATATCCAATGTAGCTACACATTAACCTCAAATTTTAAGAATGAATGATGAAGGCTGTAGCCAGCATTATAGTCTGCAGTGAAAAGGCTCCATCAGGCTAAGATAAAAGAAGTTAACACTTCTAAGTGGTGTCTTTCAGTGTAAACCTGTCAAACTTTTCCAGCAGTACAACTGTGGAGCACTAACCTCCTTTAATATGCAAGAAGCTGTGGCAACTGCTTCTGATGGGTTGCCATTTTTTGGGTTTTTTTATTTTCCCCAACCCTTATTTCCTATTTTTGAGCTGATTCTCAAGCCACAGTCTCTCAGCCTCTGGGAGGTTCTGTGAAGGCAGTGATCATCTTTTTCTGGTTTGAGTTGGCCAGTGCAAGCCAGGCTTGACCAAAGCTGTAGGGAAGGAGTTGCTGAGGTGCTTTGCAGCACAGCACAGTCCTCAGGAGACGTTTTAGCAAGGGCAGAAACTTGCAGGAGGCATTTTTAATGTCCCCCTCTGCTACATGATAGGGAAATGCTTCCAGCACAGCCTTCCCACCCTGTCTCCTCCAGCCTGCTTTTTATCTCGCACAAGTCCAGAAACCCCCGAATTTCCCTGAGCTAGGATGGGAGGGAATTCTGTGACATTCATGAATTTTGCCAAAAAAAAAACCAACCAAAAAACCAAAACCCCACGTATTTTTAGGTGGTTAAATCAAGAATAGGGCTCTGTCCTAATTTTCACAGAAAATATCCTGTCCACAATACTGTATGTTTCTCACCAACCCAAGTCAATGGAACACAATGGAAAATCATATAGAGAAATCATGTTGGGATCTTGGATTGGCAGTGAAAGGTAACAGATGGCCTGCAAGAAGGATGGAGAGGGACTTTTTACACAGGCCTGGAGTGACACGAGGGAATGGGTTCACACTGACAGAGAAGAGGTTTAGACTGGATATGAGGAAGAAATTCTTCCCTGGGAGGGTGCTGAGGCCCTGGCACAAGTTTCCCAGAAAATCTGTGGCTGCCCCATCTGTGGAAGTGTCCATGGCCAGGTTGATGGGGCTCTGAGCAACCTGGGATAGTGGAAGGTGTCCCTGTCCTTGTCAGGGGCTGGAATGAGATGATCTTAAATGTCCATTCTGTGGACAAATTGTGCTCTCCCTTTTCTATCTCCAAGTTATACTTGGAATAAGCTGAATTTTACAAAGCTTTGTATTATTACACAAAACCTCATTGTGCTATTGGATCTGCCACACACATAGAGTCCCTCCAAGCAAGTTCTTATTCTCATTGGTATTTGTGATGTGTTTAATCACAGTGAGGTTCATCTCTCTGAACATCAGGCATTTGATGTGGCCATCCTAGCCTCCAGAGGTAATGAACAGAGCCAGAGACTTCCAGGATGCACCAAATCTCCATCAAAATGGGGACAGCTCCCTACACTCCCTACAACTCCTGCTCCTTCTTTCTGGATATCATGGGAGTTATCTTGCCCAGAATTATGTCTGTCTTTGTTGTTGATGTCTACACATAAATGAAGTAAATCCTGTTCCAGTTGCCTCTAAGACTGTAAAGGAACCATCCAATCAGGTTTGCATCCATGAAATTATAATTAAATGTTTAATGTAAAACGGGCTGATATCCCTGGCTCTTCGGAGATTTAGGAGTTTAAGGTTCTACTCAGGGCATTTCAGACCTTCCCTGTCTAATGCCCATGTCAAGAAAAAACTCAAATTGCCAGGATCAACCACTTCATAATGATTTGTGTAGGAGAAAGGATTTCTACATATTCAGTTTAAATTAATGTCACTATTAGGCTGCTATTCCTTTATCCCAACTCTTGTCACACAATGCAATTATTATTGTTTTGACAAAATCTTCCCTGAAACTTGAACCGACAAAGTACCCAGAGCCTGGAGCAGGGCCTGATATCTGCCTGCCATCTTGTCACAGCTGCTGGATATTGATTATCAGCTAATTACCCAATTGACATCCTCCCAGTTTTATTGTCTTGTTAAGGAGTTTATCATAAGATCTGTCAGACAGTCCAAAGAGACTTCATTAGCATAGCACTAATAATTGAAGACTTGGATGACTAATAAAATACAAGACATAAATTTCTTATCACTCGTTCTTCCTACTTCCCTCCTGGCATGACAAAACACAGTAGATGATGATGATGCCTCACAAATCTGTTTCCCTTCTCCACCCCAGAGACTCTATCTGATGGTACCTAGTTTTGATAAGGAAAAATGCTGAAAATAAGGGTGGAAATCAGAAGAGTAAACCAGCCTTGTTTACTGGTACTCTGGAAGTCAATCCTATCCAGTCTTTCTGTAGTCTTGGAATGTATCAACCAGAAAGGTTAACCTCCTTGCAGAACTATTGTGCAAGTACAGCTGCTTTATCTCCTCCTAGTCCCCAGGAAGGGATGGTATCACACAAATCCTATTCAGCAATTTCAAATAAAGTTTGAGCCCTTCAGGTTTGGGGATTATTACCTTCTAGAGCTCCATAAGAACATTTCACTTGTTGGAATCAATATTCTACACAAGCAACACTCTGGTCCAGCTTTGTGGAATAACCTCAGCCAGGTGTGATTCAGTTCAATTTATAAAGGAAAAAACTTGAATCTACGCACTCAGAGCACAACAGGGCATAAACTTTGGATGAGAGTCACCAAGAAATCTTTGTAAAGTTTTCCTTTTGATTTCTTTGAACAGAACAGAATAAAATCAGCAATGCACTTGGAGCAACCTTGAGCTAGAAGGGGAGAAAAGATTCCCAGAGCTCTCGGAGTACAAATGAAGCACCAGCAAGCTCTGATTGTCTAAAGCAAGACAAAATCATATGACAAGCTGCTCCACACAGTGAGACAAAGGTACGAAGTCTTATCACTGAAAAGGTGATGCCACATATAGAGTACTATGCTAATAAAAGTCAGACAATGTAGATTTAATTTTCTCCCTTGGAAAAAACCCTCTTTTTAAAATTACTACCCCCAAATGTGCTGCAAGATATAGACATGTCCATAAAAAAACCCCTATATATAAGCATCTAATAATTTAAGAAAGATTTAGCGTATAAATTCACCCTTTACTAACAAAAGGAGAAGGTTTCAAAAGCAGAGCAATTATTTGTCCCACTCTTCCTGAAACTGAAACAGATTTTTCTCAGGTGAACTGTTGCTTTGTCAAAAAACTTCTGATTGGACAGTAATACACCAAGGAAAAAAAAAGTAGCTGAACTGGTAAAACATTATAATTTTTTATCAGTTATAGGAAAATGAACAAGAAATAAACTGTCTTTGAAGGTATCCTTACTTTTACTTTGAAGGTATCATTGGCAGTCTGCTTTGTTATTTTCTGTTTGAATTCCATCTAGAAGACCAAAATGGCTTTACATGCAAGTGTCAACTCAGAATATAGGGTCTAAAATAAGGTCAAGGTACTTTTCAGATTTTCAAAGGCACCTAACTCTCAACCAATTAGCTCCAAGGAATCTTTAAGCAATCTGAGAGACTTTGGAGTCTTCATATAGCACCTGGACAGCCTCAAATTTAAACTATTTTGTCTTGCACTGGATTTTATGCTCTTGGATGCTTGAAACACTTTTGAAGACCAATCCTACTGATGGAATTGATGCCTTTAAAGACTCAAAGGGCAACAGAGTCACTGGACTTTCAGAAATGCATATTTTCTTTATTCTGTACAAGAGTTGCCTAGCTAAAGACCAAGGGCAGCAGCAGTAAAGTCCTATTCCCACAGACTGGGATAAGAACAGGAATGATTATTAGACACAGAGATTATACAGGAACAGTGGATTTGACTATGATAAACCCTGATTCTTCCAGATGCTTTTAATCCAAGGTAAAGAGCTCTGACCCAACCCTGAAAGGAAACAGGCAAGACTAAGGAACCTGATTGTGTCCCTTCAGGGCCTGAAGGGAGGCTGCAGGAAAAATGGAGAGACTATTTACAACAAATTACACTCCTAGCCTAGCTCCTGCAAAGCCGAGAAGTTCTGGTGCAGGAGTAGTACAGGGAGTCACAGCCTTCCAAACCAACAAGATGAGCCAGAGGCAGAGCATATCTTGTTTTCTTTCCCAGGCTCTAGAAGCCTTCTCTGGAAGGGAGAGAAGACCGACCCCTTCTGACTCTCCTCTGCAATGCAGCTTTGAAAGCTGGATGTCAAATCCTCCCCTTTCCTGTCAAACAGAGACATTTTCAGAAGTCAAATTCAGTTTCCCAACTCTTGTATGTATTTATCCTGCTCACAAGATATTTACCTCCCCATATTTCTTCCCCTTCCACTGACCTGTCATCCAAGGGTGTAATTAGTTCATCAAAAGAATGAAGGGCAGTCCAACCTGCCTGAAGAGAGGTGATGGAAAATAGAGTCCTTGCTAACAAGAGCAGCAGGACAAGGGTCACATATTGGTAGAGGTGATGAAAGCTCCTGCAGGTCTATTCAGTGTGGCTGTTGCTATGAGAGTGAAGAGATTTGTTGGCCCTGAAACAGGGAGAGGACACAGATGCTGTTCTGCTCCATATCAGTTACAGATTCTGGTCACTTGTGTAAGTTAATACTTTCCCAACTTCTTTTAGGCTCATTACAACTCTTCTTCTGTTTCAGCTTGGCAGCACACTTCTGCCTCTCTTTCCACAGGGAGAACATGGTGCCTTTTGCCCCTAACAGGCACATGGGGGCAAAGGGCAGATTTTAATCTCTGATCTGCACTGGTGGTTCTAGCTCAGGTTTATTATCTGTGTGGAAGAGAAAGACAACAATCTCAGGAGTGCTCTCCCATTCAGAGCCAGTCTAAGGCTCTGTTTGGGCTGATGAGAAAATATCTTTGCACCACTGCTCTCAACAGGGCCATCTCCAGCCATTTTCTGCTGAAAACAATAATATATAAATAGGGAAAGAAATAAGGCTCTGATTCTCTCTATCCAGGTGAAATAAAAAGATTATAAGAAGTATAAAACAGGCAAGTTCCTGGTGCTGTTGAACTCTCTTTTGAAAGTTTGTTCCCACCACAATTAGACTTTGTCTGTTGTTTTTTTGGGTGACAGCACCAGAATCATTGCCCAGAGCATTGCTTCAGAAATTAATTCTGTCTCAGGGATGATGACAGGTTTTGAGATAGCCAAGCAAACAACATGCTGAAGTACTGCCCATACTGTGCAGTGCTGTGAGTGCCATATTAAACACACGTTTAATCAGTTGTGATGAAGGGGAAATGGTGGAAGCACATGTTTTGCCTCCCTGTTCAGCTCCTGAAGCACTCAAGGGCTACATCCAGAGCTCCAGTACAAGACAGAAGCCACCACTATAAGGTCATATGGAAGGTGAGGGCCTTTGCTTCATCAACTCAAGAGCCCTTTCACTTCCAAGAGAATATTAAATGAAGGAGAAATTAGTAAACAAGAACATGCAGAGGCCCAAGCCACGTGCACAGGAGAGAGAGAGGCACTGGGAAAGAACAAAAGCATTCATTGATGGGACCACCAAGGATCATCAGGCACAGCTTTGGAGAGGAATTTGTAACTGCTAAGAAGGAAGAAACAAGAAGAACAGGACAGCTGAGGATATTGAGTTGGGCCTGAGAGACTGAACTTAAGGAATGTTTAGTGAGTCAGGGCAAAACAAGAGGGAAGGAAAAAATAGGACATGAAAGGGTGTAAAGAAGGGTCAGTCAAATGTAATCCCTCACTGATCAGTGTATTTGGCTCAACAAGCCTGCACCCAGTCACTACAGTGCATCCTATATTTTTATTAAAGCCACTTAAAATGGTCTTTTAAAGTATTTTAAAGCCTTTTGCTGTCTTTCTGTACAATTTCACAGTCTGTTCCATGTGTGGGAATGCTCTAAGGACAAGGTGCCAGCTACTGGGGATAGGAACTGACACAAACCAAATAGAAAGCATTTTGGAAAGGTTAAGTAGGGTGAAATGTCTCTTTGTTTTCTAACCTCAACTCTACTTTCTTGCAAGTCAAATTTCCCCTCAAAATTTTTTTTTCAAATGCTCTCATGATGCAATTGCTGAAGCAGCTCTCAACAATTTTAGGTGCTTAAATACAAAACGTTTCAAGTTGCAAAGACTGTATTTAAGGAGAAAATAGATGATCTTTTGGTCAACCCTAGGCAGCAGGTGTTGTTTTCTATAAGATGGTCTGTATATATTCTATAGACACAAGTACAGACACTCTAAGGTAGCATTTAAAAAAACCCAAATGAAACAGAAAATTATGATAAAGGTAATATCACATTCTACGTTTTTCAGAGTCCTTATTACAAGGCAAATCACCTCTCCTGAGCATCAGTGGAAAAGGCAACAAGTTTTGCCTATGAACACATTACATCAGGAATGATTTAGCAGCAGACTCTCTATTCCTGGGTCTCTGTTGAGATATTCCTGATTTGAACTGCTTTTAGTTAAGAAAGAGAAAAAATATCCCTCCACAGATATGGCTTTATCGAGGCATAACCCTAATAAAGTAAAAGCCTTGAATTCACAAGGGAAGCAGATAAGGAATCAATGCCCAGAAGGAGTTTAAACAGAGAGCCTTGAATAGATTCCCCAATTCCCTTTTATATTGCGGATTTCTGGCCAGAGAAACAGGTATGGGAGCTCCTGAAGACTGGAGTCCATAAGATTTTCTCATCTAACTCTACCCCAGCCTTATTTTGTACTTTTTCATGAAGCCAATCCTTTAGTTTCTCTAAAATTTGTTGCCATAATTTTGTGTTCTGAGATCTTGTGGAGACAGGAAACCTTCCGAGGCAATCATACACTAATGCCAGCATCAATCAGCAACCACATTAGACAACAAAACCTCTTCCAATATGTCAATACAATAAACAGTGATCAAATTCCACTTAGTGCAGGCCACAAAGCCTTGCCTGTACTTCCTCATGATTTTTACATGACATGCTTAAATTTACAGGAACTGTCCTGCCCTGTTTCTAAAGAAAGGAGTCAAAGAACTGTGGGTATTCAACTAAATAAGCAGGAAAGACAATTCCCTCTCTTCTCAGGGACAAATCCACAGCCTTTAACAAAATGGATAAATGTAATTTCTGGGTTGCTTGACTTTTAACCCAAATCCAGCAGCAGGCAAGCTTAGTTATGGTGGAACAATGCCTATGCTTTGCTGTGACCAAGATCTCTCAGATTAATTTCAGACATGGTTGAGATGGACTTTTTTGGAGGGGAAAAAAAGCTGCTTTTAAGTCAAAAAGCACATTCTAGGAGCTGCACACCCAGTGCTCCCTGCAAGTACTGTAGTGCATGGCATGAGCCAGGCCACCACAACTTCTGGAGCTACACATTCCCTTCAGGAGTCTCTCTTGCTCTGTCCTTCAGAAATCCAGTATCCCCCGAATCCTGGGGAGGGAGAAGGTTGAACTTCATGATGGAACAGTATGTAATTTTGGCTGCTTAAATACAAATCTCATTTATTATGAAGGTAGCTTTTCCACAGAGATAATGGCTGTGCTGAAATTAAGATTATAAAACCTGCCATCCATTCCCTTCATGAATCTTTACCAATGGCCCAGGTATCCTATTGGAATCTGACCTATATCTGACCTATATCTGACCTAGAGCCAGTGGCTCTATGCTAAGTCACTAACCTTTTCCGAGCCTGTTTGGCTTTTTTTAAAATCTGTTTACCAGCATATTCCACAATTCCAGTTTCCTCCAGTGGCATGAGGAAGTTTCTCTAGGATGCCATCAGCATTCCCTTGTCTACAGAGCCCAGGAACTGCATTAGTAGCATATTTCTTGCATTAAAGAAAAAAAAAAAAAAAAAAGAGAGCTCAGAAAGCTAAATTATCTACAGCTATCTCCACAGATTCAGCACAGCATTTCTTATTTCAGAAATAAATATTCTAAAATCCAATTTCATCTCCCACAAAAATTTCTATGCAATATTAATATGAATAACAGATTTTCTTAGTATTGCTTCCAGTTCCTATCTTCCCCACCACTGCACTTTTTCTTTATAGAGTTATTGCTTATAGTGGAGAAACTTCTGCCACATAGGGCCTAAAAAAATAATGTTTTGATTCCCAAAGGCCTTTGGGTAATATGGTAATGCAAACAATAAAGGCAAAATTTCCTTGTGGAGCTTTGCAATACAGGATTACTCACCCACTCCAAGAACTTACACCACAACTCTCTTTTGCCTAATGCTGGTATTCAGGAAAAAACACAGAAATGACAGAATTTAAAGCAAAAAGGCAGATGATGCAGACATTTGTCATGCAGCCCTTCTATATGTTTGTTGCACCTTCTCATCCTACTTTTCTTCTTCCCAGCTTAAATAATTTGCTTTGAAATTCTTCCTTCTGCTGGATTCTGTAGCATGAATCTTGATCGTTTTTAGAACAAACCATGCTCAGTTCATTTTAAAAACAAGGTTTTGTGTCCCACAAGACCTTGTGGGACCCATCTCCACTGTCTGCAGTCTGCAGGACAACTTCACTTCACTTCACTTCACTTCACTTCACTTCACTTCACTTCACTTCACTTCACTTCCACTTCCAACATTCCCATTCTGTGTTACTGCAGCATTTTTTGTGGGATCTCTCAGAAATCCCTGCCCCAATGATGCCTCAGATTTTAGCTTTTACATTTTTCAGATTCTGTGCTGCTTTAGGGGTCTGGGCTACATATAAGAGGATAGTAAGCTCTCTTCACAGAGTAGGTAGACAAAATAATTCCTTCTCTAGCTGGGGACCCAAGGACAGCCAATCCAGATCTCAGGCCCAAGAGCATAAACAATGGTGGACTGAAGAGAGAAAAACAAGAAGGATAGGACTTCATGGGCTAGAGTTGTAATTATATGATTAGCTCCAATATGCTAATGGACCAGAACTTATAAAAGTGTGAGACCCTGTGACCAGTCATCCATTTTTGTGACCATTTTGGGTTCATCTGGGGTGTAGCCCAGGCTGGGCTCTTGTGCTGCCCTAGGTGGATCTATTGAGGCCTTCTAATAATACCTACTTTTATTCTTTTTCTGCTGTGTATGTAAAAGGTACTAAATATGTGAAAAAACTTGATCTCAGCCCCCATCAAAGGGCAGGAGACCCAATCCAACACAGCTATACTGAACTCTGAGGTTTCTACACTGAAGTTCCTCTAAGTTTGTTCTCCAGGAGATGATGTCAGTGCTGTTGGACAGGTAGATTACATGCAAAGGCTGCAGGCCAGGGTTTGCTCATCCTCTGATTTTGTCTCAGCATTCTGCACTGAAGTAATGTCAGCTGGCTCAGAGCTTGTGGGTGCCATGGGGGGCAGACAGGTGAGCCCAACTCAACTCACACACCCTCTTCCCAAAATCCTGAGCTTTGTGCTGAATTGGAAATAAAACCAGTTCACAGAATCACAGGATAGGTCAGGTTAGAAGGGACCACAGTGGTTGGTTTTTAAACGGCTAATTCAGGAGATCTCTAAAGCTTGTGATAAGGATATCCTGAGAGTTACTGGATAAATTTTGTTTACAGCAACATTATTGGCTGGACTAGAATTGGACTCCTGTGCATTTCTATCTCTACTTTTAGCAATGTTTTTGGGTTTTCTTAAGAAGGACTCTACTGTTTTGGACTGGAAATGTAGGAGTCCATAGCCTTTAAAGAAGAAGGATACATGAATTATAGCAGGACTCACAAAATTTCAGTGTCCAAATGCTGAGGGACTCAAAAATTGGGAGGAAGGGTGTGGAGGTGGAGCACTGACATACTTCTAAAGGCTCAGAGAAACCACAGTACATTTTTCCTGTTAATAGCTAGCACTTGTCCATGGTATTTAGAGCATAAATAGGATCTAAAGAGAAGCCAACAGCTGTTTTCTAAGCACTGCTAGAATAAGTTATATTCATGGTGCAAAACAGACCAGTGGAAGGACATTCATCACTCTATAGGCAAATTTAACATATGAGGATGCCTATCCTAAACCTTGGGACAGTACCTTGGTGCCTGGCCTGGCCTTCCAGACATCTGGAATTTGATGCTGCCCTTTATGTTGACAGGACTCCTGTGACTTTCAGGTTCAGGATACCAGTGATGCCACCATGGTGCTTTTAGTTTAGGATACTGAGAATTGTATGGCATCCTCCTCCCTCTTGCCATTTTCCAGTCCTTTCCACTTCAGAGGGAAGCTTTGATCCAACAAGGATCACAGGCAAAAGGCTGGTGAAATCCCAGATGGATGAAGGCCAGTGCAATTAGACATGATCCCTCTTTGTAACTTGCAATGTTTTCCCTAAGTAAATTATTGCTAATTTGATATACCAGGAAACACAGCTGATGCTTTTGAAGAAAAAAAAAACAAAACTTCTGTTCATGAAGACACAGCACTACAGGCCACAGAAAGCCTAAGCCAAGCTTAAGGACCAGCAATATTAATGGATTATTGAAGCAAATGAATTTGCCCCAGGACCACATCTTCCTTGGAAAGTGTGATGCCAAATAGGCATCACAAGGGATGTGAATGGACAGACAGAAAAAGTAGTAGAGAAGGAAATTTCTGTTTAAAGACTAAGATAAATGAGTGATATGACCATTAGCAGCACATTTTCTTAAGGTCACTTATCAAAAAAATCATGAAGAAATAGGAGTCATGTCACCAGCATAGACAAATATCACAGAATAGGTAAATTTGAAAGAGACCACAGTGAGTCCTCTGGTCCCACTCCCACCTCTGTGCTCAAGCAGGGTCAAAATATACAGCCTAGACAGCAAGAACAAGAGAAGCTTAAACAAAGACCATGTCTCAAACAGTGCTTCAAACCTTTTAAATGTTGCTTTTAAGACTGTGCTTTTGGGCATGAACCTCACAGCTTTAAAATAAAAAAAAAATGCACACACACGTAAATCCAGCCTTGGGATAACTTCACAAAACCCAGCATTCCACTTAATTGGAGTTTGTGGAAGATCATTTTTGAAGAGGCAGCTTGTGTCCCCTCACTACAGACCAAATGTTCCACTCTTTCCTCATCCAAGTTTGAGATAGAGATGAATTCATCTTCCTTACTCCCTGTTGTGTAGAACAGGTTGTTCACTAAGTGGAAAAGCCTTCTGGAGTCTTTATTGGGGGGGGAAAAAAAGGGACAGAAGCTGACAATTAATAACAGTAAACTCCTGGAGTGACAATGACTGTGTCTTGTTGTCCGAGTTATTACTTTCCCACCCCCTATTCAGATCTAAAATTCATGCTTTTCTGTTTGTGAGCTTTCCATCTGTTGAAAAGACAGCAAGAAGGAATATTCCACATGCATTTCTCTCATGATGGAAGAGGCATGAGAGGAGCTGATATTCCTGTCTTGCTGTGCAGTAGGATCCAAAGACTCCTCATGGGACCAATATTTTGTGGGCTGGGCTCTCAGTCAGCACAGAGGACTTCAAGACCATGCTGTTTACATCTTTAGGCAAAAGCAAGTGCAAATGTCTGTGAAAAACACTCCTAGACTAAAAATGTAAGCATTAAGATCCTTAAGACTCCAGAGTGATGCAGAAGTGGGGACAACTGAACAGAAAGAGAGTCTTGGGCTCTTTCCCAGATAAAACATTCCAACCAACCATCAGTACCTCTCCTTCCACACTTGTTTCCTACCTCTGTGCATCAGTGGGGGACAGCAGCATTCCTTGCTAGGTAAAAAAGCCCCTTTTACTTATTCTACAACACAGTACCCTCCTTTTTCTTAAGGCAGAGAGAACAAAAAGAAAAAAAAACAACAAATCAAAAAACAAAGAAAAACCCAACAAACAGAAACAAACTCCTCAAGCAGCTTCACAGCCATTATTGATAGACCTTGAGCAGTGTGAACTTAGATGATAAACATTAAGTTTATTTTCACTGGTGACATAAGAAGGAAAACCATGAACAGTCCAATAGGGAAAATGGTGGAAACCCAGTGATACAAATATATGGGAAGTACATGAGCCACAGAGCCTGGGAATCTGCTGAGCCCCCCCTGCAGGGCTGCATCCAGCCCTGGGCCCAGCGCAGGAAGGACAGGGAGCTGCTGGAGCCAGGCCAGAGCAGGGACACCATGGGGATCAGAGGGATGGAGCAGCTCTGCTGGGAGGAAAGGCTGAGGGAATTGGGATTGTTCAGCCTGGAGAAGAGAAGGCTTTGGGGTGACCTCATTGTGGCCTTGCAGTGTCTGAAGGAACCCACAGGAAAGATGGAGAGAGACTCTTGACAAGGGCCTGGAGTGACAGGACAAGGGGGAATGGCTTCACACTGACAGAGAGCAGCTTTAGATTGGATACCAGGAAGAAAATCTTCCCTGTGAGGGTGGTGAGGCCCTGGCACAGGTTGGCCAGAGCAGCTGTGGCTGCCCCATCCCATGGCAGGGGGCTGGAACTGGATGGTCATTAAGGGTCCTTCCAACCATGGTCATTTTGTGATTCTGTGACTGTTGAAGAAATACTGATTTTCTGTAGGAGCACTGAAAATATTGGGGAAGTTGGTGCCTGCATCCATCTGTTGTGCATGCTTTAGAAGATAGGGACTAACTGCATATAAATTACTTGCTGTGAACTCATTTTACATCACCAGAAAACTCAGCAGGTTTTGTTTGTCACTTACAGGGGTGTCCTTCTGGTTGCCCAATCACATCCAGCTCTTACACAACAAGAACTTCAGATTAATCTTCATGGCTGTGATGGTGCACATGGACTACACTTCTCCAAACACATTTTCTTAATGCCCTTCCAATCCTTTTTTAGGAGATTAGTGCCAGCAATTATTCAAATGTCTTCATCTGTGTGAGGCCACCTCACACACAGAAGTCATCAGCAGAACTTGGTGATTACCAAGGCTTGGTGCTCCAAAGGGCAAGAGAAAAAAGTAATCTAATCCTACACAAGGTTAAAAAGCCAATTTGCTCATTCATAGGCAGCAGAACAACCCCTTCCATCCAACTCTTCAAAGATACAACCCCTCAATTCCATAAACAAGCTAGCCCACATCTACACTCACACATTCATTCCTCCTCAGGCACAGTGGCACACAGATATATTTTGCTCCTGTGGGTGCCTGTTACTACTAAGTTGCAAAGCATTAGTGGACTTTCCTCCCACCTCCTATCTTTGACAAAAATACTCCCTTTTTTTTTTCTTTTTTTTTCTTTTTTTTTTTTTAATAAGCAGTGTTTTCTTCCACCTCAATCTGGTGTATTTTTAATAAAGCATGTAGCTCAGCCTTCTTATTTTTTAACTTGATAGACTCATTTCCATGGAGATCTCTGGAAGGCCAGAGAACAGAACCATCACACTCCCCCCTTCTGCCATCCTCACTTGAGTCTACAGTGCTTTTTTCCACATTTTCTTTTCATCCTCTCTCTTGTTGCACTTGTGCTTGACAAGAAACTCATGTTTACCATTACAGCACTCCTGATTCATGCAAAATGTGAGATCCAACATTAACACAATTCATGAGAAGGGAATTAGAGAACAGAGAAAACGATGTCACCCTCTCCATCTCACCACCCACTCCATCCCAGGTCCTTCTGTGGCCCCAGCTGAAGCAGTAACTGAGCACTTCAATGCCCATCATTTGGTGGATCTATCCCTAAAAAAACCCCATACAGCAATGCATTCATTTATCTATTTAAGTTAGCAATGAACCATCAAGCACAAGCCAAAAAGAACTCTGATATTTATACAGAGACCAATAAAATGAAAAATATACTTAAAACCTGAA
Source organism: Agelaius tricolor (assembly GCF_023055355.1). Classification (NCBI taxonomy): domain Eukaryota; kingdom Metazoa; phylum Chordata; class Aves; order Passeriformes; family Icteridae; genus Agelaius; species Agelaius tricolor. The sequence goes on from NW_027269334.1 coordinate 986,916, forward strand.
AGGTGATTCTGAAATACCACTACATCAACTGAATCACAGGCTCTTCTGCAGATGTTTCAAATATTGTGCTCTAGAGCTTCCCAGGTACTTCATGGATCATCTAGGCCTGCTCTAAGGCATTCCTCACAAGGCTGAAAATCTACATGAAACCTGTACCTAATCTCTCACAGGTTTTCAAAACAAGGGGTTGGATTTACTGTGGTTATCTCCACTGATTTATGGACTCACTGAACTGCTCAGCCAGTGGTCTGAACTCCCATTACTGTCACTGGGGCAAACTGGTTTGCAACATGATCTATTACTGTCTGGTTAACATTTAAGTCTGTCCATGAATCACACCCAGCAATTCCTTTTCTTCTCAACTGACTGGGAGAAAGCAGAGCGAGCCAAATGCAGTGCTTATAGTCTAGGAAGGAGATCATCCCTTGCTCTGAGCAACCTGGTCCAGTGGGACGTGTCCCTGCTCATGGCTCTTTAAGGTTCCTTCCAAACCAGGCCATTCCATGATTCTATTATTAAGTAATGTTAATTGCTGTAATAGTTGAGTAGCCTGGCTCCCCATTACCATTCACAGGGCACACAAAAATGGGACTCCCAAAACTGGAACCACCAAAACCCAAGAAGTACAGAAAAGGGATACAAAAATTACTTCAGAGAGTCTTTGAGAGAAATATAAGCAAGATAATTGCTTTCTCTGTCATTTATTCTCCCATCAACAGAATCAACATAACTCTGCTGCCCTGGCCAACTCAGATCCTCAGGTATTGTATATTAGCCAGATAAATACAAATAAATATACAAATGACTTCCTACCCACATTGCAGCTCTGACTGCTTCTGTAACTATTCTTCTTGGTTTTTGGCAGACTTCAAGAAGGCAGTGAATGTCACCAAATGCTTTCACAAATTGTTTTAACAAGCTGGATTCTGATCTATTAAAGGCTTAAAAAGTTAGATAGGCAGCAGGAAGAAGTGGATCATGGTGCTGCTGAAGAACAATACCAAAAGCCAAAAAGGGTAATACACAGAGCAACCAGTTTGATTATGCAGCCACCAAATGAGCCTTCAGCCAGGTTGTGTAGGAGGGTATAACTACCTTATCAGCTCTGAAATCTGGAAACACCAGAAAGATCCTAAACTTTTGTTTTTGTTTTACTTGTGCTTTTTTTATTCTTTGATACTTTGGAGCTTTAGGAAATTTAAAAGGTTTATCCTCTAGGCTACACACACTTCCCTGGTCTGAGTGGTTACTAGAAGATTATTTATGTACTGTAAAAGCTTTCTTTCTTTTTGTGGAGCTTCTTAGGACTCTACACTTTTTGTAAGTTGTTCTCTAAGTAGAGTGGGGGAATTTTTGAAGTTTTGAGGTAACATGGTTTATGTGAGCTGGGTTTTGTGCCTGCTTTTAGGGCTTTTTTATTTGAATGTAAAATTTTTTTGGCTGGTTTTGTGGATAGGGAGGTAAAAGAAGGTATACTTTAGATATAAAAAGGTAAACTAGGTTAACTTAGGTGTTAAACAAGTTAGTAAAATACATGGATTTGCTATTATAGGATATAAATTTTTTGTTGTCTTATTGATAGCTTTTAAATCTTGTACTATTTGATATGACTTATCAGGTTTCTGAACAGCTAAAATGGGAGTATTGAAATTAGATTGGTATTCTTTCAATAATTTTAACTGTAGAAAATTTTTAATTATTGAGTTGATTCTTTTTTTGTTTTCTTTTTTTAGGTGGTACTGTTTAATTTTTACTGGTTCTATCTCTTTTTAAGCTTGATTATTATGGGGGGGGTATTTTTTGCTCTTTTTGGTACATTAGAAGCCCATACCCCAGGAAATACTTGACTTGATATCTTTTCACTAATTTCTTCTTTAATTTTAATGGCTAATGTTAAATTTAACACTTGTATGTACTTTTGATTATTTACTTCTAGAGTAACCTCCCCATTTTTGAATGTAATGGTTGTTTGTAACTGTTCTAGTAAGTCTTTCTTTAAAAGTGTTTTTGCTGAATTGGGCATATATAAAAACTTGTGAATTTTCATTGTTTCTTTAATTTATACTTTAAAGGTTTGTAAAAGTATGCCTTCTCAGACTGGCTAGTTGTTCTTTGTACTACAACATAATTATTCTCTATAGGTACTAAAGTTTTATTTAAAACTGAATATGTGGTCCTTGTATCAACTAAAAATTCTACTTTTTTTTAGTTTTATTGTTATAACTAGTGGATCTGCTGGGGTGGAATCTCTTGATCTTTTTTATTTGTTTTGTATGGGTGCAACTATTTGTTGGTTACTTTGTCTTTGTTCTGGGTATTGCTTTTTTTAGTGACTAGTTCTTTTACAGATTGCACACTGGTTTTTGCCTAGTTGAAGTGGACTTCGTCTGGGTGGTCTTTGTGTTTCTGTTTGCTTTTCCTCCTGTACCATTGCTACTAGCTTTTTTATTTTTTGTTTATATCTTTCTTTTCGGCTATTAAATACTCTCTATGCCTCTTCTAGCAAGACTTTGAGGTTTCTTTCATCCAGCCCCCAGATTTTTTGAAGTTTACACCTAATATCTCTAGTAGATTGTCTTAAAAATTAATTAACTAGCTGATTCATCCCTATCTCAGACCCTGGATCCAACGATGTATGGCGAAGCATAGCATTTCTTAAATGCTCTAGAAACTCGGACAGAGTCTTGGAAGGCCCCTGCTTAAGGGAATATAAGGCAGATCCATTTATGGTTTTTGGAATAGTCTTTCTTCTCTTGTTGTTATTTACTCTTGATAACTTGCTAATTTGTTGCTTTTGTTGATATATTGGGATTTTATTTTGGGTCTCGGAGGGGGAAATATTATTTTATATTTAGCTACTTGTTCTTGTAGTGATCTTCTGCTAAAGTTCCTGCTCTCTTTAAGATTAGTTGTTTTTCTGTTTCAGTGAAAGCATCTAGGAGTAACTGGAAGTCAGCCTAATTTGGATTGTGTTGCTTGGTAACATATCGTAGATGTTTGGTAGTAAGTATTGGATCAATGTGATAATTCTTAGCAATTTTTTCTTATGCTCTTAAATTAAGAGTGGTAAATGGCACTTTATCATTAATTTTTTTTTTTGGTCCCACTGCCTCTCACACAGGGGCTTGTAACACTGTTTGCCTCTTAGTTCTGGATGGAATTGGACTACTAGGAGGGGGATATGCTGAGTGGGTATGCTTTTTGAGCTTGAGTCTTCTTCTCTTTTGGGCAGTCATCCTCCCTCTTGGGAAAGTCTTTCTCACCTTCATCTTCATCCTCCCTTCCCTTAGGAGGAGCTTTTAACAAATTAAATATATTTCGTTCCTGTGCTTTAGCATGATAACCTTTGTCTGATCTTATACATCGTTGTCTTATACTACATGCTAAACAACGTTTGATTTGCCCTCTCTTTGTTTTGTTTTCTTTTTTAAGAGTTAACATTAGTGGGCCAGAGGGAGCTCTGAGCCCATAGTCCCTCTGCCATTCCAGGTGATAAAAAAGCATATCTGCATACAAGACTTCATTTGATTTGCCTTCTCATTTTAAAAACAGCATAAACTGCAATAAGGTATTATAATCTAAAGTTTAAGCTCTATCCTCTTAGCTGTATAACGGCTATTAGTGTGTGCAATATTGAATTAAATCTTTTTTATTTTCCGAGCTGCTACTACAGGCGACTTCTTTCTAGTGGGCTAAGATACACCTTAAGGGGCTAGCTCAGGGAACTTCTTTGCTTTGGTTAGTTCTCATCATCTCCTTCTCCTATCTCGTTTTCACCCAAACCTCTCTTCACAGAGTCTCATAGGTTTTTTTCATATAGCCCCAGGTGGCAGGTATCAGATGTGATACTTTACACACAAGCTTTAAGATCTTAGGTTCTGAATCAGCTTGATTAGGAAACTTCAATTTACACTTGGGGCATATGCTTTGATGCTTACTAGAACAGCAATATTAGTGCCTCTCACAAACTCTGCACTGCAATAGTACCCACGTAGGGTGCCAGTCTCTTGATGCACTAAAGGTGCCCAGGAATTGCTTGCAGAGGTAAGCTATTCTGTTTATCACTTGGGGGATTTTTAAATCCTCTGTGGCAGGTTGTTCTTAGTTTAGACTTACTGTATCACTAGCTGAAGTCTGATAAAGCTCCTCTAAATGAACTTATTTGTCTCCTCTATCTAATAATTCACAGGATTCATAAACTCTCAGGGATCAAGTTTAAACTACTAGGGCAGAGGAACCTCTTGTGTTCATCTAGCTACAGTTAAAATGTGTACAATATACACAAATTACTACTTTTAAACTCAATAAATATCTTCACTCATATTTCTCCACTTGTTCTACTTCTCTGTGGGGTGCTCCCTGCCCTGACAGCCTGCCCCAGCCCGCAGCCTGGGCTTCACCCGGCCACATCAGACGCGGGTAGAACTCCCCCCAGTGCCGTGAGTACACTGACTCACTCTCTCTTTCATACACCACACACTCACATGATTACAAGCACATTAACATTAACTACAATGTCTGGACATCACAAGCACACAAAGTTTGGGTTCACTCTACTCACCCCCAGAGCCGCTAGCAGTTGCTCTATCGAACAATGAACTTGTCCCTAGACGCGCTATCAACTAGGGAACCTTTGCCGCTGACTGTGCTCGGCTGATGGCTGCCTGCAAGCACAGGGACAAGGTTGTGCCCTCAGACATTTCTGAGCCATCTCTGAGCGGCTTACTAGCAGCCCTATGTCTCTCCCAGGGCCCTTCGATATGTACTCTATCCGCACACCAGAAGGTCGTTGTCAGTCTCCACAGGGGGCACACGAAGACAGAGCGGAGCCCCTCCCGGGAACGTCCCCGGGGTGTGCCAAGGAGATCTGTTCTCCCCTCTGCCCCTGCGGGGACAGAGACAGTCTCCTGGCTGGCCAAAATGATTTGTGGAAAAAAACCTAATTCTACAACTTGTAAAAATTGTAAAGCTGATATGTTTATTCCAGTGCCAGGCGCATAAGAAATAGATTTCTACTCTGTTTCAAGTCACTTGAAAAGAAACCCAAACAAACAAAAGCCCAACCAAACAACAACCAAAAAACCAGTTTGTGTTCTAGTTTGTGTCCATTGCCTTTGGTCCTGTGTCTAGGCACTATGGAAAAAAAGCCTGGCTTCATCTTATTTACCTACTCCCATCAGATAACTCTACACCTTGGTAAGATCCCCTTGAGACCTCTCAAGAGTTATAACACTCTCAGCTTTTCCTCACAGCAGAAATGCTCTAATCCCTTTATCAGACTCTCTCTAGCACATCCATGTCTTTCTCTTACAGGGCTCCCAGCACTTCAGACAATTCTGCAGGTGTGGCCTCACCAGTGCTATACAGAGGGGAAGGATCACCTCCTTGACTCGTTGACAATGATCCTTCTAACACAGCTCAGGATACTTTTAACTTTCTTTGCTACTGGAGTATGCTTGGCTTGCATCCATCCTGGTGCCTGCCAGGTCCTTTCTGCCAAGCTGCTTCCCAGTCACTCAGTCCCTAGCAAATACTGGTGCCTCTTCCTCCCCAGGTCCACAGGACTTTGCACTCCTTCCTGAGCTCCAGGAGGTTCCTGCCACACATTTCTCCAACCTGCCCAGCCTTCCCTGGATGACAGCACAGCCCCCAAGGACACCAGCCACTACCCCCTGTTGTCTGTCTGATGTGGGAATACTCTGCCCATCATCCACATCATTAATGAGGATGTTTGACAGGATTGGACTCCATTTAAACTTTGTGCCACTGACCATCCCCCCCTTCAGCCTGTTCTCTGTCTTATTTACCCTACCCTCCATTTGCTCTACTGTGAGGGACACAGTATCAAAAGCCTTACTGAAGTCCAGGTCGGCAATGTCCACTGCTGTCCCCTCATCCACCAACCCATTCATTTCATCACAAAAGGTTGTCTGGCTTGGTCAAGCACAACATCTCTTTGGTAAACCCAGGTAGCCTCCTCTTGGTCACCTTCCTGTGCCTGGAAATACCTCCTAGGGCAAGCATTTAGTTTCCTGGGTTCCTCTTCTTGCCAACTCATGGAAGGGAGTGGGAAGAAAGATGACAAGTGTGTGGCATTTACCCCGGGTTCCAAAGGAGGGAATGTTAGGTCTAGCCATATGCTCAGCAGCATTCCACTGGTAATTTGGGGACTTGAGTGCCATCTAAATAACCTACTTCAGTTTGAACTGCCCCAGAAGTGACTGTTTTTCCCTCCATGAGAACAAAAATGTCTGTCACAGGCATCCAGCAGCCCTCAGGAAAACAAGGAACTTTACATGCTCATAAGAACACATTGTGGTAGGGCAACATACAAACAAAAAAAAGTACCTAGAAAGTTAATTAATTAATAAAAGGTATCTTCCATCTAAGAGCAATGCCTTTTTTGAAAGCAGATGGCCTAGAGTCTGAAAAAAAATCAGACTTTCCCCCGACTGCCTCCATCCTCCATTACTTGATTAATTTTCCTCAAAGCATTTGGATGTAACTGAACTCCAACCACTGAATCAGCTACAAATAAACATGGCTTGTTGTCCTTAGGCTGAGCTGCTGCATATCGAAATAGTATTCCTGTTGAAGTTAAAGTCTATTCAGTGCAAGGATTATTAATAACTCCTTTTATTAACATTCCTTTGGCTGAACTGTTTGGTGTCTGCCAAAAATGTTTTCTTTGGTAAGAGGATATTCTGGAAGAAGCAATGTTCTATCAGTTGAGGAGGCAAACCCAGAGAAAACAAAGAAAAAATAATTATCATCAGTTGGTGTTTTAATTGCTGCTATTAGCAAGCCAGAATTACAGAATGTGACAGGTTTGGCATTTGGTTGGTTTTGGGGGGAGGGTTCATGGTGGGAGTTCTTTTTACTTATAAGTCCACACCAAAAATATGCTTTAAATATTTTTCTTAGGTACCTGAATTAGCAGATGGTATCAGCTTAAATGATGCATTTTTTCAAATCTACCTGGAAATGTGCACACAATCAGTTGCTGTTGGGCAAATATTCATTATCTGCAAGGTGAAGCTATAACCAAATGGCACAGCTACTTCTGCAGCATTATTGATCATCAGCAGAGATGACAGCTTCATGCATCAGGGCATGGAGAGTGAAGTGTTGCCCTTTTTTCTGTCTGCACCAGAACAATGCCACTCAGCATTATCTAACTGGGATTATCACCTGACTGGCAGCAAGAAAGGCTGATGAATCAATTTTATTCCAAAGCCCATTAAAATGGGAAAGGGCACTGCATTAAGTCCTTCCGGTGGAAAACCTTACTTCTTCATGGAAGAACCTTCATCAATATCAAGTGTCACTTGTCACATAACTCACTGCAAACTTACCTTGTGTACCGGAACAACTTTCGCCTTTACTGGTAAGGACCTAAAGCTTCATTCACCTCTTCAGGAGACAAGTTACTCTCAAAACCAGTAGTTGGAACTTGCACAGAAGCTCAATTACCTCTGAGAGGCTAATACTACTCCTGGGATTCAGCAGGTTCCCACTAACTTATGTGTGGAAAAGCTATGTGTGCCATCAACAGAACAGAGAGCAGCATCCTGCTCACTTAAACACATCCCTGCAGCTGCACAGAAAGCAAGCAGCAAACCAAAAATTGCCTCTGAAATGCCTTCACACTGACTGCAAACCCAACATTTCCAAGAAGCTTTGATCAAGTCCTGGAGACAAGCCAGATAGAAAATGAAGCACTTCTATGAAAATTAGAGTCACTGTTTCGTTTCTATTGGCTGGAAAGTGGTTTGTTTAAAAACGTTTCGTTCCCATCACACATTTGAAGTAAACAGGTACACAGAAGGCTTTAGGACTTCATCCTTTCCCCTCTCTCCCTATTTCCTTCCCACCTCCCCCAGTCCTTAAACTTCTCTCAGCAGTTTGCAAATGGTACCTCCCCTGGCACAGCTTGAGGCTGTTTCCTCTCATCCTGTCCCTTGTTCCCGGGGAGCAGAGCCTGACCCCCCACCAGCTGTCCCCTCCTGTCAGGAAGTTGTGCAGAGCCAGAAGGGCCCCCCTGAGCCTCCTTTTCTCTAGGCTGAGCCCCTCCAGCTTCCCCAGCCCCTCCTGGTGCTCCAGACCCTTCCCCCAGCTCCATTCCCTTCTCTGGAATTGTTCCAGCCCCTCCACATCCATCTTGCAGTGAGAGACCCAGAACTGGACAGGATTTGAGGTGGGGCCTCAGCAGTGCCAGCACAGGGGACAGTCACTGTCCTGGTCCTGCTGGCCACACCATTGCTGATCCAAGCCAGGTGCCATTGGCCTCTTGTCCACTTGGGCACGGCTGGCTTGTGTTCAGCCACTGTCCCAGCACCCCTAGGAGAATGCTGTGCGAGACCCATGTGAGACCCTGTTACGGCTTAAAGGATTGGGCCTCACTTTCAGCCCAGCCCATAATTTTGGATACCCAATTATTCTCCCACTCCCCCATTTTCCACCACCACCACCAATCTTCCAGTTACATTGGTGACTGCATTCACAGGCTGATGAAGCAGAAAGCTGAGTTTTGAATTCACAGAATTCACAGAATGACTAGGTTGGAAGAGACCTTAAAGATCAAGTCCAACCCATGCCCTAACACCTCAAACAAACCATGGCACTGAGTGCCACATCCAGTCTTTTTTTAAACACATCCAGGGATGGTGACTCTGCCACTTCCCTGGGCAGACAATTCCAGAACTTTATCATCCTATCTGTAAAAAACTTTTTCCTAATATCCAACCTATATTTCCCTTGGTGCAGCCTAAGACTGTGTCCTCTGGTTCTGTCAGTTGCTGCCTGGAGAAAGAGACCAACCCCACCTGACTACACCCACCTTTCAGGTAGAGAGTGCACCTCTCAGCTGTAGAGAGTAATAAGGTCACCACTGAGTCTCCTTTTCTCCAGGCTAAATACCCCTGGCTTCCTCAGTTGTTCCTCACAGGGCTTGTGTTCCAAGCCCCTCACCAGCCTTGTTGCCCTCCTCTGAATGCACTCAAGGGGCCAAGGAGCCCCTTGGCTCTCTGGACCCAAGCTCAGGGAACTGATGTGAGTCACAGCACAGCTTCCAGAACACCCAAGAAGATTTGAGCCTGTTGGGAGCATTAGCTGAGAGCAGGCAGAGGAGCTGCTCCTTTTGGCAGCACATCACACACAATTCAGTCAGGCGGAGCTGGCTGTGAAGCCACATTCCCAGTCAAACACTTCTTTTACCTCAGCTCCAACAGCTGCAGCCAGAGAGCAAAATCCATGGAGCCAACAGGTTGCAAATCTCCCTGGCCTAAGGAGCAAGTTTTCATTTGTCTTTGTATAGCCCCCAGAACCAAAAGGCACCCCAGCTCAAGTGACATTCTTGAGCTAGCTCAGCTTTCAACTTTAAACTATTGCAATCACTTCTCGTATATTCACGCTGATCATACCACGTCAGAGTCCAGCTCTTGCTTCCCTGCAGAAAACAGACATATGTTTTATGAGCTTTTTTCACTCCTAAGCATACCCTGCCCCCAATAACCAAGATCTTGGTTCTTTTCCCTCTGAACCCTATCAGGGCTTTCTGCCATCTGCTATGTCTGTGACAGATGCTTCTGTAACTGACAGATCAAGCTAAATATAAGATATCAACACCCCCGTATGCTCCAAAGATTCCAAGTTTAGTGCTCCTATTTTAAGTGAGGCCTAAATATAGCAAGGTAAACGAAAAACACCTTCTGTGTTGAAGTATTCCCAAGACTGATGACACCTCAGCACAAGTCCTCCAAAGCTTAGCAAGAAAGGGAGGGGACAACATCTCCTGAGGGTGATATTTTGAGATTTAAAGCATCATTGCCAAGGCTGTAGCAAACCCTTCCCCCACGTGAGGGTACCCTGCTCTGGAGCAGCACAGCTGTATTTGCCACCATGGCTACAAATCCAGAGTGCCATGGAAGCTCCCTGGTGGAGAGCAGCATCCCCCAGGATGGGAGGGGACTAGCACATTTTCTGCTCCTCATCTTGCTCAGCAAAGGAAAACTGTCCTCTTTTCCAGGGACCAACATGGGTAGAAAAGCTGTCCTCTTCCCCCCCACCAAAGCCACAAGGCTCTCAGGTCTTAAGGGATGGTGAAATCAAGGAACAGAGACACTTTGCAGGCTGAAGAACACTCAGCAGCACAGGAACTGCTGTCCCTGGACAGCTTTTCACCTTGAAGTAGCTCACTGCACTTCATGTACTCCAAGTACCTGCCATATCACCCCACCCCAGAAACTCAGGTCCCCACAGGCTAAGCTGAAAGCTGCTGAGGCAGGCTATTGGGGGAAAAAACACTTAAAATGTGGAAGATGAGCACACCACTGAGCAAACAGCATCCGAGAGGAGGGAGAGGCACATTTAAATAAGGAAATACACGTGCCCACACTGAACTTCAGCCAGCTACTCTGTATTGAGAGGTCTGTTAACCACAAGGAGCCAAAACCTTCTGGGGTTTTTTTGTCTCAAAAACACATTGATAACACAAGTATTACACGGTTGCACCACTGCAGTGCCCAGATGCAGTCACAATGCATCTGATGAACCAGAGCTACAAATACTACAACTTCTTCAAGTTTCACTTAGGAATCTCCTGTTCAGGCGCTGTTTATGTGACAATACAAATTGTTTTGTGAATTAAAGTGCAGCCTAAACTTCTCACATTGTTTGTGAAGTCCTGCTAACTGCAATCAAACCTGTCTCTTCTGATTTTGCATTTAATTTCCAATTAAGGCAACGACTAAACTTTGGGTGACTTCAGTGAGCTCTAGAGCAGAGCCCAAAGGATTGAACACCTCTCTCCAACAGCAGAGAGCTGGCTAAAAAATGCTGTGCACTATCAACCAGAAAATCCTCCCTCACCTACCAGTTCCTCAACTATAATGAACAACTTTGCTGAACGAAGCAGGCAGGACATTGAGGTCTATCTCTTATTTTATGACAGGTCCCCTTTCTGCATTTTGATATAAGTTAACAAGCACAAAGTTGTCCATACCCCATTTCTAGGAGTACTCCTGTGCTCAAAACAGCCAAAACGACTGATAGCACACATCCAAAATCCACCCAGGAGAGCAAAACACAAGATTAGGCACAAGCATACCTGCAACACAAGTCAGACTGAGCCTGATGCCTCCAGCCAGAGCTGACAGGGAGCTGTCAGTGTGTATCAGGTGTGTTGGGGTAATCAGGTGATGAGGTTAATTTAGTCCCCTGAGTGCTCTCAGGATCATGACACCAAGAGCAGGAGGGAGCAGAGCTGCAAATTGTAAATGAAGGCACAGAGAATTGCCATACAGGTAGGCAAAATTCCTACGTTGTGCTCACACAACCTGACCTCCAGAGGACTGAGAGCCATGGACTACAAACCCTGGGCTGAAGCAGGTGGTACAAGCCAAGGCACAGCCTCTCTCCCCAGCATGACTGGATGATGCACAGCCCTGAAGTCCTCAGCATTTCCCTGTCCCTGGCAGATCCCACAGTGTAACCTTTCTCCTGCTTCATTCCTGGCACAGGAAGGACAGGAAAGGTGATTTCTGAGCTCCAGCCTGCAGCTCTCAGAACAAACTGTGATGCTTTGCTCTCTCTCCTGTCCCTTTTTACTCATGTAGCACCTATTCTCAACACAGGAGTGCTGGCTGGAATTGAGGGAGTTTGCACTGGGATAATTTTCTTCACAGGAGCTAGTACGAGGCTATGTCTCGGATTTTTGCTGGAAACAGTGTGGATAACCCTGCGATGTTTTAGTTCATGCTGAGCAGGGCTTGAACAGAGCAAAGGTCTTCTCTGCTTCTCACCAGTCAGGGAGTTGGGGGGTGCACCAGGAGCTGTGAGGGGACACAGCTGGGACAGCTGGTCCCCATTGACCAAAGGGACTTCTCATACCACAGCACACGTGAGGAGGAGGAGGAGGAGGAGGAGGAAGTGGGATGTTGGCAGTGATGGTGCTTGTTTTCCCAAGTCAGCATTACAAGTGATGGAGCTCTGCTTTCCTGCAGAGACCTGAGCCATGGGCAGTGGTGAATGAATTCCATGTTTTGCTTTGCTTGCAGCCCATGAGTTTTCTCTCTTTCACCTTCCAATTCTCTCCTTCATTTCTCACTGCAGGGCGGTAGTAGCTGTGTGGGGCTCAGATGCCAGCTGGGACTAAACCATGACAAAAAGTCATCTAGACCCACCTCCTGCTCAGAGCAGCACCACCATCAATGCTAGACCAAGTCACCTGCAGCTTCATCCAGCCAAATCATGGGCATTTCAAAGGCTGGAGTTGCCCAACAGCTCTCCAGATGACTCATTCCTACCCACATGGTGACTTTTTTTTCCGCATGTACATTCTGAACTTCAGTAATCTCACTGGAGACCTCACATGGGGATTCCTCTCCAACTTAATGTCTTTCCCCTTTCAGATAACTCCCAGCCTTATCCACTGAACTCCCACACTAACACATGCTGCCTTGCCCTTACATTTTCAAAGGTTTATATAGGACATACAGCTGTAAAGCTCCTATTAAATATGACCTAATTTAGTTCCAAGTTTAGCATTACCAGGACATTTTCAGGGATGGGAATTTCACGGGCTTGTGGCAGTGGAGCCATGTGATTTTATGAAATAGCATTCAAGTGCAACATTTTCAGTAAGGCACTCTAGAGGAGGCTATTTACAGGGGGTCACTGTTTTCCAGGGTTTCTAGGGTCTCAAAAATTACCAAGCACCATTTGGCTGTTTCACACAGCCAAGCAATTCTGTTTCAGGTCTGCCTGCATCACAGAATCCCCACAGAGCTGTCAGACACCTTGGGCATTATTTCAAAAGCATCACAGAGAGACCACAAGAAAGGTCAAGAGATCTGAGTCCCAGGAGCACCAAGTGCAATGCCAGCCCTTCCAAATATGAAGGAAGCAAGCTGGGAAAATCCTGCCTCTGCATTCTCAATAGAAGGCAAAAAATTAAAGGCAGCCTGCAAACTGTGAAGCTCTCACTGCCCTTGGTCACACCACCCAGCAGGACCACAGGGGAAATAATTTCTGAGATGTTGCAGTGGTTCTTGGAGGATTGCTTTGCTTTGGAGGGAAAAAAAGCCCCAAACCCTAAAATCCATGTTGGACTGTGCATTCTGACAGAAGAACAAAATTAATGGGTACAAGGAGGCAGGAGATGCAGTGTAGGCAATGCTCAGCACAGCACTTAACAGCACTTTGAAAATTACGCTTGAAATATAATTTGGACATAATAAATGGATTTGTATCAGTGAGCACCAATGCCTTGGAGGTGATATGAGCTCCTTAATCGCATACGTGTAAACATCTGGGTTTCAAAGGGGGGAAGCAAGAGAAATCAGAATGGAAAGGAGCAGTCTGGAAAACCCAGAGAGTAATAAAAAAATCAGGTTCATGACTGACCAGGACATCAACGCTAAAGGAGAACCACACTTTTCAGAACAATCTGGCAAAATCAGACCATGAAAAACTGGATGAACCCTGTTACCTGACATGGCCAAGCTGCCTAAATCCTCTGCAGGTTTTCTCTGCAAGGGGAAATGAGAGAGTGGGCAGAGAACCCCACTTTGCCAGGGAGCCGTAGAAAAAGCTTTACAACCACATCACAAATGAAGTGCCCAGAAGTCAATGAACAGTCAATGTCCTCTGCAGACATAAGGTCCATGTCTACACAGTGCCTTAAATAGCACACATTATGAATTTTCCAGCTGGCCCCATGTAGAGAAACTGCACAGGGAGAGGGAGAGACCATGCCTCAAATTATTGCAGTGATTTCTGGGATCATCTCTATTGCAAGCCTAGAAGGAACCTGGAACAATTCCATTCAAGTGTGACAAAAAGGACTTCAAGGGCTCTGTTTATTAGGAAATTATTTCTGCCCTAATTTTACTCCCACTTTTGCTTTCAGAGATCTGCCCTGTCTCTCCCAGGCAAAATGTTACTTTGAGTTGAGGTAAAAAAGCAAAGGGGAATGACAGACATCTGCCATGCACTTTGGAAGAACCAAGAAGAAGAGTGGGGAATTAAGTGTCACTACAGGGAAAAGTCACAGGAAAAAGAAAATGTAGGATGTCACATTTTCCAGTGATTAAAGCCTTTCTGAAGATATCTGAATGGCAACAATGATTGCTGAAGATTTTTGCCTCTCACATAAAACTCACAACTCAAAGGTCCCACGCTCAAAGGACTGGATTTGTATCTTTCAGATGTATTAATCAAGAGTAACTCTGAGACAAGATTAAAATGCTCTCTAGAATGGGCAAGAAGAAGTTCATTGAGCAGGGAATTTCTTTTGGCCTAATCACTATGCTGATGGGATTCCCGTTACTAGAAACTTATGGTTGCAATCCATGTCAGCCCTGAAAAGGATCAAAATATTAATCATTTTGTCTGGCTGAAAATTATCCATCAAAGCCTTGTTCAGCCAAAAAAATGGGATAAAAATTGAGTTATCTTGTCTATAAAATATTGATGTTCAGAGAGTCTGTAAAGACTCTGGAATTTCTGTTGACCCCCCCAGTGAGTTCTGTTCTCTCTACTGAACAAGTTCTGCTCTCTCCACGGCAAGCAGAGAAAGATGTGGCTTAACTGGAGCTGTGGGAGGTGGTACCTTCTGGAAAAATTGAGTCTGTGCTGCAGGAGCTCTACACAACCCCCTTTTTGGCAGGAAAATGGTCAGTTTCACAGGTAACGGTTTAATAAATCAGGGGGCTCACTAGAATGAAGCCTGCCAAGTGTGTGAAGAGTTTTTTCAGTTCCCTTTTGCCCTCCAAAACAAAAAAAGTGTTTGTCCATGGACTAAAAGACAAAATAGTTTTTTTGTTTTTTTAAGGGGATTTTTTTTCTTCTCTTTGGACAGCCAAATGTTTTCTTCTACCAACAAGCAAACTCTTGGATGTGTTGCTGAAAAATTATGGAGAAAAGAGAAAGCTTCTACTTCAAATCATGTTTTTGCATGTTTGAAAAATCTTTTCAGCTAGTTTTTTTTCTAGCTGAGAGATTTTTATATGGTTGAAAGTAACTAAAATGAGGAAAGTTCCTCTCTCTTCTACTTCAGCTGGTGGTTCATGAAAACATCACTATTTCCAGAATATTGATGGAATATCCTTCTGGCCAAGGTTTCACATCTCTTCCATCTGACAAGCAGGGAAGTGAGCTCTGTTCTGTGACACACCTGCTTTGTGTGGCTCCAGACCTCTTTATTTTCCCTGACTCTTGCTCACCCCAAAACTTCTGCAACTGGACAAAACTCAACACCCCTCCTGCCACTCCTCAGGAAATCAGACTTAAGGTCAGAAGGTTCCCTAAACCAGAAGAATCTAAGCATCCTCTTTTGTCCCCTGATTGTGCAGAAACTGCTAGTGCTAGATGAGGACCTCCAGCCTGTAACTTTGTCCATGTTCTTTTTCATAGACAATGATTGACTAGAATGGGGATATGAGTGATTTTGACAGTGCATTCCAGCACAGAGTTAGTCCTTTGTGCCTGGATTGTTACAGTGGCAGCATCTGTTTCATGCTGCCATCAAATCACAGTGATGTTTCCACTCTCTCCTCAGGCTATGATGAATGTAATTTTCCAATGTTTGCCTGAATCCCACACAGCACTAATCAGCAATTATCAAAAGCAGCAAACACAAATAATTAAGATATTTCCACAGCATGCAGGCAGAGTCTTCTCTGGGATGTGTGCCTCACACTGTCATGGCTAAATATGTTATCTGTACCACCCATGAGAAACCCTGAGGGGAAGGGCAGCTTCATCTCCATGTCTTGACCCCAGATCAAGCAAAACAGTGTGGGTGAGGCATCCAAGGGATTTTCTGTTTTCAGAGGAAAAAGGGCCTTAAAAGCGATACCCTCTGTTCCATAATCATCCTTGTAAACATGGGGAAGCCCAAACAGGGGACGTAACAGCATTAGATACCTTTAGAGTCTGACATCATTATAGGGCCTATGACAGATCAACCAGTGTCATTCATCCCCTCACTCCCAATTTCTCCCAAACACAGCCCAAACCCAAGAGATTTCAGTATTGACTCTCAGTCACATCTCCCTGTTTCCTCCAGTCTGGGCTCAGCCAGTCTCCATTTCTGTAATGCACTGCAGCCAGGGGCTCCTACCAAAATTTGACGTGGGGGATTTATTTTTGCTAATGTGTAGTATTTCCTCCTGCTACAATTAGAGGGATAGTAAATAAGCACACTTACATATTCAAGTGTACTTATCTCAAATTCCCAGGAAAAATCAGTCGATCTGTGTGAGCATGCTGAATGGGTGGGAATGCCTGCTGAAAAGCCTACACACCCAACTCCCCTCTCTTCTCTCCAGCTTATTTTTGCTGCTGAAATTACCCTTTCAATTTGGAGCTGCTGTAAAGTGGCAGAGCTTAGAGGAAATCAGTGGACCTACAGCAGTTCCAATGGCCCAAGATCTCTTAATCATACCCTATTATAAACCAACCAGGTTTGATTTGACCAGCGGTTTAACAAAAGCCCAGACCTGAGAACCTCTCCTCCCAGAATCGTATTTAAAACTCTACTTTGATCTTTATGTGTGTAAATCTGCACAGAATTGGCTCCATTCAAGTGAATTGAATCACAGCAGCTCAAACAGGTGTCCTCCATGTGAATAATTCCATAAGAGACAAGAAACATGAAAGATTTTGCTTCCAGGTTCTGCATTTTGGTACTTGCCTTGACCAAGGTCTTTTAACCAGAGAGAGAGAAAAAGGAGAGAAAAAGACAAAGAGAGAAAGAAAGAGAAGAGAGAGAAAAAGAAAGAAAGAAAGAAAGAAAGAAAGAAAGAAAGAAAGAAAGAAAGAAAGAAAGAAAGAAAGAAAGAAAGAAAGAAAAAATCTTGTGTATTTATGTATAGATATCAAGGGTATTTTTCATTTCTATAACTACCCATTTAACTTTTGAAAGAGATGCTAACCATCACCTTTTAAGTTTTAAAGCAAATTCTATGTACCAGAAACTGCACATGAGAATATATCTATAAGGTGATTTAGATGACCATACATATAAATTCTCCAGGGTTTCTGTGACTTCTGCAGCATCCAATGCTAGAGGACAGACAACAGGGCTGCCAGATCACACCAGCCTGGGACAAACTCCAAGCTCCTCATCTGGCATGGATGGGCAGGGATGGGCCTCCAAATGTCTCTGTCAGAATCCACAGTTCCTCATGATCACACTGCCCCACTTGTGATCACACATCCCACGGAGATGATCAAAGGACTGGGAAAGTCTGCCATATGCTCCAGGAGAGGCTGGGAGAGCTGGGACTGTTCCTGGAGAAGGGAAGACTCAGGAGGGCCTCACCAACATGGATAAATCCCTGACGGGGCAGGGTGTAAAGAAGACAGAGCCAGACTCTTGTCAGTGGTACCCAGTGATAGGCCAAGAGTCAATGGGCATGAACTGAACAATAAGGAATTCCACAGAAATGTCAGAAAAACACTGGTTTTGGGTGTGAAGGTGATGGAACAATGGAGCACATTTCTCAGAGAGATTGTGAAATCTCCATCCTTGGAGCTACTCAAAAAAATGACTGCACATGGTCCTTTGCAGCTGGCTTGAGGAGACCCTGCTTTGGGCACAGAGGCTGGACTAGAAATCACCAGAGATTTCCTCCACACTCAGCATTTCCATGATTCTATGCTACCACTGAGCAAGAAAATAACAATCTTCAATACTTGGCCCAACACAAATGAAAACATCACCTGACAACTGCAATTATTTGTTAAAGAGTGCAAAGATGAAGTATTTACAGATACCATCCATTATGAAATTGGGAAGAAAAGGAATGACAAGAGAAAGGGTGGGGAGGGAGGCAAGGGGACAAGAGGGCAAGGACCAGGATGCCCAGCACTTTAACTGTTCTTTAAACTGTAACATTTCTTCATCCTCCTAAGAAGATAAAAGTAATTCCATGAACCACAGACCAAGATGTCCATGTGGCCCAGGGCTGCAGGACAAGTACCATATTCCTTGGACAGCTGTGGAGAAGGGGATTACTGGGAGAGGCCTCCAACTTACCCCTCATGGTGATTCTGCTCCAAAGGCCAAAGTTCAGGCAATCACACAGACCCCAAAGAACTCCCGTGTGTCTTGGAGTCCAGAACACCAGGAATTTTCTCTACCTCTATGCCCAGGGACTTTGAAGAGTCAGGTAGTGATGGAGGCAATGTTGGTACTCAGATTTTCTCAGGGCAAATTGTCATGTGTGTTGGGCAGTGAATTTGTAGATGCAGCTTTTTTTACATAGCTATTTATCCTGAAGACTGGGAAGGCTCAAACAATTACTTGGAAGGCTGGAAGTTGCTCACAGCATCAATGTCTTATAATGCCCCTTCACCACATTTATGAGCAGAGAGAGATTTGCCTGAGAGACATTTCCTAGCAGACCCATAAACTTGCTGCTTCTACTGAGCTTCACATCATGTGACTCAACAGAAACGCTAAGAGTACAGCAAAGGGTGAATCAGTCTTCTATTCATGCAATAAAAGTATTGCCTGAAAAAGTTCAAACAAATGGAAATTGGAAGACCTTTTTATGTCTCAGTTTCCCCATCAGTCACAATCTCATCTTCCACAGAGATGCTGCTCACACAAGTTGTAAATATAATGAGTCATAGAGATTTTCTCCCATTTATCCACAAAACACCTGCCTCACTCCAGATGTTACTGAATAGAAATAATCAGAGAGGGCTTTGTTCTAAACACTAATCACCAAGATTATGTTAAAAAAAACCCGCTTGGTTTTACTCATGTTTTTAGTGTAGTCACACTCTAGGATCAAGGGCTCCATTCTACTTGGTGCTTTACACCAACAGTTATTGTCGTGATTGGGTGACAAAGCATGGGAATTTCATCTGGAATAACCACGGAACATCATTCAAGTAACAGCATCTACTGCCTTCCCACATGTCATTGTTAATATAATTCCTGCACAGTAACATATTAAGAGGTGCTGAACTCCATGAGAATTCAGGGCACTTGGAAAAATCAGCTTGGAAATGCACAGGGACTCACAGACAAATGCCCTCAATTGCTCCCTGCTGCCATAAGCGGCTTTTGCACTACAATTTCATGGCTTTTTTTGTGCTCATTCACTTCACACTGATAATCTCACAGGGCTACTGGCTTCCCCAGAACCCAACCCATTTCAACCAGCTGAGATTCTAAGTGGTCCTTAGTCTCATTTCCTGCTACAGAGACATTCTGTAGGGGCTTCATTCCCTCCCATGGCACCATCCTGTAAGGAGTGACAGGACAAGGGGGAATGGCTTCAAATGGACAGAGAGCAGGTTTAGATTGGATATTGGGAAGAAATTCTTTCCTGTGTGGGTGCTGAGGCCCTGGCACAGGTTGCCCAGCAAAGCTGTGGCTCCCCCATCCCTGGAAGTGTCCAAGGCCAGGCTGGATGGGGCTCTGAGCAACCTGGCCTAGTGGAAGGTGTCCCTGCCCATGGCAGGGAATGAACTTTAAGATCCCTTCCAACCCAGACCATTCTATGATTCTGTGATCCTCCCCCACCCTGAAACATACAAAAATATCCTGGGATGTATTTAATAACTCTCAGTGTGATGTAGAGGAGTCAGTCACATCCTATCAGCCATGATGCTCTGAAAAGATCCAGCTGTTTTAATTGCTTTGTCATCATCACTGCTCATCAGTGTTTCACCATGGAGAGTAAGAAGTCCTGGAGCTGGGTGTAAGTTTTGGTGCAATTCACACTTAAATGGAGAAGACTCACCTCCAAAGTGCACATAGATTATGTTTGTAGAAAAAAAATTCTGGTGTGTGTTTTTAACCGTGTTCTGCACAAAGTAAGATAAACAAGCAGACTTAAAGTATCACAGCAGAGATTTACTGTGAGAGAAATAAAGACTTAATTCCCCTACACTTCCAGATAATATTTATCTGCAGGAGGTTTTAAGTTCTCTTGTAAAAGCAAATACAGCCTGGCACATATTTAACTTCCACTACAGTAAATCATATTTTCTGATATTTTCTGCAGTAGCTTTATCACTGGAGTGTTAAAGAACTCTGGAGAAGAGTAGGAGTTAAAAAGTTTGCTTGCTCTGTAGATGTCTCCATCTGACCTTTTCCATGTATCTTAAATAGTATTAAATTAATTCTCCATCTTTCACTCATGTTTTTCATAAACTGTTTCATATTAAGTACAACTCTATGCACAGGAAAAGAGAACAATTTAAGTCTTCACTAAAACAGCAAAATGGGCAAAATAAAGGATGCTCATGTCTTTATTTGCCTTAATTTTATTATCTTAAAGCATATACTCTGTGATCACAGAACACTGTTCAGAGTCACTGTTCAGAGCCAACAGATGAAAATATATTTGGTGTCACTTTAACACATCTCTCCTTTAAAAGAGGTGGATTTTTCTCATATATTGTACTACAGTAGAACCTGATAGGCAAGATTCTTTCCTTCTGCCCAAACTGAAGCTCTTATTTATGTAAAACTGTATCAGATGTGAATAGGAAATGAAGACACTTAGCTGGTTAGTTCAGAAGAAATTAGTTATTTTGACTTGCACCAGGGCATTTTTCATTTTATATAGGAGTAATGAACTGCACAAATGCAGCCATTGAAATCTCTGTTCCCATGTTCCTCACATTCCTATTGGTACCCAAGTCACAGGAGTAAAAACTGAATAAGTATTACCAAAAGGAGACACAGAAATCAAAAGACCAACATCCGCACTCTGCTACCTGTCTGCCAGTCCCAAATGTTCCAGCTAGGACGTGGGGTTGTGTGGACACACTGATCTGTTCTGGGCTGCTCTCTGTCTTGGGGGATTTCAGCAGCCTTTGGAAGGTGTCACAAATGGGTGAGATCACAGACACCTGCAGGCCAGGAGAAGCACATCCCAGTCCTGTCAGACAGAATGCAGGCTTTGAATATTCATTAGCAATAGTGGCTCTATACCCTGCTGTGATACCCAGCTTCCATTTGCTACCTTTAATTAATAATTGAAGGTATTGGCTCCCATTGTTTCCAACTGCTGTTCAGGATCCTCAACAAATAGATTGATACCCTGGATTAACACAGCACAGCCTGAGCATCCCCAGACCCTTGGCTGGTCTAAGGGACTGACACAAAAGCTCCCTTCACATTTCTGAAACTCCCGAGACAGAACATGATTTCTCTCTGACACTACCAAAGGATGAGAGCAGCACATGAAATATTCACAGGGCAAACAGATACGGAGCCAAAGCAGATCAGAGCAGAGCTCCAGGCCTGCCCAGACCCCAGGAAGACTTCACAGTTTGCACTCACACCGAGATCTTATTGCATTTCTTATCCCAAGTGCCAACAAGGTGCCATGCTGGAGATCAATGCAACATTACCCCAGGAGGACCAAAGCAGTGGGTTCAAAATCTCCACACCAAACATACAGACTTGCTGGAGACTCAGCAAAAGCTTCACACAAACTGTGTGGTTTTGACAGACTGGCCACAGGACAACAAAAGGCAGTGGTCTGGTTCATGCCACTTTTATATCTCAAACACTGGAGGATTAATAAAAACATAAAGGAAAAATGTGCAAAATGTTAAGAGCCAAAATGCCAGAAACCAATGTGACATGAAGTCCACAGGAAGACATTAACCCATTGTGATTTATTGCACAAATTTGTCCAAGACAAGAACATTTGTGTCAGAGCAGTGTTTTCCTCACAGGCAAAAAGATTTTCCATTTGGTGTTTGGAACCTTAAAGTTAATCCATCCTTCTGTTGAACTAAACCAACTCCCCAGGGTGACTTTGGGGTCTCAGCTCAGATGGCAACACCCAGTTCCAGCTGCATCCCTACACTCCAGTGACTAATTGTCATTGTAACCCCAGAAGTGCACAGCCCTCTGAACATCACCCTGTCACTGCACAAACCCTGCAGTACTCATATCTTTCCCTCTTCAGGACTTAAATACCTCAAGAGTTTAAAGCCTTATTAGCAGTAAATATTCTTCTCTTGCAATTCAAGCCATTTCTTTATTATTTAAATAATCATAAAAGAGTATGTACCCCAAGTAACAAGATAGGTTTTAATTTCTCCTTCTAACTTTCCAAATTCTATCCAATTTTTTTTTTTCTAATTGCAACTGAAACAACCAAACTTAATAATACTAATTGAAGCTGCAGGTGTCAGGGCAGAGGGAAATAAGAATATCCATTAGTATTTCAGGAACATTTGCAAGTGATTTATTTTAATTAAAAGCCACAAAAACAGCCAAAGTCCAGCAAATCGGGTTTGTTTGGCTAAATAGAAAAGCACCAAAGGAAAGCTACATCCCTGAAAGATGGAATTGGCTTGTTTGGGGCTGAAGATGAATACTGGAACACACTGAAAACAAACCAGAAGACTCAAAGAAGAAGGCAAAGATACATCTAAACACCTACCATTGCCTGAGTGATTCCACTTGAAGGCAGAACCCTGTTGCCAGTCTCAGCTCCCACCATCAATCCAGAATGTCTCATGACCCAGCTGCCACAAGAAACTAAAAAATCCTTTATTCGGAGTTTAGTGCAGAATTCTGCATGAAGATTTGTGTACAGAATGGCCAAACAACAATGAGCTAAACAATTAATACATGGAAAACTTTTTTTTGTCCCCCAACCTGAAAAGAAATAGTTAAAATCTATTGTGTATTCTCAAGTATTCATGACAAATGAGCTGAAGGATCCATCTGGGTATCAGTGTAGGAGATGTGGAACTCTAAATACCACTTCCACTGCACCTGGGTTTCACTCAGCAAAATTCTTATGTGAACTGAAAACAGGTGAGAGAGGATGGAAAGGGTGACCCATGAAATGCACCCATCCTTGACCTGTCCTCTTCCTAAGGATCAACCAGTGCTTTTTCTGCAGCTCACCCTGTCACAGTGACAACTGCAGGCTCCTCTGCTCCGGAGCCAAATGTGCTATTGCGCCTACCTAGTGAGAGGAGGTCACCAAATATACCATCTACAATTACAGTTTCTTCTGCTAGCTGTAAAAGGTTTCTATTCAACAGTTGCAATTGTCTTCTTGTTGGAATAAAATGTGAGGTATTTTAGGAAGCTCTTAGAGGAGCTGAGTGGATTGAAGCATTGTTGTGCTAATTAAAGCTTCTTTGATTTTCCAACGCTTAATCTTACACTCTGTGAAGTGAGCATTTTTATAGCAAGGCCAGCCATGGGAGATAATGCAACTCCAAAAGTACCCAGTAGAAGCCTTGAGCACAGAATGTTTCTCATCTTCTTTTCTTCACAGACTGAGAAAGAGCACAAAATCGTGGTGTTTCTGCAGCCTTCTGAGGGGAAAAGACACAACCCTGTTTACTCCTGTGGACTCTGGGTTACTTCAAGAGCCTGTATCTGGCTGTTGCAGGCCAGAGCAGCTGCACTTGGGAACAGCCCTGAATCAGATGTCTGACCTGTTCTGGCAGTCACACTATCTGACTTAAACTGCCATCCTGAAGGCTCTCGCTCCAGATGCTGCAGAGGATGGGATGGGCAACACCCTAACACTAGGGAAGGGTGCACCCATCAGAAAAGTTTGGTTTTGCTTTCAGAGCTAAAAGTTGTTTTATGGCTTGGAGGAATTTTAGGATTCCTATTGACTGAAGAATAAAGACCTGCGTGGCAAGAGAGTGCATATTCACACCTGTGATCCACAGGATTCCATAAAGCAATTGTTTTGTAGGCACTAATCAAAACAGTACACAAAAACTGATCAACTTCCAAGATTAACTGCCAGATAAATCAAATTTATGTTGAAATCAATATTATACAAAGAAGGAAACGGGAAAATAGCACCTTGTTACTGAATGGACTCAGTTCCTCTCTGTATTGGAAGTCTGCTGAATTATTGCTCCTCTTAGAACACACTTGCCAGAGCAGCTGAAGAAAAAAGGAGCTTATTCCATGGATCCTCATGTCTGTTACCTAAGATATATCTACAGAGACACATTTTTTCCCCTCAGTGTAGGATGCTTTAGAAAGAACTTATATAGGAGGTGGCTTGGTGTAACCAAAGGAAGGACTCAGCACACAACTTGTAAATTATGCAGTATAAAATACAAGATAGGAGGATTTGCATTTTGGGGTAAAAAAATCCCACACATTTACTTTTGAGATTAAGGGATTAACACAGAACACAGTGTTGGTTGGTTGGACTTTTTTTGTTGTGGTTTTTTTTTTTTTTTTATTATTATTATGTTTTGGGGTTTTTTTGATGTTGTTGTTTTTTGGGTTTTTTATTGGTTGCTGGGTTGGTTGGTTGGGTTTTTTTGGGTTTTTTTATGGAGTGATTTTAGAGGTCAAAATCATGTCCTAGGACCTGGTCCTGAATGCACAAAGTTTCAACAGGAAATAATAGGAGCTTTGCTAAGAGCAAATGGGAGAAGATTGCTGCTGCAGAGATCATAAACAAGCTTTTTTTGGTTTGGGTTGGGTTTTTCTAAACACAAAGAAGAGAAATAAAGAAGCAATGAGACTTTAGACACACCTAGAGCCAGCAAAACTCAATGACAGTGATCACCTCCTTGACCACCACAAAGCAGCCAACAGCAGACAAACAGCTTGGACCAGACCCATTTAAGATCACTTCAAATCCTTACTAACAACTCAACAAAACAATTTCAGACAGTTCGTAAGTGATATTCAATCAACCGACGAAACACTCAAAGCTATTGATGAACGAGGGTTTAATTGACAAAAGCTTTTCTCGACTAAGAAGTCAGGCAATAAAATCACAGGAGAGGCCACACAAAATGTTCTGCCTCGTGTAAGGTCAGAATATTTTCACTTCATTTCACCAACGTGTGATCAGCACTCTGTGTGCATCCCACTGTTGGAAACTGCCCCTATCTCCAAAAAAACCCATCTCTAGGTGGACTCCCAGCACACAACAGCTTTGGCACAAAATAATGACCATGTATGTCATTGCCTCCTTTGTGAACACCACAACACTGGGACATGGCATGTGTGGCTCTCCCGGCACGCTCTGCATGAAACACGCCATGATCAAGCAATTTTCCATGGAAAACAACATCAACTCACTTGGATTTGCTGACATCCAACCCAACCCAAAGCCCATGGTCAGTCCCACAGTGGTTTGAAACCTGGTTACAAGTCTGCACTCAGATTATAATGTTAATTAATACCCACAAACCTTTGGAGGGTGCAGTCAGTGCTCACGGCCAGTAGGTTTAACGTGATTATGAGTTTTGGTGGGACTTAGTGATGTCTCAGTACTGAGTGCAGCACAGTTTGGCCCCAGAACATTATGCAGGGCTATGTCCAAAGCCTGCACAAACCAAACTTTTGGATTAATTGCTCTGTAAAGCTTGAGTAATCATTTACAAGCCTCTCAAAGCCCACAGCCACATTTCCCACTCACTGCATTGCCATTTCTTCTACCACTCAATAGGAAAACCATCAATAAAGCAACCATTAATTTCAGACAGAGCTGGCCAATAGTGACAGCAGAGAAACCAGACTCAGAAAATAACCAGACAGATTAAAACCTGGGTAAGATCCTTAAAAATTATCTTTAATTGATGCCAAGTATGAACAGATGAACGAGTACAGAAGCAGGTAAAATTGCATAGATGAAAACTATGCATTTCAAATAGTTCAAGAACTCATAACATCAGATGTTCTAAAAATGGTAAGTCAAACAATTTCACTATTTGGAAGTAAAATGAGCTGTAATGTGACAATGAAGTACATACTTCACCCAAAGTATAAGCAATTGGTAAATGGTGGAAATAAGTACAGCTGTGTCAGCTTAAATGGTTTGTTGCCCTGATGGTGCACTTTCATATGGAGACTATTCAGTTTATATCTTTCACATTGGCAATATTTGATCTTTAAAGTCAGAGCTATGTCTGAGAGGCCATTTACAGTTCTATTGACCGTGTTAGTTATTCATTTCAAACCGACATACTGCAAAAACCACAATGTTTTACATGTAAAGGAAAGGAAAAAAAATATTTCATCATACCAGGTTATAGGTAAGGGTTTGCTGAATTTAGTCATAAAAATATCATTTTTACTTTTGTACAAAAGTAAAATATACATTTGATCCCAATTACATTATAGTAATGTCACTGAAACAATAACATGGATCAAAGACTGATGCACCTAAAGGAACTGAATGCAACGTTTTCATTTTATTATAGAAACTAGAAATGGATGATGATTTTTTTTAATATATAGCTTGTAGTGACATTTGCTAGAGCCTGTGAACAGGTGAAATATACAGAATTACACAGATATTAACAGAAACCTTGAGACAAATTTCAGTTAAGACCTCAGTTTCATTTTATTTCCTTTGAAAATATCAAAGCATGCTATGCCTTGACAGCATAAATTGTTGACCTCACTGGTGGCAAGTTCACCTGTACTGAGTGAAACTGTAGAACACCCTGAAGTTTTTTTTTTTTTTTTGCAGATACAAATACTGACTCCTTTAAGAATACTTGATAAGCATTTCAGGAAAAAGAAATTCCCTACACCTGATTAAGTAAAGCCAGAACAGAAAACAAAAAAAGAAGCTCAGCCTGAATTAAGTCCAACCAAAACTGAAGTGTAGGTCCCTGATTAAAGAATCTCAGAAAAGGAGCCTGTTCCAGACTTGCAGGAGGCAGGTCTGGGACAAACTTGCCCTGCTGTGCAATTGCAAGGACAGCTTTCCAGTTCCGTCCAGGTCTGTGGCTGCCGAGGCTAAATCACACCTTGGAGCTGACTCTACATCCCTGTGAGTCTGAAATTACTCTGAGGATCACTATCATCAGGCTGCTGGAAGCCTACAGGATCAGACCATTCCTGGAAAAGCTGCAGTACCTCCCTCTTCTTCAGGTTAGGGGAAAAGATTAATCCAGAATGGCACCCCTCAAGCAATAGTTATCAAGCTAGTATTTGGAAAGGAATACATTCTCTCCATGTATTGCATATGTAGGCAGAAGATTTTGTTCTAAAATACAACTTTCCACCTTTTTCTAATAAATTTCTGATGTTCCTGACCTAGTGTTGGTTGTGTTTTGTTTAATAAATGTACGTATAAGAAACTGCACTGTTCAAGTGTGGACTGTGGAAAAGAGAAACTCGCCCTCAGCTCCTTAAAATCAGCAGGTTTTGAGGTTCCACTTGGGCTGCAGCTCTCTCACAGTAGAAACTAACTTCCTGTACTTCTGCCTAATGAAAACAATTGTCCCTTGGTATCGGAAAAACCCTGTCAATACAAGTTGCCACTGCTACTGTTGTCAGTTTGGGCAGCTGCAGCTATAATGAATGACACACGGCTGATTTGTTAAGAAGGGTCTGATCTCTGAAATCTCTGCGTGGGCAAAAACCACTGCTGCAAACAAGAGGACTTTGGCTGAATTTTGTCCTGTCTCCAGTGCTTCATTCTGTCTCACAAGTGCTAGTCCATGTGACTAACAGTACATCAGGCTAGCACCTGTGCAGTTCTGTAAAGTGGAAATTAATTTCCTTGGGCCGCAATTGTTTTTGGCTTCCTCAAAGGCAGCAGTGGTGTAAACCAGGAACAAAAGGAGGGACTCACCAGAACCGCACCAGGATCAAGTGTTAGTTTTCCCCTCAGTAAGCCAGGCTGTGAATCTGCAGCACTCGTGTACCAAGAGTTTTGGTGCACATGGGCACCCCCTGCACAATGGGGTCACTTCCAGTACATCTAATGATTACTACAGGCTTATCTGTTTGAATGGGCTTGTGAGGCAGATGAGGTAAACTGCATTAAGCCCCATTGTGTTCAGAATTAAAGCAGCCTTAACTCAATTCAGATTTTACTTCCTTTTCAAAAAGAATGACTCCAAATCAGATTAAGGTTGCTTTAATACTGCAACAGAATGTCCATGCTGGGCTTTAAAGCAGTTTAACAAATCTACTTTAAATGCACACCTTTCATTAATTTGGATTAGCTTTCCTGAAGTCTCCGGTGGAGATAAGGCTTAGGATACCCCATGCAGGGAATCTGCATGGGTTTGCTAGTATGCTGTGAACTCACAACCTGGCTAACTGCACCCTAACTTCCTCATGAAGGTGACTAAATCCAGTTCATGGCCTGTGCTGGAGCTGCCACACAGAGAATTGAGCTCTCGGCAGTCTTGCAGCAAGCCCTGGGTTCTGTGAAGGAACAGGGTACAGAATCCTTCATTTTCACTCTCACCCTTGCCCCTCTGCCTCTCCCTAGTGCTCTAGAGCTAAGTATGGTAGAACCAGATGGGGAATTCTGGCAGGGATACAAGTCTATGGGATTCCTGCCCACTGACTCTCTGCTCCATTCCCGCCTCTGCACTGCAGTGCACTGCTGCCTTGCCCTTGCCAGGTAAATTCCCTCACCCCTTTCCCTGAGTGGACGAAGGAAAAGCTGCACAGGACCAGTTAAGAAGCACAGAGAGGCACGGAGCAGTGGGTGGTGGTGAGGGCGTGGGGAATGACTTCTGGTGGGAAAGCTTTCTTCCCCTCAACAAACTAAAGACTGCCATATCCACTGGGTTCCCTGTCCAGCATAACGTGGACATCACTTCCAGGAGGTCCCTACCAATGGAATTCTTTCGGAGAAGCACCACACTGGCCATCAGCTCATTTCCAGTCCTCTTCCAGTTACATAAAAATCCCCTTAGAATCCACGTGTAGCAAAAAGAAACATAAGGGCCAAAAGGAAAAAAAAAAAAAAAAAAAAAAAAAAAAAAAAATATATATATATATATATATATATAAAGAAAAGAAAGAAATAAAGAAATAAAAAAGGGATGCTTGCTGATAAGAGCAGGCAGTTTGTTAAGTGCACCTTCAGGCCCACAAAGACATTTCAGCACTCCCATGTAAAGGGAGTAAGAACCTTGTTTTTGTTATTTTTTTGTGTCAAACTTGTCAAAAACGCATGCCTATGCTACATGAGATTAATTCCTGTACTCCATATGGGTTGAGATCCTTTGCAGTGAGCTATAAATGGACAAAGCAACATTCAGGCTCCCCAAACCATGAGTTCTTATGATCCGTCCCAGTCTCTTGACAAAGAATCGCTGCATGAAGCACTTTTCTCTGTGCATAAGCAGAATGATCATCACTCTGCACATTAAATTAAGGTGTGCACACCCAGCTGGGGCAGAAGGTACCCAAGTGAGGCCTCATCTCCCAAATGCATCCTTCTGATCATCGGTCCCATAGCACTGAATTGATTATTGCTGTTTAGTTTAGCCAGATGGTGGTTTTATAAGCTGAGTGCAGCATTCAAGTCCATTTTGATATCAGAAGTCATATCCTGTGATTCAAGAGTTTGGGAATATCAGGACCACTGGCATTTAACAGGGAGAGAGGTGTACAAAGGGCAAGGGCGTGAGCAGGGGACAGGAAAGAAGCTTTACAACATCTACCTAGATGATGTAATACCCTGCTTTATTTGATACTTTGCACTTCTTGCAGGAATTGTAGCTCCTTCAGTTCTTGATATTTCTCATCACTACGATTCACAGAAGTCACACAGTGAGAAATGAAGTCAAGTCTTTCTGAAAACCTGGCAGGTCAAGCTTGTGCGTAACTGCAGAGTTAGGGTTGGCTTTTAAGTGCTTTGATTTTATTTTATATATACATGTGCCTGCATATGTATGTGACAAACACAGGAGCAGACATACATGTATATATATATATTTATACACATATATACATATATCAGAAAGATAGGGGAGGAAAGGATCTGTACACCATGGAAGGAGATGTGTTCAACAGCAGTTGGCCACATGCTAAGTGCAGAATGAAGATCCTCAACTTTGTCCATTTGAAAAATTGAGATTAGTGCCTATATGTTTGTTCAGATCTTCCAGGGCCTAGTAGTCAAGGCTGGCATGTTGCAGAAGATATCTTCTCCTAGCATTGCTTCCCTCACCAGGAAATTATGGAAGTACAGCAAGATCAGAGACCAGGAAGAAGAATATGGTTCAAAGGCTGTGATGGGATTTAAGATCTGAAAGAAGATGGAGCAGACAGGGAAGGGAGAGCCCGGCAAAGCCTTTCCCATCTACCTACTGGGGAACCTAAGGGAAAGAAGAGCACAGTCCTCCAGTCTGGTTGCCTGACTGGGTGATGCCCAGGCTCCCATTCCTCCTGCGCCCTGCCTTACAGGGACAAGCTGCCAAAGAGCCACCTCAGGGAAAAGAAGGGCTGATACAGTGATGGCAGTGATGCCTTTATGAACAACTGGGGAAATCTGAAGCTTTGCATGCACACAACTAGGAGTTATTTGGCAGAAGCTAATGCAGAGCCTGGCAGCATCAGCCTAGCTAGGGATGGAAAGTATTCCACGGGCACCGGTGATCTCTGCCTGCCTCTTCTGCATCCCTCTCACTCACACTTGATCTTTCTATCCCTAAACCTTTCCATGCTGTACCAGTAGACAGCACAGGACACTCCTGACACACAGGATTGACTCCTCATCCTTTCCCTCAGTGTCTCTGATCCACTCAGTTCCTGGAGGCACTTTCAGCAGTTGTGGGGGGTGTAAGATAAAGGCACTGCGCAACTCTCTCAATCAATCTGCTGGGTCTCTTCAGTGAGTTTTGGGGGGGATACAAAAAAGTCTCAACTGATGACTGCAAAAGAAACCAGCTGCTGCAATTCGGATGCATGTAATAGATAAGTTTCATTTACATTCTGAGAATGCACCAAAAAGCATGCATCTGCACCTTTCATCTATAGAGGATACTAGGTTTTTAAAGGTTGCTATATATAACTTGACTTGTTAGTTTTCCATATAGCTTTCCCTTTAAGGGATGGGATATGCTCCTTTCTGACAACACCTGGACAAAAGCCAACACACTTCCCTGAGCAATGCAGGAAACAATCAGGTTTCTCTAATCAGTTCATTCAGGCCCTCAGTCTATCAAGCACTTTTTTTTTGTTTTTATTGTTATCATTATAGTTGTTATTATCATCATCATCATCATCATCATCATTATTATTATTATTATTATTATCATTGAATTCATGCACTAATTAATTCAAGTTACACTTTAATCAAATAGGCCATAATGCTGAATATTTGAACATGCTTTGATCTCCAAAAGTTATTGTTCCCCTTTGACTAACATACGCACTTAAATACAGTACTTTAAATTACTAGTCAACGATTTAATAAATTAAGGAGTGCACTTCTGGTGAATGCAAATCAAAAAGAAAAAGAAAAGAAATGAAAAAAGATAAGAGAAAGGACCTATTTTTAGAAGATTCAGTTCAAACGAAAGCTTATCCGCTATTGACTGAGGTAACGTTTCAAGCATGCGATCATAAAATAAATAGTATCAAATTCAAACATGCTTATATTAAACTCCATTGTGCTATCTTGCAACAGAGGGGCTTAAAGTTTTGTATCCAGTTCCAAACGGGGAGCGGGGGCAAAGTGTGTTTCTATCATCTGCATGTGAGAGGACTTAGCAGCATTGCAGATGTTTTGTCTTCAGTTTTGTTTGTTATTCTCCTTTTAGGATATTTCTTCTACGGACAGCAAAAGAGGTTTTTTTAATAAGGTGCTGTGTGGATCTGTAGGTTGGAAGGACGGAATCTTTCACAGAGGGGGCGGAAGGAAAATTTGCACTCCTTCATAAACACCGTGGCAAATGCTTGCCACAAGTTTTGGCTGATCTTTTTGTACTGTTATTATCTGATGCACTGTCTTGCAACTGTGTAGTTTTGCAGAATATTTTTACTGGAATCCATGCATATGCTTAATAGCTCTAAAAACTGTCTTGCTTAGTTTAAGATAGCTTTATCCAAATAAAAGAAAAGTAAAAAAAAAAAAAAAAAAGAGGAGATAGGAGAGGAAATGTTTAGGTCTACATCATAACGGCTTAAAACTAAACTAGTTCAAATGGTTATAATTTGCCAGGTGGAAAATGGTTTTTTTTTTGAAAATAAACAAAATTTTATCTTTCATGGATCCTGGAAGCTTCTTTATTGCAGAGCAAAGATTTGCAATGCAACAATGCATTTACGAGGTAAATAAAGCATTCAAAGACTATCAGTAAAGCATCTACAAAGTGTGACTGTGTCACTAAAGTCTTCAAGCTGTGAGTGGGGATTTTGTTTTGGGTTTTTTTGTTTGTTTGTTTAAACATCAGTCAGCAGCTTGCTTTTATTAACGCAGTTTTGGTTGGCTACAGTGCAGTTGCCAGTTCTGAGATTAGCCTCTCTAAAATTGTCTATGCTATTATTCATATCCTCTTCGATTTCCATGTACTCAGATTTGCTGATTGTGGAGGAGCTGCGGCGACTGAGATCACTGTCAGATGCTAAATTAGGGGAGCTAACGTGAAGTAACTGAGCCTGTTCTTCCCCTTCTGTTTCTCGGTGGTAGAAGTAGTTGAAGTTGGACACGATGACAGGTACAGGCAGGGCAATTGTCAGCACACCAGCGATGGCACACAAGGAGCCTACGATTTTGCCTCCAATTGTCACAGGGTACATGTCACCATAGCCCACAGTGGTCATGGATACCACCGCCCACCAGAAAGCATCAGGGATACTTGTGAAATGAGACTCAGGTTCTTCAGCCTCAGCAAAATATACCGCACTAGAGAACAAAATCACCCCAATGAAGAGGAAGAAGATTAGTAAACCTAGCTCTCTCATACTTGCTTTGAGGGTCTGTCCCAAAATCTGGAGGCCCTTAGAGTGCCGGGAGAGTTTGAAGATTCGAAAGACTCTTACCAGTCTGATGACTCTCAGGATGGCCAAGGAGGTGGCCTGCTCTCCTTTCTGAGTCCCCTCCCGCTCAGCCATCTCAGTGCCCAGGGTGATGAAGTAAGGGATGATGGCCACAATGTCAATGAAGTTCATTATGTTCTTGAAGAAATCAGTCTTGCTAGGGCAAGCAAAGAAGCGCACCACCAGCTCAAAGGAGAACCAGATGATGCATAGGGTCTCCACAACAAAGAAGGGATCTGTGAAGATGTTGGATTTGTAGACCTGGGTGGTGTTGTCAGTGCGATGCACTGTGTACTCCTTGTCCTCCTTCAGCTCAGGTAATGTCTCTAGGCAGAAGATCACTATGGAGATGAGGATGACCATGACAGAGACTATGGCAATAACCCTTGCCGGCCCAGAGCTCTCTGGGTACTCAAAGAGGAGCCACACTTGGCGCTGGTACTCCCCCTCCGGCAAGGGTCTCTCCTCATCTTTAATGAATCCTTCATCTTCTCGGAACTTCTCCATGGCCTCCTCGCCCAGCTCATAAAATTTTATCTCCTCAGAGAACATGTCCAGGGGGACATTGACAGGCCGGCGGAGCCGCCCCCCAGACTGGTAGTAGTAGAGGATGGCATCAAAGCTGGGCCGGTTGCGGTCAAAGAAGTACTCGTTGCGCAAGGGGTCAAAGTACCTCATGCGCTTCTTGGGGTTGCCCAGCAGTGTGTTGGGGAATTGGGCTAAAGTCTTCAGCTGTGTCTCGAAGCGCAGTCCCGCAATGTTTATCACCACGCGCTCACAGCACTCGTGGTCGTCGTGGGCAGCGGGCTGGTAGCTATCCTGGGGGTGGCCAGGTAGCGCAGAAGTCTCATCCATGTTCTCTCCAGCCATCACGGTCATGGTGGCACAGAGGAAAGGGGACCAAGGGGCAGGGGAGAAAGTGAGGGAAAGGGAGGAGGAGGAGGATGGAGAAGCACAGATAGACCCAGGGCGGTTCAAGGTGGGGGGGGGGTGAGGGGGTTGAGCTGGGGAGCTTGAGGAAGGGGTGGAATGGAGCCTAAAGGATGGAAATACCCAAAAGGGGAAAAGAGAGGCGGGATGAAGGGAGAGGCATCAGGGATGATGGGAGGGTGAAGAAAGAGGGAAGAAGTACCTTTAGGGGGGGCAGAGGGCAGGTAAGGTGAGGGGTCCTGTCCCCCACACCGGGAGGCTGAAGGTCTATGGAGTGTACCCCCAGGCTGGGGTTCCCCTCCCCAGCCGTCTCCTTTAGGCTCTAACTCGATCCGTCCACTTTTCTTGCCGGCTTGACCATCGCTGCAGCTGCTGCCACGAAGCTACCACACACACACACACACACACGCACACGCACATACACATAAAATAAATAAATAAATAAATCACGGGCTGGCTGGGAGGCGAGTCCTTGCAATGCCAACTCAGCAAATTTCCATCACCTGCCTCTTCCTTCCCCCCTCCCACCACCACCACCACTGCCCTGGTCCTCTCCTCTTTTGTGCTGGGGAGGGAGAGAGGGATGGAAACACTCTGCTTTGAAGGCATAAAGCTCACTTGCAGGATGGAGGCTGCCAGGGAAGAGAGAAACAGAATAAACCAGCCCCCAAGCCCCTCCACATACACACACACACTCAGGCGCAATGGATTGGCTTTCACATCAGCAGGAACATCCCGTTCTGCCCACTACAGCAGTACATGTGGAGTTTTACGTGTTCCTACACATCCCTGGACATGCACCAGGGCCTCCAAGGCAGGAAGGTGCCCCGAACTCATCGGGAGGGCTTCCCGGGGAACTTCAGCGGGGTCAGCTCCTGCAAAGGAGGCTCCCGAGCACCGCGCTCCCCGCTGTGGAGACTTAGCTGAGCACTGACAACTTCATCACACCAACTGTAGGGGGGGAGTGGATTAGGAGGGAGGGAGGCAAGGCATCTCCTCTCCTGCTTTGCAGCAGCTAAATGTAACAGAGAGAGACAAGGGGAGGGAGGTCGACATCCCAGACCCAAACCGTCCAAAATCGAGGGTAACATCGGCACGGAGAAGGGGCTTTTCCTTACCTGCTCCGGGTGAGACGCGCTGCTTAGGAGTAGGAGCCAGTGTCGGAATGCGTCAAGTCGCCTTGCAGCAGCATCCAAAAAAAACCAAACCAAAACAAAAACCGCAGCGGCAAACTTAACCCTCCTCCTCCTCTTGCGCCCCTCTTTATAACGCAGCGATCGCTTTACAGGGCTGCCTGCGAGACACTGAAATATTCATACACTGTCTTAGGCTGCACAAGGGCTAGTGGGTTTAATTAGTTTCTGCTGAGAACCGCAGTGGGGGGTGGGGGGTGTGCGTGGAAAGAGTGCAAAGTACCTTTTCCAAAAGGCTTGAGTTAGTCAATAAAATCAAGGAGTCCTATATAGCTGCTGCCTCTCCAGCTCTCTTGCCTTAGGACAGCTGGAAAAGGAGCCGGGCGCTGAGCAGCGGCGGCGGAGGAGATGTCAGAGCGCCGCAGCCCTGCAGCCGCATCCCCGGAGTCGGTCTTGGCTCGTCCCGGCAGCAGCAGCGGCGGAGGCAGGAGGAGGCAGGAGCTGGACGCGTGTGGCAGGAGCGAGAGTGCAGCTGAATGCATAAGAGCGAGGAGCAAACTCGAGCCATTTCTTGACGCTGCAGTATCAGCAGAAACCTGAGAGCTGTTTGGTGCAGCTCGGGGATCGGGAGGGAGGGGGAGCCGGGGGCCGGAGCCGGCGGAGGAGGGAGGGATGCGCGCTGCCCCCAGGCCGGCCGCCCCCGCACGCTGCACGCCGCGCCCCCGACGCAATGCGGGCGGCCCCGGGATGGGGCTGCGGGATGGGGCTGCGGGAGCCTGCGGGAGCCAGCAGGATCCCGGGCAGCCGGCAGGGGAGGCACGGGCAGCCCGGACAGGTGTGCCGAGCAGCCGCTTCCCCACGCGCCGAGGGACGTCGGGACAGCGCTTGGTGCCCCCTCAGCACCTGCGGCGGAGCGGGGCCGCACATCCCGCACGGACCCCGGCTGCGGTCCCGGAGGGCGGCGGCTGCGCCCGCAATGCCCGGAGCCCCCTGGCCCCGGCCCCCGGCCCGCCTCGGTACCGAAGGGGACTGCGCAACCGGAGCCTCCTGGACACATTGGTGGAGGCTAAATCCCGAGCGGAATGGGTGGAATTGGGAGGGTTAATCGTCAGGCAGGGACAGTGCCCTTTCATGCTGCTTTATCCCACCGAATTCGTTTAATTGATGAATCACATAACTTCGAGATGAAAAAGACCCATTATGTCATCAGCTGGCCTCCCCTGCCAGCACAGGATTGTTCCCCACAGTATATGATCACTTACATTATATAAAAGCCTGCTGCTCACTTTGTCAGGGCGGGAGCGGTGATCAAATACAACCCGTGCCTGTGTAATTTGAAGCACTCCAGAGCTAAGTAACACCAAGTCCGTGTTTAACAGACCTGGTCTCATTAGCTTTCCACTGCATAATACATTATCTTCACTTAAGATCACCACCTTGGCAGTCCAAAAATACTTAACCACCTGACCTCCCTGGTGGTTTCTGTCTCTTCTTCCCTTCTCCTTATTTATGCCCATGTTTTGTTGTTTGGGGTGAGGTTTTTTGATGATGTTGTGGTTTATTTTTAATTTTTTCACTAGAGCAAAAACCATTCTTAATTCCTCTACCCCTGGCAGTGCTGCAATCACAGCTAGTTAGCATGCTGCATTCACCAGCCCTATGGAAACATAAGTGCAAAGAAACAAACAGATTTCCTGTCTAGCCTGGTACAAGGGTGGGTTTTGCTGTTGTTTGGTTTGTTTTGGCTTTTTTTCCAGTATCACATATGCTGAAAGTTTTGTGAGAAACTTCTGGTGAAGTTGTGAGCAAGAGAAATGTCTGTTTCTGCCACTCCCGGGTAAAACAATCAAAACACTAAATAAGAATAGTCTTCCTCCAGTGAAAAATAAAACACAATTCTGTCTGAAGTTCAGCAGCTCAGCATCAGCACCTAGCTCTGGACCCTGCATTCCTGGACCCTGTAAAAACTAAACTCCCCCCAAAAAAGAAAGGCTGTCCCATCACCTAAACAAACCAGGCTGTTTTTCAACCCCTTGAGAAACTCAGTGACAGCCTTCAAGTCAACATCCTCTGATGGCAGTGAATTCCATGCCTGGGTGACATGGCAGGCTGCAGAGAACTCCAGGAGCTCTGCATTCGGTGCGCTTGGAGCTGCTGAGCAGAAGGAGCTCTGTGAGTGGGCGCTCCCCCGCCTCTGGTGCAGTGCTTTGTCCCCCTATCCCAGCCCAAAGGGTGCTCAGGAGTGGGCTGAAAATGCAGATCTAACAAGCAGAGGCCTGAGCTCTTGGTGCTGCTCTGCCCTTGGCTTTCTGCAGGATTGCAGACAAGGATATACATTCTGCTTTTGCATCTGGAAAATAGGACTTAAAAGTGCTTCCTTTGCCTGTCACAGCTCCTTAGGCAGCTGGTTTCTGAGAGCTGCCTTAGCACAGCAGAACCCTAATCCTCGTTGGGAGCTATGTGCACACCAGGCACAGAAATAAAAAAGAGGAGTGATAGCAACCTTAGTTTTTCCATTACAGCTAAAGGACAAACTGGGATATTGCTCTCCCCCCTCCTCATTTTGAATAGCTTTGAACTGTGGAATTTCTCTTTGCAATCTAACTACCATTACTGACAAGAAGTCATGCTGGAAAGGAGGGATGTTTCTAAGTGGGCTAATAGCCATAGGGTCAATAAAATCTTGTTAAAGTACACAGACTAATGAGCAGTGTAACTAGGGCTTGCAAGAAGGTCGTATGTTACACATTATAGTGCTAAGTAGCTTCAATTAAATGTTGAGGAATGGAAGAAGAATCTAACTTCCTGCCAGATTCAAAGTCAGGCTGCTGCTGTTTCCTACCTTTTACATTACAGAAAATGGCCAGCAGCAGCTGAACTGGTCATCCCCCCAAAGAGCCACACTGAGAAGTTCTCTTCAGGAACAAAATTTTTTCAAAGGGAAACTAAAAATTGCAAAAAAACTTTGCAGCTTTTTGTGGTGGGAAGTCTGGTGGTACTGTTGTGATGAGAAAGAACAGCATTTTTCTCTTTTTTTGTTTTGTTTTTCATTTTAGAAAGAAAGAATTGAGTTGTTGATTAAAAGTCCTTGTGTGTTGTGAGGATTACAAAAAAAATTGTATTGAATGAATGTGAATCTGCAACAGGATTAAAAAAATGAGCATTGGCTTTACACAGTGAAACAGTCTTTAAATACTGTCACCAGGGAACCTGGGAAATCCTGATTGAAATCAATGGATACAGAAGCACAGTGGATTTCTGAGCATGGCCTTATTCCTGTGAGTGTCTTGAGAGGCCCCCAAAATTTCTTCACCTGAAAGAGACATTTTGTGTGATAAAAAACATTGTGAAATCCAATGGCAAAGGATGTCCTGGTTGCTTGAACACTATGGATCCTCACAGGCACTGTAATCCCAATCTATCTAAGCCTGGAAACCAACCTGGAAATATTACAGCTCCATTTTGAGCTGCCTAATGCCACCAATGGGTTGTGCAGGTGTCACCACACATCTCATTTAATGACCTTGGGGGGCAGAGGATAAAGTGAGATGTTATGGCCCCAATTTGCTGTGCAGAGGGTCTGTCAATCATTCTGGTCCATTACATGTAAAGAGTCAACAGATGGAACCAAAGGTGAGCTTGTGGTGTTGACAGTTGGGTTTTCTTCCTTGAAGGCAACAAAGAATCCTTTAAAAGCTTTTAATCTTTTAACACTGATTTATGAGCCTTGTTAATATCCTTCAGTACTATTTTGCATTTTTTGTGACTGGGATAATCAAATCTCATGCTTCAAAGAATATTGATAGCTGATGGGAGATGACAATTACTTTGGTTCCCTCTTGTTATATAATTTCATTTTTTGTCCTGTTCCCTTTTAAAACCTTAAATATGGGCCCTCTGTGATCAAAAAAGCCAAGGAGTGGAACCAGTCCTGTTGCTACACAGAGGGAAGAGGAGAGCTTGGGAGTTATTCCCATGAAGAAGGAAGCAGAAACTGCCCTGACTCATATGATAGTTGTGCCATTAGGACCAGCCTGGAGAAAAAGGATGCCCCTGCCTTGCCTCTATATCCCACATCATTGGGTTGGAAAGGTGCAAAGTGTGGCAATAGGAGAATGACTGGGCAGGGAAGAACAGAAAATGTTCTGTATTAGGTTGGGGTTGAGGTTTCTTCTGTCCTCCTCAAAAGCTTCTTATAATCAGAAGTGGAAACAAAGTGCCAGTCCTGAGCATATTCAGGTTTTTAACACACATATTCAGGTTTTTAACACACAAGACCTTTTTCTTAACAGGAGCCACTTTTGGCTTCCCATAATTGGATGACTTAGTACAAGATTTTATAAAAGCACCACAGCAAGAATATATTTATCAAGAATGCTGCTGGCCACCAAGTGCAGAGAGCAGAGAGTGGCCTTTCCCTGTGTCATGAGGGGTGAGTACCACACGAAGCACCACTGTCAGAGAAGGGAACACCTGAGGAGGACAAAGCACCACCAGAGCAAGCACGTTCCTGTAAAATCAAAGAACCAGTCCTTACAGTGGGTCCTTGCAATACACAATCAAGAAGTCAGTTTTGGGAAGTCTGAGTTTGCTTCCCCTCTGAGATCAATTGCACAATGATTCCACCCGATAAAAAAAGATTCTGACACATATTTAAACAAAGCCCCACCTCATATGGCATCAAGCTGCCCAAGAGCGAATCAGAACTGGTGGTGTTTTTGAAACAACAAGCTTTGTTAGGAAGCCCCAAGTTGAGGCTGAGTGGTGATGAGTGATAGAATCCCATAATCATAGAATGGTTTGGGTTGGAAGGGACCTTGAAGATCATCTCATTCCAGTGCCCCTGCCGTGGGCAGAGACACCTTCCACTATCAAAGATTGCTCAGAGCCATGGTCAGGGACACTTTCCACTGTCCCAGATTGCTCAGAGCTCCATCAAGCCTGGCCTTGGATACTTCCAGGGATGGGGCAGCCACAGCTGCTCCGGGCAACCTGTGCCAGGGCCTAACCAACCTCACAGGGAAAAATTTCTTCCCAATATCCCATCTAAACCTGCTCTCTGTCAGTGTGAAGACATTCCCCCTTGTCCTGTCACTCCAGGCCCTTGTGCGGAGTCTCTCTCCCTCTTTTTTGGAGGCTCCCTTCAGGCACTGGAATGCTGCAGTGAGATCACCCCAAAGCCTTCTCTTCTCCAGGTTGAACAAACACACCAAAGTGTGCCTTAGGAACTCAAGGCATAACTGGCTACTCCCAGTGCTCAAATAATTTACCAGTCTTGCCATAGCCATAATCACAGCTACCCTACAAAATCAGAGCTGGGTTTAGCCCTAGCTGGGCTGCAAGGTCACCAGCAACAGAACTCCGGGAACACTCATTGATTGCAAGGTTAGACTGCAGCAATGGGACTTAGAGTTTATAGTAAGGATATTTTAAGGCCAGTGGACAGTTGCAATCTCTTGATGAGCTGCCATGAAATATGGCACATTATCACTTGGTCTTGTGATAAAGGACACTGAGAATCCACTCACATCCATCACTGAGAAAGCCATGTGGAGGGAGAAGTCCTCATGGGCTTCATTTAGCCTTCCCAAAAAGTGTTGCCTTATTGTTTAAGCAGGCTGGTCCCTGCCTCAAAAGCTGACTGCAGACCTGAAATTCAGGCTACCAAAACATGGCAGTCTGTTGGCATTCTCAGTGTTATTGAGGGAAAATTCCTGAAAAGGAAGGATGTAAAGGAGAGAAGTAAAGAGACCTACAGAGAAAGGAACAGACTATACATCAGTGGCAGTGAAAAAGAAAAACAAGAGGTAGCTGCATAAAACAAGAATCTACACTCATGCCAAACCAGTGTCTACAGGATTGAAGTCACCAGTCTTCAGCAGTAATAGAAGTCAGGCTCAATTAGGTGTATCAAATTCAAAAGTGTTCAGTGTTTCTTAGGAGTCAGGGCAGCATCTTACACTGGATTAATAATTGTCTTTATTATACCTGACAGAGTGTAAATGCTGGAATCATGATCATGTGTTCTCCAGCAGAAACTAAGACAGGTTGTGGAGGGATTCCCAGGCACCAAGGCAGTGGCTGAGGGTAGTTTCCACTGGAACTGGACATGTTGAAGAAGAAGGAGCCCTAGCCATGATTCCATACCCTCAGAACAGTATATTAGACTGAATGCAGATAAGCTGAAGCTTTCAGAGAACAGTGACATCTATGAACTCTTCAGTTTCCAATTATACCTCAAAAACCTTAGAGCCATGAAAGAAATGTCCAGAGCAAAAGTGGTGAAGGATTTCTAGTCGTTCATAGAGAAGAGAAACTACTAGAGTCTTCTTTTTGTCCTCCTGTCTCTCAGGACTTAAGAATTATTGAAGAAGTTATCACACAGAGACATGATTTGGCAGCAGTCAGGGCCCCATGTGATAGGGTAAAGGCAATCCAGTGAAGGGCATCAGTCCCAAATTGCTATAAACCCCTGGAACAGACAGAGCCACAGAAAGCTTGGACCTTGCTGTGAAGTCAGCACCTGGAGCACTTCCTGGTGGAGCCCTGACAGATAAACAAGGTGCTGTTGCTCCTGCACAGGGGGTGGGACAGTCCCAGTGTGTCACTTTGGGGCATGGTATGAAGATGCAGCATGAGCTCCAGCAGAAGGAGAGCATGCTGAGGAAGTGCTAAGTGCTCCTGGAAGCTGTCTGGGTGTGATGATAAAGGCATGGAACCACTTTGTGTACGGCGAGTGAAGCTGTGCTGGGAGGAAGAAGGAACACAGGCACTGCCTGTCTTGTTACTTGGCAAAGGATTTAGTGTTTGTGTCTCTGTGTGCGTGTGTGCACATGTGCAAGATGGGGTTTTTATTTAAAGCAGGACAAGCAGTAATCCATGAGGATATAAGAGCTGCCATCAGGAAATGAATAACTTCATTCCTAGGGATAGAGGGTGCTTTATTGGAGCCAGACTATTCCACTGGCCAGGCACCAATGTGCACTGCAGAGCATGGTCAGGGTAAACACTGATCAGCTGGGATCTTCCTGCCATTCCAAGACACCTTTGCAAGTGGTCATTTCATAGGGCAGGAGATGGATGGTCAGCTTGCTGGAAGCTGGCTCTGGAGGAAGCTCTGGCAAGAGCTGATTAGGAGAGGAGCAGTGCCTTCCCACTGTCTGACAGGCCTTGCATGCCCTGCTCTGACATGGCTTGTAGCACTCTGCAGCAAAATTTGTGTCATTCAGCACTTCACAGGCCAGATTTGAGCACCAGATGTCTTGCCATGGGTATCAAAAATGAAGAGGAGCGAGAGCAAACAAAGTTAGCAGCATAAACAGTGCAGGGAGTGATAGTCAAAACAAGGCAGTCAGGAAAGTGATCCTTACCTGCATAAACTGGGATCCAGCAAAGCTTTTTCCCTAAGACTAAACAGGGAATGTCCAATGCATCTACTGAAGAAAACGTGTAGAGGAGGGTGGGCTGCAGTTCAGCAGCCAGGCTTTAGAAGCAGTTACACTATCAAGAAACTCACAATAAAGAAAAGGAGAAAACAGAAGGTCATTTGCATCTGCTGCTCTGAGTGGAGAAGATATGAAGACAGAGAGCAGCAGCACAGGAAAGGCCAAAGGAAAGCAGCTGCATCCTGGCAGGGATCACAGGCAGCAGCTACAGTGGCAGGAGAGTGCTAAAGGATGGCCAGAGGTAGCTGTAGAGCTGGGAGAAATGTCATGACACAGTCTGAGCAGAAACCAAACCAGAAAACATCAGCACCAAGCTGTTCGTGCAGCAGAGCTGCACTAACGGGAAATGGGGTAACGTAAAAGATGTGAGGGCAACAAAAGCCTGGCCATAAGGGGTCCTTATCTCCTGGAGGACTCAGGATCTTCAGCCCCAGCTCTAAGCTTGTAGAAAGCCTGAAAGTACCACACAAGGGCAGAAAATGCTGAGCAGGTAGTTCAAGTGTCTGTGGCAGAGGGTTGGAAATGCTCCCTGCTACATTTGTCCTTCCCTGATGAGAATTCCCAGTGCAGGTTGCTCTGCAGAGCTGCTTTGGCAGCAGAGCTTCCTCTTGCTTTATTTTCATCATGCAGGAGAGGCAAAAATGCTTAACAGGGTGTGTTTCAAACCTATACTTGC
The DNA here is from genome assembly GCF_023055355.1 of Agelaius tricolor. Classification (NCBI taxonomy): domain Eukaryota; kingdom Metazoa; phylum Chordata; class Aves; order Passeriformes; family Icteridae; genus Agelaius; species Agelaius tricolor. The sequence continues at coordinate 1,029,837 of NW_027269334.1, forward strand.
CTTAGAGCCCAGATTTAGAGTTACAGCTGCATGTCCTCTTTCGGGAACAGGGTTCTTGCTGACCTGCCTGCCCAGAATTCTTCTTGTCTGCTGGAGAGACAGCTCAAGTGAAGCAGAAGCAATTATTTACAGAAAAAGAAAGAACTTGAGTAAACAAAAACACCGGCGGCTACTGCATATTAAAATGAAAGACCCAGATGCTTTGAAGCCTTGTCCCCAGGTGATTTTAAGTGCTCCAGAATAATTCTAAGTCCTACCCAAAATGAAGGCCGTGAGGCATCCCTCAGACACTACCAGGTCATCAATGTCTCATCTTTTCCTGAGCTTTGGACATTGCTGTTGTTCTAGCTTCTCAGTCTTGCTTTTTTGTGTCTTGTCCTACTTTATATCTGGGCCAGGGTCTGTTCTGGACTCGAGAAGTTGGTGACCTATTCCCTTTCTGGAACTTCTTCTGTGCTGGCTGTGGCAGTAGAGTATGGTCTGCCTCCTGTTGGTTGTATTCCTTAAGCACTTTGTTAGATCATAGCTCTTGAGTTTTGAGCACCTCTTTTTATGATTTATTTTCACTTGAAGTCTCAAAATCAAGTCTCATGGTGTTTAAAATACCACTGAGTGCTTAGTGAGCACACTGCAGTAGGGCCATCACACTTCAGACAAATTTCTCCCTCCCTATGTGGCAACTTGCTGAGTTATTTACAAATTACTTGCCTTTACAATTTCTAAAGCTTTTGTCTCGTTATGTCCCGCTTTTCAAATCTTTGTACATTATGTAGGAAAAGAGAAAGGACATCTATCACACACCTCCTGTCTGTGTCCAATTGCCTCAAGGCAGCAGTCAGCAAGTTAATATTCAACAGTTACAGCAGTATTTTCTGACTTCAGCAGTGTCTGAGGACCAATCCCAAGATAATGATCCCATTGTACTATGTAGCAGAGAAATACATTGATAGTGTGAGGCATGCCAGAAAAAGCTTTTCAGCAAGGGACAGGCAGCAGTGAGCAGGGCAAGATGGATTTGCTGGGCAAAAACAACAGCACATGGAAAAAGGCCTTGCCAGCAGATACTTCCAAACATCCTGCTAATAACAGTGCATGTGAGAGGTGAAGACATGCACTGGGATGCTCCAAATCTGAGCCAGAATATCAGACCACTGTTCTCACCCAGTCTTACCAAATATATGCTTTTCCTACTTCCTGATATATGCTTTGGAACGGGTAATCACTGTCAAAGCCACATCCCCAAAGCAACAGAACCCTTGGCAGAGATCTCTGGGATGTGTGGCAGGAGCCAGCAAAACCCTCTCATGGAAGGAAGTTTGCTGTCTGCCTGAAACCTCAAGGTGATCCATGTTTGATCATTTGGATTCAAACCCTGTCCTAATCATAATCTTTGACTTCCCTCATGCTTACTGATACAGTTTAAAAACATAAACTGGTTGTTGTTCTTAAAAATATAAACTGTTTTACAGTTTAAAAACAAGAGGTGGTGCTTGCCTCTGTCCTCACAAGCCAAAATTTTACCAATGGAAATTGCCATGGCGTGGCTGAAGTGAAAGGAATCCCCACATAGCTGCAAGGACAGGTAACACCCAACCACCCAGGCCTCCAGTGTCCTGGCATGTTTTACAAATGGCAAGTCCATCCCTTTTCTCCTGTGAATGAATATAGATTTATTTAGAGTTGCCAAACTATGGATGTATTTCAGGTTCCCTTATGAAAATTTTACCTAGACCTGTCTGAGGTTACTGTGTGTGGTTCAATGAAGCCAATTTCCTACAACAGCAAAGCAGCAGAAAAGTAATTACGATGTTTTGTTTGATTGATAAAAAGAGATAGAAATATAATCATTAAGAAGTGATAGCAGATGATATCTTTATCTGTAACACTGTTTCTGTGTTTGGGTATCTTATACTGTGGGGAAAAGGCAGAGATTGAAAATGCATTAAATATAGCAACTAAGGATGGTGAATGGCATAGGAAAAAAAAGAAAATGTGTGAAAATAATGTATTTCAACATAAACCAAATCCTTCTTTAATTGGTCTCTGCAGTTTATTAAATTTATGACAAATCATGAGTAGTTTCAGGTTATCCCCAGCTGTGAACTTTTAGAGTTAATCTTGTAAAAAGAATGATCACCCTTCTAACTCACAGGCATCTGTGACTGTGCAAATCTCATTGGATTGCTACCAGCTGGAAAATCAGAGCGTGGAGCAGAACTCTGACCTTTGTGCTGCAAAATCCGAGGAAACAATCAACTGAAGGAGATAAAGGAGAATCCTCCCCATTAAGGAGGAAGTGGTACAGAAATCAAATTCACTTGTGGAAAGACTCATTTTGCCAGCCGGCCCACCAAGGCAAAGAGCTCCACCTACTCAGCCAGTCGCAGGGAGGATCTGGGAACTTTGACTTGGAGCATTAAATTAATCAGAGCATCGCTAGGAGTTAGCATAGCAGGGGTTGGAGGGTCCTTTTTCTGTGGAACCCTATTTGAGCAAGAGCTGTAGGAGCAGACCAGGCTGCTCTTTCATTCTAGCCAGGGAAACAACAAAGACATCCAGGGACATTAGCACCAAATAAACACAGAACAATCAAAGGAGTTATTTCCTCACATAAAATGAAAGTCACCAATGTATTGAGGACAAGCACAAGTCATATGTTCCTCTTAAGTCCTACTTAATCCCTGCTTTGAGGATTTAAAGGACATTCAAGTGATTCATAAACCCTGTGTGGGTTTTCTGCACAAGACTGATTTTTACCCACCATAGAGACAGCTGAGCCATGGGAAATTCTGCAGTGGGTCTCATCAATGGAATAATGCTGTTGTGTTCAAGAAGGTGTGGCTGAGGTCTCACTTGCAGCTGTAGCTTTAACATCTAACATCCTGATAATCCAAACTTATGGTTTATGGTGGGCCTTGATTCCCCACAGGATTCTTCAAGTAATGTGTGTGTCTTACTGGCATCATTACATATCTGGCAGAGAAGGTAAGTCAAGGAGGAGCTTTGCATCAAGCACAAGCCAGGAATGAAGGCAGGAGGTCTCTTCTGACTGACAGTTTATTGATCTGAGCCAGCACGACCAATTTCCTGTTTTCTAAAAAAAGGAAAAAAAAAAAAAAAAGAAAAAAAAAAGCGTTAGAAAAATATCTGGTTGTTTTCAGAGGATAGGTCCAGCTGGAAAATGGGCTGAAATCAGCAAGATGGTGCCTAAATGTTGCTGCTTTTGAAGGTAACAACCAAACTGTGAAAGATGGTTTCAGATACCTTTTGCACAGTGTGTGTGAATTTATTTTTGCTTGCGTTTTTGGTTTATGCCTTGTTGTGGTGATCTGTTCTTTTTACCCTTGCATATTTTTACTGTAGGTTCCTTGGCAGTGGCTCCTGCATCTCTCACAGCTCTGTTCTGCAGCATGCAGTGGAAAGGAGATTATTCAGATCTATAGTTCTGTCAAATGACACTCCTTAAGATATTCTGTAAGCTTAAAAAGGTGAATTTATGCTCTGGCTTTTATACTTCTTTGTGCCCGAGGCACTTTGATGCATAAAAATAACAGCAAATAAACACGTACACCCACCACTTGCTGGGGCCATGAGCTCTAAGAGTTATTTTGTAGGGGATTGATACCTTCATAACTCCTTTCCTAAAAGGAAAAAGAAAATTTAGAGAGACTATTTACAAGGGCCTGGAGTGACAGGATGGCTTCACATTGACGCAGAGTAGAGTTAGACTGGATATGAGGAAAAAATTCTGTGAGGGTGCTGAGGCCCTGGCACAGGTTGCCCAGAGAAGCTGAGGTTGCCCCATCCCTGGCAGTGCTCCAGGGCAGGTTGGATGGGGCTCTAAGCAACCTGAGATAGTGGAAGGTGTCCCTGCCCATGACAGGGGTTAGAACTGGATGATCTTTAAGGTCTCTTCCAAGCCCAGTCATTCTATAAGTCCATGAAATTCAAACACGTTGGGAGAAGCAGAGAAAAACTGGTATTGAAAAGATACTGGAAACAAACTCTGGTTAAAGGGTAATCTTTTTTTTCATACACAAAATAAATCCTAAAACCTAGATAAAGCTGTAGATGGATTCTAGTCCCAGAACCCTGGCTATCACTTGTGAGCCTCAGCAGCAGCAGCGTTAGCTTGGTCCACACACTTTTCTTCCCCTTCCCATCTTTCATCTTGCCATTTCTTTGTAGACTGTAGTCTCTGAAGAGCAAGAGTTTGCATGTCCATATGATATGTAATTCAGGTGGCCCTGATACTGTGCCAGTAGAAAAATATAAAAATCTCCAGTTTGACACTCAGCAACACAGCTGGGAAGTTGGAGAGGGAGCAACAGTACTGTTTGTTCCTGATGGAGCATGACCTCTGGCTCTGTCCAGCTTTGATCACTAAAGAAAAGAAAGCTTTCCTGGGTCCTTTCATACTACTTCTCCTGCTATGCTGCTCTTTTTTGCTCCTAGAGAGCTCTCCAGCTGCAGCAGGAACTCCCAGCTCTCTGTCCCTGCTGGGGGGAAATGATACTTCCTGCCAGCAGAGGTGTCCTGGATGCAATTATAAACCAGAGGGATCTCCTGTGACATGAGGAATATTGAATTTACTCTGGATATTTAGCAAGAACTGGTAATCCAAAACATTCTGGCTCCACTGCAGCCCTCATTTCCTTCAAAACCCCTCACAAGCTCTCTCCTATAACTCCGTCCTCCATGCTGGAACACCTTTGGCTTTGCAGCAGATGGCAATGCAGCACTGCCTGCTGCCAAGATGAGCCAGTTCATTTTTCCATCACCTGCATCTTACTATGAAGCAGCAGAAAAAGAGGGGGGAAAAACCCCTTGACAGCTGATCTGTGGCACATTATCTCCTGTTGTGGAGCTCTCAGCAATATGAGCACATTGATTCAAATACCTTAGGAATAAGCAAACTGAGAAGTCCAGAGACAGCTGGCCCTTACTGACATGGTGGACCTGAAAACAATCTACAGAGCCAGCTGAAATTCTAACCTCAGATTCCTAAACAGCTCAGATTTTCCTGGTGCTTTTCCCACCCCTTGGTGCAGCATTGAAATGGAACATTTTCTTGGCATTGTACCTTTCCTATCTGCTCTCTCCACCCACTTTCATCACATTGTGTCTCAGCATTAGCCTGGCTTTTGGGCACATGATGCTGTGGAATTAAAAGCTTGAGTTTTTAGCAGATTAGTCCAATCAATTTTCAGTTGTGACAAAAACAAAAGCAACCTTCAAATGGGGAGCTGGGAATCACAGCAAGGAATGCACAAGATATCCATGATTTAGTTCAATTAAAAATATCCATTTTATTTCTCATTCCCTCTATGTGCTTTTAATCTTTTCAATAAAGGAAAATCAAATGCTTTCAACTTGCTTAGGCCCACAGTTAAAACTTGTCTTTTATCAAGGAAGAAGTTTTCAATTTCCTATTTTTTGGAGCTAAGCAGCATTTTCCATGGGCTACTGAATGACTTCAAAATAAAAACTGAAGCTTTGTAAATACAAGCACAGCCTTCCTTTCCCCCTGAAACTCTGAATCTTAGAAAATAAACAGGGATGGACACTTCAAGATGATGGTTCCTGTTCCAAGACCTGAAGAATTTTACAGAAATCCCTCTTCCTGCTCTTCTGCCTTGGGGCTGTGGCAGAAGGAAGCTGTGGAGCCAGATTCAAGCTCTTGGTGTACTGCAAAGCCATGGCTTCTGATGATTTGCTCCTCACTGAGGATGCCAGAGAGTGAAAGAAAGGGTCAGGAAGTTCAGATACAGCCTCAAGGAGCAGTCTCCAGCAGCAGGTAAGTGAGTAGTACTAAAAGAGGGAGAGCATCATCATTTTCCAGGGAGCTTGACAAAGTTAAAACAGTAAAATAAAACAGTATTTCTGATACCATGTAGAGTAAATGCAGTGCTCTGTTGTACATCAAATTAGGCAAGGGATACCAACATTTCAACATCTCCCCCTGGAAAAAAACTGTTTATACACTCAAAACAAATGAACAACAGGAAAAAAGAAAGGGATATGAAAACATCATAGCTAAAATGTGCCTTTCATCTTCTTGTGTCAGGTTCTGAATTATTACAGATCCTGCTGCATACTTGTGAAACAGCCATAAGAAATTTTTGGTTTTACTTGAAAACAACCCCCCCCCCCAAAACGACAAACAAACAAACAAACAAACAAACAAAAAAACCACCACACCACCACCACCCCCCCCCGCAAACTATTTCAGCTAAGTTCAAGGGATGATTTTGTATTTCCAAATGCACAGAAAACTCAAATCACTTGCAGTTAAAATTACCTTTCCCAAACCAGTGGCATTCATTTAGGCTCTGCAGTGTTTTTGCTGAGCTGTCATGGAATTTTGATTCCTGTAAATCAGGATTTTTGTGCCTGTGCTTATCTGTGCAACAGAAATAACAGGCAGTAGTTTGTACCTAGAAAAAACGGACCTAGCTGAGAAGTTTAGGTTTATTATCTTGGAGCACAAACCTGAGAAGTTAAGGAAAGAGAGGGTTTTCCTGTGCTGCTTTTATTATGGGTGAAGCAAGAACAGAAATTCAGGTGGACAGATGGAGGTGCATTTCAAAGCACAGCAGTTAAACTCTCCAAAGCTTCCAGAGTCCAACAGTATTTTATTTTCCTGAGGTGCAAGAACCTGCTGGACACAGAAGTCCCTGCATGGGTGAACACAAGCATTGACCATCTAGATATAGATAAAAAAGGCAGTGCAAATTACAGGAGGACATGCTTCAAAAATGGTGTCTTAGACAAGACACAGTGAAACAGGAAAGTGTGGACAGAAATCTCATGGTTAATTCTAGGGATTTATTTACTCAGTGCATCAAAGATTGACACAGTTCAGATACCTCCTAGATCCTTAGAGACAGGTATTTTCCTAAATATTTATTGGTTTTCAGACACTGAACTTCTGTCTTCAGCTACCATTGTGCAGTTGTGGGGTTTTTCCTCTTCTTAAATCTGTTATCCCAGAGGTGCTACCACTATCCCTGATGGGCTCAGCCTTGGCCAGTGGCAGGTCCATCCTGGAGCCATCTGGAACTGGCTCTGTTGGACACAGGGAGAGCTTCTAGAAGCTTGTCACTCCTGCTAACAAAACTCTGCCCTTCGAACACAGTGCACCCCAAAATGAAAATAACCACAGTGAGAAGTTGTATAGTTTTCTCAAACCTTCTCTGTGTATTTTTCAGGCCTAAATGAAGTTGATTTTAGAATATTACCTGTTCAAGGTAAAGGTAGGAATAGCTTCCCTGCCAGATGCAATTCATGCTAAGTGCATTCTTTGAATGCAGGGCTGGCCTTTAGGGAAATGCTTGTGTGATGCTAATGTGCAAAGATGGATGTGGTAATAAGAAAAATCCTTTCACACAGGCTCTTCATTTGAGCTTTCTTGTCCACAGAGAGCAGGGGTGCAAAGTTCAGTGGCCTAAACTTAATTGTAGCTTGGAGTATTTTGCTATGTTACATTTTCTTTCTGTGACTTTCCCAAGTAAATGTTATATGTCAAAATATGATCCCAAACAGGCTTATTTGCTTCAAAGTGTTACATTTTGCTAGCCAGCATTTCTTCATAATTTTCAATCTAAACCTGCTTTTGGTCAATGAGAAGGCAGTGAAAGTTCTGCCAGGGCATCCTACTGTAGAGAGGATTACAAAATATGTCATATAATGTTTATCCAGTCATAGCCAAAATAATACAGTTTAATTCACAAGGCAACTCACAGCACCACTGTGGGATGACACAAAAGTGGTGAAGATGGTAACTGTAGAAAATTCCTACTGGTTTACTAGGAGAGGGAACATGAAAAGGGACTATTTACCAGGGCCTGGAGTGACAGGACAAGGGGGAATGGCTTCACACTGACAGAGAGCAGGTTTAGATTGGATATCAGGAAGAAATCCTTTCCTGTGAGGGTGGTGAGGCCCTGGCATAGGTTGGCCAGAGCAGCTGTGGCTGCCCCATCCCTGGAAGTGTCCAAGGCCAGGTTGGGGGGCTGAGCAAGGGGTTAGAACTGGATGATATTTAAAGTTAATTCCAACCATTCTGTGATTCTGAGAAAGCAGTTCCAGGTGGTAAAACCACACCTCCCCACCATCCCCTCAGCCTGTAATTTGAATGAAACAGCACAGGCCAAACATTGCTTTAGCCTTTTGCTCTTTGGATAATATTACCAGCTCTCCCAGGCTTGAGTGTAAGGAGCTTAGCTCTGCAGCATTATTGTGACTAATCTCATCAGAGACTGCTGTGGCAGCCAGGCTCCTCTGAGACAGAAGATGGGGAGGATCTCAGAATAAGGGAAGGGCAGATGGGGAAGCCCTGCATAAATCATAAAGAATATGAAATAAAACATTCAAGAGCTCAATGAAAATCCCAGATTAAAAAAAAACCCAAAACACAAAAAACCCATGTCTAGTCTCAGGCCGCCTTGCACCTAAAAATATCAAAATCTCATTTCTCTTCTTTCATATGCTGAGGGAATGTAGATCTGTATCAGAAGAATCTAATGTGGACATGAACCTATATGGGACATTTCCTGCTGGACTTTGCATGAGTTTAAAATCTATTTTACAGTTCAGAAGTGCTACATTAGTAGTGGCAAATTCACCAAATAATCTGACTCCATCATCCTGAAAATTAGCTTATCCTCAACCTCAAGGCAGCACAGTTACCTTAAGAAAAGATTAATTAAAACAAGACTTTCTTTTTATTTTCTTTCTCTCAGAAAAAAAATCATCTGGCTGGAAATAATAGCATGATTAGAGAGGATGTCTGGCTTAGACTGTGATGAAGACCCAAAAAGCTGGGACATTTCAGGTTTTCCTATGGCTTCCAACAGAGACCAAGAAAGAAACATGTACAATAGAAAGGACCAAAAGGATAGATCCAGCTCAGTGGGATAGATGGGAAGAGATCCTGGACAAGGTTATGAACTTCCAAGAGAGAAAAGTGTATTGCTGGGAATCTGCTTTAACTGTTTTGTGGCTACAATCTTCCAGAGTCATGTAAAATGTGTTTTCTTCAGTGATTTTGATTTGTATGCTAGGAACTCACCTGTTGAGGTAGCATTTTCTTAGCAAAACAAAAAAAAAAAACAACAAAACAAAACAAAAAAAAAAGACAATCTCATGGAAAACTTGGGTTTCTGGAAGTATGTAGGCACTGGAAAATGATAGTCATGAAGACTGAACAAAATCATATCATGATTTCAATCCACAGATTAACCTTTGTCAGATCTGTTGCTAGGCATGTCAGAAGAAGAGGGAGAGCTGGCTGTGAAAACATAAAATTGCCTAAAAGAATACATATCTATCCACTCATATCTGGCCATCCATTCATTCATTGATCTTGAGCATACCCTAACAAGACATGCTTCAGCCTCCTTTCTTTCCCCCTCACACATCAATCCAGGCAGTTACTGGACATGATAATTATAGTAAGCTCTTAAATCCCAATAAATACTACTGAGCTGGCTACTCAGAGGCTTCCATGCCATTGACTTTTTAACACAGTAATGATGTATTGCATCTGAGTTCTTTTAGAAGTTTACCCCTTGATTAGACTTAGAGAGAGGGAGGAAATACTGTCAGAAATGGGAAGGAGATATTTCAGCCTGGAAAGAGGTAATGTTTTCAAATTTTTACTTTCAGAACAGTGGCAGAATAATAAACATGTAGAGGTTCCTGGTTTTAGGCTCTGGTGTTCTTTCAGTGGCAGAGAATGATGCCTCTGCTGTGAAGGCTCTGGAACACCCAGTGCTGTGGAAACTTGGTTTGTCAATGGCTAACCCATGTCCTGCAACATGAGCTCAATTTCTTAGGCTGTACTTGCAAAGGGGCCAAAATCTTGGCTTGCTACTCATGGCTCTGCCCAAATTCCATCGCCCAGTGTCACCAGTGGAAATGCCCAAGGTTTTCACTACCAAGAACAAAATCAGAACCAGGGTGGGGGGCAGTGGAAACAAACCCAGGGATGTAGCACCTCCCACCTTCCCACCTGCATGTTGGCCAGGCATTGCCTCAGAGTTATATCAGTCCTATCTGCCCCCTTTCTCCATCCTTCCTGGGCCAGGAAAATTGTGCAGCTCCCTGCACAGGTCACCGTAAAGTTTAGAAAACAAAAAAGAGTTCCTCTTCTGGCCTAAACTCACAGAGCTCAAACACCTCCTCTAAGGGAAATGCCTTCTGAATCTCAAATTTCTCATGATTCAGAACTTACTCAGAGCCCTTCTTTCCAGCACATCTCACAAAAGGTACCATTTAGCTTTTCTGCCTCAAGATATTTCTATTCTGCAGCAGCAGCAGAGTAGGACCAGGATGAGGAGGGAAACACACAAGAAAAGTGAACATCTGGCATTCCAAATGGCTGAAAGGTGAGGAAGGGATCCTGGCACATGGTAAGTCAAGAAAAAAGAAAGTCAGTGGTCAAGAAAAAAGCCTGGGAAGGGTTGATACAACTGCAGGTGAGAGGAGTATGCTCTGCGTGGAGAAGAGTTGTAGGGGACCAGCAGCATTGCAGGGGCTACGAAATCTCTAGAGGACTATGGGTGAGTAGAGTGAAGCAAGGTTCATCAGATCCTTCTCCTGAATACAGTAAGTGACTCTTACAGAATCTGGATATCAACAAATACATCAGAACCAGGTGATTCACTCCATTTTGGTTGCTGTAAGTGCTGTGAAGTTCTGTATACAGCAGTGATTCACAAAGGATGAGTAAGGCCCAGCAGTCTGTGGCAAGAGCAGTGGAAACCTGCCAAGGCCATGGCAGCCCATGTGTTCTGTGTGTCACAGGATGGAGTGACATGCCAATCCCTTTTCCTCCTTATTTTCCATTGAATTTTGTCCAGACTCCTGGCCAGAATGAAGGCCCATTGGATGCCCAGGTCATTTTGTACCAAAACACAGCTTCTGGTTCTGGGCAGAATCACTTCTGAAGGGCAAAAATAAAAAAAATATCATCAGTACTGTAGCTCTTGGTAGGAATTGACGCTCTGTGTGACACTGAGGAGGGCACACCAAGACTTTAGACAACAACCACTGCTCTTGACTAGGAACAGCAAATGTATATGAGAGGGGTCAAATGAAAGAGGCCAAAGATACATCAGCTGAAGAGGAAATCAGTTGAAAGGGGCAATCTTAGTTTCCTCAGCAAACTACAATTCAAAGGCTTAAGGTAGCTTTTGATATTGAGGCTATTTAATATTCCTGTTGACTCATTTACAAAAAGAATGTTTATGTTTCTACTGCTTTGAAATGTTTTATACCTTCCAGCCCATGTTTATTTGTTGCTTGGTATCCCTACTCACTTCCACTGACACTGGATACACACAGAAAAATAGCTGTCTTTATAAATTCCAGCTTCTCCCTCTGTGGAAAACTCTCAGAGCAGGACATGGCAGCTGTTTAGTGGCACACAACACCCCTGTGCACCACTTCAGGGTATGATGGAGTGCAGATCCCCATATCCCATTGTTGTTGCAAGATGAAAGTGTAGATGCTTAGGCATTAATTTAGCACGCTAAATTTGAGCAGTAAGCTGAGGTTAATAGCCCTACAACACTTGAGAAAAATGTAATTGATCTCTTAGAGAGCATGAGTGATTAGGAGATGGGTTTGTGCCACTGAGAAGGTAGTGCTGTCAACAGCACAGTGTCTACTAACAGTGTTCACATGGCACCCCTTCACCCAGCCTAGTGAAATGGATGTGCTTCATCTCCCACATACACCATCCACCTTATAAAAATGGATCTAGGCTGATTCCATTGCCTTTTGTGTTGTTCACAACCAGAGGAACTGCTCAAACAGGGATTCATACATCTCAAAATAATCAATTTCCTGCTCATTCCAAAGTCAGGTAATGCTGCTGTCGCCATTTCATTACACCTGTGGCAGAGTTGCACTAAATTGCCTCAAACACCAGGAACTGCCGTGGTGCTGCATCCAAGGTGATGAAGCCTGAACCACTGAGGACATGGCAAACTGAGATCAAAGAGTGACAGAATCATAGAATGGTTTGGGTTGGAAAGAGATCTTAAAGATCATCCAGTTCCACCCCCCAGCCATGGGCAGGGATACCTTCCACTACTCCAGGTTGCTCTGAGCCCCATCCAACCTGCCCTTGGACACTTCCAGGGATGGGGCAGCCACAGCTTCTCTGGCCAACCTGTGCCAGGGCCTCACCACCCTCACAGGGAAGGATTTCTTCCTGATATCCAATCTAAACCTGCTCTCTGTCAGTGTGAAGCCATTCCCCCTTGTCCTGTCACTCCAGGCCCTTGTCAAGAGTCTCTCTCCATCTGTTTTGGAGGTTCCCTTCAGGCACTGCAAGGCCACAGTGAGGTCACCCCAGAGAAGCCTTCTCTTCTCCAGGCTGAACAATCCCAATTCCCTCAGCCTTTCCTCCCAGCAGAGCTGCTCCATCCCTCTGATCCCCTTGGTGTCCCTGCTCTGGCCTGGCTCCAGCAGCTCCCTGTCCTTCCTGTGCTGGGCCAGGGCTGGAGGCATCTCTGCAGGGGGGCTCTCTGTTAATGTGGACTTACAGACTTGCTCTAGTCCCACGATGGGACTCCAGCATGGGAGAATCCCCCTCTGCAAGTGAGGGAAAGAACAATAAAAATTTTTGTCTGATCAGATTCACCAGAGTTATCATCCAGAAAAATTTCTGGGTAAGAACTTTTCAACTGCAAACCTTTCCTTCCCAGCAAAACCAAACATAACAAAATTAAGTCAACAAAACAAACCAAAAAGTTTATGGAAGGATGGAAGTCTTTCCCTTTTCCATTTCCATTCACGGATTGATTTTAATTGCTTACCTTGTCTATCCCATCATACAAACTGAATAAAACAACGAATGATCTTTCTAATTGCATACCCTTTGTTAATGCAGATGTGAACCTAAACTTCCTTCTCAAGAATTGGTTGTATTTCTACTTGAGCTTTTCACAGTAGAACAGAAATAGATCTTATCTGACTCCAAAGGGTTTGTTAGCAATGAGCAGATTAGAAGGAAAACAGATGCTGGGGCAGAAGAGATGTAGTTCTGCTCATATTTTTAATCAGATCTAGATGTCCCCAAGTTAAGAAACACTGCAGCCAGGGTGGACCTACCCAGGGCTGAGTATGAGTTTAAACTGCTTCTGCAGAGAGGTGTCACTTCCAACAGGCAGAAGCTTTGAGCCATTCAAGTGCACAGAAGATACAATCCTGTTAAGGACAGTCTTTCCTCAACATCTTTCATCCTGCTGTCCTTGGATTTTGAGAAACTTTTGAAAAGGATGTCTCTTTCAGCAGGCAAAACCCTTGTTTCTCTGATGTCACATGCATCCCTGAATACCTTTATATTAGAAAGGTGAATAAGTTACATTCTTCAGTTTTCTAAGAACAGAAATTTAATTTTGTGGCCAAATGAAGGCAGCTGGATCACAGCCACCGTCTGCCTCTGCTGTTAGAAATTCCTCTGAAGTCTCCAGTTTAATGCAGAGTGGTTCCCAATGTGAAGAATGCACACAAAAGCTCTCACTCAGAGCCCAGTGAGTAGCAGTTGAGAAGGGTTTTGGCCCCCTCATATTTGTCTCCTCTTCCCTCTGCTGAGCTAAAGCACCAGGCATTAAGATGCTGAGCCAAAATGTAGCATTTCCTGCAGAGCTCTGGTTTAGAGGCATTTGAAATATGACAGTGCAGACTAAAATGCATGTTTTCTTGATGGCAAAGAGAGGAGGAGGAAAAAAATTATTTTCAAGGACACAATATTGCTTGGGTCATCCAGTCAGCAGCAGAAACTTGTTAACAGGACAATGAACACAGAATATACCAATATTTGGGTATCCCTGAATATTTGTGGGTGGTGTTTTCACTTTAAAGCCTTAAAGAAAGCTCATGACTTTGCAGTGGTACATCCCTATGGCAGATAATCCCGTCCACTTATTCTTGCATTAAATTTGCATCTTGCCTTGAGAACAACTCACATTAAATGGCAGGACAGGTACTAGAAAGGTGCGGGTTAGTATTTTGCCAATTTAGCAATAGTTGAACATAAGTTTAATCCTGGGTAGGCCAGCCCATATAATTCCGGGCTGGGGAATGTTCTGTTTAATACGTTTTTCCATTGTTTTCCCACCAGCACTTGAAACTTTACTAAGGCAGCATTTGCTTTTTTTACAGTTCATTTCTCTGCTACAAATATCTTTAAAAACAGGCAGTTAAGCTGTGTAAGACCACAGACGGACACCTCTAATCTTCATAAAAATGAGCAGAAGCCTCTTGTTTTCCATCACTGCTGCATCCAGAGCAAATGTGTGTCTGAACAGGCCAGCACAAGGGTACACACTGCCCATGTTTCCAGCATTAGTGCACACCTTTCCTTCACTAACCTATTGGAAAGAGAAAAGGGGAATTTGCCATCTTCTCTGGATGACAGCTGTAATTCTGAACTTTCACACCTAGAGCTGAGAGCTTGATTTTGAGGAGAACCACAATAATGAATGAGGCAAACACTGCAATGATGAAAAGGGAAGTTGTGGCCAGCACAAAATACTTTGTCTAATCTGATGTGACACATGAGACACCTTTTGTCCTTATGGCACTTTAGTTGTTGACTGATTTAATTTCAGTTTGAAAAAGCTTTTTGAGATGACACCTCAGGGCAGGGTGTTTTCAGGATAGTTAACTTTGCTATTATGTCAGTTAACATTAGGACAGGCAAAAAATAGCTTTTAAAATGAAAATGTAAGTCTTATCCAGCAAAGCAAGCACCTGTTCAGGCTTGGCTTCTTTCTTGATATATATTTAGTCAAATGCACTGAGCCTGCAAGGGATCAAAACTAAAATATCTGTAGTATGGCTTTCTGCACCCCCCCTCCCATTCCCCAAATCCCAGCAGCTCACAGATATACAAAATCAGCCTAAAATCTGAGCAGGGTCTCTACTAGAATATGCTTGCCTAGCTCAGCAGCTGGACTTTTATTTAACACAAACCAATAACCAAAACCTGGAGAAAGCTGCCACAATGCACTCTGTGCTCAGCTAGCCCCACCAGTGTTCTCAGATGGCCACAGTTCCTAGTATTTAATCATGCCAAAACTCACTTAGGCCTTGAAATCAGACAAGATAGAGCTTATGAAGTGTGGGAAGCTCCTCCAGCATTCACTCAGTGGCAATTTACTGTAACTCCAGTAATGAGTTCCTCCCATGAGGCACTTGCATATCTGAAGCACTATTTCCTGAGGCTGTCATGTCATTAATTTCCGGTGTTTATAGGCCAGTGGAGCTCCTGGATTTGCTCTGTGTAAAGGCTGGGAAATTCTAATGCATCTGCTGTAGTGCAGAGCATGGGTATCAAGCCCCCAGCACAACCTCTTCAGAGGAAGGAGTTCAAAACAGAGAACACCCCTAGAATTGGGAATATAAGTATGGTGAACATATTGCTTTCAAATTATCCTTTAAGTCCAAAGCTAAACACTTGTTCATCAAAATTGGGTTTTTAACTTGGATTTTCAAACCCCTCTAAGACAAATCAGATGGAGGAAATTTTCTTATATTCCCCCTACCTGAGTTCAAAATTTTCATTGTGAACCATTTCAATCTGAGTAACTGAAAGAAACATTGCTATTGTTGCTGTAATGAAACATTGTGTTCCAGATTGGAGAAATCTCTCTCTTTTTTCTTCCCTTTTTTTTTTCTTTTTCATTTGGAGTAAGTTTTTCAGCCTGAGTAGATTTTTTCTTTTATCTACAAAATATTTTAATCAACCAAGTAAACAAAGAATGTAGTACTCCATCACCTCTTCTATGAGGAACTACAAAGGGATTTTAAGGAATAAGCAATGTGGCTGTACAACTATGGATTCTGACCAGAGGAGGGAAGATGCTGAAGGCAAGGCAGAAGGTTGAACAGTAGAGTAAGCAGCATGTCAGGAAATGCAGAGAAAAGTGTCATTTACTTTTATCCAGAAGCTTTTTCGCTTGACAGAACTGAAGAGCCCCATTTTATAGGAGATAACCATAGGAATTGTAAACTTAAAGTAATTCCATCTAAATTTTAAATCAGCAAAAACAGTATTTCCATTTAGGTGTGTGTGTCTGGTAGAGAGAGGGCACCCTTGGGGGTGGCCCTGCCTTGGCAGGAGGGTTGGACTAGATGATCTCCACAGGCGCTTGCCAACCCAAACAGTTCTGTGATTCTGTGACCATAAGTCATGCTATAGTATTCAGATCACAGCAGGAATTTATAACCAGAAAATTCCTCAAGAAGTCTAAGAAGTCCTCAGGGAGCATGTGATGATGTAACTGCTGTTTGATAGCTTTCTTATTGTTCTTCCCTGTATTCCCCTCTTTGTGAATCACTTTTTTAGTTCTTGAAAGTAATATTTTTTATTTTAGAGTTCTCTTTGAATTAATTCCCTCTCACAAATAAGTGATTTATACCTACATCTCCTCTAAGGCAGTTTTGACTTGACTTTTAAACTTCCATAAAGTTAAGGAAGCAGATCATTTATCTGTTGATTCCTAACATTGCTGTAAGGTAGTGAACTTTTAATATATTGGTTTGTGGTAGCAACCAGGCAGTCCATATGAGTCCCTGTCCTAAGGGACATCCTACAGTCCAAGAAGGTAGAGATGTTTTATGGGAAAAAGAGATATGGATTGATCACACACAACATGGGATACACACCTGAATGCTGGACATATCAGCTTGTCTCTGTCTTGAGAGCAGCACCACAGCTGTGGTAAAAGTGGGATTTGATCCTGGCTTCCTTACACACATGGAAAAAGAAACTCCAATGCCAGGATCCTGCAGCTCTTTTAAAATAACTGTCCAAATAATTAAAAAAAAAAAAAAAAAAAAAAAAAAAAAAAAAATAGGCAGTCTTGTCTGGAAAAAAACTGGAAAAACATAGAAAGATTGTGGAACAGAATTTTTTAAAAAAATATTATTTTCCTTATACCTCTAGCTCTCCTCTCAGCCTCTGCAGTCCTCTGAGCCTTAGTCTGCTTTTCAGGGAGATTGGACAATGGACAACTTCTAGTTGTACCTTTTGCCATCTTCCCCAGGCACTGTGCCAGACAAATGAAAGTCATTAGCCTCCTTTCCAGTCATGCTCACTTGGAGGCTGAGTTCAACCACCCACCTACTCCCCAGTCCTTGTCAGCTGGTGATTTTTCACCTCCTCTCTCATCATCCTGCCATTCCCAATATCCCATTAAACTCTGCCTATGTGTCTGCTGCTTTGCCTTTGCCCAAGAAAGCTCAGCACTGCAAGCCCTGATAAGTGAATTCAACCTTCAGCATGAATATCAAGTCTCACATGACTCAGGCACACAATTAAGCTTTGCAAGATAAGGGACTAATTAACTTAATTGCCAAACAGAAAGGGGGAACTCCTACTCAGGTTTGCCTGAAATCATGTTGTTAATTAATAATTTATTTATTTGCCATTTTACTTTGAAACCAGAAGGTAATGGAAATGTGAACAATAGCTCCCTGTTCCTCCCTTTAAGTTTTGATTTTCCAGGTCAAATGGAAGCCTCTCTTTTAGTACATGTGGGAGGAAACAAAAAAAAAAAAAAAAGACTTTCTGATGTTTCAGGTACAATTTTAAAGGCTCTACTTTTACTTTAATCAAGAAGTAGTGGGACTAAACAACAATTAATACATTATCCTCTATCATGAGACCTTTGCACTAAATGTGGTAGTGATAACAAATTGTTCTGTGGAAAAATGTTCTGAAATTGGGAGGATTTGGCTAACCCCACTGGAGACATGTTTACTAGTGACTGGTGCAGGATTCTGATAGCCAGGGGGATTTAGAACATACCTGATTTTAAGTGGAGCAGCTCAATGAATATATGTAATATCTGCTTAAATGGTGAAGGTTAAAAACTACGCATTTGAATAAACCACAAATCTAAATCTGATTCTCAGAAGAAATGTTTCTAATTTTTTTCCCCAATTTCACCCAGGAATTTATTCAGGCTTTTTGCGAAATTTGTGTGTTGGTATACATGCTCTTATTTTTCCCTGTGAAATGGCCTGAATTGCCCAGAAGTTCTCCAAAAGTAAGTGGAAGCAAAAATTTAATTATTTCTTCAGAATACATTTTTCCCAGCTTTACTTTAAGTCCGTTCTCTTGACACTGAAGATAATTTTTAATGTACAAATATCTTTTTTATGATGAAATTCAATGTAGAAATGGTCCAGCACTCATTCATTACTTCTGTCCTGGAGCAGTGAAAAACCATACTTAATAACATATTTGCTGTCTATCTAGTAACACTTTCTGCAGCATCTTCTGGGGTGCTAACACCCAAAGCAGCAAGAAAACAGTCAACTGAGCCAATCATTCCAACTCTGTAGATTCATTGCAGTCTCACCAGCTATTTTCTTATCCAACATAAAATGCATGAGCAAATGTTCCTATCCTCAAGACTCCTCTGAGGAATTTTAAAGCTGTCCAACAATAATCACAGAATCACAAATGGTTAAAGATCAGTCAGTTCCACTATCCCTGCCATGGGTAGGGACACCTTTCACTAGCCCAGGTTGTTTGGAGCTTCATCCATCCTGGAACACTTCCAGAGGCAGCCACAGCTGCTCTGGCCAACCTGTGCCAGGGCCTCACCACCCTCACAGGGAACAATTCCTTCCCAATATCCAATCTAAACCTGCTCTCTGTCAGTGTGAAGCCATTCCCCCTTGTCCTGTCACTCCAGGCCCTTGTCAAGAGTCTCTCTCCATCTGTTTTGGAGGCTCCCTTCTGGCACTGCAAGGCCACAGTGAGGTCACCCCAGAGAAGCCTTCTCTTCTCCAGGCTGAACAATCCCAATTCCCTCAGCCTTTCCTCCCAGCAGAGCTGCTCCATCCCTCTGATCCCCTTGGTGTCCCTGCTCTGGCCTGGCTCCAGCAGCTCCCTGTCCTTCCTGGGCTGGGCTCAGGGCTGGATGCAGCCCTGCAGGGGGGGCTCAGTAGAGAGGGGCAGAGGGGCAGAATCCCCTCCCTCACAGGGTAGAGAATGGTAGAGAAGAGCAGGCCAGCAGACAGTGCTTGTCCTCACTGGATTTCCCCAGTAAGGGAATCTGTGGTCTCTCCCTCTCTGGGAAATGCCCAAATGCTGTCCCAGGATGAAAAAGGAGATACTTGACACACTCCTGGACACTTTGTTTCTGTGGGAGATAGAGCAGCAGTCAAGGTTCTGAGGGGCAATTTGGAACAAGGCTCTGCAGCAGGATACAGTACAGGGATAAGTTAGTCATGAGCACAGATGAAGAGTAATCCTGCATTAGTCACACCACAGATAATAAGAGCTGGAAAATGATGACATGTGTGCCTCATGTTAAACCCACTTATGCTTAATTCTTTGTGCTGAATATAAATTGTTCTAAAGAACAACGCATTCCTCAACAGAACAATTCTTCACATCATGCCACTAACATCTCTGTCATCTTGATTTAGGCCATTTAAATGTCAGTAAGACAAGTTAACACTGCCTAAGGGCAACTCTGTCCCATGCACCAGAAATCTTTTTCTATCATATTCTGCTTTCCTGCAGTGCCTCATGAAAAGATGCAACTTTCGCACGCAGGGGCGGATTTGTAGTGGGGTTACAGGGGAGTAGGATAGTGAATCCCCTTTCTCCCCCCATACTCCTCTCCAGTGCAGTATGAAATATAAAGAATTAAGATCTAATATGACTTGGTGTATCTCTGCCACCACCCTGGCCATGCTGTAGCCAGCCTGCCATGTGGAAATGCTTTCCCTCCACTCATTCCAGCCCTAAATGCCTTGATTATCCAAAGGTGTGTTGCTACGTCCCAAAAAAACCCCAAATGAAAAGCCATGGATGATTAGGGAGCCCAAGTCAAGTTTTCCATATGAATTCAAGGAGCCCATGTGCCTTGCAACCTCTTTGAATGCCAAAAGATCCACAATTTCTACCATCAGACAGGATTATTAGACATTAAAAACACAGAAAATATCATAAGCCACAGAATCACAGAATCAATTATGTGGGAAAGATTTCCAAGGTCATTGAGTCCAACCTTTATCTAGTGCAACCTTTGACCATGCTGTTCAGAGAGAAACTGGATTTTGAAGGGCAGAACATTCCAGAAGGAAAGGGGAATTACTGTGTTGCTTTCTGAGGATGTAAGTTCAACATAAAAAGCTATAATAAATTTTTCTTTTTCTTTTGGCAAAAGTGGGTGTAGAGCCTGACAGCATTAAAACCTCTGAGGTGAAATTTGAAAATGTTAGCAGATTATTAGCAGTGTATTAAAAAAAAAGTGCAGAAAGCTGTAGTGCTGAATTAACGAAGTGCTGCCTTCTCAAGCCCTTGCAGCCTGTTTGAAGAGAGTCTCTGAAGCTCCTGCCACAAGGTCCCCCCCACCTGAAGCCATGGGGTTGTATGGTGCAGATCACACTCAACTAAGTGCCTCCTACCTACTGAGGTTCCAGGTTTGTCCCATCTGCAGGAGAATTTCAGAGCAGGGGCTCAAAGGCACCTTTGAATTAAAACGAATTTTATAAACAAACAACCTCTGGGTCCTGTACCTACTCCTGCAGCTTTCTCTAAAGGTAACGTGTAGCCTGAGACTCACAGGAAATGTATTTTACCCACCCTTCTGGAGACTGAACTTCTGAAACACTCTCACAGCATTTTTTCCTAATGGCTTTGTGTATTTGTTCTTGAAGAACAACAACAACTTTGGGGTAGGGAGGAGAAGAGAAAAATGTTCTCTGAAGATGCTGTTTCTGGAGGTTACTTTTAGTAAGCCAGGAGTCTGCTCTCACTAAAATCAGCAAGAAAGTTATCACTGGCACCAGGGGGAACAAGAGCACGTGCAGCATTCAGTTTTACATTCAGAGGCTGGGTTAGAAGTCTTTTGTTCTTGCCTCTGGTTTGCATGTCTTGTTTACACAGGGCAGTTAATGCCAATAAAAGGACTAACCACCACTAACAAGCAGCTGTAACAGATAACCCATTGAGTATGGAATGGATTGTGTTACAGCAGGGAAGGGGGGATTTGTAGCTCTGTGTTATACTAGGATGCTGCTTTCCCACACGGGGAGCATATTCTCCAGTGGTTAAATCAAAGCAGGGATCTAATTTATTTGTACTGAATCACTCCTCCTGTACCTGCCCCTGAACACCCTCTCCCTGGGAACAAGGCAGCCTGAAGGTATTCATCTCCTAGCACCAATGCTTGCTTGGTGAATATGCCAAGCACCTTAGCAGGAGGTTTCAAAGGCATTTCCCTACAGCAGGGAACTGATAGAACTCCTGTCTCTTAGGATTTTTACACTCTCATGGAAATAAAAGTGCTGTAACTGACACAGTAGCATCCACCCCATCCCTGCAACCCCCCTGCCCTGCATGCTTCAACGTTTCCTTTGTGCACCATGGATTTCTCTTTGAGGTCTTTCTCTGAGTCCCAGGCTCTTCATTTAACCATACAAAGAGAGGCTCTGCATGCTCCCTCTCTTATCTACTCCCTTCTCTCTCAATCTGTTCTCAACCTCAGCCCTTCCCTTCCATTTCACAGTGATTTTATTTACCCAAATTCACTTTCCTT
The DNA here is from genome assembly GCF_023055355.1 of Agelaius tricolor. NCBI lineage: Eukaryota > Metazoa > Chordata > Aves > Passeriformes > Icteridae > Agelaius > Agelaius tricolor. Next base: position 1,051,421 of record NW_027269334.1, read on the forward strand.
CACACCCCATCCTGCTGCAGACCCTCCTTCACTGTCCCCTGGCTCCCCCTTTCTGTTTCCATCAGATTGGCTTGCACTCTCAGCATCCCTTCCTTCCTCCTTTTCAGAGTTACACTTGGTATGCCCTGTAGCCCCTTTGCCATGACCTTTAAGCTTTCCCACACCAATATCTGGTATCCAACAGGTGCCCCCCCTGCCATCTCCGGGCATGTCAAACATCAGGCTGTGCAAACCATCCCTGTGAGGGCTTTGAATCTCCAAGCAGGAAACCCAAGGCAGTGCTGTATGAACTGAATTCTCTCCAAGGGCATGTGTGGTACCTCGGGGTCTGGGCTCTGTTTTGCTCCTATAAAGACTGGAGACTCCAGCCTGGAGTAGAGGGCAATCCTGCCCTCAGACAAGCACCTTCAAGCTTTGCAATCAACCCACAAGGAGGGCAGTCCTGCATTTTTCTTGCAGTGTCTGCTTGGCGCCAACAGAATCTCCTCAATTTGCAGTGAGGAGTCCAGGTGTGGGATCCATCTGAGACATGGCCAGAACATTGGAACATGCTCTGTGCTGCTGCACAAAGTGGCTTTAACTTTCACTGTCTTTTAAGGGAAAAGCTATAAAAGAGTAACTCTCTTTGCTAAAAGGTTTCTGTTCTTTTCTGTCATCTGTGTTACTAGCACCTCACTTCCCTTTCTTCCTCCCAAACAATTTACAAACCCTTTGGCAATGGCAGAGCTGTATTGGAATAGCTTCACACTGACAGAGAGTAGGTTTACATTGGATGTGAGGAAGAAATTTTTCCCTGTGAGGATGGTGAGGCCCTGGCACAAGTTGCCTAGAGAAGCTGTGGCTGCCCAGTTTGGATGGGGCTCTGAGAAAGCTGGGATAGTGGAAGGGATCCCTGCTGTGGTGAGGGGTTGAAGCTGGCTGATCTTTAAGGTCCCTTCCAACCCAAACCATTCCATGACTCTATGAAGGGGTCAGGGAAGCAGCATCCAGCTTTGCAAATGAGGTCATTACTGGCAAAGCTGGAAATACAACCCAGTCCCTGATAGGATTGGGTTGATTCCCAGTTGGTTTGTTTCTCAGGAGACACCCAGTCTGGGTTTGGTCACTCTGTCTGCAAATACAGCTTTAGCTCTTAAGCCCTGATCTTCTTCCCAGCACAGATATGAAATCCAGCAGATAAAAACTGGGATCCTCTCCCTGCACCTTCCCCAATAAAGGAAGAATTTCTATTCCCTGAAGAAGGTTTGTGCAGAAGGTGGTTGGTCTGTGTGTGCTGCTTGCTGTTCAGTTAACCAGCATGCTAGGCTGCAGTTAGCCCTAGTTTGTGCTGTTTGTTAAGGAATTTTCAGCAAAATTTCTGCTATAAAATATCACCATGGCAAAAAGAAACCTTTAATGGCAATGTTTTCATTCAGTGAAAACTCTGGAGATGCAGAATCCTGGGTCCAGGAGGAAAACCCTGATAAAAAGCAGTGTGAAAGAGTCTATTTTCCTTGTGTATAACAAGTGGATTTACCTCTCAACACCTTGATTAGGCAGGGAACTTCATCCTGAGTCTCCTGTCCCTCCTTTACTCCAGCAAAGCCACATCCAAAGGGATCTTTCTAGCCCAGGGCAGGTGTTTCACAGTTTTCCCTGCTGGAGTGTATCTAACCTGCATAAATACTTAAACAGTTGCTGAGAGAGGAGAGCATTTTGCAAGAGATTGATTTGATAGTGCTGTTGTTCAGGCATTCACACAGGATGTGGGAAACTGAGGTTCAGGTCCCTGCCTCAATGAATATTGAATTATTTATGAAAAGAGGAGCAGCTGCAGTAGGGAGGAGTGAGACACAGTAATGCCTCTGGAGTCGGGACATTTATAGGGCATGTTGGAGAGGGCAGAGCAAGATCTCATCTCCCAACTATCCCACATTCCTGTTGACTGTCCCAGCTATGGCTGGCTCACTTGTTCTGTTACCTCAGAGGAAACCTTCAGAGCTTGCCCCTGTCACACTGCAAAAGTTGTAAAACCACTGTGTAGTACAAATTACTCCAGTTCTGGCATTTTTCAGCTTTTCAGACCTCTGTTTTTCAGTGTAAATGTTCTTTTACACTGTGCAAATATTTAAAATGCAAATTAAAAGATTTCTGTCTTCCCTGTGACTTCTCAAGGAAGCAGTCTGAGTGGTTTGATGTATTTTCAGCCTGGATTCCAGGGCCTACTGATCTGGGCTTCTGAGTACTCCTGTGGCTGAGGAGAAAATAATTTAAAAAATAAAATTAATGGGGTTTATATTTGGTTTGGACAGTCATAAGGCTTGAAGACAGGCTTACAGGAGCAATTTCCAGAGACTAACACTCCCAAGCTGTGTCTTATCGGGAAAGGAGGTTGTAAAAATAAAACACCCACTCTAAAGAAACATGAATATTATGTTCTCAGGCCTCACCATAGAGGTGTTGGCTTATCAACTACAGGCACTCCTCAAGGAGTCCAGGAGCTTGGTCTCACTGTTCCACAAGTCCACATGCAGAGGAAGGAGCGGATGTTATGTGGCAGGTGGAGTGAACTTTTGAGTTTCATGGTGTCTCTGGACTTTCTCCCCAATCCTTTACTCTCCTTCAGTTTTTCACCCTCTTTTTATGCTTGCTGTTTGCTCCAGGTCAGAAAATTTATGATGTGAAGTCTCAAAGCTTCATCCTTACTTATGTTCACACAGTCATCCCAGGTAGTTTTTGCTTGGCCACTGTAGTCCTCAGTGTGACTTCAAGCCTGTCAGACCTCACTTTTCTTTTCATCCCCACAAAGACAGGTGTCCCTGGCTGCTGGCTTCTGTAAACACTGGTTCTCTTCAAGGTTTCCACCAGCTAAATGCCTTCAAAACCATAAAATGATTCTTAGAGCAAATGGGTTGTGCATATTCATATCACTGCTTCCTCATCTGTCAGCTAGCTGAAATAATCTTTAAATTAGCAAGGAGTATAAAGCTGAAGGTGTTGCTATCCATCAGGCAGGGATGGATCTCTTGGTAGACAGGTATAGCTCTGCTTCAAGGCAGTGAAAGGACATGAGTGACCTGAGCACCCAAACTTCCTGGTTAGTGACTGCGGCAGCTCTTTGCTCAAAGGAGCTAAAGAACGGCCCAGATCTGATAGACTGCTCCTAAAGAGGAGATGACTGCCTGCAGACTGGAGTTAGAACTAGTTAGGAAAGGTCAGTTCCATGCAAGTTCTTTCCTAGCACAGGCAGTAACCTTCCAGCTCCCAGGGATGCTCCCAGACACATGCAGGTTTAACGTAACAGACACAGCCTTGTTATGAAACCCAGCAGGACGAAGAACCTTGCTTTATCTTACTGAATTCAGAAAACCTCCAGCTTGTGGGGAAAGATAAGATATGTCCTATTTTGCTGTTTTGTGACAGGCTATTTAGCAATAAACATGTAGCAGAGGAGGTAAAATTTGTTGCACAATCCATCACCTTGACCTTTGCAGGAAATAAAGCTCTGCTTCAGAGCTCATCAACAACAACTCGTGGTGTGATTTACTGCTGGGGCTCCCTAATTTTATGCTAATGCAACTCTATTGATTTCTTCAGAATTGCAATGGTATTACATGGGAGGAACACAAAAATAAACTGAGCACTCGGTGTGATGAGGGGACTGTGTGACAGAGAGCTTGCCTGTGTTTTATAATTTTATCATCTGCCCTAATGAAAACCACTTCTTCTCCATGCACTCCTCAATGCCATCAGTCCAAGCACAGTGTTAGTTAAAAAAAGTTATAAATTACCCCTCTTACTGCTGCCTGGATCTAAAGCTATTTGTGAATTACTGCCAGTAGGTATTTAAAGAGAAAAAAGAAAAAGAATAAATTAAAATCAATTCAGCAAATGCCCCTAAGTTGTACAAACAAAGGAAGATTTGTAAATGACCTGTGCTCAGCATATCTGCCACCAACAGGGATGACAATGTCTGGCAGTATTTTTCCAGTTGATTTGTAACCACCCTGGAGAGCAGTGAAAATTGGCTGAAATTCTTGAGCTGCCACTTATTTTTCTATTTGTTTGTTAAGTTTTTTTTGTCTCTGCAATGAGCACAAATGTTCTCCTTTGGGCTGATTCTCTGACTTTTGGTTCATGCTGCAAAAGGAAAAACACAAATCCCTTCACAGCTGCTATTCTGGCTTATCAAAGACTTGCTTAAAACACATTACAGTCAAAGAAAGGCTGCTGTGCAGCAGACACGGGACAACAGGGTGCAAAGATGATGTAAAAACAACTCCTATGCAAAGCAAAGTTTGGAAAGCAGAGTTTAGGGTGAAGCAGAAAAAGACATACACATTAATTTGACCATATGATTGGGAATAAGGAGCACAAAGATTCTTCTTACTAGGGAAAATATATCAATGGGACCTCCTCAGGTGGAAGAGCACATTCATTACATTTCTGGCAGTGGATTCTCAGTAGGATAGAGATAGGGTGTCTTATTTTTTGAGAGAACAAGCTTTGTAGCTCACACTTTGTTCAGAAGCTTGCTTTGGTCTCAGTGTCTGGCTTCTAACACCTGCATGGATTCATTTCCACCACAAGCTCCTGTGTACACCTTCTTTCAGGAAGATGCCTGTCAAAACAAAGCCATGAATTCAACCACTGGCACTTCCCTCTCTCCGTGGTCTTACCCCTAATGCAAACTATAAATTTTGCATTAGGAGTAAGAAAAAAAGAAATCAAAGCTGTGCTTTTTTTATAGGAAGTTTCTGGATTTTGGCAAAATATGGAATAGGGAATATGGCTAGGGCAAAATGATTATCCAAAGAGCAGAAGAGGAGCTAGTTTAATGCTATGGGGATAAAATAATAGTACAACTAAATTTCTAGGAAATAAGAGGAAAACAGTAAAACCATTTCCATGCAAGCTCAGAAGACCAAACATGAAAATTATCTAGAGTTACTGAATTTCACTGACCAAGGCCAAAATCTGACATTCCAACAGGAGGATATTCATTCAGGGTGGTAAGGGATGGACCCACAGTTCCAGAAGCTGTTTGGATTCAGCTGACAGCAGCTCTGAGTTAGAGGTTAGTTGGTGGTCATAGAATGGATCAAAAACTGACATTCATTCATTCATTCATTCATTCATTCATTCATTCATTCATTCTTGGGTCCACAAAAGAATATTTTTCTTACCCTGCATCCATCAGGTCAGTCTCAAACAGCTGGCAAAGACTGGTGAGGTACAGGCATGGCTACCTAAAATCAGGGAAAAATTCAGGGAACAAGGGAGAAGAGCTTTACTTAGGTTCCCATCCTAGCTCCCAGTTAGTCTTAGAACCTTCTGCAAAGGACCTTGACGCTTGCCTTTCACCCAAGGTACTGCCTGTGGAATATTTAGTTCCACAGTTGGGTTGGTCCTCTAGTACACACACACACACACACACACACACACACACACACACACACACTCTCTTGGCGCACTTCCAAAGGTTTTCTGGTCTGCTAGAGCATGAAGGGGAAGTAAATAGCACACACAAACTGCCTTTCCATTGCAAGCAGAGAAGATCAGACTCTCAGACCACAACAGCAGAGTGTGGCCAGTCCCCTGCAATCAAACATCCCCTCGGTCAAGCTGGGCCCATTGCTTGCCGCTCTCCAGCATTATCAGGGAATATTATCACTCATATCAGCCCCCAAATCCTTCAAATTCCACTGCAAGGTGTGGCAGACAGTAAGATGGCACCCACCCAAGTAAAATGAACCCCAAATCTCTGCTGCTGGGGGCTGTGACAGGAGTAGGGGTGTGGGACTGCCCTTTTTCTCTGGCTGGGAGGGAAGGAGTGATGAGCACAGGGGAGCAGCTGCAGGAATCCCAAGCTGTGTTTCCCATTTCTTATTCTGCTTGGGAAAGTGGGATATGGTCAGGAGTGAGTCTGAGGGGTGGGGGAGCAGATGGATTAGGGACAGGAGGCCTTTGGTGTAGGTGTGGGAAGCCCAGGCACCATGCAGCCATGAATCCAGGGCTGACAGCAGGCACGGCAGGACTGTCACGTTCCCACTCTGCCTGGAATTACCTCACTACCAGCATCTCTTCCACAAAAGCTCTTTCACACCTTCTACAAATGTGTAAAAGTAAACAAACTCCCACTACGGGTAAAAAAACTTTGCCAGTGTAAGAAACCTCAAGCAGGTTTTTTTTTAAGCTGAGGAAAAGTCCACAAAGATTGTGCTGGCTTGTTAAGCTGTATGTGCATGAGGATTTTGTGATCTGCTCTCACTTTTCACAGGACTTATCCTGGCTTCCTATAGGTTTGCACAATATATAGGTATATTGCAAAATAGCTTTACTCCCTTCAAAGAGAAACGTTTTTTCTTCACCAGTGTTTGCTAAACAGTGGGTTGAGCTCATCCTTTGTGTCCCTGCAAAACTGAATGGAGAATTACATGGGATCACGTTTGGGTATCTGTGAGATTTGGTGGGTACAGAGGCATATCCATAGGGTGAACCAAATTCCATTGTTTCTTTGATATATTTTTGATTCATCTCCAACCACCAAGAGTAAGGCAATTAAACATGTGAACTCAATTGGGATTTTAATCCAAGTTTTCCACTGAAAATTTCCATGGCTTAAAATAATGTATTTCTTCAAACAGTACCATGCAATAAAGTACAATACTTGTCCCCACCACTAAGAAAAACCAAAATTTACAAAACCCTGTGTGTTTTCAACAACTCAAATGCTGGGAGCCCTTGGATCCAATGCAAGCAGGATGCACTTTGGCTTGCCTCCTGTTCTTCAGGGCATTTCTGTCTAGTGTAAGTGCTCAGTGGGAATAACATGAAATGACCTGAGAGAAAGCTCAGTGCATCAAGGTCTACATATATTCCAAAAAAGTGGTAGAGAAACTGTTGCCATAAAAAAGTTCATCTGCCTTTCAGCTGGAGAAGAAAACAAGGGATAAAAATTTTCTCAAAACTCCAAGAAGATCCTTTTCTACATAGACAGCTCAGGCTGATGCTGAGCAAGGCTAAAGGGTTTGGTGAAGGCATGCACAGGAACACCACCTGCACCACATGATTGTTGTGTCACTGCTACTCTGCACTTCAGAAAATCATAAAATCACAAAAAGGTTTGGACTGGAAGGGATCTTAAAGATCATTCAGTTCCATGCCCGTGCCATGGGCAGGGACACCTTCCACTACTCCAGGTTGCTCAGAGCCCCATCCAACCTGCCCTTGAACACTTCCAGGGATGGGGCAGCCACAGCTTCTCTGGCCAACCTGTGCCAGGGCCTCACCATCCTCACAAGAAAGAATTTCTTCTGGATATCTAATCCTGCTCTCTGTCAGTGTGAAGCCATTCCCCCTTGTCCTGTCACTCCAGGCCCTTGTCCAGAGCCTCTCTCCATCTGTTTTGGAGGCTCTCTTCAGGCACTGCAAGGCCACAGTGAGGTCACCCCAAAGCCTTCTCTTCTCCAGGCTGAACAATCCCAATTCCCTCAGCCTTTCCTCCCAGCAGAGCTGCTCCATCCCTCTGATCCCCTTGGTGTCCCTGCTCTGGCCTGGCTCCAGCAGCTCCCTGTCCTTCCTGGGCTGGGCCCAGGGCTGGATGCAGCCCTGCAGGGCAGGATGAGCAGAGCAGAGAGGGGCAGAGGGGAAGAATCCCCCCCACTCAGAGTATCTGCACATTACTCCTACTGATGGTCTTTGTAGTATTAAATGTGGGCTTGGGAGTCATCTACATGAGCTCTTCAGACCTGCGTGGCAGCAGAAGTCTCAGAAGAGTGAATCAGCCATTGCTTTGTGAAGGGCTGGCATGATGAGTGCTGACAAAGGCACTCCATGGAGCCAGGGCCTTGCTTTCTCCAACAGTCAAGCTAAAGGGAAGATACATAAAATCACTGCTTCTAAAAGGAGATGTAAGCTCCAGAAATAGAAAGTGTGGCCACGCTCCCAAAGACTTTGCCAGTCTTCTCAGGGAGCAGTCCTGACATAAACCCGCTCACCAGTACAAAGAATAAGAACTGCTTCTTTGGAGTGGGAAAGACACATTCATTTGTCAGAGAGGAGCAGAAAGGGTAGAAACTGTTTAAGAAAATACCTTTTTGCATTTCAGGATACTGGGGAACACTGGAGCTGTCACAGTGTTTCGTGTCTTGAAATGTGGGTCTAAGGGAAAGAAAGGAAAGTTTGTTTCATCTAGATGTGGAATGCAGAAAAATTACTTGTCCCCTCTGCCTTCCTATGTGACACAGATGGCAGGCAGTGGGAAGAGTTTTGCTGAGGGAACTCTCAGGTGCCACCATTTTTGCCTCAGAGTAGATGTGTGCAGGTGTTTTAGAACTGTCCCTGTCTGAGGGGGATAAACAACTGAGCTGTTTCAACTGGTTTAAGAGTGGGCAAATTTCATAACTTCCAGCTTGCAAAGATATGAGACCAAACTGAGGAAGTTCCAGTTCCGCTAACAGAGGAGGCACCATGCATTCACGCTTTACAGTTCCCTCTGTCACTGCTGACTTGGAAAAAACAGTAGCTAGGCAAAGTGTGGCTTCACCTGGAGACACTGCTTCATGGTCCTTTCCATCCTGTAGATTAAATTTCCTTGTGAAGACATCAGAGGATTGCATGGGCCTTTGCTAGGAAAACTGCAGCATTAGCATGTGACCTGAGGAAGGTATCATCACTGAAACAATTATAATGGTCATTTTTGTATCCTCAGGGAGGGACAAAGCATGTTTAATATGGCACCTGGCTGCACCCTAGCAGCCAGGAGGGACATCCCTGTCCAGGGGGCACTAGGCCCAGCATAGCCAGCCAGGCCCAGGGTGGGAATTGTCCCACTCTGCTCTGGGCTGCAGCAGCTTTGGGTGCCACAATAGTAGGAAGATCTAAAGCTATTAGAGAGCTGGGTCAGGGGAGGGTTAGGCTGGATTTCAGGAAGAGATTCTTCCCCCAGAGTGTGGCTGGACACTGAACAGGCCCCCCCAGGCAGCACTCACAGCACAAAGCCAGACAGAGCTCAAGAAGTGTTTGGACAACACTCTCGGGCACATGGTAATTCCTGGGCTGTCCTGTGCAGGGCCAGGAGTTGGACTGGATGATCCTTGTGGCTCCTTTTCAGTTCAGGACATTCTATGATTGTATGAAACTTCTCCCAGTGAATCTTCAGCAAGTTACAACATAGAATCAGTTCTCCATTTCCATTTATAGCCTAATTCCCTTGATCTTTCTAGCACTAAGTGGTTACCACTGTGTCATGCAGGCCCAGATTACAGCAGTTCTTCCAGGCAGGACTCTTCCTTGTCAGAACAGCAAGAAGACTTTGGTTTCTCCAAAGGCTACAATGAGTTAAGCAGGTGCAGCATTCCTATTTCCACACAAAGATGGGAAGATGGAGCCAATTCCATGCAGATGGTGAGCTGTTTAAACAAGAAATTCCTGTTCTGCATCAGCCTGCTGATGTGCCTCCTGCCAGAGGGCATCTGCAGCCTGAGCACTGCCAGTTTCCAGCCCCGAAGCTTCCCCCCTCCCACCAGCACTGCTTGTACAACAGGGAGAAGGCACTGCATCCCACCATCCCTCCTCTGCTCCTTCAGGCCCAGGGAAGAAGGAAATCCACACATTTATCACTCAGAAAGGCACTTTGGTGACAGTGGAAAATATTACACACAGCCATAAAAATAGTCATGTCTCCTACCCAACAGCATTATTTCAATGTGATGGATGGCTTAAACCAAATAAAGCTACTTTCAGAGGCAAACCTCGACCTTTAGGGCTCTTTATTAGATAGCTTCATCCACCAGGGGTCTCAAGCAGCTCTTTAAATATGCAGAATCTTAATGAAGTCAGCAATGCTCCTGATGTGTTTCAAGCACTCTTTGCTGGATCCATGCCCATAAAACCTCTCTGCTGCCCTTAACCGTGGAGGTATTTAATGGTGCAGGTGCCACACAGTGGAAGTGGTCACCATTCCGGTCACCCAGAGGGAGATGAGGGCATGTTTTAGGCCAGGTTCAAATAGTACTGGTTTTTCATCAGTTTCAGTAGGGCTACTTCCACTCCAAATATTAAGACCAGCATCACAGAGTTGTGCCTCCTCCTAAAAGCTTAGTTATTGTTGGTGTATTATTTACATATTTAGCCAAGAGAAATTCACAGTGCAGAGTCTATTTTAGCCCTAGTCTTGGAAAGGATCTGCTATAGCTCGCATTATTATACATGTGAAATTCCAGGTGCACATCTGACCAAGTACCAACAAGTATTTTCAATCTTCATGGAATGCCTACTAGTGATGTTCCAAAACATCTTCCTCAGACTGCCTGTGTACCTCATTCTTCCTTCTATTAATTCTTCCATCTCTAACCAGTGAAAACATGGACACCATTATATTTACCCAACCTCATTTGCCATCTCAGCTGGGGAGAGGCTGAGCTCAAGATGCGAATCAGGCCTGTGGCAGTGCCTATATTGCAGGCTGGCAATATAGTTTGGGTTGGATCTGCAGACGCAGGAAATCCAGGCAATGCTGGCTCCTGCAACCCAGTGACACAGCTGACTGCCAGCCAACACTGCTTCAGACAATCAGGAGATCTCTCTTGGCTCTGTTGGCCATCATTGGGATCTCCATGCTTCAAAGCAGTTGCTTAATCTTGGACATCTGATGCCATCTGAGGCTGACAAGGATGTCCCTGCTCTGACTTTCAGTCCCTGCTGCAGAAGAGTGCCACACTCCATGCTGTAATTCCCCAAGCACCTCTGGGATACCCTAGGAAGCTCACTGCTTATTTACTTTGGACCTTGTTGCTCTAGAAGAGTTGGTTGTGTCAAGGACCAGAGGTTTTTGCTCTATCCTCTCAAGAGAGAGGGGCCTAGTGAGACACATTTACCACTGACATTGACACAAGTAAGAGTTGTGTTTGCTTTGAAACCAAAAATCCTGTACCAAGAGCCCCATTGCTTATGAGAGTTATTAGTCAAGCTACAATTTTAAACCTCGTGAATTAAATACGCTACTATAAAAATAAAGCCTAGTGGTCAGACAGTTGCAAGAAGCAGAATATTCAAAGTCAGTTATTCAAAACAACCAAAGGAAGTCCATTTTAAAGGTACTGATGAAACTACTTCTCTCAGGCCACTAAGCATCTGAGACATTCAGATATCCAGAAACAGAATAGACTGCAATTTATTTACCTGATCTATGCAGGCTAACGTAACGGGTTTTAAGTAATATTTTATTGATAGACACCTATTTGTGAGCACTATATAATCCCCTGAGATTGTGACATATTTCTTCAGACACAAGGGGTCAGACAGTTAAGACAATCGGAGAGCAGAGAGGATGCAAACACAATGATTTTTTCATGTGATTTTTGCAAAGCAATATAGAAAACACCAAAATAACAAGATCATCACTTTTGTACAACAATGCAGTCACTATTCCTGGGTGTAGGACTGACCTTTGCAAAGAATTTTTGATTTGCTGTAGCTCTATTTCTCCAGTGGAAAATGGCCATTCTGCTGCCACAAACAAGAAGAGCTGTGTGATTTCAGCTGCTGATGTGTTGTCTCTGATTCTGTTCTCAGCTGGTGAGGGTTGTTGGCACAGCAGACTTGTGTGGGTCAGGCAGGCATTCTGTTTTCCACATAGTGCTGGAATGCTGCTGTACAGAGGTGGCTGCGTGGGATGGCAATCGTGGTGTTGTTGACTCTGATCCGTCCACAATGGCATCATTTGTACACAGCTGTGAAGAGAGCCCTTGTCAGGCTCATTACCATCTGGGCAGTCATTCCCAGAGCAGAGCCAGCCTGGCTGAATGGACAGACTGCGGGAGGAGATGTTGGGGAGCAATGCTATGGAAAGAGACCTGGGGGTGCTGGTCGATGGCCAGTTGGACATGGGCCAGCAGTGACCTGGAGCCAGAAAGGACATCCCAGCCAGCCAGGCCAAGGAGGGGATTGTTCCACTCTGCTCTGGGCTGGGGCAGCCTCACCTTGAGTGCCAGGGCAGGTTTGGATGCCACAACGTAAGAAAGATCTAAAGCTGATAGAGAGTGTCCAAAGGAGGACCACCAGGATGGGGAAGGACTTGGACGGGAAGCCACATGAGAAGCAGCTGAGGGCACTTGGTCTGTTCAGCTGGAGAAGAGCAGACTGAGGTCAGAGCTCACACTGCAGCTTCCTAACGAGGGGAAGAGGAGGGGCAAGCCCTGATCTCTCCTCTGTGTGACAAGGGGCAGGAGCCAAAGGAATGGCTGGAGCTCTGTCAAGGGAGGGTCAGGGTGGATATCAGGAAAAGGTTCTTCCCTCCGAAGGTGCTGGGGCACTGAACAGGCTCCCCAGGGAATGTCACAGCCTCAAGACTGCCAGAGCTCCAGGAGTGTTTCGACAACGCTCTCAGGCACAGGGTGGGATTCTTGGGGTGGCCTGCGCAGGGGCAGGAGTTGGGCTGGATGATCCTTGTGGGTCCTTTCCAACTCAGGATATCCTGTGATTCTGTGGCTATGTCAACTGCAGGGAATAAGCTGATTTTATGACAACAAAGCACAAATGGATGGGTTACAAATTACAGGACAAGGGGGCTGATCATATATCCCAAAATGCTAATGATGATATGCAAGGAGATAGCCAGCCATCTCACAACCTGGTCAAGGTGAAGACAGGTAGGAAGGTGGGTACCTTCTTATTTGAAACTAAAAGCCAGGCAAAACTGATCTCTGCTGGGGTTTGATTACCAGCACAAATCTCAGGTTGAGTTCATCAAAGTTCTAGGATGGGATCTGAGTGCTGAGTGAAATGAGTGCTCAGATTTCCAGCAGATGCAAGTCATGTTTAGACTCAAGCTCAGCTCTCTGGGTGGGGATCTACAGTTGCAGAAAGGAAGGTGATGAACCCAAGTGGTTTTAGCTGGAAACAACTCCAAACTAAGATCTGGAAAAGTTCTGCTTTCTATTATCTGGTCATATGAAGAATAAAATTGTGTTAAAGCAAAATTTTTCCTCTGCCTCTCCTGAGATTTTGGATACTTGTTCAAGCTGGAAACTGGAGGGTAATTCTGATTTGGTTTGTTTTGTGGGCATTATAATGTTGGCATTTTTGGCTTGTTTCTGCTTTCCAAATTGGGAAATTACATCAACATTTGCATTTTTATTCTTGTTTTAACCCATTCTCAGGCTCACCTTCAAGACAAGGACTTGAAACTCCATGTGTATTTCAAACTTTTTTTCTTCACCAGAGTTGATTTCAGTTTTTATTTTCTCTGATTGAAAGAGAACAAATAGAACAGGTATCATTTTACCAAACTCTTCTGAACCACATGTACTTAGGCAGAAAGGACCATGTAGGTCTGGTTCTATCAGGATTAAAGCCTCCAGGAGGACAAACATAGGACGCAGTGTGCCAGGGGTGCTCAGAGGAGACCTCAGTTTCCTCTTCTCCAGCTGAACAGACCAAGTGCCATCAGCTGCTTCTCAGTGCTCATTACCCTGTTTATAGGTGTGTGAGGTCTGATGTTGATATCTGTGTCTCTAGGAACTGAAATCATAAATTGAGTCAAGAAAGATCAGCATGAATCCCACCTCTTCCCTGTATCCTGCTGCATGACATGGTATTATCAACATTACAGGGATGTTTATCTGTGTCCAGGTACTGCTGCTCCCTTTTCCTCTTTCACCTGGGGTCAATCTCTACAGCCAAACTCACCAGGACTTTAAGGGCTTTAAAATATCCCTATAAACTCTGCAGGACTGCACTGTGTGTGAACAATACAGAATGTTTCTGCTCTGGACCTCATCTGGACCTCCACCAACAAGCCAGTGTTCAGGCTGCTCTTGCTCTGCTTCTCATGTCCCGTAGTTTCAAAACACTTTCCTGTTCTCCCAGAGCTCCCAGGCACCTTCCTGCTCCCTTCCTGTCTGTTTGGTGGGCCTGCTGCTGTGCCAGCACTGTGTTCTCTGTGTCTGCAACCCTATTTCTGTACACACTGGACCAAGAAGGTCCTCTAGTGCCATACCTGAATGGACAGAGCCTCCCATCTGCCCCACTACCACCCACTCTGCAGATTTGGGCTGGTTCTTCCCACCAGCAGAAGGCAAACTGTGGCATAAGAGAACACCTGAATCACAAGATCATTCAAATTGGAAAAGACCTCTGAGATCATGAAGTCCAACCTGTGACCAAACACCAGACCATGACACCCAGTGCCATGTCCAGTCTTTCCTTAAACACTTCTGAGGATGGGGACTCTATCATCACCCTGGACAGCCCCTTCCAATATTTAATCACCCTTTCAGTAAAGAAATTCTTCCTAATGTCCAATCTGAACCTCCCCTGGTGCAGCTTGAGGCTGTTTCCTCTATTCTTGTCCCTTGTTTCCTGGGAGCACCTGGCTGTTCCCTCCTGTCAGGAAGTTGTGCAGAGCCAGAAGGTTCCCCCCCGAGCCTCCTTTTTTCCAGGCTGAGACCCTTTTCCAGCTTCCTCATCTGCTCTTCATAGGACTTGTGCTCCAACTTGTGCTCCCTTCCCCAACTCCCCATTCCCTCTTCTGGACATGCTTCAGCCCCTCAATGCCCATCTTGCAGTGACAGGTGCAGAACTGGACACAGGATTTGAGATGTGGCCTCACCAGTGTCCAGTACTCAGTTACAATCACTGGTCTGATCCTGCTTGCCACACCATTGTTCATCCCAGCTGGGTGCCATTGGCCTTCTTGCCCACACGTTGCTTCTCATTCAGCCACTGTCACCAGCTCCTCCAGGCCCTTTCCCTTTTCAGCCATTCTGCCCCAGACTGGAGCACTGCAGGAAGCTGTTGGGGCCAAAGTGTAGGACCCAGAACTTGGCCTGGTTGAACCTCAAGTTCTCCCCAATGACCACAGCAGTCTAATTGTCTCCCATCTTTGCCTCCTGGAAACAGTTGATAAGAAATATCCCTTGCTAAGGTAACATCTCTGGCCATCCAAGGAACTCTGTCTGAGTGTCCATCATCTGTGAGGACAGACAGCACTGCTCTGGAAGGCACTGCAAAAGGCTGTCCTCTGGGAACAGAGTGCCCTCACTGAGACCATCTCCAGCCAGTCAGTTTTGTGTTATCCTCAGTTGGTATCCCTTTGCCATGTAAGCTAGGGTCTTTTCCTCCCCGCCCCCAAATCCAGAGCTGTTTTAGGTTACAGTGTAAGATGTAACCAAAGTACGTATTCTGCCACCATCTTCAGAAGCTGTTAAAGCAGGTGGGGCAGTGTTCCTTATCTCCTTCATGATTCATCCCTGATAACTCCAGGGGCTGTCTTCTGTTAATGGGCCATCAAGTCTCACTGCATGACAGATAAAATTACATCATCCCATTGTGAGATGCTCTGCCCAGGGGGAGGAGCCAAGCATTCCTACCTGGATAGAATCATCTGAGACTTGGAATGCCACGGGCAGCCTTATCCACTGCATTCCCAGAGGACAAGAGCTACATAACCACCACCAGACCTTCAGAGGAAGACCTGACCCTTCTACAGGATCACTGCTTCAACAGAACCACATCTATCACTTCAAGATAGATGACTGCAGACACCATTTAATGGGACTGCTACCACCACCCTGACCAACAGGCTGTCTGTTCTGACTTGGGATCTCCCATTGGTTTGTTTTCAAACTAGCACAAGGGTTGGCTATAATTCATGCAATGCTGCTCCAATTTCTTTCCCTAATTCCTGTTTTCCCCAGGGGTTGCTTCCTGTAAATAGGCTTCCTTCAGGAATAATAGCACAATGTGTACATTTCCCACCTTCTTTATGAGCCCCTCCTGCCCTTCCATATTTTTATGCTGTTCTGATATTTCTGTACTTACCTAGGTAATATCTTTTCAGAACCCATCCCCCTTCAACTCTAAATTGCTTCTCCTTTCCTTGTGCCTCTCCTTTTGCTCTTAATTTTTGTATTTTCTAATTAATCTCCCTGCAATGCTGAGATGCTAATAAAATCAGAGGGAGAAAGGATTTTTATGGGACCCAGAGCTTGCTTGAAAACTAATAACCTTGCTAAAGTAGATTTAAGAGATGCTAGGTGCAGCCTTGCTCTGAGTGCAAACCTTGACTCAGCACATATGCAAACAGGCTCCAAAAATAGCTTGCACTTTCCCAATTCACATGTGATGCATGTGCCATAATTCTGCACTGTGCTTTCCAAATATAGCACTCATACACTATTGGCTGGTCTAAATCCGTGGACATTTAGCTTTTTCAACCCAGGCATCAAAGCACGCGGCTGCACAGCTTTTTCATGGAGGGATTTTTCTCCTGGGCACCTCCCCCTCTATTCACAAAAATAAAGAGATTTATCCCCTCCCCTGTGGCTTAAGATCCCCGTGGCAACTGCAGAAACCCCTCGTGAGGAGAAGTGACATTAGGTGTTGTCTCAGAGGTATTTTTAGCTTCTTGCCATGCTCCCTAGCAGCTGGAAGCAAAGAGGTAACCAGTAACATTGAAGCCAGCCAATTCCCCTGGAACAGCAGCAAGGGCTCTGCAGAGCAGCAACCCAGAAACCACAGCCTGACAAGCAGGGCTTGTCTGCACGCAGATCTGCGCAAGGGGCTCAGTTAAAGACTGAATGAAGGCCTGCTCTCCTGTATTTCAGGGATGGAGACGGAATGAAGGGCTTCTCTCCTGTATTTCAGGGGAGCAGATGAGTTTCTGGGACAGGACTGAAAAGGCAGAGCACTGATGTAATCACTGGGATCAAGGCCAGGGTGGGTGGGGCTTTGAGCAATCTGGGCTAGTGGGAGGTGTCTCTGTCCATGGAGGGGGGTGGAATGAGATGAACTTCAAAGCCTTTCCAACCCAGACCATTCATGATTCTGTGATGACCATTTCTTTGGAATAAAGCAGCTAGGGAGTTGGGGAGCACAACTCCAGGGCACTACAGGTCCAGGGATGCCTCTGGTTTCCACCCACACTTCAGATCATGGCTACACACCCACTGTCGTACAGGCACAGGCATAGGACAGAGCAAGAGTCTACACCCCATGAAGGGACACTGCGAATTGCTTTGAGGATTTCTGTTGCTAAAGCAAATATGGCACAGACACAGAGCAAAAGCACATAAAGTGTCCATTCAAATGCAGCCCAAAATGTACAAGAATAACTCTGTTCCACCAGCCTTATGTCAGAGCAGGTACTATTCTTCCTGCAGCTTTGGTGAGCAGCTCCCACATCTGCTGTCAATAGTGCAGCAGAAATGTGAGGAACATCCATGCCTTCTTTCCAGTGGTCCTGCCGGATGAGCCAACACTGCTTTAATCCCATATCAGTGATCATTAGTTGTGAAACAGCCTGAAAGGAGAAGACAGATGTAATACATGAGTCTTATCACTTAGCAGACAAGGTCTTCAAGTGCCTGTACTGGTAAGAACAGATCTGAAGCAATGGAAAGCATACCTTCTTGGGGCTGTGCTGTGCAGGGCTAAGGGCTGGCCTTGGTGAGCCTTGTGGGTTCCTTCCAGCTCAGGAGGTTCTACAATTCTGTTTTCTGTGATCTCTCATGCTGATAACACTAATATGTCCTCCAAACCTGAGGAAAGGAATATAACCTGCAGGAAATCCAGGGACTGAGAGAGAGCCTGGGCCAAACTCATTTGGGATCGATACTGCAAGTACTTACTGACAGCACACTACATCTCCTTATCTAAATAGCCTGCTACTACTACCTTGCTTATCAAGTCCTGCTTTACACTTATTGAACTCCAGCAGCTTTGCTCCTAAAATATACCAGCACACAAATATGCTGGCATGACTCAGAGGTGGTAACATCAGTGGGGATTTTTTTGCATAGCAGCAATGTTTAAAGATAAAAATTAATGCAGCTACTCTAGGGGCAGATGGAGAAGTCAAGGAATTGGCAGCTCAAATCCCATTACCTGTGGGTATCTTTGCAAGCACTCACAGCCTCTGACCAAGGGCCTTTCACATCTGCTTCAGCTCATGGTGCAGATGCTTAACCCTTAAAAACAGGCAAACCTCTTGAGGGTTTGCAGCATTCCTTCTATTCAGCCATCTTCACTGCAACACCAGCAACTAACACTTCATTATTCCTGAGGAAAATAGAAGGAATTTTTGCCAGAAAGGACTTAGGGGTGCTGGTGGGTGAAAGCTGGCCCTGTCCCAGCTGTGTGTGCTGGGACCCAGAACGCCCTTGTGCTGGGCTGAGCCCCCAGCGTGGGCAGCAGGGGAGGGGAGGGGGGAATTCTGCCCCTCTGCCCCGCTCAGGTGAGACCACACCTGCAGAGATGCCTCCAGCCCTGGCCCAGCACAGGAAGGACAGGGAGCCGCTGGAGCCAGGCCAGAGCAGGGACACCAAGGGGATCAGAGGGATGGAGCAGCTCTGCTGGGAGGAAAGGCTGAGGGAATTGGGATTGTTCAGCCTGGAGAAGAGAAGGCTTTGGGGTGACCTCATTGTGGCCTTCGAGGACCTAAAGATAGCCTGCAGGAAGATGGAGAGAGACTCTGGACAAGGGCCTGGAGTGACAGGACAAGGGGGAATGGCTTCAAAATGACAGAGAATAGGTTTAGATTAGACAGTAAGAAAAAATTCTTCCTTGTGAAGATGGAGAGGCCCTGGCACAGGTTGCCCAGAAAATCTGTGGCTGCCCCATCCCTGGAAGTGTCCAAAGCCAGGTTGGATGGAGCTCTGGTCTAGTGGAAGGTGTCCCTGCCCATGACAGGGAATTTAGAAATGGATGATTTTTTAGGTCCCTTCCCACCCAGCCATTCTATGATTTTATGATTCCTATCCCTCCTGTCCCAACCTTTCAACTCCCATCATATTTTCAGATTCCTACAAGCTACTCCTTGGGTACAGCAGGGCTCCAAACTGCTGATACCCAGTTTGCAGTGGAAGAACAGCAGTGACCTGGAGCTGCTGACTGGGCATAGGTCAGTGTCTGCAGGGATGTCCCCGAGACGGAGGCTCTGCTCCATTCCCCCATGAACAGAGTGGGTTCAGCTCTCGCTGGAACACCTCTGCTGCTCAGTGGTGCAGATGGAGCCCACAGCCCTGCTGAGCTGGCACAGACAGTGGGCTAGAGCAGTGCCGAGGAGTTGGTGTGTGACAGACAGGCTGGCTCCTCCACTCCTGGGTCACCACAGAGATCCTGGATGTCACCGTGCAGCTGTGGGTGGGGGGATGTGAGCATGCTCTTGACTGCCATTCTGTCCGAGGAAAGGCAGCCTCATTTATATGGAGTTCTGAATAAATTCCCTGCTAACCTCCCAGCCATCTGCCGTGGCAGTTGTACCTTCAGAGGCAGCCAACCAGCTCAGCTGCCAGCACCACGCAGCAGAACTGATGCCTTCTCAGAGCATGGGGGCTGCTGCCAACAGAACTTGAAGTCAGGCAGTTTTCCTGGGGGCTTCCAAATGGTTGCTCTTTGTCCAGTGGCATGAAATATAAGAAGAGCGTGAGGCACCTGCCATGAAATGGAAACGTAGGCAAAACCCCCCTGGTTTGGTAACAAATGTCAGTCTCAGGTTAGGTTCACAAAAGTTCAAAGGTCTCCTGGTGAACTTGAGATAGGCCTTTTGAGAACCAGAACTGGGAGCTGGGAAATTTAGAGCCATGAGCAGCCCTTTGAGATCAATATTTGAGTAAGGAGGCACCAAACAAAGGGGCAGGTTTGTCCAAGAGGTGGTGACTCAGCAGCTCCAGGTCACTGCTGTTCTTCCACTGCAAACTGGGTATCAGCAGTTCGGAGCCCTGCTGTCCCAAGGAGTGGCTTGTAGGAATCTGAAAATCTGATGGGAGTTGAAGGGTTGGGACAGGAGGGATAGGAATCATAAAATCATAGAATGGCTGGGTGGGAAGGAACCTAAAAGATCATCCATTTCCAAATCCCTTGCCAGGGGCAGGATCACCTTCCACTGTCCCAGGCTGCTCAGAGCCCCATCCAACCTGGCCTTGGACTCCTTGGCGCAGGATGCTGTGAACGGTAGCTGTTTAGAAGCGTTCAGCTGGTCAAACTCATGGCAGTGAAATCCCTTGGAGGTTTATATTTGAAATAAATTCCACCAACTTGTGAAGCTTCTGGATGTTTCCTGGGTTTAGGTAATGGATTCAGAGCAAGAGCAGCACAAACAGTCATTCCTGTGTACTGCATTATTTCCTTGACCAGCACTCAGGGTTCAAAGGTGCAAAAGTATTTACAATCTCAAGTTTTACTGAAACAAGAGAGTTTAAGTTTCTATGTCTGTGATTCTGCAGAAGGGTGGCTTACCACCTCCCACAGAGACTTTTGCTCAGCCTTCCCATGACATCCACACAAGTGGCTGATGGAGGAGGTGCTTCACATGTGTCCAAGGTCTGTAAAATCAATGTTGAAAGGCACAGCTGAGGTAGTTCAGCCCAAGGAACAAATCTATGTGGTTGAAGGGCAGGAATTGTCCTCTTGGGCAGTGTAGTCTACAGCAGGAAGTATGGAAGAGACATTGGCTTAAGCATCCATGAAAAGATTAAATACAGACATCATCCCTCACATTTGTGAGGGGATCAGAGCATGACATGGGCAAATACTACATTCAACTGATGTGTGATCATCCTCTGTGAGGGT
The DNA here is from genome assembly GCF_023055355.1 of Agelaius tricolor. NCBI lineage: Eukaryota > Metazoa > Chordata > Aves > Passeriformes > Icteridae > Agelaius > Agelaius tricolor. Next base: position 1,071,974 of record NW_027269334.1, read on the forward strand.
GGAAAGGCCCTGGCACAGGTTGTCTAGAGAAGCTGTGGCTGCCCCATCCATGGAAGTGTCCAAGGCCAGGCTGGATGGGGCTCTGAGCAACCTGGGATAGTGGATGGGCCCATGACGGGTGGGTGAGCCACATGATCCTGGATGTCCCTTCCAAGCCAGGCCATTCTGTGATTTCTATGGAGCCACCAGAGCTCACTGATAAATCTTGCTTCCCTTGCAGACAAATGTTCCCCCACATCAACTACTTTGACTGACATGAGTGGAGCAGTGCCAGCTTACACCAGCAGTACATCTGCTCCCACATCTTTACATAACTGTTCCTGAATTTTCCCCCCTTTTTTTTTTCCCTCCTCCCCACAGGTAAAAAGAAGCTGTGATTATGCTGGATTCATTTGAGAAATTCCACCAAAATTGATGACACCATGATAATTATTACCAATATTTGCTGCTGTTCATATTTTAAGCCCTTTAAACTTTTCCCCATTTTTCTTTCAGAGCTGGGCTGTTAAATTTATTGCCAATATAAAATGCAAGGGGAAAAAACTTTGTAAAAACATTAAATATGATGCAAGACTTGGGCCAAACCTGCTTTACAGTCACTCTAGATGATCTAATAATGTACAGATCAGGTTTATGCAGCAGTGAGCAATTTGACGGTCAGACCAACAGTGTTTCAGAAAAGGGGAAAGCCATGAGGCAAGCAAAAGATGCTCTGTGGAAATGAAACATTTCACAGTGGGACTCTGCTTGCAAAATTATTTTTCACCCTCAACATTAATGTTTATCTGTTCTAAAGCATCACCTATGGTAAATGCCAGGCATGTTTACTACAGGCACTGTGTTGATATCACCCTAGAGAAAATAACAATGGTCTGGCAGCCTGCAAAGTCTTTTTAAAAATAGACTGTGAAGCCCCTGAGAAAACGACAGGCTCTAAAAATAGGAGTAGAGATGAGGAAGGCCAAAAAAAAAAAAAAGAGTGAAAAAAAAAGCTTTCCTGATGCTAAAGCTCAGGGTCAGCTCCAAAATGTGAGGTTCCTTCAAGGACACATAATGAATGCATAGCAGTGCTTTGCAATGAATGAAAGCTCCCTCTCTGAGGTTTTCCTGTGCCGCACTGGTATCTCAATGAGGGGGGAAGAGGGAAAAGGGCACAATTTTAGCAAATACAAGGAGGTACAACCTAGGGTTTCCCCTCCTTCCTACCCTTGATCAGCCCTTGATAAAAACGTCTCCCAGAAGTGGTGTGGATCTCCCTTTGCTTCTCCCTCCACACACACCCCTGCCTCTGTTCTCCAATGCCAGTATTCCTTCTCATAAAAACAGATTTTGTGAGCACATCTTTGCTTCACTGGCACAGAGACAGACCTTCGGAGGCTGAGAAAATCATTGTAATAACCCAAATAATTGCAAGTAAGCATCCCAGATTCTTGGTTATTTGTGATGCATCAAGCTGGACAACCCATTTTCAACTTTCATGCCCAAGTAGCAGGATAAGGCATGAGGCTTCTGCAAGAGTTTAGACCCTCCTTTTGGCCCATGACACTGGTAATTTTTAGCATCATTCTCTCATAGAATGAGAAAATATGGAATATTTTATGAAATAAATCCAGAGCCCTCCAGTGGCCAAAAGCACACCAGTAACCTTGCTGGAGGCTAACCAGAGATGGACTCCAAGTTAGCTGCCCTACTTTAACTTGGCACCAGCCAGCAACTGGTTTGAGAAGAGCTGGACAGCTGCAGTCAATGGAATGTACTGGGACAGACACACGTGAGGACCGTGGGATCCCATGGGTTAAAATCCTAGCATCACTAGTGGAGAAGACACCAATAAAAACAGGGAGCCACTTAAAATGGCCATGGTCACCTGTTGGGAATAACTTGATTTCCCTTAAAAAGTGGCAGGGGAGGAAGAGGCTAGCCTGAGTTTTTGATAGGAGTGCGATGGAAAGGCAAGCCATGGGCACAGCCACGGGTCAGGCACTCCAGAAATGCCACTCTGCCACCTTAGAGGACAGCTGTGAATCTCCAAGGAATTCTCTTCCTGCAAGGTAGGCACCAAATTCAGGCAAAGGAAGTTGTGCCTGTACTATAGGCAGCTGCCTTAGAAACAGCTGCTCGGTGTAGGTGTTTTGTTTCCTCGGTCAGTTGCCTAAATGCACCTCTTCTTTCTCCAGTTCTGTGTTATTTATCAAGGAGTGGATTCAGTAGAAGCTGAGCCTTGTGTGTGTGTGTGTCATTCAGAGTCTCAGGATCTCCTAATCATGGATCCTGAAGGTGTGACAGCACTTTCCTTTTGGGATTATCCTATTGCTGTGACCCTCCTTGCCAGGTGCTCTCTGTTACAAAATTAAGCAGGTTTTCTTATCTAGGGTTTCCTTCCTTTAACTTTGATCACTCCAGTTTTTTGGGGTTTTTTTGGTTGTTTTTTTTTGGTTTTTGGGGGTTTTTTTTGTTTGGTTTTGGTTTTTTTGGTTTTGTTTTTTTGTTGTTGTTGTTTTTTGTTTTGTTTTGTTTGTTGTTGTTGTTGTTGTTGTTGTTGTTGTTTTTCCCCAAAACCACAAGGAAATTGAGTAACCTCTGGAATAATGGAAGTGCCATGCAGTCTCCTGATTGTTAGTGCCCTCCTCAAAGGGTGAGAACACTCAGCAGCAGATCCAGGCTGCTCTGGGTTTCTCCAGCTGAGGAATGCCATGGCAGAGTCTTCCCTCACAGGCTGCATAAACCTCAACCCCACCCCAGCTCTCTTTGCTCCTGCGACAAACTCTCCAGAGGAACAGGAAACTTTACCAAGTGGGGAGCAGATTTTCCCCACAGGGTTTCAGTCCCATTTCCCTGCCCACTCACAGATGCTGACAGTGAAGGAGTGCTCCATTCCACAGAGCTTCCCAACACCAGGATGATATTCCTAGCTGGCACAGTGGGCTGGCACTTTTTGATGCCAGGGAGAAGATTAATCTTTCAGCCTATGTTAAATATTCTCTCATGGACCTTCAAAATCAAGCTGAATACAGAGATGCCATTAAAAAAAACAACCCAGGACATAAGTATGAGCTGAATTATTCTCCAGAAACCTCAATATACTTAAAATGGGGGAAACAATAGAAAATAATGGGAAAACCTCTAGAAATGCAGTTTTGCAGAGTCATGAGCCTGGTATGGCCTTCTACAGATGAAAACCCAAGAGCCAGAAGAAGATTAGTCAGAAAATTCGTTTGTCCATTCCATTCTTTTCTTCTTTCCCACCACAGATATCTCGGTCCTCAGACATCAGTGAGCAAAAGTAAGGATTTTTTCCCCCCAGCAGCCCTATTCACAAATGGCTTTAAAATTATCATTTCTATTCTGGGAGGAATACCACAAAAGGAAAAAAAAAAAAAGTCACTCTGCCACAATCCATCGACAGAATGAAAGGGGTGCATTTGGAAGAACTCAAGGAAGCATTTGGCAGGGTTATTAAGACAAAAGGAGAAATCAAACAGGTGAAAAAGAAGAAGGAACTGTGGAAGAAATTTTGAAAGATTACAGAGGTACCGCTGGAGAAACTTCCTATGGGTAAAAAAGCACTCCAATGGCCTAGAAAAAAAAAAAATTCAGGTGTGTTATATACTGCTTTGAGATCAAGATGACAGGGAGGAGAAATGACCAGAATTTAACCAAGAGAGCAATAGTGTCTTTAAATACCTTAAAACAAACTGTCTCCATGCAAACTGGAGATACTCTGGTTTTAAACAGCAGAATTTACTGCAATCGAGAAAATAAATCAGTGTTTTACAGCTTGTTTACCAAACCATGCATGGAGCCAGTCAACCCAACTTGATGACTTGCAGGACATGAGCTCTAGAGACTTCTGGCTGCATTATTCAACACTGATATACAGCCTTCAGAACAGTAGAAACAGGTCCTCATGCCAGCAGCATACAGATGATATCCAGGTGGGCAGGAACAACATTGAGAAACAGTCAGGAAATCCTTGGTTAGCAAGGAGGGTCACATTAATTTATAATCACAGAATCATGGAATGGTTTGGGTTGGAAAGGGATCTTAAAGATCATCCAGTTCCAACCCCCTCCCATGGGCAGGGACACCTTCCACTATCCCAGGTTGCTCAGAGCCCCATCCAGCCTGGCCTTGGACACTTCCAGGGATGGGGCAGCCACAGATTTTCTGGGCAACCTGTGCCAGGGCCTCACCACACTCACAGGGAACAATTTCTTCCGGATATCCAATCTAAACCTGCTCTCTGTCAGTGTGAACCCATTCCCCCTTGTCCTGTCACTCCAGGCCCTTGTTCAGAGTTTCTCTCCATCTTTTTCGGAGGTTCCCTTCAGGCACTGGAAGGCCACATCATTGTGGTCACCCCAAAGCCTTCTCTTCTCCAGGCTGAACAATCCTAATTTCCTCAGCCTTTCCTCCCAGCAGAACTGCTCCATCCCTCCGATCCCCTTGGTGTCCCTACTCTGGCCTGGCTCCAGCAGCTCCATCACAGAGCACAGCCTTTTGGCCTGGGATCCTTTTGCTGCATTCCTGACCACCCCATGTGAGAAAAGTTATCTCCAGTATCTGAAGGGAATTGTTTGGAGACATTTTTTCCTGGTATGTATCTCATTCTCACTACTGTAGCCTTTAAAAGGAAGACACAAACTGAAAAGTCAGGCCTAGAATGTATCCTAGATGTTAGTCCTACTTGTGTTGGATGGGAATGCTGGAGAGTGACTATACATGACAGAGCTCTGCCATGGGTCTGCCAAGAGAAGTACAAATTCTTTGATTACCAACAAAGAAGTCTGTGTCACTCCAATTGCCAGATTAAGCACCTTTGTCAGTTTAACCATCCCCAAAATATGCAAATCAGACTGTAACAGGATAACCATCCCCATCACAGTCCTCTACAACTGAGACACTGCTGAGCAGGGAATGTTACTAGAGGTCAGAGAGGAATTTTTTTCCCTGCATCCCCCCCAATTGGAGGATTTGTGGTGACACTGTCAGACTCAGCAGCAGCATTGCTGGTGTGTTTGATGCAGCCAAGCTTGGCCAGGGTAAGAAAATGCTTTAAGCCCTGCTTGGCCTGAGTCAGAAAGTAGTGGTTTCTTGTTAGTTCCTTGAGAAGCTCATCACAGCATTGGGCTCTGCCCTGTCTGAAATGGTTTGATTTTTCTGGAGGAGTTAAACCACACCTGGATCCCCATGCAAGACCCCCATTGCCATTCACCTCAGCAATGAGTCCTGCAGTGAATGTTGAGTGCTCTGCTCCCTCTGACTCTACAATGTTAACTGGAATCAAGGCCACATCTCTGGCTTGCACCAGATCCCAGCTATCCAACCAGAACAAAATCTAGACATGTCCCACCAGCACCTTCTCTAAGCCTCTTTATATGTTCTTCTCTCTCCCACACCAGCTTTGCCAGCCTCTCTCACAACAGGATGTGGCTGCTTCATCAGTTCTACCTCCTGGGAACCAGCCACTTTCTGATGCAGAGAAAGCCTTAGCTTTGACATACAGGCAGCTCATCAGCTCCATTTGCTGTCACTCACTGCTTCAATTTTTGTGCACGTGATTCTATTCACTGAACTCCCACTGAAATCTAAAAGAAAAATTTTAGATGTACCTAAACATCTACTCCCTTTATTCCTCTCAAAGATATTTCCTTCTCCTAGCAATTGATTTCCAGAAAAGCAGAGATTAAGGAGCTGTTTCTTATGAGCTAGCAACAGTTTGAGTGTCCTCTAGTGGCACGAAATGGGATTTCAGTCACTAAACCTTAGATGTCTGGAAGATTTCCCACCCTTCCCATGCCAGCAACTATCCTCCCTCCCCTGAATCTGCTTTCCTGTGCTCCATAGTATCCCCCACAATCCCAAATTCAGGATAACTTCACCTGTGGTAGCCACAAGAAGAGAAAAGAAAATAAGAGCCTTTTGACACAAGATATGTTAAGACATGAAGGCTCTCTGCTCTCTTGCTCTTTAGAAGCCTCGGCCATGCTCATGTTTGAGGCTTTTAACAAGAATGTTTGTGTTCAAACAGCTGTGTGGGCATGGGACCAAAGACTTGTAACACACCCTAACAAAGGCATCTGCTGCTGCTGCCACTACCCCAAGAAAAAGAGACAGCTCCACCATGGCACCAATGTCGGAGCAGGGCTTTGGTCACAGATTTAGAGAATCACAGAATCAGCCAAGTTAGAAAAGACCTTGGAGATCATCATCTCCAACCTATGACCTAACACCACCTTATCAACTAAACCATGCCACAAGTGCCACATCCAGCCTTTTTTAAACACCTGGTCCATGGAGTCATCCCATCCTTCACTGATAAGAGGGGAAAAGACTTTGGTGAAAAGAAGCTGAAGAGCATCTGCTGCCAAATCTCTAAGCTACACACCTGTCTAAAAGATGGCATCATACCTAATAATGAAAAAGAGTTGACAGTATAACAGTACTGTCATTATTTTATTTTATTTTATTTTAATACCTACCACCGAGATTAACAGTAATTTTAAAATTCTATGATGCCATGTGATAGAATACTTCCAGTTTGAAAAAAAGAGGATTTTTTCGTTTCCTTTCAGAGAAACTTTAGGTGGCACTGCTCTGCCATGAGAAGCTTGGTGACAAATCATGGTGGACCAGCCCTTGGCCCTCTGCAGTTCTGTGCAATTCACACATGGGGAACATTCCTGCATTTCCTGCATTTCCTTGTCCACAGAGAGCTTTCAGTCATCCAAAAGCATCTGCTTTAGTGTTGGCAAAGTCAGCTCTGTAATAACCCAGGTTTCAGAGGCTGAGTGGAAAACGAGAACCTTTTTTTAGCTCTTTTTTTTGCGTCATCCTGTAACCTTTAAATTGGAACAGCACCTCTGCTATTGAATTCAACAGGAGATTCCATACAGTTTTTTTTATGAGATTCATTATCTGGGGAGTATATCTGCCATCAATTTTAAAGCCATAAAAGATTGCTGTGATCATGTATTGTACTTAGAAAAGGGAGCAGTGGAATCTCAACCTACTGGTAGAGCACCTCTGTAAGGCGTCTAGGAATTCTCCCAGTGTCAGCCTTGTACCTTCCCTGTCCTCTAAACGTGCAAGTTAGTATACACAAGTTAAAATCCACTCTTCATTGTGTTAAAACTGGCTGGATGGCCAGGCCCAGGAAGTGGTGGTGAATGGAGTCATATCCAGGTGGTGGCCAGTACATCCAGAGGTGTTCCCTGGGCTCAGTGTTGGGGCCAGTTCTCTTTAAATGACAATCTGGACAGGGGGATTGAGTGCACCCTCAGTCATTTCTCAGATGACACCCAGCTGGGTGGGAGTGTGGATCTGCTGGAGGGCAGGAAGGCTCTGCAGAGGCATCTGGACAGGCTGGATCCATGGGCCCAGGCAAGTGCTCTGAGATTCCACAAGGCCAAGGGCCCGGTCCTGCCTTGGGTCACACCAACCCCTTGCAGCTCCGGGCTGGGGCAGAGGGGCTGGAAAGCTGGAAAAGGCCCTGGGGGTGCTGGGGACAGCAGCTGGACAGGAGCCAGGTGTGCCCAGGGGTGAAGGAGGCCAATGGCACCTGGGCTGTGCCAGCCATGGTGTGACAGCAGGGCCAGGGCAGTGACTGTCCCCTGGGCTGGCACTGCTGGGGCCACACCTCAGATCCTGGGGCACTTCTGGGATCCTCAGGACAAGAAATGGACATTGAGGGGCTGGAGTGTGTCCAGAGAAGGGAACGGAGCTGGGGAAGGGTCTGGAGCAGCAGGAGGGGCTGAGGGAGCTGGGGGGGCTCAGTCTGGAGAAAAGGAGGCTCAGGGGGGCCCTTCTGGCTCTGCACAACTCTCTGACAGGAGGGGACAGCTGGGGGGGATTGGGCTCTGCTCCCAGGGAACAAGGGACAGGATGAGAGGAAATTGTCTCAAGCTGTGCCAGGGGAGGTTGAAGTTGGACATCAGGAGGAATTTCTTCATGGAAAGGGTGCTCAGGCATTGAAAGAGGCTGCCCAGGGAGGACAGGGAGTCCCCATCCCTGGAGGTCTTCAAGAAATGACTGGACATGGCACTCAGTGCTCTGGGCTGGGTGACAAAGTGGTGTTTGGTCACAGGTTGGACTCGATGATCCTAAAGGTCTTTTCCAACCTGAATGATTCTGTTATTCAATGATTCTATGATTCTAAGGTACCCTTAATAGAATAACCTTAGCAGGCAAACACCCCACACTTCCATCAGCAAAAGAAGAGAGAAAAATCTAGAGACTGTCCTAGAGGCAGAGTGTGTAGGGGCAAGTATTCACACACCTGAAACAGCACTGCAGAAGAAAAAAAAAAAAAAAAAAAGATAATCAGGCTGTATGGAACAGCCTGGAACAGCTTATTCCTGAATGGATCCCTCGCCCTCTGCTGGAGCTAGCTCATGCCAGCCCAGCCAGGGAGGAGAGAACAGAATACAGATGTGCCATGGAAGGGTCAGAGCTGGGAACAGGCAGTTAGGAGGGAGAAAGCTCAAGGGATATAATACAGTGCAAAGGCTATTAATGAGGGGAAAAGGAAGCACTGCACAATAGGTGATGAGGGGGGGAACTTGCTCGCTACAGGGTACCAGAGGGGGATGGATGGACAAAGAGATTTGGGGCTGTCTCAGCTCACTTCACAGCAAAGACCAGACCCCAAAATTTGGACACTACAGCAGAGGGGAATTTGGAATTTCAGGTTTACTAAAACATCATCAGAAATCTCTGGCATGCCTGAGAACAGTGCCAATCTTTTCTGCAAGCACAGGTGAAATCAGTGATTTGGATGAAGGGCACTGCCTGCACAGCCTCTGGGGAAGGTTCCACCTCCACCTGTGCTGCTCAACTCACTGCAGCCACTTTCCCAGGAAGTTCCATGATGTCTCCTCATGTTCCAACAACAACACTGTGCAGCAGATGTAAGGCAAGCTATCCTTGCAAACTTCTCCAGGCTTCTGGTTTCAGGGATACTCACAGGAGGGGCAGATCAGCAGATGCTGGAATGGCCATCCCCACTTCTAGGGATGCACAGGACAAAGGTTTCAGTGAGACTCAGCCCTTTACAGCACAGTGTACTTGTACCTCTGACACCTGGGGCTGCCTCCAGTCTGGAACTGCAGCTTGGTCAGGAGTGTGGGTGGATGAAAAGCCCTGGGAGCTTTCTTCCCTCCTTCTGTGATGCCCAGGTTTGGTTCCTACATGGACATATAAACAAATGGCAGGACTGTATGGGGTTTGCAGAGCAATCAGAAGTCACAAAGTGAGCAGCTGCAGGAAGCAAACAGCACCTGGTTGATTTGGAAGGAGCTACAGCTACACATCCCTATATATCAAGTTTAGGATAGGAAGTGACTTCCTGAAACACCGTATCAAAACCTACTGGAAAGGGTGAATTTTTCCAGTAATAAACAAGGAAATGATTCCTCTATGAATATGCAAATTGCTACTCAGCAAATGGCCTGGGCTATGGGGAGCTGTTAATGTGCACAAAATCGATACCGAGACAGTTTGTCTTCTCCATTCAAAGGCAAACACAGCAGCCACACTGGTTTGGATTGGTCTGGGGTATGGAATATAATTTCCCCATTTGGAAAGAGAGAGTGCTGTGCAGACCTGATGGTTTCACCAAAAACCTCAACACTTCACACAGATTTGACCAGGTCACAAAGAGAAATAGACGCAGGGTTGTCACATTTCTCTGGTGAGAACTTCACCTCTTCCTTATTCATGAGCTTCAGACTCTCACTCTTGTGACTACTTTCTCCTTTTCCAGGAGTGGATGTCTGCTGCCTACAATAAATTTGAAAATTAGGTATTGTCATGAACGGCGGAAGAAATGCCTCACACAATATGCGTGAATAGCAAATCCCAAAGTTTATTGAAAGCTCACACATATTTATATTGGTGTTAATGAAGCTTATACATATTGCAAAAGCTGAGCTCATTATTGGCTAAAGCACACTTAGATCAACCACACCTACTTCTATGCTCTAATGATTATTTTGTTTCTATGTTTACATTCTTGTAGCTTCTCTACCTAGGCTATCTTCATTTTCTGGCAAGCAATTTTCTCCCCCATCTTCCCGTTTCAGCGAAGGTCACTATGACCTTTGTCAGTGATTGGACACTGGTTGCATAATCCCCAGCTTGTTTCCCCTATCCTTATCCAACGGTATCACATCGAAGTGGCCTTTCTCAGCTAGCCAATTATCCAAAAAGCTCTCCACATTTCCCCCGTTTTTCTGCTGAACAAGCATGGTTTGATTAAATGCGGTAGCTATCATCTTTTGCACCATATTCTGTAAGCATGTACAAACACATGGCAAAATTAATACTAACAACAAAGCTACAATAGTTACTACAATGCCAACCTTAACAATAGAACGTAACCATGATCCTAAGCTTAAAGATTTGAGCCACCCATCAATACCAAGGCCTGATTCTACCTGTAAGTTCCCAGTTAACCTCCGCAACTCAGAGAGCTGTGAGTGAACAGACTGTGCATGATCAGAAAGATTCATGCAACACTTGCCTTCAAATTCATCACAGCCATGGCCTTGTGCAAGCAAGAGAAAATCAATTGCAGGTCTATTTTGAAGTGTTGCATGGCGAATAGAATCAACATCAAGCAAAAGACTAGAAATCGCTAAAGAAGTTGCATTTGTTTGTTTAACAAGCCAACACCCTAACCTATTTAAAATAGCATGAGCACGTGCTGCTGATACCTCTGGAGCTAAGAAAGATGCTGCTATTATGGCCGCTGGGGACCAAAATTTTACATCGTTCCGGCAGTCTGCTGCAAATGCATGAGCCATTCGTTTGCTTCTACGATGGCGGCGGCTCATGTTCAGTATCATGGACATGTTAGGTGTAAGTAGAGACAGCCATCCAAGTGTACATGGTCCCCCGTGCAGCATTGATGGGATACCGGCCCAAGCACGGTCTCCACATATCAGGAAATATCCTGCTGGCAATTGAATAGGGTCATTTGATGAGACTGACACTCTCCTTGTTGTATAATTGCACCAGGCCGATGCATTTCGGTAGACAGCCATGCTAGAAGTTACAACATTAGAATGGTTCTTGACTGACAGCAGGCTTCTATGGTTAAAATGAATACATGCATCTGCCATCACTGACCCTAACAACTCCAACTCATGGGGTTCCTGTGGTGCTATAGGAAAGTGGGAAATCCACTGATCCCAATTATCCACACTCGTCCTAGCATCGCTGACCTTACAAGTTGGTACATGTGAAGGGCACGGCCAGGGATCTGCTGGTAATCCAACCAAACAGGTCGTGAATGGATTGCCAGGAGAAGATAATGACAGGCAAATAGTCTCCTGTTTAATCAAGTTTGCCAGGGTGACCCATATGTTAGTCTTGGGCTGAGGTGGGGCCCATGCCTGATGGTCTACACTGTCCACAAAAGAAGCAAAAACTAACAAAGCAATAACATAAAGTTTCCATCTCACCCTGATTTTTCCAGGCACCTTTTTGAACCACCCGGCCATCATGTCTGTCACAAACTTTTAAGAATGTCTCTTCTTTCTCAGATTTAGCTTCTTTAGGTTCTTCAAACAATCCTCCCACACTTGGTTGGGATCCTGACCTCCCGAAATAGGACCTATCACACTCGACTGTGACAGAGGAATATTTCTATGACACTTAGTCTGCAAAATACACAACTGAGATATCCCCAAAACATGTTTGACTAAATGTTGTATTTCCCATCTAAACCATGCAAGGATTTTCTGTTCTGGGGACTCATACAACTGTAACCCTTGGAAACCAGGTAGTCCTGTAAACAATTTAAGATCTCTCTGCCAAGAGTCAAACCGCCAATAGAAACCACACCTTTCACACCACAATTCAGCTAATCGAGTTTGATATACCCACTTAGTTTCCTGACAACCTCCACAGAAAAGCAGTACCCATGCAGCACAACGTCTATCTTGACACTTAATACAAGCTAAATCCCTAGGCCCTTCAGATTCAAAATCAGAAAACATTGAATGCAAGCTTAATATGTTATCAAGAGATTTGCACCGATCAACTGCTCGATCGATGGCAGCATCACACTGTCCTTTCAGTTTAAGAAGTATTGGTCAAAGGATGATCAACAGCTCCATCTCCACTCGCTGACGATCCTCTTCACTCAGCTGATCGAGGTCTTCCATCAAACACAGCTGCTTGGGTCCATTTAGCAGGTACCCACAGAGATCCTGTAGGGGTAGAAACACAAAGATATCCGCGGCCCCAGTATAACACCTTAGCAGGACCTTGCTATTGTCCTGCTTTAGGATCTCTGTATCTCACCCATACATCTTTCTGTACACCATCTGTTTCTTGTACGTAGTGACAAATCACAGCAGGAACCTTATTTTCCCCAAAAACACACAAGTGGTTCAAAACAAACAAACACTTTAACAATCTTTCTTGTGGCTCTCTGGTATCCATATATTTACTCAAATATCTTTTCAAGGTACCATTTGCTCTCTGCAGCTGCATAAACAGCCCATGTAACCTCCGGTTTTGAACCTCTTTTATGGAGGCATCCTCTATTCGCTCACACACTCCTGCAACATACAAAGAATCTGTTACAATGTTAAGAGGTCCAGAGAAATGCATCATGGCCCATACAACAGCCAATAGCTCCATCGTTTGCAAAGTGTCCAACTCAGTAGCTCGAAGTATATGATGATGCCATTGTCCCTCTTCTTGCCAGGTAACTGCAGCGGTTTTGGATTTTCTTCCTGCATCTGTGTAAGCAGTTATAGCATCCAATAAGGGCTTTAGTGATCTTTTTGGGCATTGAATCCAACCCCACTGTCCTATCCAATTCAATGGTACATTGGGAATATCATCAGTGGCAGTCACACTACCAGCTCCCAATAGGGCCTCTTGTAACTCCATACTATTTGTCAGGTACCAGGTCAATGTATCTTTCTTCATTGGTATCTGTATCTGATCAGGTTCCTTTCCCGTAATCTGTACCGCCCGTTCACGACCCTTTTTGAGCAAATCAGCTAAAATTTCAATTTTCTGAAGAAGGGTTTTATGTTGTTGAAGTGGAGGAGATATCCATTCCAAGGCCCGTATCTCCCCCGTTTTTCTGTTATGCTGAGTAAGTGCACCCAGTAAAAATTTTGGTCCACACCAAACTGTCAGCTGTATAGGAAGATCAAGATCACGTCTCCGAACACTGCCTTGTGTGACACAGTCCAATATCTGCTGCAGTGTCTCAACCTGTTCAAGGGTTATACGAACAGACTGTGCCGGACGAGGGGGTACAGTTTTAGCCAACTGTTGCAAAGGAATCAATTGAGCTATCCTTTGTCCTTTTTCGATTTGCATAGGTGGAAAAAGAGTATGCACCATAATAGAAATCTCCCCTGTATAGTCAGCGTCTATTATTCCAGATAAAACAAATAGTCCCATCATTGTAGCCGAGGAACAACCTAAAAGCAAAGCTCCCATAGGTAATCCATCAATAATGAGTGGTCCCTTTGCCCCAGTTGGAACCTTTTCTGGGTGGGTAGTCATCAGAGTTACTGTGGCTGCGGCTGCCAGGTCCAATCCGAGGCTCCCGGCAGTGGCGGGCTGGAGGCAGGTTGAGCTGAAGCGGTGACAGCTGCTACTTGTGTCTGAGCGCGGGGAGCTGGTGACTGGGAAGCAGAACCGCGCCGGGCAGCCGCAGGGTGGGAGGACCCACCAGAGCTCGCTGCCCCACGGGGGGTGGGAGGCCCGTACTGCTGCCCTCCCAGCTCGGGGGTCAGGGCAGCTGCGGAGCGGAGCGGGAGGCGGCCGGGCTGCAGCTGCTAAGCCGCTTAGGGCCGGCGCTGGCATGAGCCTCCCCGGCGGGGCGGCTGCGGGCTGCGCCAGGGAGGCTGAGGGCGCAGATCCGGAGCAGGAGGAGGCAGAGGGGGGGCTGCTGCCTGAAGCAGGAGCTGATAGCGGCGGGGAGCTGCTGTTTAGAGCAGGAACTTGTGTCGGCGGGGAGCCAAACCAGTCTCCGTAACTCCTGTTTCCTTCATGGGCTGCACTAGCCTGCTGGGCAGCTCTTTCCTCTGCCTGGTATTTCAACAATTCATCATGCACAATGTTGTTATTCTATTATTTCCAGAGTCCCATATTGTTGTTATTAGATTTCCAAAGTCCATACCTCTTGGGTGCACTCTCATGGCTGCAGATCTTCACTGACTCCTTCTGCTGCATGCTGTTCTCTCTCAGATCAGGGCTCCTCCAAGGCTCTCCCTGACTGGCTTACCCGCCCCCTTTTATCCCGGTCATCTTCATCAGTTACAGCTGCAGCCCAATTAAGGACATCGCAGCTGCAGCCCATCGAGGGCAACCGGGACCTCTGGGGCAAAGCCTCTATACACATATTCAAATACATTTCCTCTACTATAGCACAACTCGCCATAACTTTCCCAACTTTCTCGCGGCTTTATCATCATCTATGACTGCCTGCCACAACTTATCCCCAAATATACGCCACTCTGATAACCTACGCACTGTGTGAGGATTTTGAAACAGTCCTTGTGCATACCCATGAGCTAACAACCCATGAAGCTCTTTATGCAAATCTATACCCTTAATCTGACGCTTTTATAAAAAGCCAGTAAATAAATCATATGCTGCTTGCCTTTCTTTATCCATGTTAAAGATAACAGCGCGCTTCTTGCAGCCCTTCCAGGCTCCGGCAAGGTATGAACTCTACATAGTGCAGCCAATGTCCGTCAAGCTGTGGTTCAAGACTCTTTAAGGGTCTGTGGACAAGTTTTAAGGAGCCCATAAAGGTCGCTAAGAAAAAATAATTGGTTGTCAGCATTTACTGTATTGCTATTCTCATCCCCAGCAACAATATTTATAGTATCTGCAAATAAAGACTGGGAAACAGTTATTTTACTCAGAGCTTGGGAAAAGTCAGATATAGATCTCTCCAAAGGGTCAAAGCTATATAACACCAGTTAATACCATTAACTGTAGAAGATGAGCTGATTTTGATCTAGACATAAGTTTCCTGTTTCTGCCAAACTTCTGCATGAATATTAAAGTCTGAAGAATGACCACAAGCAGACCACCTAAACCTAGAAGCTGACTGTTTCCCATTTTTAACCATTCCAGGACTTTCTCTTTTGATCCCATGACTGGAAATTTCCCTCTAAAATCTTCTGACCTAACCAAGGAGACTCACCATTACCACTGTGCTTGTTTATCTCTCCAAAGAAATCAGTGTCCTAAAGCAAAACCTTCCATAACAGAAATTATGGTGACTTTTATGAAGGATATTTTTTGTATTTATCAGGTATTCATTGATTCAATTCCTTGTTATACAATTAACTGTCCTCCTACAGAAGTTAAATTTACCAGACTGCAGTACCCTAGATACACCTATGGAAACTGTTTTAAAGAAAGTCACCACCTTTGATATTCTGCAGACTTCAGGCAACAATGGAGGATTAAGTGAATGAAGTGCTGTATGTAATTCCACAATTTCCCTTGAAAGTCATGAGTGAATATCACTCAGTTCTGATAATCTGTCAGCATTCAGTCTGTCTGCAACACAGTTTCTGCCACAGTTATTCAATAGAAGAGATGCTACTCTGATTTCATTTCTTCTAATTCAATGACTCCCCAAATTGTATTCTCTACTGGGATCACTAATTTACTTCTAGGAAAATCATTTTAACAGACCAATTATGACAGAAAATACAAATGCTGTACTCAAAATTAATACATTTATACCTCTCCCTGCTTCTCCTTCTTCCTGACATTTCCTTTATACCTGTATTGCCACGAATGCAGTTTAATACTCTGTGGGCCCTTATGGCAGATGCAGCTTGACTGGTCAGCCTTGCACAGCTTATGCCTTCATAATTCACTCTCTAAAAACCTTCTCCCAAACTTACCCTAAACCAGATTGGTTTAAAAAACCCTCTTTATCTTATCTGCAGTAAGTCAGACTGAAGAGGGTGTCACAAAATTTAACACCACACAAGGAACTGAAAAAATGTAGGATTCTTGGGGCTCACAGACACAGCTCCGGAGTGGCCTCACCTTTTGCTGGAGCTCTCTAAATCCCAGATTTCAGAAGGAAGCCATGAAATGAGTATTTACAAGAGTGAAGATCAGGGCTGTGCTTGCAGCCTGACCAGAAATGCCTTTATCTCCATCACCCATTTACAGTTCTGATGAGTGACCACCTGCAGCAGCCTGATGCCAGTGAGATGACCACTACTCCCTTCAGAGGGGAGTGAAGAATCATCTGGGCTGGATGAAGAAGGGAAAGGGATGAAGTAAAGTGAAGAAGGGAAAGAGATGAAGTAAAGTTAGCAAGTGTAGTTTGAAATGTGACAGCTGAGAGAACAAAAGACTTTGTAAAACAAGGAAAATATGTGGATTAACTCAAATGTGCAAATGTGTTCAAAGCAGTGAGGGCTTTGGGTGAGGGACGGGGAGCAGACAAGCACATGTACTTACCAGTAACAATGCTGCCACAGTGGTGGGGGAGAAGAAAAAGAAAACAAATCTGTGTGGGAAACATTGCCCTTCAGCAAGACACAGACTCCTGCATCCAGTGGGAAAATGAGGCTTTTTCCTTGACTGTTGTCTCCTTGCTCTCTTCCAGTGTGACTGTGAGGCAGACACATGGATAAATGCCACGTGCATGGGCTTACCTTTGTGGCTCCTGAGTCCAGAAGCAAGCAAAAGCCGAGTGAGGAGTAATTTGGAGATTGCCACTGAGCACATGCAGTGCCCACGATGGAGCAGGACAGGTCTCAGGGAAGGTGGTAACACTCTGTGGAGTGCCCAAGTTGGCTCTGTTTAGTCTTGGTATCCAACCAGACACAGGATGTGGGAGATGCAAAAGCATCTTCACCAACTTCATCTTTCCTGGAGCAAGGGCTGGAATGGAGTCAGACACATCCCTCACCAGCACTACACTGATCTCCAGCCAGAAGTTCACTCCAACCTGATGGCAAGCAGAGCTGTCATAGCACAGAGGGACCACCCCTGCAGGACCAGCAGGGGGACATGCCAAATTATCTTCACATCTTTCCCTGTGGGAGGAGCTCAGTGCAGCACTGCAGCACCCCCCTCTGAGGAAGGTGAAATTCTGCAAGGGGATGTGGACTGTGCTAAAAAAGCTGCAGACCCGTATTAACTCCACATCAAACATTTAATATGAACACAGTAAAGTCCAAGAGGGCAACTAGCCTTTTTGACATAAAAAACCCCACACAACACTTTAAAAAATACTGATTTTATTCATGTCTAACCTATTCAACAGTGGATCACACCGGCAGGAACAACAACAAATATCGCGGTACAAGGTTTCACCAGGTTCTTGCCTTGCAATGCTGGATTTGAGTCAAGCACATATTATGGCACCACCTCTAATGACAATGATTGCTGTTCAAAGCTCAATCGAGTCCCATCTCCCTGGTGCACTTCCAAGCCCAATAGCCTCGTTTCCCACTGTGTGTGGGGTAGTCTGCAGAGAATTTGTGTTCTCAAAGCCTGAATGCAGCAAACATCCTGAAGCATAGTCCAGCTAAAAATTCCCTATACCTCATTTGGTTTTTATTTGAAAGGGTTCGAGTTTTCAGTGAAACAAACAAAAAAGCCCCCACCATCAACAATTTCTTAGAAATATTGGACCTGGGCTGTATAAATCAGGTCCAGTAAGGGAGCTGGAATTACTTATCTCACCACATGACCTGGCCTGCAAATTCCAGCTGCTTTCCTCAGAATGATGCATCAGAGCAAGGTTTCACACCAAAAGGAAAGCATGCCTGTCAATATCATGCCTGCTGATGGTAGGCACACAGTATGGCCCAAGGTTTCTGCCCTATGGATTTCCCCAAGATATTCACACTTTTCCAAAGATAACCTGAACCTACGTTGACTCTGAAGACAACTGCCCTTGCAAGAAGGGTCCATGGCAGCTCTGGTCACTCATGGTGAGCCACATGGCCTTGACACACAGATCAGGATAAAGGAACTTGGAGGATTCCCACAGCTGGCCTGCACTGAGAGATAGAGCAGGTCCCTTGGGATTGTGGAATGCATTTTGCCTCCCAAGGACTGCAGGCTGACTTCCACACCCAGCACTACTCAGAAGAGCTGCACCAGGAGCAGTCTCCATCTGGCAGCTCAGGGCTTCTCTAAGCCCACAAGCCTGTGGGAGCCACAGGTAGTCAGGAAGCTCCTCAGAGATCCAGACCCTCAGCCAGCAGCACAAAGATGTAATGAAGTCCCAGAGCTGCCAAATCAGAGAGAGCTGCCTCCCATCTCTTTTCCCTCACACACTGATGCTGAAAAGTGCCAGACAGGCTAAAAGTCACTCAGGGAGATATAGAGGGTGTTACTGATAAAGAGTTCTAGAGAAGCTGGATGCCCAGCATCCATCAAACTGCCTTCTGGAATCCCAGCTGTCACATTTAACTTTACTCTTCCTCTCAGGCTTTCCCCTTCCAGAATCAATTCTTCCTACCCCACCTCCCACTCTTCTGTGCAGAGACCTGGCAACACAAACAAGCTGGATCCACACCTGGTCACGGAAATTTGGCTGCACGGTTGACTTTTGCTGCTGCCAAAGGGAGGGAATTCCAGGCCAGAGCACCCTCTCTGCCCTTTACTTTTCAGAGCTAATTGGGTTTTCTATCACTTTCAGCATGGCACAGCATGGACTCATGTAGCTTGAAAAGCGGCAGAGGTTTTTATCACCATGGTGCAACGGGAGAAGACTTCAGAGCATTTTCTGGGAATGCCACGTACAGTTATATTACAATTGCAGAATTGTCTGGCTATTGTGTCTCCTAAGTCACACAATGGACTACAAACAGTGCTATTTCAGTGAAACTCTCTACAACCACTGAAAATAAGTCACTAACTCCATTAGAGCAGGCAATGGACTCACAGGTTCACAAAAACTGACTACAAATGCTGAAGCTAGATGCTTTGTAGGTAAATGAGAAACACCTCTGGTTTGGGCCCATCCCTCAGGCAGCAGATATTTTGCATGAATAGGATGATTACTACTTGTAGAGCTATATGAAACATCTACCTTTTTATCCAAGTTATGAAAGCACAGCTTTGAAAAGCACAGTAATCCAAGGCCAAAAAGGCAGACAAATGGACAGACTTCAGCCACTCATTTGGTTTTCTTAGAGAGAGCTCTTTGCTCTTTTAAGGGCTGACCTTATGCATTTGCCAGGTCTGGATGCTCCACTTGAAAAAAAGGCTTAAAGGAAGTTTCAACAGCAGTCTCTTCTGGAGGTGTCCTGTGTCAATCTCCAGCTTCCCACAGGACTTGGTGCTTGTCTGGGGCTTTTGAGGAACAGCTCATAAATTGCTGCTATTTAGCCACTGGCAGTTGAATCCTGCTTTATTTAGTTTTCCCAGAAATAAGATGTATTGGAATCTTGTAGGGGATTCTCTCTGCTTCCTTCCTCCAGCCACTGCTCACATTTAGTTTCAGTTTCCTGGAACTAAGAGTGTTGACCCCTTTAAAAGCAGCAGCAGCAGCAAGAAAATCACAGAGCAAGGAAAACAGTTTCCTGGCTGGAAAGGTTGTACCCCCTGCATAGAGAGAAACTCCATCAACTTTACAGGAAGAAGATGCAACAACCTCTTTTGCAGCATCCTGACATGACAGTCTTGCAGCATACAGAATCCAGCCTGGCAAGGAAAAATAAAAAAAGGTGTTGTGTTAAAAAAAATGCACAAGAAAAAGGTGTTATTTTACATGGATCACAGTAAAGCCACAACAACCTAAGGGTTTATTTCTTCATGAGAATGTTTGAAGGGGATGAATTTGAAATCTGTTGTAAACTGCAGCCATCTAAAATGGAAAGTGCTACATTCCTTTGCTTACCTTGATGCCCACTGGGATTGGTTTTAGGGCCAATTTTTCCTTGCAGCTCATGGGAATTACACACCTGTCTTCTTGCATGAGATGAAATATATTTATTAGAAGGTTGCAAAATTTGTTAGGATGCATTGCAGTGCTCTGCTCTTCAAGGACAGAGGCACAAGGTCTGATTCTTACTGTAACTGGGACTTTGGGAATTCCTAGAGCCATTTTCATGGCATCTAATTTTAGGTCCTTTTAAGATAGATCTGTAATGACAATTTGCCTTATAGTCTTTCCCTTGTGCCAGGGGCAGGAAAGTCTATCAAAGCAGATAAGGGAATTTAAAATTTTTATTTTATTTTTTTTTTAATTAGATCTGAAACAATTTATGAGACAGCAGAACAAAAAAAGTTGGCTCTGCAAGAACTCTTGTTCCTTTAGAGACTTCTCCATTGTCACACTTTTGTGCAGTCCATTCCAGCTGCATCTGTACTGGTGATTCATAAAACCTAAAAGGCTATTAATAAGTTATTAAAAGTATCAGCAATCTTCCACGACAAAAGAAGGAGAAAGAAAAAAATGACTGGAATAAATGAAGGACTGCACTCTGTGGAAGGGATCCACACTGGAGCAGATCATGAAGAACTGCAGCCCATGGGAAAGGCTCATGCATGGCTCATCCTGTAGGACTCACTTCCATGGGAGGGACCTCCTACTGGACTAGAGGAAGAGTGTGAGGAGTCTGTGATGATATTTTCTCTCTGCTGTGGAGCTGAGGATGGAGAGTGACAGAGTGGCTTTGGGGGGCACCTGGCATCCACCCAGGGTTAACCCACCACAGCTACATGGATAGGATATGATCTTAAATTCACCATTTCAGGACTCCTGAGTGCTAAACAAAACTGAGGTCCAGACTTAATTGTGGGAGCAGGGCTAGTAAAGAGCTTAAAGAAGTTCAGCTTGTGCCTGACAAAATGCTGAGCAGCTCAAGCCTTGCACTGCAAGGAGTTTGCACCATTTGTTTTCACACAGCATTTTCCACCATAATTCCCTTTCCTACTCAGTGCAGGGGTTTGAAAGCAATTTATTCCATGATGAAAACCATACACTTTCCCGTCCTGAGCTCCCACAGCTCTTGCTACTGCTTGGCAATGACTCAAGTAGCCAGAAAAAGAAAAAGAATAGGCTGTAAAAAGTGTGGCAGTAAGAAAGCTCTGGGCCAGAAGGTTGTTTGTCACATTGCCAAAGCCCAAAGGAGGAGAAAGAAGTGAGAGAAACATCAGAGATGGGAGAAGCCTACTAAGTGAACAAGATCTATCAGGAGTTCTGCCTAGGTCCAAAAGGAGAAAATGTCAACAGCAAAATAAAAATAAATATGCATCCTTACATGAAGATAAATATACACCAATACATTTGCATCTGTTCTTCAAAAAGTTTTCTAAGACAAAGAGAAGCCAGGTCTACCAACAAAATGAACAACATGCTTGCTTTGAGTTCACCACAAATGTGAGCAATCTCTGCTTTCCAGACTAAATATGTGCTGATCTTCAAAGCAAAATTCCCTCAGCAAGTTTTCTTTCATGTCAGTTTTTTCCCTGTGGATTTATATATTGGAGAAGAGAGTTTTCACTCCAGGGATTACAGAGAATCAAAAAATTAAGATGCTGAAGCCAGCTCACAGTTTTCAAGAGATTCAGATCAGCAATAATTGAATTCCAGTGATTGTTTGGAGTTTGGTAAAGCAGAGACCCGATCAGACAATCCAGAGGCAGAAAGATATGTCTGCAGCAGCTACATGAACCTCTGCCAAATGCCTGGATTTCCCAGCAGTGTGAGCAATCACAGTGGTGGTTTGGTCTGATTCTTGTTCTAGTTTTACACTTACGTGAATGACATGAATCTTCCCCAAAGGTAGTCGAGATGTTCCACTGGGAAAGAGGAGAGGATGAGACTCTAAATAGTCAATATTTGATGTCTAGGATCTCCTTTTATCCATTGTGTATTTAAAAATCGAAAAATGCTTAGAAATTGTAAAATATACTCTTTTACAGCTTGTTTCTGACCTGCAGGGAGATGATTCCTGCTCCTTTATGGTTTGTAAATTCATTTGGGAAAACTCTCTGGCAGCAAACATGACTCCTTTTGAACTGGAAGTGCTGCATGTTTAAAGTGTGTTATGTTACCTCCTGTTCAAAGCAAGGGTTGTGCAAAAGAACCTCGATCCCAGTAAATAAAAAGGTAATGAATTTTATAAACAGGTTTTTGAGTTTAGTATGAAAAATTTTCTTGAATTATCTGTAAATTGAAAAGCCAAAGTCTAAATTTTTCTGGCCAACCTTTCATTGAGTGTTCTAGAAACAAAGTATCTGCAGGGATCAAACACTGCAGCCTTAAGCAGATCTCTGCAAACAGCTTAGAAAGTATAACTGAGCTGTTTTATTCAGTTACAGTAGAACAATCGTTCAGCACAGCAAATGTTGGGAAAAAACCCAACCAGTTGTGGCCAGCAAACCTCACATTGTAAATCTGTCCACTAAACCAGGGTTTAGCCAGCACAGCACAGCAGAGACTGGCATGAAGTCATCCTATATCCAAATTTATGACAATGTTGGAAAGCACCATCAAAATAATGATTACTTTCACTCACACAGAGAAAGCAGCAGGAAAGGTTTTGACTGGGCCAGAAGAGTGGCAGGTGGAACAAGGAAGATTTTTCTATCTCTATAACTCTATAAATACAAAAGTAACAAAGCACCTAAAAGGAATGGGCATAAGGCAAAGTGAAGCATAAGAGAAACAAAAAGTGAAATGTGAAGCATAAGAGAAACAAAATACCAAAGTACTCCTTGCCTATGACTTACTCATTACTCAGTTATTGCTTAGTTACTTTTAAATACCATTTAAAGTACAAAACTAAACCAAGAATTTCCCATGTGGTGAATGGCATTGAATGCTCAGCTTGAAGTCTAAAGGGGCTGAGTTCCAGAAAGCAGAATGCAGGTCTTGTACACAAAAAAACCCCTGCTAAACTGCTGTTATTTTTTACAAAGTGGACCTCATTTATTTGTAGAGGGTTGCAGGGGGTTAATTTTGGGCACCCATTTCTCTATCCTTTATTGTCCTTAATTTTGAGAGCCTGATACTGATACCTCAATTCATAATAAATAGTTCACCACTCCTCAGTGAAGTTTTCTGAGACCAGAGACGTGAAAAATTGGACTATGCTCTGTAATGGGATCTAAACTCACCTGGGCAGCTTTTCAAACCCATTTCAGACACTTTCTACATTTATGAATTGAAAACATGGAATAGCACTCATGTTTAAAACCAAACTGCTGACTCCTGCTACCATGCAAGGTCTTGGAATCCCCCTCAGTGGTGAGATATGCAATCCCATTCAGACTGTACATTCAGCAAGTAAGAAAATCTACAGACAGAAGCAACTTCTAATGAGTTAACTGAGAATAATTTCAGGCATTGAATGTCCCTGGGTATGGCAAAAACGTGGGGAAAGTTACTTCAAGTGGATGGAACTCCACTGAAGCAAATTTTACTCACTTTCATTAGGACAGACCCCTGTGGCAGCCAGGCTATCCCACTGTGCAGAGATAAGGGAGAGGTGATTAAACAGACCAGATCCAATATATTTATAGTGCCCATCTTAAAGCAGAGAAGCAGAAAAGAGCAGCAGGAATGTGAAGTAAGCAGCTCTGTTCCAAATGAGAGGATGAACTCCTTCCAGTGTCCTTCTCTGTTGCAAAGCACACATCAAATAATCTGGCATAACTAAGTGGAAAGATCCAGCACAGCCTCATGTGAGATTGCTTGTTTTAGCTTGACTGAACAAATCAAAATATTCAAGGAAATTCCCAACACTGCACCATCTTTCCTCAAATTAAACCCCCAGTTTAACCCCACACAGTGCTGGCCATATGCAGCTCACACTTCTTTCCCTGGGAACCATCTGGGGCTCCCTTGAGGAATCCCGACTTTCCAGAACATGTTGTATTTAATTCTGACATTAAAAGGACATTGTTTGGTTTAATGACATTGTGCAAAGACTGCACTGACTTGTTCCAGAAAATGCGCCATGTGGCAAGTCCTACATCCATTCCCTAAATCCGACCCAAGCCTAAGTTCTTGTCCTCAGATGCCACCAAAGTAGCTCCTTCAAAGCTAACTCTGAAGACAAAAACCACAGAAAATCTTGATTTTTTTCCTACATAAAAGGAAATGGATTAATAAATCCTGAGGCAGACAGTGCTGCTCATGCGAGCGGAGCCTTCGTGGCTGGGCTAGTTTTGGCTGGGGTACAGGTAATTTCCTTCCCAGGGGCTATACTTCATGTTTGTACTGGGGTTAATAATACTGGGATGGTTTTGGTTGTGCTGACACAGACCCAACTGGTTTTCCTACTGCCACACTGGCAAGGGAGCTGGGGGTGTGTGCCAGGAGACACAGCTGAGACAGGTGACCCCAAGTGACATTCTGGACCTTATGGCATCATCATCATCAGTGCATAACATGGGGAAAGAAGATGGAAAGGGATGGATGTTCAGGGTGATGGCATTTGTCTTCCCATGTCACTCTTAGGTGGGATGGGCCCCTGCTCTCCTGGGGATGGCTGAGCATGTGCCTGCCATGGCAAGCAGGGAATTAATTCCTTGCTTTGCTTGTGTGCACTGCTCTTCCTTTCCCTAGAAAACTGACATTATCCTAACCCAGGGGTCTTCCAGCTTTAGCCTTGCCATTCTCTCCCGTATCCTGCTGGTGGGGAGTGAGGGAGCACCCACCGGGCACCCGTGCAGGTGTCCCTTGTCTCATACCTCCGTGGCCCACAGGATGGCACTGCGACACTCCATAAACTCCTCCCGGGCTCTCGGGGCCGCTTCCTGACAGCAACAGTCAGTATTTTTCCCAAAGTCAGACTTTTTCCCACTGCAATCTGCAATTCAAATTTCCTTTGAATTTTCAGGCTTTTCGGAATTCAGTAGAATTCCACAGAATCGCCTATGTCTTTGCCCAGAAAGGTCACCTCTCTTTCTGTGGGCATTTTGCTGGAATAAACATCAGTGATCTTCCCCCCAGAAAAGGCTCCATTGGAAGCTACACACCAACCTTC
Organism: Agelaius tricolor; assembly: GCF_023055355.1. Taxonomy (NCBI): domain Eukaryota; kingdom Metazoa; phylum Chordata; class Aves; order Passeriformes; family Icteridae; genus Agelaius; species Agelaius tricolor. The sequence goes on from NW_027269334.1 coordinate 1,096,951, forward strand.
CAGAAAAACTACGTTTTTTTGCTGCTGAGAAACTGTATTCAGTAAACCCTGAGATTAATTAATAACAAGGAAGGGTCTGGAGAGCCAGTCCTGTGATGAGCACCTGAGGGAGCTGGAGGGGCTCAGCCTGGAGAAAAGGAGGCTCAGGGAGGCCCTTCTGGCTCTGCACAACTCCCTGACAGGAGGGGACAGCCAGGTGGGAGTCAGGCTCTGCTCCCAGGGAACAAGGGACAAGATGAGAAGAAATGGTCTCAAGCTGTGCCAGGGGAGGTTGAGGTTGGACATCAGAAGGAATTTCTTCATGGAAGGGGTAGTAAGCCATTGTAAGGGGCTGTCCAGGGAGGGGGTGGAGTCTCCATCCCTGAGGTGTCCAGGGAATGAGTGGATGTGGCACTCAGTGCCATGGTCTGGGGACAAGGTGGGGATCAGACAGCTGGACTTGATGATCTTGGGGGTCTTTCCCAACCTCAATTACTCTCTGATTCTATTGCTTCCAACACACTTCAAAGTACTGTACAAAACCAAATCACTTTGCAATCTTGCTATTTACCACACCACCATTTGCATTTTACCTCAGATAACTGCAAAAACTTGCATTTTGGGGAACCTACAGCTTTCCAGCACTGATGTCCACCACACCTTCACAAGCACTGACACACCTGACACATGAGCTCCTGTTCAACTGGTACAGCACCCACAGAGTTTCCCAGTCCTTTCCCATTTATGGGTCAAAGATGCAGCCAAACCACAGATGTTAAAATTTAGGCTGTGCAGATTTCAAAGCATTCTTGTCTGTGCAGAGGAGCTTATGATACAGGGCTTAGATGTTTCCCTTGGCTCACAAAGTCTCCCTTCAAGAGCAATATTTTGGGACAACTGCAGAGTTAATGACTTTAAATTAAAATTCAACAAGATATGCTTGCCCTTATTAATATTTTTGGAAAGGACCACAAAGGTCAATGTTTTCAGCTTAAAGTGGTTGAGAAGATGAAGCAACCAGAGTTCTACTCAAGTTGAATCCAACCTTCCTTATCAGCTTTAACCTCATTGCTAGCCCTCGTTAAATCCTCATCTCTCTTCTCTTCACTGCTGTTTTAAATACCTTTTTGAAATATCCCAAGGGAACCAACACACAAAATCCCACTAAAACAAACCCTGAACATACGTTTTTCTTCCTTCTTCTTCCCAACTTTATATACTGAGCAACAAGGTCTGGAATATCCCTCTGCAGCACAGGCAAAGACAGCATTACTAAAGACAACAGCCTGCTGGGGACAGCAAAACAGCCATGGTCCTGCTGCCAGCCCAGTCCTGGGAGGCCAGGATGGCAGCTGTTGCTGAGAAATGTGGGAAAGGGGCTTAGGGACAAAGGAATTCCTGCCATGATTGTGGCAGTGATCACAGTTATGTCCACTCCTTATCTCTGCCCTCGTCCCAAGGGTCTCCCGGGTTCCCCTGTGATCAAAGCCAGCAATTACAATACAAGCAGCAAGTTCATGTCCTCTGTGTAGGAGACCAGTCTGCCCAGGACAGAAGTTCTGCCTCCTGCCCAGGTGGAACCTCCTGGGCTCAGTCCCTGCCCATTCCTCTGGTGCCATTGCTGGGCCCCTGGAGCAGAGCCTGGGCCCTGCTCAGAGCCCTCCCTGCAGGCAGGGACACCCAGGGCTGAGGGCCCCTCTCAGCTGGGGCTCCTCTCCAGGCTGGACAGCCCCAGCTCCCTCAGCCTTTCCCTGCCAGAGATGCTCCAGGCCCTAAATCACCTCTGCAGCCTCTGCTGGCCCCACTCCACAAGCTCCATGTCTCTGCTGACCTGAGGAGCCCAGAGCTGGACACAGCACTCCAAATGTGCCTCACAGGGCTGGGCAGGATCACTCCTGACCTACTGCTTGGAGCAAGAGGCAGGATTTTCAAATGCACTTGCTATTGCTCCAATTCTGTTTCGCTAAAGTCACTTAAAAATCTTGCAATGGCCATGGTGTGTTTAGGCATTTTTTAAATGCCACCTTCTATCAAAGTCCTGGAAGTGTGAATTTATGGTATCTCCTGAGTGTCTGGCTGCTTAGTTAAGTATTTATATTCCCACTATAGTTGCCTGAAGACACAGTAGTGAGATTTCCAATTATTGACAGAAAGCATGAAAAGGGATGTAGGGGCACAGGGAAATAGTCAGAGAATCACAGAATGACCTGCATTGGAAGGGATCCTAAAGATCATTTGATTCCAAACCCTGCTATGGGCATGGACACCTTCCACTACCCCAAGTTGCTCTGAGCCCCATCCAGCCTGGCCTTGGACACTGCCAGGGATGGGGCAGCCACAGCTTCTCTGAGTAACCTGTGCCAGGGCCTCACCACCTTCACATGGAAGAATTTCTGCCTAAAATAAAATTATCAACGGCAGCAACATTACTGAAGCAAGTAAAGAGGGCCAACATCCCATTTATCCTGTTTGCAGCTGTGAAAACAATACCCTTTACGGAAGTTATAATCATGTGAAATCAGGAAGAGATCAGAGAAGCTCCTTGAAGATCTCAGAGTAAGCAGCTGCCCCAGCTGCACATCTAGGTTCAGTCCCCATCCTTGGCAGTGTCCAAGGCCAGGCTGGATGGGGCTCTGAACATCCTGGTCTAGTGGAAGGTGTCTCTGCCCATGGCAGGAATGAGAGGTCCCTTTGAGGTCCCTTCCAACCCAAGCCATTCTGTAATTCTATGATTCTAATTTCCCAGGCCTGTCTTGCACCATCTACTTGTGATTCCCTGCAGGAAAAAAAATGGACATTTGCATTATCTGAAGACAAATGAATGTACCTAGAACTTTACCACTGATAAACCCAACTGCAGGCTGAGGAGAGAAAAATGTTATTTTTCTTCCAGAGTCAGAGGAATTGAGGTATGGGAAAAATGAAATGTTAGATCCATCCCAGATCCTGACCCAGAATGTGCCTGTGAGCATCAGTCTGTCCACAGATGGGCATGGTGCTGTGGCACATCTGACAGTCAGAACTCAAAAAACATTCAAATGGCAATTTTAGTTACACTTCAAAACATTGAATTTTCAAGCTAAACAGGTATTGCTTCCCAATGATACGGTAAATAGACCCCAAAAAACCCCTAAATGATAAAAAAAGGCTTCTAAAGCACCCTGTACCATGCTGCCTAGTTGGCATCAGAAGAAAAATGTGCTGATGGATGAACACCAGCTGAGAATTTGGCTCCATTTGCCTGAAATTAAGTCTCTGTATCAGCAGGGCTGTTAAAACATTTCAGCCATCAAAAAAAATTCTTCATGCATTATGGTGGACACAAAGACATGGCATGACTCCCTCTCCAAAAACATAAGGTTTTTGTAAGATTCATGCATTCCTTGTGAGTCTCCAGCACCTAAATGTGCTGTAGGACAGGAAGGAATTTGCAAAAGGATTCATCTGGGCCTTTTTACATATGCTTGTTTCTGAATCACCAATACATGACTAAATATAAACCATGAAGAGCTGTAATTGCTATTCTACATATCCTCATATCCCACTGAAATACCATAAAGGAAAAAAAAAAATCTACCAAATTGTTTAGGAGGATTAGTTCCTAACAATGCCAATGAATATCTGCAAAAAAACCCCAATCTTGCCAGATTCAAAATGCAGATTTGACTGCTCAGTGCCAGTCCTTCATGCTTGGAGAGTTGACACAAATCTCTGAAAGAGATAGTGAACTCCTTCCACCTCCAACATATTTTTCTTCTGCTATTCTAACACCTTGGTCCCTGAGGGGAACTCAGGGGGTAGAAGAGAAGAACTTGTTTCAATTCCCTTTTTCTGAACTAGCTGTGAAAAGTGATGTCAGCCTCTTATCTCCATGGAGCAAGCGTTCCAGGAGCTTTCAATTTACCTTGCAGTTAAGTCAGCTCTGGGCTTTGTCAGACAGAAATATTTTTGCACACTTTTAATTATCAGGCAGCCTGCAAGGGAAGGGAGAGTCAAAATGAGGGGCCTGCTCCAAGTGTTTTGTGCCTGAGCCTGAAAAACAGGGATCAGATCAGCCAAGCCCAACAAAGAGCCAGGTGACAGCAGGACTTGTCAGCATTTGGGTATTCCATGAGTCCCATGCACAGGGACAAACATTTTCCTGTGGTTTTTTCATCCTCACTGCCCATCTGTTTGTCACCGCTGTTGTGACAGCAGCACAACACTGTGTCCTGAGGGAGGAGAGGTCCCCAGCTGTGCCTGACATCATCCAGGTGTCAGGAAGGAGACGAGGAATACTCAGAAACATCTCTGTGTCCAAAAGGTTTAGGGAAAAGAAGGAAACCAATGGCTTTATACTGTCCCATCTTATTTCTGAGGCACTGAGATGTGAGGGACATCCAAAGGACATGTGACAGAACTGGGGACTGTCCCCTTGACTCCAAGCCCAATATTTAAATCACCTTCCTTCCTAAGCAGTCTCTTAGCTGTCAAAAAACTCACACAACCTTTTTGTGAAATTACAAGAAGCAGAAATGCCAGGGCCAGAAGTACCAGTGGGTGTTTTTTCTACACAGTTTCCATGATTGGGGATGGAGGATGGGGAGGAAAGCTGCATCAGCCTCCAGAATCCCTCTCAGCTGCAGCTGGCTTGATCAATATGTATTCAGACATTTTCTATGGGGATGCTGATTAGTGGTTACTGTGGAAGGAACTCCCAACTCATCTCCTCTGAAATCCCCTTAGCTAATTGTTAGTGGCAGCTCACAAATCTGCACAGGTTTGGTTTTTAAAGAGCCAAGAAAAAAGTAAGGGAGCAGCCACAGTCCTCTGCAGATAGCACCTTTTCCTTCCATTCTCAATTCACCCAGAAAATTTCAATAACAAGCTTTTTGTAGTTTTTTAATTTTTTTTTTCTTATCACATAATCTTGGAGTAAAAAGATCCTAAAAGCTGACCAGCTGAGTGGGAACAGGAGGAGCTCGCAATTCAGAATGACATGATCTAACAAGTCCAACAGCACTGGAAAAGCAGTTTGGTCTCATCAAAAATACTTTCTCAACTGGGCAGGTGTTGCAGCTGCAGAAAAGAACAACTGGCTTGGCCATCGCCAAAGCACTGAAATATCCCTTCTGTCACTGGGAGTACATGCTGTAATTACCAATGAACTTTGGGCTGTCATTCCATCTCTTCTGGAGCATTTGAGTATCAATTCAAGGAATTGATTGGAGCTGACACTGGAGCCACGCTGGTAATGAACAGGAACAACTAATGCCTACCACTACGCTGCTTAAAAAAAGAGTTTATTAAAAATAAACTCCCCTAAACCGAGACTATCCCCTCCCTTCCAAAAGAAAAAAAAAACAACATAAACCCCAAATGCATGTTATGTATTTCATTCCAGATCAAAGTTAGAAAAAAACAAACAAACCCCCCCAAAAAAAAAACAAAGAAAAATCCTAAAACCAAAACAAACAAACAAAACCCAACCAAACAAAAACCAAAACAGGGCCAAATTTTGTGTTTTACCTTGCTTACATGCATTTTATTAAAAAAAAAGGCAAAAAATATTTAGAATATTAAGAAAGAGATTGTGTACATTACAAATTTTTCCAAACATGCCTTTTGTAAAGGGTACCAAAATGAACTGAAATGAAACTTCTCACACAAATATTGCTGATTTTGAGGAAGGGGCACCTTTTGAAAATACATCCAGGAGAAATGTTTGCAGTCCACTGCTAAAGACTAGGTCATCAAATACCAGACTAATGCGGCAGTGAATACGCTCCAAAACATTTCTCAAAGTCACTTCCAAGGACAGGCTACAAAGATCAATTGCTTTGTCATAAGCATGAAAGGCCATAGTCTACAGTTCTCAAAGGAATGTGCCAGACAGTGCTATTTCTGACACACTAAAATATGAGAATAATTCAGAGCCTGAGAACTATACACTGCTAAGGGTTCCTTCCAGCTTGGGCTATTCCATAATTCTGTGAGTAAACTGAGATCAGAAAAAAATGCACAACTGTGTTAATGGTTCAAATCAAACTCCTTGGCTTACTCTATATTTCTTACAGCTCCTTTCTAATGTGGCTTGTTGCCATGACTCAAATGATGCCAAGTGCTTGGGACAGGTTCTTAAGACATCTTAAGGGCCACCAGATTTGTGTGCACCATCCTGCCAATGCCACAGATAGAGCACAAGTGGTGTCCACATTCACAGGCTTTTGTGACGTGCATGGATATTCATAACATTTCCATTGCCTGGCTTTTCTTTTTTTCCTCAATGAATCACATTCCCTGAATTGGAAGGGACCTACAAGGACCATCAAGTCAAACTCCAGTTCCTGTTCCCCAGGACACCCCAACAATCCCACCCTGTGCCTGGAGCTCTGGAAGCCTTGGGACCATGACCATTCCCTGGGGAGCCTGTTCAGTGCCCCAGCACCCTCTGGGGGAAGAAAATTTCCTAAACAACCTAACCCTTCCCTGATACAGCTCCATCTGTTCCCTGGGTCCTGGTCACACAGAGCAGAGATCAGGGCCTTCCCCCTCCTCTTCCCCTTGTGAGGAAGCTGCAGAACTGCTGTGAGCTCTGGCCTCAGTCTGCTCTTCTCCAGCTGAACAGATCAAGTGCCCTCAGCTGCTCCATGTGTGGCTTCCTGTCCAGGCCCTTCACCATCTTACTACTCACAGGAAAAAAGCTAAAGAGCAGAACTGGTTGGCCAAAATAAAGATGGAAATCACAAGACAATGGTTTCCTCACTGAAGTGAACAAAGAGCATCAACAAGCAGGAAATCTCAAGGACAAAATCTAAGGACAGCTCCTTCCTGGCACTTCTGTGGCACAGAGCTGGCTGAATGGATGAAGCTCTCACTTCAGTCAATATTTTTTCTGCCACGTGAGCTTAAGAGGATCTTCATCTCCACAAGGGGAAACAATTCTGGGCCCCTCAGTTTAGAAAGGATGTTGAGACCCTTGAGTGTGTCCAGAGGAGGGCAATGAGAGTGGTGAGGGGCTTGGAACACAAGCCCTGTGAGGAACAACTGAGGGAGCTGGGGGTGTTTAGCCCGGAGAAAAGGAGACTCAGGGGGGACCTTATCACTCTCTACAGCTCCCTGAAAGGTGGGTGTAGTCAGGTGGGGTTGGTCTCTTTCTCCAGGCAGCAACTGACAGAACAAGAGGACACAGTCTTAGGCTGTGCCAAGGGAAATATAGGTTGGATATTAGGAAAATGTTTTTCACTGAAAGAGTTGTGAAGTTCTGGAATGGCTTGCCCAGGAAGGTGGTGGAGTCACCATCCCTGGATAAGTGTAAAAAAAGACTGGATGTGGCACTCAGTGCCATGGTTTACTTGAGATGTCAGGGCATAAGTTGGACTTGATGATATTTAAAGTCTCTTCCAGCCTAGTGATTCTGTGAATTCTGTGATTTGAGAGAGGTGAGAGAGGTAAGAGTGGAAATGTGAAATTTTGTTCTGTGTCGGAACAGTGCGTGCAATATGAAATTATTCTGCTCATCTCTTCAGGCCAGAGTGGCCATTGGGATCAACTGCTCTGACCTCCTACCCAACAATACTGCTCGCCACAACTCCCTGACAGGAGGCTGTGGCCAGGTGGGGGTCAGCCTCTTCTCCAGGGGAACAAGGGACAGGATGGGATTAGGAAAAAAAAATTTTACTGAAAAAGCAGTTAATCATTAGAGCAGACTGCCCAAGGAAGTGCTGGAGTCACCAGCCCTGGAACTATTCAAAGAATGAGTGGACGTAGCACTTCATGATATGGTTTTCTGGGCATTGTGATATTTCACTGAAGGCTACACTCGATGATCTTGGAGGTATTTTCCAACCTCAATGATTCTGTGAGCAGCAGTTGTTGAAGACATCACTGCTTATTTCTGTAACAAACCACAGAATCACAGACTGATTTGGGTTAGAAAGGACCTTAAAGATCACCTCATTCCAATACTCCTGCCAGAGGGGCAGGAACACCTTCCACCAGGGCAGGTTACTCAAATCAGATAATCTAACTGAGCTGCAGCAGAGCTGGTTCAAGGCTTTCCTCAACATTAGATGCATAATAAAATGATGCATTAGATAAATGATGCATAATAACAATGATGCATTAGATAAAATGAGCTGCAGCAGAGCTGCTTCAAGGCTTTCCTCAACATTAGATGCAATGCACCATTCCAAGGATTCCAGAAGCTCGTGGGAGTGAGGAATGACCACAGATTTCAGGAAGAAGGAAGATCAGCAAAAACCTGGAGAGCTCTGGATAGGGAGAAAGGACTGGACAAGGTGAGCAGCCATTCCAGGTTGAGGGGAAGAACAGTGAACAGAGTTTGGTGGGGTTTTTTAAAGGGTGTGAATTTGCTTTCTGCCTCCAGACTAACTCCTGGAGGGATATGGTATCCTCTGTGCCATTATACCCCACTCCTAGGACCTCCTTCTCTCTCTCCTCAGTCCCACAGAGGAAAAAGCCTCCCAAGACTCACAGTTCCTCTCCTACCCACAAAACCCAAGTATTTAGTAGTAAAATCACCAAGATTTGGTGTTTTGTACATAAATGTGCAATATGGGAACTGATCTGGAGACACAAGAAATGTGTGAAGATCTTAAAAATTCTCATATTTTTCCTCTTTTTTGGTTATTTTGCCCCCAGTACTTTCCTAACTACAGGTCTCGTCAGTTTTTGCTGGCCTACAAAAGTCAGGCTCTTCCAGCTTCCACTAGCAAAGCACATTCCATCCACCTGGTAATTCTTGCTGTTCTTCTGTGCATCCTGCCTGACCAAATTTAGGTCACCAACAATGCACACAGCATTCCAGATAAGGCCTTGCAGAATTAACATTTTCCAGGTGTTACTGAACACTCTTGTCCTGAGACTTTCCAAGACTTGCACCTCGATTTTTTGTTTTAACTGAGCCACCTAGTTAGTGACACTCTGGCTGAGTGAAGGACAGGGAGCTGCTGGAGCCAGGCCAGAGCAGGGACACCAAGGGGATCAGAGGGATGGAGCAGCTCTGCTGGGAGGAAAGGCTGAGGGAATTAGGATTGTTCAGCCTGGAGAAGAGAAGGCTTTGGGGTGACCTCATTGTGGCCTTGCAGTGTCTGAAGGAACCCACAGGAAAGATGGAGAGAGACTCTTGACAAGGGCCTGGAGAGACAGGACAAGGGGCAATGGCTTCACACTGACAGACGAGATTTAGATTGGATATTTGGAAGAAATTGTTCCCTGTGAGGGTGGTGAGGCCTTGGAACAGATTTCCCCGAGCAACTGTAGCTGCCCCATCCCTGGAGATATTCAAGACCAGACTGGAGAGGGCTCTGAGCAATCAAGATGTCCCCGCCCATGGCAGGGGCATGGAATGAGATGGTCTTTAAGATCCCTTCTAACCCTGGCCATTCCATGATTCCACAACTATTCCTTTTACTCACCCTCATCTGTCCCATCTCCAGTGGTATTTCCCTTACAGCAGACTGGTGATTTTACACAAAGCTTTCTGTCCAGTTTCAGGGAAGGCAGAACTGACATCAGAAGATTTAGAGCAGGTAAGTCCTATTTTTTCTAACCTAGCACTCCCTGTAAATGGAGACTTTGAAACCAGCAGATGTAAAGCCAACCTACCAGGACTGCAATGATTTTCACATAGCCCTATCAGCAAAAAAAATGTAAGAGGCGCAGAGCTTGTCTCCACATCTACCTCTGCCACCCTTCTGTTGTTCTATTACTTAAGAATTGCAACTACATTTCTTCATCTTAAAAAGCTCTGTCTCCTTGGGAAACATATCCAGGTAAGAGGAAGCTAAGATGGAGAGTGGTCAGGAATCCAGAGCCAGAAAGTGCTACATTCAGCACCAGGAATTTGGTGGCCATGCATGCCCCAGGCCAGCCTGGCTCCTGTTCCATCCACGCATGTGAGTGGGGGTGACAAGGACACAAAAATGTCAAGCACAGCACAGCAGACAGGCACTCACCCTCACCTTATGTTGTGGCAGTGGCACACCTTCCCCAGAGCTCCAGAGCAAAGAGGCAGACAAAGAGACTGTGGTCCAATTCTGCTTTTGCTGGGGATAAATTTGGAGTCACTTCACTGACGTCAGTGGAGTTATTCCAGAATTGCACCAGTGTAAAAGAGGGCAGCATCTGCTTTCTGAAAATGGATGCCATCAAGCTAATTGAAAACAACAGATGCATCAAGGAGCAGCAAGAAGGGATGGTAATGTTCCCATTTTCTTGTAAAATACCATTTAATTTCCCTCCAGAGAATGTAAGAGAATAAACCAATATGTACTCTAAAAGCTAGACATTTTGTTGGTGTAAAATTGTATACAACCTTTTAGGTGAATGGACCAAGGTGCACCTACAGCACCCTAAAGAGATCCAGCCTAGTCATGTGCACTTACAGCCCTCTTCTTTGAGCCTGATTCTTCTCTCACACTCATTGAAATCAGGAGTCATACCATCCACAATCCTATGGAAACGTTTATCTAACCTTGGGTAGGGAGCAGAATCGAGGGCCCTCATTTTGTTAAACAGTCGATGGCTAGATTTGATAATTAAATCGATAAAATTGTGACTTATGTCACTTTTGAACTAAGGGTGTTCCAAAATTTTATACCACTGAATAAATATATTTATATTAATTTAGTGAAAATGAAGCCAAAGAAGGACTTCCTGAATTTTCTTTGTGTGAAGACAAAAGTTTCCCCTAATTCTCATCTCCAATGAGTAGTCAACACAGGTTCAGTATTTATGGTGACCACAGAAATAGATGAGCACTTTCCCTCCTGCAAATTCTTTCTTTCCTTTCACTATGAAGAAGTTTAACGCAGCAAAGCCCAATTATTTCTTGGGCCCCCTCTTATTAATTGGCACTACAGACAACCTCAATATGTCCAGTGGTGAGGGTTCATCATTGAATGTTGTAGGACAGCACAACTCACACTGACCTCAGCTATGAGTTTCCCAAAATGTAAAGCCATGTTGTGACATTCAAACTCCTTGTGCCAGCCAACAAGCCCCAGACAGACTTCCCTGGAGCAAGGGAAAACCCACCTAAAAAGGGAAAAGCATGTGGAATTAACATGTACTAACAGCATATGCTGCACTGTTAATTAGCACAGTCCCTGTCTGCTTTCCCAAAAAATATTTTTCTGGATTTATCTCCCTGGGTAGGGTCTTGTAGGACCCTAGCCTGAACAAGAAGAGCTCCTTGAAACTGGCAGGCAGTTTCCTCAGGCACTGTCTTTGGTGGCAGCTAAGGACACACCGCATCCCCTGGTTCCTTTCATCAGGGGATTAAGTCTTTTCATCCTGCCAACACCTGCTTCCCTCCTTATGCCTAAAGCAGGTGCCTGCAATTCAGGCATTCTCCTGCTGATAACATGGCTGCAAATCTCTTCAGAAGGGATCTGCCTCTAGTGCAAGCTTCAAAGAGCAACAATGAACGGCTCAAGGCTGTGCTCTTGGTTACAGCAACAACAGCAGCACCAACAGAGATATCTTGTGCTCATGGGGCTGCCATGGAGGGCAGTATCTTCCAATTCCCCATGAATCTGTCCACATCTTTCCAGCAGTGAGGAAAAAAATGTATAAAATGCTGCTGCTTTTAATTTCTGTCAATATAAACTCAAAAGTTAAGTTTAACTTAGCTCTTCTGAGTTTGGTAGGACTTACTTGGACTTGAGTCAGGTGGGAGCTTTTGGGAAAGCTGTGGTTGTCTCCTGCTGTAATCTGCAGATCTTTCCCTGATGTAAACAGGACCTCAAGAAAAGAACAAAGAAAAATAAGCAGTTTAACAAACAGTACATGTGCTTGGATTTGATGCAGAAGATTAAAGTTGGAGCCTGATATAATCCACGGCAGTTGTACTAAAAGGAGTTTTGCCAGCTTGAATCAGCAGATGGTGAGGATCTGGCTCATACTACATTTCTGTAGTTTATAATTATCTTTCTTTCTTCACCTAGAACCAGATTCTCCCTTTAGGCTGCAAATCTTAATTAGGAAATCCTTCCTCATTAATTTCAAGAAACTCTTGGTCAGTAATTTCCCAGAACAGAAAGAAACCTTACCTATTTCTTCAACAGCAGCAGATGCTGGAGCTGTTTGTTCCTTTGCTTTTAGGGTTGATGCTGCTCTTTCCATCACTGTGTGGAAGACACTTCAGTCCTTACCCCGTCTCTTGCTGCCCTGAATTTTCTTTACACTCACTCTTCTTTATCCCATAGGGACCTCTGAATGAGAGTACCCAGGAGAGAAGACCAAGTTCAGTCACCTTCACCCCCACAGCTGCTGTAGCAGTGAATTTTTATCCATGAATGCTGGATCTAAAGGCCCAAACTTCCTCAAAAATCCCAAATTCCAATGTTTTCTGAGAAGGAGCAGAACAGGAGTTTCATCTTGGAGATAAGAGCAGGATTCCAACAGTAAAACACCACAGAACCGGTCTTCATGCCTTTCATGCTTCCAGACCCTTGTGTGGATAAAAAAATTGTGTCCTCAGTAAAATTCTTCCTTTCCTTCCTTCCTTCTTTCCTTCCCCACCTCCAAGGAGATGATTTCTGCCCTGTTCTCCTTTGGTGAAAAACATCCTGTGGGAAAATGATCAGGGGAACCAACTGTCACAAACCAGCCAACCAGCCAGGGGACCTGGAAGGAGCAATAGTCTCTTCCACTGCAAAACTATTTCCTAGTGAGATTGCTGCAAGAGGAATTTCTGGATCTTTAATGTAATGCTTTAGCCCGTATTCCTTGTCACCAGGCGCCCAGATGACTCTACATCAGACCAGCTGCCCCTCAGCTCCCTGGCTGAGTGCTCAGATTGTTCTTCACACATTCTCCAGCTCTCTATGTGTAAGGATGGACAAATAAAATCTCTTCACATCTCTAGGTTTGCACTCTCTGCTTTCAAAAGAAACTGGAAACTGCCCACCTGAAGTTGGACAGGGCAGCTGTACATGATATAAGGTGATAGGATCAGCTCCAGTAGGCAAAGAAAACATCTGTAAAGATAAGGTGCTGATATCTGAATACAAAATTCAGTGCTTTCGCTTGTAGCCACAATCACAGCATGGAGAGAAACAGTCCGGGAGGTTGTTATGGAAACAAGTCCCTGGAGGTGCCTACTTGGCTTCGCAGGGATGTGCTCTACCTTCAGAAGGAAACAGATTTGCATTTTGAGCAGCCGGGGGGAGTGCTAAAGGCTGAGACCTTGAAGTAAGGTTTTTGAAAGCATCTCTGATCAGTGGCACGAGACCTCTGGTAAAGTCAATGGGTGCCACTGTGTCATTTCAGTCACGTGAAAAAAAAATCTGAAGGCTCCTTAAAAGTCAGATTCCACAAGTTCTGTAACATATAGCATTACTGATGACTCTGGGACTTCACTTCTTTTCAGGAGGTGCTTTGAGAAGGATTTACATGCCCTAAATGAGTCCCAAGGTTACAGTTTCCATGCTTCTGTTGGTGGTCTGTATTTCTCTTAGAGAAAACGCAGGGAGCAAACACCCCTCCTGCTTTAGACATTTTCATGTGCCCTTTTCTTTTCAGAACTTTTCAGACAAACGTGGCTCACAAAAACTGCACAAAGCTGCCTTCCTCACCACAAAATTCCTTCACACCTTGGGTGTGATCTGCGGGCGGAGAATCCAATACCCACTAGAAACTCACTGCTGGATTCCACCTGGAAACTCACTGCTGGATCCCACCCGAGGGCAGGACACCTCTTTCCAAGAGGATCTGTATAAGACATGCTGGGATTGTGCTACCAGTGATCTTTTTTTCTTGTTAGAGTCTCCATGTCCAGCTGTCTGTCATGCTGGTCAGGAGAACAACCTGTTCTGGGCACGGAGGGCTCCCTCCTGGCAAGGCCAAAGGGGCCAGGCCCAGGGGGAGAAACAAGCACAGGAATTCTCTGACATAGGCTCAGCGTGTCTCATGACTCCTCCTGAACTTGTGTTCAACCTGAGTTTTTTATATCTTACTTTGGGGGAACTTTTATCAGCTGATAGACTCAGGCATAAAATATCCCCAAACATGGGCATTCTGCTGGGAGAGGGCAGCAGCCTCAAAACATCCCTCTTAAATAGCAGCTTCTTTTGCTAGTTTCTAGCAATACAAAATTTGAAGAACTCTCTTGGCCTCACAGTACAGATTTCATTAAGTTAACCCCGAAACACAACTCAGAACACCACCAAGACTAAGACACACTAAGAACTAGACAACTTTTACACAAAATCAACAGAGATGCTACTATGCCCCTCCAGTCCCACTTATTCACCAGGACAATTTACCCACCAGCTGATTACAGGTGTCAAGGGATGCAGAATGGTCCCCAAGGCTCAGACCTTCACAAACTTTTGCCTCAGTCCCATGAAGCAAAGAGAAATTAGGCCATATTCAGGCAAAGCCCTCTGAACTATGAATCCTCACCACATCTGATGTTGTTGAGTTAGGGATGGAAAGAAAGATTTTAGTTTTCAGGTGGATTAGAAGGTTATTTTTAATGAAAGTAGCGGGTCTTTTTATAATGTGATTTGTTAAGGTGATACTTGATTGGTTTTAAAGTAGAAACATCTAACACTATTGGTGCACTATGAATAGCACACTGTGGAAAACCATAACTATAAACAATGGTTACAGAAAGAGAGATAATAATTGTTCTAATTCTTTCCTCTGCGATTCCTAGGCTCAGCCGGGGAGAAATTATCTCTGTTCTTTCTTCGACCGAACTGAGAATCTCCACACACACATCAAACTTGTGTCTCCCAACTGGAGAGAAGTGGCAATTCCCTACTAATTTCAGCAAGAGAGAGAGAGCAGAGGTTTTAATATAATGGTTGTGTGGTGACCCCAAGGGATATCCCTGCACACTAAAAACATTTGAGAAGGCAACAGCACTCTGGAGAAATGGAGTAGTTAGGATTTGCACAAACAAGTTCTACCATATGAGCAGGGCCAGGATGGAGAGGGGCTACAGCAAAAGCACTCTAGGCATGGAGCCATATCTCAATACAACTGAGAACAGGGAGAGTAATGAAGATGCAAACAGATCCCACCTCACAACCAGTTCTATAGCCAGTTTTTACTATATTAAAGAATAGGGCTCTGAGCAACCTGGTCTAGTGGAAGGTGTCCCTCTTTGGAAAGAGATGACCTTTAAGGTCCCTTCCAACCCAGGTCATTCTATGATTCTATGATATGCCTTTAGCATTCTTAGTCTTATGGCTGAAAAGCACAATATATATACAAAATCTATTATCTGTATTTTTGCACTTTGGCATTATGTCTGGTTTATGTATTACACGTGTGCCATGCAATATGCAGTACATTCCAATATGCATTTCATACAGTGTGATGCAAGGCATTAATGGCTGCCTTTGCTTTCGTACACATGCAGACATGTGAATGCAGAATAAGCACTTAGAATTCAAACAAGAAGGATTTTTCCTTGCAGGAAAATCTGCTACTGGAATCTGAAAGCATACATTTCCCTTTCTCACCTGCTGGCAGAGCTTGAAACATTTTTAAAGTTAGGTGTAAGGCTGATCTGACTGAAACTAATTAAATTATCTGGGAAGTAAAACGCGTATTTGAAGATAGAAATCCCTGGTCCCTTGGCAAACCCGGCACTGCAGGCCAAGCTATGCATATTTTGCATGGCTGACACAAACTGCTCTCACAAAACCAATTACAAAAACACTACCATCGCTCTTATCCATTAAATACCAGGAACTGGCTAGGCCAGCAATACAGCAAGAGCCTCTCTTCAGGGCTCGCTGTTTATCCCTTCATTTAAAGGGTCTGGAGGATCCCCTCATTTAAAGGGTCTGGAGACAGCTTAGGGAAGTTTGTATCCATGCCAGTCGCAGTTTCAAATGTTGACACACTCACCCTGGAGCATTTTATGCCTGTTACTTGCTAAACCAGCACGATCCTCACACAGCACAGGTGCAGAGCTCTCTGTGGTCGAGATTTTCCTGCCACATCAACAAAACACCAACATGCAAACTTCCCTCAGCTACACAAATGCTCAATTAAAAAAAGCAGAGGGGTCAACTGCTCTCATATGCCCGAATACAGAGCTGGGTATCTGAAGTACAAAGCACATCTCATTAAATGCTATTGTGTGAAGATGAACTCTGCAGATAACAAATGAATTTACTCAAACACGCCTTGTATCAGAAGGCACTTACCACTATGAAGATTAAGTTGGTACTATAAAAGCCAATTAACATCAGGGCACTGGCATAAATAAGGCTGAGATAAGCTCAAAACACAGAGAATCTTCACCAAGCCTGTTGACTGCTTTAAGCCTGTTTTTGATACATGATGTATGGTCACAAGTAGCAAAGAGCTTTTAGATTTATGCACCTTTTTTTCTTTTTTTTTTTTTTTTTTTGAAACACAAACCAGGAGGATCTTTTAGCATGCCAAGGGTTGCAAAGAAGGCAGGCATCTGCTTGCTGGCTTTCCCTTAGAGCTGCAGAGCTCCCTGTGATCCTGGCTGCAGCGTTTCCATTATTCAAAGGCAATGGCATGGCAGGCGTGACTGATTCCACAGCCAAGGGCACCGTGCTGGCACAGGGACTGAGAGCATGGCTCGAGCCAGATGTTTGTAGCCCCTTTAACTGTTTACTCTACTGAAGTAGTGGCAAGGACTTCTCTGCTAGTGGAGTTACAAGACTTGGTCTCTGAGCAAATGTTGGATTAAAACAGTCATCAAAAGCAGAGAAAGAAATGCATAAGGGAGTGGGGATGACAGCTAGCACTCCACAGAATAAAGCAAGAACATTTCTGGCTGTACACAGTAATGAGAAACAGCAAATCAGGCCAGAAGAGCCCATTATCACAATCATTCTGTTTACGGTATCACAATTCACAGTCTGGCATGTAAATGCTGAATAGATCCAGCTGCTTGTAGGAAGACAACTGTAACAGCAGCTTGCAGCTCTGTGTCTGGACCCAGGACAACAAAACCCATCACACCTCTGTCAGCATTTTCTTCTCTTTATATCCCTGGTTATTGGGAGGAATGAAGTTGGAATATTTCATAGACTCCAGGTCTTCTGCTTCCAGGAATTCAGATTTGCTGAGGGACTGATTACTGTCCCCTTTCTTGGGCTCAGAGAAGGGTGACTGTTGCTGGCCACAGGTGACGTGGGTGTACTGGCACTGCTCCTCATGGTCAGTCTCTCGGTGGTAGAAGTAGTTGAAGTTGGACACAATGACAGGGACAGGGAGGGCAATGGTGAGCACACCAGCGATGGCACACAAGGAGCCCACAATCTTGCCACCAATGGTCATGGGATACATGTCCCCATAGCCCACGGTGGTCATGGACACCACTGCCCACCAGAAAGCATCAGGGATGCTGGTGAACAGCGAGTCAGGGTCATCAGTCTCTGCAAAGTAGACAGCACTGGAGAATAGGATCACCCCAATGAAGAGGAAGAAGATGAGGAGGCCCAGCTCCCTCATGCTGGCCTGGAGAGTCTTCCCTAAGATCTGCAGCCCCTTGGAATGCCTGGAGAGCTTGAAGATCCTGAAGACTCTGACCAGGCGGATGACTCTGAGGATGGCCAGGGACATGGCTTGCTGCTGGCCCCCATTGTTGCTGCTGCTCCCGGGCTGCTGCTTCTGCTGCTGCTGCTGGGCCAGCTCGGTGCCCAGGGTGATGAAGTAGGGGATGATGGCCACAATGTCGATGATGTTCATGATATTGCGGGAGAACTCGGGCTTGCTGGGGCAGGCGAAGAAGCGCACGAGGAGCTCAAAGGAGAACCAGATGATGCACAGGGTCTCGATGAGGAAGAAGGGGTCTGTGAAGAATGGGCCGGAGCCGGCGGCGGGGCGCAGGGGCGGGGGCGTCCCGCTCGGCGGTGGCAGCGGGGGAAGCAGCAATGCCTCGTCCCCGAGAGGCGCAGCCTCCCCGAAGCCAGGCTGGGGTCCCTTGGGCTCCTGGCGGAACTCGGGCAGGGTCTCCAAGCAGAAGATGACGATAGAAATGAGGATCACCAGCACGGAGACGATGGCGATGGCCCGGGCTGGCCCGGAGCTCTCGGGGTACTCAAAGAGCAGCCAGACCTGGCGTTGGAAGTGGTGCTGCGGCAGGGGCTTTTCCTCCTCTGGGATGAAGCCCTCGTCCTCCCTGAATGTCTCGATAGCCTCCTGGCCCAGCTGGTAGAAGCGGATCTCCTCCAGGAAGATGTCGAGGGGCACATGGACCGGCCGGCGGAGCCGCCCCCCGGACTGGTAGTAGTAGAGGATGGCGTCGAAGCTGGGTCGGTTGCGGTCGAAGAAGTACTCGTTGCGGAGCGGGTCGAAGTAGCGCACCCGGCGGCTGGGGTCGCCCAGCAGCGTGTCGGGGAAGATGGAGAGGGTCCGCAGCTGCGTCTCGAAGCGCAGCCCCGAGATGTTGATCACCAGGCGCTCGCTGCTGCAGCAGCTGCCGCCGCTCCGCTCCTCGCCCGGCGCCTCCGCCTCCCCCTCTCCGCCCGCCCGCGGGGCCGCCAGCGCCAGCGGCTCCTCCGCCCGCATCTCGCCCGCTCTGCCCGGCGCTACCCTTCCTCGCCTGCCCTTCCCTGCCCCTCCGCCTCGGCCCGCTCGCCTTCAGCGCCCGCCGCCCGCCGCCATCCGCCTGTTGCGCCTCGGTGCGGCCGCGCTCGCCCGGCGACTCCGCGGGGGCTCCCGGCGCGGCTCCTCCTCCGGCCGCGGGGCTCGGGGCACCGCGCCGCTGCTGCTGCTGCCGCTGCTGCCGCGCCCGGCTCCGCGCTGCGCTCCCCGCGCACACACAGGGACACACAGACACAGACACGCGGGAGAGAGAGCGGGAGAGGGAGGTGTGCGAGCACACACCGCACGGTGTCACACACGGGGAGAAGGGCACACGCAGACACAGGCAGGCACCCGCACGGAGACAGACAGACACAGACACGCACGCCGCGCCAGCGCCGACACGCTCAGCTACAGACGGATGCGCGCACCCGCCAACGGGGGATGCTCGCCCCACCTCTCCCCCCGCCGCGGAGGACGCGGCAGCCCCAGCCCAGGGGCGCCGGCTTTTCGGGGGAGACCCTCGAGGGGAAGCCGCTGGCGGATCAGCTCTCCGGCCAGGAGCTTCGCAACAGCTGGTCCAAAGGGCGGCACCGCCGGCTCCCTTCTTTCGCCCACCTCTCCCCCCTGGAGTCCTGCCCTTGTCCCCTCAGGCAAGCCCCTGCCAGGGGCTGTCCAACGCCGCCGGCTCCGGGCAGGGCTCAGAGCTCAGCCGTGGAACCGGGCTGACCTCGGTGTTGTTCCCGTCCCCGCCGCAGGCTGGAGTTGACCTTGAGCCAGTCACTCCATGCCTGTGGCTCGTGGACCTCCATTTATAAATGTCATTGCCATGATGCAAGCACGACGGTGGCATCGGACCATCCGCAGATGGAGACAACCTGTCACGGTGAACAGTGCAACCGGGGAAAGATACAGGTAAATGCAGTTTCTCTCCTCATTTGGGGTGGATCGAGTTTGCCTCTTTTCCCACATACCAAACACATGAGCTTGCTTTTTTTTTTTTTTTTTTTTTTTTTTTGTTCCATCACTACAAAGCCAGCATTAAATGTTCCCAAAATCACAAAATCAGAATCTGCATTTCACAAGCAATCAGACTACCAGCTCCTTTTGTCTTTAGAAACCTGTGGTTTGCCCCGTCCCTGTCATGCTCGGCATTTGAAAGCACAGAGAAACTCACGACACT
This sequence comes from Agelaius tricolor, assembly GCF_023055355.1. Lineage (NCBI taxonomy): Eukaryota > Metazoa > Chordata > Aves > Passeriformes > Icteridae > Agelaius > Agelaius tricolor. The sequence continues at coordinate 1,116,647 of NW_027269334.1, forward strand.
GTACTTTCTCCTGAAAGACAGAAATTTGGCTAACAGGTGACTCTGGTTCCATCCTTCATAGGACAAAAGTCTGTCTTTCCCTTGAAAGCCCTTTGTCGGTGCTAAATGTTATTAACCAGGCTTTTACCATCGCAGCATCTGATGCCTTTGCTGGCTGCAAGCCATGTGCTTAGCCTACACCATCTCTTAGCAGCACGGATCTAGAGGAAAACATTCCCCTTTTTATGCCTCCCTCCTCACAGTCCCTCCTAACTAGCTGGCAATTTCTGGTTCAGGCTCTGGACATTTTGATCAGCTGACTGTGGCTGCTTTCTTTGTCTCTGTTCTCAGGAAGAAGGTGAATATGAATTAAATGTCACTTAATCCCCTTTCCTTTCTTGCTCATTAGCCTTGAAGATGGCTGTTGCAAAAGAAAGCACATTTTTTCATTTATGGAGAGATGGCTGTCACACAAGGAAGTGTATTTTTGTTCCATTTTAAACATAATTGGGGTATGGCAGCCAGATGAAAAAGACTTTGCTGGAGAATATACCTAGTCTTTGGAAAAAAATAAAAAAAAAAGGATCAATGTTTGCTTTTGTAATAGTAAAATGCTTGTTGCTGAAATTTCTTTTTCAATTATTACAATGAATTATTCATTCCGGGGATTATTTGAATCATAATTATGATTTATTCATTTGCAGGGTTAACTGTTGAGAAATCCTTTCAAAACAGCTTTCAGGAGGGATGAGAAAGCTCCCGAGGTTTCTAAGAGGACACACAGGGCATGTCTACATGATGGAGCTCACCCTGTGCTGGGTTTGAAGGAGCGAGCTTCAGTCAGCAGAGCAGAGTCAGCGTGGAGCTCCAGACCGGTTTGCAGGACCAGTTTCCAGCCCACACAGACATTCCATGCTGCCACAGCTCTGGGCTTCCCGCTACCTGGGCGAGCCGTGCTCCAGGCAGCCAAGGTGCTCCCACATCCCATCCCTTCCAACCCTCCTGCCACAGCCCAGCTCCGAGCAGGCGCTCCGGCTGCTCTGCACCACCTGGGCTTGCTCCTGACAGCCCTTCAGAAGCCACTGTCCCTCTGGTGCACTCACGGTGCACTCAGGCTCAGTGTTAAAGCCAGAAGCCCTTGCAGTGTGCAACACAACTCTTCTCAGCAAGCAGCCTGCTCCCGAGCGGCTCCGCACCGCGCTGCCTGTGCAGCCACACCCCTCCCTCACTTCTATATTAAGAGGCAATACCAGCTGCCACAATTCAGCCTCTGTGCAGATCCTGCTGGGCCAGCAGATCCCGATGGCACACAATTTGCGGAGCTGGAGGCAAGGGAGATGCAGAGATGTCGGGAGGGACAAGAACAGCATCCCCAAAAGCCACACTGCTGTACCATAACGCTCCCTGGAGACAGATTTGGGTGCTGGCTCTGAAGCCAACGCCATGAGGCCTGTGCCACCTAAGGGTGCCATTAAGCTCCTCTTTGAGGCAGTAGCTGTGATCACATCTCCAACGCAGGTCTGGCACCTCGCTGTGGTTCAAGAGTTTCTGATGACCACATCCTTCCGCAGGCTGTATTGATCATTAATGCCAAGGTGCACAAAAATCCCTTCAGAGATTCATGGGGAGAACTGTTCTGGCTTGCGCAGGACACCCAGTTCTGGGCCCTCATCCTGCTCCAAAAACTGGAGGGACATTGTCCTTCCAGGCCTGGTCCATACAGGCACTGTCAATCTGCAGCATAGGAGTTCAGTTTCAACCATTCCTTTGGATGCACCCCCAAACGTGGCTCAGCATTTTGGGTAACACTGCCACCTTTGGATTTCTTTTAGCTCCCTTTTGCAGGATTTGATGTGATCAGCACTGCAGCTGCCAAAAAATTGTGTCTGTGTAGCATTTTCTCAGGAAAGCCAAACCCAGAGACACTCACTCCAAAACTAAGATATCCCAAGTAGGAATCCAGGTTTGAAGCTAGGGCATGCAAAACTTCTTAGCCACTTCCTTGTCTTCCTGCATTTCCCAGTCACCTCATCATCTCCTGAACTTTACAATTCCCTCCTTCATGGCTCCTGTGCTACCCCTATCTTCTGCTTCCCACATTCAGGTACTTTTCCCAGTTATAGAGCTTCTCGTCCCTATAACCCTACTACAGTTTCTTCACTTGCTTGCAACCCGGTAGCAAAATACTTTTCATATCCCTTTTCCAAAACTCCTTTTGGGGCTGAAGGCTGCCCAGTACATGCTGGGGATGCTGGATGGCCATTGGGCCTTCAGCAGAACAGCTTGACATGCTTTGCTCATGTGACATCTTGTAACTCTCACCCCCATTAAATGGAGACACGAGAACACCTTCCATGCCTGCAATATATTTTGGTGATCAATGCACCTCTAAAATCATCCATCAGCACCCTAATGCACAGGCTGGGAGGCACAACAGAACCTCCCACAGGCTGGAGGCCCTGGGGTAGGATTCATTTCCCAGGAGCCAAAATATTCCACACATCAAACAAATCCCCCCAGTCTAAAAAGAGCAGTAGACAGAGAAAATGAAAAAAAATGCAATAGCTGGCAGAGCATCCCCATTTGAAATGGTAATTTACACTTAGGCACAGTACCAATTACAGCCAACTTCATACTTCCCTTCTTACTCAGAGCCATAAATCTATAAATGAGAGTGCTGAACAGGGGAGGGAAGCAGAATTAGCTTGAGCCTTAGAGCTGTTGGGCACACCACTTGGAAACAGGAGTTCTCCTGGTTTGTTCTCTCACCAGAAAGCAGGAGAAACCTGAAGGATGTTTATTAATGATCTTCCAGGCATCAACTCCTGCGGCATAAAATGTTCATGGTCAGATCCCTGAGGCCTTCAGCCTCCTTATTCTAGTCCAAGTGAAGGCCTGGGTTTGAAACATTGCATCTCACAGAATGCCAGAGTCACTTAGGGTAGGAAAGAGCAGTGATTTCACTGCATATGGGCAATGAAACCTTGGCTTTCCTATTTTTATTACACTCCCAGAGAGAAGAAAGTACTCAAAGAGTTCTCAATTCATGTAACTGCAGATCTCAAAGAACCAGACAAGGTGAGGAAGGCTGGGGCATCTAACAATACGCACGTATCAATCATGATTTCATGCATCACCACAATGAGCAGGGATTAAAAAAAAAAATCCCAATTTTCCAAAATAGAAGTAAACCTGAATATTCTCTGATGGGAAACCCTCCATCCCCATCTCAGAATCACAGAAAGGCCAGGGTTGGAAGGGATCTTAAAGACCATCCTATTCCAAAGCCCTGCCATGGGCAGGGGGAACATCTTCCCCTAGCCCAGGTTGCTCAGAGTTCCATGCAGCCAGGCCTTGGGCAGTCTCTGTGCTGCCCTTGGGTGCTTGTGCCACTGCCACTGATGGAGGAAGAATTGCACTTCCACAAAGTGAAGGTGACATCCTATTCCCTGGATTAGCCCAGACTATTCTGGAATGCTGTCCTTTCTGTTTGTTGAATGAGGACAGGTTCATGTACTGGCAAAAATATATAATGGTATAACTAAAGATTTTGTCACAATACTGGGATAAATGGGGGAGGGGAAGACAAAACAGGTTGTACCAGAAACTTTCTCACAAATATTTTCTAGCTTTCAAGTACTTCTGTTAACCCAAAGTGCCTTTAATACTGTGTTTGTCTTGGGTTTCCCCCCAAAATTCTATCTACAGACGAGTAACTTTTAAGCCTTTATTTTTAAATCTCTTAAGTATTTCCCATGTACATACATTGGGGTTTTTTCAAATGCCCTTTCCCAGAGAGACACTGTGGATGTACTTTAGGAACTTCACGTTTCTGTTTATCACAGGAGGAAAAGTATTCTGGCCTGTCATAGTTTTTAGGTTCACAACACAACTCTGTGGTGTGTGAGCAAATGAATGAGTGTGACAGGCAGTGACAGCAGCGTGCAGACCCCTCACCAGGGAAAGACAGAGGGTTTCACAGCTCTTTGCCAGTCAGCTTAAAATGACTGAGGTATACAAATACTGTGTCAGGTTTTGCAGCATCCGATGCAACTACTTGGACAGCTCTGGTCATGCTTCAACTGGACTTTGTCTTCTTGTGGGTCTGTTCAACCCCTTTTGCTCCTGCACTCCAATATTCAATTTACATTCTTTAATTTATTTCCATCCTAGAGGCCCTGAGGTGGTCCCAAGTGTTTATCCTTTTATCCTGTCCCTCAGCTCCTGTCCATGTTCCATCTTCCTTCCCATTTTCTATCTTCTCCCAGCCTTTTAGTTTGCTCTTCTATCCTTCCCCATTTTCCAGTTCCTTCTGCTCCAATCCTTTCATTTAACTTTGGCTAAAACCAAAACCCCAACATTTCAATGATGGCCTGCTTCCATGCAGAAAAACCTCTTGTCATATTTCCAAAATGACAAGAGATTCTTGAGAATTCTGCTGTGGCATTTAGTCTCTCTACATCTGGGTGCCCATCCACTGCTTCCAAACATACAGTGAGGAAAATTATGTTAGCCCAAGTCCAGAATGCCCTTGCAAGGAGTTCTGGCTAAGAGCAGGTTGTACATGCTGCCAGTGGCACCTCTGATGGTTTGAGCTGGCGGTGCAATGTTTTCTTAGTGGTCCAGGAAATGATCAGTGCCTTACATCCTGTGTAAAGCTATGCAGAAGGAGAAAGCTTCTGCTTCTTTAAGGCATCCCAGTCAAGGACCCTTTTAATGCAAAGAGAGACTCCTGACAAGGCCTGGAGGGACAGGACAAGGGGGAATGACTTTGCACTGACATAGAGTAGGTTTAGATGGGATATTGGAAAGAAATTAGAAATTGTTCCCTGGTAGGGTGGTGAGGCCCTGGCACAGGTTGCCCAGAGCAGCTGTGGCTGCCCCATCCCTGGAAGTGTCCAAGGGCAGGTTGGATGGGGCTCTGAGTAACCTGGGGTAGTGGAAGGTGTCCCTGCCCATGGCAGGGGGTTGAAACAAAATGATCTTTAAGGTCCCTTCCAATGCAAACCATACTGTGAATCTATGATTCTATGAAAGGTGATAATAAAGGGAAAAAGAAAAAAAAAAAACCACAGAGACAAAAAGGGATAACTGAGAAATTACAAAGACCAAAAATTTTCAGTCACTAATTTCAATGGATGAGGGCAATGAGGAACAGGAGGAGCCATGACAATTGAGGGGGGCCTGTGAAAGTCTGGAAAACTTGGGGAGAGTTTAGGAGCTGCTGGCCACTTACAGCATCCCTTAACACACATCCCTGAGAGGCTGAGATCACCCAGTGAAACATCCACTGGATGGACTAGATGATGTGACTTTAGAGATGCCTACTAGAGAGGGCATCTCTAAAGTCACATGCACTTGCAGCCTGTTTCAACTTTATTAAAAAGATAAACAAAACCAAAAGAGACAGACAAAACCCAAGAGAAAACCAACCAACAGTAGCAAAACACCTCAGCTGTGGAAATTCGCTACATTTAAATTACTTCATTAGAAGTTGTTAGTCCCTAACAAGTTCTAACAGTCTGTTAGATGTTGCCTGTATCATCACAAAACTCACCCTCTCTTTTATTAAGAAGGAACAATAAAGAAAGATTTTAATGAGATTTGTACCGCTCTGATGTGAAGGGAACTCTCTGTTGCAAGAGAAGCCCCATCCCTTGTGTGTCATGCATCCATCCTACCCCCTCTGCCTGTCCAGAGTCCCCAGCCACAAAGAGAAGGGAAAGGATTTGGCCTTTCTGTGACTTCAAATTGCCCTTCACAGGCAATGGAAGTGATTCCATTCCACTTCCTGGAATGGAAGTGATGAGACTTCCAAAGGTCATCTGGCTAAAAGAGGTTTATGTCCCCACCTGTGAGGACACAGCTGACAGCACTGTGTTCCTTCTCTCACCTCAGGCTGCCTCTCCCTTCATCCCATTCTCTGATTTCTGTGCCCTCCCACTTCCCAGTGTCCTGCTTGAGGCATGGAGAGCCCTGGAGACACAGCTCTTGGCCTGCCACCTGTTATCCCATCTCTCCCTGCCAGGAGCAGCAGGTCTTGGCCAGCCAGAACATCTCCCTCCAACTGATATGGGAACATCTGATCATCCCAGAGCTAAGAAATCCTCAGGTACTTCCATAGTAAAGCTCTGACAAGTCTGTAATGAAATACATGTTAAAAAAAATGCTTTGAGAAAATTTCTTCAAGGATGGCAGAGACCACCATGACATCAGAATAGCCTCCCTGCCAAATTTTCTGGCTCTGCTCAAAAAGTAGGAGAGCTTTGTAGCAAAATGAGTGTAATAATTTCTGACAGGCAGAGCAAAACATTTTCCACCAACTTTGTTTTAGAGACAGCCAAATCTTTTTTTTTCTCTGGTTTGTTTTAGCAGAAGCTTTCAAAACAAAAACAAACAAGCAAATTAGCTCAGAGGTAGACAAGCAACATGAAAAAAATCTCATTTGAGCAGTCTTAAGATCAACAAGAAACCTTCCAGCTGGGGCAGAGAGGGCTTTACCAGATTCCTCAAAATATAACATTAGCATGATCACTGAACTTAGTATTTTGGTATTATCATTATTATTATTACTGAATAAAAAGCAAATAGGCACCAAATTCAATTAAAGCTCAACCTGATGTACAAAACTCAGTATCAGACTAAGTCCATTCACACAGCCTTCCCACCCTTCTTGGCTATAAAGGGCAGAAATGACTTCCCCTCTTCTTGACCACTGGAACACAAAGTCGATCTTCAAATACACAGCAATAAAAACAGATGTAAGATTAGCTCTGTAACAAAAACCATCTCTTCCCCTGAATGAAAATTGCTGGGAAGCAGTGGGGCATTGCAGAGAAACTGAATAAGAAATGTGAGAGTCACAAATAAGGTGAGGATGAAAAATATCTGACAGAAATCACCCATGCAAAAATCAACTGTGTCTGCTCCAGGACTTTCTGGAAACCACTGGAGAGCCACAAGTTCTGATTCTTTCAGTCTGAATCAGATTTCAGGGCAAGAGGAACTGGCTCCATAAATAAAAGGAAAAAAGGCAAAAAAAAAAAAGAATTTAATACGTAAATTGCTCAGTGAGGTAGGGAAGGTAGAGAAAAATGACAGGAGAAAGTCTGAGGTGCCCACTGATTTTTGGGGTTTTTCTTTAGTTTCCCAGCAATGTTGCCTCCCTTGTTTTATCAGGAATACAGTATTGTTTCATCCTTAATGTCCTTTATCTAGGAAACAAAAGCCATTGCACTTCCCTGGCTATGTCCTGTGCTACAGCTTAATGGAATCTGAGCAATGTGTTAAACTGCAGTGGAAGAGAGCTATACTGCAAATTTGTCTGATATGAGACCTCCAATTTTAGGTTTTTTCAAGGTTTGGAGCTTGGCAGAGTCACAGTTTTAAGCACTAGATGCAGTTTAAAGCCTTCTGTGTTAATCTTGGAAGCAGACCTGGGAGAACTTTGCTGTAAAACCTCTTTGAGAGCAAGGGTTCCAAGGAAAGGGTGTTTTCTTCAAGCTCCAGCTGCTGCTTGCAGAACACATCTACAGAACCAATATGTAATTATCTCATTGGGATGTGATCAACCTGAGGCATGTGGGAAAGGCTCCTCCAAAGGAGAAGAGTTTCAGGATCACCAGAAGCCAAGGAAAAAAGCTATCCTAGTTGCAAGCTATAATGGAGCTGGCACCAGATTAAACCAAGGATTTAAGCTCTGTGCACAGCCCAAAGCAGTGCATCACGCTCTTTCCATGACATCTTTCCCATTAGATCTGTCTTATCCACTTATATCCAACAGTTTCCTAATGCCTGCCAAGCCAGGCCTCAGCTCTTGGGAGGAGGAACAACAGCAGCACCACTTTCATTATTGTTTTTTGAAAACCCCACACTGAACAGGCACAAGCTGCCTGTAAAACAAACTTTCCTAAACCACCCTTTGGAGTTTAATGAGAAATCCATAAAATTAACTTTTTATAGCATTGACCAGGTCAAGGCTTGCTGTGAAGATGTCAGCACCCAATGGACTGTGATTGTAAGGAACAAATACTACATGATCTTGGACCCAGGAGCAGCCTTTTATAGTAATTTAGGTACTGTTGGAGGGACAGGCATGGGAGCAGTTTTCCTTGGCTGGTGGAATCCCTCTGACCTCTTTTGGGATCACTGGGAGGGAGCCTGGAATGTCAGTGGAGCCAGGCTCTAACACTGCTGAGGGCTGCACTGATGAACGTTTCTGTAAAATGCTGTTTCAGCACAAGGGTCAAACAAAATTCCTTAATTATAATGTTGATGCTCACTTCTTTAGAAAGAAAGGAGTGGGAACATCTCCCTCAGCCTCAGCTCTCTCTCCCAAGACTGACAAAATTTTAACTTTTTACTCTAATAACCAGAACTCTAAAAGCCTTTTTCCTCTCAAAATATCGAGCATCTCTTTAATAACATGTAATGAAGAGGATGTGGTTGAATAATGCAATTCTTTTGCCCCAGTTCTAATACTTTTTTTTATAGTGCTCATCTCAGTCACTAAAAGGAATTAATATTTTATTGCTTTCTATGAAAAATACATAATGCCTTTCCCATAGCAAGGTTTCAAACTCCAGTTGCTTCTGTTCCGACTGGATTTTTTTCTGATTTGGCTCTCACTGAAGTCAATAATCCTCTGTGGGAAAATACCTAAATTATTTCTTAAAAGATGAAGAGGAGCCTTAAATTTATCATGGAAGCTGTTTTTGAATATGAGCCATAAAGCTCCTATCATGTTTTAGTTCCACAGCCCTGAAAACCCAGAAATTTCATTTCCTGTTTGTACACATCATCACATGCTAACCCTTTCTAGAACTCTGCTTTGAGTAGCCCCTGATTTTTAGGAAAAGCTTTCTTTACAACATATATCATCTCCTAATCTTTTCCTGTTATAAATCCCTACCTTTGTGATGGGCCAGTCAAATTCTTGGAACCAAAATATTTGCAAACAAGGCTTTATCAGACTGTCAGTTAAGCAAACAAAACTGAACTGACAGGTCTGTGGAATCAAAACTATTGCTGGCATCTTGGTGTTGAAGGAAAAACAAGAAACTGCATTTGAATTTAAGAGCTTAAGTATCTCTAAAGCAGCCAGATTCACTGCCAGACATCTAAAAATAAATGAATTATTCTGGACTTTTAAAAAGCAAACAAAACTACTCTTATTTCCCAGTAAGTTCTCAGAAGCAGCTTCTCTAGGATTTTTCCCAAGGGAACCATTTCACCTAAGGACACTGATCCCAATCCTTCAGGTTTTTACCCTGCTGAGAAGTGCTCTTTCAGCCATTTTAGCATAAGTAGCACCTAGCTTAAGGAATGGATTGACTAAATGATCAGGAAATGTGGAATTCTGAACTTCGGATCATTTGTGGAGACATTGCTATTAATATTTAAGAATAATAATTTAAAAAAAAACCCATAGATTAGCTCAGGACAGAAATAGCATTAACTGCACTTCATTTTGTGAGGCATTTTGAGCTGTCATCAGAGCCAGCTATTGGAATGGAGCCTTAAAGATCACATCTATTTTTATAAGCCCAAAATGACCAATAATTCTGCAAATGCTGAGCTAATTCTGCAAACGCTGAGCTCTTTGCAGCACCTGATGCCCAGGCTGTGGAGATCACTGCAGCCCAGTAAAACACTCCCTGTGTGCTCCCAAACAATGTAGGAGGGAGGTTACACCAGAAAAATATTTGCCAAGCCTTCAGAGGATGACTCTTGCACAGATTTCTTTCTCTGCAGCCAAGCAGTGCTCTCTCCCAGGCACATCCCCCAGGAGCACTGGAAGGATCAGGCTGCTTTCCACTCCAGTGGGCCCCTTTGGCAGATGTTTCTGTAAAGGTAATGCAAGAACATGTTCTGAGAAAGGAGCTCCAGCCTCCTTGTAGGGGCAACACCAACCTGAGTCATTCCTCTGCTGTATTGTTAGAAGGACATCGGTGCTACTTAAAACCCACTTAATAGGTTTGCTTACAGCATTTCTTCAATTACATGTAAGCCTTCCCAGCTTGCAGTGACAGATTCAGAGGTTTCTGCGGCCATGCTGTTCCTGCTCTGTCTCATCTGCTGATTATCTCTGACTTATGGGGACATTGCAGCTGGATCCAGCTGAGCACTGTGGCAACAAAGCAACGGCAAACTGCTCAGCCCTCCAGCACCTGAAGGGAACCTACAAAAAACACATGGAGAGACTTTTTACAAGGAGATGTAGTGACAGGACAAAGGGGAATGCATTTAAACAGAGGAGGTTTAGATTGGGTACTAGGAAGAAATTCTTCCGTGAGAAGAATTGAAGGTGATGAGGCCCTGGCACAGGTTGCAGAGAACAGCTGTGGCTGCCCCATCCCTGGCAGTGTTCCAGGCCAGGTTGGATGGGGCTCTGAGCAACCTGGGATAGTGGAAGGTGTCCCTGCCCATGGCGGGGGGTGGAACAAGACAATCTTAATCATCTCTTCTAACCCAAACTATTCCATGATTCTATATCCACTCCTGCCTCATGTCAGATGAATTCACCTGACCTCTGACAGCCAAGGAAATGATAACCTAAAGGAACACCATATGCCTGACTTCCACTTTTTATCAGTTCACTGCACCAGAAATACACCTGTGGAAATTCAACATGCTTGTCATTAAGGGTTTGGTGCCTTATGTATGCATTTCCTTCTTGCCCCATTTTCCCCACCTGCTCCTAAGGAGAAAGAGGATCCAACAGTGTCTGTTTGTAAGAACCATAAGGCTGAGCAACAGCCTCCTCTGCCCTTTCCCAGTGCCTGGCTTCCAAGGATGCTGATGAGTGGAACAGGCAGCAAGGCGGCTGCAGTTCAGCCCCACCTGGCAGCTGCTCCTGAGTTTCCTCTGAGCAGAGAACCAAGGATCATTCCCTATATTCATCCTAGAGAGGGGGAAATAAAAAGCTTCCTTGGCATTAAATCTCAGCTACTGCTGATGGCTAATAATATGCATTTTCCATCAGAGAACTGTCCTCACAGAAGATTCTCAGTCAGCCTTGGTTAAATGCAATTCCCAAATCTTTGCAAGTAAGGATGGACTACCATCCTCATTGTTTGACAGGAGGTTTGTCTGATCATCAACTTTTAATTCACAGGAAGACAAATGGAAGAGCCTCCAGTCAATAATCATTGTTTCTGAGCCCAAAGTGTTATTTATTATTCCTGGGTAAACATGCAGACATTTGCTGGCAGCCATCAGGATTACATCAAAGTAATTGAGGTCCAAGGAACCCACAGGATACTGGGATCTCACTTCCAAGATGGCAAATATATGCAGAACTTTGTCCTGGATCAGAAGAGAAAATGAATGGACAAGGACCTTCTAACAGACACAGGTTTAAATTTCAAATATAAACTTGATAGTTATTTAAGCTACAGAGTTGTTCCTTTAAAAGGTATTAAAACAGGTCGAATTCGTGGAAAGAGAAAAAGACCTAAATACTGCTGAGGGATGGAATTTGTGTGCTCCACAATCTTCTCCGTGGGTGAACTGCACATAAAGTCAGAGGCACGGAGTGACATTGCAATTCAGATAACTGGGTGAGGAACAAAAAATTAGGGATCATCACAAAATGGATTTCTCTCTGCTCTTCCCAAGTGATTGCCATTACTTGCACCAAGGAATTCCATGAGCTCCAAGCACTACACCATACCAAATCATCTCATACTGATTTCTTAGGAAGCAAACCATTATCTCCACCTCCTTTTTTCCCCTTCTGTGCTTATTACAGAGACACTACACTAGATCTCAAGTTCAAAATCTTGCCCCAGACTCCAAGAATGTTGCTTCCAGAGAAACTTGAACTTATGTGTAAGCTTGTTATTTCATTTCCACAAGAAACTGCTATGTTTGTGTGGTTTTAGTCCATGTTGGAAAGAGAAAGTTAATTTTCCAAGTTAGTCAAGATCACACTCTCTGAGGTGCCTGACTGTGGACATTCAATGTTAATGCACTTCTGAATCATTAATCCATTTTTCAAAGGAGTGAGGTGCACAGCTCTTCCCCAACTAACTGACATGAAAAGGAAACTGTTCTACTGAATACAAAGATCTTCAGATTGCATCATAAAGGAGGTAAAGCACCTCACCATCAAAGTGACAGGAGGTGAATGCCTCAGGCTTCATGTAAAACAAAAGGTGCATTGAGCCTGAAGCATTCAGATGAAAGAATCCTTTCATTCCGGGGTGGTTTGGGTACAAATTAAGTGAGTAGGCTTTGTTAGAACAGAATCATCTTTTCTTTCTCTGTCACATTCAGTGCTTGGTGCTTGGTGCCTGCAAGTCCCAACTTTTAAAGGGTCTTCTTCAACAGAATGATTCCATGTTTCAGTAGAGCCTTCCACCCAAACTTCTTGACTCACACTTAGCATTTTTGTCAAATTCACCTTTACTCTTCCCAGGTATGGGGGCAGTTATTAAAGCCAAATAAGCGCAGGCTTCATACGAATATTTTGGTATATTTGGGCATGTTTGCATGCATATTTGGTTGCAGGGCTGTGCTTATTTACAGAATTATCCCCTGGCTGTAGAAATACATGTGTCCTTGTAAATTCACACATGACAATGTTATTGAATCTTTTAGGGAGTTTTTGCATGATGCATCTGAAAATGCACCTTAAAAACTGTTGCATTATCCTTTTTTCCCCCGCATCGATGACTTTCCTGCTTTAGTGGTTTCAGATATTGGAGAACAGATGACCAATGCACAGCAAGAACAGGAAAGGGGGCTTATCTTCAAGCAAACAGTTCAGAGGCGCTGCAGAATAACATGAATTTAACATCTGCTTTTCATTGTGAAGTTTCAAATATTTATTTCAAGGCAGGTCAGGACTGGATCGCTCCAGAAACGAAGGTAATTTATTCTATAATTTACTCACAGAGAACAGCTCAGTGAGATTTAAATCAAGGCTTTAGAAGATGAGCAGCTTAGTTTTTGGTGCAGGGATGCTCAGCATCCTCCATTGATTGGGCCCGTGGAATATTCTCAAAACAAACCACAAAACCCTAAATCTTCCCCTTAAAAGGGTATGACTTTGGAACAGGCTTAGTGGTGGGCCCTATTTTGTAGATGGGGAAGAGGCACAAGCTGAGTGTCCAAGGACACAAAGCCCCTCAGTGGCAGGGCTGAAGTGATCTTGGAGTTATCTCTGTTCGGTGCAGTGCTTTAACAAGTCCATATCCATGTGTAACAATGTGCCATCCCTCTCTTGTCATACACAGCACATCTCAGGCGGTCATTCCTGGATACAGACAGAGGTTTGTGTCTTCAAAGTGGACTTGTTTCAGAGGAAAACTTATCCCAAAAATATCCTATCACTGATCCTTCCTGCTCTTTTTCTGCCCCAAGTGCCCTATTCTCTTCCTGAAGATCCCCATCTTGCATCTGGCTGTCAGGAAGGGAGAATGGCAAAAAATTATAAACCTACAAAAAATCTTTCCCAACTGTTAATGCAAGTAGGGAAAGTGAAGAAATGAGTTATTAGATACCAGGTCTTGCCTTGAGGGGGAGATGCAAGGCTTTTCCCATATCACAGAGGACTCCTGCTCAACATCAGGCAGGAGCAACCTATGTGCATTGAGCAGAGCAAGTGCTGAACCCACTAAACACAGGATCAGAGTCTGAGGCTCTTTGGAGGACAAACACAACCCATCCCAAGGCTCAGCTCCCATTTCACCACAGCCGGATGGGAAAGAAAGCCAAGCCGACTCTGCCATGCTGCTCAGAGCTTCAGACACACTGGAGGAAGGGTGAGAGCATCAAGGAGAGGTTTGTAATTGAATTTGTGTTTATTTTGGTCCAAGGTTGAGGTCAGTGCACAATGAAGAGGTTATCAGATGACTCATATTAGCCTGAGCACTGTGCTGGGATAAAGTTAGTACTGTGCCTACTGGGAAGATGTGAGGTTGTCAGATAGCCAGGGTACAGCCTTATATAATTCATTTCTATTCCTGAAGTGATTTTCTTGACCAAGTCTGAGAAGAGAAGGAACATTATTTTGTAGTGGCATGAGGAGTTGGGAATCCAGGCTTTATTCATAATGTGCTCATCTGAATTGACAGGAAAACTCAATATAAACATACATTACTTGCACTTTTAAACATTTACCATGATAATAAGACATATGCAGTAGTATCCAGGGTCTTTTCTACCTGAAGAACCACAGATGTACATTTCTAAGAAGCATTTTCTTGATGTTTTGCCTAATTAATGACACAAGCAGTAGGAGTAAGACAAACTTTTTTGCTTCATTCAAGTCCAAGGCAAAACCTCTGTATTTTCTCTGTGGCAAGACTATAGGATTTCTTGGGTGTCATGGGAGAGACACAAAATTAAAGAGATGACCAAGACAGGAGGTCAAGGGAACACAAAACAGACGCTGTGTTCATATATTTGTGCACAGGCCTGTAGGAAAGCCAGTCAAAATGTTTTAGCCAGGATTATCCATCCTTTTGGATTAATCATAAACCACTCCTAAAACATGAATGGCTATTTCAGGGAGTCTTTTAAAAGTAACCTGGAATGACTTTAGTGGAGTGGCACCAAAGTTGTCCATCTTTGAGAGTTTGTCCTGTGAGGAGAAGCTGAGGCAATGGAGCTTGATTACCCTGAAAATAAAACTCTGGGGACACGTTAAAGCCACCCAATCCCTGACAGGCTTTTGCCAAGGCCGAAGAGCAGGGATCTCACATGCCCAGCTTCAGAACAATGGATAAGGGGTTTGAATTGAAGCAAGAGGGGTTCTTACTGGACATAAGGGTGGGGAAAAAAGGCACAGGAAAATATCAAAGCACAGGAGCAGGCTGCGTAGAGATGTGGTGGTGACAGGCAGTCTACAGCGCTAAAAGTTTTCAAGACCCAACCTGACACATTTCTGCACAACCTTCAGCTATCACTATCAGATATAATGCTGCTATCACTTCAGATATAATGCTGCTTTGAGCAGCAGGCTGGACTATGGACATCCAGAAACACTTTATTAATTTGAGTAATTCTGTCATTCTGCCCTGTGGCCCTGAATTATGCCATAAAATGGTAGTAGCTCAGAGGCCTGTGCAGCTCTGACTTGTTTTGTGTTTTGTGCAAACACACAGAAACTAATAATGAACAGGATGTGTCACTCTGTCCTCCAAGGCTTCCCTAAACCAACCCCTGGAAAGGCAGAAGATGGAGACCAAGGCCATGAGTTTCTTGAAACTGTGTATCCATAGTGGAGAGAGATTCTTGACAAGGGCCTGGGGTGACAGGAGAAGGGGCAATGGCTTCACACTGACAGAGAAGAGGGTTAGATTGGATATTGGAAAAAAATTGTTCCCCGTGAGGGTGCTGAGGCCCTGGCACAGGTTGCCCAGAGAAGCTGTGGCTGCTGGCAGTGTCCAAGGCCAGGCTGGATGGGGCTTTGAGTAACATGGGATAGTGGAAGCTGCCCCTGCCCATGGCAGGGGATTGGAACTGGATGATCCTAAGGGCTACTTCCTGCCCAAACTATTCTATAACTCTCTGATTCTATGAAAATCTCCTATTTTGGGAAAAACAGTTAAGCTTTAGAGCTTTTGAAAGACAGGAAAAAATCTGAGCCATTCAGTTTCTGAATAATTAACTCCCCTAACCCATTCTACATGTCCTGATCTCCAATTTGAAGCCTAATTATCCTCAGGATCAGTGGAACAAAAGCCTTTTAATTTTTTCTAGAAGTATAGGTGCTAAATATAGAACCAGCTTAAACTATTAAAATATAATACACCAATTCATTTGAAAAGCAACAAACCAATTAATCTTTATTTCTGCAGCTGTGGGCACATTTTTTTCTCCTTTAGCCATGGATTCCTGCAAAGCTTTTGTGGGGGATGAGTTAACACAAATGACAAGGTATCATTTTCAAGGGCTTCTGTGTCACAGAAACTTCATCAGCAAAAGCCTCCAAGATCCAGACAGGCAAAGCCGTGGCTGATGTGATCTGGTGGCAATTTGCCCTTGCAGGAGGATTCCCAGAGGTGCCCTCCAGCCAACACTTCCATGATTTTTCCAAAGCTCCTCAGCAGAACTTTGGCAACTCACTGGTCATACAGAAGTGCATATAAAAGTCACATTGAACAGACCTCTTAAAACTCTGCAGCCACTCCACTTACCATCCTAATCACAAAGATCCTATTCACCACGTGAATTTTCCAGCAGGAAGGTGGGGAATCAAATCTTCAGGGAGAAAGATCAGCTCAGGAGTCAAAGAACTGATACCTCCTCATGAAGCCTCTGTTAAAGAGTCAGATAGAAAAATGGATGTGCCTCTCAGCTTGAAAAAGGTCTCTTTTTTGGCCCAACTTCCTAGCTGTCAATTAAAACCCCAATTTTTTTGGAAAAGCTATTGAAAAGCTATTTGAAAAGTCTCCTGGGTACATCTGCTTTATACAGATTATGCTTCTTTTTTATTAACTTCAGATCAAAGCTCTTCACGCCTTAAGTAGGGAAGCAAAGGGATCAGGTAAAGTAAATATCTTCTTCTCTGCAATTTCATATGCAAACACTGAGTTTTCAGGCTGAGAAGACGTAATTTAGTAGTTTTACTGCGAAAGAAAAACCTGCATTTATACTCTGACTTTCACATGGATTACTTTGCTCTTTCTCAATTTTTTTTTTAATGTGATGATTATACCTAACTAGGGAGGGCATATGAAGTAGTTCTTAGGTTCAATACAGGAAAAATTAGATAAAGTCTCTCACCCATCATCATTAGGTATGTTAGATAGACTATTCTATGCAAAATAAAGTGAGTGGATACCTCAAGTCCCTGTTAAAATATTTCCCAAAGGCAACATCCAGGCTATATTATGCTGTACAAACACTGCCAGAAATTTTTCTGCCCCAGCCAGTCATTCACATTCAAATCCCATGCAGCTGAGCTCTGTCACACACTTATTTTGAAACTTGTCTGTTGATGAGAGGTGCACAACCAGTTTGATCACACACTTATTTTGAAACTTGTCTGTTGATGAGAGGTGCACACCTCTCACTGATGTGTTTTCCCATCAGTTGAATTAAAAATAAGTTTGATCCTGAGGCCAGGCCAACATTTTTGTACCAGTGGCCAACCTTAAATGAACTTTAAGACCAAAACTCTATAATAAGAACTTCATTATGAAATTTTACTCCACCAAGACCTGCAGCTTTTCTCACCTGGAAGTTCTATACAAGTGAATATTTGCACTCTCGCACCGTCACGAAGACATAAATCCAGGGAGCTGGATTTATTATTGGGGATGGGGAGGAAATAATCAATTTCAGACATATTATCTGTTAGCCAAGTATCTATTCCTCAACTTTTTACTATTTTAATAATAATCTGCTAAGGAGAGAGAGACTATTTATATGAGCATGTAGTGACAGGAGAAAGGGTAGTGGCTTCACACTGAAAGGAAATTTAGATTGGATATCAGGAAGAATTTTTTCCCTGTGAGGGTGCTGAGGCCCTGGCACAGGTTGCCCAGAGCAGCTGTGGCTGCCCCATCCCTGGAAGTGTCCGAGGCCAGGCTGGATGGGACTCTGAGCAACCTGGGGTAGTGGAAGGTGTCCTTGCCCATGGCAGATTTGGTTTGTGTCAGTATAAACTGTATTTTACAATAACTGAACCTGTTTATAGTAACATTTCTAGACCAATTTCGCAAACTGAATAGGAGTGTGTGTGAAATTACCCCTTGTCAAAGAATCTTGAGGCACCAACCACTGACAGCTGAGCTCCCAAAACTTTTCCCACCTGTGAGACGAAAATGACTCCCCAGGAGCACTGTTGCTCCCCCAGAGGACACAAAGGTTCCTCAAAGCCACTATCAGCAGCACCTGAATCAAATCAGCCTTAGAAACCCTCACTAGCTCATTCCCTGTCAGTTCACATGCCAGCATATCTAGAAAGAGGCCATAAAACACAGCCTCAGAGCAGGACCTGTGCTAAAAGTGTCCAAGAACTGCTCTTTACTCAAGTGCCACATGATTTCTCTCTGCCCCAGCAGCTGCCCTTGTCTCTCTAGCAGTGCCACCACTGCGGGATTTCAACTTAAAGCACCAGAAAGCCATAAATCTCTGATACAGCAAGTTTCCACAGAGAAGAGAAAGCCTAGAAATTCCCCTTCCAAAGGAAAAAAAAAAAAACAAACCTCAACATTTGTTAACAAAGAAGAATCCTTTCACAATTCATCCCTGTGCAGGAAATAAGATGTGATCAGCTCCAGTGCTCAGGTGTCTCCTGATGTGTGCCCTGGGTGTTTGCACACACATTCCTCAGGAAAATGTCAGGTTTGCAGTGGTTACACAAGGGCTGCTGAGCAGGGGCAGCAGCACAGAACCTGCATCTTGAGCTTTGTCTGAGAAATTCAGTAAAGGCTCTTCCTATAGGGCAGCCACATATTAAGCCTGCTGTGACTTGTGTGAGTGCTCTGTTAACATTTTGGAAAGTGACTGAGACACATTTGGGGCTAAATCCCTGGCTGCCTATCTCACTGCATGTTCCTGGCTTTAATCAGGGGGTGAATATAGACAGAAGTAGGAAGTGGGAAGAGATGCAGCTCAATTATTTAGAAAACAGAATTCTTCTCTGATGAATTATGCAGCTTTTCTCCATCATTTTCAAAAAGTATTTACAAGGAACAAGTGGAGTTGCATTTTTTCAACTGCAAAGACCTAAGGATTTGGAAGACGTTGTGGCACACGGGAAAGAAGAGGTGAAATCCCCCATAGACAGGCAGATATTGATTTCAAGGCTGTGGGAAACACAGGATATCACTTGGAAACACAGGATATCACTTGGAAATTTAATTTTTCTGTAATAATAGGCTTAGTTTCTCATCTACAGGGTTTAGGCAGGAAGAAAGGGGAAATACCACTTTATTTTCAAAGGGTTAAAATGAGATGTGGAAAAGTTTAACAAGGGAAAAAAAACCAACAAAACTTCATGGAAAATCTGGAGAGAAAGGGCACTTTTGCATGGAAAAAGAAAACAAAGAAATCAGCCCTGCCATCAATTAATTCTGAAACTCATGTGGAATTTTGTGATTGAACATCTCTCCTCAGGATCCATGCTGGAACTAAGGAGATTTGGCTAGAAGTTCAGCCAGGTGCCTTAAACCTCCTGGATGAAAAAGCATTTCAACACTGACCAGTCCTAATTTGCAGCTCAATCCTCACAAATCTCAAGACAAGCAGCAGCCAAGGCAGAGCAGTCCCAGGGTGGTTTCAAGTGATTAAAAAGAAACACAAATGGCCACAGAGAAAAGAAAACCTTTTAAATTGAGAAGGATGGCTGATCACCTCCTCCTCTCCATCAAATCTGGTTTTCCTTGGAGGGTGCTGGAGAGCCCTTTCAAAGTGCAGTGCTGGTCCTGGCTTTGGGATGAAGCCAGCAGGCACAGGAACTCCAGCTCCTGGGTAAAATTCAGCTCCCTGTATCCCAAAGCTGTCTAAATTGTGATCTAGAGATATCTTCAGGCTCTATTTAGACTGGTAACAGGTTTGGGTGCACACCATCCACACACAGAGATGGAGAGGCCACTGCTTGGTTCCCAGTGATCCAGCATAGTAACCACAGCTTGGACTAGATAATCTTTAATGTTCCCTTCCAAGCCAAGCCATTCTTGATATGATTCCATGAAAAATTACCTAGTTTTGAGACTCTCCAAGGATGAGGATTTCACTGTCTCTTGGAGCTTTACCAACAGTGAACAACTCTCACGATGAAAACCTTTTTCCTTGTATCACATCAGAGAAGATACAGGAGTCCTCACCACAGACCTGAAGTTGCAGGCTCAGAACCTTTCACTTCTCACACAACTATAACTAGACTAGAGCTGTGCACAGCTGCAAGCCTGGACAGAAATCTAAAATTAGTAATATCTTCTCTAATTTCAAACCTACCTGGAGACAAATCCCCAGGTTAGGAAGGAATTTAGGTAATGCAAAACTACTAGAGACACAAAGCATTGTGGCCTCTGTTTTCTGAATATTTCCTAAAGTCTTGCAAATATTTCAGTGCTTGGCTTTGTGTTCACTACACTTGCACTGGACTAACCTGGCTGAACCACTGCCTCACATTCAGCTAAACTCACAGTGACCTCCAAATCTGTGTCCCTTTTGGCAACTGGGGGACTCCCCCACTTGGCTGGTAAGAGTCCCCATTCTGGTAGCTCCACACACGAAGGAATGCATTTACCTTCTTTTCCCATGTTTCACCCCTGAGAGCTGGCTTGAGGCTGCTCATTGAGCTGTGCAGCATCCAACTGAGAGCAGCAGCTTCTCACACTGTCCTGAGCCTTACCCAGCTCTGAAGTGCCTCATGTTCAAGAACAACAGTTTTCCTCATCCCAAACCTCCCAGGGCTCCTGCTGTGAAGAAAGGAATTAGGAAACCTCCTGCCTTTCCTCTGGACATAAGCCACAAAGTTTGCTCTAGAGCCATGCTCTGCAGGAGCCAGAGGACTTCAAGCCTTGGGATTGGGTGGAAGCAAATTTTGCAAAAATCATAATGCCTTCTAAAAATTCTCAGTCCTATTGACAATAAAATGAAATGTCCTTGCCTGTGGACTCCAGAGGCACTTCATTCAACCTTGAAACACATTCTCCTTTAACTCCAAAACTGGTTCAAGTAGGTGCCAATTTGTACATTTCCTTAACCTTATTTCCAAAGCTGAGGACCACCCTATATTCCCACCTCAAATGGAGACAAACTTTTTCCTGCCCTTTTTTATTCATTAAGCAGTTAAGTATTGTCAGGGTTTTTTTTTTTTTTTTTGTTGTTCCCCCCAGCAGTGTCTTGCATAAAACATCTATTATTTAAGTGGAAAAGACAAGGAGATCTGGTTTGCTTGGTTTTTCATTCTCATTGCCAGAAATAGTTGATAGTTTCTACTCCAGATATCACTTCTAAAGTGCTGCTTATATAGCAATGACAATGAAGAGCCATATCACTAGTTTGTTAAATCAGGCTTTTCCAGAAAGGCTGGGAAATCAGTCAAAAAAATTGGGTGACCTTAAGGACTATAAGTATAGAAATCACATTAAATAAACCAAGTAAATAGTGTCTTTTCAGAGATCGAACAGAATCTCTCCTCTGTTATGTGTTCAGACTGAAAAAGAATGAAGACCCCATTTGCTGCTTGATTACAGGATGACTACGAGAGATCAATAGGACAAAACTATGAAGGCAGTTAAGAAAATCCTTTGAACGAAAAGAAAAATGTTTACTTTGTCTTGCCTAAGAAAATTAAGTTAAAAATGAAATTGCCTAAGAAGTTGAAGTTGACAGCTTCTTTGGTTTCCCAGGAGGGAAAAATACAAAGGAGAGAAATTTCTAAGCTAAAAGACAATCTTGGCTTAAGAAGGACATATGGACTTGTTTATCTCCACTCTCTGAGGAAAGATGTGGGTTGAAAATTGGGGAGAAGTTCCTAAGGATCAGAACCATGAAGTTCTGGAACAGCCTTCCACAAGCAGGGGGCAAAGGAGCCCTTTTCTGACACAGAGCTTGAATGGTTATTCCATTGTAAGATTTATGGGCTATGCATAGTGTGCACTATGCTTGCATGAGAAATTACCCTAAACGGCATTATGGGAAACTGCTACAGATCAGAGGTATGAAACACTTGCACAGGCATTATTATTATTATTATTATTTGTATTTTTTGGTCAAAGTTTACTGGATCTTTCCTGCTCCTAGTAATCTTTTTGAGGTGATGAAAACACCAGAGTTAAAAAAGCCAAGACAGAGAACTGTCCAACCTGCTGAGGGGAGTTTTAAACTAAGAATGATGGAGGAGGGAGAGAGTGACCAACTGTTTGGTGAAGAAACGGTTGATGGGGTTATCAAGCAATGAGGCTGGGATGGTGTGAACAGAAGGGACCTTACTTAAAGAGAGAGGCCCAAAACTGGGCACAGCACTCAAGGTGTGGCCTCACCAGTGCCGAGGGACAACCACTTTTCTAATTAACAGCATAGGCTCCTAAATCCCGGAATTGCTCAGTGAAATGCACAATAACCAACTTCACAGTATCTTAGGAGGGTCTGTGCAAATGCAATCTGCCATAATTGCAGCAGCAAGATGTTGTGAAGGACTTCTCCCTTACAGAGGGAGATGTTGGCTTATGTTTCTGAATACTTAAAAGTGTGGACAGCTTGACATAGTCCCAGAAATGATGCACTGTTGCAGCATCATGCTTAGGGAAACAGCCCATCTGTAGAGGCTTTGAGCAGTCAGACACTTCTAAAGTTTCTATCTTGAAAGGAAGAGGACAAACAGGATGAGAAATAAAAATTTTTATGCCCATTTTTTCATCTCGTTTCACAGAGAAGGATGGAAGGATTGCTCTGTGAAGGATCAAATGACATACTTATATAATCATAGAATTGCTTGGGCTGGAAGGATTGAATGATCATCCAGTTCCAACTCCTCTGCCATTGCAGGGACACCATCCACTAGACCACATTGCTCAGAGCCCCATGTATACCTCCATTCCAAAACATTCTATTGTTTAAAATGAATAAGGGTAAACTTAGGCTCTTTCATATTTGCTGACACACACAAGCAGTGCCCATCACAGAGTTTTCAGGCAGATTAAACATGTATAAGGAAGATACTTTGAAGAGAGATATTTTGTAGAATAACAAGTAAGAACATACCTTTACCCTGTGTGAAGGTGATTCACCTCATGAGATATCAACCTCATTGTGGCCTTCCAGGGCCTGAAGCTCCTTCCAGGGAGCCTACAGAAAGATGCAGAAAGACTCTTGACAAGGGCCTGGAGTGAGAGGACAAGGGGGAATGGCTTCACACTGACAGAGAGCAGGTTTAGATGGGATATTGGGAAGAAATTCCTCCCTGTGAGAATAGTGAGGCCCTGGCACAGGGTGCCCAGAGAAGCTGTGGTTGCCCCATCCTTGGCAGGGTTCCAGACCAGGCTGGATGGGGCTCAGAGTAACCTGGGATAGTGGAAGGTCTCCCTGCCCATGGTAGGGGGGTTGGAACTGGATGATCTGTAAGGTTCCTCCCAACCCAGGCCATCTGTGATGGTCATGTAAGACCTCACAATCACAGGTCCCTCAGAACTCACACACTGAAATTTCCTCTCTGCTTATCCCATAGCTCTGAGTGTGTTTGTCATCATCATCTTGTTCTCAGGGCTTTTCCCCTGCAAGCCCAAAGGCCTATTTTAATTGCAGGGTGTTCACCACTGACATTTAATAAACAGTAATTACTTGAGCTTTAATCTGTTCTGCAGGTTCTTCTAAGAGGAACTCAAACCTTCAGGGAGAAAATCAACTGTTATGATGCTTTTCTGAGCTATAAGCAGATGAGTTTTTTTTGCCCTCCCTCAAGAGCAGCAAGCCCTGTCACAGTGTGACATAGGTAGCAAACTGTGAATCTAATTAAGTGTATAATTATGCAGCAGATTGCAGCACAGTGTGCTATTACTTAAACCAACTGACTTGCATGCCAGTCCCAGAGACATGGAACTCGATGCAGACTGAGCTGAACACATTAGGGAGCATTTCTAGGGTGGGGTAAAGAAGGACCCAGCCTCAGTTCATCCACACTAATGGCACCTGCACCCCTTCAACAAAAAAAAAAAAAAAACAAACAAAACAGCAGACGAACAAATTCTAAGTCTAAAGGAGGTGCAAAAACAAACTTGGGCAATGCTATGGAGTTGCTCATAAAGGTTTGCAAATATTTGTCTCAGTCTTTTTTGGACATGGCTGTCAGTGTAGAGCTCTAGCACAGCATTTTGAATTATACTAGTAATTATACTAGTAGCACTACTCCTTGAATTATAGCAAATTGGTAATACCTCCTCAAACTGCCTGTGTATGACAAGAATTTCCCCTTTATCAAACTCCCCACAGAAGCAGTAGCTGGAAGATGTGTCCCATTGCACCATGGAGCTCCCAGGTTTGGGTCCTGACACTTGCATAAATAACACTTCCAGCGAAAATTCCTGTTAAATAATCCACACAGAACTGACCTACATTTGCAAATCTCTTTTGAACCACTGCAAGAGGAATACAAATAGAATGAGAAGCCAGCACTGACTTCAGAGCTCTGTGTGCCCACCACAGCAGGGCTCAAGTAAGGTGTGGTTTCAATTTCAAAGCTGCTGCCATTACTGCTGATCCTTTAGGCATTTGGAAACAGATGGCACATTTCTGGGGAATTCTGCAGGCAAACACACACTGCCAGGTACCATTTTGCCTTGTCTGGGAGAACTAGGGACTCCATGTAGATTCACAGTGAACAGATGGAAGAAGTGCTCTGAAGTATTGCTGAGTCTTCTGAAAATCAGGAAAAATGTGGTTTGAAATCTAATCTGAGATTACAGCCATGACTGGTTGAAGCAGTAACTGAAGTATAAAACAATTGCTAAAATCACATTTGCTACAGAAAGTTGAGCTGAACACCCAGGTACTATCAGGTTTCAAGCAGGGAGCTCCGTGCAAAGCCCCAGATTCCAGGCACAGAGGATGGGATATGACCCTGATCTGCCCTGTGGGATTGATGGATCCTCCCTGTCACTGGTAGTCTTTGGTCTTCCAGAGTTTTCTGAGAGCTTTTTGGTGGCTGACCATGAGCAGCTCTGCCCTTTAGCCCTCTCAGTGCTGGTAATTAATTGCCAAGCTGGTGGATGTCCTGTCCTCACCTCACCTGGATCTCAGCACAAGCGAAAAAGGCTCCCAGTCTGCTGAATATTTAAAAAATCCCTCAGGTTATGTACCAGAAAATTAATGCAAAATGCACTGCACTGGAAAATAGGTACAGGAAGAGAGATAAACAGCAGGTTAAATAGCATCAGCAAAGTGCAGGAACATCAACCAAATTAAAAAAAAAATTGAACCAGAGAATGAAGGGACCTACCTGTACTTTGTATAGGAAAGGAAAACTTGTGCTGTGATATGGACAGGAACAGAGACAAACAGGTGAAAACAATAGTAAATCATCTAACTTTCTGAAAACTACCATTTTTCTTCTCTTGCTTTTAACAAAATACAGATTAAATTCAAATAACAATTTGCTTCAACATTGTCCACTGGTCCTGACTGGAGGACACTTGATGCAAACAGGGCTCTATACCCCATTCATAACAAGCACACTTGATGTTTCAACAGGGCTGCAGTTTCATAAAGAGGGAGGAAAATGAAAAGGTAAATCTAAATTTATCTCTTGACTTTAGAGAAGTCAAGCAAAAAAAGATGTGAATGAAAGCAGAGTTGTTTTTTTTTTTAATCTTATTATTGATTATCACAGTTTCACCACACAAAGTTTGATCAGAACTAATCAAATCCCCCAGCAACAGATTAAATTACTCTGTCTGTTCTCTGATTTAGTTTCCCCTTAAAGAAACTGACAGTTAATAGGCCCTTAAATAGCTCCTGTCTCCAGACCAGCTCTTCTTTCCATTCCACTGGACACTACTGAATAAAACCTTTTCTTCCTTTTCAAATTCTTCCTCCCAAGGTGGGTTCGTGCTGCACACACAGTAAAGACAAGCAAGCTTGAGCACACAGCCAAGGAGGGAAGCATTTCCTCTGCATTTCTGAATGTTCTCCTTTTCAGCAAGAATTATTCACAGAAAAGGTTATCAAGCATTGGGATAGGCTGCCCAGGGATGATGAGTCTGTGGTTCTAAAATGAAGTCAGTGGCCTGAGCAAATCAGATTAGTAATTTCAAATAGACTGAAGCCAGTTTTTGAAGACTAGCATGAAAAATTTCAAATATTTAGAGTAAAAGTTAATTAATAGGGAAGGGGATTGTTCTTTAATTTATGCTGTTGTCCTGGTTTGAAAAGGAAGTGAGTTTTTTGGGATGCTGTGGTCAAACCAATAGGTGCTCAGAGTTGAATATTGGCACCTGGTGTGGCCACTGAGGACATGGATACGCCTCTGAGAACACAGGGAGTTAAAAGCAGAGAACCCCCAGGGGGAAGCTCTCTTGGGTTCTCTTGGTGAAAGAGGTCAGAGCTCCCCTGCCCGGCTGCGGGCTGGGCGGGGGAGAGGAGGCCATGCGGCCGGGTGAGGTAGGCCGGGCTTTGGGCAGAGAGGGGAGGTGAAGGCCCCCCGCAGGATGGAAGGGTCTGGACAGGCAGAGCCTCAGATTTTTAACCCTTTTCTTGAATGATGGAAATCTTACAAATGAGGATCCTCCTGGAGTTGAATGAGAAGAGAGATAGAGATGAGATAAGAGGAAATGGGCCACAAGAGAAATTGAGAAGAATCTTAGGTGGGAAGGATGATGGAGTAGCCTTTGGCTGGACTTTTCTTTTATAGCCAAGGACAGAACCATTTTTCCTATGACACAGAGACTGCATTTAGGGGGAGGCAATGGCTTGGAGCCAAGAGAGTGCAGTGATGTTATGTGAAGGAGTGCATGAATGATGGGTGAGGAGAGTGGTGGTGCCCTCCGTCTTCAGGGAAGAAGAAGAAGATCTCTGTTCTTGAGACCCCTCAGCCCCAGGGGGTGAATTTGGGGAGGATTGGTGTCCCAAAAGTGAGAGACTGTGCATTTTTTTTTTGGAACTGGGCAAAGCATCCTTAAAAGGAACCCTAGAAGCAGCTCTGGTCCATGTGCAGTGGTGAGAGCACTGGGCATGGAAGGAAGATGTCACCATGGCAAATGATCTCTGGGCGGTGCCATGTGTGACATGGAAGCACAAGAGGTTTCAACTGTGTTTCCAGGGGAAGCCTATGGCACAAGAGGGACTCCTCTCTCCTTGATGAACTGAGAATTGATTATCTAAAGGCTTGTGATGGACTGAGAGTTGATGATCTGAGGGGTGGTAACTGAATTGAGAATCCAAGGTTTTGTCTTACTGTGATGTAGTGGAAACTTGGTGGGGGGAGGAGGAATGTTTTTGGAAGGTTTTCATTCTGAGTTCTGTGTTTCTTTTTACATATAGTTGTAGGTTAATACAGTTTTTCTTCTTTATTCCTAAGTTGGAGCCTGCTTTGCTCTATTCCTGGTCACATCTCACAGTAGACACCAGGGAGAATATATTTTCATGGGGGCACTGGCATTGCACCAGTGTCAACCCATGACACCTGTATAACTAGACTTTTCTTGTTTTCAAGAAGACACAAAGATGTGAAAGGTTATTCTTCTTTTGTTATAGATTCATAAATGCACTGAAGTTCAGGCTGGGAATACTCTAGATGTAGCAGAAGAAAGGAATAAGGTGGTCTGGGAACAACAGGCATGGAAAAATAAGTGTCTCTTTCTTTCCAACTCAAGCCCAACGTAAGGGTATAAAGCATGGGGTGTATGTGGGAGGAAAAGGTAAGAAAAATGCTGGCAAAACTGGAAACAGGCGAACATCTTTTGTTTTCGTTTTCACTCAATTGTGTTACTAAATTACTGTTCTGACACATTCTTGGGATACAACCTCTGCTTTGCCCAGGCTGCCCTCAGACTTCAGAGGCTCAAAAAATGCAGTGGCAGCATCAACTTTATTTTAATTAACAGCAACATTAGCTAGGAAATTGTACCTACAGAATGCATATGTGCTCCTATTCTCTACCCTTCCCTCAGAAAGTCCTGTTGGCCAAAGATGAGACAAATTCACAAACAAGAGAACAAAACCTCCACTTTACCCACACATAGAAAGACTAGAACATATATTTAAGCCTTATGCACAGTTAATTCCATGGCAGAGAGACAACACAAACACCTTAACAGGGACAAAATGAGGCGCTGATGCCATTATAGCCCTGAGAGGCCAAGCACAAGACACAAACCCAGAAGAAACAAGATGTCTCCAGGGGAGAATTCTTCAGCTGCTCACTGAATCTACAGCTTGCAAAACCATCCATTCTTGAATCTGTAAAGCCCACAACAAATATTTCAGATAACAAAAGGCAAAAGAGTGACTTACCACAGGAACTGCTGCCTGAAGGGAAGCAGCAGCTCACCAGAGCTCCCACAATCCCCACTGAAAGAGCCAAACGGACTCCTTACCATGCACCTACCTCTCTCACCCCCACCTAGGGCTGCTTTAAGCAGTTTGTTGTCACCTTTGCCCCCATTCTTTCCTGAAGCCACACCTGAGCACACTTGAAAGGCTTCTGTGGTGCAGGCAGTTGGACAAATCCCTTACAGCACCTGCGGTGCTCCTCCGGCAGAACCAAGATTCTATTTCTTGGTACAGACTCCTTTGCCCAGGGATCAGAAGCTGAGAGGCATCTCCTCCATGTGGAGAAGGTTTGCAATAGTAAGGTTCAGGGATAGTCTTGAGACAAATGAACTCCATGAGCAAGGAACATGCACCTCAGTTGCCAAAATCACAGAATCACAGAATGGTTGGGGTTGGAAGGGTAAAGATCATCTTGTTCCAACCCACTGCCATGGGCAGGGACACATCCCACTAACCCAGATTGCTCAGAGCCCTATCCAGCCTGGTCTGGAACACTTCCAGGGATGGGGCAGCCACAGCTTCTCTGGACAACCTGTGCCAGGTCCCTCTGGAGGGCGTCCTGTCCCTTCAGGTGTGACAACTCTGCTTTAGTGTCATCTGTAAACTTCCTGAGGGTGCATTCGATCCCTTTGGCTACATCATAAAAAAGGTATTAAATAACACAGGTCCCAGCATGAACTCCTGAGGGACACCACTTGTCCCCGATGTCCATCAGGACAATGAGCTGTTGACCACTCCCCTTTCGATATTTATACACAAGAAACTTCGGAGGGAAGTACTTAATAGCTTTTTAATCAGTTGTATCAGCCCAGAGGATGAATGCTGGGGAAGGAGGTTCCAGAAGAGGTGAATGGAAAACCGGGATCAGGATTTGCTAAGCAGCAGCTCCGACTACTGGCGATTCAGTGCAAGCCAGGTCTGTGTTGCTAGAGATGTTTTTCCAGCTGTGGATTCCATGTGCTGCCTCAAACCAGAATCTCGATAACAAAATCCGACATTCCCTAGTGACGATGAGAAAGGCAATTTCCATTCTGTAGTTTGCAACATGCCCAACTGATGTTAAGCTTTTCCAAGAAGGAATGGTGTTTAGGGAGTAAATTCGCGGAAAGAAGCCCTATAGCAGCACACAATCACAGTTCTCAGTTCTGCCACTGGCTTCCCTTTGCTTTTTTTGTCAGTGCCCTTCATCTTCTGCTCCCTTACCTCAAAGAAGCTGCAATAATATTCTCATTAATTACTCAAAATTTGGATTGCTTTAAATATATCAGTCCTCTGATCTCATCTCATAGAATAGTATCCACGCGCATTTCTTAGGGCAGAGGAAAAAGAAGAAGTAACAGCAGAGAGGGAGAGGTAACTACAGAATAATTACTGCCAGCATGAATGCTCCTCTCAGTCATTAAAATCTGCCCTCTAAGCAACTGGAGAAACCCTTAAGCATTTCTCAGCCTCGAGAAAAAAGACTCAGAGGACCCTCTGGCTCTCAGCAACTCCCTGACAGGAGGGTGCAGCCAGGTGAGGGTCAGGCTCTGCTCCCAATAGGAAGAGACAGGATAATAGGAAACAGCCTCAAG
Organism: Agelaius tricolor; assembly: GCF_023055355.1. Lineage (NCBI taxonomy): Eukaryota > Metazoa > Chordata > Aves > Passeriformes > Icteridae > Agelaius > Agelaius tricolor. The sequence goes on from NW_027269334.1 coordinate 1,146,154, forward strand.
CTGTGCCCAAAGGAGGTTCAGGTTGGACATCAGCAGGAATTTCTTCATGGAAAGGCTGCTCAGGCATTGGAAGGGGCTGGTACACTGTGGAATCCCCATCCCTGGAGGTGTTCAAGAAACCACAGGGTGTGGCACTCAGCGCTCTGGTCTAATTGTCAAGGTGGTAACCCAAGATTGGACTCAACAATTTTGGAGGTCTTTTCCAACCTTAGCAATTCTAGGGATTACAGTAATTCTGTACTCAGGGCTGTATTACAAAATAAGGGAATTGCTACAGAAAGCTAACTTAGGAGAAATCACAGCTTAGTTTCTGCAAGGTGGGAAGGGGAAGTGCTGTGTAAGGCAAAGTATTGTGGTGTGATGCTCCACTTTACCCATATTCTTGATGTGGAACAGCTGCTTCAAGTAAATTTCTCATGGATATTCACCCCTTTCCCACTCTCTAATGGCTGTTTGAATTAAGATCCCATAGGAGAGCTCAGTGGTGCAACTGGAAAAGCTGTGCTTTGAATGAGGGGAGCGGGAAAAATAAATCACTGCACCATGGTAAACATTTCCAGAACTGGCACCTCACATTCCAACACTGCCTTTGCCAGCTTTTCCTGCAACACTTTGCTATCTGAAAATGGAAACTCCTCGTTAGCTGTGCAGGGCTATGTGATAATTGCATCTCTCTATACTCTTCTGAAGCAGCTCAGGAACATGAGTGCTTTCACAGCAGGATGTGAGCAACGTGCAATAAATCAAGATCAGGGCCACACTTAGCAAATGAATGCTAATAAGACTACAGAGTTAGGGTCTGATAGAGAAAAGCTGGCAGTCAAAAATAATAAAAGTTTATGCTCAAATTACTAATATGCACTTCACTTCCAGTTTGCCCTAGCTTTTGAACTTATGTTATCAAAAGAAAAATAAACAATCCATGAGAGAGCCAAATTTAATACTTCCTTCAAAGGCAGGATCAAAAAAATCACAAGAGCCCACCTCTTTCTCAGAGTAAACATTAGCAGCAGCAGTTTTGATGCGGAAGCTCTTGAAATCTGAGAAACACTTTGTCCAGGAGTTTCACTGTACTCTGGCAATACAGAAAGAATGAGAGATCCTGTTCTCTGGCTACAGCAATCAGGTGAGGGAGCTGGGGGTGTTTAACCTGGAGAAAAGGAGGCTCAGTGACTTTGTGGCTCTCTGCAACTCCCTGAAAGGAGACTGTCACTTTCTTTAAGAGCCATGTTCAGCGTAGAAAACCAAGTTCAGAAGAGTCAAAAACTTAAAACCAGGGCTTTGTCTGAGATCTCATAGTCTGAATAGGGAGCATTCCCAGCAATTCCTACTGGAAAGGGCACGTTCTGGATGACCTAGTCCTGAACTGCAACACTCTTGAAACTATTTAAGCACCTAAAGCTCAGTGATACATTTGCTTTGAGAGCCAAGGGAGAAAGGGACAAGTGTTACAGCATATTCCCTCTAGTCCCAACATTCAAAACATTACAATGCTCACCAGCTAAGGAACTATATTATTTGCTTCTGTGGCAGAGAGAAAATACACATTGTAGTGACAGTCCCCCCTTAACTGAAAAGACAACACTGGTGAAATAGAGTTTACATGATTAATACATTTTACTCAGTATGTACACAGTTCTTCAAAGAAGTTGGGTCATCCAAAGGCAGTTTAAGAAGCTTTAAGTATCCCCCTTGCCAGCTGTTATATGGGTTGTGTTTTTGGCTTTGCTTCCTCCAGCTCAGCGTCCAACCAGCGGAACCTGCGGTGACGGCGCAGGACTTCGATGGCCTTTTGTTCCAGGGGGGTTGGTTCAATTCCCAGCTCCTCAAAACCAGGAAGGTCAGGAAATGTCATGTCTGTTGTGTGAAACTTCAACAAGAATGGGGAGGGTAAGGAAAAAAAAAAAGATAATTCGTTTGAAATGAACAGCTTTACACCCAATGCAATTATTCTCCTGCCAAAACAAGTAGAGGAAGAAGAAAGATTCAAACAGAACTCTGGCATAATTACACAAGGTCTTGAGTACCAAGACTTCCAACAGGAGGTACAGGTATTCTGTATCCAGCATGAAGTCCTTCAGGCTTTAATTCAGGAATAAATACCATGCAGGAAGTGCCTTCCTTTATTCTCCATACCTTATCAGGGAAGTTACTGCATTGCAACAGCAAAATTAAGCGGAACTCCAAGGCTATACTTGAACTCCAATTATGGATATTTTGATTTGTCAAGAAAATGTTGTGTTGAATTATCACCTCTGGTAGATGGTTTTGCTCTGTTTATGGTTTAGAACATGGCTCTGTACAAATAGCTGATTCTATTACCATGGTTAATTCTATTACCATATATGCAACCCATAAAAAACAGAGATTTCTCTTATGCTGGTGTTCCTTGAAAGGTCTTTTGAATCAAACACATCTAATATTGTACAGATTATTTAAGGAAGAAAAGCTTGGAAAGAGGAACAATCAGACCCAGAAATTACACGGAGAAACTCCCCCTTACACTACCTATACTACAGCTGACTTGCAGCAGGTTTAGTGATTTGGTGTAGGCTTATTTTATGAAATGTAATGGAAGAAACTACGAAGACAGCTGAAGAAAGGTTTTTGGAGACATTACAATTATATCCTGGGGGACAATCAGGTTAAGTAGGAAATTGATATTGTGTTATAACAAAATATATTGAAATTCCAATGCTGCAAAACAGGAGGGAGAGTCACTCTAAAATTCAGAAAGTAGAAAGTTTAGGGAATATACATGACTATCTTTGCTAGCCTACACACATGCCAAATTTTACACTAATACTTGCCAATTCCTACTTTTTCCTTGCTTGCAGTTGGTTTTTTGCAACTTATTTCTCCACCCCCAGTGAAACATTCTGAGAAGTCAGGAATAAACATGAAGTGGCAGCGTTCTCCCAGGAAACACTTGAATGTTAAGCGAGATTTTGGAATGTGTGCAGGGTGTCAGTTCAACTTCAGTTGTTAAGAACACCATTCCCTGGATGATGGAAGTGATTTTAGTGCATCTAGAGGTACCTAAACTGAGTAAGAGTGGGGAGCACTGCCCCCCCCTCACTTTGCTCATCCAATCTCCACTTTTTTCTATTCCATGTGGTTTTGGGGAAAGCAAAACTCAAGTGTGAGTTAAAAATGCAAAATGAAACATTTCCCAAGAGGGATTTTTGGCTGGTCCCACACTTACCCGATCCACCTTGTCCCGTGTCAACCATGGTTCAAATGGATTCATCTCAAAGAATCTTGCAACTAAACTGTGAACAGAAGAAATATTGCAAAAGTGCAGTCATTCATCCAGATACATAGAAATCCAGTAAAAATTATTTCAGACTTAATAGATGGTGAGCAAGAGCTTGTTCTGAAGCTGTTCTTGCAAGCTCTGAGTTCATTATAGTACTAGATGTGCCAGCCACCAAGTTCTTAGTTGTGTTTCTGGTAATTAACTGTTCCTGAATTATTGGATCTTGTATTGTTTTACTTTGGATGGAATGAAGAAGGAGATCTCTAGAAGTTAAAATGAGCATTAGTGGGTAAGGAAAGTAAATCCCCCATCCAATTCCCCACACAGCAGAGGGCTGAGTCTTGCCCCTGCCTTTCATTCAAACTCTGTTCCCTGCCAGTGTAGGCAGCAATCCAATTAGTCATGATGTTGGATTCAATGCCTCTAGGAGAAAACACACTTGCTGACAATTAAATGAGTTATCAGCAACACAAACAGGCTGGTGGAATCTGGAGCAATCTACAAAAAGGGTGAGGATTGGGGTATCCACAGTTTTCAGAAATGAAGTTTCCCCTGACAGGGAAAAGAAAATAATGCTACAGTTCTTGCTCAGTGTCCCAGGACCAACAGCAGAATCTCTCACTGAACAGGGAGGACTTGCTCCAGTGCTCACCTGGCAGATTAGGCTGTTACTGAGTTAGTGCACATAAACACAACCAAGCTCATCTGCCTTTGAGGTGCATTCTTTTCTCAAAAATATGAACTATCACTTAGTTCAGCCCATAAATAAAAAAGAAGAACATGGACTGCAGCAAATGTGAATGAAACTAAGAAGCACCCACATATCACCTTTCTAACAAGCTGCTCTGTGTCACCAGAGCCATGTGCCTGGTGCCTCTTACAGCCAATAGAGGAACAGCCACAATAGTTGAGGATGTTCTCAGTGTTATCCATCAGCACGTCCATGGATCCAATGCTGAGTCATACTGCTATGAGGGTTCTAACTCTGGTGACTGATTAAGCTTGTTAATTTGCATTGTACTAAAAACAAGGAGGACCAGTGTGCCAAATAATAACACAGCCCCATTGTGCTGAGGGCAACTGCTGAAGTGGCATTTATTGTTTGGGGTAGCTCTTCAAAAAGATGTGATTATTCCCTAAGGACCAGGCCCAGGTTCAGTAGCAGATCGTTAAGATTGTGCAAAAAAATCTGTCAGGGCCTGCAGTCAGCAACATACACACAGATTTTCCTTGTGGTATTGTTAAAAATCATTTGGTTTGCTACTAATTTTATTGAATTAGGACCTTTTGCTACTTCTTGGCTCAGCAAAGCCATTCAATCACAGAATGACTTAGGCAGGAGAAGACCTCCAGGATGATCAAGTCGAACCTTTGCTGATCACCACCTCGTTAACCAGACCAGACCACAGAGTGCCATGTCCAGTTTCTTCAACATCTCCCTGGGCAGCCCATTCCAATGTTCAACCACCCTTTCTGTGAAGAAATTTTTCCTGATGTCCAACCTGAGTATCCCCTGGTGCAGCTTGAGGCTATGTCCTCTCACCCTGTCCCTAGATGTTAGGGAGAAATGACTCTGGAATGAACAGCTATGTTAAGTTCACTACAAGCATGCATTTCACATACCAGTTCATCAAATGCAGGCCTGTCCCCGAGCTGAAGGCTCAAAACTGGCTAACAAGTACCTCAGGAAAGGCAACTTCTGCAGCCCCACCACTTTAATAACAACTGGGCAGAGTAAGTAACCCATGCAACAGGTATTTATGCTTCTGTGCTGCCAAGAGCTTATTGAATTAGGGTCCCACTTACTGGTAGAGAGGCCGTGGCAGTGGGTAGGGAATGAAGGGGTGGTGGGCAACAGCGTAAATGTACTCGACCATGTCGTACAGGAGGTACCGGTGAGGCCTGGAAGGGAACGCAGCAAACATCACACCTCAGTCAGCTACACTGCAATATTAGCACCAGAGAAGAAAAACAGTTTTAAACCCTCCACCCCCAAGGCAACAAAAAGCCTGTTTCTTCAATCCAAATAATTTGCCTGCAGAGATTCCCCTGTGGCTCACAGGGTAGGAGGTTTATCCTGTAGGACTGCAGCCTTTGGAAAGGCCCATCCTGGAGCTGGGGAAAAGCATGGAAAGGATTTGGCAGAAAGGAACAGTGGGCATTTGGCTGCTGGCCAAGGCTAACCCACCACAACCACACTGGATGAAGTGTTTCTGTGTGCTATGAAAGCACACCTGAATGTGCCTCCTTCCATGCTGACTCCAATTCTGAACTCCAAGACTTCCATCACTGTGAGAGGAGTTTGTTCAAGCCCACTTGGAAGCCAGAAATGGAGAATTAAGGATGCTTTATTAACAAGACATTCCATCTTTGGTAGGAAATGGCTGCGGGGAAATTGATTCACTTGCCTTTACTTGACTAAGAGTATTTTGTTCTATTTAAAAGCAAGATGAACTGTCCAAAAAATGCATTCCCCCTCTCTCAAGACGAAGAGAATGAAGCAGTCAGTCTTCCATCCACTTGCCTAAGAGTAACACAAACCACTGGGAATTTCCATTCCTTTCTTGTTCAGATCCTGCCTTGGTGTTTTAGGCTGTCTAGATGTGCTCAGACTGAGCTCTCAGGTATCTCCCTTGGCCTTCCAGGCAATTTGCTGCCATTCCAAAACATTCTGAAAAGCTCCATGACACCACAAGAGCACACTGCTGAGCAGTTTGATAAACGCAGGATCTCACAGATGCCAAGGTCTAAGAATGCAAGCATGAAAACTGAGCCTTCAACTGACATGTTCTCCAGAAAAGTTCCAAGAGATCAGGGAGCCATAAAATGGTTTGGATTGAAAGGGACCTTAAAACCATCTCATTCTATCCCCACCTTCCACTATCCCAGGCTGCTCAGAGCCCTGTCTAACCTGGCCTTGAACACTTCCAGGGATGGGGCAGCTACAGCTTCTCTGGCCAACCTGTAAATCCAGTCTCTAACTGTACATCCACTGCCTCTAAGCCATTCTAATTCCAGGTGGTTTCCATACAGCTTTACCAGAATTTTCCCCAAATCCATATTGTCTAGCATGTTTCCCAAGCTGCCTACTTATTTGTGTGCACATACATGACATGAAATGCAGTGGGGCCCAGATTAGGATTTTCAAAGTACTCACAGTAAGAGCTTGAGCCATTTTTCCTCCCAAAAAGGAGGTGGAATTTATTGCAGCTCAAACTGTGTGCATGGATGGAGAAATAAAATGTACTGTGCAGCATGCCAAAAAATGACACTAAAAAGATGTACTACAGTTAATTAGAATCAGAAAAAGTGACTTACCCAGCCAAGGCATATGTTTTTCCTTTTGCATCAGGATTCTTAATTGCATTAATAATTGCCTTTGCTACATCAACTACCTGCAAGGAACAAATTCTGACAAGTTACCAAGAGAAAACGGGAATACATGCACACAACTCTTCTTTCAGAGGTGGTTTACAGATCAACACATCCACCCACCAAGAATTTGGGATTGGGATTTCATGGAAAACTTACATAGACTGGTTGCTTCACTGTTTTTTTGCCCAGAGAAACAAGAGGGACACCACCAAACCAACGCATGTCTGATGGGAAAAAAGAGAAAGTCACTAGGATTGGGAAGAACTCCCAGCCAATTGCAGCAGCATTTTTTTCAAGACACATTTAGTTTTCGTATTAACAGTAATGAGAGGGCTGCATTTGCTGTTTCCTTAGAGTGGGTCAGTACACCCCCCCCAAAATAAAAAAATGATTACAAAAATAAAAACAAAGAGCAACATCTAACTAGATTGAGAAAGAATTCTGTCAAGAGGTGAGAATTTAGTATGATGCTGTACATCCCACACATTGCTGATAAGAACACACCTGCTTTTCAGAAGCAAATCCCATCCATTTTCTCTGTTTTCTCTATAGGCAGTTACACAAATCATACATGGGTTTATTATTTCAAGAGTACCTACTTGCATAATGATTGAGAAATCGGTCCTCTCTCCCAAACATCTCAGAGGGCTTCAGAATTACAGCATCTGGAAATTCTTCCCTCACAGCCTCCTCTCCAACAGCCTATCAATTAAAACAAACACATTCATTACATCCCTGCTAAACCAAGCAGAAGTAGATGCCTTTCATAACAGAAGGCATCCTTGACTCCAGAATGTGACAGTGGTCACAGGGGTTTTCAGGATGAGGGAAGAGACAAGAATGTTGACTCCATGTTCAGAAGGCTTGATTTATTATTTTATGATATATATATATTACATTATAACTATACTAAAAAGAAATAGAAGGAAAAGGTTCATCTCAGAAGGCTAGCCAAGAATAGAATAGAAAAGAATGATAACAAAAGCCAGCTGTCTCGGACTCTGAGATAACTTGGCCTTGATTGGCCATTAATTATAAACATCCAAGATGGGCCAATCACAGATGGACCTGTTGCATTCCACAGCAGCAGATAATCATTGCTTACATTTTGTTGCTGAAACTTCTCAGCTTCTCAGCAGGAAAAATCCTAATAAAAGGATTTTAATGAAAAGATGTCTGCAACAGCAGAACTGAAACAAGTGATGGAATCAGTAGCACAAAAATGATTTATATCCAAGCCATTTGATCCTCAAGATGCTGCACTAAGATAAAGGTCTCACAGAAAGCCCAAACATTTCTCAGCTGCAGAAAATAGCATGTAGTAAATTCATACACTGATGTCCTTCAAACAGCCCCAGCTGGGGGGAAAAAACCAAAACCAAACCCAAACCAAATACAAAGTACGTTCTCAAGAAATACATTTAAGCGGACTACAGACTTACTTTGTTCCTGAGGTATTTGGAGGGACTCTTCATGCTAGCATTCAGGTGAGAGATATGAATGAATTTTTCCACACCAGCTTCCTTACTTATCTTTGCGATACTTTGAGGAATATTTACAAATTCATCTTCAAATTTGAAGTTTCTAAAGCAAGGCAAGACCCAAACATTACTTTAAGAGCAATCAACAATGGCTGCCACTCAGGCAAAAAGCAATTATTACATATTACTTGCATGCATTATCAGAAACCTACTGACAGTCTTAGAAACAAAATTTCTCTTCATGATGGACTCTTCATATAATAAAAATTAGAGGAAAGTGAAATTGCAACTGTAATCTTCAATTTTAGCTTCTCTGCCCTTTCACCTGGTAAGATTAAATCAGTATGAAAAATCCTCTTGTCCACTTGTCTGTGACAAAGAGAAAACTCCCAGTAAAAGTGAAAACAGGTTATATTTATTAAAAGAAGCTCTCCTGCATCTTTAACTCTGAGTAAGGCTATGTTTTCACAAATCCTGTCCAAAATTTGCCTTGATTTGACACACCTAATTACACTACAAAGAAGCTTGAAATTTCTGAGGAGCACAAATCAGGGTAGATGCTTGGCAGGGGAGAAGAAGAAAAAAACAAACCAGAGAACACAGAGGTGCTCATGCAAATGGAAAAACAATTTGTCAGAGCATTTAGAACCATTTCAGAGCTGAAAGGGACTTCCAGGAGAAGCAAGAAATCCTCCCCTTACTGTATAATATTCAAGGGGCCTAAATTAGATGGTTATACTGTCAACCAGTTTGGTATCTCATCAAGATCAATACAGAAGCTCTGTCTCCATGCAGAACTGCCCACAATTCCAAAATTGCAAGAAAAATAATTGGCTTCTCACGTTGTTGTATTGTCCCTGTAGGCACTCCTGCATCTTGACCATTTGCTTTGGGTAACAAACATCTTATCCAAACACCTCCCTCTGTGTCCTTATATCCTCCCACAGCTCTTCAGATCCCACTGGAGCCCAAAGAAAGGCTTAAAAATACGAAGTTATTTTTGAGCCTTCAATAACTAATCTGATCCTGGGAACCATCACTCCTTTTCTGCTCACCAAAATAGATTTAGAAACACACAAGAACAACATCCCTTCCGTAACCATGGAGTTTCAAACAACATAGTACACACAGAGGAGCCTGGACACAAGTACAAAGCAAGGAAGAAAATATTTCATGGTAGGCTTTGCTTTTTTTGTCTGATCTCTCCATCTAATTTTACTTTTCTTTCTGGACAAGTTTTTCACAGGCTCTGGGATGATTACAATGGTTACTCTGACCTCGTGTTTAACAAACCAGACAACTCGATCTCAGGGTTTCAGCACCACCACTGATAGCCACATGCACAAAACACGTGATTAAAACCTGTGTGCCACACAGTGGTTAAGTTCTGTAATGTCCAAAAGTTTTAAACATGGACCAAGACTTGTCCCTTTCAATCTATTGAAACTGCACCGAGAACAAGGGGGTTTTTAAACAGAATGAAACTTTTTGTTGTTGTCCTCCTACTTCCTTTTAACAATAAAATAAACTGTCTTTTCTATAAATCACACCTTTTACACAAGACCAGAAATTTTGAACATCAAAGGGCTGTTCATAAAAAAAAGGGCAACAAAAGCATTAGGTGATCAGAGATGAAACTGATATCGATGTTTGTTTCTGTCTACTACCAGGGCAAAAATTATGCACTGCACAAAGGCAAATCTCACTACTAAATTTTTGTCTGGCAGTTCTGCACAAGGCTTTAAATAAAATTAACATAATTGCATGAACACACACATACACCCTGAAGGTGGCTGTTACAGGTCTTTTTAACCTAAAATATGGGAATTTTTAACCTAAAATATGGATTTCAAAAAGAAACTATTCTTAGAAACTATTATCAAAGAATGCTTCTGTAGCTAATATTGTCTGTCCCAAAATTCTACCAAGGAATGAAGTTATTAGTCATAACCTTAATGATCAACTTAATAACCAACTCTCTATCAGCTATTCCTGTTTGATTATGGCTCTTTCTAGCTGGCTACAACTCATCACTATGTCCAAGTGACAGGATAAAATCTTACTTCTGTGATAATGTAAATGCAAATATAATGTATGATTTGTCAATGTAAATATAAATATAAAAAATTGGTGAGGCTCTGTCATCTATAGGAAGGCACTCAGGGAACACTCACTAGGTATGTGAAAATAGCACATTTCATTTTTCTGACAGAACAAAAGCTGTACACTGGAAAACTGTGGAAAGAATGCACTTTTCCAAAGCAGATCACAACCAGGACTGGAGTTAACCTTTTAAAGAAATTTTATATGCAAAATCTTGGGGTTGCCTTTTCCCAGAAGCCAAGAACAATGGCAACATCACTGCACACACATGCTGTAAAACATGGCTACGATAACTGGTGCAAATCTATCGCATATAAGAAAAGAAAGAAAAAGAAAATTACTTTGTTTCCCATTCCTTTCCAATAAGATTAATGACCACATTGCTGTGTTCCACGGCTCTTCGGATGGAATCTTTGTCCCTACAGTCCCACTCCTGCAAGCAGAGTATCAAATGGGGAAAAGATGAGATAATGTGTAAATAGGCATCACCAAAGCAAGCTCTTTCACACCATTTCCATTTAGAGGCTAAACAACAGCTGGAGCTGTGTCTTTGAGAAGGATTACCTGGCTGCCTTGCACAGCCAGGGCTTTGTGATTGATCTCAAGCCAGACTCACCATGAAGAGAAGCTGCCCCAGGTCACCCATGGGCCGCAGATACATCAGGTCATACTGATCACAGCGATAGGGGATGATGACTTGAGAGCCAATGCGACCTGAAGGGCCACAAAAACCCCAAAGTTTCAAACAAATACATCCCTTTAAGTAGATGAATTTCTGAATAAACAAAAATCCCTTTTCCCCCGGCATTAAAGCACTACAATTAGACATAGGTATCTTGAATGCGTATCTGCAAAGCTAAAAGTAGAACAGAACTAAGGTTCTTCTTGAACCTACATAATTCAAATTCTTAAATAGGATCTTTTCCTTAATATTTAGGCCTGCAAGACAAAATGCCAAAGCTCATTAACAAACAAAACAAAAATGGTGTGTCCAATAACCAGAGCACAATACCTAAAAAATGGAACATTTACAAGGATATTTACATTTTGTAAGCTGCATGAAAAGGAGGGGGAAAAAGCAGCATGAGTTATTTTCCAAAATTTAAATTCAAAAGGGCAATTTTAAAGAATTCCAATCAAACTCCTGCAAACCTTTAGTAAAATGTCCTAATAAGGCTAAAGCCAGAAGAATCAAATACATGCTGTAGATTTCCTCAGACTTGCATTCTACAGAGGGGTAGGACTTGTTTTAATGACCTTAATCTTCGAAAGCTCCAAAATTTCCTTGATTAAAACACTTTTTACTACTTGTCACATACTGGAACTTAGGCAGACTGCAAAACACTTTTAAGATCCACAATGCCAAAAACTTCTCCATCACCCTGCAACCTAGAGACCAATTGGTTTAGTTAAACATTTTTTTGGGTAGTTTCTTTAATCAGTACTCCTGGTGAGCATTACCTAAGCGATTGACAACGTATCGTCCCAGGAAACCTGTGGCTCCAAAGACAGTGGCCACAATGCCACTGACAGAGGATCTTCCACTTCTCCCATGAGGGATCATGGCGTGATGGACCTGCCGGTGCTGCTGCAATACTGACGGTGCTGCATGCAGGACAGAAATTCCATGGCCTGCAACACGGAACAGGAGAGATTTTGGGACATTAATTGGGATTCAGCACTGCTAACTCATAGCTTATATTGGTTTTCTCATCACAGATCCTTTTTCTCTAATATCCCATGCCAAGGCTTTTTATAGACTGTTGTTTCAGAGACATTTGGAGAGGTCAGAGGAGAGCAGGCCTGGGAAGTTGCCAGTAAAGTTAAGGACCAAACTGAAACAGGGAAAGAGCAAACAAAGGTTATCAGTTCTTAAAGAGCAAGTAAAGCTCACTGCGAGTTTAAGGTGAAGCAAGTAAAGAATACTCAGTAAAAATATAAAATATAGCAGAGGAAGCAATCCTCCTGTATCACAGCTCTGAAGCAAGGAGAGAGGGAGAGATGCAAAGAGCCAGATCCATGATACATGGCATACTGTCTCAAAGCTGTTCCTTTCCTCAAGGAGCTAGGAAAACTTGGGAGCCACAGAGGCAGGACATCATCAGGATACTGATATGCAAGAGCATGTGGTGACAGGACAAGAGGGAATGGCCTCACACTGACAGAGAGGAGATATATGATAGGATATCAGAAGAAATTCTTCCCTGTGAGGGTGCTGAGGTCCTGGCACAGGTTGCCCAGAGAAGCTGTGGCTGCCCTATCCCTGGAAGAGTCCAAAGCCAGGCTGGATGGGATTGGGAGCAACTGACATCCTGACATGTGCACACTGAAGAAGGTTTTATCCCAATGTGGTTAGGAATTACCAGTTACACAGGGGCACTGACACTGCAACCACAATGTTCAAAGAAGATCAAAAGGATAGGGGGTGTAGAGGCATAAATGATATTCCGTCACCTCAGCTGGCAGAGCTCCAACCAGAAAGTCCAACCAGATTTCAGCACCTGAAGGAGGTCTTTCGCTACCCAAAAGTCTGTCTATCCCTGTTCTCTCCATACCCCACAAACTGGAAAAAGATATTGCATCTCCAATTTTGTCCTGAAAGACAGTTTGAGAGCCACTGAAAGTTAAAAAATCAGCAATACTTTACAGCTTCCAACAACTCACTAGCTTCCTTGCTGTTACTTCTGCAAAAATTATTGGTGGCAGGCTCTTCATAATGTCATTACCATACCAACAAATAATATCTAATTACTGTCTTGTATTCTCCCACTTTTGTGAATTCCCCTGCTGTGCTTATCTTATGCTATAAGGTATTTAGTGATGAGCAATTTTCCTTGTTCCATAAGTCTATAAGGTCTAGCTACCCTAAATTATCACCAGCTATGGTTATATGACCAATCATTGCTTTAAATTGCATTTTCTGTAGCAGCTGTGCCTGCCCCATCCCTGGCAGTGTTCCAGGCCAGGCTGGATGGGGCTCTGAGCAACCTGGGATAGTAGAAGGTGTCCCTGCCCATGGCAGGGGGTTGGAACTAGATGATCCTAAGAGTCCTTTCCAATCCAAATAATTCTGTCATTCTATGAATTAAAGCTCAAATATCTGCAGTGAACCCAAAGCACCTTTTTCTCTACCCAAAAGTTTGTCTATCCCCGTTCTCTCCCAAGCCCACAAACTGGAAAAAGACACCACATCTCTCATTTTGTCCTGGAAGGCAGTCTGACAGCCACCTAGGTAAATAAAGAACACACTGCTCCCATTAAAAGGATATTAAATTCCTCCCTGCCCTTTACCCACAAAACCCGTTTGCCATCTCCCATGTTACTTAATCTAAGACTCATGACAGAATCAGTTTAAACAGAATCAAAGACTCAAATACACGCTTTAAATATAATATTGATAGCTGAACTTTACCATAGATCATGGCCCAAAGGTCACAGTCACCTAAGAAACCGCAAAAGGAATCCAAGCTTTTAGCTATAGGGCAGCGACAGCCCCAGCGCGACACCCGCAGCTACATCCCGAGCCCTCTGCGCTCCAATCCCAAGCTCCCTAAGGAGAAGGGAGGCACAAACACGATCACTTCCGCGCCCCCGGAAAAATTCTCGGCAGCTCCTTTCCAGCCGCTGCAGTGCGAGCTCCCCTCGCGCAGAGCTAGAAGCAGAGCGTGTCCCGGGCCGGGGCAGAGCCGCACGGGCGGGCCGAGCTGGCTGAGGGCGGTGGGCACAGCGGGGCCATGAGGGGCCCGGCGGGGCTGACACTCACCTGCCCTTGGCAGCCGCAGCCCGCGCGTCGCCGCCGCCATCTTGTGTCTTCCCGGGGCGGGGAGGCGCGTGCGCGAGGCCGCGAGCGCAGCGCGGCTGCGCAGGGCGGGGCCGCGGGGCCCCTCAGGGGCTGCCGAGGTGATGGAAGTCCCGGAGCGCATGAGCGTGGGGGCGGTTGCTGAGGTTGCTGTATCAGCCGGGCTGTGGCACTGAGCGGTGCTTCTGCTGTTTCCTTTAACACCTCAGGGTGTAACAATAACTCCATCGCCAGCCTGGGCAGCCTATTCCAATGTCCAAGAAAAAGTTCTTCTTAAAGTGCAGGAATGCTTCGTGGTGTCCAACCCGAGCCTTTCCTGGCGTAGCTTGAGGCCGTTTCCTCTTGTCCTGTGCCTTGCTCCTTGGGAGCAGAGCCCGGCCCCCGCCTGGACAGTTTTGGATTAGCGGTGGATGTGATGCTGTGCATAGCTGAGAAGGAAAGTGCGAGTCACCTGTGTGTTTGGCCTGTTTGCAGACGCAAGGGGAGGATGAAAGCCTGGCTTTTCCCTTGGCACTCTCAGCGCTCATAAAACTGGCCATACGATGGCGATGTGGGCTTGCAAAAGAAGGAAACGCTTCTGGCCCTGCTCTAAACCACTCCAAGTGCAGTGCCAAGCTGAAAACGTCACTGCTCTCCAGTCCACTGTGTCAGGACAAAAAGATCTCGCTGACCTTCCCTTTCCAAGTACAAACTCTTGATTTGCAGCACACTCAAACGGCAACATGAACTCCTCCGTGCTAATAATCTTTTTACTCTGGCAGAGTCCAGCTACAAACTTGAAACCGTCTGGCAAAAACACAGCTCACCGAAGTGCCAGCTGAGAAAGCTAACAACTTCCATTGCACCCAAAGAATTACCAGTACACACCCTACTATCTGCACTTTCTTCTCAGCTCTATGAACCATCATAAACCTTCAGTCTCACAGAGCCAGGATCCAAATGGAACTGCTCACACACTAAAGGTACCAGGACAGAAAGCTCATCAACAGCTTGGCTTTTGCATTCCCAGAACACTTCAACAGCTCTCACTGACAGCACTGCCTATTAGGAAAAGCCATTAAATTTCATGAAGATTACCCAATCTGCGGATCCAAAATTGGTTTCTTTGCCAAAGAGAGGAGCTATAAGCCCATCTCAAAAGAAATGGCATTCCCTCCTCCGGAATAAACAGCATCCAGGAAATGAGCCCGTACAAAGGGGATAGAGCACTGTTGCTGGGCATTACCTCCCGGGGCACTCTTAGCAGCTGCATACCAATCCTGAGCACAGGACCTTGTCCAAAGTAAGGCCAACATTTCTGAAGAAGTGGAAACCACGTGCCAAATTGAGCAGTGTGAGGAGGAGTTCTTTGAGTGCAGCAGAAGTTGTAAGGCAGCACCAGCATTTGCAGCTGACACTTTTGTGAGCTTTGCTTTTGCCAGATGGTTCCAAGTTTGTAGCCGATCTCTGCGAGAGTGAAAAAAATGTATTAGCGTAAAGGAGTTCTTGTTGCCGCTTGAGTGTGGGGCAAATAAGAGTTTGTACTCGGGAGAGCAGCGAAATCCTTTTGTCCTGACTGTTGATTTGAGCGTAGTGGCGATTTCAACCTGGATCTGCACTTTCAGGTACTTCACATAGGCGAAGTGCGTTTTCTTCTTTGGCAAGTCCACACCGCCATCGTGTGGTTCATTTTGTCAGCGCCCAGGAAAAAGCTGAGCGCTTTTCTGTCCCGGCACCATTCGTGTGAGAGCCGGCAGTGTAGAGGTTCTATTGTGGATGCTCTAGTCCAGGCTGAAAGCATATGTTCTTCCATAGACGGAAGGGACGTGTGATTCTGCATGTGAAGGAAGACGAATTGTCTCACTGTTGGCTACGCAGCAAAAGGCTGCACAAGGAAAGTGAATTCCAGCACTGCATCTTTCTTCTAGAATTTCTCCTGTTTGACCAGCTGCTGAACATTCTTAGCTTTGTAACTGGACTCTGAGACTGACCGTGCACGAGGGTCCCAAGAGCTGAGCACGCATTCCTGGGTGTGCTGCACTTTAAAAGCTGCAAGGACAAAGTGAAGGCAGTGCTTACTTTTAGTTCTAGGAGCTCTGGATTGGGAGCAATAGCTGAACATAGCAAGTTCTGAAGCTGGGACCTGCAAGAGTGAAGGACTGTGATGGTCCATGGGCATAAGTCCAGCTGTGTGTTGTTTATTACAGGATATGAGTTAAATGTGGAGACAACAGCTTCTTGAGCGGGCACATTTTGTGACCAGTAGTTCCACTTGATACAGTTCAGGTTCAGGAGCTCTGCATGATCAAAAGAAAGAATGGGGTAGTCCATTTAGTTTGAAAGGAAAACTTCTAGCCCCAATTCGCAGGGGTTATTGGTAGGCTTCAAAAGGAATGGGAAACTGAGCAACTGTTTTCTCCTCTTTTGAATCCAGATTAAAATGATCCAGCTGGGCTCAGTGAGGGAGCAAAAGTGTCAAGGTACATGAAGCTGAAAAAAAGAAGCACAATACGAATGTGTGTTGTGGCGTTTAAAGCCGCGAAGGAAAAGGGATGCCCAGCACTGTCTCTTTTGTTCCAGGACCTTTTCTTTAAGGCAGCTGATGAGCCTGAAAGTCTTTGGGCGAAACTGAAAGGATAGGATTCCACATGCAGTTTAGAAGAAATTTGACCTTCCATTTGAAACCCTAATGAGACCCTTAATTAGTACGGCAATCAAGGGGCACTTGACTTTGTGTGCCAGGGAAAGAAACAATTGCTAGCCAACTCCTTCTTCTTGCAGCTTTCCAATGCACACCTCAGTGTCGGTATACATGTGTTCCTTCTCAAGTTTCTTTCACTCTCTTCTAAAGCTTTCCTGAATTCTGTATAATAGTTTTCCCCCAAACATTCGCATTTCCCCTCTACTCATCCATATTGGTGTCAAAATGTTTCAGAATCTCTCAGGAGGTTGCAGATTTTAGTGACAATAGAGCTTGCAATACCTTTAGTGAATTCTCCTTTTCCTCTTTTCCTTTACAATAGCCCACAAAAACAGTCTTAGAATAGAACTAGAAGAAAGGCAAATAATTACCAGCATTCTTTTTGCTTTTATTGCAAAGGAATACAAAGGTGTTAAGGCCGTAACTTCCCTTTGTTCCTGCTTTTGCTTAGTTTGAGATATGTATGTGACATGAAAAGAGAGATTATAGGGACTTTGAAAAGAGAAGATCTAGATGTTGTTTTTTTTTTTTGGTTGTGGCAGCTGCATTGCCTTCTCATCTTTTCTGATCAGAAATCTCTTTTTAAAATTCCTAAATACCAGCTAGTTTCTACTCCATCTCATATACTGATTGTTTGTTTTATTTGGTTTCTTGTGGTGCAGAGGAGCTTTCTCATTTGGCTAGTAAAAAAAAAAACAAAAACCAAACAACAACAACAAAAAACCCCCACTGTCTTTATCTAGGCAGATATTTAAGTCTTCAATTCTATCTGTCTGTAATTACACTGAGAGATGGAATAAGCTCATTTCCTTATGGCTTCACTAGGGTCTAGAACCTTTCCTACAGAATTCTTTTCTTGATGGAAGACATTTTATCCCCTTTTTCAACTCTTATACTGCTGCTGCATAGCTGAGTGTGCTAATAGACTTTGTCTGGATTCCCGGATTTTAAAAGGAACTTCAATGCAATATTTACAACAATGAAAAAAGAAGCAATAGTATAAACTTGGCCAACATGCACCCAAAACCCCTGTGAAGTTGCAGGGAATTTTGTCTGCCCTGTTAGAACATCGTTTCTAACTTAGCTTTTACAAAGACATTTCCAACACTGCTCTTCAGAATACAAGGAAAAATTGTTGCTAGCTCTTGAGATTGTAATCTTGTTTGATTTTTAAAAAGAGACTTAAAATTAACCTAGATGGCAATATCAGCAAGAGGAGGTTTTGTAGAAAGTCACATCTTTAACTTCACCTTTTTATGTGTCTTTAATTGTGCAAAAGTTAATTTTCTATTTTGCAAGACAAGTCAACTCAGTACACTGTAGAGGTATTTTGCCATAATGTCTAGTTTACTCTGGAGATTGTTTGGAAATTGTCAAGTCTGGAAAAGATCAGTATGAGAACAAGTAGAATCCTGAGATTTTTGCCTTTTCCTCCAGAAATACTTCTCTCCTGAGTATCCACCTGACAGCCTTTGCTTTGAGCACTTTTGCAGGGAGAGGATCTGAGCTACACTTTCCCACTTTTCCCTGAGAACCTCCTTTCTTATGGCAGGCATGTCACAGTCAGAAGAATGTTCCTGCATTTCCATGAGGACAGAAATAAAGCCTATAGCATTTATGGAACATCTGCTGCCCAAGTTGCTCAAAGTTAATGTTAAAGATACTCCATTCTGTGTGCTGAAAATCAGGCCCCTTCATGAAAGCCTGTGGTGAGAAATAATTCACAAGGAACCATGGTTGTCTCCTACAGACGATTGGCTGAGTAGGCTGTCTGAAGGAAACAGAAGAAAATCAAAATAAATATGCTATGAAGAGAAAATATTCATATTTCTTCTGCTGTTCACTCTGTCACTTGGGCAAAGATAAGGAGGAAAACAGTATTTCCTGCTATTTTTACACATACCTTGACCATAGGTATTCTTACTGAGGAGGACAGTGTCTTCCTAGGGCCAGAGACAAATTGATTAGTAGTAGAGAATCTGAATATACAGGAAAATATCAGGAACTGCTCTTTGTGCTTTAGGCACCCTCTTTAATGGATTCTTTCTTTGTAGGACTGTAAATATTAACAATAAAATCCTGAGGTTGCTATCCTCTTTCTTGCACTGACAGATACTACCAACACTTTAAAGTGTTTACTTATGTCCATGAAGGCTTCTTAGTAGCATGTGCAACTGCAGTGTACAATTAACACTTCCTCAACAAGCAACTTATTTGGGTTTTTTCCCCTCTTCCTTCAAAGAAAGCTAAATACTGTGACAGGAGGTGTGTAATTAGAAAAAAAAAAGGCATCCTGTGGTCCCAAACTGGCACTCACAGACACTTTTAAAATATACTTTGGGTGAAAAGGCAGACATTTTAGCAGTTTTGTAGGGTTTCAGAGGTTTTTAGCCATTCTTTACATGGGTACTACAGCTTTCCCCATGCATTGCAATTTAGGTGGTTTGCTCCTTGCACTTCCAAAAAGCTTTTGTACTTTAATCTCCTCCCTCAGAGCTCCCCACCGGTGAGGTCAGGGGACATAGCAGCACTGTGCCATTGAGTGCAGTCAAAAACACTGTACACACTCAAAACATGTATTTAAAATATTCCATCTTAAGCTATAACACTAAAGGCATGTTAAATAGCCAAGACATTCAAGCAGGAAATTAGCTCCTTTGTTTTTGATGGAACTATTTATGTTACTAAGATAATAGCCTTAATTGCTTTTCATCTTTGTACAGTTTCACTATTTGCACTAAATTCAGCTGTGAAAGTGAGAGGAGATTATTTAGGTTCAAGTTCCAGCTATACTGCAATATGAAAATGCTGAAATGTTTACATTGCAAGCAGAGTAGAAAACATGTACATAGGGAAAATATGGATATAGTTAATAGGAATTATGAATAAATTTCTATTAAAAATTCCATTTTGGATCCTGACTGGAAGATAAATTTTTACCATGACAATCAACACGATAACCCCACATACACACAGCTTCTTTTCTGTATTTTTTGGAAAGAAGACTTGAGTAAAAGCAGAATCCTTTTATCCTGAGGTTAGGAAATGTAGTTAAGACCAGGTCCTTGAAAATGGACCTTTTACATGGATTTTCTAAGGAAAAACATGTCTGGGAAGGGAACTTGGCAAATATTGTGTTATCTTTTGCCAGAGGAAGATGTGGTGTTTCGGGCTGAAACATGTACAATTATTTTATATTTCATCATTTGAAAGGAATGTTTATTTCTGTATTTTTCAGTACAGGTACTAATTTTTCATCTCTACCCACACACATACATAGCCAGAGTAATTGTTCTTCTCTAAAAATTTATTTTAAAATTAGTTCTTCTCATTCTAAAAATATTACCAATAAAAAAATCTCAGAATATACAGATGAGAAGTAATGTCTGTGTCTGGTTGGTTTTGTTTTGGTTTTTTTGGGGTTTTTTGTTGTTTTGGTTTGGTTTTGGTTTGGTTTGTTTTTTAAAGATATTTTTATTCTTTTTTTTTTCTTACTGCTCAGATTTATCTGTAAAATCTCAGGTGCAGGAACCCTGTCTTAAAATGTTTCTTTAAAGAACCATCTCATAATAAACACCCTCAACTTAAAATTCAGGAATAAAAAGAAAAATATGTGTGTAGCTGTCTTCAATTGTTCTGATATTGCCTCACATTTAAATTAGCTCGGCAATTTAAATGCTCAGCTGGGACAATCATCTGAAGGATTTTAGTTGCAGGCCGATGTCTTCACTGCTTTCTGCCAGCTCTTCTCACCCTACACAAAAGTCAAATCCAGCTTACAGGACACTGATATATATGGCTAGCAGCTTCAAATAGGCTGCTCCAGGCAGACAAGCAGGATTTGGCCTGCATCATGGATAACAAAGCTGGCAAAGTGTCCTCAATTGGCACTCAGTTTTCAAAGATAAAAGATCACCCTCCCTACCTTCCCGTGTCCAGGATTGACACAGAAACCTCTTGTGTGGGTGTGACTCACCAAAAGATGTCTGAACAGGCTTCTGTCCTTTCCAAGTGTGAAACCCTTGCTGTAAAAAGAGTTCAGGAGTTTCCTTTGGTGTTTTCATGGAATCTAAATGCTGTCCCCACCTACTCTAGGGTAAGATGCCTGGGGGTATTTGCAGCTCATAACAACGCCTTAAGATTTTAGCTTTTACATTTTTCAGATTCTGTACTGCATTAGTGTGTAACTCTGAACTCCATACAGACTATTAGTAAGCTCTCTTCCCATTTTGGACAGACAAAACAATCCTTTTAGGTCTGAGAACCAAGAACACCCTCTGCCTCAGGCCGTGAAAAGTATAAACAAAAGTGAATGGGGGGGGGGGAAAAGCAGAAGAGCAAACTGGGGGTACATGACTTCATTACCTGAAGCTGTAATTAAAGAATTAACTCCTGATAATACAGTTTATATCTGTCTGAAAAACTCATGGCCATCATCCATCTGGGGGTGTAGCCTCTGGAAGGCTTTTGACTGTGTTAGGAAAATTAATCCACAAACATCAGAGGTTAATGTCCAAAAAGGAGACAGAGAAGTCCTTTTTATTTATTCAGATAAAGGGAGAGGCCATGGGGCATTCCCCTGGGATCTCTCAAACTTTTGGAGGTCACAGCCTCCTTTTTATCCTAATTTCCTGGCCGCATTTCCCTTCTCTCTTTCCCCATTGGCTAAGGTACTTGAGAGGTACAGACTCCCCGATAGAGACACCTGATACTGAAGATTTCCCTCTAATGTATAATCCTCCCTTTTAATTTTTAATTTATATGGAATGTAGGGGTTTTTCTTTCCCATTGTTTCTTTAATCTTTCAATGTCTAATTTCACTTATCAGTAAACCTAAAGTTTATTTGTAAAAGCAAATATCTTTTTCCATTCATCAATCAGTGGAATCCTTCCCATTGTTTCTTTTGTCTCCTAGTGCTAGTTTTATCTACCAGCCGACCCACAGCTTGTTTGTAAAGACAAATCCGGTATTCCTCTCAACTGCCCCAGGTGTACCTATTGAAGGCCTTTATAAATACCCACTTTATCCTCTCAACTCTCTAACCCCTGATCTAGGTAGCCACTCCAGGGCATCAATATAAAAAAGAAACAGCACAGCAGAGAGAAAACTCTGACTTCCAGGTTTTCCCCAGATGCTATCAAGATGTGGCTGCTACCTCGAACTGAGGACAAAGGTACACATGAAGATTCACAGGCTGCAAAATAATTAAATAATTCCACAAGAGCACAAGGACCATCTCAGTACTTGCTGCCAATAGCATTCCAAACCTCTGTCCTGGATTCCTGTCTGAAAGATCTTGATTTGAAGGCGATTTTCTGGAATCACAGCACTTTATTCCATCGGTCAGATTCTCAGTTAGGGGATGAGAAAGCTGTAATGCCATTGCCACTTAACTGGGTGCATTTTCAGCATGTGGATTCCACTGCAGCCTCATCACCCACCCAGACCTCGTCTAGCAACTTCACCACGGAGGAGGGCAGAGAGGAGAGAGAGCACTCCTGGCAGTGCCATGAGGTGTTCATGAAAATAGAAACCAACTTTATTGTAAAAGGTAATGGTGTTTTCCTCCAGACTGATTTGTGATAGGAAACAATTGTGTGAAATATGTTCCAAAGAAACAAAAGGAATGCTTTTAAAATTAAAAATGCTTAAAATGGAGACACATAAGAGGAGAAGTCCTGAAATCTTCCTATTAATTATGCTGTTTTGTAAAAGTGGAATACCAGAAACTCTGGCTTGTTTCAGTGGTCTAGGTATGGATAATATAATTTCATATTTCTCACCTAATAATAACTTTTGGCTTATGCTACTTTAAAAACAATGTCCTTAATTTAAAGAATAGCCAAATCATTCTTTTAGGCCAAAAAGGAATTTGCCCTTATTTTTCCACAATTTTAATTTTCAAAATTATCAGTTAAAAATGAACTGACAAAATTACAACAATGCTTTGTGTTCCTAGGCACAAGTAAAAGCTTCCAAAATATAAAAAGAATGTTTATGCAATGAATGAGGTATGGTCATTTTAAAATTCCCCACATTGCCAGGAGCAACTGTGAAAATGAATCCAGGGGAGGAGATGCTGCATTCTGGCACAGATCTGATAATAAAAGGACACCAGCAGCTCTGTGGGGGTGGTTGTCTGTGCTCCCACAAGCTTGCCAATACTCTTCCCATTGTGTTTTAATACTTCTGTACTGTTTATTTCCTAGAGATTCTGATTCATGCAATGGTAGCAGTGTTGCATGGCAGGAAATCAGTGTACTCAGCATATCGACCACATCTGAAGCTCCACTTAGCCTTAATTAAGATTTCCTTAGAATCTAACAAAAGATAGCTTTTTAAAATACATTAAAAAAAAAACAAAAACAGAAAAAAACCAGAAAACCTAAAAACTTAAAGAAAAAAGAGGCTAGAAGAGGGGAAGGGAAGGGAAGGGAGAGCAAAAAAGAACAGCAAGCATTTGCTATTTTACTGTTCTCCTGAGGACACACTTTTAAAAGGTTTCTGTGGTATCCTTACTGCCAAGTCATGTTTTCCAGTCAGGTACAGTCTGAGTTACTCAAAACTTTGAAGGCATTTGCCTTTGACAGTTGAGAACTGGTTTTATTTAGTGACTTTTCACATCCTTTTGGTTTTCTTATTTGCTCAAGACTGGCGTTGTGCTGCTTCGTCTCAGAGATGCATCATAAAAAGGGAGGCAGAACTGAGGTATGTTTTAAATCACCTTAGAACTGACAAAGGCCATAATAAAAGTAACTTTCCATATTCCTCTCACAGATATTAGAAAATGAACAGCCTTTAAATAATTGCAATAATATTTATATTTAGTTACTGTTTGACAATATATTTATACACAATTAGAGCATAAAATTTTGTTTAAAAATTTTCTTTTTAAACACTAATTTAATTTCTATTTTTAATTTAATTTTCTAATAGAAACAGCTTCAAGAACTTTATAAATATTGGGAAAAGACTTGCAATATCATCTAGTATTCTTACTTTATGCAGCTATGTACAGATCTTCAGTCTTCATACAAAAGAAAAGATTTACACAACAGTTAGAACAGAGATAACTGGCATAGCAATAAAACTGGAAACCAAGGATAACTGGAGTTACAGCATTTCTACATCCCTGCCATGTACTGAAGAGTATTTATGTGAAATTGCTGATTTTTAGGAGCACATCATATGGCACTCACTGTATCTTTCTGACTCTTACAGTTGTAACAAAAAGTCTGAAGCTCCGAGTATTTTGTGGAATTATTTCTGTGGTTTTGATTCTTCATTTGGGTTATTTTGTAATTTTACCTTCTCTTATTGTTAAATGGGGGAAGGGAAGATGCTGAGGCTGTAGGAATTGTCTCATTTTTGGATTTGGGTTTTATTTAGGGCTTCATATGTCAGTGTGGCTAGATTAATTTCTAGAATTTGCCTGTCGTGAACGGCGGGAGAAATGCAGCACACAATATGCGTGAATGGCAAATCCCGAAGTTTATTGAAAACTCACACATATTTATATTGGTGTTAATGAAGCTTATACATATTGCAAAAGCTGAGCTTATTATTGGTTAAAGCACACTTGGATCAACCACACCTACTTCTATCTTCTAATAATTATTTTGCTTCTATGTTTGCATTCTTCTAGCTTCTCTACCTAAGATATCTACACTTTTTGGCAAGCAATTTTCTCCCCCGTCTTCCCGTTTCAGAGAAGGTCACTGTGACCTTTGTCAGTGATTGGACACTGGTTTCACAATCCCCAGCTTGTTTCCCCTATCCTTATCCATCGGTATCACATCAAAATGGCCTTTCTCAGCTAACCAATTATCTAAAAAGCTCTCTACATTTGCCAATCTGGATTTTTATCTCAAGATACGTATTTTTATATTAGAAAGTTTATTAAGATTTCAAATATGAGAAACTTGAAACATATGTAAAAAACACAGGAAAATAAAAATCTCAGCTTTTTCTAAAGAAATACATGGCAGCAAAGTGTTATGGGCCATGCTGCTGTGCAACGTGACTCCTCAAAAATAATTGCAAAAAATGTCTAAGCACTCCCTGTGCTTTTATTTCTAGTCCTGTTTCTCTTATACAGAGCAGCATGTCACATCTCCTGTAATCTGTTTTCCAAAAACTGAAAGCTTGGAAGTTTGCTTTACTCTATTAAATCTACTCATTAAGATATAGAGACTTTGCACTCCACAGAGACCTCTGTTCAGTTATTGAGTGAATTATTTATAATGCACTTGAAGGCAGTATAGCTGTAAAATATTTAAATGTAGTTTAGCCTCTGAATCAAAGTCAATATAAAACAGACTGCTTTTGCCAAAGGGAATTCTATATTACACAGACTCCTTTGTTACACTAAAATTTTTCTGTTAGGATAATTTTTTAGGAGAACAATGTTTATCTCAGAAGAGTATTCAATACAAGAGTATTTTATTTTGAAAAAAACCCCACAGCTATGTTAATAAGAATGCAAACAGAAATCCCAACAAAACCTCTTTACACCCACACAGCCTTTCACTGTTTCACAAACAAGTTCCACAAAGCATTTTAATTTTTGTAGATTTATTTAAAATGGCCTATCTTCCAGAAAATTATGTTTCATATTTGAGGCTTATTTAGGATAATGACTATGTACCTTATTATTATATATATGAAAGAAGAAAATGTCCTGAACTGTGAAAACCCAAAATGTTTCATGGAAAATGTGTGTTTCCATGCTCACCACTTTAATCACTTAAGGTATCAAATTATTTATGCAAATAGTGACAGCAAATTATTAGCAAAAGCAGTTTTTGGAAATGTTCACTTTCCTCATGGCAGCTATGAAGACTTCAAGGTTGAAACCCAAAGCCTGAGTAATTGAGGGTGGCAGCAAAATGATATTTAACCTATTGCATACATGTGAAAAGTTTAGTGTTTCTTTTCTTTACAAATTTAAAACCACCAACTAGACAGTAAAACCCTGCATTTCTTTTGCTTGCAGGTGATTTTTCTAAACTCAGGCACTCAGATCGGTGAGTCCACCCTGAGACTGATCAATCCCACCTTGTCATCCAGCCCTGAACACTGAGTGCCATGTCAGTCATTCCTTGGACATCTCTAGGGCTGGAAGCTCCACTGCCTCCCTGGGCAGCCCCTTCCAGTGCCTGACAGCCCTTTCCAGCCCCTCTGCCCCAGCCTGGAGCTGCAGGGAGGTGGTGTGACCCAAGGGAAGGACCAGCACTTGGCCCTATTGAACCTCAGACCAAATGTGTGACTTTGCACAACCATGCCTGGGCTAAAGGGAGAAGAGCTGGACTGTGGCAAGGACCACATATTCTGATGATGCCTTCTCATGTCCATTGCTGCAAACACTTCTGTGTTTCTGCTGTGCTCACCACAGAGCCAAGTGGGATATCCTTTCCTCAGAGGAAAGGCAATTTTTTTCCTGATTTAAAAAAAGAACCTGGAAGAGTTCCCAGTGAGTGGACAGCAATAGACACTTGGCCCCTCTCTTACAAGCCTTTCCCCAGTGCTCAGTATGCACATATTGAGCTAAATTGTACAGTTGTATGCAAATGATTATCAAATGTACAAGACAGACTTGCTGATAATGTGCATAAACTCTCACCCAGAGGTGCACAAGGTTTGGCAGTGATGTCACTGGTGATAAGAGTGTAAGGAAGAAGGGAAGCAAGTGAAACCCTGCCAAGTGGAAAGTGAATGGCACACGATTTTAGCATGACCAGAGGGGCTTTGGATGCAGGGAATGGTGGTTGAGCAGGGACCACCAACTCTTCTTTGTCAAGCTCAAACTGAATAGGAAGTGAGAGCTGAGCACAAAACAGCTCCTGAGCTGATTTATAATTTTAATTATACCTGGAGCTAATAATTGTGTGAACAAATGCAGTTTTAGCATGTAACGTACAGTCCCTCCTTTCCATTTTCCCTCTGTCAGCATAGCTGACACCTAAGGTTTATCAGCATTTATCACAGCAAAATCCTCTGCACACAGAGGAGAAACACAGTGAGAAACTGCCAGAAATTTTCCTCCTGAGCTGTTAACCCTGCAGATGAACTTTAGACTTGAATCATTGTAGTGATAATGCCCTGGGAATGCCTGTGACAGGCCAAGAGGCAAGGAGTTACTGATGAGAGTAGATTTGCTTCAAGAATGTTCATCCCAGCATACTCCATTTGTTCAACATATTTACACTATTAGACACACACTGTGTGTTTGCTTTTTTGGGTAGTTTACAGCCTTACATGAAAACAGCATGCTGAATTGAAATTCAAAGGGAGAGGGGTGTACAGGAAATGGATGAGACACCAGGATTTGCAACTATGAGAGAAAGAAAGGGGTGTCTACTATGCCCAAATTCTTCCAGCTGCAAGAGATTAAGGAACTGATTTTATAGAAAATCTGCATTTCATCTTTGCAGAGAAAATTGTTTCAGAAGTTGACATCAATTTAAATATCTGTCACAAAGAGATAACATACTTACATTATGTCTTTTGCCATAAAATATCTAATAAATATGCCTACAGTGAACCTCAACAGCTAGAATAGACAACTCTATTGCTTGCCAACATTATTTTAGTGATGCAAAATATACCAAACATTTTCTATTTGGTGAGATTAAACCAAGCCCAGAAATCTTGTGAAATTGTGTATGAATATTAACTTAAATGGCAACATCCGTAGCAACGGCCAAAGCCAACTGCTTATGGCTGCATTAAGTAAAACTCATACCACATAGGACTTGAGTAGTAAAAAACAATCCTGGTACTGGATACTCAAAAAAACCCAAGTATAAGGGTTAAAAATATTCTCACATTACATAGAATTACTCATTTATACTTCAGAAAGCAGCAGGATGTATTCCTGAACAGGATTAAGTCAATTTAAAGCAGAGTAATTAGGGATAAACAGCTACAAGTGATGGAGTGGAATCTCTTCAAGATGAAAACTTATATGAGAGGCTGGTTGGCTGCCAGAAACACAACTGTCACCAGTTGCTTTCTGGGCAATGCTGCAATAATGAATGAAATTTAGAAGCAGAATAAAGATGGGTGCTACCTCCCTGGAGGATGAAAGCCCCAGATGTGAACAACCTGGATACAGAGCTCATCTTGTTTAACCATGCAGCCTCCATATTCCAACCTGGGTGAGTCACAAATATGTCAAAGGTTTTAGTAACAAAAACATCAACTTCAAATACTTAAATGTTTAACATACCCTGAGGAATAAATTTGAATTCTTACAGGATGCTGCTTGTTGGAGTCCAAATCTAGGCTTTGCAGTACTAAAAGCCCTGGAAGACAAGACCTTCTGGAGACAAAGAAACTGCTTCTGGAAAAAGAATGCAGACTTTGCTTATGGGAAAGAAATAAATTCAGGAAAGGATTGAAAGCTTTTATCTGTTGACTCATGGGGTTTGCTTTAATTTCTTCAACAACTGACCAATGTAATCTGGTTATTTATGCTCCTAAACAAGGTGGAGGCTAGGTGAAGCATAGGACATTTAAAAGAAAAAAAGGGGTACTTGAACTGGCTCACATGAATGAAGTACAAACCAAATACACCATCTAGCCCCCAAGGCAGATGCTGGATTGACCATCCAGATGCTGGTAACTCATCCTGCTCAAATGCCTCTTCTGCATTTCACACAGCTGGAAGAAAGAAGAGAATAGGGTCTGACTGCTGTATCGGTGCATAGTAAGACACACAAGATAAACTCCTTTTCCAAGAGTAGATCTGTTACAATCATATATTGGGAATATTCTTTGTTTCCTTCACAAAGAATAGCAACTGCTTCTAAAACAGACAAATCCCTGCATCTGGAAGGTAGAGGATTTACCAGGCTCAATACCAGTGCTTCAGACCTTGCCTGTAGTATCTTTACTTACCCAAACATGTTAAAGACAGATTTAGCAGAAACATTCAGTCTTCCTATTGCTGGCCAGCCTTCATAGATTTTCCTGGAAATACAACTTATCCTCTGCTCCTTCACTGGTTAAGTTCATATATCTACAGCTGGCTGTCTCATTTCCACAGACCAGGGGATGGGTTAGGGGTGCTGTGGTGGCCTGTGGTGTGTTACTGAAGATATTTACCTGCCAAGTGTGGAATATGAATGTAGGAATGTGCATGAAAACAGCTGCCTTGAAAGAACGAAGTCTCCAGGGTGCTCAGAGAAACCAAAGGCTTACAAATGCACGCAGCTTGTTTCCAGCAAAGCTGGTAAGGGCCAGGCCTCCTTGACTGTGCTGGACCTGGGGTATCCAGAGATAGGATCAATATCCCAATTTGGGAAGTACTGGGAAGATTAATAAAGCTGGAGATCTGGGGAGATCACAGGGCAAGCATTTTTCTCTAAAATACATAGTTACAAATATGTTTCAGAGGAGCACTTCCAATTATTTTCAACATTGCTTACAGACCCCACAGATCATATAATTGCATTCATAGCAATTTCAGCATTTATTCTGGAGACAAGCTGGAGCTACTTTTCAGACAATGTAATTATTACATTTATGGAGATGTGTTGCCTCATCCCATGAGATGTATATGAAGTCTGAGAAAAATACTAAACACAGACAAATTGAGCTGAATCCTGAACTCCTATGGATGTCCTTGGTACTTTGGATGAATGAGAAAACACCCATCTTAATGTCCTCTCCATCAGCAATGCAAGTGCAGGTTCAACACTGGGAAGGAAAATTCAAAGTGTCTCCTGAGGTCACATCCTGGACAATTGTGGTGATTTGATGGGTAATTTTTATCTACTGCAAGTCTCATAGGTTCTGCTTTCATGTGGGACCCATAGTGCTAATACTTAAGAGTGGTTTAAATTTGTTATGGTATTATGTGGGAGATTTTAAGTTCAGCATTCTCTGGGGAAGGAGCACTGATCTTTCTAAGGATTATGGTGCCTAAATAATTCTATGGATGCCATTGGTGCAGGCAGATTCCCTTGGCATATAAAAGCTCATTAGAAACCTCAGTGATTTGTTGTTTATGTTCTTGGAGTGCCATCTAATTTACATAAACTGCTTGCAGTTGTACTGTTTTCTGATATTTTAATAAAACCTTTTGGCATGGTACTGGTAATTTATTTCATTATAAGAAACGTTATATAAATGCTAAACAGAGGCACAACAAGGAGAACAGAAATTGCCAAACAAAACTTTGCTAAGCACACAGTTAGATCTAGGGAATAAAAATTTGTGTAGTGAGCTGAGTTGGCCGCCTATCCTTGTTAAACAGCCAAAGAATTGTGCCATGTCACATAAAGTGCAATAAATAAAATTAAAATGAAAATTACAGTCAGTCAAAGAATTCCCAAGGTCTGCATGCAATTTCAGAGTACTTAGTATAGGATCTTTGCCCTTTCTGACTTCCTTTTGGGAGTCTTTTTCCTCTCCTGGTGGCCCAGGTATGCTTGAGGCCCAAATTGAAACATCCTGCCTTCCAGATCCCTGCAAAGACATCCTGCTCATTATCTTTCTTCCTTGAAGGAAGGAAAAATAAATTATTTCCTCCTGCTTCATTTCTACATTGCAAGGCCACACCTGGCATGCTCTGCATCACTTCTCTAAATGTCTCTTATGCCAAACCATGACATTGTGTGAACACACTGATCCTGGAACTGCAGGTGCCAGCCCACAAGAAAACAATGGAACATATCTAAGTAAGATCACTGCTGAAAGCTTCATTTTATTGAAACTCTTTTCAAAGGCTAAGGTAAACATGACATTTCTTCTCACTAGAAAAGTGGTGGCAGGGTAAGATTCATAAAGGTTGCTGACCTCAGTTCTGTAATCCGCTTTGGTGTTGCCAGCACATGAAGGACACCATGGGGGGAAACAAAAGGAGAAAGGCAAAAACCAACCAGGAGTTCTGAAAGGAAGGTGGAAGGAGGAAAGGAAAGCTGCAGAAATCCTTGAGCAGCCCAGTGCAATAATCCATGGTTCTCTGGGCTTTATGTAAGTCCGACCCAGCAAGTTCGAACCCTTAGCCCACAGGGACCTGCATGGACTGAAGATAAAAGACAAGAAGCGCTCTTCCACCGGGTGGGGACAAGTATCCTGTTTATTGGCTTGGGATGGGACACTGCTGGCCGCAGCAACCACCCAGGTGGCAAAAGACGCCGAACCTTTACCTGCAGTGGGGATTTATCCCCCAGGGGAAAGGGGGCGGGGAAAGAGGACCGTGGCCAATGGGATGCCATTGCGGAGGGGTGAGGGGAGGGGTATCCATGGGGCAGACCACCAGGGTGTAGAAAGGAGTGCATGGGGAGAAACCATGGGATGAGGAAGGGGGAATAATCTACATGACATACCACACTCAGTACAAAATTCCCGTTACCTAGTGCAGAACAACAACTAAATAAACTATTTCGTGCAATACAACAGCCCAGCAACACCTCAGAGAACTATGGAATATCCATGGTATCCATTGTTCCCCTTGCCTTTGGCTACAGATGTTGAAACAATAACCACTAAGGTGCAGGTGGTGTGTTGGAATTTCCACTTCTCCATTCCCACCTCTTGGGTGTCTGGGAATCCAACCAGCCCCACACTTGCCCCAGTAGACATGATAGTTCACAGCCTGTTAACACTGGCAATCTGAGGAGAAAATGTTCAATCCCACACCAAAGAAGGTAATAAAAAACACTATCCACCTCCTGTGGAGCAGAGGGCAGAAGAGTGGTTTGCAGAAAACGACAGAATGGCAACAAAGGGGCAGTTGAAGGAATATCTACAAAGAAATCCTTGTTTTCAGACCCAGCTGCTTCTAGATGTGCTGTAAGCACATATGCAGACAGAGTAGGAAGGATGAGAAGGGCTCATTAGCCTGCCTGATTGAAATCTGAACAGAATTTGCAAGCTCAGACTGTATATAGGCAGGAAAGCAGGATCAGGATTTTCAGTGTAGATGACAAGAGGGGTGTAATAAACCACATAAACTCCATAAATGCATAAAGGATCCAAATTAAGCTCCTGAGTGAAACTGCTTTTGTCCTGGCATTTATGGATATAAACCATCCCCTCTGTGTTTTATATCCCACAGGGTGTAACAAAATATTCTGATGTAACTACACAAAATGCTTAGAAATACTTACCTAAGTTAAGTTATATATGATCTGCTATGTTGAACAATCAGGTGGGGGCATTAATGGTTTCATGTACAAGGCTTGAATCAAGAAAAAATTACCATCTGATATTAATTACATTTGTGATAGTCTCAAAATATCCCAAACTGCTCATGTTTTTATCTACATGGAACCATTCCCTATGTCATATGGGTAAAACCACACAGTGTCTGTTACTCTTACTCAAGCTTTAGGGTAGTAATCATAGGACAAACATAAAGGAAGGGCAATAGCAGCACTGCTTAGAGTGTTTTGCCTTATTTAAAACAATTTGTGCAGGGAGAAAATGATTTAAGGTACTGGATAACATTCGCACAGAGTGAAAATATAAATAAATATAGATAAGAAAAGAGAAAGGAGGTATGTAACAGAAGAAAAGTATTCCTCTGAAACACAGTCCTGATAGATCCTGAGAAAAACTGTGCTGGACTAAGATGTGTTTTTGTAGCAGATAATGTGTCATGCCTGTCACAACAAGTAAACTGGACTCAGTATGCAAGATGGTCCATCCAACACTAAATTCTCCAAAATAATTGGACAGCATAAACCTCTTTCCAGTCCTTCACTGTATTTATTTGGAAAGGCTTAGGTCACTGTGTTTTGTAGGGTACAGTGAGGCTCTTCCCACCACACTACTGAAAAAAAAAACCCAAAACAAAGCAAGACAACCACTGCTAGGATTTTTAGCAGTTTTTCTGAGGTTTTCCCAGTTATCCCAAGTTTTTTCTCACCTTATGTTTGCAAAATAGAAGAGAGGTTCTTCTGTTTCAGTGGGTCACTTCAGAAGGCTTTTAGGTTGGGAACGAGGCCCACTGGAAAGCCTGAGAGGGAAGTAGAGCTACTTCAGACATATTTTTCTTTCTTGTCTCCAGACAGCTCCATCAAAATTAAATGGGATTTATATGGGAAATTACATAGAGTGGTGTGACAGAGCCTCTCCTTTGAAATTGCTCCTGAGCAGACCTCTCTTCACAACTGGGGCATCTCTGTGTTGGAAGGTAAAAATGGAATTGCAGAGAAGTGCAGTGGCAATGAACACTTAGTGTAGTGACATGAACACTCAATATTCTGGCATCCAGAGTGTTAGAGAGTGCCTCGTGCATGTTGAAAGGCGTTTTCCTTGCATCCAGCTCCATATGATGGTACCAGAATCAATTAAGTTGCATAACTGAGTTTCAGGAGGGAAATAAAAAGTATCCCAAGCTTCTGCACCTGAAGGACTGTGATAGGCAAGTTTCAGAAATGTTTATTACTAGTTTCTAGTAATTGTCCCTTTCATATGCTTCATCCAAACACCATCAGCCTGCAAACATGGGCTGCATACTTCATGAGGATATTTATTTCCTTCATGAGGATATTTATTTCCATGGCGAACCAGGATAGGAGTCTACAGTGAGTAGTTTGTAAACAGTTTAAGCCTTTATCTGTTCACCAGGAACATAACGCCTTCACATTTATTTACTAGCCAGCACCATTCATTTTATTGCTATTTATCCATGGAGATTGCTCTCAAGTGACTTCATTACATGTGCCTGGTATTTCAAGTGCCAGGTTTACTGGATGTTGTCACTGGATACTAATTCCCTTTAGCAATGGTTCTGGCTGAATCAATACTACTACCCTTGAAAATCTGGTTTATAGTAGAAATATTTGCATACAGCAAACTCCAGTCTTGCTTCTGGAAATATCTTTTCCTCAACTTTGAGTCTGACTTTTAACAAGCACCCCACTCTGAGGAATATTTAGAGGAAATAAGATGGGTCCAAAAAATGCCACAAAAGACTCATCTTTGCCCTCTCTCCTGATCAAAGAGGATTAAAAATTATTGCAGTCTGTTTGACCAAGAAACTCTTCTGAGGCTTTTAAACATATTGAACTTTGATCCTAGACAGAAAACACAGGTGTCCCTGTTGGGTTTTTTCCCAAAAGCACAGGCTGTTCAGTCTTAGCCACAGTCTAGAAGTGAATAACAAGCCAATTCAGAAATCCAAATGGAAACTTCTTTCCTTAACTTTCTATTTGCCCCTTAGGTAGAGTTTTCTCAGACCCTCAAGAGACTTTCCTTTTCCTTTTGGAGGCAGAGGACAGTCCTAAAAGCTCAAAAAGCAAAGGTGAGAAACATTTCAGTTCTACTAAAATGGAGCTGAGGAACATGTGGCAGTGATTCAGTTAATCTATTCCTTATCTTAACTAACAACCTAATACTTTTTTTATTAACAGGAATTAATCGGATTCAAGTTTTATTTTATCAAATAGAAATCTGAGGGAAGAAAAATCATCACACTGGCATCTGTGAAATAATAACTCATGTGCCCATGAAGCCATTAAGTTGCACTAACAATAGGCAAAGCCGGGAGAAGCTTTTGTTAATGATCTCTACTGAGGGATTGATGGTCACACAAATGCCTGGCATATCCTGCTGCAGGAATCAATTGGGAAGAAAATAATATCCAAAGTATCAGAGTTTCTCTGGGTTTCTCTCCTATTTTTCAGCCTTTCTCATTCATCCCAGTGACAGGTGGGCAAACAAACACAAGGCTGTTAGGAAACTTGACAGCCTTTGACATCAAGGCTTTTAAGACAAGATATACAACACAGAGGAAGGACTGATGCAAAAGTGACACTACATTGGCAAAGAACAGCAGGCAGAAATGGCAGAAGAAAAGAACATTGATTCCTTGGATTTCTACTCCATGTACACTGGAGGACTGTTTGGAAAACCATCAGACAATTGGGAAGTGTTTTTACTTTCTGGTTAGCAGCCTAAATTAGTACATGAAATGCTAAAGAACACAGCTTACCAGGAAGAGAGTGAAAAGCTGGAATTGTCAACCAGACAGCTCAGTTTCAATTGTGACCAAAATCAGAGCTCTCTTGTCCCCTGTTCAGACGCTCAGCTATCAAATCCTCCACTAGAATCATTAGATAGCTACCACAGGTTATAAGAATAATATTTTCAGGGACACATGCACTTTTCTGTATCCACCTTCGTAGAGTAGGTGATTAGGGAATCACATTAGATTAAATTAATTGTACAATGAGATATTGAACAGCTCCTTGAAAACTGACTAAAACTCATCTCACAGAAGGAAGGGAGGACAACAATTAATTCTAAAATATCACTTGAACCAAATTCTTGAGATAAGAAGCAAAGTGTCACTGAGTGAGGGTATGATACTTAATTACTGCTAATGCTGTTATTTATCTGCTCTTGATTATGTCTTCTTTTTCTTGAAGTAAGGGAAACTTTATAGATTTTTCTCATAAAACCCATATATCCTACCTTATTGCAGGTGTAATCAGGAATGTTAGAGCCACATCCTAAATTTTAGCTTGCTGGTAACTCAGACTGATACCACTCTGACTTCCACAGCAGGCAAAAATTTTTAGGCAAGTGCTGACAGATGTTGTGGATCTGATGCAGAAAAACAGCCTTTAGTATTTAATGTGGTGATAAGAAATTAAGTTGCTTGAGACATGAAATTTAATTGTTCATTTACACTGAAAACCCATGGCTGCAAAACTTTCCATTAGAGTAATGGATGAGGAAAGCAGTAAAATAATAG
The DNA here is from genome assembly GCF_023055355.1 of Agelaius tricolor. NCBI lineage: Eukaryota > Metazoa > Chordata > Aves > Passeriformes > Icteridae > Agelaius > Agelaius tricolor. The sequence continues at coordinate 1,181,567 of NW_027269334.1, forward strand.
ATCCAAATTTTCTTTGAACCACTGTTGAAACTTTAATGTTTTTGCTAACTAGTCTCTGGGGAAAATGCTTGCGTCAATGATAGCACTGGTACAGTGGTGCTAGAGCTAGAAATGGTAGAAAAGTTGGTATATCCACACATTTGCTCCTCAATGAGTCTTTCTCAGAGCAAGTGAAAGAATTCCCTGACAGTTTCCCCTGTCCCAAGCAAATATATAATAATTAAAAAAAAAAAATACATGCACCTTACATTAGAAATTTAGTGTGAAATAAGGCTGCAGTCCCAAAGCAATCCCAGAAATTATGTTCTCATTATGAATATTCAGAGTTCATAAAGCATCATGATTTAATATATTATGAGATTTTTTTCCTTTTTTTTTATTTTTGCAATCTGTACAGTAAAGGTCACAAAGAAAGAACTGATGGAGTTTGGGGAGTTTAATTGCTTTCAGTTTTGATATATTAAGCAGGGTTTATCTGCAGTTATTTGACTTGGAGCTGAAGCTCCATTCATTAGATGCAAAGGAAGTTGTTTGTTTGACTGTGGAGTAATAAAGCTTCCACGTCCTTAACAGGAAGACAACAACATTATCATTTGTCACTGTAATTTTCTTCCTCTCCATAGCAGGCAACAACAGATCTTGTTTGCAAAATAATGGGGAAATCTTCACCTCCCTGTGCACAACTGGCAGGGGGCTCAGGGTGGTAACACTGCCCTGCTGTGTCCCCGCCCCCGCCCCCCCTCGGCCACCCCATTTCTGGATTCCTCCCATAAATAATGCAATTCTGTTTCCTCTCAGATCCTGGTTGGCACAGTAGGCAAGGAGATGCCCCTGCCACCACACCTCCCTGGCGGCACCTCGGCGTGGCTGAGGAGGCGGAGAGAACACCCTAAGGCTTGAAATAATGAACTGTCACTGTCTGGGCTGGCAGCTGCAAACCAGCCCATGACAGCGAAAAAAAAGGATATTTAGAAATGTATAGGTGAGTTTAGATTAGTTTATTCCTTCCCCAATCTCACACCATTCAGAGAAATCATCTTTCAAAAGCCCCTTTCCATATTTTCTTCCCCTTGTTTCTTATCTTGTTGGACAAAAATCATTAAAAGCGTGACTTTAATGAAAAGAGATTTTGTGTGCTTATTTCAGTCTGCTTTGTCCACTTTTTCTTTCCCCTCCTTCTTTTCCATGCCGTAATTTAAGGAAGAGGAAGTAAAGCATGAAGAAGGCTCAAGCTGAAGAAAATAATCCTCAGAATCTGTCAAAAGATAGCAGATGCTTTGAATATTCATTTTTCATGAGACATTCATTTTTCAAGAAATGCTGCAGCTGAAATGTGGCTGCTATGTGCAAAAAGGGACAGCAGCTTGATTAACGCAACACAGGTTTGGTGTCACAAGGTGGTGACAATGAGCTACTGCATTCTCATGGCTGAGGATTCTGAGAAACCCAGAAAGTGTAATAATCTGTGAGGACAGAAAATGACTACTCTGTGTGACACAGAGAGACGATGACGAGCAACCAGACAATTTTTTTCCCAGGCTTTTGAGGAAGAAAAGGTTCATAGCCCTTTAATCAAGGAATGGGAGAGAGGGAGCACAGAGGAGAGATGATGAATGGGAAACACTGAGTAATGGGGAAAGAAACAAGAGGAAAATACTGTAAAAAAATCAGCTCATGCCATATAAATGAGTCAAAAAACAATATTCCTTCTCTCATGAAATCCTCTTTCAGTTAAATTGAAACAGTTTGAGTAAAGCATTGCAAATAAGAATAATTGTTTAAATTAACCCAGAAATAAAATATTTTGCTCTATAAAAAGAAATAATTTCCAGATCTGATACAGTTATTGAATTAAATTGAGAAGGTAAAACTGGAAGCAGAAGTCAATGCCTTCTTAATTTTTCTGCCAAGAAGAAATGTTTATGTTAAAAAAAATAAATTTTCATAATTAGCATAAGGTGTCAAATTCCCCTTTTTTTGGTAATTATATCTTTGTTTTAGTCTCTTCTTTTCTAGGAACATGAGCTGTTAGTGACTCTGCAGCAGTTGTTATTCTCTGCAGTTACACCTAGGGAACAACCATCCTTCTACACACCACAACACCTCTCAAATAAAGAGCTCCAAACAATAAATGGCTTTGCTATGCAATCCCTCTGTCTTTGCAGTGGGATTGTGGGTGGAGTGCCAAGTGATAATATCAAGGTTTTAGTTGGTAATAGCTAATTTTTAAGATAAAATAATTGTTATTTGCAATATCTTTACTTGGTAAGGTGAACTACTGGGCTATGACTTGACTTCAATAGAGACTTCTTCAATAGAGAAACATTCCCTCTACAGCAAACCAAATAAGTATTTTGGAGGACTCAGTAAGATCAGCACTTGTCCCTTGAGCAGAGGGGATTTCAGATTGATTCTCCACTCCTGCAATTAAATTAATGGCTTAAAATTGTGCCTGCAGTCACTCTCCGATCTCTTGAGAAAGTACTGGTTTAGAAGCCTCTTCCTTCTGCTCACTCAGGGCTGGCCAGCTTAGGCGACAGCGGGAGATTTAATTGACTTTATAATCTAATTGACTTCATGGCATCCTGTTCACTGCTAGGCAAACTCTGCTGTCCTTTCCACCTGCCATTCCATTTCTTTTCTCTGAGAGTCAACTACCAAAACTTTCTGACAAGGTGGGGAAAAGTGAATTAAACTACTTTAAAGTACAAAAAACCCCTTCCAGGTGGCTTTGTTCATTTGACAGAATCAAGACCTGTCTTCTGCGCTTCTTTCACTTGACATACAGTTCGGAAAAGGGTTATAAAATTACTTGACATTTTATGACAGGCCCACTGTCATTGCCATAACACAAGGGGACAACACAGACAGGCAGGCTCTAGCACACACACCAGAGCTGGTTAAGGCAGCTTCTCTCTCCTGAGAGCATTTCTGGTGTGCATGTCTGAGAGCAGGGACTGAAAACCAAGCAACACAATGGATTCTTCAGCTACAGCTGTTCAGGTTCTAGATCAGATAAGACAGTTCTGCTTTAAACTTCATGGAAAGGTGGAAGTTGAAAGGTGAAGAATATTTTCTAAGCATGGAGTGATGCAGAAGTGTGTATATTTAAATAGAATCACAGGAGTATTTAGATTGGAAAAGACATCCAAGATTGCCAAGTCCAACCTGTGACCAATCTCCAACATTGTAAACCAAACCACAGCAGTGAGTGCCACATCCAGTCATTTCCTGAACACCTCCAGGGATGGGAAATTCACCACCTCCCCAGGCAGCCCCTTCCAATGCCTGACCACCCTTTCCATCAAGAAATTCCTCCTGACATCCAACCTGAACGCCCCTGGTGCAGCTTGAGGCCGTTTCTTCCCATCCTGTCCCTTGTTCCCTGGGAGCAGAGCCTGATCCCCGCCCCCACCCCGGTCACTCTTGTGCTAAGAATGACACCGGAAGAGGCGAGAGGCAGTCTTGTAGAAGAACCAAAGAAGGCTTTTTTCAAGAGAACCCTATGGTTTATATAGAGTGATATGATATATTGTATTTGATTGGCTAGTTAATAACAACACCTTTCTCATACATCGTCCTTGAGAAGAACAGAAAGACAAAGTAGAAAAACACCACCTGCAGATTGTTTATACTAACAAGTTATCACATCCTTACAACTCCCTGAAAATTCTCACAAGCCACTGTGAGAAATGCTTGCCATTTCTCTCTCTGTCCCATAGCATCCATACCCCCCAGCTGTCCCCTCCTGTCAGGGAGTTGTGCAGAGCCAGAAGGGCCCCCCTGAGCCTCCTTTTCTCCAGGCTGAGCCCCCCCAGCTCCCTCAGCCCCTCCTGGTGCTCCAGACCCTTCCCCAGCTCCATTCCATTCTCTGGACACACTCCAGCCCCTCAATGTCCATTTCCTGTCCTGAGGTTCCCAGAAGTGCCCCAGGATCTGAGGTGTGGCCCCAGCAGTGCCAGCCCAGGGGACAGTCACTGCCCTGGCCCTGCTGCCACACCATGGCTGGCACAGCCCAGGTGCCATTGGCCTCCTGCCCCCCTGGGCACACCTGGCTCCTGTCCAGCTGCTGTCCCCAGCACCCCCAGGGCCTTTTCCAGCTTTCCAGCCCCTCTGCCCCAGCCTGGAGCTGCAGGGGGTTGGTGTGACCCAAGGCAGGATCGGGTCCTTGGCCTTGTGGAATCTCAGAGCACTGGCCTGGGCCCATGGATCCAGCCTGTCCAGATGCCTCTGCAGAGCCTTCCTGCCCTCCAGCAGATCCACACTCCCACCCAGCTGGATGCTGTCCATGAACTCAACCATCTCATCTAAATAATTTTACATTTGGAGATTGCATAGCCGCAATTTAGAGGGAAGAGTCTTTGTTTTCTGCATTGTCAAAGCCCCTTTCTATAAAACCTCATTTTCAATCAGACACTGATTTATTGTGCAGAGATCCCTGAATGATTGCTTACATTAGTAAAACCCAAAGGCAGTTTTATTAGAGTACATAAAGGACTGGACAGGACATATATTTTCAATTCATGATGGTTTTTGGTGGAGGATGGACACTTCAGTATAATTTCTGCCTTGGAAAATTTGACTCCTAGTGTACAGACATTTTTGTGGCTTGGAAAAAAAATAGGGGAGAAGTTCTTTTGATAGCAGGGTACACTGACAGAGAATCTTACTTTTCACTGCAAACTACAGTAGGTTGTAGTTACTGCAGGGGTACTTAAGGATTTTTGAGTTGTTTGCCATCTAAATGAAAGAAAAACTAGCATACATGTGGCCTGTGTTCTTGTCTCCTAGTTTTGCCTTGGAAGTATTGAGTGTGACTTCATCCTGACTGTAGGGCAATAAAAAGAGACCAAAACACACTCTTTCAGAAATGTCTTATAACATACATAAAAGAAGGAAGGCTGCTCCTTATTCCTGATTTATAAAAGGAAGCTAACAAGGAAAGGAAAACAGACAATGCATCTTCCTCCCACATCCAGCTGTCAGAGTTGATGCTGTGGAAGGACTGACACTCATTACTTGTTCTTGCATCAGCTACCTTTCAGCCATGCATATAATTCACAGATGTTAAGTTGAAGACAAAAAGTATTTCTTTCTTTAAACATTCAGTAAAACACTGTGATTAGGATGAAAGTTTCCCATTGAACTCTTTCCTCCACCAAGATAAATAGTTATTTTTAATTAAAATTCTCTTTGCACCTAAATGGTGCAAATGAATTACTGAGAACTTCATTTTTTCAGTGTCCAAGGTGAAAAACTCCAATTTAGACATAGCAAACCATGATGTTATACAATTTCCAATTCTTAAATCAGGTGTGGCCAACCTGCCTGACCCCACAAACCATTCATTGTCAATATAAAACATTGCTGTCATTCTGTAGACTATCCTGTGCTCATTACAAATAAAAATGTGCTTATTCACATTTACTAATTCTTGGGTCATACAGGTTAGCAATGCAAGGTGAGTATACCTAGGTGTAAAATAATAAAGGGCATGACTGAAGGAGGAAAAAGCAATTTGTGGAAATTATTAAGCAGAAAAATCAGCATTGTCCCAGGAAAGAACTGGGGACCATTTACAGGAGGAAGTGCACCTGGAAGGAAAACACAGGGATGGTATGTTGTGCTGATTTGTGTTTGTGTTTTTTAAATGCCTGAAAACTCATGTGGTTTTACCTCAGCTCTCAGCCTTCCATATTAGCAAATACATTTTAAATGTATTTTTTGTGCCAGGTTTAAAATGATTGCCAGGTTTAAAATTATTTAAAACATTGAGCAGGCCAAAATGCCCCATGGTCTCCCCAAGCAGTTTTAAATAATTCACTTCCTTCTACCACCCAGCTGTATCTCCCTCTTATGAGAAGCAAGAACCCTTCCCTCTCCTCCAGGTAGATCCTGCTCCATGAATTGCATTTCTAAATTTCACCTCTTGATCTTAAGCAGGGATCAAAAGGTGCTTGCCAGAAAAATTATTTTCTCTCTGGAACTGAGTTTACTGAGGAAAAAATACCACCCCTGTCTGTGGATTCAAACAGACCAAAATCCTTTCACAGGTCCAAGCTATGATTCTGCAGTTAGCTGAGCAGACTTGGAAGTGAGAGGTTTAGAGGAAAATAGCTGGGAGGGTCAGAAGTCCCAAAGGTTTTGCAAGAGCTCTCAGTGAAGGGAAAATTGTGTTTAAGACCAATGCTTAAAATTGCTAGAAAATACAATAAAAATCAGAATAAGAAGTTTCAGAAGGCTCACTAGAGAGTAGAAGTTGAGGAATTTTGGAGAATATATTGAATTAAATTGGATTTTCTGCCCAGTCCATTTCCAGATATCATTCAGGTTAAGTTCTTATGTGGCTGATAAATGACTGGTGTGGTAGGATAGTGCCATACCAATGGAAAGATGGGAAGTTTCAGACTGGATCAGATCTTCTCACCCAGTACCCTGTCCCTGTGCAAAGCTTAACTGTGTTGAAAAGCAGCATGAAGAAGAGTAACCACTGAGTTACTCATGCTACAAACACAGGCAGAACAAGTGCATGAGTGCTGATCTTCTTCCATCAAAAACAAAGGCACAGAGCAGAACTGCTCCTCCATAAATCCACCAGTGAGCACTCCCAATTTCCTGGCTGGAAATTCCTCAGGTCCAGGCAGGAGAACACCCTTAGTTCACTCTTCTCCTGTGGCCTGCAAGCTCTGATACCAAGAGCAATTTTGGTAATCCATTACCCAATGCAAACTTTTGTTCCCTCAAGGATGGTTCTGTTGGTTACTACTCTTGCCCAAGATTGTGGGTAATTTCCATAAAATGGAATAAAAAATCCTGTATTTTCAGTATGGATTTCTGGATTTTTTTCTTCACGCTGATTACAGATTGCCCTGCTGCCCCCAGCAGTGCTGGTACTATTTATGGAGGGGCTTTTCAGGCAGAGCGCATGCTCATGGCCATTCTCTTCTGTTCACTTCATCCCCAGATGAAGTTTCCAAGTTCCCAAGTCTCAGATACCACTGCCCACCTTTGAAGTTACTGAGCTACCCCCGTGGTTATTGCCACAGAATGGCAGACTTTGTATTTATGCATTAAATACGTTTACTGAATTAGCAGATCAGCAGAAAATTCATGGCAGAGGACACTCATGATTTTTTAAAGACAGGTCACAAGTCTCTTCTCACTAAGAAACTGTTTAATACTGAAGACTTTTTTAGAGATGTGCTTTCCAGTGATACAGAAAACACCCAGCACTGGGAATCTCTGGGACCTGATGATGTCAGAGGACTGGGACAAAAAATATGCAGCAAAAGAATTGTTAAATTTGTGCCATAACCAGGAAAAAAATACATAGTGCAGCCACAAAGCAGTAAAAATGAAAGAATAAACATTAGTATTTCCAATGTTCAGTGCCAATTGAAAAATCCAGGGAAGGTCAATTGCACATTATCCCACCTAACTGGCAGAGGATACATGTGCCCTATAAGCACTTTGTATTTTACAGCAATAAGTGTATTAAGAACATTATTTTCTACTGTAAGAACAGCAAACTATAAAAGGAAAGCAAAAAAATTTGCTTTTTAATTTCTCTGAACAAGAAGGCCAAGACAGTAAGTGTGACTTCAGGAAGAAATAGAAAGGGAAAAACAGGAGAAAGCCCCCACCAAACCCTCAAAATGAAGTCTCTACTCAGAAGAATTGTATATGATTTAAAATAAAAGAGTGTATCATCACTGATAGACTGTCTCCATTCTATGGGCACTGTACAATTACATTCTTTGCTTTTCACAATATTATTAATATATTTATAAACTGTCCCTCACAGTATGTTCCTGTGCCTTTCTAATACCATACTTACACAAACATCGAGGGATGATAGGAAAGCACAAAAGCAGCTATTAAAGTATCACAGACTATCCATTAGGTAGATAAGAGAGTGAGTTCATAAGGGAGAGAATGGAAGAGAGTATCTCCAATTTCAGAATCAGAGAGGTTTTCTTCAAGAACATCTGAGCTTGTTAGACAGCACTGAGGCTCAGAAAAACGCCTCCAGGCTGAGGAAGACACCATGAAACCCGCATTTAAAACCAGAGTTTAACTGACTGTGCTCATTATTTGTACATGGGTTGCTGGATATAATTGTTAAGGATTTTCCATTCAGACCAGACCATTTATCAAGTGTAATTAATGTGTCAGACTTTAGTTTGAAAACCTTGCACTGATAATACTAATTTCTCTAGTCTAAGTGGGATTATCAACATGAAGTTTTTAGCAAAAGAACTGTCAGTGATAAGACTAAAAATACGATGGCTTGGTTCTATTCCTAACTCAGTCTCCATACTTTACAGGTAGTACATGGCAAAATAAAACAAAATGGTCCCAGTACTGTCGGCAATGGAAAGAGACAGGGAAGACTGATTCGGTGATCAGAATCCAATTCTGTTGTGGGATACAAATGCTTATATACTATTTCAGGGAGACTAGTAAAGTGTACTACAATGATTAGGTTAAAATCACATACACAAACTTGTGCATATAACAACATCTCTTGCTTGCAGAGTTTAATGGCATTTTCTTTTTCTGGTAGATCTGGTTTAATTTAATCTTCTTGCAATCCAGGTCTAATTTTTAAAGTTCCGTTTGCTTTTGCCAAGGCATCCTGTTATCAAATCTCTTATGTTAACCAGGTCCAAAGTCCATCATCTGTCTTGTGTCTCCCAACATTCCAACACAGTACCATTTCACTTGACATGAACCAAAAGGAGGTACAGAATCAAGCAAAAATCTCACAGAGGTGGGATTTTAAAGGGCACTTGTCTCAGAGGATTGATGAAGCACTGCAGAAATCAGTACTGTACTTGCAATGTACTATACAGCAATCACTGCTTTACTTGCTCCAGTTTTCATTCTTATTCTTAAGACCCTGGTTCAGACAGATGTGACACAGCTAAAATTTGGACAAAACCTTAAATGCTTTCACCATTATGACTCAATTCCCATATGGCATCAATTTGCCTTGAGGTTGGCACACCAAACCAAGGTTTTAGATCTTTAAGCAATGGAAAGCAACCTCATGTCACTGAAAGGTTCAGCATTCAAGCTGAGCTCAACAAAAGTTTGTAGTCAAAAGTGTTAGTTCACAAATGTCAATTTGAAAAAAGAAGAAAAATCCCTCAAAGTTCTTTTCCTCTCAGAAGCAGGGTTCCCAGTAGCATGGCTCTGAAAAGTCAGGAGTGAACATTTCCCTGGTGATCTGAGGAGAAGGTGATAATTTCAAGCTCTTTGTCACACTCCTCAGCAGGTGCAGCCCATTATGCTGAAAGCAGCTCCTTAGTGGAGCAGGGCTGCACCAGCAAGCCTCACACAGAAGAAATTATTTCTATTGTAGTTAGAAAGGCACCCTAGTGCAGAATGACCCTAGGGAAGCTCGCTCTGTGGTCAGCATCAAGTTTTGAAGGTCACAGGTTGGTGTCCCAGAGGTGGGAAGCTGAACAAAGCTGTCAGGAAGCATTTCCCTGACATCATGGCACAGACTCATTCTACAGCTCTTTGTAACATCAGTGCTCACACCTGGATAAATCCACTTTATGTTTAAACTCTCTCCTGCTGTGTTTGTGGACTCAGTATTTTTCTACCATAAGAAATGACAGAATGGTCAGATAAAAGAGATGCTCTGTGAAACTGTTGAACAGTACTTTAAGAAAAATTATTGCAATACATTCTTCCCAACAATAGCTTGCAGTACTACATGAAGTGGCAATAAAGACTAGCAGACTTGGCCAAACACTTCCAGTTAATAATCTTGGCTTTAAAAACAGGCGAAATGCTAACTCAAGTTCAGCTCCAGTAAACAGAAATCTCAATTGTTACAAATGAAGTTCACATTCAAAGCATGTAGGTCAGGGTAGTATTTTTTGGTATGTGAAGTGTTGTATCAGTACTTGTCTCAGTGACTGAAGAATTTTTGCATTTATATAATATGTACTGGGACATGTTCAGGAAATGCTTAAGGAGATTTTCACATAATTATAATTATTTATCTAATTTAAAATCTCAGTTGGTTAGTATCAAATCATAGATCCTCTTTCATTTGCAAAATTAACTTTAGATTAAACATGTCAGGCAGGATTGTATTTCCCATGTAACATTAACAAGACTCATTCTCTATCCTCTGTTGGTGAAGTCCCCTGGTAATTGAGTTTCTTTGTAAAGTACAATAACAGCAGAGTGTTGCCTAAAGATTCTCACTGCCTATCACCCCCATCGTTGAAAACCCCAGTTATTTATCCAGACCTTGAAAACAGAGCTCCTAAATGCCTGTGCTTGACTGGTAATTGAGTCTCTCTCCCTGCACAGATACTGCTTGAGGAAACTGCAGCAGTACAAAAATGCAACATTTATTCTTTCCAACTCTTTCGCTATTTACAGCATCACACACCTAAAATGATCACAGATGCAAGCCTGTATAGCTGGGAAAGCTCAAAAAAACCCCAATTTCATGTAAAGAGACAAAGGTAGCCTTACCTCTGAACAAAGAAAAATAGAGGCAGATGAGAAAAAAATGTGATGGCTCTTAGGTCCCCATGAATCCCAAGGAATCCTCTACAGCATCCCTGCACTCTGTTCTTTATGAAAAACCTCTGTAAACTTTCCGTTCCTACTACAGTCAGCTGGAGGGTTGCCATCCACCTTCAGAGGGGATGCTGTTCCAATCCCACCCTGCTTCTTCACCTCCTGTTAAAATTCACTCAAAACTCACAAGGATGGCACAGACTCAGAAAGAGAGGGAGTCCTCTTAGTGTTCACAGCTGACACAAAATCACAGCATAATATCAAGCTTTGAAAGTTGTGTAACTTGAAGTAATTTTTTTTTAATTAAATTTAATTTAATTTCATAGGTTTCTCAAAAAGAACATCTGGGATTTGGCTGTACCAGAATTTGCTGTACTCCTAGAACACTCAATGCTATATGCCTAGCAAATCCACTTTATTTTGAAGTGAAGAAAACTTGTTGTAAAGGTTTTTAGCTTTAAGACTGACCAAGATAATTGCATTTTAGTGAATTTAGGTAAATACTGGAGCATAACAGCTGCAATTATTTGTTAGAGGTTAAGTCCCTCTTATTCCTTATGGACAGAGAGAATATGTGTTTGAGGGAACTGTTTCCACTAAAGGCAGGAAAATTATATGGACTTAAAGATCCATAGGTTTCTGCTGACAATGGACATCAGCAATTACTTTGTGTTTTAGAGTGTAGGTGAAGGTCATCAACACCAGCCACCATTACCTCCTTTCAATTCCTTAACAGCCAAAATCACCTCAAGATCAATCTTTCTGAGTACTTGTTATGGACAACTTCTGATTCATTGTTACTGTGCTGACCTAGAATAAATCTTCTGAACTCACATCACAGAAGAAACCAATTGATAATTAGTGCATAATTACTAGAGGAAGAAACACCTGCCTTTAAAAACACCTCTTACCCTGGATACCTGGGAGCTTTTTCTAAGTAAAGCATCCCACAACATTCTTGTTTCTGTGAGAAACCCCAGGCACAATTCTTTGAGATGTTTGGTTTGGGATTTCAAGAAATTTTTTTTTTCACCAAGTTTTACTGCAAACTGCAGCAATGTGGGGGCCGAGGAATTGGCCAGCAAAGGAGTTATCACTCTCCCCTGGAGAGCCAACCCCTGAACAAGGCACCTTTTAGTCAGGGTGAGAAATTCTCCCAGCCAGAATCCTTTGCAGTCATATGCTGATTCACTGTAACCCATCAGTCCTCTCCCTGTCACCCCACCAAGTTACTTGCATCCCATTCGTTGCCAGTTTCTCCCCGCCCCTCTCTTTCCCTATATAAACCCCACTTTTTGCCTTGTGAGAGAGAGTTGCTGTCCCTGGCTCCCTTCATGGAGGGTGCTGGTTTCTATAAAGGTCTCCACTCTGTGGAATTGTTATACAGTGCTATTATATATATATATATATATATATATATATACGCAGTGCTATAATTGCTATACAGTCCCTTTTCTCTGCATCACCTCAAGAGCAGTCGCTGAGATTGCTGCTGAGCTGAAATCACTCTACCGGCCAGGATTGTGCCTGTGCCCCTGGGGCGTCTTTGTCAAGATGCTTCTTCGAGAAGGTCATGGCACTCCTGCCATCCACACTGCTGCGGCACAGCAACTGTAATTTTTTAAAACCCTATTTCAAATATATTCTACAAGCAAACAGAAGAAAACTGTGAAATTATGTGTGACTTTTCCACTATACAGCTTTGCAAGCTGTTTCAGAAGATGCCTCAAATACCAGCAGTGAATTTTACATGACCAGTGAGCAGTGACAAAAATGTTCATTTAGAGATTGAGGATTGCAAATACGAGAAGTAGCTGTATAGACCAAGATTTTCAAAAGATGGCAGAGACAGGGACAACTTTAAAGGCTTTAATTTTCCAGGAAAAGAAACTGCTCTGCAAATGTTGTTACTTCTTTGTAAAACAAGCCCCAGTAGCATGGCATAGGCTATCAAGTCACTGCCACATTTAAGAAAAAATATCTTGATTTGCTTTCTGAGCCCCCAGCACATGAATTTCTTCTTTTCAGGAAGTCAAATGATAAAGAAGCCAACCAACTCTTCCAAGAAGCACACTGAAGCTATGCCAGAGCTGAATGTGAACCTGACTGCTCCTAAGTGCTCATTATGCCCAAGGCAGCCATACAGAATTTTCCTCTAAAAAACCACATTTTTTTTAAAATAAGGAGTGATTTTTCCAACAGAAAAATCCATTTAAAATGCAAAATCAGTCTTGTGCAGAATCCTTCTGCATTACCAAGGTGATGTAATTAGAAGTGGAATTTAATTCACTCATTGGTTGGGCATTAATTGTAGCTTTGCTCTACTACAGTTTGGGAAAAGAAGTATCAAACTTCATTAGGCTGAAAATGAGTATCAAGGGGAATGATTGCAACTCATTTATTGCCCTTCCAACAGTTTTTAAAGGAGAGTGGTTTACCAAAACTGAAGTGTTTCTCTATTTTTACATTTGGTGTACATGGTTTGGGATATTGCACATATTCTTTCTTTTAATGTTTAAAACCAGTTTTTGCAGAATGCAACTTTCTAAACATAACACGCACCTTCTCCCCAGAATCTATGCGAAGTTTGTCCATAAAATTGTTTCTCTTTTTTTTTTTTTTTTTTTCTGAGCAAGCTGGGTTTCACTTTGGACAGCATCTCCACTGCTGCAGACTTTCCATTAATTTTGTTTGGTTGGTGAAGATTTCATAGGCAGTATGGTTTTTTTTTTTATGCATAAAGAAGTTGCAACTCACCTATAGTTTGACTTCTACCAAGCTTGAGTTCCTTAAACTTCACACAACTTTACTTTCCAGTGTGGGAAGTCCCATGAAAACAGAAGATCCTGACAAAGAGTTTTGGAGTTTTTTTATAAAGAAATTAAGATTACATGACCTATTGCATGGACAGAAATACAGACAAATACAGACAATGTAGGGCAGCTGCACAAATACAATTTCTATTTCTAATTTTGGGTGTTTTAAAACTCTCACCTAAAGTGTGGAAAACAAAACAAAGCAATCTACATTTTAACAATCTTATAATCAAGTAATCATTGAAAATTCAAAACCAGGAAAATATCAGCTTTGTTGAAGATATCAAGCTTTCTTCTCTTGCTACTTTTGGGCACCTGAGGAGTCAGTTTAAGGCTATATAGAGTAAACTGATTTTTATTCATATAGAATGTGGTAACCTGTTTTTTTACAGTTTGTTCTTTTGTAGTAGGTTTTAAATATTCCTTATTCGAAATTTGTAATGGTCCGTTCCACGTACCCCATTTGGCTTCCCTGATGGTTCAGTCCTGAATTGTTTGCCCCAAGATTTTCCTGCCAAGTGCACGTCAATCCCCCTGTCAGTCTCCTTGTACCTCCCTTGTTCCTTTGTCTTACCCTTGTCTGTCAAAGATAGCACACCCTTTTTACTCTGGAATGTTCCCTTTCCTTCATCCCTTTCTCGAAGTAAGATTGGATTGTAAGGTTTGCTCCTTCCCCTTGTTGGCTTCTATTGAATAGCCCTTACCCTGCACTCCTGCCCTAATGCCTTCCTATTGGGGAAAAGTTGTGTCCTCCCCTTATTCCCTCCATTCTTTAAAAGCAGTTCTTTTGCCCTCCATTATTGTCACTTGTCCCTGACTCCCCTGGAGAAATAAACTTCCTTGGAACTCAAGCAAGCGGTCACCCCCTATTCCTTTTGCCTTGGTTCTTCATACTGTGCTGCTGCTGTGCTACCCACACCACAGCCGACAGCTGCAAGGAGCTGCGAGGAGCTGCGAGCCCCTTGTAGGCACCGCCACCTGAGAGAGTCTCCGGACCGATCCGGGGGCAGCCCCTCTCAGGACTGCGTCGGTCTCGGGGAGTGAGCAGCCAGGAGAACATCTCCCTGTGACCGCAGCAATGCAGTGTCAATATAATATGGAGCTGTAAAATAACTTCTGGATCTAACTGCAGCATAGCAGCAAATACATTTCGAGCGGGATGTGCTGTAACAGTAGCAAGATGGACTCAAGTCTGCACCTCTCTTACTATTTCTAATATAATAGCTTTTGCTACAGCGGAGAGCACTGAAGAAATTGTTCCTTTCTAGTTAAATAGAAAATAAACAAAATTTGACCTTCTTGGCTCATCTTGACACTCAGTGTATGCAAGTAGAGTGGCCTCAAACAGAAACAATTTCTTGTCATTAAGGTTGTCATTAAAGCCTTGCTCTTACCACTCTGCTCAGCTGATGTGAGTTGCATTTTCTTTGTACTTATAAAAGCCATCACAATGTCCTCATCCCTTCCTTTTAAACAGAAAAACCAAAACCCACTTCCATTTTGACTGGGACGATTGTTGCTCTATCCCAGTCAAACACTGATTCCAAAGCTGAAAAGGAACAAAGACCTTTTTTAACAAGGTTGTATGACAAGTTTCAGTGGAAATAAAAGCACTGATTCGAAACAAATTCAGAGTAAGCCAGGACCCTGAATGACCTGAGGTTTTTTTCACCTTTTTCTTAAGCCACATGTTAAGGGTTAAAATTAAAATCCATGTTGATTAAACATCATATTTCATATCTACATGTATGAGTCAGATTACCAATAGTAATTTTTTTGACAAGTAGACTCCTTTATTTCTTGGTAGATCTCATCTAAATATGAGTCTTCCTGTAAGAAAAAGCAAATTACAAAGAAGACATCTTAATCTTTCAAAATATATCTGATGTTTCCATTTATTAAATTTCTGATACTCCACCTTTTCTTTTCGTGACCTTGAGTAGAATATATTTCCTCACTCTGAGATATTATTATTATAAATATGGGTGTGGATATAATAAATTAGTAACAGAAACTCTACCTCTATGCTTCCCCAATAGAAATCTATGGTTAAAGACATAGGAGATTAGGAAAATAATCCTAAAAGAGCTGCTGTGCTAAGTTTATTTATGGAGTATAACTAGTTTCAGCCTTAGATGAATAAATTGATTCCTACCCTCCAGCAGACCAACACTCTCATACAACGTGGTGTTATCTGCTGCCAGCACAAATGCTGAACCTTGTTGAGCCTCCTGTCACTGCAAGTGAATGCCGTTTGGTTTGTACTTGTGCTACCTGCAGCCACTGCCACTGTGTGCACACCAGGGAACAGCCCAGCAGCAGAATCCCGTGAGCTGACAATGACATGTGACACACAGCACCCACTGCTTTAGCAGTTCCTTTTATGATGCCTGTGCTTGCCTGAACTTTGATATAATGCAACAAAACTTATCACAAATGGAGTAAAACTCAATGAATGAGAAATTGCATAGAACACTGTTGAAAACACCATGCTACTCCACATACTTTACATATAGCTCTCATTTTCTCCATGCAGCATCCAGAAATCAAAGTGGGGCAGAATTTGCCCTTTGTGTTTCATTGATAAAGAATAGCTAAATAAATATCTTATTCAATATCGAAGTGTTGATCTAAACAGTCTTGACAGGCTGAGCACTCACCAGTTCCGATCATCAAAATTGTTATGCAGCAAGTAACCAGAGCCTGAAAGTGTTAACAGGGAGCTGAAACAGCACAGCATCAACCCGTTTTTGAGAACTTGAATTAGTACACTGCTACTAATACACACTCTGGGGTGGCATGAACAAAAAACAAGGCGCAGACTCCTCTATTTGGTGCCCTTTCCAAAAAATTCCTGCAATGTCATCTAACAGTACAGCAAGGGTTGCACTCTTCTGCCGGCGAACTTTGGTTTTGCCAGAGGAACAGATTGCAACTGGCAGGTGAGAAAAGTGATGCTTGTAATCATTATACATCTGAATAACTCAATTTTCTAGTGATTCTTAATTTAGTAGTTCAGTGGTTACCAGGCCAACACAGCACCTGCTAATTAACCACCTGAAATTCCCTCTATAGTAATGAAGCAAGTTTTGGCCTCTGAGCTTCCAAAGACAGTTGGCATTGAGACACCAAGTGAGTCAGAACAATGTCCAAGTCACATCTTCTGCAATGACCCAACCTGCCATTATCTCTTGTCTGTTCTCCAGGCAGTTCCCACTTTAGATGTCTGTGGTGCTAGGTTTTCCTTAGGGATTCTGCTTTTAAAAACAGTTGCCAATCCGAACTGGAATCAGGATGTATGGAAACCCCAGAGTTTGCTTGTTATTTGGTCTAAAATCTGATGCAAGCAGATAAAAACTGGACAATATCTTCAGAGGAAGTGACACACAAGAGTGGCTTCTCTTCGTTCTTCAACAGACCCCATGTTTTGGGAGGTCTTGTGGGGTCAGGTGAGTTCTAAAGGCTCACATGCAAAATAAATAAACTCAGCCTGGCCTTTATAAAGTAATTTACATGTAAAAACCATGAAGGTGTAAAACATCCTTCCTTAGATACCCATTTGACTTTTGGTTTTCCTGCTCCCTTACACATGTGGTATAGCAAACACTAGTGTATTTAGGGTGAACTCTGTTAAGTGGTTACAGGATTGGTGAATAGCTTATTCCTCTGAATGCTCATCAACTGATTCTTGAATCTTCATCAGATTTGTGCTCAGGATTGGATGGGGACTTGGTGCATTACAGAGGAAATGATTCAGAATACTGAAAAGCCTTTCAGAAACTTAGTCAGACCCTCTTGATGTGAAATCACAACTCCAAGCTAGGTGTTCTACTAACAAAAAAACAGGCACAGAAAACGCACTGACTTTTACTCAGTCACTTCTACTTTTGTGCTGTCTCAGATTGCACTGCTTAGCAATAATTCAAGGGTGATAATGCTATCCTAAAAACCTTACATATTCCCTTTTTGCCCTTCTTTTGCATTAGTTTGTTAAAAAGTTTATTTCAAACCAAAAAGGCTCCCATCACTGCATTTTTTTATATTACAGTACGTGCACTGGTGGGAAGGAATGAAAAGTGATCTCCAATAAAAACAAAAAAATAAAAATTACTTAAAAAATAAACATTTCAAGTAAAAGTACTGGGAAAAAAAAGGAGTAACTCCATATAACTGGCACAATTCCTGTTACTGCTCATTAAAAAAAAAAAAAAAAAAAAAAAAATTTAGGTTTTTGTCGAACCCCACCATAACCCGGGCTAGCTCTGTACATTCAGGGAGCCAAAACAGAACTGGGGAACAGCTGGGGACTGTAGTTTGCCCACAGCTGAACCTGAAGACCGGCAAGCTCTACAGCACATTCTGTTACAGCAAGGACCAGGTGAAGGAGGAACCTCTTTGTCTTGAGGTTCCACAAGGAAAATTTTTTCCCAACAAAAGGAAAAGGCAGTACAGACAGCTCCCAACACCTAGTGCAAGGGACTATATAGAGCTGCAAACCAGGGGGTGGATACAGAAAATCAAGCAATAGAGGGATTTCAAGGGTGGAGCAAGGGCATTATATCAACACTGTGGGACCGATCAGGATATGGGGAGGAGAGGGGAAAGGTCACATGGGCCAATGGGGCATCCAGGATTAGGGGACTTCCAAGTGGGTGTTTCAATCAGGGATTGGCACAGGGGGTAAATGCCAGGGAACATTCAGGAAAAAGGGGCAGGGTCGCTTTGACAGGCAGGGAAGGGACTAGAACAAAGGGAGGGGACTAGCTTGAGGGACAGCTTTAAGGGAGGGTACAACTTAAGGAAAAATCAACTTGGGGAAAATGTGGGGGGGATAACAGAATGAACCATTTAACAGTAACTTAATGAAATAAACATGAACCACAACAGATTTTTTTTCAGAAGCAGCTGGCATGACAAGAGTGATGCATCTGAAAGCAAGCTCTGTGTTTATGGACAATATGAGAAACATGAGGTGTAATGCAACCTTGTTACCTACATACATTTTCTTATTACTCCTGAAGCAGATTTACATTGCTATTTAATCATGGGTGACAGGCTTCCCGTGATTTTAAGCTTCAGGCACTTTATGAAAGAAATTCAGCCTTTTTACTTTACCATGTACTGGAGATTAGGAGGAGGAAGAGGTCAGGGTATTTCCCTCAGTGGGGTTATATTGCTGCAGATCATTAAACCTGGCAGATTTCTTTGTCTTTACCCACTGACATTAAGGTTTACATCCAAAATTTCAGGCAAGGATGCTCAATACAAGGCTAGAATTCAAATAAAAGTGCCCTGGCTCTCCAAGCCCTTGAGCACCTGTGACTCTGAAGGTTTCCTGGCTCAAAAAGTGCAACTGAGAGTTTTAAGCTTCAAGAAAGATTTTCCAGGAGACCACTCTATACAGCACCTACCAAGAAAGGACTCAGTTGCAGATGTAGTGAGGCCTTAAGTCAGTAACTATTAAACAGAAATTAAAGCACTTCTGGAAGCCCCTGAGCTGCTGACTTTTGGAAGATGAAAGAGCAAAATACTTTGTGATACTACTTTGGCTATGGTGATCAACAAGATTTATTGTTGAATCTAATGATTGCTGAGTCACAACACTTAAGGTTCCTTAACTGCTGTGGTTTTTCAACAAAATGATCCTCTCCTACATGGTTTTTCGGCAGCTGCCTTATTAGATTTAAAACTTGCCTGCAATGCCCATGAGACTGCTGCCTGAGAAGACAACTGGGTAGAGTTTATATATCTTTTTTTCACTGTTTTACTGAAATTTTTACATTTGGACTTTGGTAGTTCAAGCCTTTGTTTGGTCTAATATTGTGAGTAATTCACATCCTTAAGGTTTGACTGTCTGCTCACAGCCAGCACAGGAATTAACATAGACATTACTGAGATGTTTTCTTGTAAGGTGTAATAGCAGCCACTTTTAAACCACTTTTTTAATACAGCATATAAAATGCTTCAGAAATATACACTAATATACTACAGTCAAGGCCTTTGAACTGAGAACAGGCAAAAAATTTGGTTCTCTGAGGAAAAAACAAAACCATATGTAAAAAAAAAATATAATTAGGTGCAGCAGGATGAAGAGGATCATTTTTTGGAAAATATCATCAAAAAGACATATCAGCCCTTCTGGTCATATTTAGGGAACAATCCTTCAGAATACCCTCTGTGACTCTGTCAGCGGTCATGTGAAAAACAAAGTCATGAGCTTCACCTGACACCCAGAAGTGCTGGAGAAGCAGCAGAATTTGTGGTGAAACTACTCAGTGCCTGCAGCAAGAAAACTTGAGTAATAGCACAGAAAACTGATGAGTAAATATCGTATGTTTAATGTCTGCTAGTACAGAAGCAGATGAGCTGCTTTTAAACCTTGGATGAAGGGCAGTGGGCAACAAATTTCTGTGCCTGTAAACCTGCTCCTGGATCATCTGTAGCTTCCTACCCATGATACCCATGAATCTGCTCCTGACAATGCTACTGTTCCTGCCTTGATCCTGTTTAAGGTCCTTCACCGGAGCAGTTTTGTACTGCCACCATCCTCTCCCAGAAAACAGGAATAAATGTATTAGACAAAAAGTTCCTATCTGCCAAGAAAGATTCCAGGAAAACACACTGATAGATAATTTACTCGTTCCAAAATTAGTTAAGTAATTAAAAGTTGTTTTTATCCTGAAATAAGAGTTCCCTAAGTTCAATACAAAGATTGGGACCTCTCTTGGCTGCCCTTTGGGACATTCCTGTCCAGGAATAATAATCCTGAGCCTTGTCCCTAGAAGATCTAGGAGTTCTCTAGGCAGAACCCAGGTCACACCTAAGTATTATTTTCATTTCTGGGCTCCCCAGTCTAGGAGGAATATGGAATTACTGAAGAGAATCACACCACTCATAATGAATGGACTGGGGCATCTTCTGTTTGAAGGAGGGCTGAAAACTGGGGCTGTTTAGCCTGGAGAAGAGTCAGGGGAAATCTCATCAGTGGACATACATACCTGAAGGGAGGATGCAAAAAGGTGGAGTCAGGCCTTTTTCACTGGTGACAGAAGAAAGGGGCACAAAGTAAATCAGAGCAGGATCTATCTGACCATCGGGAAACACTTTTGTTTTATGTGGGTGACTGAGCCCTGGAGCAGGCTGCCCAGAGAGGCTGGGGAGTCTCCATCCTTGGACATAGCCCAAGGCAATGGGATCCAATATCCCTGCTTGAACAGGCGACTTGGACCAGAGGACCTGTAGAGCTCCCTTCCAGCCTTCAGACATTCTGTGACTCTGGTTCCATGTAAGTCAGTGGTGTGTTCCTGAGCACCTTTTCTTTGCTACCCTGTACAAGCTGGTGGCATGACACTGAAAAGGTTATTTGTTAGCAGAAACCTAAGCTAGTCACCACAGCTTATCTGTTTTTAATATAAAACCTTGTGCTATGCCAAGGCTTGAACCTCACCCATCTCAAAATTTAAGAGAAGATGAGCTACAGACAAGTGTCAGTGATGAATGCTTAGGAACTCAGCACAGAATCACCAAATAGTTTGGGGTGAGAGGGACCTATCACAGTCTTCTAGTCCAACCTGCCTGCAATGAGCAGAGACATCTTCCACTGGATCAGGTTGCTCAAAGGCCTGTCTGATCTGATCTTGAATATTTCCATGGATGGGGCATCCACCACCTTGGCAGGGCAACCTGTTCCTGTGCCTCATCACCCTCATCATAAAATATTTCTTCCTTAAATTCAGTCTGCCTCTATCATTTATTAGTTTAAAACCATTACCCCTTGCCTTATCAGAGGCCTTGCCTTACAGACTCTGCTAAAAAGTCTATTCCCATCTTTCTTACACGCCCTCTTTAAATACGGGAAAGCTACCATAAGGTCTCCCTGGACTCTCAATCTTCTCCATGTTGACCAACCCCAACTCTCAGCCTGTCTCCATAGCAGAGATGCTACAGCCCTCTGATCATTTCTCTGAAGAAGCCCTCAAATTTTCATATAACCTCATATCGTGATAGAATTTTTCCCTAGTGTTGCACAGACATGGAGTGCTTGCTCAAAACCCTCATTTACTGGGGATCTTTTGCAAACAGCAATGCTGACATGGGAAATCTCCTCAGTAAACAGTTCCTTGTTGTCTGGATGGCAACAATATCTTAATATGGCTTGGGTGAATTGTCTTAAATGGCAGTTTTGCGAAATTCTTATATACAGCTCGTATATATTCCTATATATAGCTTCTCCCTGGCCCTCCCAGGGTTGGTAATCCACACTGAAGCATGCAAATAATAGCTGTGGAAGCATCAGTCCATTTCTGTGACTGTAATTTCCACCTCAGACTCAGCAGAAAATAGTAACTTTCAGGTCATGATAAAGGCTAGGCCTTATTGGGAATTTGGACATCTCACTTTCACAGGAAAGATCTGCTCTGTCTAAAGATAAGAGATGTCAATACCTTCATACACCAAGAATTCTCATTGGACACAAACAGCTTTATCTGTCTTGGGACAGAGATGAGATGTAATGTCTGACTTTCTTGGAATTAAATATATTATTACATGAGAGCTGATAACTTTATCAGCTGAGAAGCATCAGCTTCTTCTGGAAAAGTATCTATCTTAGATTGGAAATTTGAGTGAAGAAAATATGTATTTAAGGTCTTCGTAGTTCCAATCATGGGAAAAATATGGTTTTCACTATCAGATACAAGTTAAAATAAATAAAGAATTTTCTCTTATGCTAAATATGCTCTCCATTTTCTGTTTCTGAATTTAACTGAAATTATATGGGTTATCTGAACACTTCTACTTTTAAACTAAGGAAAGCCTCATCATGAATTGGATTAGTCATGCAATATTCTGATAAGCACTTTCTTATGCATGGTATGCCAATTCAGTATGAATTCTTACCAACATACTAGTTGGTATATATGGGGTGCACACTCTCAGAAATACTGCTTTCTGTGCTGAAATACCCCAAGAGCCACCAGCAACAACTTCCAGTATCAGTTTTATGGGGCTGTCAGCAGAACTGGTTGAACTGAAGTAAAATTGTTCAAAGCAGCGGAAATCACAATTTATCAGGTTGTTTCGGATTCTGGTGGAGAGAATACATATATTTAAAATGAGCAGAAATGGAATAACTCTTTAAACTTTGTGTCTGGGCTAATTTTAGGTGTTGAGCTGTAGCTGTGCAGCTTCAAAGTGGAAATGACTGCATTTCATCTTACCTAAAATATACCAGCACTGCTTTCTGAAATGCAGAAGGGTTACTGCACATTACAGGACCCTCAAGGAAAGGCAGGGGACTTATGCTGGCAAAAGTTTGAAGTGATTTTGTTTAATAAAGGTGTTTTAACAAAGCACTTCCCCACACAAATGCAGAGTTTCCTAGAATTCCTACAAGCCTCCAAGCAAATCTGTGGAAACATAAAAGACCAGAAAGAAAAAACACTGACTGTGAAAGAAGGGTAACAAAGGAAAAACAAATAAGCAGTGAGGGAGATGGAGAAGCAACAGCCTATGAAACAAATACCCAAATTAATTATGCTTCAGGAAGTGTGACTGCGTTGACAGCAAGGCAGGAGAGCCTCGCTGCAGTACAGGTCTGTTTGCTCATGATTATAGTTCTGAAGCTTCTAGCCCAAGTACTACAGCAGTATTTAAATAAAGCTCAGCAAGGAAACATGTTTTATCACTAAGATGACACACCATGCTCAGGGAATTATCTCCTTTTGCAGTCAAAGAAATTTTAATCTATTTTCTGTGGCTTCGGATCCAGCCTGAAATGATTGTTTTCCAGAGGAATGCTGCCAAATCCTATTCTTCTCCTGGAAACAATAGAAGAAAGCTTGAAAAATAGAGGGACCTTTTTCAGATATGTGTTTAGCTACAGGGAACCCCCTATGTCAAGTAATCACCTCCTAGTCTGTCATTACTAATTTTTTCTTAGTGTTCCTTTGATCTGAAGACAGCAAAGAATCTTTAAATATATTTTTACAGCTTTGTAACATCCCAAAGCATCTGATTACTCCATAAAACTTCATAATCCTACATATAAAACCCCATAATCTTGCTCACATACCAATTAGTTATCTTATACTACTAGTTAATGCAACATTAGGTGAGTACAAATAAATCAGCTTAATTTGACAGTCATTCAGTACTTTAGTCTAAAATGAGCAAACTTAATGGTTCAGCTTATAATCCTGAAAAATATACCAGGAAAGTGCTGGATACTTAAATTATTATGGCCAAAAGGCCTACAAGAAAAGCCAGGATGAAAGAATGGGATGTAAGAGAAAAGGGTAGTGTCTAGATTTAAATGCTTGTGTTACCAGAAGATCATAATAAAAAGTATCATGCAAAATATAGTTAGCAATGCTAAAGCTGGAAGAACAGATCCAGCTATAAATGCAAATAGATGTATTCCAGTTATCTTATTAAATTTCACTGGTTTAAATAGCTCCATTGCTTTAATAAATATTTTTACTATCCCTGGGATTTAATTTTCTGTTCTTAAACTTTCAGTTGCATTATCCATCAAAGTCAATTCAGGCTCTAAGGTTTAAAAGGAAAAAAAAGGAGGTATTAGGTCTGCCTTGTTGGTTCCCAACTAATGAATTTAATTAAGTAAGCAAAACTGAAGAACCAACACAGACAGAGAACAGAGCAAGTTATTGCACTGCTATCTCTGTTATCAGCCATTACTAAGCATATTTTCAGATCCAGAAAGTGAAGTGAGAGGTCTGTCCCATATCTCCACCCCTCTCTTTCTCCCTCCACCTTCACTATGGCTGGAAATTATTTCATTTTCAGAACTAATTTTAATTAGTTCTTTTAATTAATTGTAAGCAGTGCCCATTTTTATCCAGCACAAGTTAAGTTTCATCATAAAATTTTATTGTTATTTGATCATTAAATTACTGAAACATCAAATTTCCTAAAACTAACCCTGACAAGCTTCAGTGAACAGAGCCAGATGGAACTGAAGATTGGACATCTGGGATCTTAAATTTATGGCCCTTCAAGGACATTGGAGTAACCAGAAGGTACAGAGGAGATTAAAGCCTGGAAATTTGGAGACTCCCTGTCTGAGGGGAAGAATCTGAACCAGCTCAAGAGAATGTGGTCTGAAGAAGGAAGGTGGTAGGAGCATAGAGTCAAGAGGAAGAGGCACCAAACACAGGTAAAGGAGTAGGTCAGAAACAGAGGAACTCCTCAACTCCTCTTTTTGAAGCTGTTACCTGCTGCAAGAAACAGGAGCAAAAAAAAAAAAAACCAAAAAAAGAGAAAGTTGAACTTATAATTGTGTTGTTCTCCTTTCGAATTAGAATTGAAATACAAATGATAAAAATCAGATGGTGAATCAGAACTGGCATAAACTTATTTTTTCTTGAGTCTAGAAACACTAAATGTAGCCATTTAAATGAGTACATTTCCATGTCAGCACTTGTTATTTCCATCAGTCAACAAGGCCTTCTCCAAAACAAGGCTTGCAAAATTCAAACCAAATACATCCAACATAAGCCAATATTCAGCTGTCTCCACAGACCTCTGATTAGAGAAGAGACTGAATGAAACCTCTGTGCTCTTGAATTTTAAGCATTTAATTCTCAACCAAGCCATACATCTAACCTCATTCAGGCATTTCCTCTTAATTGAACTGGGATTTAACATGTGCAGTGGTATTTGTCCCACAGCAGTTTGCAGGGGGTAAGATCTCTGACCTTCAAGGGAGAATGCAAACACCAGACAGTTCAGCCAAACAGATTTCTTGTGCAAATCAAGTCTCTGCACATGGCTACAGTGGGAAAAGTACAAGAAAATAAAGACTCAGTACTGCTGCAGTTGCTGCGCTCAGTTTATCAGTGATGCCTGATTTGCTTGCAAACAGGATAAGAGAGGTCAAAGGAAAGAGATGAATACTGAAATATCTGGGACTGGCTTCTATACACAGAACAGGAATCTTCATCCTAATTTGAAAGAAGAAAGCAAAAATAAGCTGAAATAAGAAAAATCACATATAAAATTAGGTCAATTAAGTTATTTTATACTTAGATATGCTGTACAATTGCTGTAAAATTGCACTGTATTAAATGGGGGAAAACATAGGTTGGACAATTGAAGACTCATGCAGTTTTAAACCTCTGAATTGAATTGAATTTCTGGGCATCACTTCAGAACAGAAAACAGCTTAGTTGTTTTTTTTTTCTTCTTCATTGTTTTTTTCTGTCTTTAAATCTTTTCTTTAAATGCGTATCACACACCAGTAAATTAAATTCCTCATTACACTTTTTTTTTTTGCTTGAGAGTAATTGATTTCAATAATAGCTGTGAAAATGGAGCTCTCCATCCTGCACAGAAAATCTTCTGTGCAGAATTTAACTCAGGTTTGTGCATTTCTCTTATCCTCCAGGCAGTCATTTGCTGAGGTTCATTTAATCAACTCAGGTGCTATTATGTGAACAACCAGCTGGAGGAAGTTTATTTCTAATAATCTTCAACAGATCTCTGAGAGAATATTCCCTCACATATCTGTATAACAAGGAGTATAATGGAGAATAATCATTTGATACTTCACTGAATTCCTATACTTAGTCATGAAATTCTAGGATTAATAATTAAAGAAATTCAGATGGAGATGTGGTTCTTTAAGCATTAGAGTGTGAATCAGCTTGTAGTCTAGAAAATTAAAATTGTGCTTAAAAAAAAAATCTAACAAGAATCCTATTGTCTATATGAATCTAGTTCAATATGTAGTAGAAAATAGCATTACTGGCCATATTAAATGGCAAGTCCTGAATTTTACTGCATGATACACAGGGTGACATGAGGAATGAAACTTTTTAGGCCCAGTTTTGAAGTTCCCTTCTGTTGTATTTAGGCCATACTATGCTTATCTGTCACATCCCAGCCCTACCTGTTGTATTAGGGCCTTTAGGTTATAGCTGAGTACAAATTATCAAGTTCCCTTAGTAGCAAAACACAGAGTGAATTCTGTACTGAGGCATATCACACCTGCACCAGTCTGGTACAAATATGACTGCAAACTACTTCTTTACATTTGTTATACTTTGCTTGCCTTTCTTGAAATCCATTCAGCACCAAATTCTCATTTAAAAAATCAAAGTGCTGTAGGGTCTAATTACCAAGGCCCAGATTGGTATTTATATGCAATTATTCATCTTTATAATTTCTAGTCCCAAGCTTCCAGGTTTTTCCCCCATAAAAAAATCCAAAAATCAAAACAAAACAAAAGAAAGCCAAACAAACCAAACATCCAAAATTCAGATTTTAATTAGACTGTTTTGAGTATTTCTAAATTTGAAAATCATTATTTTCTCTTGCAGTTGCTCTTTTATTTGACAACACCTTTTAAGTAAACTAAAATTTTTCTCACCCCAGTCATGATCACTATCATTGACAATCTTCTCTCCTACTCTACCAAAGAGTAGGAGCCTCTCAAGAAAGAGACTGAAGAGAAATGTCCCCAAAACTCTCCCATGAGCTGAGTTGCAGATAGAAATCCAAGTCACAAAGATAATGAGAAGTTAAACAGTGAAACAGTCCTGCCATCCTGGCCCTGGGTTTCTTTTAAACCCTGATTTAAAACAAAATCCTGACAGTTTGTCTATGCCTTGCAGCTGGGCATGCACCAGGCCCTTAACATTCAGCACACCCAGAGTCCTCTTGCCATGTCAAGCAGCACTAGCACAGATTCTGTCTAAAATAGATTTACACAACAATCTAAAGAGTTATGGGGAAAGCAGATATGTCTTTTTGCAAGGGACTTGCAGTGGTAAAGAGAAAAAATGGAAAGAAAGAACAGCCTCTAGCCAAAATTTTTGAAACATTGTGAAATCAGATAAATTAGAGGTCTTTCACATAAGCTTGTCAGTTTATCTTTAGTATAAATATTTACCAAAGAGCTAAGCCTACAGATGGCACCTGAGCAGGTCTATTCTGGCATCTCTGTTGGTGCCCTGCATCAGAACAGGCCACAATTTGTGTAAAATAGCCAGATAGCACTGATAACCAGAGGAAAACTTTTTTAAACCTTAAAAACTTCACCTGAGGTGAAGTTAGTTCAGTTTCCAGGAGAGGCTTGCCCTGCAAAATCCAGGAAAGCAGTGGTTCAGCTGCTCTTTGGGGCTCCTGGGGTGGGAGCCCAGAGCCACCCTGCCCAAACCACATGCTGGGAATTCATGGGTCAGAAGAAAAGTATCATTAAATAACTTTACACAAAAGCCTTACAGCTTTCCTGTACTGGGCTGCCTCCAGCATCTCCTCACACAGGGCTCATCCCCTCCTCACATTCCTGGGGGAGCCCCAGCTGCCTTCATGCTTTCCAGGATCCTCCTCACAGTGCTGAGGAAAACAGGACTGGGTTCCTCCTACCGGGACCAGTTGGTCCCCACAGGGCAGGGGCCAGGGTCATCCCTCTCTCAGGGCAGTGTCCTGTCCCTTCTCTGCCCTCTCCCTGAGCTGCTCACACACTTTTCCTACAGCCATGGGGTTCCCTTCGTCCTTTCACCCTCTTCACCCCTCCAAGAACTCTCTGGAGCTGTCCCAGAAGTCCTCGGGCCAAGCACTGAGAGGGGACTCAAGGTACTCTGCAGTGAAGCAATGAGGAGGTTACAGCCAGGGGAAGTTTGGGCTCTTCTCCCAAGTGACAGGACATAAGGAAACAGCCTTGAGCTGTGCCAGGGGAGGTTCAGGTTGGACATCAGGAGGAATTTCTTCATGAAAGTGGTTTTTAAGCATTGGAAGGG
Organism: Agelaius tricolor; assembly: GCF_023055355.1. NCBI lineage: Eukaryota > Metazoa > Chordata > Aves > Passeriformes > Icteridae > Agelaius > Agelaius tricolor. Next base: position 1,209,696 of record NW_027269334.1, read on the forward strand.
GCTGCTCAGGGAGGTGGTGGAGTCCCCATCCCTGGAGCTGTCCATGGAAGGACTGGATGTGGCACTCAGTGACAAGGTGGGGATCAGTCACAAGTTGGACTTGATGATCTAGGGGTTCCTTTCAAACTTAAATGGTTCTGTGATTCTGTAATTAAGAAAAAGATCTAAACTGCATCAAGACATGCCTTAAATTAGATTTGTTCATGATATGGAGGAATAAAGACATACATATGGATTCAGGCAGGTAATGAAAAGCAGGATAGGCTTTTGTAGTCTTAGATACACTGCAATCTTAAAGCTTGCCACTAAATTTGACATCATCAAAGACAAAGTTGTCAGCAAAAACACAGTAAGTTATTGGAGCATCAAATTGCTGGAATAACTCTTTTGAATTGTTTTCTCTTTTGCATAAAATGTCAAAATAACTTGGGATTGTTACGTAACACGGAAGGAATTTTAGATATTATTTTTGTGCATTTCACCTGCAGTAAAACCAAGGAAAAATTAGGATTAAATGGACTGGAATGTGACTGTGTCACTTTAGAGGCCACAGCTCTATGAAGAGCCTCAGTTGTGACAACATAGCCGGGCATGCATAAAAATGAATCATTTCTCCTTAAATAATTGCCAATTTTCTTTACACAGTTCTTATGAACTTGCAGTGTTTTCCTCCACTGTGAGTACTGAGTGCTCTGCACTAACACTGTCTGGGGCATATGCCTTCTCTTTAAGCATTACTTTGTTTGAAGACATAATTTCCTATTATCACTCTTTCAGAATTAGAAATCCATAACCTTCCCCTCCACTGACAGTTATAAAAAGTGTCATTAAAAATGTATATATTCATGTTGCATGTGCATATTCATTTTAATACAGTGCAATTTTTTATTAATACTTCCTTTTTATAGACCTTTTTCCTAGTGGTGTCTTGCACTTCTCTGAAATATCCTTGCATGTTATATCAATCTTCAAAAAAACCCCAGTAAGTGGAGAGGAAAAATAGCCTCCACTGAAGTTCCTGCTCAGTCTGGGGCAGAGCCAGAGTGGCCTCATGTAGTAATTTTGACAATACTAATTTGGTAGATGAGTGCCATGAGTGAAAAAAGATGGGTCTTTTTTCACTTTAAAATATACAAAACACTAGGAGTCTGCAGTGTGAGCTGTAGAAAAGGGCTTCTTTTGCCTCAGGACTGGTGTGTTAATTAGAATGAGGCTAGCACAGCAGAAAGTTGATTCTCTGTACAATATGTTTTTGCCTCTGTGGTTAGGATCTGTTTTCACAGAAGAAGCTATTTATGAACCAAGCTGTCATGTTCTGTCAAGCAATTGATGACTATTCCTATTCTCTGACAGCTGCTCCTTCTGATTTCACCAGTGACAGTTTGCCTCAGGATGCTTGTATCAATCTTTTTCAGTAAAAAAATCCAGACTTTGGTTCCTTTTTCATCTCGTCACACAAAACCCATCCCATCTTCAGGGGAAGTCCTATTTGTTAGCTGTGCTACTCACATCATTAAAACCACCCTCTGCATCCTGCTTACTTTCTATTCTGACAAAACACAAGTAGAACTGAGGGAGCAGTTGTATCAGCAACTCTTCTTTCCTGTACAGTGCTTCTAAAAAGGAGATGTAACAGATCCAGCCACCACATAAATCTTTTGTACAGATGATAGGGATTGGAAATGTGGGCAAGGAATCCTGCTTCGGGTTCTCCATTTCAATGAAGGTCAGGCAGTTGTATACATTTTTTTTTTAATAGGAGAGCTTTACATTCCTTTTTCCCTTGAAATTTTGGGAATTTTAAACAAAGACGTAAAGATGATGAGAGGCAGCCTCTGAAGGAAAGCATTTGCATGAGGCATTCACATGGCTTCTCATGGCTTCATGATCATTCCTTTTGTCACCTTTCCTTCTGTCACAGAGAATCCTTAAAGAGTTGCATGTGGAAATCAGTTCCTCGATGTGCCTTTGATAAGGTGACTTACAGAAAATAGGGGGTCAAAATCACTCAAGAGCCCCTCTATTTTATTGAGGTGAGATGGTCAGAACAGGTGAAAGTAAATACTTCCCCCTACAAATATGTTTTCCCAGTGTTACCTGAGTTCAAAGCTCCTTTTTCTAACAGGGAGCAGAAAAAGGTGGAGTGACCTTTGAAATAAGCTATTAAAAGCTGCATTCCTGCTCCAAACCAAGGAAAAGCTGAAGTGCCTACCTGCCTAAACTCTGTGTGAAGGGAGGTAGTTTATGGCCATTAGACTGCTGCCTTTCAGACTGGTCACTGGAAAGCTGAGTTGGGAAAGCAACTTTAGGAAAGGAAGATGTAAGCATGTACTGAGGAGTGGGCCAATGCATCTCACTTCTTCCACAGAGAAAGGAAAAGAACTTGAATTCGATCACAAAGCACCCCTTCAGCATTTGGCTTGATTTGATTCTGCATAAGTGAAATCTTACTCTTAAAATTGGATTTTTCCACGTTCAGTTCTAAACATAACTTACTGCAAACATGCAAGTGTATTTCTCCTACTTCTTCAATCTTCTTTTTCCTTTGCTAATCTACAGATGCTCTTTTATAGCTTGTCTATCGACAGAGTTGTCAATTAAGCTGTAGCAAGATGGGACAGTAGACATCAATAGGACATCGATTCCATTGATGCCTTGTGAAGGCTGACCTAGAACGGAGGCCAGATGGAATTAAAGAATAAAGTCGGTATTTATTAAAAGTCCCCAATGGATACCCCTTGGGCAGCACAAGAGCCCAACCTGAGCTACACCCCAGATGACCCCAAAATAGTCACAAAATGGATGATTGGTGATGATGTCTCTCGCTTTTATAAGTTCTGGTCCATTACTATATTGGAGTTAGTTGTCCAACTATAGCCTTAGCTTATGAAGTCCCATCCTTCTTGTTTTTCTCTGTTCAGGCCACTGTTGTTTATGCTCTTGGGCCTGAAATTTGGATCATTTGTCCTTGGTCCCCAGCTAGAGAAGGGATTGTTTTGTCTACCTACTCTGTGAAGAGAGCTTGCTATCCCTTAATATGAAGCTCAGAACTACACAGAATCTGAAAAATATAAAAGCTAAAACCTAAGGCATTGTCTTAAAGCATGAATGAGAGTTTTGAATTAACAGAACTTGCATTGCTACAAATGCATTGCTGGTGAGACAAGAGATGCTGGCAGAGGGGGGCCCAGTTGGCTTTCAAATCTTATTTTCTTGGAGGTGCAGTTAGCAAAGTCTAAATATCTTTAGACTTATAAATGATTAGCAGAATTATGAAGTTAGTGAGAATCTTCAAATATCTCAGCAATTAATTAATTTTTCAGTCAGCTAAAGTTTCCCATTGTAGGCTTCACAAGCACAATTAAAATGGGTTTTCTCATTGACTTTGACGTCTGTATTTCACTTTTTGATATGTGTATTATTTCTGCAAACACCTGTGTATATTTACTTTTGCATTTTTAAACAACACTCAAATTTTGCCATCATCAAGGGACTCCCAAAGACTGAATCTGCTATAAAAGTCATGTAATTTATATGGCTAGGACTTAGTTCAAGCCCTAAATATGATTCTTCCTAGGTTTTCCTAAGGATTCTACTAGTAAAGCAGAGACCCAGGTGTCATTTTGGAGTCAGCACAGGTTGGGAGCAAGAAATCATACTGTGTTCATGAGAGAGATGCAGACCAGAAGGCAGAAAAAGTCATTTTGGTGATACTTGTCCATGTGTTAATGACGCTGAAACAAAAACAATCTCCAGAAGTACCCTAGTGAGGAAAGTATTAGAAAACAATGAGGCCCTCATTCATGCTGGCTATTTAATGAACACTGGTATGTTCATTTTGATAAGATTCCTTTGATAAGATCTCCCTCTTAATCTGTTTAACATAGCTCAGAACTTTGTACAGGAAAATGGATGGAATAAAAAAAACATGGAATAACAAAAAATTAATGGATGATATGTTGTTCCACATACTGATTCTATAGATGGACTGGAAGGTGCCAAGTAATCTTAGTTTTCTGTTTAGAGTTCTAACAGCAACAATAGGACAGACAATCATCCTGCTAAAACACTTCCACAGTGTAAAGGATAAGCTGCTCAGAAGACCAGAGAGAATATTTTTTAGCAAGATCAAGATGCCAAGAATTAGCTTACTGTCCTTTTTGAAAATCCCACTTATAAACATTGATCTCAAAGTTAATTTATCTGGGCACAGTTAAAAACTTTTTGATCCACTTGAGAGTATAAACCAGCAGAATAAAAACCCCCTTCAGTTCTCATCAAGTAAGAATTTAATTTTCAATCTTAGTTCAGCCAAGTGCTGAAATTTGTCCTTGGGAAAGAAGTTCCAAAAAAGGGAGATGGATGGTGAGACTTGGCATATCTGTTTGTTTCCTAAGTGTGTGAGGCATTCAAGCAGTTCAGCAGGCTACCTTTTCAAAATGTTTTCTCATGTTCAGAAGAGTAAAAAGGACAACAGCTGATTACTGCAAACACTTTTTTTCCATATGTTGCTAATTTAATGACTGTAGGTGCATCCAGTTACTCCATGTTTGACCTGTCTTTCTCTTCCTAATAGCAACAATTCATTCAGCAGGAAGTCACATGGGAGCAAATTAGACTACTCAAAATATCACAGTATTACTGAGACCATATGATAAATGCACAGCAATCTCTGTCTGCATAGACACCTCTGGGGTAAATTTAAATGAGATAGCTCAGGTGCAGAGAGCATAATATGGAGCTTAGCAAATGCTAATTCACCAATTTTGTCTATTTTCAGTTAGCTACAAAGCAAAACTCTCACATGCAAGGCTGACACTGGTTTGTGTCATGCCTGCCATGGGAAGGGTAGATATATGAGTAAATATTTATTTTAATCAGGTACACATAGGTATGCTCTATAGTTTCTTATTTACTAAATAAATCTGTTTTCCTCTGGAGCTGAAAACATCTGCAAGTACTAGCTGAAGTCCAGCAGCAATTGTATTTATGGTGAAGCTGCACAGTAAGAGGAACGGACCAAGAGATAATAGAGAGGCTGCAGACATAGTTTTTAGTTTTGGTTCCCGTTTTCTGCCCACTCCTATTCTCAGTCCGTTCACCTAAGTGTCAGCATTTTCCTCAGTGATTTTGGTTGCATTCAACTGAAATAATCAGTGCCAACCCTCGGCTTTTGCTTTGACCAGAAAATGCCAAATTGGGGGTCAAGGAAGGAGCATCCATTTGTTTCCTTTACTGAAAAATATTAATTCTGATGTTAATAGTTCTCTTTCCCTGCTTGATACATGTGCTCTGGAAAACCAAATGCTCCAGGAGCTCCTCCAGAGCATTTCTACGCAGCAGGAACTCAGGAGGTGAGAGAGTGAGTGAGAGAGTGAGTGAGTGAGTGAGTGAGTGAGTGAGTGAGTGAGTGAGTGAGACTCGAATGCATAATAACTCAGTAAACGTGCTGCAGGGAGAAACAACCTGCTGGTTCTGTGCTAGGGACAAGGATCACACAGCAGCATGATTTAAGTGTTGAAGGAAACATTTATTCTCTGCAATATTAAACTGAAAGGGATTAGTAAATGGCAATGAAGCCTTTCTTCTAATCTGCTTCAGTGGAAATATTCAAAATTCATGAGGATTTTTTAAAAACACCCAAAAATAGGCTTTTTCTCTTTTCTTTTTCTGTTTGAGGCAAATGTTTTCAAGAAAGTAAAAAATGTAAAAAAGTTTCCCAGAATGATAATGAGTGTGTGTATAGAATACATTGCTAAGCATCTGTCTTTCTTCTTTTTTTTTTTTTTTGGTGAATACTGCTTAACACAGCAGGGGAATGGGGTCACTTGTCCCTTTGTGATACACCTGTAATAGGAGTGGTGCACAAGAGATTTGGCTTGTCACCAGTCACTCAGGCTCTTCAAATCTAAAATAAATACTTATTTGATACAGATTAAAATAATTCTTACTCCCTGTAAAAATAAGACAACTATTTGCTTTTACTAACTTCTTCTATACCAGGGAACATAACTCAGCTACTCTGTATTGTCACATTGTAGATACAGGTATGTGAACTGTAGAATTTTGTGGTGTGAGCGTGTAGCAGACAGGGCTTTTCTGTTTTGAATATACACACATATATATATGTATATTATATATTATATATGTTTATATATATATATATATATCCCTTTTTACCTAGGAACTTTGTGCTGAATTTACTGTGGTGTAAGAGCAGAGCTATGTCACCTCTCCCTGGATGTCTGGCCATTTTAAAGCTAAAGATTAAACAAAATTTTTCATTCTTTCTATCACATTTTCAAAAGATAGCTAAGAAGATTAGGGAAGTGAAAGGACATGCTCCTGAGAGGAGCAAAGAGATCTGAAATGACAAATGGGGGTGATGGAAAGGAAGTACCTGCATTTTGTTTAAAGAGAAAGCCCCTTTTTTTTCTGTTATGCTCAAATTCCTGCTATTCCAGAGCAGGAAAAGGTCTCCCCTGCTGAGCATCTCTGCAGAACTAATGAGACACCTTGTTTGCTGCACTGCCTTGCTTTTTAAATAGAATCCATGATGGGGGACCGTTTTAAAATCCTTCTGCGAAACTCTCTAGCTACAAATGGAGCACCAGGGACCACAATTGCTGGTTCCTATGTTCAGGAATTCACAGAGATCAAAGTGAACACTGAGCCTACAGGTTACCCTGCCTTTTAGTGTTTATAACTTTCAACACAGTTATTGTCCCACCAGTGGAGAAGTACTTCAGAGTCTGTCAGGGCTGTGCTTTACACCTGACAATGTTGAGCATGCTGGGAGAAGAATTGCCAGTGATACCTCCCCTACCCAGATTCCCTCATCAGACAATCTCCCTGGTGTGCAAGTGTGATTTAGGTACATTTTTCTTGTTACATTCAAATGTTTTGAGCAGTTTGAAATGGAAAGCAAATGTAAAAGAAGAGAAACAATGTCATGTTTTTAGATCAGGAGTCCATTTCCATGGAATATTCTGTTAACCAGATGGGGAACATGCTGATAAAATACAGTGACAATAGAAGCATTTGGAAATCAGGACTGCTTCAAATTCCATTCCTTTTGCTTTTGCTTTAACCCTCTTTTCCACACTGATTTTCTTGGAAATGGCTTCATTTTTGCTCACTAATAACAATGCAAAGCAAGCTGTGCTTCCAATGCTTTCCTGTTCATCAAATTCAGTTCCAGAGATATGCAAAAGAGAGAGTATAAGTGCATTTAGGAATTCCTCAGACCTTGCTTTCAGCTCTGCTTTTACATATTGACCCTCTGGGGCACATCATTCAAATTTCACACAGTTTGCCAGCTCCAGGAAAGTTTTGGTCAGTTTTGGTGCTCAGCTTTGGTCAGTTTTGGTGCTCAGCTCAGCCTTGGCTGAATGAAATTCTCCATTCTGTTGTTGTTCCATCCTGTGTTTGTTTTCTGACATTTCACCCCTGAAGTGCTTGTTTCTATACATAGGTTCTTAAAACATTGTGTGAAGAGATACATCCAGAACTATTCTTTTTCTCCCAGAGAGTACTGAGTTTCTGTTGGCAGACATAACCAGAATTATTGCTGATTTGTGCTGACTCATAATGCAGTTGCTGTCATGGGTTAACAGATGCAGAACTGCCATTTTTATTTCACATATAAATAATTTCATGGACAGCTTTAACTGAGTTTTTCCTTTAGACTTTTATGGAAGTTTAATTTTCAGAAAGCAGTCTCCATGCAACCATATTCTGCAGTGTAATTAAGGCTAAGTTGCTGTATTTAATTTAATTAGTCCAATTTATTTTCCCACTGGATTATTTGAGTGTAGGATCAGATGAAGGCAGAGGAAATAGCCAGATTTTGCCATTTTCAACTGCTCTACCTTTCTAAGAAGTTTACATTGCCAGACTATCCCTCCTTCTCACTGTTATGAACACCACACCTGGAGGCACTGAACTGCCAGCTAGAAAAGCTCTTTGGGACTTAGTGGGGTTGTATACAAGGTCGGGTGGATTAAGAGCAGCCAAATCAAGAGAGGAGAAGTTAATTGTTATAACAATTGGTTATATTGTCTTCAAGCTATGAACTTTCCACCCTGTAAACTGCCCTCTTAGTCTTTACTTCTGCTTGCCCTTAGAGAATTTGTTTCCTGAAAATTGAAATAGTTTTGTTTATGTGCAAAATGAAATAAGTTGAAAATGGTACATGTTACATGTAGACCTCACTGCCAATAAAACCAATCACTGCCATCTCATTCAGTCTAATTTTACTGCCACAGGCATGAATGCAGCAAGATAATATTCAAATATAGCTGTTCAAAAACATTTCTAGAGAGTTTGTTTTTCCACTGGATTTTGAAAGTGGTATTGGAAGACCAGAATAGTTTAGCCACCATTTAGCACCTCTTTCACTTAAAAAAATAGCTTATTATGGTCGACTCTATATCTGTAGTTTTTCATTTTAAGAACCTTTCTGGAATCAAGTTCTGTTTATTATCCCTATTAGAAGCAACACTCACATACTTAAAAATTGAGACTGCCTCATGAATGAAGAAGTCATGTGAGAGCAAGATAAATAAATCAGTTCAAAATAGGTTGGTTTGTAAACTATTGCAGCAGAACAGCTGGGCTTTGCACAAATATTATGTTAGAAGTTATGTTAGAATCTTGCTGCTTTCTAGACCAGCAAATGAAGTTCTGAGCATTGTATTTGTAGAGTCAGGCAATCAAAACCTCTTACCCTTTGAGAGATAAAATTGTATTATGACTGAATGAAAGTGATGAAATAATTTATAAATATATAAAAATGGAATTTGCAATGACTTTTAAGGACAACATTTTTTACCTGTCTGTATGAGTGGACAGTGGACCTCAGGCAGTGGACAGTGACTCCAGGCAGATATCCAAAGGTTTAACATGACAGTAAATATTTTGAATATCATAACTAGGTAAAAGTTTATTCATTTTCCCACTGCTTTTTTTTTTTAATGAACCTACACAAAACTGCTTTTATCTATGCATTAATAAATGTTTGTTGATAAAACTGAAGAATATTAGAAGCCTGTTGGTAACTGAAAGTATCTAACCTTCAGTATTCACAGTGATGTTTTTGGAGCTTCTGGATATCTAGTGGGATGTCCTATTTTTCATCTTACAATTGCAATACTATCTTTTTATCTAATTTGACATTTGTATTTGATCTTTAGAGACATTACTCCTTCTCCTTTTAGGATGTGCACTGTTTTATTTGACCTCCCTTGGAAATTATTCCCAAAGTCTCTAAGTCTAAGGAAGACCTATAAAATGAGTTTTCCTTTTTTGCAGTAAAGAAAGCACTTTGTTGTGATTTCCAGCATTGCATTTAGACATCTGACATCTATGAGCAATGATTAGTTTGGCTTGTCTCAGGTATTTATGTTGCATTTATATTGGCCTTGCTGAAGGCAACACTAATCACTGTATGAGTCTCCTTTGTGAATTCCTGTTGAAGTGGAACTTATTTATACAGTAATTCATGATGTCAGCTGTCAGTCCTGTAAAAATCCTAATTTCTGAGTCATTTTGTCATGGTTTGACACTGGCACAATGCCAGTGCCCCCATGAGAATACCCTCTCCCTGGTTTCTGCTGTGAGATGTGACCAGGAATAAGCAAAGCAGGCTTCCACTTAGGAAAAGAAATTTACTAACTAAACTAAAGGGAAAGGGGGAAAAAAAACAAACCACACAAGGAAAATGAAAACTTCACAAATACATCTCCTCCCCACCAAATTCCCAATACAATACATCCCCCAAATCATCGACTCTCAGTCTGGCACCACCCTTCAGAATACTCAATCCTCAGTTCATCGAGAGGAGAAGGAGTCCTTCTTGTGCCAATGGTGACCTCTTCCTTTCATGTCCAGTACTCTCACCACTGAACACTCACCAGAGCTGCTTCTAGGGTCGACTTTTAAGGATGCTTCGTCCCACTCCAAAAAGGCACAGTCTCTCCTTTGGGACATCTGTCCCCCCCATATTTTTTACCCCCTGGGGCCGAGGGGTACCCACACAGAACCCTCTTGGTCCTGAGGCATTGCCTCCCCCTAGAATGCAGTCCCTGTATCACAAGGAAACATGGCTCTGTCCATGGCTACACAAAAAGAGTCCAGCATAAGCTGCTCCATCATCTCTTCCACTTGAGCTCTTCTCTATTTCTCTTGTGGCCCATTTCCTCTCATCTCATCTCTATCTCTCTTCTCATTCAGCTCCAGGAGGATTAGCATTTGTAAAGTTTACGTCATCCAAGCAAAGGGGTAAAAATCTGAGGCTCTGTCTGTCCGGAACTCCCACGGCTGCCCTGCCAGGCACCTTCTCGCCCCCCCCCCTCCCCCCCCCCCCCCTTTGCCTTCTCAGCCGGCCACTATTAAATTTCAAGGTGGCACAAGCACAGGCTCTCTCTCTGTCTCTCCTGGCGGAGCGGGGGGTGGCTGCCCGATGCCTCTCAGTGCTCCTCCACCCTTCCATCCTGCAGGGGCCTTCCCCTCCCTTCTGTCCAGGCCCCGGCCTACCTCACCCGGCCGCATGGCTGCCCCTGCCCCGCCCAGCCCGCAGCCGGGCAGGGGAGCTCTGAACCCTTCACTGACCGGAACCCAAGAGAGCCTCCCAGGGCAGAGCCCTGCTTTTAACCCCATGTTCTCAGAGGCGGATCCAATGTCCCAATGGCCACATTAGGTGCCAATATTAAAATCTGAGCGCCAATTGGCCTGACCACAGCATCCCAGAAAACATATTTCCTGTCAAACCACCACACATTTACATAGCCTACTTTTAGTGGCTGCTAAACAAGCTTTTCAAAGATCATGCCGGAGAAGCAGCTCTGCATATCCTGTAAGTGCACTCAGTGAAGGTGTGGGGAGGGTGATGTGTGTATGCTGGTGAAATGGAGTTAGAAGCATTTTTAATATTAAGGCTCAAAATCAGCTACTGATTTCTCAGACAACACTGAACACTAGGCCTCTGAAATTCAGCTGGAGAAAGGGCACATTGAAGTTTCTTTGCACATGTGTTGAGCTGGGTGTAAAGGCTGTTGCACCTGCCTTAACTGATGAGAGGTAACTCAGTAGTGTCCCTACCAGAAGTCCACTTCAGAGAAATAGTTAGAATTCACAGTGAGACTTTCTGGCACAGCAGAGGCCATTAAGTTTCATGCAGGGTATTTGTGAAAGGCTTGAGTATTTAGGACTGGCATTTGCATTCCATTTCACAGCTGGAGACTGAGGTGCTGTTTCACCAGCTGCAAAGTGACCAGGTGGAATATACACTCCAATGATCCCAGAAATGAGCTGTGCTTCCCAGTGCCCATGGAGGTGTCAAAAAAAAGACCAAGAGTGTCCTTCCTCCCTTGACTTAAAAATTGGTGAAATAGATGGCAAAGGAGGTGTTTCTTATGGTGAGGTGGAATGGGACATTAACACCCATGTTGCTAATGATGGATGGGAGCTCTTTTTGGCTGCTGGTGTCCTTATCAGTGAAGATCTTGGAAATGGTGACTTCCTAAATGTGTCAGTCCCTTCCCAGAGGTGGGCAAGGCCAGTCCTGTCTAATGTATTTACCAATAACCTGCACAAGGTGATTGAGTCACCCTTAGTTCACAGACAACACCCAGCTGGGTGTAGATCTGCTGGAGGGCAGGAAGGCTCTGCAGAGGGATCTGCTGGATCCATGAACTAAGTCCAATGGTCTGAGGTTCCACAAAGCCAGGTGCTGGCTCCTGCCCTTGGGTCACCATGATGTCCAGATTTCAGAACTCTTCCAGATTCCAGAACTCTGCCACACAGCTGTGGGCAGAGGGTCCATGTTGTCTCTTTGTAACCCTTCAAGTGTCCTCTGAAAACTGACTGGGTGTGTCCTTGATCCCCTTGTCCAGATCATCAGTGAAGACATTAAACAGGACTGGCCCCAGAGCTGAGCCCTGGGGACCCCACTGGTGCGGGCCCCACCCGGATGTGGCTCCATTCCCCACCAGCTCAGTTTTATACCCAGTGAAGCACGGCCCACCCAGGCTGTGAGCAGCCGGTGTCCCCAGGAGAATGTGTGGGAGACAGTCTCAAAGGCTTTCTAAAGTCCAGGGAAACGCATCCACAGCCTTTCCTTCATCTGCTGATGGGATCACCCTGCCACAGAAGGAGCTGGGTGGGTCAAGCAAGACCTAAACCCATGCCTGATGGGCTTGATCCCTTGGGTGTTATGCACAGGCCTCGTGATCATATCCAAGATGGTGTGTTCCATGACCTTCTCTGGCATGGAGGCCAGGCTGACAGGCCTGTAGCTCCCCAGATCCTCCTTGTGGCCCTTCTTGTGACTGGGTGTCACAGTAGCTGAACTCGAGTTGTCCAGGACCTCCAAGTGGTGGAACGTGGCTCAGTGAGCACTTCCTCCAGCTCTCTCAGTCCCCTTGGGTGGATCCCTTCTGGCCCTGTAGACTTGAGTGTGTCTCAGTGGTGTAGCAGTCACTGACTATTTCCCCTTGGATTATGGAGCCTTATTTTTCTCCTCCTTTCTGTCTTCCACATTACCCAGCTGGATATCCTGAGTATAACTGGTCTCACTCAAAGACTGAAGCAGAGAAGGCATTAAGTACCTCAGCCTTTCCCTCATTCTTTGCCATTCTGTTTCCTCCTACATTCAGTAAAGGGTGGAGATTTCTCTCAGTTCTCGTTTTGTTGCTGCTCTATAAAAACATTTTTTGTTATCTTTTACAGCAGCAGCCAGATTAAGGCAGGGCTTTGGCCTTTCTAATTTTCTTCATGAGAAATATCATGACTCGCTTTTAGTCCTCCTGAATTGCCTGTCCCTTCTTCCAAAGAGGATAAACTCTCTTCTGGAGTTCTAGCCAAAACTCTTTGTTCAACCAGCTCATCTTTTTGGCTCCATGGTCCTAAGACAAGAGCTAATTCATGTCTAACCAATGCAGAGGTGTGGTTTATCTGCACCTGTGTTATAGCTACCTTCAACAAGTGTGAATCCAGCTATCCAGTGTCATTTATCATCCTTTAAATATCACCTGTGCCACCAAAATCCGGCAAACCACAGAGGGCGAATTTGTCAATAACTGAATAAATGTGTACTGCTCACTGTTCAGGATGTTGGATAGGATGATGCAGACTTTGAGAGTGGAATTCCCATTGTTAAAATAAAAAGGCTAGAGATTTGAAGCTGAGCTTCTGGTAAAACTAGTTGTTAAAACCAAAAGATAGGCTGGGTAGCTGAACCACAGGTTGTGTGGCCAACCACAGACCAGGAATGAGCTGCTTCCAAAGCACCAGAACTGTCTGTCATTCCTCAGCAAGCAAAATCAAATCTCTGCAAGGGCTGGGGCAACTGTCTGTAACACCGTGCTCAGGACAGGCATCACAGCAGCTGAGCCATTTTGGTTACTCACACAAAAACCAGAAGGATGTGAAAGACATGAGGAGATAATCCACTCAGGAATCTCAAAAACTCCCTTTTTAGTTCAGTTTCTGGTGTTTTCCCAAAGCTAGTAAGTTTCTGTGCTTTGGATTTTTTGGCCCTAGAAGTATGATTTGAGTTGACTGCATCTTTCCTTTTCCCATTCCATTTTCATCTTCCATGTTGCTAAGAGGTTTCCATGGCAATTCTTATATTGGATTAAGGAAGTCGGGCTCTCTGGTCTGGCTGAAGCCAGCATGTACAGCTCTGCTGCATGTGAACGACACAGACATGCTGAAACCTATCATCAACTGATGTCAGTTACAAAAGATTATATCATATCAGCAGGCTGCAGGGAAATAGAAAGCAAAATGCTACTTCTATGATCCTCTGCAAACATAGATTCATTGATTTTGTTGGAACTACACTAATTTTCACTGTTTGAGAACTCAGCCCCAACAAATTGCACTTGTCACAGTAATTCCATGGAAAGCAACATAATTAACATTGCCTGCATTGAAAACACCACTGTGCATTGATGCCAGAAAACATCAATTCAATTTCTCATTGCCCTAGAACTGGAGACACTCTGAATGGCATTCTTTCTCTTTATAATAACCAATATTCATATTTGCCTGCATGGCCTCTCATTGTGACTTGTAAACTATTTCAAACAGCTCAATAATTACAGTTCTGCTGCAGAACTATTATGCCTTGGGTGGGACTGATGTTTTTCAAAAAGAATAAATGAGTTATGATAAGGCTATCAATTACATCCGGAAAGGGTAGTAAAATGCAAATAATTGTCTCATTGTGTTTAGAGGTTAATTTATTATCCCAAGCTATTTTATTGATTCAGCTTACAAAGATGTGGCTCTGGCAGTGTGTACCTTCATGCAAGGACACCCTGGATATAGAACCCCCACCCTGCACTTGTCTGGAGCCACATCTCAGGGCTGGGCTGCAGAGACAATGTCTGGAGATGCAGTTTTCCTGTTCAGGGTGTGCTCTCTCACCTGAAGGAGGGGTGTTTCTCTTTTGTTGTACAGAAAGCTGTTAATCAGAAACTGAAACATCACCAGGAATCTAAGTTCCTCCAGCCAGTCTGTCTAAATTCACTGCACACCTGGTCCAGCTTCAGAAAAGGCTCAGTCAAGAAAACTTCATATTTTGAGGTTATAAACTATCTCTAATAATCCGCAAATAGCAACAGTGCTATGTGCTTAATCTAAACCAGCCAGTTCTAACTTGCCCAGGAAATATACACACATTCTAGGGGATAAAAATGTTTAAATACTGCTTAAATAAACTATGACTTAAAAAATCTGAAAGTTTTCCAAAGTCACTGTATGTTTGAAGTCTTTAAGCTAAAAAAAAACAACAAAAAACCAAACCAAACCAAAACAAAAATCCAGACAAAAATCCACATTAATCCCTAGTATTACCATCCATCTTGAGGATTTCTCTCTGTCCATGCCTGGTGGGGAAAATCAGTGGTTTTGGTGTTGCTGGTGGTGCGTCAGAAGGTCAAAGGAGTGCATGTTCCATCACTGTGTTTATGACTGAAAGTTGTATCATCTCCTGCTGCCTTACAGGGCACCCCCTTCATTGGGACACGCAGGCAGGCAGTTTCTCAGCCCATAGAACTAAATATTTATTTGTGGGCAGTCTTACAGTTGTCACAGTGAGATTAAGGCTTGCCCAGCTGATGGGATCCTAGTTTTAGCTTTCTACCAATTATGAAAGGGTAAAAGGAATGGTTGGGCTGGTTTGGATTTCTTTCCAGAGCTCTAATCTAAAACACGGTAGTGCAGCTGGGGAGAGAGTACTCAACACAAATGATCAGATCAGCTGCTTTCCTGGAAAATATTTGAAGCCCTGGCTCTACCTGCTGGAACAGTGGGAAATGACATGCACCAAGAGGCTGGTTGGAGAACCATCCTGCTTTGTATCATGTATTTCCTTCTAGGATCCACAATTTAGTTTCTGTCTGTCATGGCAGAAATTTTCAGTACATTTTTGGGGTTATGTGGCATGAGACTTGAGATCTGTCTGTCCCTTTCCCTGCTGGAAATTTGTGTGCTGGGCTACAAACTGGCCTTTCTCAAGAGAACTAAATGGGGACATCTGTTAATTAATACCAGGGCCTGCTCTGGTATTAATCTCTTTTGAAGTTTCTGGTACTGGCTGATTAAGATGAGCTTAGTCACTGGCCTATTTTCTGATGAATACTAAACTTAAAAAAAAATGGGGAGGTGGCTTATGGATAACACTTTCAGGAGCATCCAGGTGAGTTAGGCACTTCTGAACACTGCATGCAGTGCCACTAAGTTTCTGTGAAGGCAACCACAGCCAAGAGTCAAAGTGAGCCCTTTGACATTTATACAGTACCCTGATTTTCATTGGTTCTTTAATATTTTGTTGATTTGTTTTGATTTTGTTTGTGCATGGGTTTTTGGAAAAGCTTTGTACTTCATATCAGTCAGGTTAAATTTAGCCCTATTATAGAATGAATTTTTTCCAGGATTTATGCTATATTTTTTATTTCTATAGCACTTCCATCTAATATTCTCAGTTCTGCTTTGCAGCATTAACAAGCTAAGTCATACTGTTGATGCAATCATTTCTATTATTCTCTTTCTGTTGCACAGATCGCTAGCAATATCTTCCAAAGCTGGCCAAAACAGTCAGTTATTTCAAAAAGAACTGATGAAAAAATAGATTTTTTAAAAATATCTTCAAGTCATTTGTGGGGCTTTGTTAAGATATATTTTGGTTCTACAAACTTATTTTCTATTCCAAATGCTTATATTTGTAATCAACATCATTTATAAGAGTGCAAAGGATCTTTAACAGGATGCTTTTTGGTTTATGTTTCTTGAAAGAAACAAATTAATTTGCTTCTGCTCTTCCTATTTTGTCCTTTGTCAAAAACACTGGAACATTACAACTATAATGTTGAGAAAATGTTTAAAAATACATGAAGGGGAGCATCTATGAAGAAAGCCATTTAAAAATCCTCATCTGTGTTGTGACACATGCTTTTTGAAGAGCAGCAGAGGGAATGGTTGCCTGGTCCGTGCAGCACTGGGCAGAGTGATTGGGTCACTGTGACAGTGCCAAGCTCAACACACCAGGAGGCAGCACCTTTGTACTCCTGGAGCCCTCCCCTGGTGTTAGTGGAGTGTTTTCCTCCTGGATATTCAACAGGAATTCTACTAGGGTGAGTTGTGCTGGTCATGGAGCTTGGCTGGACACAAGGCAGGTGTGCACTGCCAGCAGAGACATCCTGACAGTCACCTCTCATAAGAGACAGCTTCGAGAACCCAACCACAGTACTTTTTCCACCCAAAATGACATGAAATTGTGCCTGTAAGATACCAGAACACACATGTGCATGCACATGTCCTTCTCTATCCACACACAAAAAATGTAGCAGACAACAGATTTCTGATATCTCTCCAAGGCTGAACATGGAACAAGAACTCTCCAACCTACAGCATGGCTCAGGTTAGAAGGGACCACAGTGGGGCAGCTGGTCCCACCTCCCTGCTCCAGCAGGGCCATCCCACAGCACAGAGCACAGGATTGTGTCCAGAGGGGTCTGGAATATCTCCAGTGAGGAGACTCCACACCCTCTCTGGACAATCTGTTCAGTGCTCGGTCGCTGTCCAGGACAGAAGTTCTGCCTCCTATCCAGGTGGAACCTCCTGGGCTCAGTCCCTGCCCGTTCCTCTGGTGCCATTGCTGGGCCCCTGGAGCAGAGCCTGGGCCCTGCTCAGAGCCCTCCCTGCAGGCAGGGACACCCAGGGCTGAGGGCCCCTCTCAGCTGGGGCTCCTCTCCAGGCTGGACAGCCCCAGCTCCCTCAGCCTTTCCCTGCCAGAGATGCTCCAGGCCCTAAATCATCTCTGCAGCCTCCACTGGCCCCACTCCAGGAGTTCCATGTCCCTGCTGTCCTAAGGAGCCCAGAGCTGGATGCAGCACTGCAGATGTGTCACACAGGGCTGGGAAGAGGGGCAGGATCACTCCCTGACCTGCTGACAATGCTCTTCTTAATGCACCCACGATCCCAATGGACTTCGCTTTCCAAAGCCCCAGGACAGATTTATCCAGCCCATATGACCCATACACCTGCTTCTCCTTATGAGATGGCAAAAACCCCAAGAACTCTTCAGAGCTGCTTCTTCTGCATGTGTTGCTACTGCAGCATAAAACCAGGAACTAAATCTGATCTGAAAGTGAAATGGGGCTTCAAAAAAGACTTAGAAACCTCTCTTTTATTTCTTATCCAGCTGGCTGGTGGGTTTATCACAAAGGAGAATTGAACTGCATGTCAAAAAGGACAGTTAATGGAAGTTGGAAGGATACAGTGAGTATTTTTTTCACATAGTTAATTATTATAATACATTAAATATTTGGGTTGCTGCAGCAAAAGCTCTTCCAATGATGCAAATCAATCAGCATCTGACACTATAATTCTAGAATATCTTTTTAGACATTTTCTATGTACTCTGTGCAGCCATGCAAGACAAAAGCATATTTTTTTTCTATACTGTTAGTTGCAAGCTTATACAATTCTGAGGACTAGACCATTGTGCTGAGAAGAAACAAGGGATGCAGTCTCATGATGAAGGAATTTCAAAGAGTAGTTTTCTCTTTTTAATCTGGAATGGGCATCCATCAAAGGCAAGTGATGGATCTGGAGTGAGGCTGTGAGCTGGTTTATGTGGTGTCTCTGCTAGAGGGAATCATCTTCTGCACCAGGAAAGGGGCTTTTAGCTTTTGCTTGACATCACTCCACTTCCTTGTTACAGTGGCCAAACTGAAGCTCTTCTCCAAGGTTTCCACATCCAGTGAAATCTGGCCCTTTGAAATCTGTAACAAATCTCTCCCACAGATAACTCTCCCAAGACCTGCAAGGTTGGCTTCTCTTGCCGAGAGAGAGCCTCCAGCTTCCTTTAGGAACATCTCTCTGGTATTTTTTTCCTTCTGCTTCTCCTTGAGTGTATCTGCGAATAGAATTGGACCAATACTGCACATATAATGTATGACTGGTCCCTGACAATTTCAATTGCAGGATCCTTAGAGGGACATAAAAAGTGGTCTTAAAAATAATCTTTTTTTTTTTTTGTTAAGATCACTCAAAAATTAAAAAAGAAAATTTCCAGCCAGAACAAGCTATTAAATTTTCATAATTTTATGCAAAATTATTGAAACTCTTGGCTCTCAGTGCAGGCTTTTCCACTGGAAGACTCTTCTTGTCTTGAAATTAGGAATTTCAATGTGAAAAAACATGTTAATGCACCATGAAAGAGAGGTGCAAAATACTGCCTGCCCATGGTTCTCTCTACCTCGCCTTCAGTGGCAGCAATTTAAAAATAATAAAGGAATTTTTTGGGAAGTAGTCTATTAGAGTGGAAACATTCTCTGATTGCCATGGAGGCTAATAACAGGAAAGGGCTGTTTTGTTTTTCTTGGCTGTCTGAAACCGCAGATCCCTTCAGACATCTTTATTGCTCTACAGGAAGCAATAATGGTAATTTGAGGGTGAATGGATAACACCACTCATGGGTGTAGAGCTGCAAAGTTCCCAGGATAAAGACATAAATAAACAAGTGGAAATGTGGGAGATGGTAAGATCTCAGTTTGCAACCTGGGAAGGGGAGCATGCTGATAAACCCATCTGAAGTACTGGTAGGACACACCAACTTATATTTTAAAAACTCTGTGCACATGGTGAGATTACCAAGAAAGAAAACCACAGATCTTTGGTATCAAAACCACTGAATATTGCAGGGCTTCAGTAACATCAAGTGACAGAATTCTTGAAACCTTTGGAAACAAACAAACCAAAAAAATCAGTTTTCTGAGGTCAAAAGCATTGGAACAAAAGTTAAGCATCTGATCACGTTCGGGGGTCTGGAACACACTACTGCCTTATTTTTTTTGTTGTAAATGGGAACTTTCCAAGTGAAGATGGGAGTATAGGTGGGATCAGTACTGCCTGGTGGGGTTTTGACCAAAACCAAGGTTCAATATGTCTGTTTTCATAATGCCACTTCTCCATGTCAGGCAGTACAAGCTCACAGATTTGTAAGGAGAAAACCTGAACAAATGCAGACAGAAGGCAGCGTGGAAAACACTCTTTAAGATGGGAACCATGTTCTCAGAAAGCTTCATCCTGACCTTAGACCTGTTCAAGTTCATGACTGAGTCCTCTGAAACTTCTGTGCATCAGGTAAGCATGAAGGTAAATAATGTGTAGGTGGAAACACCTTATCAACCAGGAGAGGCTGGTGGAAGACATAGGAGCTGAGTTGTGTTCTACATCTTTGTTTGCACATAACAGCACCATTCTCTGAGGGAAGAAAAAGGCTTTAATTTCTTTTTGAGCAGGTTATTTTGAAGCAGCTGTGAGACTGCCTGGTGTGTCTGTTTCAACATTGCTGAAATTTCAGTGCCTCACATTAGAATTAAAAGTGACCCTCCATTATTGAGGAGTCAAGGACTGGAATAGGAAATCAAAGAGTTCCCCTTTCTGCTAGCAGGGAAACATGCTTTTTCATTTAGAGGAAACAGGAGGAGGGAATTGGGTTTCCATAGTGATTCATGAGGAAAGGACATGGTTACCTGGAAACACGACTGCTCCCATCCACTGAAAAAGCCTTTCTTATATTTGTTTATTGGTGAGAGATCAAAGCCAGCTCTTCACTCACACAGGAGTCGGGAGGTTGGACCCAGAGCCAGGTGCTCTGCATCTGATTTGAGCACAAGCAAGTAGAGGGAGACACTGAAAACTTTCAACAGGAACTCTACCAGCTAGAAATTATTATTTTTGTTTGTAAATCAAGTCTTTATTGTCGAAGGCTTTAGCAAAGTGGTCACTAATTTGGAATGATTGCTGCAGTCACTGCCATCTGCGGCTGCGTGAGAGCCATGACAGCATTTCATACAGTCAGGCAGCTGTACCTGGGGAGGAAAATCTATCTTGAGCATTCTCAGTTGTACTCTACAGACATTTACAGAGCCCACATGCCAGCTGCTCCTCTCCTCATGACCCTTCCCTCCTTGAACCAGGGGTTTGGTGGGTCCTTCACTTCTCCAAGCAGAAGAATCAAGGAAGTGAGATTTTGAAAGACTCCAGCGGGGATCTAAGGGAATAACTGGAACTTCTGTTGTCTGTGAGTTGCAAGTACTACCCAAGCATGTGAGTCAGTGCAGGCAGGCAGCCAGAACAACCACAAAACTGCAGCTCAAATGCAAAGAGTCAATTTATTTCATTACCTTTGTCACCAGAAAATCCCACAGCTGCACCTGAGTGGAAAGTGGAAATGCTGGCACTGATGGGCTCAGTCCATCCCAGCTGTTGGTACCCATTTACCAAGGACGAGTTGTTTTCCACCATGTGGTGACCTCCCTGTTCTTTTTATGATCTCTGAGCTTTGATCTGCTCTCTTCTGAAACAGGGAGCTCAGGCATATCTGTGAGAGGGCCTCTGAGCCTCTCCAAACACCTGTGTTAGGTTTACAGAGAGATTCTGCTTCCCAAAGCAGCCAGAGCCTGAACAGCAATCAGCACAATGAATGGGGTTTCCCACACTTTTCCTCCCGGTCTTAGCATTCCCAGCTGCAAGGTCACTCAGCAAACCTACCATAGTCCTCATTCTTCCAGTTTTACCCTTTTCCTCACAACACCAAGCATGATTACCTTCACAAAGGATTTCATACAAAGCACAGAAATATTTCTAGAGATCTTGGCAAGACTGCTGGATGTTCAAGAAAACATGGGTTTACAGCTAAACCTCTAGACTATACCTCAGCTTCTAACTTTTTCATAAAGCTGTTCAAGCACAGTCCTTGAAATACCTTAGTCTATTTAGGGAACTTCCTTCCTCTGTTAGAGACAATAAACTGTGCTGCTTTTCAGAATAAAGTCTTTCTTTCAGAACAAAATAATAAAAAAAGGAAAGGATCAGGCAGATACCTATTTCCATAAACTCCTTCTAAAAAAGCTGCAGACAAGAAGTGAAATTAGAACTGCAGACATAAACCTCTGATCAGTCACACAAAGGGTCATCAGAACACTCTGGAGGGAAAGCACTCAAGCACTGTTTGGCTAAAGAAAATAGGCTCAAAATCTGTGCCTCAAAAGCTTGTTTTGATATTTCTTGCTGTGAATTTTAAGCAAAATACTTAAAATTCAAATGAGTGAGTTTGTATCTCTTTTCTAATGTTATTGCCTAAGCCATGCTTGGAGGGTTGGTTGCTGTGGTACCATGAGCTCCAGCATAAGGGGGGTGATCAGAGCTTGGCCATAGGGGGCTGTAGGGTGCTGTAGGATCTGATCCCCTCTGCTCACATGAGGGGTGTTTTATCCATGGGTGTCACAGGAGACCCTAAAAGTCCTTCCAGTCTAGTGTTTCCTTGAAATTCTGCTATCATCTTTCAGCGTGGCAGTGAAGGTATGGAAAGTGGAATAATGACTTTAAGTCTTATAAACTGGAAAGGAGCAGGAATACAGGTCCTGCTGTGAGTGAGTGAGTGCTTCACCCATAGTATGATGGAGCTGCATCCACACTCTGTGCCTTCAAAGAAAGGTCAAACCCTTTATCAGCACTCAAAGGAAAAGTGAGAGGCACTGGAGAAAATGATGGGTCGTGCATCCTGCCCTTACCCAGGTACTTATCTGTGGATATTCATCTGTGTCCATATCTGAAGAGAAAAAGGGTTTTACGCATATGCCTCTTGAAGGTGTTCCCCATTAGTTTTCTGCAGGTTCTGTCACAGAATGTGCTTGAATCCTGGGCATGCACTTGCTTCATTGTCTTGGGCCCTTACACAGGGAACTTCATCTCTTAATGCAGCCTTGGTAATTCCTTCTGCAGCCAGGCACCAAAAGTCCCTGCTCAGAGCCAGCTTTAAACTTATATGCTGCAAAACTGCAGAGGTGGATGTCTCTGCTTTGTCTCAAAGGCACCAATCTACAATATCTTTCTTGACCACATTTCTAGCCTCCAGCACATATTCTGCCTTGCTTCTGGCAGCTGTTTCTTTCCCATGCTAGAAAGAACTCAACCTAAAGAATAAGAGGGGTACAGTGAAAGATCCTGGCTGAGATCTGAGGAATGCTCAAACCTGAGAGTGCTATTGCCATTTTATGACCAATACAAAGATGAAGTGGTAGTTAGGCACCTACTTGCCCTACAAATACCTAATTCATATTTTGGATCCCAATAAAAACCTCAAAAAAATCAGCCTAATATCTGTATTTCTTCTATTTATTTTAACAAAAACCTCCACAAGGCATAAAAAGAGACCCCCTCACTCTGTGTTCATTAAATAATAGGGAAAAAATAGGAAAAACTCTCCAGGGCCCCATTAGTAAGTTAGGATTCTGAGCAGAGATAAAAGATGCCTCCTGCATTTCATCCCTAACTCCTGGGTCTTTGTTAGGCTGTTGCTTAGGGATCAAGTAATTAAGTTGTTTGCACATCTCCGCAGAGACCCTAACTCAGGGTCAGTATTCAATAAAAGCATGGCAGTAATGAAGGCCCAAGAATTTTGAAGCCTTGGGGCATAAGGTGATTTACCCAAGGTCCCACGGAAGTGTAGTCAAAGAAGAGGCTGTTGCACCTGTGACTACAATCCCACTGTGCCACATGCTCCCAGGGTGAGGCCCCAGTCCTGACCTGTTACACTGGTTACCAGTTCCTTGTAGAAACATAAATGTGTGGCCCAGAGCTTTACACATGCTGGTTTTCTTTATGATACTCAATTTAGTCATGGGAGAACAGCAAAGTTCTTGAAAAATGTTGCCCCATAATTCACTGGTCTTCAGAGGAAAATGACCCTGAGAAATGGGAGAAAAATGGTATAGCTTAAGGAAAGAAGCAGCAGTTCAGAAAATGGGGCTGAAAAAAGGCAGCAGCTGCGCAGCAGGGTAAGGGACCTTTCCAGTCTGGGAAACAACCCCCCTACCACCACCACCAAGCATCATTCAGTGTGTAGTCAGAAACAGAAGCCAAGCACTGGGAATCTTGTAAAGGGATAAGATTCCAGATTTGAACAGGCAGGTGGAAGAAAGGAGGTGTCTACTTAATTTTCAGCTTATCCCTTCAAAACTCTGTCAGCCCATGGGTGGCTGAGACCATGGGGAGCTGCAGCCACTAGTGCTGACTACATGGTCTCATCTCCTTTGAGGAAATATTTAGGGTCATCTTGTGTTTTTCAGTGTTCTCATTCTCTGGGAGCCAGGCCATGCAAATTGTGCTTAACATTAGCTTTAATGCCAGTTCTTGTCAGTTCAGTTAAATGAGGAAAGAAGGTAAGCCTGTGATGGTGAGCTGGTTTCACCTGGGATACTGTTTGCCTCAGGGTCTAATTTCAGAATCAGCCTTAATTCAAGATCTTCTCTTTGATAGCTGATTTTGAAATCCTTCTGAAACAAACAAAAAAACCCCAAACAAACAAGTATCTATCTGGCTGTATAATGAAGAAAATTAGTCAGATTGAGCTCTGGAGCACTTATAACTTACTGCTCTGTTAGACAGTTTTCTGGTAGTTTACAAGAGCTCCTTTAACCTATAATTATTTACTTATTTGTTTGTTTGTTTGTTTGTTTATTAAGAAAAACTCCACCACACAATATGTCTCAGACATATCCTTATGGCAATCACTTTCCTAGAATGACTTTATGCTCCAAAATGGAAATATTTCCATTTATCTGCTTAAAGATATGCTTAAGTGCAAACCTTCCACAATTCCTTTTCTTTTGGCAGAGATAAAAAAGGTTTTAGGTTGAGTACCAACAGTACTTATTCATACATATATATATACACTATTACATATTTATTTGTAGGTGTCTATTTGTGCCTTAGGAAGTTGGTCTCCTAAATAGTTACTTTAGTACCCTAATAAGCTTAAAAACCTTGTTAACCTTCCATCACTGTAAACAAAGGATGTTATTTTCTTTAACTATTTTTGCTTCCACTATCACCCAAAAAGAGAGTACTTTGTTCTTGTTCTTTGTTCACTTTGTATGTGGGAAGTATGTGCTACTCCTAGTTTGTTTCTGCATTCTTCCAGAGTCACTGCAACTCAGTGATAAGGATGCCATTTATTTTGAATTTATTCAGTTTACTGTTGAGTCATAGCTGGGGTTTGATTTTTCTTCCAGTGAGGCAAATTGGCATTAGATTTGGATTCAAAAAACCACAGGTTCTTAGAAAAATAAGTAACCCCAAGAACTTTGACAATTTCTACAGGCCCCACCACTGCTAAGTGTGTAACTCTGCAGTAACCGTGTCTGAAAGCTTTGGGCAGGTACAGCCACTGAAGTCATTACTGTCACTCAGACCCTTTGGAGCTAGCACAAGAAAATTCCCTGTTCATCAGTTCCTGAAGGTGTTATCTGCTAATCAATTCCCTCAGCACAATGTCAGGCTTTGAATTCAGTCCCTGGTCCCTCTTTCTTTTCATATCAGGCAGCAGCACAGCACTGGGGTGCAGAGAGGATGTGCATGGAGCAGAGTACATGGGGTACAAAAGGGCATCCCAGATGTTTGAGCACAGGAAAATGGAATTTATTCTTTCAGCTGGTGGCTAATGAAAAAAAAAAAAAAAAAGGAAAGTTATATTTCTCTCCATCTGAATAGAAGAACACAAAGAAACTTGAGGTAAAATGTCCAAAGCTGCATCTTTGAGGTGTTTCACAAAGAAATAGAAAGACATTTTGTAAGAGGTCTTACTGTTGATGTAGTCCAGGATTCTCTCTGCAATATCTTCTTCAGCTCCAGCCATCCATTTTGCTGAGCACTAATTCCTCTTTCCTCAGGAACATCCCCACTATTTGTATTGATTCATGAGACATCAAATCAGCAGCTGCTGCAGCAGACTGAATAATTAGAGCAGCATAAACAGGCACTTCCTCCCTGATCCATATTTATGGAACAGTCAATCTTCAGACCTCCTTAAAAGGCTTGTGTTCCTAAGCAGGAGGGATTGCAGTGCCTGCACTGCCTTCAGAGGTATGTGGACTTTGCCAACACCCACTTTGTAGGCTCAACCTACTCCTGACAAAGCTCCTTACACTTTGAACCCCAAAGTGATCTTTTAGTCCATCTTTGACGTGGGCAGCTTCTGCCTTGAGCTGACGTGGTAGTGTTTTAGGGAGACACACCTCTAAGTATCTGTTATGTGGAGAAGATGTGCTGCACAACAGAGCAGCTGCAGCAAAGCGAGGAACCAGATCTGTAGAGAGGTGAGCAGAGTAGGATGGTCTAGGATTCACTGGAAACTACGGTATATTTTAGGTGTTTATCTGCCACTATCTGCTCTGAACCTGAATTCCATGCTTCTTGCAAGCACTGGTAACACCCCTGAGTTCCATTACCTCTTTACAGACAGGATGCAGACAAGAATAATGTCAGATCAGCAGCAGCCATTAGCACGTTGCTAATGCCTTCCTGCACTTTTCCTTATACAGAGATAGCTGGATTTGTTCCTCTTTCCTAGCTTTGTCGGAGCACAGTGCAAGGCTCCAGGGTGCCACAGAATTATCAAAAGGCAGCCAAGGTTTGTTGAGTGGTCACAGATCTTTTATAACACAGCAACTTCATGGTTCTTTCTCTTCTGAAAATTCTGAACAAATATTAATTAAGGAAAATTTCCTTTTTACAGTGCAATAAGCTAGAAGCAGAGGGGCAGGCCCTGATCTCTGCTCTGTGTGACCAGGGACAGGACCTGAGGGAATGACTGGAGCTGGGTCAGGAGAGGGTTAGGTTGGATATCAGGAAAAATTTCTTCCCCCAGAGGGTGGTGAGGCACTGAACAGACTCCCCAGGAATGGTCACAGCCCGGAGACTGTCCGAGCTCCAGGAGCATTTGGACAGCGCTCTCAGGTACAGGGTGGCATTTTTGGGGTGTCTGTGCAGGGAGAGGAGATGGACTGGATCATCCTTGTGGGCCCCTTCTAGCTCAGGATATTCTGTGATATGTGGTTTTGATAGATTGTCCTCATAAGCACATTTTTCTGCTTTTGTTATTCACATAATTTACAGTTCCCCAATGAGCAGACTGCCATAAGTAATGAAAGAAAAGATGCTCAAGTGTGCTGTGTAAGTGTTGCACAAAAGAAGAAGGGGGAGTGGGGAAGGGCAACCTGAAAAAAATATCCAGATGTAATCAGAACAGAGTGGTGGTTTTGATATGGTATCAGTAATTCCTCTTATTTTGAGAAGGTATTCAGATGTAATCAGGCTCCATGCCACAGAGAATCAGAACTAATAACTGATGCAGGCTGGGGATATAATATTGTCAGGGTCTCTTTTGTCTGTTAAGTGTGAGGAGAGCCTTACAGAGCTGGCAAAGGCTTTGAAAGGTCAGAGTACCCTGGAGATAAAAACTACCTACTTGAAACTGATGAACTTTCCTTCTTACTTTTTGTATAAGAGTTTACTTTCCTTATAATCCATTTAGCCCCTCCACTTTCTGTAAAAAACCTGCTCTTGTTAAATACTGAGATGGAACATTCCTGAAAATCTTGTTTATGTGAGGGTGATTTCAAGGACTGGATTTGTGATTGTACTCAGATCTGCCCACTAAAGCACTGATGACTCCGAGTCATTAGTCAGAGCTTCTGCGGTCTCACACCTGACACCTGTGACTCTCAATTACTTCTAGAGAGCAAAACACTGTCATTAAATGGTTTCAAAGATCTTGATTTGACACCATTTTTACAAACATGAAAATTGACAATAGAAATAAATGTGAAGAAGCAAATTTCATGTTCTGTTTCTCACATTATTTGAGGCTTTTGGTGGGTTCAGTTCTGCTCCATCCCATTCTGCAGCTACAGCAGCTGTTATTTAGGAGAGCCTAAAATCCCAAGAGAAATCAGGGATTTCCCTCAGTTGATTCCAGCCTATCAGAATATTGACAGGTCAAGTTAGAAACAGAGAAATCACGTATTCCATATTCTGTTGCTTATATAATGATTGTTTTCCATGCTCTTTTGACCATTCCCGCTAGCACTGCTGAATCACCTTCATTCCTTCAAAGTGATGTTAAATAAAGTGAATGAGAGAAAAGTGGATGATGAGAGGTGGAACAAGAATGTGAGAGAAAGAAGAATCAATTCAATTAATAATGGATGACAAGTAGGAGTAAAAAAGAAGCTTTGCAGTTGCAAGAGACATCAGATTCAGAAAACAGCCTGAAGAGGAATAATGGGGATACCAGGCCATGTAAAATATGATTATGTTGCTCTAATCTAGAGAAAGCAAACAACAATAGAACTTGGAAAGTAAGGTTCAGAATATTACTTTGGCCTTCTACCACAGAGCTCTGCAGGAAAGGACATGGAACTGGGCAAGAGAAGACACTGGCAAAACCTCCTGGAGCTGTTGTTGGTTTGCTGGGAGAGACAAAGTAAGTCTTTTACCTTTTCACCAAGTGGATTTCCTGAGAAAATGAAGTTTGCACAGCTCTGTGGCCTTTGCCTGACAGCTCAGGAATTTCCTTGGCCATTTTCCAGCATGGTGACAGAGAGGAGACTAGAAAGATGCTGCATACCCTAAAGTTTCATGAAGGCAGTTTTGTTGTGTTGTGTTGTGTTGTGCTGCATTGTGCTGTGTTGTGTTGTGTCAAAGAAAATCCTACCACTCCAGCCTCTGATTGAATACCCAAGTATGATTTCAATGCCAGAGAAGAAACCAGTTATTACAGACAGATGTTAAGGAGTAGCCACCCACAGAAGTATTTTTTCTTTCTATCCTTAATTTTCATCCACCTATCCTTCTTATCTAGATTTTGAGTCCACTGAGACACCTGATTGCTGTTTTATCTTTAGACCACAGCATTGCTGGGAGCCCCAGTTTGCCCAGATCTTCCCTGTGATGCATCTCATAACACAAAACTATGTTCACCTCACCCAAGTAAGAGTATAATTTCCCTAAAAAATAACAGTATTTATAGAAAACACACAGCACAAGAAACAAACACACCAAAACCTTGAAGTGAGAAATAGAAAGAATTCTAAGTATTCATGAGTGACACTGTCTCCCAAATTCATTTCACAGATGTGGCAATTGTGTCCAAATAATTTAGCACACCTTGAAAGCCTGTTGACCTGCCTGCTCCATGACTTCATCCACAGTGCTCAGTGTTGTGCTATTGTAAAAACTGTGTGAAAATCAAATGTATAAGTCTGTCCTTATTAGAATTAAACAGCCATCCCTGGAGGTAATTGAAGGGCTGGTATGGGCATTCTGCATTTCCTTCACAGATCTAGGAACTGGGCTAGTGATATAGTGATGTAAGGACAATTTTGAAAACCAAAATAGATTAATTGAAAGGTAAGGAAGTGATAGACTAAGAAGAGAAGTTCACCCTTACCATAATTTTATGATTTCCTGTTCATTAAGTACAAATTTGAACACTGACTAATAAATCACACTGTTGTTAAGTCAGATGATTTTAGCATTAATTAATTAACTGTAAAGTTATATCTACTTCAATTTCAATGGAATTTAACTCAGAATCAACTGAATATTTTTTTACTGAAGCCTTCTCATGGCACTAGTGGGAACAAGAAGTGCCCTGGGTTTGTTTGTTTATTTTTAAGAGAAAGTTATTGAGTCATATTTAAAACATAGTGCATTGTTTTTAAGTCCAGCTGAAGGACAGGATTTCAGTTAAGAATACCATAAAAAATACCCCTCATAATCCTGAAAGTATTTCAACACAAGTATTACCTAAGACAGCACTGATCTTCAGCTGTGCAAAATCTCTTCATACCTCATAGGAAGATGATTCTAGAAAAGATTTTTTTAGTTTGATAGAAGAAACATTTTAGTATTCGCCTTTAAACAACTCAGTTCACTTTTCAATTCTCATAAAACTAATTTTTACTGAAAGAAAAGAATCTGTAATTTTGATCATATGTTGTTTGTTCCTCTGTAAGAGAGAGGTTGAGCATTTGCCTGAACAGCAAAGCTTTTCTGCAGCTGAATTGTAGAACTGTAAACTATTCCTTTAAATGTGGAGACAAATCAAGGGTATCATCACATGGAAGAGAAAGAGGGTTAATAGTTTGCCATGAAGCACTTTGGAACATCTAAACTGGATGAGTTTGACATCTACTGAGTGATATCATTAAGCACAGAGTTATTGCAGGATTATTTGATTTAAAAGTTCTCACTGCACAATTTAGCTTTCCATAAAATAATTTATATGGATGAATTGAAGGCAAAGACTACCCATATTGGTGCCATAAAACACTGGATCCCCTTAGCACATGCACTACACAGTTGAACAATAAAGTTCTATCCTTGAACAGGATCAGTGAATAATGCCGCAAGTGTTTCAATTGTTTGCCATAAATTGAAAGATTCAGTAACTGAATGAAGTCGATGTCGTTTAGCTGCTACCTTTTTTACACATCTATTCTGAATCATGAAAATAATGGTTTCTGGCTAAGCTTCATCAAGTTGAAAGCAAAACTGCCTCTCCCATTTTTTCCCCTATCCATCAAAATACCTGTGCATGGCAAATTATAAGTGCTATGCTTCACATTCTTGGAGTTTATGTGGCTTTAGTGGATGTCACAGTAAATAGTGAATGCACATAAATCCTTTTGTTCTAAAGGGGTTTAGCAGAAGAAAATTGAGTGTTTTACAGAGGAAATTTTTACAGGCAACTTGATTTGGGGCAATTCCAACTATTCTAAGGAAAAGACTCAAATGAAAGAATGTGACAGAACTATGCAGCTATCAGGCCTTTTGCTGTCAACCTTAGTAATTACAAAAATCTTACTTTCTCCTTAACGCTGTCACAAACATGAACCACTGTAAACATAAAGTTAATTTGGCATGTTCTGGGTCATCAGGAGATATTACTCAGCAACGCTTTTAGCACTTCAATGAAGTGCACTGAATTTTATTGAGCCTCATTTCTCTCAAGGGCATAGAATCACAGAACCATTGGGTTGGAAAAGATCTCCAAGATCACCGAGTTCACCCTGAGACTGATCAATGCCCACCTTGTCACCCAGCCAGAACACTGAGTGTCACGTCCACTTGTTCCTTGGACACCTCCAGAGATGGAGATCCCACCCCCTCCCTGGGCAGCCCCTTTCAATACCTGAGCACCCTTTCCGTGAAGAAATTCCTTCTGATGTCCAACCTGAACCTGCCCTGGCACAGCTTGAGGTGATTTCCTCTCATCCTGTCCC
Organism: Agelaius tricolor; assembly: GCF_023055355.1. NCBI lineage: Eukaryota > Metazoa > Chordata > Aves > Passeriformes > Icteridae > Agelaius > Agelaius tricolor. The sequence goes on from NW_027269334.1 coordinate 1,240,343, forward strand.
TTATTCCCTGGGAGCAGAGCCCAATCCCCCACAGCTGTCCCCTCCTGTCAGGGAGTTGTGCAGAGCCAGAAGGGCCCCCCTGAGCCTCCTTTTCTCCAGACTGAGCCCCCCCAGCTCCCTCAGCCCCTCCTGGTGCTCCAGCCCCTTCCCCAGCTCCGTTCCCTTCTCTGGACACGCTCCAGCCCCTCAATGTCCATTTCCTGTCCTGAGGTTCCCAGAAGTGCCCCAGGATCTGAGGTGTGGCCCCAGCAGTGCCAGCCCAGGGCACAGTCACTGCCCTGGCCCTGCTGCCACACCATGGCTGGCACAGCCCAGGTGCCATTGGCCTCCTGCCCCCCTGGGCACACCTGGCTCCTGTCCAGCCGCTGTCCCCAGCACCCCCAGGGCCTTTCCCAGCTTTCCAGTCCCTCTGCCCCAGCCTGGAGCTGTAGGGGGTTGGTGTGACCCAAAGCAGGACCAGGCCCTTGGCCTTGTGGAATCTCAGAGCACTGGCCTGGGCCCATGGATCCAGCCTGTCCAGATGCCTCTGCAGAGCCTTCCTGCCCTCCAGCAAATCCACACTCCCACCCAGCTGGATGCTGTCTGCAGAGTAACTGAGGGTGCCTCAATCCTCTTGTCCCAATCAAAGATAAAGACATTAAACAGGACTGGTCCCAGTGCTGAGCCTTGAAGGACCCCACTGGTGCCCAGCCACCAGCTGCATGGGGCACCATTAACCACCACAGGGTGTGGCTGTAGATGCTTTACCTGAGGTTTAACTGAGGAAGAGTTTTTGTTGATCAAAGTTTCCCTAAACTGTCGACAGAAGCAAATCTTTCAGTGTCTTCTACTGGATCAGGCTTTAATTGAAAGGATAAAAATTAATGCAGGAACCTTTTTCTATCTTCTTCTAACAGCTGTTGTATAAACCCAACTCCCCATCTCATTAACTGCCTTAAGTTACAATATAAATACCAATATTTGAGGGTGGAAGGTCGTCATCTTCTTCCTTCCTGACATAAGCAGATTGCATGGTACATCACTGTCCACTGGAAGTACTAAAGTTATTATGGAGGAAATTAATTGCTTAATTCCACTCTCTAAGCTTCCAGCTAATTAGCAGAATAGCACTAAGCATCAGTTACCAGCTCTACAGTATTTCTTTGAGGCATTGCTCACTTTGTTCATTTTCTATGAAATCATAGCTACTCCTAAGAATAAACTCTCAGAATCAAAGGGCGTTTAAGAATTTAAGCATAATTGGAGGTATTTCAGATTTCATATCAACCACATTGTTCATTCAAATAATCCTAATCCCAAGATTAGCTGTACTTCTGGAAAATGTTTCAGTTTATAAACACAGCATAGATGCAAAGGGTAAATTATTCTGTGGTCTCCAAAGAAAATGTTTAATTCCTTTGGACTACCACAGAGTATTTAATCAAATACCAAAAGTTCAACAAACTATATGATATGACTCATAAAATTACCCTTCTTTGGAGAATACTGTTAATAGTGCCTATTAACATAGTTAATTCTCTGGGATGTAACCACTGCATGTTGATTTCTCTTCTTCAGTTCTCCTCTAGTTCACTGCTGTCTTTCCAGCATTGCTGTGAGACTTTGAAAGGTAAAAAGGCTTTATAATCTCAGAAAATGTTGCCCAGAACATCCACCATCAGATGTAAACCCACGTGCATGTTTTTCCTGCTGTGGATGGGACTTGCAAAAGTTATGCTGAAAAACAATTAGAAAAAATTCAGGTAAAGTCTGAATAGTAGAACCAAAATGGGTTCAGAGCTATTCACATCATCTCCATTTCAAAATGATTTTAAATCAGGAGAACTGAAACACTAATTTCATCAATTCACATTTTAAAAACTTTTAAATATTTTGATCTCTATAGTGTTTATTTCTTCCATGCCTTATATTTTAAAAATATCAATATGCTTGCTTTCTTCTTCCAGTACTCTGCAAATTATTTTATATAGACCATTGAGTTTTCTCAAAACAGCTGTAAATTTTGGTCCAGAGATGTTTTATATGTTTTTGTTTACTGCATCTGAACAGAGCGTGCATGCTCAGGGGCACACTCCAAACTTGACTTTGAATTGTGGAATGGTTTGGGTTGGAAGGGACATTAAAGCCTTTCTCATCCCACCTCTGCCATGGCCAGGGACACCTTCCTCTATCCCAGGTTGCTCAGAGGCCCATCCAGCTTGGCTTTGGACACTTCCAGGGATGGGGCAGCCACAGCTTCTCTGGGCCAGGGCCTCACCAGCATTCTAAAATAAGACCATTAAAATTGCTAGTTTAATTTTGTTGTAGCATTGTGACTGTCAGTGCTCCAGGGCTGAGAGGATGGTTGGAAAACTCCAAGGAAAATAACCCAGCCTGGGAGATGACATGGTGGGTCTGTGCTTATTTGTTATCTGTTAGAGCCATAATCCAAGTTTATGTATAGAATCTGTTAATTAGACTGTAATGAACTGTTCAGTTCACTTTGTTCATGCAGTAGCTTGCAGACTTATAGACAAAAGCCAGTTCCTGAAGACCCATGGCACTAATTAAGTACACAATGTTTCAAGGAATTAACATCCTACTCGGATGTTTTCAGTGACTGTAAGTATATTGTGCTGTCATTGCCCTGCCCTAGGGTGTCCTCAGGACAGGTTTTTTAAACACTCTTATTCTTGCAATCTGTTTTATCATTTAACCAACACAGATGTCAGGGATTCTTTAATAAATTTTTTAAATTAATCTGTAGGAAAACTTGTTCTTCCCAAAGAAGTCACTGGTAAGTTTCTATGACCCAAACTCTGATCCTTAGAATTAATTATTTGTGTATCAATTTAAACTAAATAGACCTATTGGTAGAAGAGATTTTTTTTTTTTTTTTTGCAAAGGATTGATGCTGATTGGATCTGTGAAGATTAAAAAACCAGCTAGACATCTTATTGCATACTGACAATTGTCCTTTTAATCTTACACCTTTGCGAGTGGTGTATTTAATATTTCAACTGGTAAAATGCCACTTATGAAGAGTGAGCAGCAAAGAGTGCCAAAACTCCAGCTCTTTTGTCAGTTAAATAACATTTAGGAATGTGCCTTTCGTTTTCCTTATAATTTGCCTGTCTTGGTGCTCTAAGGCAAGGATGGCCATGTTACCTGAGCCAGATGAAAATGAGGAAGAAGACCAACCTTGTACCACTGAGGCAGTGTCTGCTTGCAAACTGAACTATGAGCCTTGGTAAAATGTGGCAGCATAAAGTCCAGTGACAGGAAAAAATATGCACCTGCATTTTTAAACAAGCAATAAGTTATCAGAGGAAATTCTAATCTGGAAGAACAGATCAGATCTATCTTTAAAAAAGTGTCCAACAACAAAAGGTAAAATAATTCAGAGGCAGGGGCAAGATTTCATAATTTCATTTAGTTTAATTTCATTGCTAGTGAGTTAGTACCTTTAAGCATCATGAGGTAGTGTTAGGAAGGTATTATTTGTGTCTTCTTGGTGGGAGGTGAGTTTATCCATGTGTTTCCTGCTCTTTTGCAGGGAAGCAGAGATTTCTGAGTTTCTCCCTCCCTTTTTAGTCAGCAAAGTAGACTTTCTGATTTCCAAAGGCCCTGTGTGAAAGGTTATGGGTAATTTTCATGATTTTGCAGCCTTGAAAAGCTTCTCACAGAATCACAGGATGGCTCAGGCTGGAAGGGACCACAGTGGGTCACTGGTCCCACCTCCCTGCTCAAGCAGGGCCATCCCACAGCACAGGATTGTGTCCAGAGGGGTCTGGAATATCCCCAGTGAGGAGACTCCACACCCTCTCTGTTCAATCTGTTCAGTGCTCGGTCGCTGTCCAGGACAGTTCTGCCTCCTGTCCAGGTGGAACCTCCTGGGCTCAGTCCCTGCCCGTTCCTCTGGTGCCATTGCTGGGCCCCTGGAGCAGAGCCTGGGCCCTGCTCAGAGCCCTCCCTGCAGGCAGGGACACCCAGGGCTGAGGGCCCCTCTCAGCTGGGGCTCCTCTCCAGGCTGGACAGCCCCAGCTCCCTCATCCTTTCCCTGCCAGAGATGCTCCAGGCCCTAAATCATCTCTGCAGCCTCCGCTGGCCCCACTCCAGGAGCTCCATGTCCCTGCTGTCCTAAGGAGCCCAGAGCTGGACACAGCACTACAGATGTGTCACACAGGGCAAAGCAGAGGGGCAGGATCACTCCCTGCTTCCTGATGTCCCCCAGGATCCCATTTGTCTCCTTGCCCCCACGACACGCTGCTGGCTCAGGGACTGCCTTGCTATCTTGCACCTTGAGCTGATTGGAGCCTTGCTTGCCCTAGGTACTTTAACTGGCAAAATGAATCAAAGGATTCAGGATGTGTCATCTTTGTTTTGTCCAGATGTTATCAAAACTCACAACCAGACCTTCCTGGATGCTGCCAGCCAGTAGCATAGTTGTGCCTGGGAGTGCAAAAGTTCAGTTTTAGAAACTCTCTCACTTACAGACCATTATCAGCTGCCTGTCAGCACTTGCAATTTAAATCATCTTCTGTCTACCCCAGAGATGCAGTCCTGAGAAAACATGGTACTCCAGCATACTGAAATTGGCTCTGATCTCTCCTCTTTTGACTTGTATCACCATAAAACAGACTTGTGGAGACCTGTGATATGACTAGGGGTTCTGTGTAATGTCCTTTTCCAGCTTTTAATGATAAGAACTCCTATGTTTTCTTCGCAAAGGTTGTCAGGAATCCCCAGAGCAAAGATGTCTGGGAAGGAGGACAGTCTCCCCGGGCACAGTCCCTGCCTGGTGGGCTCATGGTGGTGGAGTGCATAATTGGGAAAGCCTTCTTTATTACAGCACAGGCCTCTTTTTAATTTTAGGTATTATCAAGCATTTGTGTATTGATTTTTTACAAAGAACAAGCTGAGCCTGAATATAATTTGATTTTCTAGCTCTCCTTTAGGATTCCAGAGTAACTGACTTTATTTTGACACAGTTTAAATGCATTGGCTCCATTCTAGCTTCCATTTTCCAGACTGTCCCAGTTAGAAAAGGGTTGAACTCGGTGCTGTACAATTAATAAATGCTATTCAGTAATAAGCTTCATTCTTCAAATATGATTTCATAACAAATAGAATTGTAATGAAGCAGCAGTCTAATTAATGTTCCTTAGCCCTTCCTTTCTTTTTGCTTCTTAGAGAAATCAGTAACCTTCAGAACAGAAGAATTTCCTACACAAATGGAACAGTAGGAATTTGGAAGGGCTATCTCAAAAGGTTTTTTTTCATTTTCCTTCGTGTTGAAAAGTCTTGGTGCAGACACATTTCTGCAAGCCACTGACTACAAAATACATATGTGCATGTCCATTTCTGGGATATACAGCTAATTTGTCTCACTGGAAACATTTGGCTGTTAAGATAACAGAGTTTAAATTTCTTCTGAGGTGTGAGACCTGCCACCGATCTCTAGCTCATACAGATGGGACTGAAAGATGACCTTGTTTTATGGTTTTTTTTTAGATATGGTTATCTTTTATTTAAACATACTGTGTGTGGGAACCTAATTGCCAATAAAGAGAAAACTCCTAAATACATTTTAAACTGTTTTTTCCTGCCACATCTTAAAAATCAAACAAAACCTTACTAGAACATACTGTAATCTTTACCACCTCTTCCTATTTTAGTTTATTAGGACAGAAGAAATTGCACTCATGTCTTAATTTTTCTGTTAGTCATTATGGGATCTAAAGATTTTGAGAAAAAAGTGGACATAAATGGATGCGAGGACAAGGAAAGTGTGTAGGAAATATGGCTAGAAGTTCCTCCAGCAGCTGGCAGAGCCACATGGTTGGAAGGCATAGTGTAAATAGGTGGTTTAGAGAAGTTGGAATAAATTTCCTATTGAACTTATGGCCAGGATTTCACCTATCAGTGTTCAAGAAATCAAGAACACTAATCCTGTGCAATTATTTACATGTACTTGTCATCAGAGAGCTAAAAATATCAGAGCTCCTCATTCCTGCCCAAGGACAGATGTCATCACTGGGACAAAAAGTTAGAAACATCTTCCTGTTTCCTCAAGTCTACAAAATTATACTTTAGAATCTTTTTTCTACTTAAAATAAATGAGCTTTTTCATGCTTTTCTTTTCTTGGTGTTTTTTCCTGGTCCCTCTGGTCCCAATCACTGATTATTCCTGGAACTCTGTCCTCTGACTTGGTATATTGTATTTCTACCAACAGGAGGCTATCCTCAGAATCAGCAATTCTGCTCTGTAAAGACCTGAAAAATTTTTGTGGAAGCTTAAAATTTCCCAGAGATTTCTCTGCTGCCCCTTAACATAGCTACCAGGTGAGACACCAATATCAGCCAGAACTTTCTTAAAGCCTGGGGATGAAAAACACAGAATGACAGAGAGGAAGACAATCTTTGTTTAAGAAAAAATTGAGTTCATCTCCTGATTTGTTGCATATCTAAAAGCAAGATGTCTTCTTTTATGATGTTTTATAGGTTTGCATTGAAATTAGTTGCCTTATTTTGAAATGATAACTTGTAATTTTCCTGTAAAATAGATGCTCAGATGATGTTGATGAGCAATCCTGATTCAGTCTTCCTTCCCCCTTAATAGACTTCTCCTGTGTCCTGAACATTTCATCAGATTCCTCCTTGCTTTTGGAATGTTTATATCACAGCATTTTTATGGGCTATGATTTATTTTCCTTTTAAAAATAACTTGTTCATCCCTCTCTGATTTCTTCTGCTACTTTGCAATACTTTTATTGACAAGCAAGTTCATTTTGCTTGTGTTAGACATATAAAAGATGTTTACAGCTGCCACATTTTAAATAGTTTTTCATAGTGAGTCTGAGGAAGGGCTCAGGCCTTTATTTAACATTTTAGTCCCATGATGCCTACATGCCAAGCAGATGAGCCCTGCTTTGTCAGGTTCTGAATGAAGAAGAGTTACTGGAGTCCCTTGATTCATCTCTGAGGCAAACTAGGGAGAAGAACAGAGCTACCAAAGTGGGCTTGGTGGAGGAAATAGTGGTAGAAATAGAATAAACCCCTACATATACTGATAACTTTCAAGTGGGAAATGCCACTGAAATGAGAAACCTTCCCCAAAGTGGAAGATTGATTGAAGAACACTAAATAGGGTGCTTGATAGGTTTGTTTCTCCCTATCCAAGGACTTTTGGATTCTTAGTGGCTTTGCTAGAATTCACAACTATTTCTCACAGCTGCAAGTATCAATAATCCCCAGGATAATATGATCCCTGCAAGCCATTATCAGAAGGTAGGTTTTTTTCTCATGGCACGGCCTGTTTCAAAGCTTTCAGTGCTTTCCAACCTGAATTAAATAGCTCTGGTTTTTTGAAGTCCTGACTCATTACAGAATAGCATCACAACTTATATAGTCACCAATCTCCTTTATAATTCTTGCTTTTTTCTGGCTTTAGGCTCCACAGGCTTGACACTGAACACCCATCAATGGTAGGTAAAAAGCCAGACTTGGTCAAGTGTGATAAGAAAAATAGGAAGGAGAAGTGCAAAGAATTACAGTTGGGCAGAAACAATGACTCTCAGAAATTTAGGCTGGGAAACATCTGGTATGAAACAGATGTGCAAAAGAGGATCTGGAGGTTGAACAGGATTCCAAGCAGGAGCTCCATCAATGAGATTAAGTTATTCAGAAGGGGGAAGATATGGTCTGTGTTGCAGGAACAAAACCAGAGCCTGAAAAATAGGTAGTGTCTTTATTTTTGTTCACAACTAGGCATGTTTCACATGGAAAACTGCCCATTTTTGGACATGATACTTCAAGAAAATGTAGTTTCACAGAGGACAGTCTAGTACAAAGCAATTTGATCAACCAGCAGTTGGAAAGGGTGATTTATAGGGAAAGTGGGAATGAGATCAGGTAGGATCTGAAGGACTAAAGAAAGGATATCATGGAATCTGAGATCTACAAGAGGCTGTTGTAAAGGAGAGAGACAATAGGTTTCAGGGTTTGGAGCAGAACAGGCAAGACACAGTTTGCTTCAATTGCAAAACAGATGAGTGGCACATATTATTAGGGCATACTGGTATTGTAGGGAGGTTAAATATTCTCAGCTTCTGAGAAGGATATAATACCTGAATAGCCAGGACAGCTGGAAAATTCTCCTTGGTGTACTTATTTTTTTCTTCCAAGTCAGTGCATGCTTTTTGAAATATAACACCTTATTTAGCCAGCAAGAAAAAGAAACTAGATTTCCTTGCTCTGAACTCACATTTACTTCCCCAAAGCAGTTATTGCAGCCAGCATGAGCCTTGGAAGTGGAGCCCTGAGACTATAATCAGTCAGTAATGCACAGACCATTGAATGTGAATAAACAGTGGGACAGCCTAAAGCAAACAGCAGCTTGAGCTTTACAGCCACCCAAGGAAAGCAGGGAACAAATTGATTTGAGAGGAGCTCATCAGGAGACACCCTCCCTTGTGCTTTCCACTAAACCATCAGGACTAGAGTCTTCATTCGGGGAGTGCCAGCTATTTCATGAGGCCTTCCCAGGAAGTAATTAGGAATTTTTTTTCACAAGCTCACAGAGAAGTTGTGTTTGGAAGGGACCTGAGACACTGCCTGGTCCACCCACCCTATTCAGCCTGGAGCAGGCTGCCTAGGACAGCAATTCAGCTGACATTTTATGTAAATTGAAGTCTACTTCAGAGTGTGTATTTCTTTTAGCTCAAAGACACAAGAAGCTAATGAGGGACACAGCATATTCTCAGTTTTCATTGTGGTCACGGAAAGCAGAGGATGTTTGCAATGTTTAGGTCAAATGATGTAGCACATTATATTTTCTTAATTGTATTTTCTATGGAACATTTTGGGTAAAGAATTCCCTATACTGTGTGCCCCCAGAAAAACCACTGAAAAATAAATGGGATTACTTAAAAAAATTGAATTCTCAGTCATAGAGACTAAACTCTGAAGCAGGCAAACTTTTTGCATTATGAATGTGCTAACTTGCAGAAAAAAGTGATTTTTTGCAGTTTTTCAAAGGCCTTCTTAGAATGAAAAAATCTTACTGGAATTCTTCTTAAAATTGTTTCTTAAACAGCAGTGTTTTCTGCACTTGTTTTGTGGTTTCAACAAAGTTAGACCTCAGGTCTTTGAAAATCTTACAGCAATTCTATGTCAGAAAGCAGTGAGCAATTCAGGCAGAATTCTTTTGCTGACTGGAATATAATTTTTTTTTTGAGAGGTAAAAATATGTTAAACTTATAACAGGAGAAAAACCATGGAATGACTGCAATGCGTATTCACCTAATATATGAAGAGGCTGGAATGAAACTGTCCAACTGATATGAGTGGAAATGTCATTGTTACATCATAAATATTTACCCAGTCACTTGAATAATATGCAGGCACTCTCTACTTGTTATTTGGATCTAGATGGCTGCAAAGACTATCCTGATTTTCAGATTTGAACTATTTTTGCTTCCAGCTGCAGAATAATTCTCTTCTGATATTTGCTGGTGCATTTCCCCAACTCACCCAAGCCAGCATTTATTCCATGCTGGAGCAGCAGGGTTGCCAAGCACTGCCTTCTTTCTCTTACAAACCCCCAGTGCAAAAATACCATGCTGAATCTGTCTCTGAAGGGCAATGAGGCTGTGAGGTGAAACACCAGATTGGTCTTGGCAGGTGCATTGGCAAAGTCAGTCAGTTACAGAAAAAGAGGAAGCTGATGAGCACATTTGATGGTAACAGAGATATCACACAAGAGAAGACAACAAGGGATTCCAAAGGTGGCTTGCACAATCATTAACTGATGAAGATAAATGAGGAGAGACAATAGCTTGACTTCCACATTCAAGTTTCAAAAAATAAGATATTTCTTTTCTAAACAGCACACATGGAGACACATAAATGGAAACCTGGGATGCTGTTTTTATCAAGTCCACTGTCAGAACTGCATTTCTGCCTGATTAAATAATATGACAGCTCACACTGAAAAAAAGTCAAAGAGATTTCAGTCAGATACTTGGTCTTAAGTGCAAAAGTGTTGAGTGGACTACTGAAGAAGGAAACCATCTCACCTTACTTTCCATATTATCATTAATATGTGTTTCTAGAATTATTTGACTCTATTCACATTAATGAGGGTTTAGTGAAGACAGGACTCAGGAGAGTCAGAAATATATCTTTCAGAGGGTAAGGAATAAAGAAGCACTAAAGAGTGGCAGAGTTTCAAATCTGGAGTCAGTAGCGGAGAACAACACAGACAGTGCTGAAGGGAGCTGCCAAGTCAACAAGTGGGATGTAAAGAGATGAATAGAGAGGGAATCACAGGTAACTACTGAAAGGGCTCAAAACTGATACTGGCTGTCTCATGCACATGGTTAGGGGATGCATCTCTACCAGCTCAAAACATCTTGAAATTAAGTTAAAATAAGTTTTGTGAGAATCAGCCAATGCTTTTATTTCTAAGTTTGATGAGGACTGAATAGAGTGACCCATCTGACTTGGAAAACTTTTCCTGCAGAGAAATATCTCAAAAAGGGTGGAATGATTAAATAATATGACATGGGATAAGGCATGAGGATGGTGCCAGACTTTTTTCAGTGGTGGCCAGTGACAGGATGAAGAGCAATGGCCATGAACTAAACCCCAAAAACTTTAATCTCAACATGAGGAAGACCTTTTTTCCATAGAGGGTGTCAGAGCCCTGGAACAGGTTCCCAGGGAGGGAATGGAGTCTCTCTCTCTGGGGACATTCCAAACTTCTCTGGACGTGTTCCTGTGTCACCAGCTTTGGGTGGCCCTGCTGTGGTCTGGTGATCTCCAGATGTCCCTACCAAGCCCAGCTACTCTGTGAATGCTCTGCCAGAACTGTTGAATCAGCTCCATCCTAATTCAGATCTCCACTGAAAAGCATCTCAGCCTCTTAGCAAATATTATCCTCTGGATTCACATGTGCTGGTGGAGGCAGGAGGTCCTAGATGTAGTTTTTATCTCTGTGAAGCTGCCATCCCATGGTCTGCTGGCAGAGAAGAGTGTATCTGCTCCCAGAAATGCTGAAAAATAGTCAGCTGGTTTGCCTCAGTCAACCAGTTCAGACCCCACAAACAAAACTCTGGTGTAAAGTCTCTGGATGTTCTCCAACAGCTCCAGTTTTGTTTTGGGTTAAATGATTCACCATCTCATCTTTCTGCGTAATTAACATTTTTGGCTACTAACTTGCAGAAGTAAGTTTTTTTAATTATGTTCCAGCAAATGTTATAGAAATCCAGTTAAATAAGAATTAAAACAAGCAGGATCTTATCCCTTTTGTAGGCTGTAGGTTGTGTGGGGTTTTTTTGGTCAAATAATCACTTGGAGAAAAAGGTTTCTAGGTTGACTCGATGATTTGGAAGGTTATTTGCAACCTTAATGGTTTTGTGATTCTCTTATCTATACTTAATCTTGTAGAACATATGCAGGTCTCCTATTTATATGTATTTTAAGAGTTGTTATGGTAACTTAACTTTATTCAGTATAATTCAGAGTACCAGTGATAGATCATTGTACTAGCAGATGGGGAAGGAACTAGCTTAAAAAATTAAATAATTCCAGTAAGAGCTGTGAGACTACTTCAAAATGCCATTATGAAATACATTCTAATGAAATTAGTTTAGTTTGGTGTTTGAAAGTTTATTTTCTCCCATGAATATTCATGCAAGCTGCAAGTTTTTTAGCAATAACATTCATTTAAAAACTTCAAATGAATCATGGCAATATGTGTTTGCCCTGAAAGTATTGTGAATTCTCAGATGACTCTGTTTGCATGAATTTTCCCATCTATAAAACTTACTCAAGTCCTTTTTCTTGCCCTTTTAAGTGGGATTGGATGGTGGAGACAACCAAATGAATACCCTGGGATTTAAGATGGTAACAGCACTGTATAAACAGCAAATTATAAGTAAAGAATGACAAAAGCAACTCTAGCCTGAGGCAGTTAATGAGAAAGTTATGGCCATTAATATGATCACATAAAATCCCTTCTAAACAATGTCAGCCAGCATCATTTGTAGAAATGAAATAAAATTATTCCTATAGCCAAGGAGCAAGCACAGAGAGAGGAACTTTATATTAAATTCATTTTTCAGCCACCAGTGGCAAAAACTGAAATAGTGCCTGTTCCTCTTTACCTACAAGGTTGTATCCCTGCCTTAAGATGATGATCTCATGATGATGAACACTTTTGCTGTAGTGTGTGTAGTATGAGCAACAGATTGTCTCATCACATTCCTAACAGACATCAGGATATGTTTTTTAATAAACTTAATGCATTTTTAGCAATTATAATTCTGACAAAACCCCAGCATTGTAACCTAATATTTGATAAAGCCTTGATCCTGGGAGACAGAATGACTAGATCTAAATGTTAGAATTAGGTTACTACCTCTCCTTACTCTTAGGGCAGCAATTCACAGACATTAAGTACTAAAATCAGAGCTGTACAAAACCACAGCCAGTATCTGAGCTGGGGGGCCCTGGTCTGGGGAACAAAAATCCAGGCTGATATAAACACAGGCCCAACACCAATGAAGGAAGAGTTGGCATATGAAGTATTACAGATGATTGAGCCCTAAGTTTTTGGGGAAAAATACTTAATCATTCACTTCAAGTGTCATTCCTTGCAGAAAATATCAATAGGCCTTGACATCCTCCCAGAGAGTTATGAGAGTTGTGTGGCACCATTGTGTGGCCTCTCCCCAAAATCTTTAGGAAGAGACCAAGGAGACATCCAGGGGACATCCTGGATGTCTGGAACTGGCTAATGTCGCTCCCGTGAAATAAAAGGACCTCTCAAAGGAGAATCTAGGAAATTACAGGCCCATCAGTCTTGCTTCATTCTGTGGGGAAATTATGAAAGGAATTCTCCCAGAGGCTGTTACAAGTTAACTGAAGGAAAAGGCAGCACAAGGGCAGATCGTGCTTGGCAAACCCAGTTGCCACCCATCACAACAGATCCTGCTCAGCTGATGTGGGCATTGTCTACCTGGATTTCTCCAAAACTTTCAATATGGTTTCCCCAGCCTCCTCCTAGAGAAGCTGGTGTGTTCCTGTCTTCACAATGGTACATGGTCTGGGTGACCTCATTGTGGCCTTGCAGTACCTGAAGGGAGCCCACATGAAAGATAGACAGAGACTCAATAGTCTTTCCTCATTTTTCTACTTTCCACTCCTCTTTAGTCTTTTCCATCTTTCCACATCTTTCCACTCATCTTTCCTGACAGGGTCCTGGAGTTACAGGATGAGAAGTAATAGCTTCAAAATGAAAAAGGACAGGGTTAGATGGGATATTGGAAAGAAATTGTTCCCTGTGAGCATGGTGAATCCCTGGCACAGGTTTCCCAGAGCAGCTGTGGCTGCCCCATCCCTGGAAGTGTCCAAGACCAGGCTGGATGGAGCTCTGAGCAACCTGGGATAGTGGAATGTGTTCCTGCCCATGGCAGGGGGTGGGAGAGAATGAATATTAAGGTCTCTTCCAACCCAAACCATTCCATGATTCTACTATTCTGTGATCCTTGAGATCACTTTCAACTTCATATTCTATGATTTTCCAGGAAAATAATTGCTTCCTTAGCACAAAAAAAAAAAAAAAAAAAAAAAAAAAAAAGAAAAAAAAAAAAAAAAAGCCTGGAGAAGAAAGAACAAAGGGTTTTCCCCCTCTCTTCTAAAGCCTCAGAGTTACACGTAGAATTATGTTAGACTTACAGAGGAGCTCATATTCTCTTTGCTTTAAGGTGAACATCTCCTACTGCTGGCATTTGGGTTAATGTCTACCCTCTAACCCTAAAACTGGCTGCCTTTAATAGATCCCTCAGCTCTCTGCAGCAGCTCTGCCCAGGCTGGACTCCCACCCATCACTGGCAGAGAGATTTCAAACCTACATGAGCCAAGCCCTGACCTTCTGTCAGTGAGGAGGAGGAGGAAGGAGCAGGAATATCAGTTTTAAACACAGCACTGTTTAACCCCATAGTGCTCAGTCTGTCCTCACAGATGGAGAGAGAGCACAATCAGGTAAAAATATTAAGGGATTGACTTTCTAATATCAGGAATATGGTATACTGGGGAAATGGAACCATGGTTTGCAGATGGATTAAATTGTTTTTATGTGTGAGGTATCTTAAGAACTTGAAATTGCTTTTTTCATAACCCTCTCCTCTTGATAATATAGATGAAAAATAGTAAGAAAATAATGAGGACAGGTGAGCTCCAAATCACCCACTTTGTTTAAAACAGAGAAGTACCACATATTCCTTCAGGCTTGTCATTTAGATGGAGATTTATTATAATGAAGAAATTGAATCATGTCCTCAGATACTGAATTATAAGAAAGAGAATTTTGAAATTATGCTTACAAATGCCAAAAAAAACATTCCCCTGGAACATGGTGAAAAAGCAGAGCAAGTGTGAGGCAGAAAAGCCCACCAAAGAAATGTCTCTCAATCATGTCCATTAGCTGCTGAAATTTAGCCTTTTCCATTCCATGCAGTGCTCTCAAATGTAAAAATAATGATACAGTAGCACTGTGTGCTGAGCAGATAATGAAGTTTGGATCCCCACCCTCTTTCATCTGAAAGTCAGCTAAATATCTAATGTTCCTCTAATGATGTGTCCATTTTAGGCACAGCCAGGGCCTAAAACTCATGGACTTCCCACAAAGCACTTCATTTTTCCAGACCCATTAATACAGTCCTTGCCCAACTACCAGAAATGTAGGCTTTGCTTCATTTAATTGGCAGCAAAGACAGAGACTCAGTTCAGGTGTTTACTGTCAGCTTTCTCTTATGCAAACAGACAGAAAGAACAGAGCACAAGTGATTTCAGGTCAGGTATGGTATATTCAAAGGCCATTTCCTCTCAGGTTTCAACTGTTTTTCTTTGCAAGCAGTGACCAGCAGTTTGGCCAAAGAAGCAGGAACAAAAATATGTAAAGTAAAATTAGCAATGTGATTCAACACTTAAAAAGTTGTCTGATATTGGGATAGGGGAACACATTCAGAAATTGTTGGAGGGTTGGTCATGCCTGGATCTAGTCTGGAAAGAGAGGGAGTGGGAAGGAATTATTCTCCCTGGACATTGTTTAGCATCTGAGATGGGTGTGAAAGAGCTGCATGGCTTGGTTTGGTATTTCTTGGAAGTGTCATCATACGAATGGGAAAGAATGAAGCACAGGTATAGAAAACCTCTCTGGTTCAGAGATAGGGATATTGGCTGTCCTGCTTGAGGTCAGCGGGAGGGAAGAGCCCTCCAAAAAAAGGAGAAGTAGGTACTTTTCAAAAGGCGCAGTGCAGCTACCAGATTTTTGATTTTCTTTCCTCCTTTGCATCTTGCCAGGTATGACAAAGTCTCTCAACTTTAACCTGTAAGTGTCTCACCTTTAACCTGCAGAGGTTCTTCACTTGTTTTAAAGATTTGGCTCAGTTCTGAAAAACTTGCAAAACCACCCTTGGTTTGGATGGTTCTGCTTTGCATTTTGGCATTCAAGCAGCAGCATTTCAGTCTAGCCCTGCCAGTCACACACAGCACAACGTAAAGTGACACCTTGCTTTGCCAGTAAGCCAAATGATTTTATATTCCCTGGAAAGGCAGTGGCTTGTGTGACTCCTCTGGGAAAAGTATTCTGTGTGGAGAGGGTGAGAACAGCATTTTGATCCTGGGGAAGAAATTTCTACAACAGTCTTTAAAGGATTTGCTTTATCCTTGGGAGGAAGCACTTTGGTGCTGTCAAAAACTGTGCAAGTTACAGAATGAGTCACATAGCCACATAAACCTTTTGTGCCTGCCTGTGAATGACCCACTGAGGAACCAGAAGTGAGATCCTTCATGAAAAGCCTTTTAAATATGAGCTTCTTCTGCTCTCTTTTATGTAGAATACCCTCATTTAGCCTCAAGTGGGTGAGTTAACGTAGCTTATTTAGACCTATGTTAGAAAAGCTCAGCATTTCTTCAGCTTTTACCCCAATTTTCATTTTCCCAAGCAATCATTTAGCCCACAGACTTGGATGCTGCAGGGTTTCTAATTCATCCACTGTAAGGCATTCAACACACATTCACATGAAACTTCCTTAGCAGATTCATGCCAGTAAAAAGAAAAAATCCAAGCCCCAGTGTTCCATGATGCACAGTAGAATTAATGTGTTATTGTACATTGAGAAAAAACCAATCCAGCCACACTTCTTGAAGATAAAATTACTGAGGCTCTGAAAATTAATTTCCTGTTTAGCAGTAAAATAATTGAAAGACTGAAGTTGCTCATGAGATTAGAAGGCTGTCTACAGGTTCTGTCTGTGAACAGACTTTCACGTTAAATGCCCTGCAGAGACATTTTTTGTTACTTAGACAGTTTCTTACCAGCAGAGATGTAAAGTAATCACACTGAAATGCACACTTAATAATAGAATGATTGGTTTAATTGCCTGAAAGTGGATGGCTATTCTTATATGATCACAACATTGCAAACCTCTGAGGCAGAACATTTCTCTATTTGTACTTTGTGTGCAGAGCTTGGAAAATGTTTTTTTTCAACAATGTCATCATCCACCATCTGTCCACCATCTAGAGCCTTCCCGAAGGGCTGGGAGGCTCCAGGATACATGGGAATGATACTCTGAATCTGCATTATTCTGTCAGGACAGAAACACCAGAGCAGCAAGAAATAAGTTCTTGTTCTAGAAAGGACACACACCTGGTTTTCCAGAAATCTCTCCATTTGAAAATCTATTTGGACTTAGGGCTAATCTGACTGGGATGGCTGCCACATCCTTAGATGCATCTGTCTTTCTTGCTTCTCTAAAAACTCCAATTTTCTGCATTCATAGGCCCACTATTTATTATTTGTGCTGTTGTAGAACATGAACCAGGATCACATAAAACACTGAGTGGTTGCCTAAAAGAAGAGCCAGAAAGCCAAGCCAGAATGTACAGGAAACTCAGAAAGGAATCTTGGTTTCATCTTTTACTTGCCAGATCTGAAATTTGTGGGCTTTGACATTTTTATATTCTCCATGCCTCAATTTATGTACCAGAAATTTTCTTATATAATCAATGAGGAAAGACAGAAGTTTCTCCAGTAGTAGTGCAGAACAAGATCCAAAACTTGAGTGTTTCTCTGCCCTGTGGAAGAAAATCTGTCTCTCTGTGCTGAGCATTTAGAAAGACTAAGCAAGCCAAGCCCCATCATACAAACACCTTTCTGTCTCCTCTGGGTCCTGTATTCCTACTTGTGAAATAGGAATTAATATTCATTTTCTGCACAGAGAATAGACTAGGAGGTTCCCATATAAATTTGTGGTAGGACCACTAAAATATGTCTGTATATTGGTGTATACAAATATTTGTATAATATATCGCTGTATATTTGCTTTTCAGCATCTAAAATGAATTCTTTGTTATTGTGTATAACAGTTATTAGGATACTAGAACTGCTAAATTTAGACATTTTTTGCTTTTCACAGGAAAAAATAATGAAGATTCAAATATTTTTCCTTGTAAATGGTTGGAGAGTTTAGAAGCAAAAAAGAAAATGTAGAAGAAATAACATAACTGAGTCAGTTCAGGTTCCTAGAGTATACTAATCTCTCTGTACAAAGCAGGAGCGATAAGAATGGGTAAAGGAGTTCATCCATATTAACCAGAAAGTGGAGCTACCAGCAAATGGGAAAAAACAGATTATGCTCACCAGACTGTTGAAGACAAGCAAGACAAAAAATCAGAGTTTTGTCATTGACTTCAAGGGGACTGAGCAAGGCTGCAGTTTGGTTATCTGTTAGTAGCAGGGGTTGAGGAAAGGCGGTCATGGTTCTTGCAGATTCAGAACTGGCAGTGCCAAGAATGGCCAAGAAAATAATGAAATATGTGGCAATGAGATCTTTAATACACCTGGATGTGTACAATCCCTTATTTTGCAGATGACTTGGGTAGCTTCAGCACAGTGAAAATGTCTTTAAGGATCTGCTGGGGGACTGTTTTTAAAAGAGATCTTACACATGTTATAAGTATTACTTACTCCTGGTGTTCTTGCTGATATTTTTGGTCAGACCCTTTTCTAGCGGTAGGTGATGCTCAGACTTACCCTGCTGAGGATCTGGTGACTCATGTGATAAAACTCAACAATCTGAGATGACTTGTAAAGTCATTAATTTTTTAATGACGTCTATGCTAAAAAGGGGACTAGTGGTGATACAAACACTATCTTGACTTTTGGCCACACAGTTTTTATCCAGTCCTCATCTTCCTCAAATATGCCTCAATTCTCTTCTCTACCCTTGCTGAAAAATAAGATTATTCAGGCATTGCCCCTTTCAGTGGCCTCCATAGAAATAGCTTATCTGCACAATGAATTTGTTAGCCCCAGTGACAAGTTTTAGAGGCTGGGCAGAGCACCTTTCCATTCATTTCACTAGCAAAATCCTTTTTATCAGCACCCTCCAGGCTTGCTTCACTCTCTGTTTGTGGGAGATAACAAATAGAGCAAATTTTTTTTGAAGAATATTTTCTATTTAACAGACCATGTTTTCTGTCTGTTGTTAATCTCCTGAGAAATGGGGTGATTTTCTAGGTGGCAAAATAGCCATTAAACTGATAAACCAAAATTTTTAGGACATTTCACATTTTCTTTTGTCAGCTGCCCAGGTTACTTTGAACTTGGACGTGAATTCTCTTACCAGCTGCCCACCACTCCCTAGTTCAGCCACAGGTAATGTGATATGTTTGAGGTAGTCTTGGCTCTTTCATGAAGCCAGCTCATGGGATTCTGTGAGTTCCAAGAAAACTTTGGAGTTCAAAGCCTCAGTCTCTAATAACCACTTTCAAAATCCTGAGGAAAAGTGAGGAAAACCTGTGGCTGAAATCACAACTCACAGAGCCCAGTTTGTTCTTGGAAAGACTCTGTGAAATTCTTTTTGCAGAGGGATCTGACCACTGTTTTCATTTCCATATGCATATTCATTTATATGCACAGCCAAATAAAACAAATAGCCCACTCTGTTTATTTACACACAGTATTTGCCTGTTGATCTGTTGTTTTCTCCTCTGTTCTGAAGGCCTGAAAGGCTTGTTATTTGATCTCTAGGAACAGTCTGCCTCGAGAAGGCAGCTTCGCTCTTCATGTCCTGGGAGGTAGTGCTTAATTCAAATCAGATTACAAAAAATAGTAGCAACTTGTTGGAAAAAAAGAAAAGTAGCCATTAATCACTGGCAAGAAGGAGAGAGAACATCTTTTGAAGACAATTTGTCCTTTAATTCACAAACTAATGCATGTTTTCTGTACCTGTGATGTATTTGAGATGTGGAGCTTCAGCTGGCATGTCACAGCTGTGTTGCCTCCGGGCATCAGGGACTGCGAGGGGGGATTCCTCTCAGTTTATAGTTCAGGCAACTGCTGATGTGAAGCTGTCAAATATCACAACTATAAAATGTCAGAAAGCTAATCAGTCTACCAAGAGCAGTTTCTTCCTTCTTTCACACATAAACATCACTTCACATTAGATTAGCAAGCATAGAGATGAGTGGATGATTTATAATGAACAATTAGTCTAATTGTGCCTGCTTCTCTTAAGAGCCGAGGATGAAATGCTAATGTCTGAAATAATTTATATATTTCTAGTAAGCATTTTTCCATGTGAATGTCCTGTGAGTAATTCATTGTGAGTTGTTGCACTTCAGCCATGGTGATGGTTGCTAAGTTATAGAAGTCACTGGGAATGTTTGTGTTTCTCTAATTAGATTATTTGTGAGTCCAGACAAAACATTGTGAATTTTAATTTTTAGAACTGAAAATATCATGACAATGGAATAATAGCTGAAAACTACCTGAACATTTGAACTCAATATATTTGGCATTTAAGCAAAGCCATTTGAATAACTGGAAAATTAATACAGAAGACCCATACACATCATTATAATTACCTTTTTTTCCAATGAGGAGGCCATTTAATGAAAATGATTTTGTTCCTCCAGGTTAACGGAACTTCCTTTAGCATCTGCATTTAATTTCTCTGTTGCTCATGGAGGTGTATTCCATTAATTAACTGTTCACTTGTGCAGTTTGCCAAGGTCCCAGACAGTGACATAAAGCCCTGTCTGAAATGAAATTTAAATACTTACACCAATATCACCAGCACTGTGATATCATCCTTTGTTCAGAGTGCCTTCATATCACAGGAGAATCGTGTCTGGATCTAGGTTGATGCTGCTATGCAAAATATTGGGATTTCTGAAAGTGAAAAGAGAAAAGCAGTGTGAGCAAAGGCCAGTGGAAGAGCTCCTAGAGGTTCCCAAGTGTTCTGCAGTGCCAGTGTCAGGTGGCAGTGATTAAATCACACCTGGGTGGTGGCTCCAGCTGCTTGGAGACAGTAATTTATCCCACTGAAAACTTCTGACTGTACATCTGAGACAGTCTGCTGCTTTATCACCTTCACCTCATGCAGTTTTAAAAAGACTGACGTTCCTTCACTTTCAGCACTGGCTGCTGTGTCAGGTGTGCCCCCCAATGACTGATAAGGGAGATTTTCCTAGGATGCTTCTTTTCTGCAAGTTTGTAGGGATGATAAAGTCTCTCTCAGCATTTGGGGATCCTTCCCCTGTGTAATGTGTAAAATCCATGAGAAGGAGACTATTACACAAAGGGTTTTGATGCATCCAGAACCTGTCATGGTCAGTTATTTACCTGTGCTATTGAATCACAAGAAAGGATCCTGAGCACTTTTTTTTTTTTAATTTAGTAATCAAACCAACCATTTTTTTCTTATGTCACTGGTGTTGTGTAAAGGCCAATTAGCATTTGTGAATCCTAGCATTCTGGTAATAAAGGGCATCCATATGCTCAGAAAGAAATTAATCTTTTTCCTTTGCTTTGGCCACAGCACTGTAGCAATAGCATCTCTAAAAAAGCTATGGAATCTTAAGAAGGAAAGGAATGATAATTCACAGGTCCTTGCAGCTTATGGGGTAGTTTTTATCAATCATCACCCCAAGTTCTCTCAGGATTTCTCTGTCCAGGTCCCTCTGGATCCATCCCTTCCCTCCAGCCTGTGTTTGCACCCCATAGCTTGGTGCATCAGTGAACTTGCTGAGGATGCCTTGATCCCGCTGTTCATGTCACCAACAAAAATGTTGAAGAGCATCATGTGGATCTTGTCCCAGACCTCTCAGGTTCATGTTCTGATTTGGGGCATTAATTTCTCCTTCCTGAGTCAGCTCTGTGTGTCAGTGATGAGGTCAGGTTCCAAACCTGCACACAGTTATTAGCTCACCACACAAAGTGTCACACAGGATAGATGAATTCCATAACAACTGAGAGCTGGTTTAACTCTACTCCTGATTAGGCCCACCAAGCCAAATTCCATGTTAAGCATAACCTTCAGGTGCGTCTCTAAGAACTTTCTGTACCAGTTGTTAACTGTCTGAGCTTATGGTTTTACAAACCCAGCAGATAATTCAAGCCACCAGGAGCTTCAGGAATTCATTGTAACAGGAGCTGTTAGAAATTCAGAAAATGAAAGTTGCTTTTCAGAGATAATTAAAACTTTTCAGTGCCCTTCATAAATTATTCAGGAGAGTCCAACAGAGATTTAAATTAAAGCACATTGCACACATTTTAGTGGTTACCACCTGTGACCTGGCTGCCTGCGTCACTGATGCAATGGTGTTTTGAGGAATGCTATTCCCTGGGGTTCCTCTGTAATCGGCTCCTGCATCTTGTCCTGAACATGTTTCCAACTTGGTTTGAGCAGATGCAGACCCCCCCCCTAACCAATCTTGTGTTGATACTGTTTGCAGGAAATATCTTGTGACACAGGGACAGAAGGTTGGCCTTGATGCTGGGCTGCCCAGATTCCCCATGGGTGGGGACGCCCTCATTCTCCCCTGAGTGCACTGGGAGGGACCAGGGTGCATGAAGGACAGGGCAGTTGTTGTCACTGCCATCAATTCCTGAGGCCTCTTGTACACTGCATGAAGGACAGGGCAGTTGTTGTCACTGCCATCAATTCCTGAGGCCTCTTGTACACTGCATGAAGGACAGGGCAGTTGTTGTCACTGCCATCAATTCCTGAGGCCTCTTGTACAAAACCTCAAAGGCAGTTTTAAATAAATTCCTGGAATCCTAGAATCACAGACTGGTTTGGGTTGGGAGGGACCTTAAAGGTCATCCAATCCCACCCACTGCCATGGGCAGGGCCACCTTCCATTATCCCAGGTTGCTCAGAGCCCCATCCAACCTGACTCTGAACCATTCCCAGGATGGATGCTTTTTCTGCACAGCAAGCATCAGGAGTGTGTCAAAGGCAGCCTGTTTTGGAATATCTATGAGTCTTCTCATAATGATACCTGAATACTTCCCTATCCCTACAGAACCAAATCTCAACAAAGCCTGTGAGAATTAAGAAAGTGTAATTTATTTTCTACAGATGAAAACACAGTAGGTTAATTGTAAATTTCCTACAGCAAATTACCTCAAAATCCTGCAGTAATGGATGTTATTTTCACTAACTTCTTTATTAATGCATCTCTTTGAGACCACTGCATAACAGAGGCACCAGGAGATCAGATAATGAGTGTGAAGACACAATACACGGCCCCACGCATGACTTTGTCTGTGTGCTTCTATCCCAAAGTCAGGAGAAGAAATCATTCCCACCCCAGTCTGTCAACAAAAGTACCAGGGATATCTGTTGGCATTTTCTGATGGCCGCATGTGTCCAGGGGGGATCTATGGACATCATTTAGTGCTTCCAGGTGGTTTTGTTCGTTCATGTCAAGGCTGAAGCTGTAGAGGCAGAAATTGAGTCAGTGTTCCCTTTTGACCATAGTTTATTTCTTGAGTAAAGCAAATTTCTTTCACTTATTTGCTGGAAAAGTAAGACAACCGAGCATCATTTGGGGATTTTTTTTTCAAGTTGTTTTTACAGCATCTTCCTGATGGTAAAATATTGATTTAGGGGATGTGAAGTGATACCCTGCTGCAAAGAAACAGCACCATTCTTTCAATGCAAAAGCTGTAAAAGCAAAAATCATTGATCTTCCTTTTATAAAATGTGAGATAATTCCTTTCATAACAACACCTCGCATCAGGTTCCTGTGGCTTTCCCCATTCAATCTGAATTTCTAAGCACTAAAGAAATCTCATTATTGAGAAGTAAACTAGCAGCTCCCTGGCAAAATGGTCACAGCAGTGTGAAATAGAGCCTGTACCACATTCAGCAGCCAGCTTGAGAATATTCTCATAACTTATCCATGAGGCTCATGATGCTTAAATACCACCTACAACAGAGCTCCTGATCTGGCAGCCCTTCTGCTTCCCCTTTTTGCCTTTAATAAAGCAAAGATTAAAAGGCTTACAGGAGCTATTACTTTGAAAGTCATGTTTCCCCAAGTGTCCCTTGCAATGACACAGGGAAGATGAATTCTATAAGAATACTTAACTCAGTGGGCTTGGATGTTTAGGTTTCAGCAACACCATGAAATGTTTAAATATGTCTCTCAACTCTGAGGTTTTCTTCTTGATACCTTGCCAACCATTTTAGCTTTCCATTCATTCCCACCTCCTTTTCAGCCCAACTTACTAGTTTTTTTTTCATTTTTTCCTGTTCTTTCTCTCAATTTCCCCAATGTGCCTTTTAACCCATCTCATTCACCTCAGACTGCAATCAGGTCTTCCTTTTTTCCACATTCCAGCAGCATCCCACTGTTATTTTGATCATTCAAATCAGAAGAATTTAAAGATCCTGCTTTGATTTTTCACTCAGTCTAATTTGGTTTAGTCTTGGTTTTAAATGTTGATTTGTAGAAGGGTTGTAAACAGTATTTAAAAAGGTTCTTTCAAGGCATTTAGTTATCTTTTTTTGTGAAGACAAATGTGTTACATAAGCAGTCTAGTGTAAGGGGAGTCAGAAAGTAAGTGGATGGGGAATTCCTGAGACCTGTAGAACAAAGGTATCTAATGGAAGGTGACTTCAAAGGAAAACTGGGAAAAAGAGAAAACCTGGGGGAATACCATGAGGAATACCTTGCCCAATTCATTCCTACATGCCTGAAATTCTGTGCATAGAGGGATCCTGCACACAGAAGGGTACTGTACACAGGATTACACCGCTGCAGTGTGCACATGGGGACACCCCCTTGCTAAGACTTTATTGAGACTGAGACCCCTGATGGGGAAGAAGAAGGAGTATGTTAAAAATGGGTCAGGACTTTTGGGCTGCACAGAAATACCTGTTTAAAATATTGAAGAATGTCTGTTGCATTGGTGGTATGGCTTAGTGAGGGAGCTGATGATGGTTGTATTTTCAGAAAAACCAAATTAAGGAAGAGGGTACATGCCCATGGAGGAGCTGTAGGTCAGCAGTTTGTAAGAGGAGATAGAAAATGTTTTTTGCTCTGAGCAGTTACAGGTGTACAACTTCTGGGGATAGACATAGAACAGGAGCCTTATTCAGTCCTCCATGCCAAATTCAGTTTTTCTTTCTGCCAGAGACATCTGAGAGCTTTCCTGCTTTCGATCCCATTCCATGTAAGCATGAACACACACACACGCACACACACACACACGAACACAATCACTTGCTCTCTCCCTTCCAGGCTCCCACATATCTTTGAAGGCTTTACTTATATGTGTACTTTCAGAACTGAAACTAAAACAGTTCTGGTACCTGAAAGCATATTCAGTTTGTTACATTCTAATTTTTACCTTTTGCTGCTCACTGCTGTTCCATGAAAGCAGCACACAAGTGCTTACTCCTTAAAAGATATATTTCTGCTAAGGATGTAGATATATTCAGGGGAAAATTTTGAGTTATTACTGATTAGTGATAAATGTCCCACTCTGTAAAGGTGTTTTTTCCTCCAGGAATTGATGCAGTGACACCCTGTCTTTATACTCCTTGAAAACTATGTGCAGAGCCTATGTCTCTGTGTTTAGGGAAAGCATTGGTACACTTGGAAATCATGAATGAGAACCAGGAATTTTTCTTTGAGGGTCAATGAGGCTGAACTGGAAAACATGATTCAGATACCTTCTAGGAGAGGAAAAAGGTACCTTGAGGATGATATTTGAATTCATTGTCTCCTAACAGGATTGAGGAAACACTTTGTTCTCTAGTCTGATATGCTAAAAGGCTTTTTTGCTCTTGGTAAAATTTGTCATTTGTGCTTTGCTTTGCTTTTCTATTTATAGAGTCAAGAAAGGCCTTATCTGTACTCCCATTTGTGGGAAGGTGGACTAGATGGTCTCATAAAATTTATTTTTTAGCTCTATTTGGGTTTTGATGTGAATATGCATATGGAATTTTTACATCACAAGTACTAGCATACAAATAGAAATAAAAGCTTTGCCTGCATTTGGTTTTCTTATTTTTACATGGTAGTGAAATCACAAGGAGGTGATCTATTAAGCAGCCAGAATGAAGTTTCTGCATGATACTAGTCTTGTCCTCTAAAAAATGAGTGTAAATGCCTTTTGCCCTTTTTAGAGCGAATAGGGAATATGCATGTCAAAACAATGCAAAACCCAAGTTGTACAGCTGTTGACATTCTGTTGAGCTGATTAACTACATCTCCTCATCCAGCATCAACTTCCAACAGGTTTCACAAGCTGGACAATGATAAATGGGGACAAAAGAAGGCTGATAATTTCTCCCATAATTGCCACCTGCAATCCCAGAGAGTAAAGGAGAAATGAAGCCATAAATAGCAAGAAAGATTTGTCCAACTGTGCAAGATCAGAGCATTGATTCAGCCTTGATTGGGCTCCCCACTGCTTTCCTTTCGTTATTTATGTCAGGTTAACCTCTCATTTTCAGCAATGACATCTGTTCCCCATCTACTCATTTCAGGGAACATTCCGTGGTTTTCATTTTGTCAGCTGCTTTTGCTTCTTCTGATTACTTTGGAGCAAAGCTGCTGAGGTGGGTTTTATTTGAATAATGACTAATTAGAAATCAATGTGCTTGCTTTGAGACAGGACACATGATAAGGTGCAGTTTGTTGCATAAAACCTACCAAACATGTACAAGATTGAACCAAAACCATCAGGACCTAATGGAGGAAGCAAAGACAGAGGAGAGAACAGGCTGAGCACCTGAGAGCACTGAGGTGGAAGCTCCCAGACCTGTGGGCAGGTCTGTTCCACATGAGGAAAATGCAATTGTGGAATACCATGGAGCTGCACAAAACAGGCAGGTGGAATGTCACTCTCAGGTGTCTCAGCAGAATCCTATGTTCACTTGATGCTAGAATCTGCTTCTGGTCATCATTTAGTCCAATGAGGTCTGACAGTCTATTTCTGAATTTAGATTGGTTGTTCTCAGTGTGAATGGGGTCTCTTGTCAAAAGAAGCCTTTGTAAGACAATTGGCTGACTCTCCTCTCCTCTCCTCTCCTCTCCTCTCCTCTCCATGCTGTAAATTTAATTCTGGTGTTGAGTCTGGCTAAGGTCACTTTACCTCTGGA
This sequence comes from Agelaius tricolor, assembly GCF_023055355.1. NCBI lineage: Eukaryota > Metazoa > Chordata > Aves > Passeriformes > Icteridae > Agelaius > Agelaius tricolor. Next base: position 1,266,802 of record NW_027269334.1, read on the forward strand.
TTCTAGCCTCCCCCAGAGCAGGTATTTTCTTGCACTTTGTACATGATTTATGTAGTCTACCTATTCAAATTCCAAGCTGTACAGAACAGCGTGTCTCATCTCAGGCCAAGCAAGTTGTTAAGTACTTAAAGAATGATAATAATGATCCTACCTGAAGGAGAAAAGAGCTATGTCAGCAAGGTAAAAGAATTAATTATCAGCAAAATCTTGTCTCTGAAAGAATATGAAGCTGCTTCCTTGCTCAGAGAGATCCATAAAAAGCCAGAAAATCTGAGCTGGATTAATGTATGATCTCCATGAAGGCCATTTTAACCATCTCCCAGACACTTCCCCATCTTCCAGTCTCTTCTCTTGTGATGTTTGACTTTATCTCCATGTTTTACTCTATGTTTATTGTACAGTTATAAACCTTTGCTGCTGAGGGAAATTAACATTACAAAAGCAAAGACTCCAAACTTTGTAGAATTTCAGACTCTTATCTTCAGAAGGGAAGATATGATAAACAATTGCTAGTATCCCATTGTATATGTTGTTAAATCTACCAGGCCATATGACAAACTCCCAAGCTGAAGGCTTTTAAAATAATCCCAACATCTCATAGTTTGTCTCCATAGTATTCAAATTTTACCCAAATCCTCACAACTTCATAAAAGTGTTTTAACTCATTCAAAAAATTAAATTAAAATGTACAATAGGTACCACACATACAAAAGATTCCTTCCCCTTATGCATGATTGTAGTTGAGGGACATTCCAGTTGAGTTGAATGACAGTTTAATGGCTGCTACTGAAGTAATTTATTGTCTAATATTTCTCTACTGTGTTGTATAAGGTATTAAACATCATTGAATACATGTTAGGAAAAATGTTCAGGCATAATTACACAAAAAAGCATAACTGCACAAAAAGATTTCTGTGGAGGCTTCACATGGATAGGAAGTGTCTGTGTGTATCTATTTTTAAAAAAACTTAACAAGATGATGTGCTTATAGAAAATGTTAAAGATCATTGTCTCATTTGCCAGAACATGCTTTCCCCCTGGCTTCTTCAATCTCTGGTACTTCCAGCTGCTCCTAATGATTTTCCCAATGAAACAGCTGTGTTTATGGGACTTTCTCATACTGTGATGTCTGGGTTACAAAATGTTCAATGTGTTCACAAGTTTCTCCCTGTGACAAACTCCAAAAAAAACTTCCAGGCATTTTTGTTTTGTTTAGATCTCCACTCATCCATTGAAATTAATGTTTGATAGAAAACTGACATGACTTCATCTAAGTATAGCTGAAAGAAGCACAGATAAACTTCAGTCAAGAATAAAATCCATCTCTGTTTTTGTGACATTCACCTGTTTTGACATCAGATTTTCAGACTCATAGCATAAGAAAAATCTTGACTGTGTTGGTACAAATCAAGGATAAATGGATCCCAAAACTATGTCACCCCACGACTGGCTGTCTTCAGGGATGCACCACTTTCCCCAATTCCAGGATGCTATATTATCCTTAAAGTCTTGAATCTTCATCTTGGTCCCAGGAGCCTCCTGGTTCCACTGTTGGTTTTGTACTGTTTTCCAAAGTCAGAGAAAACAAGACACATGGGTCTTGCAGAATTTTTAATTCTCCCATAGAGTAATAAAACAATTTAAGAACCAATGCTTTTAGATCAGTGCTGGTACTTCTGGAATACAAATTAGCTTCAGCCCTGTGCAATATACCAATTAGCAAAGTCAAAAAAGGAAGCAATATCTAAGTATGCCAATCTTTGTCATCTCTTTTATGCAGAATTCCACTTCAAAGCACCTTTCTTGTTTGTTACAAGATCACTTTCATAAGCATCTAGCAAATGTGACTAAAAATGAGTATTTTGTTATACTTTCATGCCTCTCTCCTCAGCTGCTGAGAATCTTTTATTCTGTTGTCCCTAGCAGCTCTTCAGAATGACACTATACAGTTCTCTCCTTGCTTTCAGCTCCTTATTTTTGCTCACTTATTGCTTCAATTTTTTTTTCTTGTCTTGTGCACCTTATTTTTTTTAGTCACCTCCATCATCATTTTTAAGGAGTAAATGAAGATGTTGAGAGGAGGACTGGACAGGAGGACCAAGAAGTTGAGTTTAAACCACTTCTTTTATTCCTTATGGTGCTACTTCTAAAAGTAAATTTGGATTACTTTAGGGTAACTGAGACCAAGTTGCTCAATCTACAGAGAAAGTAAAAGCTCGCTCTGGGTAAGGTGCCACCCACATTAGCATAAGGCTGGGATTCTTCCTTCCTACTCCTACATGCAGAACTTGATTTTTCTTTCCCAAGTTCCACTGAGGATTAAATCCCCTGAAATGACCAATATTTTGATGGTGTACACTACTGTGTACACTGCTGCTAGAAGAAAGTAAGCCCTGGCAATACTATCATACAGCTCTGATTTTCTATGGTATTATTGAAACTGGTATGAAGTACTGCACTAAAACAGAGGCAAACTAGGTATTCTCCTAAAGAATAGCTTAGACTGCTGCAAAGGGAGGAGCTGAGATTAATCCAACTTTACAAATTTAGATATGCCTGTGAAGTATAAACACCCATTAAGTGTCACCTTGTCCTTTAGTTTATTACGCTGATGTATTTGTCCTTGAATCATAACAGAAAAAGCAATTGCTGACAGGGTGAAGAACTGCAAGTGCCTGTCCCCGCTTTCAATACTCAGCCTTAACTGGGACCTTTTCAAGCAGTCAAGTTATCTGGAAACACTGCCCAGTTGAAGCTAATTGTCTACAAGGGCCTCTTCTGTAAATACGTGTCTGTCATCCTTAACCACTCCAAAGGATCAGAAGTGTGAAATTCATTATTCATTGGTGTACTGCAGGAGGCCCCATAAGATCAGCTGTATTTATGTACAACAGCCTGTTGTTTATTGGCACTGGCAAGTTTTTGCAAGAATAAACAAACTTGAAAAAAAAGCAGCGTTTTGTAGGAAGAACTTGCAATGGAATCTGTGTTGTGAATAGAGCTTCAGGACTATGACACAATAAATCACTCAAACTTCAATGGATGGAACCAAGGAAACATGAAGGTTGTTCCATTGGAACATTCTAGTATGAAGCCTTGGACTGAATGCAAAGGTCCTGCTGGGTTAGGTGCTCTGCAGGAAAAAGGAGCTGTCTCTGCCCTCGGTAGCAGTCAAGTTAAAGAGAAAATTAAACAGAAGGAAAAAGAAGTACCACACTACAGTTTGTCTTAATTTGCAATCTGCTGAAAAGTATCTTTTGTCATGGCTTGAGTCTGTCCTGATGCCGGGCACCCATCAAAGCCCCTCTGTCACTGCCCTGCACAGCTGAGCAGGGGAAAGGAAATACAACCATGGGTTCATGATTTGAGATAATTTAAGGCTCATGAAACCGTTATTCTGTGGCAGAAGCTTTGATGGGATGTTTACACTTTGCCCCATTAAAAATAGTACCACGCTGGGAGAGAGATCTCTCATCAAATACTGTCACGGGCAAAACAGGCTCAACTTTGAGACATGCACTGAATTTATTACACTGACACAATCAGAGCAGGATAATGAGAAGTAAAATAAACCCTTAGAAACACCTTCCCCCCACCCCTCCCTCCTTCCCAGCTCCACCTCCTCCCCCAGTGGTGCAGGGAGACAGGGAATGGGGGTTTTGGTCAGGTTATCGTGCGTGGTTTCTCCCACTGCTCGGGGAGAGGAGTCATTCCCCTGTTCCACTCTGGGGTCCCTCCCATCGGAGATAGTTTTCCATGAACTTCCCTGATGTGAGTCCATCTCACAGGCACCACCTCTCTGTGAACTGGACTTCCAAAACCAGGCCATGCACATCCAATACACCTTATTATATAACCTGTAGTACCTCTTAAACTATATTATACACTTTTTAAAAACTGAGACTCTCCTTTACTTTGCTTAAATCCTCAAATTGTCCCAGACAAAGACCTTCAAATAAGTCTGGAATCTGTGAGATTTTCCCAGGGGGTGGCAGAGAAGTTGAGGTATTAGTCCAGGTAATGAAAAACAAATCTGAAGAGAATTGTACATTTTCCTTTGTTTCTAAAATATTACTTTAACACTGTGCTTATGCCTAGGGACTCTGGCGAATTTTATGACCTTAATGAACTTTACCTTTCACCATCACTATTTCCTTTGAGACTACACATATATTAATATAGGAGACAAAGTAAAAAGTAAATGAAAATATCTCATAATGTAAAGTCTGGGAGATTTAACAAATCTACATGAGAAACTGCTGGGAGTTCATCTTTAAGCACTGGGTGACTGATATTTTCTTTCTGAGATTACCGTCTCTCCTCCAAAATGTGTGACGCTCTGAGACTCAGAAATCCTTTTCCTTAGCCTGCCAGTGATCCCCACTGTGACCTTGGTGAAATAGTTTAATTTTTGCTTCATATGTACATATATATTTTAATGCTGTAGCTTTGTGAAACCAAGGTATTACTCCTGCTAGGTATTTCAACTGTGTTAGATCAGATGAAACTAAGAAAAATAAGAAAGTCAGAAATAAATTCAACAAGTTTGCCTTTCTCTGCAGCTGCCAAGAATAATTTATCGAATTCCTTCTGTAACTCAGTAACAAGTCTAGGATGCACTTAAGTGTGAGTAGCAACCGAAGCACCTATTTTCTATTGTTGACTGTGGAGTAACAGGTTTCCAAGCAAAGGACAAAAATAGTCAGTGTAAACTTTGGAAATACATTTGGAGAAAAGGAAAATTATATCCCTCCCCAGGCCAAGGCATGGCAATTTAATTAATATTTCTCAAAAAATGGCTTCAGATGATGATGAAATCTCTCAAGTACTTCAGCTATTTCGATTCTAGATCATTTCCAGATTCTCTGATTCCATCTTGACCAATTTGGTAAGCTCATAAAAATCTAAATATTGGATTTTCTCCCAGTGTTAGATTTGGCATATGCCCACCTCACCCTGCTAGGAAGAACAGGCTTGGATTTTTTTTCCTTCCTCTCTTGTTATTTTATTAGGGGTCTGTGAGTCATGTTCTCCAAGACTCTGGGAACTTTGGTAGTTGTCTCTGACCTATCTTCTGGTAATGAATAGTCACAGAGATGACTTCCAAGGAAGAATGGCTGCCTGCTTTATGATGTTATAACCTTTTTCTGGGAATGTTATGAAAAAAGAGCTGTCCTGTTGTTCAGAAAGTTCTTCTTCTCATTTTTATTTCCTGAGTGATCTTGGTTCTTCAATTTGCCTTTTAAAATATCAGCAGCCCATGAGCCCAAGCCACTCTTCTGTTTTTATCACATGATGATCCCAAGGCATAAACAACATAACAAAAATGACAAAAAGGTTTCAAAAAAAGAAAAAAAAAAAGCTGCCAGCAGTGGTGAATGTTGTGTCTTCAACATTCCTAACACTGCAGGAAAAACTTTTTCCAAAAAATCCGTGTAGTCGCTGGCTGCAAAGATGCCATGAAACCCTTAATCTGTGGAAAAAGCTTTGGTGGAATGTTTATACTTTGCCCCATTAAAAATAGTTCCACACTCCAAATGACAGCTGTGCACCACACAGTGACGAAATGAAGTGATGAGAACAACAAAGTACCAATTTCCTGATTATTTTAAATTACACTTAGGAGAAAGCCAAGCAAATGGCAAATAACTTTATCTTTTTTTTAGTAGTTTATAATCAATCAGTCAGGAAGGTCTGTACTGGAGTCATGTTTTATTGTTGTTTGTGTTATTTTTAAGGGTAATCACCCATCTTTGGGGAACTATTTGCCTCAGCTGAAAAATTAATTTTGGTCAAATGGCATTCCAAGTTAAAGAAGTCATAATGGAAGTAATCTGCAGCAGAGTCTCTGCTCACAGATATGTCCTAAATAGGGTGGTGACACAAATACTGTTTTATACTTCATTAGCAGTCAGTTCATAACCCATGGTGAACAGGGTGTCTCAGAGTTTGGCTGTGAAATGAAGTGTTCCCTTTCATTTGGTTTGTCACCTTCTGTGAAAGCATAAAGAATTAATAAGCTCTTCTCTGGATCTTGCTGCTTGCACCTTTAATAGAGTAAGATCCTAGGTTTCAGGGAGCATGGAAACACCATTCCTGATAGGCTTCTCTTTCGATACTTTTTTTCTCTTTCAAGAAAAAAAAAGAGATTTGTCATCTCTTGACTCAATGCCTCAAAGAATAGCCATGCAGCTGAACATGAAATAGAAATATATATCAAAAAAAGCAAAGAACATATGAGGAAACAAATAGGTACCCCTGACTTTATGCAGCAGCTGGTTAAACAAGACAATAATCTGCGCTTACTTTTAAAATGCCTAAGGTTTTCAGACACTGTGGTCATAGATGTGCTTAAAGAGACACAACTGCCCAGTGATCCAGGTTGTATACACAAAACTGTGGGATTTTAGGAAAAAAAAATATTGTATCTTTCTATTATTGGTTTAAATAAACAAAAAAAAAAAAACCCACAAGTATTTCATTCTTCCCTGTGAGAATATGGGAATGAAAGTGCTTTCAGCAGAGCCAGGAAGTGCTCTTTTCATTAACCTAGTGCACATCTAATTTCAGTGAGAATAAAGCTGCCCAGGTTACCAGAAGGGTACAAAATTAGGAGTCAACAGAAACAGGAGCTCACTCAGTTTCTATTCCTCTTCTTTATAATCTGAAACTGCCTCTCTGTGGTGTGCTGAGAAAAAAACATATCTAGGTCCATATTTCATATATTTATGAAAAGAGGCTCAAACAGAAGCAGTCACTGTGTGTGGGGAGCTCATTCTGATGTCAGAGCACATATGAAATGCTTTTGATACAGCTGGGTCTGAGTTTAAGGTGATTCTTTCCATTAACATATTGTTTCCAATTGCTTAAAAGCTTCAAACATTTTGACTGTTTGTGCCAAAATTACCAGCCTGGGCTAAGTTTATGTGTAGGGGAAGGAAAGGATGAGGACCCAGAATGTTTCAACCAAAACCACTGATCTATTTCTGAGGAAAAATGTTGTTTTTCAGTCAAGAAATTAAGTTTCCTTTCAAACTTTCCACATTTTGGACTAAGTACATGCATTTTTCTGTGACAGATGGTTACAAGTATGATGCACACCCCAGCCCATGCATGGCCCACCACTACCTGACTTCTTAAAATGCAAAACACCTCCTAAGTGCCTCAAATGGGTACCAAATCCTGTCCCATGCAGCCATTTCTAAATTTCTTCTCCCAACCACGTGCAAGTTGTTGTTTTTTGGTTTTTTTTTTTTTTTACTTTTTCAGAATCCTTTGACCTTTTGCTGGTTTAGTAAGCCTGTCTTTCAGTGACTTATATTTTTGTGAAAGCAAATTTTGTTGACTTCATATTAATGTGTCTCCTGCCGAGGAGCATAAATTAAACCAAAATGTGAAAGGCGGGAATTCTGATTTTACTCCTGGCTACATAGAAAGTGCTCTCAGTGTTTGGGTCCATTTGTTCCAGCTGGTAGTGTACAGCATGTGATAAACTTTCAAAGTACTGTTTACCAAACAGTTTTATGACACATATTAGAGATGAAAAAAGCCCAGAAACTCAATTGTTATTTATAAAAATATGTAACTTGTAATGTAATAGCTTGTTCATAAATTACTGCAGTAGAAAATTCATTAAGATTCCTTTAAATATGGTGTGGTCCAAGGAAGCTTTATTCTGGGAAGTGACAAGGATGTTTTTTAATGAGTTGCAATCTGGTAATTTGAATATTTTTTTCTGAAGCTGCTTTCTTCTAATTAGAGTTTAAAGATTTTCCATGCAAACTATCTTTGTTCTGTCTAAATAGAAACTTTGTGTGATTGTGACAATCATCTTTAAATCTAATTTTCTCAAAAGCTGTGTCTCATATTTGGACACAGCTACATCAATGCATTTGGGAAGTTTTTATGGTTTGCTACCTGATTTATTTCAAGGTTTTCTGATTTGTTTTGTTCCCCTTCTGAGGTTTTTAATGCTTCTGAGTTTCCCAGAAAGCTGAAGAGGGAGTCTGTGTGGCTCTAGTTCTGATGTACCACAAATGGTTCATGTACCTGTGAAGATGAACTCTGGGCTCTGAAGTTGGGGTGTTTTTCTCACTGCTCCACAGCCTTAGTTTATCTGTACTAGCAGATTTTGTATTTATCTGTGCCCAGTTCCCATTTTATTTATATCCGTATCCCTCAGCCAAGTGTCTTGCAGAAGCACATTAGGTGATAATGTCATCTGTTATGTGGAAATTTCTCTTTCTGCAGAATTCTGTTATGTTTCTAAAAGCTCTCTACATGTCAGAACTCTTCTAAATAGTATACATTTGTTCTCTTTTGAGTAATTCAAACTTAATTGGTAAACCCTAAGGGAGCCCAACCACTGAAGAACTATAAATGTGTAGCACTTTCAATCATTTATGATACTGGGTATGCTGTAATATTCACATCAATGGAAATAAGCAGATGATACATGCTAAAGCATCAAGTGGAGTTTTTCCTGAACTTTGACCACCTGCTCATATTCCTTTTAAGAGCTGTATCTCAAGATTATTTGCAGCACAGAAAACCTGTGAAGAGTTTAAAAGCAGCTGGCACATTTGCCTGGTTAAAAAAGCAGCTTCTGAAGTAACACTCCTTCTCTCCATATGTCTCTTTGCTACGATGGCTGAACAGTGTGCTCAGCTTTCATGTATTCCCTGGGAATCCTCTAAAGCAAAAAATGGAAACAGACTATTGACAAGGAATAGTGTCCATGGCTGTATTCATACAAATAAATGCAGTCTAGGTATGTGCACTCATCATGAGCAGCCTGAGGTATGTCCCCGTCCTACCTTCAGATTAAATAAGAATACTGCCTTGAAGGTACATTTGAAATTGCAACTATAGGAAAGAAGAATAACCAGAGCTGGGAGGGATCAAGGATCACTGAGTCCAGCTCCTGGCCCTGCACAGCACCATCTGTGAGTCTTTATCTGTCAGCTCTCTCCGAGACTTGGGCAGACACAAGCTATTGTAAGAGAAAACTTTCTTTTTGAGTTCTGTGTGTGTTTATTCTGTGGTAAGAGAGCAAGGGGTTATGAACATCAGTTTCCTCTGTTGTGTTCAGAGCTGTTCCCTGAAACTGATTTTGTCTCCTATGCATTAACACAAGCTACATGGCATCTAAACACTTGTTATCTTGTTATATCCTGCTAGAGGCTTACTAAACAGTGACCCTTTGGGTCCAATGTGAAACAAACTCAAGGGCCACCAAGGCTTCAAATAGTTGCCCTTCCCCTTCCACAGAGAAATTGCAGTTCTAGTAGCTTGCTCTGACTGAGATGGTTTGGCTACAAGCAATTCCCCTGCATGCATGGCCTTTTTTACAGAAAATTGGAAAAAAGAAGAAATATTTAAGTACCTTGCTCTCCTAACGAGGTCCCACATGTGGAAGTGATTTGATTCTGCTTCCTGTCACTGCTGTGCTTCAGGCCAGCCAATTTCATTCCTATCTGTAGGGTTCCAGAAGGAGGGTTTGGAGGTAGGTATTGCAATATTGAATTTTGGGCAATCAACAGATACCAGATGGGTAAACAAATCTCATACTACAGCCTATCCATATTCTTTTCACTGGCCTGTACTTAGTTTTCCCTCTGCTTATTGAGGGGCTGCTTTCTTTGCTGCTGCAAGCTCAGAATTGCCCTGAAAGAAGAGCATTTCCTACTCCTACCTCAGACAAAGAGAAGCATGGAAAATTATTATTTCTTTTCTTCCCCTAAAATTTGCTTCACAGGTTGAAACTGGGAAAGAGGATGGGCAAGCCTTTATCTTTGAATGCAGCAGCTAAAAGCCTCGATGCTCAGCAGAACTGGAGGAAAGAAAACAAATGGTTTGGACTGCCCAGCCCACTTTCCCCTCCCCACGCACCAAGGAAAAGCTCTAAAAAATGCTCTAAAAAAGGCAAAAGGCCTTGCAGGTGGGGAAAGCTCAGGGCCCTGCCTATCTTCTCTTGGCAGCCCTGGCTGAAAGGATCCCTGTTGTCTATGAATACTGCCCTGGCACACTGCAATTATCTCCTGATTGCCACCCTTCTCCCCACCAGAAAAGATGTGAGAACAAAGAATACTTGTCCTGCCACAGTACTGAATAGTCCAGCTCAAGGTCTGCTTTATGCTAATTTCACTAATTAATTCCCTTTATTATCAAAGCCTCTTTTCAGCCCTCTGAACATAAGGTGCAGGTGAGATTGTCTAATTTGTCAATCGCCTGTCTTATTGTCAGCAGAGGTGACATCTGTACTGCTTTATACCCCGAAGGTATTTGCATTGAAAAACCAAAACACCTTCTCCCACCAATCCCTTAAATGAAAGAAAGCAGAAAAAGTGTTTGACTCTACTAAATTTATAACAACTTGTAAGAATTTTATCTCTGTTTGATAGAAAATATGCAAGATCTACTGCCACAAGGGCCTAACAGAAAGGGAGTATTAACCAGATAGGATGTGTATAACAAGCCAAGGAGAAATTGATCTGTAAAGCAGAAAGGTGGGGGCACTGGTAGGATTGAACAAGAGACTGAGGCTTTTGGGAGGCTTTATGGTTAAAAATATAAGTCGTGAGGAAGTTCTGTTTGGAAGTTTGATCTTTGATGTGTGAGAGTGTTTCAGAGCCTCAACCTTCCCCTATCTGCATGTCCAAGTTTCTGGTCTTCAGGCCAGAAACTTGGACATGCAGAAGCAGAAGTGCAAATTAAGAATACATTTACGTTTTTGGCATTAATGCCTTGCTGAAAGTCAGGTGGAGATCTGACAAGGATGTTATGTATAGACAGTAAGGCAAAGTCAGCCAAACCCTACATGGCTAAAAAAAAAATGTGGCTCGGAGAGATTTCACCTCTTTTTCAGACAGAACTAACCTTTTGTGGCACATCAAGAACATTACATATGCACTTCTGGGGGAACAAACTTTGTCCCATGAACCTTGGCTTGCTAGTGGAGGGAGGGAGTCTGTCTCCACAGAAGAAGGAGGAGACATCAGAGAGGCTCTCACTGCAACTTGCTTGGAAATGGAGAATGGGATGATGTTTTCCAAGAGATCACACGGAAAAATAATCATAACCAGAGCTGTAGCTGAATATATAGTTGTAGCTTTTGTGTTTCCTTATTCTGTGCATGTAATTATCTTCTTTAGAACCTCTTTTGATTTGGAGAGATACATGTTAAATTTCAAGCTGAAGAACTTCCTTTATGAAGTAGGATTTGGGACCTAAATTACCTAGAGTGATTCCCAGCCTTTTAGATGAGGGTGCTTAACAAACTTGGCAAGTGACAATGACAGGGTCTTGGTTTTGTTTAAATCAGGAGAAATGATAAAATCGGAGTTGTCAGGGAAGAGTGTGGTGTGGATATTGTAGTGACTTATACAGAGCTCTTGTAGAAATTACATGAGGAGGAGTTAAAAATTGGTATTGCGACTTTGAAAATCAAACAATTAGAGATCCCAAACCTCTGGCTTCATGCCACTGCTGCCAGCACACAGCTTGCTCACCTGTGGCAGTGTGCAATCCCATGAGTGAGTAATCTGAGGGGTGTCAAACCCAGCTGTGCCTTGCCAGCCTCTCTGCACATCTGTCCTCCAGCTGTTGGATACAACGGGAAAGCTGGGGATTCAGCTTGGGGAGCATCCCCAAGTTCTGTGTCAGAAAAAAGATCATAAATACTGAGGAAGTGTCACTGGGCTTGGGGAACTGAGAAGCTGCCTGCCAGTTTGGCAGCAAACCCTCTCCTCCAAAAACAGGAATTCTCTTGGGAGCATGCTCAAGGTACCCAGGACCATATGGTGTTTAATGTCGGGAAAAAGAGTGTATTGAGCCCTTGACTTATATAAAACCCAAAGTAATAAAAAGAAAGAGAAGACTGAGAGACATTTGGAAGAAATCTGACCTGTTCAGGAAGAAGAGGGGTGGGTTTGAAGGAAAAGCTGCTGAGCAACATCTTTTCCCTTGGCTCTGCCACAGAAGCCAATATGATCTACACCTCCCCATCATGAGGTGTGCAATACACACAATAATGGAGAATGTAACAGAGTCTGGAAAAGAAAACACTGCAAATATCTAGTTTTAAAACAAGCATCTTCCTCTATTGTTTTATCCAGTATAAGCAGAATATTCCATGTAGGGATGATTCAAGAGGTAGAGAAAAATTTTGGTGCAAAAGAGCAGAAGTGAAATGATGGCTTGGAGTCTTCACTTAAATTGCAAGATTGTTATGAAAAAAATCGGAAAATAAGTGAGGTATTAAAAATTCACTCTAAGATTTTCTTTTGCTGCAGGCTATTGTTTTTAGTCTTCAAATTTTCTTTAAATATATACATATATATACATATATACACACACACTGCTTTTCTAAGGGGAGGCTTGTAGATACTGACTCTAACTTAATCACTTCCTGCGTTATATTCCTAAGAAGCCCCTTGTGATTAAATACCTGGGAATTCTGTTTGGGACTGTATTTATTTAAAAAGTGTCTCTTAAATAAATGCTGGGTTTTTACATGCTGAAAGTAAGGCTTTCAATTTTATAGTTTCAAATTTTAGTGAAAGCTGCACTAACAACACTGCATCGTGACAGACTTATGGTGGCTTTTCCATTCCTATTCCATGTCATAAAAGAAACTGCTGAAGTTAGGTCAAACTAACTATGAATATGAATTTTCATTTGGTGCATGCTTCAAATCAGTGCAAAAATGTTTCTAAGGCAATAGGAGTACTCCAGTCTGCACACATACCTCTGAGCACACAAAGCCAAAAAACAAACTTCGAATATCACCTTTAAATGAACAGAAGTTTCATCTCCTATTGCTTTAGTGCTTTAGTCCAGAAAGACCAGGTCTCCCACCTTTTTTTTTTTTTAGCTATCATAATAAAAGTAAATAGCAAAACCTTAAACAGAGTCCTGGAAGGTCTCTTGGACAATGCAAAAGGGCAGGTGAAGGATGGATTTTTAAGCCTTCCTGTGGAAGAAATGTGGACAGAGTCCAGCTGATCCTCTGAAAAACCAGAAAATGAACCTTGATTGCCCAAGTCCCAGCACAGCAGCTCTATCAGACCATCATTATCAGCTGCCATTTAAGGTGTATTTCCTGCAAGTTTGCAGTTTGTTTCCAGGGGAGATAAAGTCCAGTGTTATTCTTGACAGGTATTCTTAAGTTAGTATCAAAAGAATATGTCCTTTTGGATAAGAAGTTTGGATTCAGTGGTTCCTTCATAAGGATTCAGCCTGAGAATAGTTTTGTGGAGACTTGGTTTAAGAAAGAAGTGATTTTTCTGGATGATTGACCCAATTCTGGACATGAGTGGAGCTTTAAAGTAATGGGTTTCCTTTACCTTCTCACTGAAGAAGAATAATGAGCAATCAACCCTTTTTTTTAGCAATGCTAAGATTTCACTCATCTGGACTTTTGTTAGGGGACACTTCTGTACAGAGCAGAGGCTATAACACTTTTTTCTAAGGATCCCTGACTCTCTCAAGCCTGGTGTAAAATCTATTGATAAGAAAATTAGAGCCAGCTTTTAGTAATGGACTAAGCTTTCTTAGTTAGCTGATAGTTGACTAAATCCAGCCATGTTCTTTCTCATTAGAAAAAATGTGGATTCTAGGAAAATACCTTGTGTCTATAGGTGATATAGTCAATCAGTACTGTTATGAATGTTGACGATATTTTCAGAATTATCCCCTGTGAATTAATACAGGTATGCACTTGAGAAATATTGTTTGGGGGTACATAATCAGTGATAGAAAATCTGGATTCTTTATGAACAGATTGGCCTTAGCAAATTGTGTTTCTGTCAGTTGGCTTCAGCTAGTCCTGGCACGTCAGAGATAGGTGTTGAAAATTGATTTTTTTGGTACTGGGCACCAGCAGTCTGAATAACTAATATAGAGAAAATTAACAGTTTTTTAGCTAAGTTTCTAGGTCTAACTAGGTTTTAGCTAAGTTTCTCAGTGCAAATTCGCCAACTTAGATATATTCCTGAAAAGCAGGTATCTTTTTAAGTGCCTCTTACATATTTATCTTCACTATATACAGCCTTTATTGAAGCATACTTAAGGGTTTATGCCTAAAATGTTCCTTCCTATTGTGGGCTTGGGAGAAGCTCTTCTGCTTTCAGAGCTCCTGGGTGGATCGATTGCCAAAATTGCCATGAGCTGATGGGCTGTGACCCATTTCTTGGTTTAAAAAATAAACATATCCTGTACTTGTCAACACTGGGGTTTTTAAAATTGCATGGAATTTTAGACAGCAGGGGTTGCTGAGTGATGTCACTGGGATGTACAAGCTCTCCCTTGGAGCTGTCACCCTCTGTTGCTGTGCTCCATGGTGACGTGCGTATTAGAGCTGCCTTTTCTCTCCGTCTCAGCATTGTAAACCTGATATCTGGGGTTTTTTTCTGCTGCCTAACGTTTCCCATCAGCAAGAAGAAAGAAGACTGCAACTCCCCCACACATCCACCCCCACAAACTCACAACTGGGAGCTGTGTGAAGAAAAAGTGACGGGCTGCAATTCTGAATTCGAAAATCTTTGTAAAGCTCTCCTGTAATTCCCTTGTAGAAAGGGGTCGTGTGTTAAATATAAACCCTTTCAGACAACCTAAGAAGGGAAACAGAGTCCTCTTAGTCAGAAAAATTAAAATCATATGAACTGATAATCTCAAGGCAGATTACCAAGTGGTTTCTATCTTTAACCTGGATTAGGCACTAAATCTGTTTTTGAGTTGGAATGGAGTTTTAGGTGACTCCAGAGGGCATTCAACACCTCACTTTTGGTGGGGTGAGGGTGGAGAAGGACTTTTTTTTGGACTGTGTTGTAGAAATGGCATTCAAGGGAACCTTCTCTTGCATGCTCATTCAGAGCTGCAGTTCTCATGAATGCACGTGGAACTTGGAATAAATTAATCAGCAGGCAGCCCCTTTGAAACCCATTATTTTTTTTTTTCAGCCCCATCAGTGGTGACAACTGACTTGCTGAAAGATAGACCTTCTTGTAGGTATAAATTGCTTAGCTCTAATTTTGTTCTCAGTAAAGGTGCTAATATTGCTCATTCTTAAATACCTGGCAAATAATTTTCTTTTGGTTTGTCAGCAATTATTTAATGTGTAATACTCTCTTGGTTGTTGCCAAAGAGAAGCCTTCTGACAGAATTTTGGAATTTGCATTAAAATAAAATTGGTTGAGTTCTTATTTTAGTGGCTTTTCATGGAAGATTTAATACATGCTGAAAAAGAAAACTTCTAAGGCATATGCAGAAAAGTTGCTGGTATGCAGATTTACTTTTTTTTAATCTAACTGGCAAATTAATCTAGATTTTTCTGTCAGCATGCCATCTGCACTATCTCAAATTCTTCTGTCTTTTCAGAAAAAAATCTTTGTAAATGGCTACTTCCACGGGATTTCTACTGTAATGTATTTCCACACAATTATTCTATGTATATTTAAGAAACTGTTGCTAGTTTGAGCTATACTCTTCAGAAAACCACGGAAATCAACATGCAATGTAACACATTTCCAGCCTGACAAAACAGAAGATGTTGAAAGGTTAGAGTTTGTTAAAGGAGAATATTCGTAATACCAAATGTGAGCTCTTGCATAGCTTTAGCTCCCAGAGGAGCAGTGCTCAGCTACCAAAAGGAGTGCACAGACAAATGCAGTTTATGCCTTGTCTGCACAGACCTCTGGCAGAGTGGGAGGCAGGAAGGTGACACCCTTCTGTCACTGAACTGAGGGGAGAAGGGCCAGCCTGTGGGTGATGGGACATGGGCACGTTTGCCATGTCACTGTTGTGTGCCTCATCCAAATCAGACCAGCACCTCCCCGGTTGCTGAAGGGAGTTGTCTTCGCAGATGACAGTCATATTCTGCATGAACTATAAGCTGGCACAAATATTCTGTTAAACATCTTTTTATCTTTGTTGATGGAAATTATTTACTTCATGCTTTGAGGTCTTCTTCACCCTACAGTATAGGGATGTATCTGAATATGATTTACTGTCTAAATTGATCCTTTGCCTGCACAAATGATATTTAAGGCAAAAGCATTATTTTTTATCCAGATTACCTTGCAAAAGTGCAAATTGTTTTCTTGAACTACTTGGAGCACCCAGGATCATTTCTGTACCTGGGGTGCAAATTTTAAATCCTTCTTCTCGGCTGAACTACTCCCTGAATTGATGATGGCCAGATCAATTGCAAGCAGGTTATTCTAACTCAGGATTGAACCACCTGTCTGTGAAGATGACAAAAGAAAAATCATTATTGTGACAGGTGCATTAGTAAAATAGCTCATAGCATGGACTCATTATGTCTTCTGAGTGTAACAGAGTGTAAAGGCAAGGTCATTGTAAAAGTTTCTTTAGGTTTTGACTTTCAGACAATGTGGGGTGCATTAGTGATGTGGTCTCTGTGAGGCTGTGAAGGACAGGCTATATATGAAATCTGCATTCCATATTGTCCCCTCTGGACCTCCTTATTCCCATTAGGGTACCATGGCAGTTTGTGAGCCAAGGCTGATGGTTGTGGTAAAAGGTAATTTTGTCTGAGACAGACACTAGGAGAAGAGGAGTGCAGCAGTGGGGCTGAGGAACTGAAAGTCTCTGGCTTGTCCTGTGTAAGAATCCATGTCTAAATACAACAGTCCTGAACCTCTCAGAGGGCTGCAAGAATGACAACATTGAACACAATGAGTAAAATCAAACTCAGCAAATGCTGGGTTGAAGCTGCTGTTCAACATCTCAAGCTGTCCTTGCCTGTGGAAAGCCTTTACTTTCTGTATATCTAATTCTTGCCCTCAGTAGGTGAAATGCTTGAACAATTAAAAGTATGTTGAAATAGTGCAGTAACAGCAGTGAAAAAAAAAAATTCCCTACTCCCAGCCTTCCTGCCATATCAGCTGAGCAAACTGAATCATGCCAGCTTTAAGACTGGTGCTTCCTCCTGCTCATACTTGGAGACATTGGCGAACAGGCCTGGCCAGAAGTTTGTGTGCCCTTACTGGGCAGTCCAGAAACACAGGTTAGGAAATTGCTGGTTTAATCCTGCAGGAAGTGGTTAGTTGGTGACATGTAATTCAGCTTCATGACAAAATACTTATGGTTTGGAAGATACATTTCCATTTCTGTGTCAGCATTAATCTATCTTCTTTTTTCATGGTGATAAGACAATTTGCTAGTTTATCCTGAAAGGAAATGGTCTTGCACAGCTTTAGCCAGGGAGGAAATATTCTTGAATCAGGAGTTTTGGGGATTGAATCCTTTCTTGTGCTTGATGACTATTTTTTCTTAACAATTGCTGAGGATCCCAGACCTGCCTTCTGCAGGTAGTGCAATCAAACACTTAAATACTGAAGCCACCACTGACCAAAACCAGTTCACTTCCACTATCTTTGTTAATTTTCCTATAACTGCCTGCTTCTGTGCTGAGAGAGGCTGTAAAAGTTATTGCTACATGTTGTTTGTAGCTTCAGAAGCCTGATTTAAGAATCATGGCACCATTGGAATAGCTGCCCAAATAACATGACAACAACTATTGCAGTCCCCACAGGAGGGGGTTTCTTCATTGCAGCACAATGAAATGTAAATCTGTAGGGAAATATTTTAAAATCAGAGAACATTTAACATTTCCATGGTGGTACAATACATGTTTTTGAATGTGTTCATAATTGTTCCTAATATATGGAATTTTTTGCTGCCATCATTTTAAGTTTAAGAGCAAGTGAATGATGCTGCTACCAGAATGTATTTCTGGCTGAATGGGTTGTTTTCAGAGATCTTAGACAGCATCACCTGATCTAAATTTATGTTGTTGTGCCAGCTTTTATTGAGGTATCCTACAGCACAGGGAACCAGCCTATTTTTTGATCTGTTCCTCTGTCAGAATTATAATCTGACTGAAATCCAAGGAACTGTCCTAAGAGCAAGGACACAGCAAAAGGTCACTGTAGGCAGAGTTTGACCAGAGGCTTAGGAAAAGTGTACAAGTACCTGTAGAATGTAAATAAACATTTCATATACCTGTTTTTCTGAAGTCGACCAGGACACTAAAAATGTATGCTTGAAGAGGTTTTAAACTATTATCAAAGATCTAGATAGTAGCTGCTAGATAAAACCACGAGTTACAGTAACATTTCAGCCCATTAAACCTTAGGGTCACCTTATCCTCAGAAAGAAAAATGTCTTGCAGAGTTTTACAGAACTTAATATCCAGCAGGAAGAGCCCTTCAAAAAAGATACAAGGGCACAGCAATTTTAAACAGATTTGTTGTGATCTTACTGATTCCACAGTACTTTGCAGACCAGAAACTAAGGCATCTGAGGAGGAGAAAATAACATTCAGTATATATAGTGTATATTTATCCCCATATTCTCTGGGTGTCCAGGCGCTTTAATAGGATTTAAACAGGTAGAGAAATGGATAGTGGAAAGCAATTTAATGTGTATTTCATGTAGGAAGTATGTGAAGCTTTAGATCTGATTATCAACCAGAATTGTGGATAAGACTGTGGGCTGAAAAAGGTTTGGGAAACTGCCTACTTATCTTCCGAACTTGTCCTGAACCCAAACACAGCAATCTTGGCTAGATCTGCATAGAATATATGGCAGCCAAAGCTGCTGAAACAGATTAGTCTTGGTAAAGCAGTGGGAAATATTAGATATTATCTGTGTTTTCCAATAAAAATTCTGCCTTTGTCCCTTGTCCTTCCTGAGTGCCTAAATTTAGACTCTGAAATGCATCCTTGAGAACAGAAATAAATATTGATGGTTGTTTGCATGTGAAGGTCTCATTGATTTTGATGATATTCAGTTGTCACCCTGTGCCATTAAACAGAGGCCACCTTTGAGGTAAATGTGGGGGGTTTGGAGGTTGCATATAATTGGTGTAAATTTCAGTGGCTAAGGAAAAATGTTATTTGAAATGAACAGTAACTTTAGCAGGAGAGTTTAGAAAATGTTGACTACCTGGCTACCCAAAAGAAAGTATTCTGCATATTGATAATATATGGGAAAGACTTGAAGAATTTGATATAAGCTGGTGAGGAAAAGAGGCTTTCGACTGTGCCCTTGTAGGCTCCTTTGGGATTAAAGGAATTGCAGAGCCCATTTTCAGTGTTCAGCCCACTTGCACCATGATTTCCAAAGAGCTCCTGGGAGCCTGGCTTCCTGGATTCCCTGAGAAAAGAAGATGAAGGGGATGCAGGGAGCTGGAAATGGTTGCAACTTTCAGGTAGTGGCAGTGTGCAGCAATGGATAGCAGAGGAAATAAGGGTCATGTAAAAAGAAGAGAGGCAGATAGAAAATGCGTTTTTTGGGAAGTGGCTGAATAGCTGGGTAGCACAGGTATGGAAAATGGTTTACAGAACAAATATACAGAAGACTAAATATAGAAAGGAGATGAGATTAACGTTCTGGAAACCAGCTGCAGATGATGTGATGTGCTCTGGACACTCTGTTCTCTGTTCTTGTATCATCCCCCTGGTATCCAGGCACTTATCCGGCGGATGACTCACCGTGTCTTTGTGCTGCAGCTTGCTTCTCAATTAGATAAAGGTAATTCTTTCCACTTTTGGAGTGATGCTGAAAAGGATTGATCTATAAAGTGCTTTGAAGATACAATAACATTCACACAGCCTCTGAAGCCTAGGTTTTAATTGTGGATCTGCAGATAATTTTAGTACATTATTGCAGCAACAAAAATGCCTAAGTGCAGTAATTCTAGTCCATGGTACATTATTTGTGATGCTCCAGATACCTGAGATGACATAGAGGTTGGATAAATTGCTAGCATAATACCATTAGCTTCACTTAGACTTATTCCACAATGGGACTCAAAACATTTTTTCTGTTTGGGAATTACTTTTCTTTGTTTCCAGTGCAATTTTCTGAGTGCTCTGAAGATTGCTTATTTTTTTAGCTGATGTGCCACATAAAACTTCAAGATTACCTTTGCTCTGAGCAACAGTGAAGTTAAATTTTTCTGAGTGAGATACAAATTCAAAACTTTACTATTTCATCCAGGTTTGCAGAGCTCACATGCCAACTTCAAGTGTGATGTCAGAAAAGGTTTGTCCGCAGCTCTTAGCCCATGGTTGTATTAGCTCTCATGGTGATTCATCTCAGCTTTATTGACATTTTGTTGTTGTCATTAGTGCAGAAGATGGGTGTTGCCAGTGAAGAATCTACTAAATCCAGAGAAACTCTAGTATGCATGGTTTTATTGAACTCACTCCTACTTGTGTTTAACCTAGGCAAGGTGACTTTTCTGACCAAGCAAAAGGTTGTCTTCAACCCAGTTAGAGACAAGTTTAAAAAGTCCAGTGAATCACTAATGTTTTCTGAAACTCTCTTTACCAGCTCTCTGTGTACCTGGTTTCTATCCAAAACAAATGAAAAATCAAAGTAACTGAGTGGAACTGCTTGGAGAAACTCCCCCTTTTTAAAAGAACCATTTCACTGTGCTTGTCTCTAACTTTCAGTGCTTGTGTGAAAGCATAAGGTCTGCAAATAAAGTATCTGAAGCTTGTGACCTTTCTGACATAAAGACACTCTTCCTAGTCTTGATTTCCTTCCTGCTTTAAAGTCTCTAATAGTCTGTTTTACCAGTTTCTCCTTTCTCAGATAAAGTGATGAAAAATTCTTTATCTTTTTCAATTGAAATTGAATTAACTCTCAAATTCTTCCTTGGTTTTCCAACATTGCTGTCACTTACATGAAAAATAACAGCCAAGTGGTGGTGCTGCCTTTTTTGGCCTTAAGTGCTGGAATGGAAGCCTCAGTTGCAAGAATTTTCTGGAGTACCTCTAAAGAGAAGGTTTGTCCCTTCCAATTTCACTGTTTAGTAACTAGGTCTGAACATCAGGAGCGGCTTCAAATCTCCTCACTTGTTTGGCCAAGAAAAAGGAAAACAAAACCTCCATAGATTCATCTTAAGTGCTAGAATGTGATACTTAAAGCACGTTCAGGTAACCAAACACTAGTGTGGATTATTAGCCAGTTGCTGCTAAATGTGATTTTATTGTTCATGTAGAAAGACTTTATTCAAAAAAGAACTGTCCATCTTTCTAGACTAGTGCTAAGTCTTACACATTTCCTTAAAAATGTTACTGGATATTTAGATTTCCCCCCCATCTTACAGATTTTTTAAAGGTGATCTGAAAAATAATTCTAAAGAGATTTGTATTTCAAATGGATGTTTTTCTCATTTTAGTATAGTGTTGCTACCTTAGAGCCTTTCTGATACTCTCTCCTCCTGAGATTTCTTGTTAATCACGTTAAATCATATATCCACCATAATTCCAGTATGCAGATTCCTCTTACAGGCCTTATCTACTCAAGCATTCAGACTTTGAGGAAAATAAAATTCCTAAAAACTGCTAAGAGCCTTGATCTCATCTTTAGTGTATGCTGCTCTCATCTGTGACCTTTTTCATATACTCAAACCTTTTCCTTTGCTCTCTGTACGTGCATACACTGAATAGAAAACAATAAATCAGGTCTCAAATGACACATTATCAATTTAAGGCAGCATCTCATCCATTAATACAGAAAGTGAATCCTTTTCTGTTGCATAACAGGTAAGTTAAAATAAGCAGGCTGTGTCTGAAGAAATGTGGTACAAACATGGCACTCAGCTTTTTGCTGTTTATCTTTCAGCCCCGTCTATTAGAATTACTCTCTCATCAAACAAATGAGGCTTTTATGGATATTAGCAGGAGATGTGCATCTGCTATAAGCCATGTAGAGTCACCTGATTCGATTAGTGTGTTGAATAACGCTTACATGATCTTATTACTGAAATATGTTCTGTCCTTTTTCCTGTACCCATGTGGTAGTAGCCCCTTTTGGTCCTAGCATTTATGTACAGCATGCTGTAGATAAATGATTTAAATAGTATAGAGTGGCTAATTTAAGCAGGACTATTCTTCAGACATTAAATAAGTGTTAAATGCAGTGTTTCTGGGTGTGTTGCATTTCTCCATGTTACAGAACATGGATCAAAGCTTTCAAATACTGACAAAGTCTAGAATAATGGTCTTACTTTGTAAAAAGTGAATTTTTCACTGAATTTTTTTTAAACAAATAATCTTTCATCTCTTTCTGTGGATTCTTGACTATTATACAGCAATCACTCTTATAATGAGAGTAATTTTAGTCCATATGGTTAATCAAAGCAGTTGGATTATTTAATTCAAAGCCATTAAATTCTACAGTTTAAGTAAATTGATATAATTTTAAAAATCCCATCTCCTTACCCCTAAGGCAAAGTTTTTCACCAGTTTGCTAAGTATTATCTACCAGTCTACCTGATTTTTTATAGGCTCTGATTGAGATAGCTCCAATAAAATTTAGCAAAATCAATTTTTAATGAAGCATATACTTTTCCAAATAGTAAAATCATAAGCACTAAAACACTTACCTTTTGACATGCAGTCTGAAGCCTGCATTGCAGCGTCAGTGGCACAGTGCCTCACCCCTAGGAAGTTTTCTAGTGGTGTTGGACACACAATCAAAATACGAACAAGTGTTTCTTTCTATTTAGCACAAACTTCATTTTGCACCATCTCTTTGAAGCAGCCAATTCCTTCCCATGTGAAATACCTGGCTGTGAACAATTTTGGACACAATATTTGGCATATTTTTCTCCCCCTAAACCACTCCCTTCCTGTCTATGACAATTTCTCTTGACAGAGCCACTGGATTACTTGCTTTGGTAGTAACTGAGGTTTAAGGAATGGGGTGTGTTGCATTTAAAAGGGGAGAGGACTTAGGATTGTAAACTGCTGCCAATAAAATCCTTTGATGGTAAACATGAGTTAAATATCTGCTGCAGTTTGTTCAACAGCTGTACTGTACGAGAGGCTTACACTGTAAACAGTAATATTTGTGTCCACATATATTATATAATATTCTGTGCCATCAATAGCCTGCCTGAAAGGGGATTTAAAGGTTTCGTAATCTACAAATTTGCCAGTTTGTCATACTAAAGGAAATGTCTCATTCCCTGTTACTAGTTCATTAATTCAATGTGCAATTGCTATATATAAGTACTCTCTATTAACTGGAAGAAAGAAATTAAATTAAAGCCTTTAAATGATGCCCAGCATCTTGATGAGAGTGGTGGAGCCAGGCTGCTCCAGTAAATTAAGAAAATTCATATTTTCTAACTTTCCTTTTTCTCTTTTTGACTAGTGCAGCACGTCTTGGAGTCCACAGAAAAGGAAAATAGTCCTGTGCATAGGGAAGATGCCTGCTGGGTTTTCACTGTCCAAATGGGCTTGGATTTTCATTCCACACTTGCAGAGGTCTAGAAGTACATAAGGATTGTAGATTTAGGAGCAATCCCTAAAGTATTTACTGCAAGTATTTATGTGCTGGAAAAAATATTCCCTAGCTTCAGGCCAGACACTTAGGGGGCCAAGAAGAATGAAAAACAACTTCTTTCTTCTGGTGATAGTGAAGAGGTGTTCATGGAGGAGCACATTACACAAGGAAGTCCACCACCTGCGGCAAAGGAATGCAAGCACCTTCAAACTTCTGCTTTTTCCACGTGGTATTATGTTAGAAATACCTACCCCCCAAGTGGAATCAGCCTGTAAAAAATTCCAGGAGCTGTCACCTAACTGATATTGGTCAGTAATGAACTTTGACAGAAAAAGAAGGTTGGAAGACACCAGTGAAAACCCAGGTCTAATATTGCCTTCGCTAGAGTGAACTGCTGCTACTTTTTAATTTCTGACTCATAAAATTACTTTTATTAAGTTTATTCGAATACCTCTATAATTATTACTCTAATTGTTTCCTGAAAAAAAAAAATCACCAGTTTCTTCCTCTTTGATTGTGTCTGATGGCTGCTTAAGAAATGCTTTTGAGAGCAAATTGTGAAGCAACATCTTTTAGATGGGAAGAAACTTCTCAGGATTATGCATTTAAGATTTTTCTCTCTTTTTTTCTCAATTCCAGAGCAGCAACAGCTCTCTTCCCCTGTTGCTTTTAGTGTATTTGTGTAGAGTTACATGACTCAAATTTCAATTTCTATGAGTTTTACTTCTCTGTCCCTTATTTATCTGACAGAACATCATGCTTTTAGAAAGCTGATATTTCATGGTTTCACCAAAAACTATTGGGTCTAATAGCTAACTCTTTGCTAGTAATATTCTTTTACCTGACTGGGAGCTCCAATATTATGGTGAGAAAGCATGGAAAGTTCAGCAGTTAATCCATTAAACTCTTGAATAATTCATTGAAGATAAGCCCTTTAAACTCCCATTTAGGTTGTTAATAATGATGAGTAGTTCATTCTGAATACTTCTGTTTCTTGTGTCTAATATAAAGTAGAAGTAGGATAAACTCACTACAGTCATGTTTCATGTGTAAAATTATTTTACTTCCAGGAAAATGATTTTTTTCTTATCTTCCACTCTCCTTTCATCTGTTTCAGGAAGTACTAGATGTTTAAAAGCCACTACTGCTTTTACCATCCTACATGGGTATGTTACTGAAAAAAGACATTTGATTGAAGGATATTCACAATATTTAATTGGAAAAGGCAGTATTATATGAAAAGCTTTCCTCATGATATTGCTCTTTCCCTCTAAAATATTATGAACATAAGCATCCAGCTCTGGAAAATACAGGATTCTTTTCTAGCAGAGATCAGAAATAAGTGCCAAGTAAATATCTTAAAATTCTTGTTCAAGTAGAGACTTCCCTTACTTAAGGACTGAGAAGTAGAGTACGGCCCTCAAACATGAAGAGCTCCAGGGTTCAAGGAAATTAGTAACCCCTTCTCCCTGGTACTGTTTACAGCTTTGTGTGGGGAATAAATGGGAAATTGTATGTTATATAAATCACTGATAAAGGGAAGCAATCTTTCAGTATCCTCTGCAGAGAACATGGGAGAGATGAAATTTTAATGATGTAGAAGTGAGTTTTAGCAAATTGCTGGAAAATTATTATTTTTTAAAAAATTCATCCTGGAATGTGTTAAGCTTTTAACTATATGTTCCAAAACATCAGAGTGATATGTCCAGAGTGATAGTCAGATAAATGCTGGAGCAATGCAGGTGTTTATCCACAGCTCTGCTTCATAGCCTAGAGCTTGTGCTTTGCTCAGCTGCCTTACACCCAGGCTTACAGAACCCATGCTATCCCAGCATGGAATGCCCTACTAAACTATCAATCCTGTCTTGAAAGTCAAATCTTTTGCTGATCTTGCAACCTAGAATGATTCAGAGTAAAAGAGAACTCCAGTCCAAACTGCTCAAAAAACTGCCAGAACTCTTTGGAACTTAATCCAGTCAGATCTTGAAAGTCTACAAAGACTACACAGTCTGGAGTTTATAACAATAATTATATTTAGTTCATAAGGGACCAAAATTCAAGTGACTCAACCGTAGGCAAGTGCCTTAATTTTATGGTCAGGAAGTTATCATAATGCTTTAAGAACAACACTTGCAGACATTTGCCATATAAAGGCAAGTAGCTGTGAGAAGAGGGTGTAAGTTAGAGCTCTCCTCTGCAGAGATGGAAATACAGATGCTGGTCCTGAAGAGAGTGGGAGGCCATGAATAACAAGGGAGTTCCTGCTGGACAGGTGATGCTCCAGCATTTTTAGGGTGTATTTAAACAACTTTCCATGCTTTCCTCTGCTCTTAAAAGTGCTCACAGGAATCTGTCTGAAAGGAACACTACATTTTGTGAAAACACTTCTCCAGCATGGCCCAGAAAGAAATAAAATAAATATTTTTGCACTGCTGCAAAGTGAATTTCAGATAACTGTGGGTTGTATTTGAGAGGCTGAAAATAAGCAGCAGGCAAGGGGAGTGGAGCCTGGGCTCTGGGATTTATCAAAGGTGAGCTGCCTTCAGGAACTTGCTGGCTGCCCAGTACTTGCTGTCATGGCTCTTCCCTGGTCTGTGCTGTGGGAGTATCTGAGGGGTTACAGTGTAAGTGCAGTGTGCATATTAAAGAAACATGGCTATGTGTGTTCACTTCACAGTTCCTCATCTTTATGTCATCACAGACGGTTTTGTTGATTGGATTTCTGCTTTAAGTGGGTTTCTGTGAGGAGCAGACTTTGATTCCAGAATCATTTAAACTTCTGCAGGACTTTATTTCATAATCTTTTTATCTCTCAAACAACCTTGTTACATTCAAAGGCCTAAAAATTTCTCTTTAATAGTTAAGGCTATTGAAGTCTGAATTTTCTATTGATAAAGTCTAACTCCTTTCTGATAGACACCCCTGTGTCAAATTGTTCTGCTCATGATGCTGTAGAGAACAGAGGGAAGGGATGTCATGAGGGAACTGAGCAGGCTCTACCAGGCTACTTGGCTTTATTAAATGCCTATTGACATCAGGTGTTACTTAAGGTGTCATGTTGCTTCTATGCTGTACACTTGTATGGCAGACATTACAAATAATAATGAGGCAATTTATTGACACCCAGCAGAAAACTGAAAAACTCATAAAATAATATGGCAGGGGCAGATGATGAAACAGAAGGAAATATTTAATTATTCATAAGTCAAATGACCCCTGAAACACAGCAGTAAAAACTGTAGAAGATGTTCTAAGATGATGTGAGGCTTCAGGCAATGTGACTTAGCACATTTTTGCAGTGAAAACATGCTGGTTTACCAGCCCTTAGCTGTGTTTTGGCAGGGGGATGGGAGGTATTATCCAGCAGAGATCTGGTCTGCACTCCTGAAGGACAGAGCACTTGGGTGTCTCATCCCAGAGAAGAGAATGAGAGAAGGATTTTCCTCTCCCATCAGCATCTCACCTGTGTCACAAGTTAACTGTGGAGGAAGGAAGACTGGCACCATTTGTGTTTTAATTTTTACCATGCCTGTTTTTCTTGTGTGAGTCCTTTGGCCCAGTCACTCCAAACCTTTATTTCACTCCAAATAACTCTCAGGTGGATGAGCTGAGCTGTTCTAGAGAGTGGTTTCATGCAGGCTTGTGCAGCCAAGCTGGGGGTAGTCCTTGTCTACCTTTTAACCCCTGAACTGTAGGCTTCATTGTCTTCAGAGCAGCACAAAGCACAGAAGAAAAACAAACAAACAAACAAAAAAACCCCAAACAAACAAACAAAAAAAACCCCACCCCAAAACACTCCTAGAACATTTTCTGATAAATATTATGTTAATTATTGGAAATAGCTTTGCTTGGAAGAGTGGAAAACTGATATATTGATGCAACTTGACTGAAATGAGTGATATGTGACTTGTTCTCTAGCTGGTTTGTGTTTTTCCATCCCAATGTTCAGTCTGCAAAGTGAGTTTTAAGTAGTGCACCTCGTTGTTGTTGGTTTTTTGTTGTTTGGAACATCAGTGTGTTTCCCTTGCTCAGTTTAAAGCAGTACTATTTTTGTACAGTGTTTTGTCAAGTGCTGTACAAATGCCATGGAGAAGCCCTAGCCTTAAGGAGTCTTTGTAAAATTTCAGAGAACCACCCACTAATTGCTCTGTCCAATCACTTCTGTAACCTTCAATCAGCAAGTCTCAAAGAGATGCTGTGTAGTTACAATGAAACTGAAGCTTCTTTTTGTTTTCTATTTTCTTAGCCCTAATATCTAGGTTTATTTAGGTTTCTGGCTCTTTAGATTTTACAGAAAGGCTGAAAAATGTGAATCAAATGTAACCACTTCAGATAGTTAATAGTGGATACTAAGAGAATATCACCCAGGGAATATGAATTCCTTATGCACCTATGAAAACTACAGCTAAAACTGGCAAAAATCCCAAATATAATCATTAGTTGTTCTAGGATTCAACTGCATGGAAAGCATTTTAGCCTTAAGTTCACAAGCCAATTCCAAAAGAAATAGTAATATGACTCCAGTGTGAACGTTCTCTTTCCAATAAAAATCCAGGGGTGGGGACATAATGGGCTTCCTTTATTTTCAATTTAAGGGTAGTACAGCCATCCATATTCCAACACATATTCAAAGTTCAATCTGCTATTAAGGGAAAAGGGTCTGTAGGTCTCCAACTGTACCTGCATCATTTTCTGAAATAGTAGGCAAGAAAAGACCTGGGAGAGGCAGCAGTTTGGTATCTCACCTTGCTGGCATCAGTAAGAATTCTTTCTTTTTGTTCTTCAGGAATAAAGACAAGGAAAACAACTTATAGGTACATCCAGGAGTCTTTAGCTATAAAAAGACTTTAGTATTCATAGCACAAATCACTGAATTATAATCAGTCTTTACTACTTGTCTCTGTTTTAGACACTTTAACTCTAATAACACATCCCATAAAATGCAATATTTATTTACTTCAACACAATTATGTGTGGATAAAATTTAAATAGGACTGTTGTCATTTTAATTTAAATTCTTTGGCAGGCAATTCAGTTTAATGGTAGTTGATTAAAAAAGGAAAAATGTTCTCTAGATTCATAAATCAACCCAATGTTCAATTTATTCAAAGACTGAATTAAGCACTCAGCTAGGGCACTGGAGAAGAAAAAAATACATTGCTTTCACTAATAGCTTTTCTGAGTATGCAAATTTTTAGTCAATTGTAAATGGCTTTACAGAAAGAAGACTGGTGTAGAAATTTTAAAAATAAAAATCCAACACTGTTTAGGTAGTGAATGAGTCTATCTCCGCTCCTGCCTCTTTAGGTTTTTATATAAAACAAATTATTCTGACACCTAGTGAGGAAAATTTCAAATTGCCCAATCTAAAACCAGAAGCAGAAGTACTGTTTGGTCTGAAATGATTACTTATTGAAATTAATGGGTGTTCCTGGAGCATGTGGAAGGGATTCCCAGCATTTGTTACTGACTTTACCGTGGTGCCTATTAGCAAGCTTTTGCAGAATGAGCAAAAATAGTCTCTTCAGATTTAAAACTTTTAAATTTTATTAACTTTATTAAACTAAATTTAATGCTCAGCTCCAATCCCACAGGACTGGTAGGTCTCTAAACCAGTGGGAAAACTCTTGTAAGTCTGTCAGAACTTTGATGTCATTCTTATTGCTTGAGGTTCTGCTTCAGTCCTTGGATTGTGCACCTGGCTGTGCACCACATGTGGAGTGTCTTGGTTCAGAAACACTCCTCACCTTGTGCCCAAATTCAGCTGTGCCTTAGGGCCTTTGCTGTCCAGTTGATGGAGTTTCCCCAGTGATCACATCCCTGGCTCTCTGGTGTTCCAGGAGCTCACAGCAGTGTGAGCTGTTCCGTGCAAAACTCACAAGGACAAGGCACTGGGTTTTGGAGCAGAAACTTTCCAATTTCAGCTGGAAGATGCCTAACTGAGATTTCTGTTGTCATCTCTTATTCTCCCTGCCCAAGGTTTGGGGAGGGTGAGAGGAACTTGGCTCCTCACCCCTGCAGGATGCCTGGTAATAGGCTCTGAAGAGCTGCTGGCAGGTCCAGGCAGTGCAGATACACTGCCCAGCTCACTTCTGTATCCTGCAAAGGTGAAGGGAACTATTGCGAGAATGGAGCCAATCTCCCTTTTTCCAAATGGCCCCGTTTGATAGGCTTTCCTTGGAAACTGGAATTAATAGTAAAACTTCAGATTCCCTCTAATTAGTCAATCTTTTCTCCTTATCTTCTAGGAAAAGGATAAGACCTCCACAGTGGTGTGTTTGGTATTTGTTGTCCCAGCTGGGACAGCCTCCTCTGCTAGACTGAGATGTGGAAACCAAAGAGGTCCTTTAGGTCTCCTAAGTTTTTTTCAGCCTCTGAAAGCCTGCAGAAATTTTCTGTGTGTAAAACACATGTTGAGTCAGGCCTGGTGTTGTTCTGAACACCCAGTGACCAGATGAGCACAGCAGCATCTCCTGACATTGAGCCAAGCCAAGCTTTAATTCTGCAGCACTCTCTGGAAATGCTGGAGAAAATGCAAAATCTATGCCATGCCACTTTGAGGGTGTGTCTGGCTCTGCCAGGGTGCCCTGCCATGTGTGTCCTGGCTCTCTTGGCCATCCCCTCTTTACCCCTCTAAAACAAGTTTAGAGTGACCACAAGTCAGGGTTTCTTGCCTCTCAGTAACTGAAACCTGTAAAAGTTAAAAAAAAAAAAAGCCATAATTGGGCAGATAAATTGCAGTCCTAATGCCAAGGTGCTGGAGTAAGGAATGTAATATGGATGTTAATAAATGCAAATCTTTCATATCTATTTGATATGCTGTGCAAAACAATAAGGCTGAAAATAGTTTGTCAGTTTGATTAATGTACCTGTTTTTTATACAGCAAACTCTGCAGGAGTTTGTATTCCTTTAAAGCAAAGTTATAGATGCAAGGGAGCTTAGGGAAAATCACTGTTTTGCTGCTGAAACAAAGTAATATATTTAATAGTTATTATCAGAGGGTTGACAAGAAGAGAATCCCTTGATTAAATATTTACCTTTTGAGACTTTATTGTAGAAAGCATCTTAAAGCAAAATGTTATGAAAGGGCTCTGAAAGAACTCTCAAAATCCAGAAAAGAGTAACAATCCTTTTGGATTCATCAAGAAATTTTAAAAACTACAGGTCAGAAGATTTTCATAATGGAGTGTATTTTATAAAATTTTCTAAATTATATTCTATGTACAGATTTGAACTATTTTTTTTCTTACATTCTTAAATCAAAAATTCTAGTTAACCTGTTTTGCACTGCAGCATTTTGAACTCTACACTTCATCTCAATTCTTCAGGGCCCGGTTTTTTTCAGAATTTAACATTATCTCTGCCTTCCCCACTTGCCTCATTGAGTCCAAGTCACACTGCATGGACATAAATGAGACTGTATGCCAGTAAACAGAATTTCACCCAGGATATCCCTATAACAAAGAATTCTGTCACTTAATCCTTGAATTTTAGCCTTTCTATAAAGCTTTTGAGAATTAACACCAAATACTTCCATTCATTACAATGCAAAATCCTGTACGCAATCACCATTTTAACAGTGCTGTGATACGAATGTGCCATAGAGTTCAGGATGCTCCCTTTTGTAAATTTTGTGGGAGAATTATCCACACTGCAGCTGCCTCTGAAGCAACACTCATCCCTTCCAGAGTCATAACTCTGGATCTAAAGGAAAAGCCTGAAGCCACTTCAAGTAAGGACCAGTTAAAACAGATGACCTCTAGATCCAAATCCATGTACTCAGTGCCACTTGAAACTCAGCTTGATTTTTGAGAAGTTTGTGAAACTGGGGAGCAGGAGCAGGTGCTTCTGCTTAAAACTTTGCCTTCCAAATAGCATAAGCGGTTCTATAAGATGTGTCAATTTTCTTCCTCTGTGTGCCAGAAACAGAACATTTAAAACCAATACACGTTATGCTCGTGCTAATTTCCTAAAACAAAAGGATGTTAGCTGCCATTTCAGTGAAAACAGACTAGGTCAACATCAAATAATCCAAATTCAGCCTGTTGAAGGCTGAATGATCTATCGAGAACAACTTACACAAACATAAATGCATGATAGCTGTCTTTTCCTTCATGATTTGTTTGTGGTCCAAATTGTGTTGTAAAGCATACCTGAAAGCCTGCTGAAACTATTTTGGTATTCATGAGTTTACAGTCTGATTCCAGTCTGTTGTTTCATATAAAATCATTGTAGGTCTCTTCTTCCTAAGTATTATTTTCTGAATAAAATTGTATTCAGTCACGATTACATGTGTTGAGAACACTGCTATATGACATCTAGAAAGTGATGTTCTCCTTGTTGTCAATATTTGTGGTATGCCAGGCTGACCTTTTGGATGATAATCTTTGTATTTGTGAAGTGAAGAGAGACTGATTTTGTTGCTTTATTCTAATTACACTGCAGTGTAGCAGTAGCACACACTTTTGAAGGGTATTCAGGAACTGAAATGTCAGTAACACAAACAACTTTCCATCTGCTCCCAATTTAATCTGAATGCATTTCTGATTTTATAGAAGAAGGTTATTTCTACAACTGGTGAAGGCTGGTAATCAGTTAATCAAAATGCATTGGTTGCTCCAATGATTGCATCTTGAATAGGATTTTTTGTGAACCTTACCCACCCACAATTTAGTTTTGACATGTTTTGCTTTCTATCCCATGTAAATCTATGGTTTTCAAAAAACTTTGACTTCATCAAGTATATAACTTATTTATTGAGAGTTAGAGCCAGACCCACCAGTGGATGCTGACAATGTTTGACCATCCCATTTATGTTAATTGGCAGGAAACAAACCAGTAAAATCAGTTTGAGCACCTTTGTGCAGAGTCAAAGCTGCTGCGTGTTAGCAGAGAGCATGTCTTGAGCTAGATTCTCACAGAACAAACATTTCATATAAACTAGAAACTTCTTAGGCACTTTGACTCCAAGTTTGACCTGCAGCCTTTGATTTTTGCACATAAAGAATCATAGTATTGCTGTGATTTTGGTTGTTGTGGCAATAGTTTGTCTAGGGGAGAGTGAACAGGAATATATTTGTATTTGATTCTGGGCCATGGAATCTGAAATCTGTATTTCTTCTTATATTTTTATGTAAATAACACTGCTCAATTTCTACATGTCCAAGTTAAATCCAAACTTAGGGTACTCTAGTTTCAAAAAAAGACCAACAAACAAAAACCATCCAAAACAACAAAAGAAAAAAAAACCCCACAAACAAGGAAAAAACCAAACCAAAACTGACAACAACATAAAACCCAACCAAAACTGCCTCTCACAGTGTTAAGGAAACACAGTGCATACAATTCCAAGAGAAGCAAGTAAAAAGTCAGTCAGGCTTTGCCTGAGCACAACTATAAGACCAAAGGAAACTGATTCGAGGTTAAAGTCTTAAAAATATTGACTGTACTGGATAAGCAAGTACCTGAAAAAAAATAGTAAATGGTCATGTGCTCCTTCTGTGGATTGAAATCTAAGGTTAATGATTAAATAGCTAAATAGTACTCATTTTCCAGGTATTGATATTAAGGAAGCAGCATTTTCTAGGAAAAGAGCACATTTGCATAGTAGTTTCATTATGAATGTGAATGTTTTTGCCTAGATGTGTTCAAAAGAGAAGAGCAGAGGCCTTTGGATGAAACCTTTAATAATAAAACTTCTAGTATTGGAACAGGAATCTATCATTGTCTAACAAATATAAACCAGATAAAGTCTGCCCCATCTGAAATAATTATGGAGTCCTAAAAGCAGAACAAAATGAGTACTGAAACAATTAGCAGAAACAGATTGAACAGTTTTTCATGACAAAAGTACCTATACAATTCAATCATCTATCCATGAAGCACCAACCATGATGTCAGAAATTGGCTCAGCTATGAGCTAGGGGAAGGTCAGAGTGAAACTCCATCTTGGGGAATGCTCCACAGTAATTACTCTTTGAGTATTTTGCCTTGGAAAGCATCAGCAAATGCTTCTCATCCCTGCTG
The DNA here is from genome assembly GCF_023055355.1 of Agelaius tricolor. Taxonomy (NCBI): domain Eukaryota; kingdom Metazoa; phylum Chordata; class Aves; order Passeriformes; family Icteridae; genus Agelaius; species Agelaius tricolor. The sequence goes on from NW_027269334.1 coordinate 1,300,160, forward strand.
GTGATGAGAAAGGGCTTCTGGTGTGACTGGACAGGGCAGTTGGTGAGAACAAGGAACCAGAGCTGATTTTCCTGATTTTAATAAAGAAACACACCCATTTATATGATGTCCAAAAGCTGAAGCAGACTTGGGGCTGATGAATTTGCAAAGCTTCATTTGCCCGTAGATTATTAATGAGGGAATACTGAAGCTATTGTTACCACAGGATTTACTGCTACTGGAGATAAACCTGTGGGGATTTTGTCCAGAGAGAGCTCGAGGAAGGAATTGGGGAACTGAGAACTGCCCTGGCAGTCTGAGGAATTGCTGTGCCACTGCTCTCTTCTGTGGTGAGCATTCCCATCCTGGGAAAAGGAAGAAAATCTCTGCTCTGAAGAAGTGTATCCTGAGGATGAGACAGATTTCTGACTATTAAGCCAGTGACAAGAACTTCTCCAAAGGTCCAAGTGACTTCTTATGTTGGTAGCTTGACAACTGGCTCCAGTCTTGTTGCTTGGTGGATCCTGCTGTGCCTGGATTTGAGCTGCCTACAAACAGGGAGCAGAGGATTAATAAGTAGAGTGCTAATTCTGCCCTGCTCTGTGAAGTCATCCTGGGAGGGAACAGGACCACAGCACATATGGTCTGTCTCAAGCACTGGGGATACCAAATATAAGTTTATTCTGGCTTCATTAGCAGGCCCTGGATAAAATCTGGAAGCATTTAATAAATTTTGAAAACTTGAGAGCTGAAATTTCATGTTCATTCCAGGTCTGGACCATGTATCCTTTGAGCTACAACATTTCTGTTAGACTGGCCAGATAGATGACAGCTTGAACCTGTGAAAAAATGTGGAAGAACAATGAAATAGAAATTATGTATTGAGCAACAGTTAAAAAGTAAATACTTGATAGGATTTGGAATTTCAAAGAACTTTCCAACAAGAAGTAGAATTATCTTTTAAACATTTGGAGTACCACTAGAAAATATATAAGAAAACATTCTGTAGTGACAAAGTGATTCTTTCAGACATGCTCTTGAAATAAAATCAACAATTGAAGCAACAAAAATTTTGAAATCAATCTGTGAGCACAGCTCTAGAAGCTGAAGATTTGGAACTTAATTTTATAAACATTCCTTAAAATGTGACATTGAGGCAGTTGTTGAAAATAATTTGGACATTATAGTGGACTCTGACAGCTCTGATTTAATGTTGTTCCTGAGGCTGGGATTCTGATATCAAAAAGGAGTGCATCATCTTGATTTTTCCAGTTTAGGAAGTGTGATTTCATGTGTGGCCAGACAGTCAAGAACTGCAGAAGGCTCCCACATTGAGCCCACGTGGATGGATGGTACCAAAAACTCCAGAGTCAAAGAAAGGTACCTTAAAGCTTCCTTTCTGCAAGTAATAAAAGTAGATATATTTTTTAGCTACAATAATTATTGAGTAAGCTGGCTTTTAACTTCCCCTGCCTCACCCCATAAAAAGACCAAAACCAAACAACAAAAAGATGAAAACACAACTCCCTTTAGATGTTATATTCTCAGGCTAGGAGAGCTAGTCCTCTCCTACTCTTGGTTGAAGCACTGGTTCTACCTTGGACCACAGAAAATCCTCAGTGAAAGGCTTTTTGAAATTTAGATATGGATTAGTTTCTCAGAAACCCTTTTTCCTTTGTGCATCTCAGAAAGCCAAGCAGGTAGGGGGTTATTGAGAGTGGTAAGGCAGTTCTTGATAGAACAAAAGACTGACAGCCTCATGCATTAAAGCCCATCTCAGTCCTTTTCCACATAAAAACAACATTGTCAAAAGATTTGATGTTCCTAAAACCATGTTACTATTTTATTGCACATTTTGCCAATTAAAAAGAACAAGCTTTATTCCTTGTTGGCTGCAAAGGTGAATCTTTTCATCTGACTGATACTAACAGCCTGTGTTAGCTCAAATATTGTCTGACATAAAACACATGTTTGTAAAATACTCACCTCCTCTCCAAACCTGCAGGAGGCCAGGATATTTTAGGGTAAGCAAAGGAATCAGCAAAGGCTCTTTGTTAGGTCTTTTCTGAAGCTCAGGCACTGGGGGGAACTAAGCATTGTTCAACACAATATCTCAAGGTGAAAACCCTCAAGCAGCTGTTGACTGCCCTATTTTTCTTGCCTTTTATTAAATGGGGAGGTTTGAGTGAGGAATGAAACACTTTTTAATTCCCATGCCTTAAACAAATAGCAGAGAAGTTTTTTGAAGAGCTGCAGTTCATCAGTACTTATTTCTAACAGTTAACAGAGTCCTACCTAATTCAGACAGATTGAATTAGCAGAGATAAAATATATGAACCAGTTGTTTACTGGTTGGCAACATCTGGACAGGAGCCAGGTGTGCCCAGCGGGGCAGGAGGCCAATGGCACCTGGGCTGTGCCAGCCATGGTGTGGCAGCAGGGCCAGGGCAGTGACTGTGCCCTGGGCTGGCACTGCTGGGGCCACACCTCAGATCCTGGGGCACTTCTGGGAACCTCAGGACAGGAAATGGACATTGAGGGGCTGGAGCGTGTCCAGAGAAGGGAACGGAGCTGGGGAAGGGTCTGGAGCACCAGGAGGGGCTGAGGGAGCTGGGGGGGCTCAGCCTGGAGAAAAGGAGGCCCAGGGAGGCCCTTCTGGCTCTGCACAACTCCCTGACAGGAGGGGACAGCTGGCCTCAAGTTGTGCCAGGGGAGGTTCAAGTTGGATATTAGAAAAAATTTCTTCACTAAAAGGGCAGCCAAGCAATGGAAAAAGGAAATGGTTGAGGCACCGTTACTGAAGTGTTCAAAAAGAATTTGGATGCGGCCCTTGAGACACAGTTTAGTGGCAATCTTTTTCAATCATTCATCAGCCTCCTTTCTGCCTGCATTAGTTTTATCAGGAACCTGCTGCTGTTCACGGGACATATGACAGAATTTAACATTTACCTGCTGGCAGGACACTCTCACAGCAGGCAGATTTTCTTCTACCATATGTATGGATCATAATATTGACTGGCAGTGAACACTTACAATTTAATAGGATTGTGCAAGAAAAACAAGAAAAGTTCAATTTAATAGTTAAGACCTTCCCTTTAAGAAGTGTAACTAAGTCTAAATTCTTCTCTTTCTTTGTGTGTGATCTGTGGTAAAAATGCAGGGAGGGTTTTCCTCAATAATTTTGTATTAGAAAGATCCCAATGTTTTCTGTAGCTGCAGATTTCTTTTGATGTTTTTTTTACTGTTGCTTTTTACAGTATTTTCAAGCATCTGCTTTCCTAGCTTTGAAATTTATTACAAGCTGTAAAAATAAAGGAGAAAGTGAATTAATCTCTGATACCCTTGGTATGAGCTTAGAGCACAGGTTTTAAATGAAGGTTTAATGAGTTCTGGCTCTGACTAAGAGAGGACTCAGAGATAAACACCTATTTACCAGTAACCTATTATAGAGATACTTGTTTCTAGAAGAATTCTTGAAGAGTGGACACAGACCTGTGAAGTTGTCCTGTTTATATGATTCTGAAATAAGTGCCAGTAAGGTACAAGGTCAGTTGGTCCTCAAACTGGTATTTCTGACAAAATGTAGGAGGACAAAACATCTCATCCACATTGCTGTGGCTGCAGCATTTGGTTCCCATACATCCCTGGTGCTTTTAAACCACTGGAATGGTAAAGGGAATAAAACTCCCCTCTGATACTTCCCTGGCTTAACAAGCTGACCTTGAAGCAAAGCCTGATTATTGTCCTTGTCTCTCCCTCCTTAAAGCTTTGCATCACAGTGTTATCATTTTCACATTCCTTTTATTATGCTTTTAAGCCAATATACTGAATATAGCAGCGTTCTCTTGTTCTGCGCAGCCTTGGTGATGCATGAGAGCTGTAAACTTGCACCAGCCCAAGCTAAGGCAGTTTTACAGCCTCTGAGTAGGGTCAGAGAAAGTCAAAGCAACTGGAGCACAGCAGTGAATACATCCCACAATTTTACATTCTGGGGAGTTGAGTTTTCTCCTAAGTGCACTGATACATGTTGGTTAAAATAATTTATAATTAGTTGATATTCCTTCACCTACAAATAAGCCCTCTTCCCTGAAGAAAATGGTTTTCTCGAAGGTGTTAAATTGCGCTAGTTTTGTAATAAAGCTGACCTGGGAGGATTTGTGCAGGGAGACAGGAATTACAGCAATTAATTACTTGGAAAGAGCAGTTCCTCCCTCCTGCATTTCCTCATCTAGCTGGTTCACAGTTCATTGTCTTTTTATCTCCTTTATTTTAGTCCTACCCATACATCACTGTTATCCTCCTTCCCTTGCCCACAAAACAAATGAGGGAGCTCCTGTCTCTTAGCAGGAGCATAATTGAGTGCCATCAAACAGCACTGCATTTAACAGCAGCTTCAGAAACAGGCATTCAATGAGAGGATTTGCTGCAAAGAGCTGGATTCTCCCTCTTCCCTCCAGCTGCAATTTCCAGTGGTCACTGAGGGATGTTGCATCAGCTGGCTACAGCAGAAGAGCCTGTTTATGCACCTTTGGGATATACTTCCCTGGCATCACAAGCACTAATTTACTTGAGAGATGAACTTGGTCCTCAGTTCCTACCACACTGATAGGTTTGGAAATCATCCTGCATGCCTTGGTTCCTTGATCTTTGCTTTCCTGCAGCATGGATGAGAACCAACCTTTCTGAGGGGAAAAAGTGGCCTTAAAATAATGTGTGTGTTTTGTTTAGAAGAGTTGTCTCCTAAGTAGTTCAACATGATGAAATTGGTGACCTTTACAGCTTCTCTGCCACATTTCAATAGAGTTGCTGTACAGATATTTTTAAAAATAATGTTCTACATGAACTAGCCTGACTCTTAAGTCCCATTTCCTTTAAGTTTCACCTGAAGCACTTGATCTTTTCTAAATGACATTGGCTTTTGGCAGAACATTTTCCCAGCACAATCTTTGTCATTGCCCTTTTACAGTCAACATTAGAAGTGAAATTACCTGGAAAGCAATATTTCCTCTACTTCAGAGGCAAACCGTGAGCAATAAAATTACAAGCAATAAAATATAAATGTATCTTAAAGTGAAACACCTTGCACTAGCTTGTTTCTACAGACAGGGAAGAAAACTGGTCTTTAGGGAGATGAACACTTTGAAATTTCACACTCCTTCAAATGTTTCTGTCTAATGTCTTGGCCAAGTCAGGTGCTGAGTTTATAGATAAAGTAGGAACAATAAGTCATTACACTTCTTTTAGAGAATGACTGAAGAGTACTAAGGATTTTTGGGAGAGGTTTTGTGTGTGTTTGAGAAAAGGGTTTTATAATTCAACCTTTAAATTGGAAAGTTGATTTCTTTAAATTGGAAAGCAGAAAAGTAGATTTCTTTCTTTATAAATAAGCAAATGCCAGCCAAAATATGAAAGAATATTCCAGGGCTATAGGGGTTTATGACAATAAGTTTAAAATTTCCAAAGTGCCTGATCTATCAAGTGACTCAAAATTGCATTAGAGTAATCTAAGGTTCTACTGGGAGATTAAGGCGATTTCTTTGTCAGATAAAAGTTTCTCTGTCAGTTTCAATCAAAGACTTGAGAAAAACCAAGATCTTCAAAGCTCCATGCCTTCTACACATCTAATTACTGAAGGAATTTAAGGCACCTCCCTTCTCAAAAAAAAAAAAAAAAAAAGTTAAAAATCAACACCAATTTTACAGTTTTATCAATTGTTTAAAATTTTTAATAACTCTTTTCTGGATTTGCATAAATGTATAAACAGATGAGACTAAGACTTTATCAAAGCTGATATTAAATTCTGATAGCATTTAGTTGTGTTTGTAGATTTGCTTCCATGTGTTAGATACAGTCTGTTCTATTAGATCTGTTATTCAGTAGGTTTCTGAAATGCATTGGAACTCACAGTAGATTGCATTTTACTGTTTTTTAAACAGCATTTTATTGAAACTGAACCTCTACAAAACCTCAACAAATCATTTGACTCTGTGTTATGCAGAGTTTGGGAGAACAGGCAAGAATACACCATTTTCCCTGATCACCATAATCTGTGGTTCTGCTCTGTAAAGTTATTAGGCTCAAAGGCTGCCTGTGATTCCTGCCCTGATCCTTTTGTCCTGTGGAAGAAATTGGAGGGGGCTGCTTGACATCACAGATGTGAATCTTACAGAGAGGTCCAATTTTTTTTCCTGATTTTCCAGAATTCATAACTGCAAGTTGTCTGAACATGGGAGACTCTGGATGGTTCCTTCATTTTATGCTTCCCTGTATAACTACCCATGGTTAGGCCACAAACTCGGGGACAGAGGGGAGAAGAGGGATCTTTGGTAGGCTACAAGGAACAGAGAATTCAGTGACAAGTGTCCCAGATCCATCTCCCCTTGATGCCTTGAAAGACTATGTAGAACAGAGGCTAGACTGTGTTAAAGGAATAAAGTAGGTATTTATTAAAAGGCCTTCCAAGGACACACCTTGGGCAGTACAAGAGCCTGGCCATGGCTCCACCCAAGATAGACTCCAGGTCCCGAGTTTTCACACTTAGATAAGTTTTGCTCCATTTACATGTTGGTATTAATTGTCCAATTTCAGCTTCAGGTTATGTAGTCCCATCCTCCCAGATTGCTCCCCTCAATTCACTGTTGTTTGTACTTTTTGGGCCTGAAGCTGCAACAGTATCCTTGGTTCTCAGTCTGGAAAAGGATTGTTTTGTCAGACTAAACTGTGACGAGGACTTGCTAACACTTTATATGAAGTTCAGAGTTACACACTAATGCAGTACAGAATCTGGAAAATATGAAAGCTAAAACTTAAGGCATCACCTTCCAACTATTATTTTCTAATTGAATGAGCCTATATGAGCCACTGAAGAGGCCAGGCTTGACCTCATACACCAAGCACTAAGTAATTATCCTGTTGATAAGGATGGATCTCCCTTCTCCACCCCTCCAAACAAGGGGTCCTGAAATTCTTAAAGTGCCCTGGGAGATTTGGACAGCCCAGCTATGATGATAACTGCCACCTGTGATTGTGGCTGGAATCAGTGCTGACACTTGCTGACAGTGCTGGAAATTGCAGCAAGACCTTCTGCTGCCCTTGCTGCTCTCCAGTCCCTCCCAAAAATCTTCCCACTGTCCATGCTTTGTAAGCATCTGTTTTCATTGAGCTCAGGTGGAGTAACAACTAAAATTTATGGGATAACAAAAATCAGTCCAAAATTCATTGTTCCTCTTTCCCCAGTCTGGGCTCAACAGGTCCTTCCCTCAGAGCTGCTCATCCTAAAATTAATCTTACAACTCTGCTGCCTTGCAAACATTTCTACCTCCTCCACAAACAGATGTACCACGTGGGTCTCTGCAAAGCCACAAAACCTACCAAATAAATACCAATCTTTCATTAAAGTGAAATGGACTTGCAAGAGATTTAGAGCAGTTGGAGGGTCTGTTTTGGGTGTTGAATATCTCTCTAGCTATAAGCAGTAGAAACAAACCCTACCTAAATTTCTTACCAGAAGATTATATCAAAACCTAAGAACTTGGCAATTCATGAGGATTTAATTAAACATTCTTAGTTGTTTTCCATAATGTATTAGCACAGTGAACTCTGAATCCTCTTCCTTCTCCCAGTGGAAGCTTGGAGGATTCTATGTTTGCATCTTTTTCCTCTCTGTCTGCAGATCAGCCTAGGTCATCAATGGTATGTGACAAGCTGAATAAAATCTTGCCAGGAGAACTTGAACCACATTTTTACCTCTTCAAGTGATCTCTAAAGCTGCTTATTGGTTATATTTTCCTGGTGCTAGAAAAATAACTATGATAATTCAAGAAAGGAGGAGTACTTTTTGATTCTTTGCATTTTCTCCATGTCTGCTGCTAGCCACCACTTTTCTCAGAAAGAAACAGTGTTGCTCTCATTTCTGTGCTGCTAGAAGATACTCAAGTGTATTTTCTAATACTGCTGGGATGCCTAATTTGTCCACAGGTGCCAATTCATGCCCAAATGGATTCCCTTTGCCAGCAGGAGGTTTTGTGGCACATGTGGTGCAATAAGACATTTTTTGTTTTGGCTCCTGCTCCTAGTCCAGCTCTGCAGGGTTTATAAACTCTCATAGAAGCAGGTTTATAATTATTTAATGTTTCTAACTGTCTTTTTTATCCCCTGCAGAAATGAAGCCATGCTGCCTTGTATTGACTTCCCCATGTTGCTATTGAATTCCCAGCAGCTTTCACAGAAATAGCCTTCCCAGAGCAGTATTAACTGGTAGTGATTATGTGATAGAGTAATCTTGTATTTTGGGAATATCAACTCCCACAGTCTCATCAAAAGATGATGGGCCTCATTATTCTAGGGAATGTGTGGAGTAAGGAATGGCAGGTATTGCAGGGATGACGACACTGGGATTAGTGCTGTGCCTGTGCTTGCACGTCTCTCCACAGAGCTGGAGGGGCAGATGTGTATTTTTGATTTTCGGGGGCATTATCTGATAGTTATGGAAAATATTGACATTTACTTGTACTGTGGCATTAGCTACTGTATAAAAATGATGCTATAATTAATATCTGTAGTTATTATATTATCATCATCACCATTGTCTGACATCCAATAAGCTGCAGCTTCATCCTTTGTCCCCCTAACCCATTTGTGCAGCAATTCCCAAAAGTGCTGGTGGGAAGTCTGGATGAAAACTTAGTTGCCAATGCATGGCCAGCAACAGGTAGCAGAAAACAGCCTGACTACCTAGGAAAATTAACTTATTTCAATGGGTTTATTAGTCTGCCTTTTCAAATAGAGAAGAGGGATTTTGGTGCCCAGCCATGCATTGATATTTCCATTTTTGGTGCACCGGGCCTGGCCTCCTACTGCAGCTTCAGAAATACTTGTGACTTCTACAGTTCCTTCTAGGGTCTGGCAGCCTTTTGCAGAATTCTAGGGCACCCTAAAATGGCACAGAGCATCTCTGTTTTATACCTGAGTCATCCCCTGAGGCTGCTAAAGAGTTAATTGTGCAAACTGGACTTAAAACCTGAAGCCCTAATTATACTGTGGAGTCTTTTAGCATTCAGAGCTGGGTTCCCTGTGCGGTGTGCTGTGTGTCATATCAGGAGAGGAGGAGAGGAAGGGTTGGCAGGCACCTCCTCCTCCTGCTATTATTCAGCATGTTCTGCACTCGAGAGTGCCGCCCTCCAACCCAGATTTCAGAGGCACAGAATTCCTGGGGAGGAAAATACAATGCAAAAATAGGAAATTGTGCTGCAGACCTTTTATGTTGGTGCCACAAAAGTTCCAGCACGTCAAAGACACCGTTATTGCTATTTCTATCCTGTTCCTGGTGAGGTCAAACGTGGATCTCCTGGGAGTTTCCAGATGAGGTTCCTGGTGGAATATGTGGGAAGACATTGCCTTTTTCCCCCCTGTCTTTCTCCCTGCCTTTTTTCTTCTTTCTTAAGCTAGCAGGGATGAAAAGATACACAGCCTTTACTCAAAAAATGGACTTTGTGAGGTGTTTCACAGGAAAACAATGACAAATGAACATATAGAAAGACCTAAAAGAAAAAAGACGTTCCTTAAATTGATAAAAAACTGTAAAAAATGCAGCCTTTTGAGCAAAAAGTTTATATCCTTTTTACCAGGTAGCACATTTTCACAAAAAAAAAAAGAGCTGTGTTTAATGTGTAAAAATGAACAGCCTCCCCTGTTGGGATTCTGCAGTCACAATGACTGGTTGAGCACAGATAACATGAGGGCAGATTTCTGCCTGATTCCCACATCTAATCCTTGTTTCTCACCAATCCCAAAAGTTGTCTGCTTATGCTCTGATTTTGTTGCCAGTATCTGAAGTTTTACTTTCAAATCTAAGTTATTTAACAGCCATTTGCACATTTTGCCCGTTTTTAATCCATATACAAGTCAGAGATGCTGAAATTTGGGAACAAAATAAAAAAATTAATTCGAAAAATGTTAAAACAAGGTATTATTAAAATTTTGATATGAAGATATTTTTGTCCAGATGTTTTTGTTTATGTCTGCTCCTTCCTAAAAGCCTTGGCTTTGACCAAATACTTTCTGCTGAAAAACTTTTCTTACAAGATTTCTTGGCAGATTTGTTTGTGTTAAGGACACTATGCAAAGACAAACAATCACCTACCATCAATATTGAACATTTCATTCAAATAATATGAATGTCTCATATTAGCCTGAGATAGTAATTTGCTTTGGAAAACATGGTAGGTTTTTTAACATACCCACTCATTCTACATGGAATAAAAAATAAACAAATTTTGAGCTTTATTTCAATGTAATGCTAGCTCATCTTTGCTCACTGTAGTTGGTGACTCCTTGCCAGCACTGACCAGGAAGGGCTGATTGTTAAAACTCTTCAAAATATCCATTCAATATCTAAACAGTGCAGCCTCAACCTCCAGAAATTACATAATCTCTGTGGCACAAAGGAAGTGAAAGATGCTGTGGTTGGATGAGGTTTCTCTACCACCAAATATTGGTGAAATGAAAACTCAGGCACTTCAAATGGCAGGCAGCAGCATGATCATTTTTTAACCTCCATATTTCAGCCCTAAAGTTTGGATTGGTCCTGGGGACTTTGGTTGCTGTCAATGACAAGTGCGGGCAGTCAGAGGTCAGTCTGTGGAGGAGCTGTGTGATGTGCCAGATGCTTAAGCAACGCAAGGACTGCTGAGAAAACTTCCTTGTTTCTTTGGAAACCAGCCCTCAGGCAGTACTGGACACAACTCCAGGCACTTCCTTGGAAATTGTTCCTGAATAAAAGCAAATTTGCTTCCCCTGAGGATTAGGTGCTCCCTTTTCCCTGAACTGGGGTTCAAGGCTTGCGTTAATTAGTTTAATGTGGTGCTGCTTAGCTCAAGTGGGTCAGCTGTGAGGGAAAATGCAAATGGAACAGGTGCATGATCCAAAAGAAGAAGAAGAAGAGCTATTCAGCAACACTTTCTTAATTAGAAGTGTGATTTTGAGCCGTTTGGTCATTCCACTGGAACACCAGGCGTTGACTAGACAAAGCACATGGTGGTCCTATCAGTGAAGGACAGCGCTTGTGGTAGAGTGGTGAGCACTGTGGGCTTAAAAACACTAAAACCAAATCTGAAGTAAGGTGTCTCCCTGAGCTTAGTATCACTCTTGGCCAGCCTCAGAAAATGATGCTGCTATTTCAGCATTATTACATGTGTGATCTCTAAGCTTTTTCCAGAAATCTTTCATGGAGGGAGGGTGTTTCTGAATGCAGGTCCCATCTTTACAATCAGAGATTCACCTTCTGGGTTCCCTCAGGTAGTGTCAGAACTCGGCCCAAAAGAGGGTGGTGAGGGGCTCCAGCCCCCTGAACATCCTGAGAGTGTTGCACCCTGTTCCACACCAGGTCAGGTGGAGGCAGCACATGGATGGAAAGCCCCTTGAGACCCAGAAACAGAGACAGGCTCAAATTAAAACCTTGTATCTGAACATGGGAAGACCAAAAAAAGAATAGGATGCCAATCACTTGCACAAATTATACTTGCCTCTACTTGCTGCTCCCATTTTTTGCTTTTTACTGGGAAGATTGGAAATCTCCACTGGCCGAGCTGATGGAAGCCCAGCACCTTACTGTAAAGTGATAACAGCAGAACTGTGATGGTGAAGATGAGCAGGAAAATTACTTTTCCTTTTTTGGCCAGGGATGAAGAGTTATTTTTTTAGTTCTACACAGAATGTTGGCGTGATGTAGGAGTGTTTGGGGGATGAAGGTGGCAGGAGGGGGAATAAGAGAGAGAAGGAAGAAGGGAGGTATAAATAAACTTAATGATGTCCACAATTTCTCTAGTGCCTTAATGAAGCTGCTGATATAATTGACTTGAAGTCTGTCCCTTTTTTCTCATTTGAGCCACATCAAAGCTCTCTTTCTATGGCATTCCTTGCTTACAAAGAACATAAATTATCACTGGCCAATTTTACCTTTATTAAGCAGCAAATATTACTTCATACTGAAAGTCTTCACTATATTTAATAGAGATTATGCCTAGCAACTAAAGACATGGATGCCATATTCCACTTTGGTCAATGAAGTTGGGAGCGTATATAGGCATTTAAAGTCAATACCTATAATAAAATATTTTAAATGGCAATAATAAGTAGCAGTGTTTAAACATGTTCGTATAAGAGACAACATCAAAAAAAAAAAGATTTTTTTTTTTGCTAGGGTTCATATAAGAAGGCCATGTCTTTGGTTCCAGATATTTGATTATGATCAAAGTTTTGGAAATCTATTAGAGACTATCAATGCAGGATTTTTTTAGGTCTTAATTAACTAAAATCTCTCACATTGTCCATATTACTGAAGTTTACAATTCTTTATTCTAATATTTTTTTACTTTCCCAGTCATCACAATTCACCCTTGCTTTGTCTGGTGCCCTCTAGTCTATCTAACCATTCTTCAGTATTTATCCATTTATTCTGCAGCATTTTGTGTGCTGGGTAGGAAAAAGTAGTGCTCAAAATTCAAGTGTATATGTAGGGAAGGACAGCGAAGAGCATCAGTTTGTGCTTCCAGTGCCACTGGTGTTAGGAATTTATCCTTGCCAGCAGATTGTTGATTTTGAGTTATGAGTAGGTTAAAGGTGTCAATATCAGTGTGGTGTTTCTTATAGTTTAACAGTTATGGATTAATCTGAATAGAGGATGCACATAGTTACAATTCTGGTCAGTACCTCTGCTTGGGGAATTCTCTTTGAAGAGGTTGTAACCCCATAAGATCTATTTTGGCTGCAGTCATCATGTTCCAGTGGACTCTAAATTAATTATTTCCGTGGAGGAAAGAGATCACAGGGATGTTGCACAACCCTTGGAACATGACAGCTCAGAGACAAAAAGGTAAAGAGAGGTAGATGACCTGGAACATGAAGCATTTCTCCCTCAGGGCTACTGCTGCTTTCTCTGAGGTGCACAAAATACAAAACCTAGGCAGTGTTCTCTGTCTCCTCAAACTTTCTCTGGGATGGGTTCAAGGAGCCAAGAACAATCCCCAGGTTTTCTGCAGAGCCAGAATGACTTCTCAAGTGCTTAGACCCTCTCAGCCCAAAAGACCTTGTTGGACCACCTCACTGCAAAGCTCTTGGTTCTCCTCTCGGCTCTAGAACACTCCTGTTCATCTTCTCTCTCCAGTATTTCCAAAGCTGCTTTTTGCTGTCAGGCCTTCCTAGTCTTTCCTTTGTTAATTGTCTCATTTGGGGAATGTCAGAAGCTGGTGGCTTGTCAGTTCTTGACACTTTTCTAGTGGTTTCTCAGAAATGTAAGAGATATATATAGATTTTTGCAGGTCACTCTGACCTTGTCACAGGTATTGGTTTAAGGTTAAGCACTTAAGATTTGAAAATGCTCACTGGTCAAAAGGAAGGACAAAATTCAGAGGGTTTGCAAACAGTCAGAGGGTTTTATTACTAAATTAGACACTTGATTTGTTTGTTCCTGACCTACTATATAGGCAATGGGCTTTGGATAAAGGGGCAGGGTGAAGGGAAAAGCTAAATTAAAGGGGTTAATGAAAAAAGGAGAAATGAATTATAGGAAAAGAGAAAAAGAGAGGAAGAGAAAAAAGAGGACAAAAGGGAAGCCGGCTGCAGGCTAAATTATTGCTTGCTGCTGAATGTGACAGTCTGTTCAGATTCAGAAAAGAAGAATTGGATTTTTTTTCCTTGCTACTTAATTGTTAAATGGGTCTTAACCTTCGGATGGATTTTGCACAGAGCTCCATTTAAAAGGCTTTATGTTTATTCATGAAGGTCCCAAGGTTCTTACTAAAGAAGTCCTTTACCACCCCCATACACCAGTGTCTTTTGTTATACCTGCTGTAGAAAAGGGATACTTGTCTTTGAATTCTGTTACTTCTAAAAATTTTGATAGGTTTTGGTTTATATTGGCCTTTTTAGAACGTTGTCTAATTCAATTCTGAAACGGTAGGATTTTGACCTTAGTTTCCTCATACTGCATCTCAATTAGAGAAATATTCTTTTCTAGGAAATTAACCTTTACTGCCGTTTTCCTGACTGAATCATCAGCAATTATTTTGTCCCTGCAGAGTGTTTTCATGGCTCTCCAGAAATTTATGGGCAACCATCTTAGACAACACAGTCACAGAAAGAGCTTTATTTCTACTTTTTGAAAAATAATTCAGGCATGCATCACCTGGGAATGAGTTAATGAGCATCCACAAGCTGGTACATGAGCTGGTCATTGTCTGCAGGGGTAGCTGGGACAGTGAGAGCCCTGTGACAGTGAAGGAAGACTTCAACCTGACATTGCTCTGTGAATCCCCTTTTGGTAATTGGGAGGGAACTGCTTTCAAATATCTTCTGCAGGCAGCTAAAAAACCGGGTGTAATTCTTCCTTTTGGCACTCGTGTCACTGCGACTTACTGTTTTCATGAAATTAAGCATTTGTGAGCCCTGTCTTGGGGATCCTCTAGGAGCAACTCCTCTGCGATGGCAGGGAGGATGTAGTCATAATCCCTTTTTTCAGATGAGGTTATAATTCCCAATCTGGTTGGAGGCCCAGCTAGATAGAGGCTTATGAAATTTGTGGAATACTTATCAAGACAAATATTCTATAGCTGCGAGACAGTAATTCTGGATCATAAAGCCCAAAGAGCATTTAATCCAGCTGTGTTAGACAAGGATGGGATTTATTGGCATAAAACTAGCAATCCCCTTTTTCCCAACCTCCAATTCAGTGCAGAAAAAAAAAAAAAAAAGAAGAGGAAAAGAAAGGAAAATGACAGCCCTGGTAAATCTTAGTGTTGAGGTTTAAGATGTAATCCTGCTTTATCTCCAGTCTCGCTACCAAAGGTTACCACTCTTCCAGTACAGGAACCTGCACCTTTAGCAAGGCAGTTTCTGGACAGATTTCAATATTTTGTCAGAATCCAGTACCAGATATGAGGATACCAAGCTCTCTACAGAAGAAACTGGTTCCTTTCTGGTAACTTTATCTTGATGCAACTTCCACCAAGAGGGGTGGGCAGGCAGCAAGGAAATTTAGTGGTAACCTGAACAAGTCCCTGTCCAAGCTGTGTGTGTGTCATGAGGCTGCATCTTGCTTTTATCTTGCACACCCACAGGCTCTGCCACGATGAAGAAACAGAACAGAAAAAAAGGGGTAGAAAAGGAAAACCAAGGTTAAACATGTAGCAAAAGTTTCAATTCTAATTACAGACTTGACAGAAACTCAGGGAGACTTGTTTGAGCTAAGTTAATGTATCCGTAATTGTGATCCCTGTGACCTTTCAGACTGGGAAAAGAAAATTAAAGGCGGTTTGTCTTCACAAAGAGAAAAATTTGACCCCTATATGAAATTCTGTTGCAGTGAGCAACTGATGTCTGCACATCTGGAACCAGCAAGGACGAACCCAGTGTGTTACCTGGGACAGGATCATGAGATATAACCCATAACTATTTCAAGCAATTTGCTTTTCTTGGTTTTACTGCAGTTTCTCTGGTTTCTCTGGTAAAGAGAGCTTGGAGTAATTTCTTTTTTTTTTTTTTTTTTTTTTTTTTTTTTTTTTTTTTTTGGAGGGGAGGTTGATGGCTTTTTTGGTTTGTCTTTTTTGGGGGGTTTATTTTTGTTTCTAACTTCTTAATAAATATTAGCAATAATTTTCCTCCTTCATTCTTCCCAGAAGCAACTGCTGCATATTTGGACACTGTAAGGAATCTGGGTCCCACCTAATTTTCAGTGAGACTCAGCCACTTGAATGTCCAAACAAATAATGAAACAGGATTCGGGGCCCTGCTTCGATACTCTCTTATTAAAGGGTTTAACCTGACCACTTTGTTCTCCAGTACTGTAATTATCTGCTGAAGTTCTGTAATCTTGGTATAAATATACATAATATTATTCAAATGCATTTTTAAGGTCTGCCAGAAGTATAATTAACTACATTTCAAGAGCTTGGCCCAAAACTGGATAATTTTGGTCATTTTTGAAGGGGTCAGTCAGGACTCAAATTATATTTTCTGGTTTTGCTATTTGCAAGAAAGATAATTTTGCGAAACTCAGGGGTATTGAACATGTGAGGCCTGTATGGTGGATTTTGGACATTTTCCCTTTTTGTGACCATAATATTTATAACTTCAAAACCCAAACATCAAGTTAGATTAAATACAGCTGTACCTGATTATCTAGTGGCATAGGCCTTTGGCTGAGGTATTAAACTTAGATGTCAGAGTTCCTATATGGAAATGTAGATCTGCAAAAGCAAAATAACCTGCCTGAAAATGATGATATTGGGTTAAAGACAAGGTATATTTTATGACAGACCTTTCAGAAATTTGATTATGTCATTTTTACACAATTTTCCTTCTCTTCCAACCAGCATATTGAAGCATCCATTTAAACATAATGCCTAACCCCCACATGCACACTGCCATGAAAGAGGTTAAACCATGGAGCCACAATTGATAACTTCCTCCTGTTTTAAACCTGTTTTCCTGGTGTAGCGTTGGATTTCTGTCAATGCTGGGTACCATGAGCACGAATTTGATACATACAAGAAATAAACAAAATTTGTGATATCCGGATCATGAGGTGATATTAAGACAGACAAAATTTTCAGATTACAATTGGCTTTTTTCCCCATAGAATTTGAATGGAAATGTTTTTTACCTTGAAAGTGTTAGGATTTTCATGGAATAATTGGCAAGATGGTCACCATGACTCAGTGATGTTACATGGTGACAAGAGGAAACAATAATAAACCTCAGTAATTGAATTCAAAGGCCTATTTGCTCAAGATGTCCTTATTTGCCATTCAATGTCTTAATGGGAATTGTAAAGTGTAAACAATACAATAAAGCCACAAATTAAGAGAAATCAAACTGTCTTTCACCCTTGGTCTCTGGAAATTCCCTTTCTGGTTGCAAAGCGCTTGTTTTCCTTTCTTTCTTTCTTTTTTTTTTTTTTTTTGGTGTCACTGAAAGTGTCAGCCCTTGTGTGTGGCAGTGCTGTGGTGCAGTTCTGTGTCACCAGGAGATGACAAATGCTGGGTAAGAGAGGAGTGTGAGCTGACAGATCACCAGGGTTTCCATTGTGCCCATCCTTCTTAGGCACTTTTGGCTCATCTACAATGTGCTGTCTAAAAGAACACCAGGCAAATTTGTTCCTAAAGTATTATGAAGGAACAGAATGAAATAAAGAAACCAGGAAAACCACTAGTTTAAATGTTTAATGCAGTGTATTTTATACACTCCTGTTATTTACTTGACCTTTATTCTGCCTGGCTCTTCATGTATTTTTAAAAGCTTTTAACAAGCTGCTCAGAGGACTGGCTGTATCTGCCCACTGCTGACATAAATAGCATGCCTGGGAGTGACAAACTACAAGCTTTCTTTAAAAACCTTGTAAATGGATGTGTGAGAGAAGCAAGAGTTACTATTAAGCAGCTTTTTCTGAGAAGCCATCCTTTTTATGCAAGTTTAGTCTCAGTGTTAAAGAGAACCTTTTACAGGCTCTTGTGCAGTATCATCTCTACACGCTTCTCCAGGGTGTTATTTCTGTGACTACTCATCCTAGTGGAGGTAATAGTTTCAGTCTAAAGACCGAAATATTGAGACTGAAATACCTCCAGTAGGTTGCTTAGTGCTGCCACTGTCCAGCAGTATAGGATGTAATTATGGCTCATCTTTCTGTACCCACCTTCCCTCTGCAGTGCAACAGCTGCAAATGGTATGAAATGCGTGCAGGATGTGCCAGGAGTTCCCCTTTTCTGCCCTAAAGAAGAGCTGAACATGTATCTGACATGTTTTTAAACAGCTGCAAAACATCCTGCCCCAAACACTTGCAAAGGAAGTGAGGAAGGATCTTTAGTCACAAAGGTAAAATTGCATTTTATATCTTGAATTTAGCACCTTGATCCTCCTAATGGAGCCCTCTATTTATTTTTAAAATATCTCTGCCTTTTGATATGCTGTATCTCTACCTTTTCATTTGCTGCACATCCCTAAAGCTGCTGTGAATGAAGAGAAGGAATTAAAGATCACAGACACAAAAAGGGAATGCTCACTTAAGTAAGAGCTGGGAACATTTATACTTTGTAAAAACATAATTATAAGGGCTGAGCACCTTTGACCCAAATAGTGAGGCGAGCCTGGCACTAACAGCCCTCCCCTGGAAATGTGCCTTTTGGGAATTGGGGCTGTATCACAAAGTGGAAGAATTCCATGATGGCATACAAAAACCAGTTAAATAATCTAGTCAACTGATCAAGGGTCTGCTGAGAGCAGCTATAAATGAGGAGAAACTGATAATGGAGGTGGGAAAGTGATAGGGAGCTGAGTGCTGCTGGGTCGGGAAGTTCTGTTTCAGAGGGGCACAACAAGGAGTGTCTGCATTTCCTGCTTGCTAAATAGTTCTGGGATAACTCTTCTGGTGGCCCAAACAGCAATGAAACAGCAGATGTACAAAATAAACATGGTCTGTCTTGTTAGAAATAACATTTGGCAATGCCTTCCCCTCATACCACCTTGGTGTTTTAAAGTTTGATTTGTAGCTATGAAGTCAGTCAAGAGTACCAGTGGATCACATATTTACAGATCTGCCTACTTTTAATCTGACAAAATCCATATCTATGTGGTTGGTTAAGGAGTGATGATTGTAAGACTGTGCTTCTTGTTAAATAGAAATAAATAGAAATTAATGCAGATAAGGTTCCCTTTGTTATTACACATTGACTTCATGTGAGGGAAGCTTTGATAGAGCTGTGGGGAGAAGAGCCACCAAGTTCCAAACTCACCACAGTGTATTCAGTTTATTGTAACAGAAGCTAAAACCAGCCTCAGCTCAGGAGCTGGCTGAGGAGCAGCCCAAGTGAACTCAGCTGGAGGATGGACAGCATCTTCCAGCAGGGTGGGATGGGCAGTCCCTGGCAGCCACTGGGCCTCCATGTAGGACCCCCTGTGCCTGGGAGCCTCTCTGAGCCCAGAATCCTGTCTGCAAGGCTTTAAGGATGTAAAACAAATATTCCTGGCTGCTGATTTACTTATCCATTCATTGTGAGCAGGGCAGTTGAGGGACACAATCAAAAAGGTTTTGTGTGCTGGAACCAAGTGCTGTGCTTTTCCCACCTGGAGCTGGTGAATAGATTGTGGGAACGGAGCCTAGGGCTGACAAGAGCAGGGTGAAGAAAGTTCTGAGCTGAGTGCAAGATGAAGGAAATGATGATCCCCACAGTGATGACTACTGGAGAAAAATGAGTTGTGCATGTAGGAGCTAGCACTACAGAGAGAGAAATATGATAGGAAACTAAATTAAGGTGTCAGAATAATGATAGTGTACTAAAAGGAGAAACATCCACCATCTCTCTTTCTGCTTAAAGCCTGAAGAATTGTGTCTGAAAGGGAACTTGCATTAATGCTTGACAGGAGAAATGTTCAACTCAGATTTATGAGATGAATCTGTCAGATTTACATTTGTTTACTGTAAATGGGAAAACAATGTGAAGGGGCTATAATGTGATGCAAACATCTGAGAAGGGAAAAATACAGGGTGAAAATAACTTCACTCTTGGCAGCAAACATACAGTAATGGCTAAATGATTGCCACATTAGTGCACCAGATTGGTACAGTTGTCACTCAGTCCTGGCCTCTGCTGCAGAGATCTGCAGTCACTCACTTTGGCCCAAGCCTTGAACAACAACACCCATTTTGGCATTTGACTGCCCTGGAACCAACTCTCAGATGAAATTTGGGACTTCCTTCCTGCATGCCTCGCTTCCCAGGAAATTGAATACAATACTGGGAGAGTCCCTCCAGCTGCTGAATTCCAAACCCTTAAGTGGGGGCTCTTCCATGAGGCCCTTTCCAGGCAGGACTGAGCTCAGGGACTCTGTTGCCAGTCAGGGCCTCCTACCACTGTTTAAGGAATAAAAAATTGTGTCATGATGCTGTGATAATGTTAACATGCAACAATATCCAATGCTAAGGACATTCTCAACTCTCTTCCTAATTAGTGCCTTAATTAGTTTTCTACTTGCCACCCTCATCAGACTTGCCTCACTAAGCAAATGACCATTTGACTTACTGATAATTCAGATACAAGTCCTGTCAAAATTTCATTGCTATTGGCATCTTTAATGTTTCAAGTGTCTGTACCAATTTCAATTCAAAGGAAAAAATCCTGGTGGCATTTCAGTAGTTAAGTGCTCTGACTTGCTACAAATCCCTTCATGGTATTTGCTGCATGGCTGGGTTGATAAAGATAACATGTCTTGTTATCTTTATGCTTCAGTATCAAATAAACAGGGTACTTCAGATTTTTAGTAATTGCTGTCACCAGCACATAGCTGTTGCTGCAGATGAGACAAAGCAATGCTGCTTTACAGGAGGAAAAGTTGCCCTGCAGGCCAGCTGGAGAGCTTGCTGATCTCTGAATTAAGGGGAGCCTTTCCCCCAGCCACAAGATGAGCTACCCACCAGTAATGTGGTTTCTACCCATATGAGCAGAGTGGCTGTCTTAAAAATCATGAACTTGAGAAGCCAAGTCAGATGGAGCAAAATCATCCCTAAGGTGTTAATGCATGAGAGAAAAATGGAAGTGTCCAGCTTAGATGATCTCCCTCAAGCACATTGTCTTGCAAAATCCTAAGCCACACGGAAAAAACAGGTTAAAAGTAATATCATGATGATTGCCAGGCTGAGTCCTTTAAAAACTTAGTGCTTAGGGCAATTGAGAAGGGAGGAAGATTTCAATAAAAAGAAGGGAACACAGGCTGTTTAATAAGCAATAAGACAGGCCCTTGCCAAAGAAAATACATAGCCAGTAGGAACAAAAAAGAAATAAGGAATATATTTCACTTGATGTCCTTTGACTTTTACTATCTTTGCTGTGGAATTACGTGCCTGGGATGTTCAGAGCTCCACCACAATCCATGACCAGGTGAACACAAACTGCACCTGCATGACCTATGCTACCCATGGGTGCATAGGTCTGAACTCCCCAGAATTCCCAAAATTCCTGTTGGAAAAACCATCTGAGTAGATGACAGGGAGAACGGCTGCTCTCCCATAGGTGCCATGTCATCTGATCATCAAGGTCCTCACACACCCTGAGTGCTCTGGATGCTTTATGAAACCTTAGTGCCAATGTGGACTTTGAAACCAGACTCAAAAGACTCAGAGTACTTTGTGTAGCTTAGTGGGATTCCCAAAAAACAAGGGAATTTTGTCACAAAGCATATAAATGCATTAAATAAAAAACATGTATAAGCATAAACATAAAAACATATGTATGTTAGAGGCAGCAGGTTTCTTGTGATATAAATTTCTATATTGCCTTCTTAATACGATGAGGAATATAAAGAACTAATCACAGGCTGCAGGTGCAGCGTATTCATGGTAGTAACACAGAACTGCAAAGATAAATGCAGTAGTTTTAAAATGAGATCATTAAATATAATAGTAGGTTTTCATAACATAGGAACAATGCTATAATGTAAATGAAATTAGTATAATTGGGCAGTCACATAAGCCTGAAAGTGAACTTGAAAGTAGAGAATATTTTAAACATCCCTAAATCTTGGGAAGAATGATTTTTTTTGGAGCAGCCTTTCAGTAATTTTTTAACAGCATGAATAATATTATTTAAAATCCTGAGTAAAGAAAATCAGCCAATCATAAGAGGTCTCTTAAACCTAAAGATGATGAAAAATTCTGGAATTACATCTTGAACCAAAATGTAAGCCTTTGAGAAACAAACAAATTATCAGCTTCCTGAACTGATGAAAGGCCAAAATAGATTTTTTTTTTTTAAGTGACAGAGGTCTCAGAAGTTTTGCTTTCAGTTCACCAGCTGCTCACTAGTCACCAAGGAATTTTGGTTTTAAATATTTAAGGATTTTTATCTCTCTTTCGCAAAATTAAAATTCTCTCATTGGAGAATTCATACTTGCACAAACAGCTCTAATTTGTTACACCTGTTTAGAGGTGTTTTACTAATGACTAGTGAGACAGAAAATAACTTCATAATGGGACATCATTTATCACAAGAACATCTACGTGTGAAATTCTCTTGAAGGAACTAGGGTCTCTGTCAGCTACTTTCTATAGATTTAATAGAAAGCATACTGTGAAGGTTAGTTATCTTTTTGTTGTTGTTGTTTTTGCCATCCTTGTTTAAGAAAGGCTAAAAAATTAAAATCTATGGAATGTTGACCATAACACCACATTTATTGTAAAAGCCATCCCACCTTTCACTCACAAAATCCAGATGCAATCTGACATAAAAGCTTTGACTCTTGCCATTGCCCTTGTCTAGGGCACTTCTTTGTTAGCATAGGAATAGTTAATTCATTCCCAATTAAACATCTCCCTAACACATAACAGTTTTCTTTTAGGAGGTCATAAATAGTAAGATTTACAGAAATTAACAGCACAATATATCAAGGTAGGCTTTCTTTCAGAAAGAGATCCCTCTGATTAGAAGACCTTTATGATTAGAAGAAATAATAAATTATAAAAGAGAGACTCTGAAAGCAAAAGTGGCCTGGAGTGCACCCTGGGGACACAAAAGGCCTTTTTAATCACACCTGCAAGGCACAGCTCAGCATTTTGTTGGTGTGAGACTCCTTATCTGAGGATAAATAGATGTTCTGACAGCACTCCTGTGGGTTTTCCTTGTCGGGAGCCACATGTGCAGCCTCCTCTGGTTTGCTTGCTTGCTCTGAGAAAAAACAGCTGATTAGGAACTCTGCCAACCCAATGTAGTCTGACTTTCTAGCCTTGGAAAAATATGTTCTTTCAAGGCACTAACAGATGGACACCTAACATTATTAGCTACTTTGGGGAAATGATACTCCAGGCTTAAGGAGGAGCACACAGCCCTGTTTTTAGAGCTCTAATTGAAAAGTACCCTCAGCAAAATGTTCC
This sequence comes from Agelaius tricolor, assembly GCF_023055355.1. Classification (NCBI taxonomy): domain Eukaryota; kingdom Metazoa; phylum Chordata; class Aves; order Passeriformes; family Icteridae; genus Agelaius; species Agelaius tricolor. Next base: position 1,323,051 of record NW_027269334.1, read on the forward strand.
CACATCAGTGTGAGGGAAGAGCAGAATATCATACACAATAAATTGGAACCACAAGCAAAAGGACATCACTGCTCTTCTTTTCCTGAAGTTTCTCTCTCTCAGAATGAGCACATGCTTTCGTTCTCCTCCATGTAGCAAAGGATGGCGTTCCCTGTAAGGAGCCAAGCAAGGACTGTCGCCCTGGGGGTTTTCATTAAAATAATGCAAACACACATGTCAACCAAACACCTCTCATTTGAAAACTAGTGAAGGAAGGAGAGAACCCAGAGTCCTTCAGCTGCCTAACAAAGCAGGGTACAAAGGCATGGCTTTAATACCACAAACACAGAGTGAGTTTGGGACCAGATGCTGCAGTGCAAGGTAATTTTCCACAGCTTGGTGTGAGGGTGTTAAATTGTTATTGAAAAACTGAAAACTGAAGTGCTGCAGCATGAGAAAACCATACGAGATAAAAGTCTTTAATTAGTATTTAGCATGGTAGGAATCGCATGGTTAATGCCTTCTAGCCTTCCCCTAGCGCATCAAGCTAGTGTTTAAAATTATTTAATTGTCACCTGTCTGCCATGCAGCAACCGCCTCCCTTTTTTCTTTTGTTCATAAGTACCTACAGACTTTTACAGTGTCACCACATTGCTACAGCCAGGATGTCTGCTTGACTTGTTTTGAAGACATTCAGCAGTAACCAGACTTGGGGTACTTTAGATGCATAACCACCTGTCCACTCTCAAAAAGGGGGTGGGGGGGGAATCTCTATTTCCTGTGAAACAGCAACGGGTCTGTCAAACCCAAATGATGAATGCTGCTCTGCCTCTCCAGCCCTGATGGACTGTGCCAGGGTAACCTGATCCAGCAGCTGCTTTCCACTGCCCTTGACTCTTCCTGAGGAGGGCAGGAGCTATGAATAGTGAGCTGCTGAGGACAGAGTTTTGCTCCATGCTGAGGTAAGGAGCCTTTTGCAGAATGCCCTCGTATTGAATTATCTGCCTTGCAGCAAAATAACCTGATGGAGCAGGACACAGGTTACACAGCTTTACCAAAGCAGCAGTGGCAGCTGGGCATTTTCAAAGCCCTAAAGCAAAGTTCATCAGATCAGACATAGGAACTTCAGGGGTGGTTTCTCATAAGCCACACTTGCTCTTTGCTGTTTCTTTCCTTTAGAATAATTTTTGTTTATGGGCAAATTCTGAGTTCCACAAGTGAAATGAGGTTTGCAGTTGTAAAAGAAATCTTTTTGTATTGCTGCTCTCGTTCCTTATCATGTTTTGCCTGATACAACGTCATGATGTCAGTGGCTCCCCTCAGCTCAGCTCTCCCTGTGCATCAGTCAGAGAAGAAAGGAGATTGTGCCTGACCAGCCCCTCTCAGAAGCTCGTAAAAATCGAGGGTTTCCTTTTCTACACATTTCAGTGGGCTGTGGCTCTGCCTCTTGGAGCTTGTGTTTAATGAAAGCCATTAGCATTTATATGCACCAAGAAATGGTGGTGCCTCACAAGCTTATTGCAGTGCCAGCATATTAAGTGATAGAAGTAATATCACCCCAACAGTGTTTTCCTTTAGTTCCGTATTCTGACCTAATACAGATGTTTTTCTGTAATGTCTGTTTTACAGAGACATGTACTTTAATGGAGAATAAAACACCTTGTGGATAGAAAGCTGAATTTGCCTGAAGAAGCATGAACTCTAATTCCTTGTGCTGAGGCTGTCTGCTGAACAGCTTGATGCATAAATACATCTCACCAGGTGCCCATTCCCATCTGTAAAATGGAAACATTTATATGTTCCCCCCGCTGCAGAATGTTCAGAGATAACACTCTAGGAACAGTAGGCTTTGCTTACATGCAGCAGATAACCCTTGTTACCTACTGAATGTTGTTTATCATGAGCAGGGTTAAATAACAAGCGTGTTTACATTAACTGTATGCTTCACTCCCTAAACTTCTCCCCTTTTTGTCAATTCTTGATCAGTACTTCACAGTGATTTCCTTAAGGGGCTGGAGATAGATCCCCAATGGCAATGGTTCATGTTTACATTTAAACCTTTGCATTATCTGGGACTGACACCCTTCAGAGAGCCTCTTCTCTCTATATTATGTAGTGAGCTGGTGGTGTTTGTTCAAAGGCTGCACTTGATGATCTCGGCGCTGATTTCTCATTTCCTAGCTTAATGATTCTATGATCACATTTGGTGCTGTTGATCCATCTTACACAGTTAAGGGGCCCCAGAGGAAAGACAAATAAACCTTCTGCTTATGCTCTGCGGAGCTGAAGCAAATTGGAGAGATCAAAAAAATGTGAAATGGCCATCAGCAAGGCAGAACCACTTAGGGGCTTTTTTCTGATAGATTGGTATCTCATTATCTCATTTATATTAACTATATCAGTGAGCTGAAATGACCTCATGGCACAGAACTTCCTGAAACAGTGGCCAAACTTGAATTTCTTTTTTTTAATTTTTAATTTTTTTTTCTTTTGTCATGAAGCTCAGTTAAAGCAAAAGACAGGAGGCCAAGAACTACAACTGACTGTTTTCTCCAATCAGTACCTGGCCAAAACTTCTGGCTTCGTGTACACAAGAGCTGCAAACACCTGCACCTCATTGTCCTGATGATTAATGCTTTCTCCCCCTGCCTGCAGTCCCTGAGGTGCTTGGTGTCAGCAAAATAAGCCAATACTTCACCAAATAAATCACTGTTTTCTTTCCAGAGGAGCAGTGATTTCTACCCATTCCCTCTCTGGCCAGCTCAGCACAGCAAGCAATTTTCCACACCCTGTTTCTGATCAGTCCAGCCTGGCAGTAACTGGAAGCAATCAATAACTGCAGTGTCACCCCCCCGGGGATCATGTTTGCTTCTTTGGAGCAGCAGCTCAGGTCTCTTATCACCAAAGAATCTGTAAAAGCAAGGCACTAATGGTCACTGGCCAGAATCACAGGTGAGCTACCAGCTGAGTAAATGACACTCAGCAAAATGATGGATTTCAAATTCTAAATTTTTTCTCACTCTTCTGTTGTCATTGCTTAGAAATTTGCATATTATTTAAATGAATACCTTTTCCAGTTCATACATCAAAAAAACGCTCCCAAGCCAGAGCTTTTGATAAATGGCAACTGCATTATAACTGAAGCATTCAGTGTCATTCAATGGAACCTTGTAACCATTTTTCATTTTCCTACACAAGTGACAAAAATTATTTTTCTCTGTCTGGCTTTCTGTGCTTTGCTTTTTAAAATTTTCTTCCTTCCCCACCTCTATTTTCTACACTTAAAAAAGGGTAAGGGAAAGGAAGGAGAAATGTACAAATGTAAAATCTTTTGTGGGTCATTCTTGGCAAAAGTATGTAATAAATTATTCATTTGTTGTATATGACTTCAGAAAAAATTTTTAGGAGAAGTTATGATAACTCAAACCAGCTAAAGCTCTGAGACCATTAACAAAAGAACTTTAAAAAGGGAGAAAATTCAAACTGCAGGAGATTAAACAAACCCCATATTGTGATCAAGCATCCTCCTCCTGGGTTCTGCAGTCCAGGTGCTTCCGTCCAGCCCTGCCTTCTGGGGCTCCTTAGCCACAGCAAATCCTACATTGCCACCCCCAAGGATCCCTGGGAAAACATCTCCCCGCCGAGGTGCCCCTGGTCACCTGCTCCTCTCCTGGTGGCTTCTCTTCCCAAGGGCGTGTCTGTGCTCCAGGTGATCTCCCTTCCTTCTCGAGAGACTCAGGGCACATGGATAAAATTGTTTTTCACATATTATGGGAAGGAAACACAATGCTTTGGGAAGGGAGAATAGAGGATAAAGTCTGGGATGCACCAGATAAGGGAAAGGGTAAAAAGAACATGATAAGAGTGAGAAGACACATGCATGTGAGAGGATCAGTCCATCTTTTTCTTTGGGTTATTTACTTGGCCACTTTTTTTTAATGTGGTACTTCAGTGAAAAAGCTATTTTAACTGGTGTAGATGTCTTGCATTCTGTTTTGACACATTAAAATTTATAACTGCTTTCTATTTCTTGTAGATATATTACTCCTCCATATTTTTCCTATATCAGTAGATATTCAGAATAAAGGAAATTGGATAGTGTTGAGACATTTTTAGCAGAATGAAGGATTTATTTTCAATGAAAAGCCACCTTATTGTTTTAAAGAGCAAAAATCTGTCTGTCTCATGACATGGAAATTCTGCAATAAGTTCAGGAAGATTTTTTCATGATTTTCAAATCATTAATGGCCCAGCCTAAACCCCTTAGAGCTGACGGGAGCCTTTCCACTCACATTAATGTGCTCTGAGTCAGGACCTTGGGCCTGAGATTACATCTCAATATGACCAACACCCTGCAGAGTTTCATTAAATGGAGACACTCTAACATGCAGTGAGCCTCCCACAGGATCCCAGCACAGCAATGATGGTCGTGATACCAAAAAGGAACAATGATTTCACCTTTAGCTTTCTCAAATGAGCTCATTCAGAGTTACCCTAAATCCAGGAAGTATTTTACTCCTCAATGTGCTAAGGGCTGTGTCAGTCTAGTGTTCAGACACACTACAACTGTGTAATTCTTAAAATTTCCTGTTTTTCTACAGTTTTTTGTTTCATATTGAAAATGGTTTAGAAAAGTAGAAGAAATGCTTCTTTCAGTCCCTGTTATCAGAGATTTGTTAAAGCAATTTACCATTGCAGTGTAAAGCCATCAAGACTAATAGGAAAAAAAGTATCCCAACGCAATGAGTGGCACTAATTTCTGCAACAAAATTTAATAATGCCCTATATATGTCTGCAAGACCTTAACATCCCAAAGAATTCAGGGACTCAAAAAAATGGTGTTCTAGAGGCTCAGGGTCAGTAAACAGGTCTAGGACGACTCAAAAATAGGAACATTTAACATAACACTAACCAAACCTAACCCTAAGTCAAACCAGAACACTAACTCTACCTCTAATGCAAAAAATAAACGTAGACCTAACCCAAACGCTAAACCGAACACTAACCCTAACACTAAACCCTACCGCTAACCCAAACGCTAAGGCTAACGCTAACCCTAAACCTAACGCAGACCCTAACCCTAACCCTAACTGTAACCCTAAACTTAAGGCAAAGCCTAACCCTAACCCTAACCCTAAACAGAAACATAAACCTAAACCTAACCCTAAACCTAAAACTAAAACCTAGCCCTAACCCTAACCCTAGCCGGAGCCCTACCCATAAACCTAAAGCTAAACCCTAACCTTAACCATAATCTGAACCTAACTCTAACCCTAACACTAACACTAACCCGAACCTTAACCCTAACCCAAGACTCTAAACCTAACCCAAACCCTAACCAGAGCCCTAAACCTAACCCAAAC